>NW_024104975.1:1393522-2787044 GCF_003945595.2 Pipra filicauda | reverse complement strand
CTTCTCTCGCACTCTCTCTTGCTATCTGCCTATGGTGCAAAGTGCTCTCCCCTCTGGAGTCCTCGCTTGCTTCCCTGAAGCCTTTTATACATTCCCTAGCTAATTGCTGCAATAGAGAAATGAAACCCTAATCTTAGTAAAGATCTTGACGTCAATGTAAAAGAGGGCTTTACTTTGGCTAGGACTGCAGTGAATAGAAAAAAATGAAATTCTCAAAACTTTTTTTTTTTCCCTTAAGAGAGAGGACAAAAAAGAGAGACAGAGAGCAAGGGTGGAACTTTGCTTTACTCTGAAAAGGAAAGAGAGAAAAAACCCAATATGCTTCTGAATGTTCTTACAAAATGCTTCCAAATTTTGGAAGAAGTATTTTCATATGACATGGAAAGTGACAGAGCAACACAGAATTCTTTGTCGATGTTTTTTTCTCATGGCTGAGGTTTTTTTCTTTGTCCTTTTGTCTTTTCCAGGAAGGTGTGTGAGTTGATGCATCCCAAAAAAGGGCACACTTCTGTACATCTTCCTCCCACCTGCATGAAGTACAACATGTATAGTGTTTAAATATTTTTTGTTGTCTTCTTGGCAACATAAGTGAACACCCTGCACTGACTTCATCTACCAATGTGTAAGAGAAGATGAGAAAAAGAGAAAAAAAGGTTTTGATGTATTTGGGGTTTTTAAGCTACAATTCCCTGCTTAAATAAAAATATGCTTCAGCCTTCAGTGCTATTAATCAACTGAGCTTCAAGGATTTCAATATTCCCATAAGATAACTATTTACATCCACTAGTCTAATAAGGATAACTAACTTTTGATTAAAATCTTGTAAAGAGAAAACAGAAATTTCCTCTGGCAGAGCCATGTGTGTTTCAGCAACTGCAAGTATTCCCTGCAGCCCCATGCTGAAGGATTGTTTTGTTAATTTCCACTTCTCTTTGTTTCACCTTTTTAGTCCAATTTTTAGTCCTCTTTTCACATGATTTTTTTGGGGGGGATTCAGTAGACATGTTTTGTTTGGGGTTTTTTTAGCATGGTTTTAAATCCCTTAGGTAAATATTTTATGTATATCATGTTGCAGACATCCACAATTTTGGTTTTCAGTGGATGGCTTCCCTATGTGCTTATGTAGGCTCCATGCATCAGATACATTTCATTCCCAGAGATGCCAGCATGATACCTAACCTCTGTCAACTCACATCCTTCATGAGTAGTACAAGCTTACTTCAATAATATACCTTGGTCTTCATCAGTCGTCACTATCCTTTCACTGCTAGCAATTGCAGAGGGTAGACACCATCTATCTTCTCTGCTCTAGGGTCTGCCATTTTCAGATATTGTGATATCACTTGGCCTATCATACTAGGATGTCCGCCTCTAGAGAGGCCACCCCATGCTTTGGCTTGTTCTCACCAGAGAAAAGTTTGTTTAGGTAGCATAATTTCAGGCATTTTCAAAAGATATCACCCAGGCAGGATATCTTCCAGCAAATGTTTATTCATAGAGATAACTTTAAAATGTTGCACACATTAAACCAGCGACCTTCTGCATTACTAACATAAACAAAAACAAAGGAATTGAGTTTCTTTTTCAAACTATTTTTTAAGTCAAATGTTGGTGATGACAGTGCTCTGTTGCCATAGAAGGACTGCAACCTCACAGATCTGGCTTTATTACTAAAACTTGCAAAAACACGTTATAAGTAGGCATTTATATATCCCCACACATGGATGAGTCAGTGTGCTCATGTTATGTGAGCACAAGACAGGAACAAGGGTCCCCAGAGCTGCTAAACTAGCTTGCTCTCTAACCTCAGGCAAGCATATGTAATCACTTGATTATGAGCACTCTTAAGCCTAGGTTACTCTTCTGTAGATCCACCACTAAAAAATGTATGATTCTGTCTGGGAAGGTCCCTTTTCTTTATTTTGGGAAGGTCTGTTAAACGGCAGGCCTGGAGGTTGTTGATGACAGTGCCAGATGAATCATCAGCCATTGTTTCTGAGAACAGTTTGCAAACAGCTCTGAGGACAGTCCAGCTCAGGCTCTTCCTGTTCCCTGGAGGTAAAGTCAGGCAAGAACTTACCCTGGGAACATAATGTATTCTGGGTTCCTGTGAAACAACTGCCCCTACCCACAGCATGCTTCATGGGTGAAGAGGTTGTTTGTAAGACAGCTGGAGACCAGACAGCTATGGAGCTTTGAAGTGCTGGAAGCTGGGCAGGAAGCCCATGGAGCACTGGTGTGAGATGGTAGTTCATATTTACCACGTCACCTTCCTTGCCTATAAGGCAGACTGTGTATATTGAGTTAAATGGAACTACAACAGACTGTGTTTGGGAGCTTCAGTCAAGAGATGGGTGATAACTCCCTAATCCAACTATAAAGACATAAATCTTTTTCTAAATAAATGTAAAAAGATAGGTTTTACCATTGCTGTTTTCAGAAGCAGTCTGTCCCTGCAGAGCACAAGGCACTACTGGTCAACTTGACAGTAGAGTCCGGCAGCCCTCAACAGAGAAGGAAAGCTTAACCCTTCTTCTTGTTGATACTGTTTTTCTCCTTCTTGACTGAAACAATTGATCCCTGTGTTTACTTATCTCAGACATTAAAAATACGAGGGAAATCACTAATTGCATCTTTTGTGAAAGTTGGACATCTAGAGCATAATCTTACATTTGAAGCCAACAGTCTGTTGCTATTTCCCTGCAGATGGTCATGAAGAAAGGAAGAAAGGCTGGATAGTTCATGCCTTGAGACATTTACTTTCTTGAAGGGAAACTTGATGAATTTGATACACGAGGAAGAATTAGGCATAGTTGAAGTTATACATGAAAGAACTGAGATAGGTTTCAGCTAAAGCTCATTTCAGTTACCTGCTCTGCCATAACTTCCTATATAATTTGGGCACAGCCCTACAATGTACCTCAGTTCTTCATCAGCAAAAGAAAATAAAAGTCTTCTCATAATCTAAGGAGCAGTCAGGTTCAGTAATGGGAAATTAAACATATCATCCATAATTTGTCAAGGTGGAATGAGCAAAGCCAACAACATTAAAGCATTCACTGTTAATAAACCTTGTATGTGGCTGAAGTCAACAGTATCGGTATAGATGTTAATATTCTGTAATGTTTATAAAATTCAGTGCCATCAAAACTCAATCCATGCATAGCGTCACGTTTCTTTCCAGTTTCAACCACAGTAGCATGAAGACCAGGACATGAGGAACCAGTAAGTTTGTTTACTGTAACTGTCTTGATAACTGTACCTGGACATAGGAAATGTGAGGTGGAGTTACAACTGCTCAGGCCATCATTTTATAGTAGATCCACACCAGCTTTTTGCATGTCAGATAGTGTATTTTACAACCTGCACTTGGTTGTATAGGTCTTTACTTACCTGTGGCTGAACTACCTGTGTAAGTTGCTGTGGCACTCCATCAAACTGTATCTAGGTACCTAAGTGCAAGACCCCAGAGTACAAAATAAGTAGATTGATTGATATTTTGTTTACTCAGCCTTATTTTCTCAGACTAAGCAAGACTATTTTGAATGCAGTTACTCTTTGCAGCACAGCTGCAAAAGGGTACCTCACAGTGACAGGAAAGCAAGGCTACTGCTCTGGTCCTACCCCCAGGAGGTTCATGGGAGAGATCATCCCGAGGGATTCAGCACAACCTGTGTGCCTGCCTTGCCGCTTCTCACTGCTTTCACTGCCAAAAACAAAGAATGAAGCTTTTTGTTTCAGAGCTAGTTAGTGTGTCCATGAGCTTATCCCTGGAGAATTGTGCAGCTGCAGAGTGATATGGCTAGAGATGGGGAGGAGAAAAGTTTTGCTTAGCTTTGCCTCCCTGGCCCTGGGCAAAAGTTTTTTATTACAGCCAAACAAGAATTTGTACCTCTCATAAAACTACATTTTTTCTCTTTGCCGAAAGAGAAAAATCACCCCCCTTCTCTCAGCAACAATTCCTTTACTTAAAATGCTGTGGATCATTGAATGACTGTCTGTTTGCACTTTTTGATTGGGATCAGCAGCATGTGTTCTTAAAGAAATAATATGTTCAATTAAAAATAAAATTATTCAGGCAAGTTGCAGTGTTACCTGAACAGATTACCCATGGTATGTATTCACCAGGCCTTACCTTCCTCTGTCATTCCCGGCCACAGCACCACATATGAATGGAGCAACTTTCATCCCACAGGTAACCAGCCCCACTCTGCCTACTTAAAGCTGCCTCTGTTCTCTACAGAATCTGCTTACCAGTCTTTCAAAGGTGAACACACTAAATCTATCCTTACTGCCTAATTTATTTGACTTTTGTATCAGCTTTGGTTTTGTTTTATTTGGATTGTTCTACCTTGCCATTATGCTGTGTAATTGAGAGCTGATTATTCTGAGAAACTGGCAGCTGTGAGAGGTGCTGATTTTATAGCACAGAAGACCTGAATCCTTAAGTTTATCTGCAATGGGGCTGAGCACAGGTAAGGAGAATGCAAATTGCCCACAGGAACAGCTCCTCATGGCAATTTGGAGTGAAGTTCCTGGAGCAGAAAAAGGTAGTCAGCCTCATTGCCCACTCAGTCCATAAGGCAGCACTACAATTAGAGGACATTTCATCCAGTAGATGCCAAATTGGGACAGTATTCATTTGAACTAAGGAAGAAAAAGACCATATAATTGGGTCACTTCTGGATAGGGAAAGAACAAAATATCCTAATATTTGGCAAGTTATAATTAGATATACCAGTTGTCTGTAACTGAGGTTGTCTTGTAATCAAGCCACAGTGGTTCAGAAAGATCAACGTGCACAAGGAGAACTGGGACTGCTGATGTCTCTGCAAAACCTGTTCTGTTGGCTTCAAAGCTGTCAGTCTGGCACCTCCTAAGAGCCTGCATTCATTGTATGACAGCAAAATGAAAAAATTGACTCATGGGTGTGGTTGTATAATAGTGACAAATTTGAGACTAGAAAAAATCCCCACATCACTTTGTTAATGATCCCCAAATTTCTATGCAAAACAAAAATAATCTCCCTGTTTCAATAAGCTACAGTAAACAAACCTGATGATAAAACACACCTGGTTGAGTCAGACAATATTGGAACAAACCAAAACACCCTATCCGCCCTAAAAGATAAGGCAGTTTGTTTTAAGAAAAACAGGATCTATAAATAAGGACAATCAGAAGACCTTGTCAGAATTAAAATTAGTCAGCCCAAATACTCTGAATATTGCACAAGAAAAGGAAAAAAGACTTTTATGTATTGAATATGAGAAGAGAACAACTTAATCTACCCGTAAACTCTGTAAATTACCTCACAAACTCCCCAGAGAAGCTAGGACCAGAATTTAAAGTCTTCCTCTCACATGACTAGAACTATACTGTCAGCTATATGCATAGCTGTCAATAAGTTATGATGTTAAGGTATTCCTACCCATCTAAAACACTAGACAGATTGGGGGCAGGGGGGAGGGGAGGTGCAAGGGGTGTAAAATTTTATTATTATCTCTGTAGTGGTTTCTAAGTAATTTGGCTCAAAGTTCTAGAAAAGCCCTCCAGTCCCAGCTTTTCCAGCTGAGAAAGGGCCATTTCCATTTTCCCAGGAAATCACTGACCTTTTGCTTCATTGTATCCCTCTGGAGAGCTTCTTATACAGTGTGTTACCACTGAATTAAATGAGTTGTGTGCCCTTGTCATTCTTGCTGCATATTTGTACATGAATTTCAGTTGCTGATGAAAGCTATACGTGACCCAAACTTTCAATCTCCCTCTGTTCATCCTCATATATTTTGAAGTTCCATCTCCTGTAGATAATTTTTGTGTAGGAGTGGAGGCAGAAATGCTGAAATGCCATAATAAAAGTTCTTATTACTGTATTTGTAGTTAAGCCAAAACCAGAAATTGATAAGAATCCTGTTTCCTTGAACTTGAATCCTATTCTCCGACCATATCTTCCCAAACCAAGACAATAGCATAATTCAGGTCTTCCATGGATTGAGAACTGAGTTTTCCAGTCTTTATCAAAAGATATCCAGCTAGAAGTAAAAAAGGTAGCCACAGTACCTCCTTGTAGGTCTAATATATATATTGCTGTGCTTTGTCCCAAATATTCAATTCTCTTTCAATCTGGAGCACTGGAACACAAAGAAATTAAACATCTTACAGTAAGTAATGCAGCAGTTTGCCTTTCAGAGTGAAGGTTTATTCTCAAGAGTAGCCTCTTGGATGCATGAGATTAGTAACTATACGCTCTGAGCATTAATCAAAGTCTAGGAAGTAGTGGATACTGAAATAGAAGCCATTAGAAATCTACTGTTTTATCATCATCCTGCTCACATTTGATACTAAAGTGGTACTGAACTCCTCATTTTCTTTTTCAACTTAATGTGCAAAATAGTACAAAAATGTAACAAAAAATTGTGTTTTAAAAATATATAAACAAGCTGTCTTAAGCTGAGATTGACCTGGTCTATACTATATTCCCTAATGCCATTGCCAACCTGAAGTCAGAATCAACAACGACTTTCCTACATTTCTTAATCTATAAATCAGATCCTTTAATCCTGTTATACGTTTCATACATTACAAATGGCCATCTTAGTGTTCTTACACACCTCGTTTAGTTCAACCTTCTTCCATCTTGCCAAGCAAAATGTAGTGGAATGACCATCCCAGCTAACAGCTACAAGCAGTTTCATCAGGGTTTTATTCTCAGTGAAAGTTCATCTGAATACCATTCATGCTCAGTGTCAAGTCAGACTATTTTGAAGTTTTCTTGAGTAGAATTCAAATTTCCAAACTAACCTTTCCTCTCATAGTTTTGTCAGTACTTTATTATCTTCATTTGTATGTCTTTTATAAATCATGAATTTGCAGCCAAAATATCCTAGAAGTTTGCAGCTTCCTGGGATATCCATGAGTTTGCAGGTCTTCATCCTTGGGAACGATCTTCTTGGATGAGGCAGTAAAGAGTTAATGGGCAATTTATTTCCCTAAGTGAGGACAAGGAACTTCTTATATCAAAGACTGAAAGCCAAGGCTTCTATTTTCATTTCAGTAGTTTCAATATTCATGACAGAATTACAAATCTTTGAATGAAACCGTATTGTAACTGTCCAAAACTCCTTGTAAATTTGTTTTATACATTTACTTTCAGGCCATTTCTGAATGGCATTTCTTCAATTAACTCCTTCAGTTTCACAGGTTCTTTATTAAAAACTGTTAAATGTACGTGGGACATATGCACAATATTGCTCAAAGTCTGCCTTAGCCCCAGGACACTAGCTTTTCCTAAACTACTCAGAACATCTGCTCATGCTGGGCTTTTGTTTTGGGATTTGGGTTTTTTTCTTATTATACTGTCTTCAGTTTGAAATACTGTTCATACAGGACATTTTCTTTGCAACATTAGGAAAAGTTAATTCTATCACCCTAAAACAATCTAAATGATAATGCAAGAAGTGGTTTTTTGCTTCCTATAGAGGGATGTTACATATGTATAAATTGATGTGCTTTTTCGGGTTTTTTTTCCCCATGAGGGTATTTTACAGCACTCTGGCAACAAAAGAAATTGAGGAAAATATTTCAAGTCAGTCACCTCTCCAAAAAAAAATCTCACTCTTTTCAACAGTGTTTCATTCCTCACATGAAAAAGAGCACTCCTCACATTATGAGTTGTGTTTCCACAGATAATAGGGATGCTAGAGAGGATACTAACTCAATAATGTGAGCAGTAGAAAATACTCAAGAACTGTGTACTATAAATAAGAATGCTTTCTGTCTTCTGCTAACACTGACTTCAGACTCATTCAGAGAGTAGCTTTATTGAAACTTCTGCTTTGATTCTGGTGAAATTTAACTTTTCCATTACCGCTTTGGGTTCTTTAGTTGTTTAGTTTTGAGGTTTTTTTAAATTCATTTTAATCCCATTACCCTGTTTTATTTAGAAATTATTTAGGCCTAGGAGCCTTGCAAAAGTGTGTTCTTTCACTCTTCATTTTCTGTGGTTAGAATTTCATGACACTTGGACAATCCCATCCCTGCTTCTATCCATCTCCTACCACAGTTCCCCACATTAGGGTCATGATTCATGCTCATTGCTTTAAGGTTTGTTCATTTTACTTATAAATATGATGTTCAGATTAAATAATCAACTATGCTAAACGTTGTATTAGTATATATTATAGAAAATCCCTTCCTTGAAGGACTTCAATTTAAATAGCAAATTTGAAAGAAAGAAGTGGAGAAAAGGACAGAGTCTCTGAGAAATTCAGCAATTTGCAGTCACAAGCCAGGACTTGAATTTCAGGGTCCTGTAATTCTTTTATTTCAGTAAATCTGTCTACCCTTTTTATCACAGCAAAGAATCATTACATCCAGAATTAAACAGAAAAAAAAGTTTTGATTCTCAGGTCTTTATTCACTTGATGATGCCACAACAAGTTGGTCAATGACAGTACGTCAAGTAAAGAAGATCTTGATGATTTAATGTTAGAGTACCCTAAAAGGCAAGTTTATAAAATGGGACAATTCCTTTAAAAAAAAAAATCAAATCTTTGTCTTAAAGATAAATTTAACATAGGTACAGGGACCAGGACTTTTGCTTTTTATTCCCCCCCCCCATGTCCTTTGCTGCTCCAAGTGCATTTTGTTCTTTATAGTTGCCTAAATACTTGTTGTAGGGTCTGTTATGCCACCTTCCTAACCTGAAAAAGAAAACTTCCAAGCAGCTAGCCTTCTCTTGGGAAAAGTAAAGTTTTTATAGATGATGAAAGCTGCTTGTTCTGAGGTTCAGCATGAGAGACCATTTCAATAGATGCTATGAGCATATACACGGGAAAATTAGTTTTCATTTCCTCCTAACTATATTTGAACAGGCATGTGAAAGGAAATGTAGTGATTCAGAAAGTTAAATGTAATTCCCTTTACATCAGAAGAATCCAGTGGTGGTGGTGGAAATACGTGATTTAGATGGAATGGCAGATTAAGAATCAAAAACCTGTCCCCAGTCAGCAAGCAACTCACTGAGTGAATTTAAATAAGCCACCGAAAACCTCTGCCACAGTTTCTCCTATATATCTATTTCTACTTAAAGTGTTATATCAAATACAGGTTTTAACGAAACTTAAGTGAGCTTTTAAGTCCTTTTTACGTCTTCAGAGGAAAGATGCCTATGTCATATATTACTAACAGAAGTCATCAGAATAATACAGCAGACACACAAATTAATGTAATTCATCTGTAAAGTTTCATTATACCTCAAGTTATCTAGACAGTAACCTATTATTCCCTTTCACTCAAAGTATCAAGAATCTTATCAAGGTTTTATGTGATTTTCTCTGTGAAGTCTCTTTGCAAGTGAATAAGGGCCCTCATCTTCACTGTGTACAGGTAGGATTAACATTATTAATTTAGGAAATAAAAGAGATAGACTATATCCTATATGTTGCTATATATTTCTTTTAAAAACTCCAAGAGCTAAAGTATTCTTCTGGTCCTTCTGTTACAACTAAACCAACAGACAACTAAGTGCGGGACAAGTATTTTTGTAGCCTAAATAATACTATGCAGCATTTACCTTAGAGGTATCCAAAATTCACCCGATCCCATTCCTATTAATTCACAATACTCGCCTGTAGTAAAATTTAATTTTTACATCAAAACATTGATAATATATGTGGCTAAGGCATATATGCACTCTGAAAAACATGTAACTTTATTGACACGTTTAGTGGTATACTTTTATATTTATTACTATAGCTATTCAATGAGAAACTGAGCAGAGTGTCTGTTTTAGGATGTTAGCAAGGTTCTAATTTCACATGAAAAAACTTAAAGTTGTACCTCTTCCCAAAAAAATCAGATCATTTTCCTAAACCTGCCTGAAAATATCTTCCAAAACACTGGAGCATGCACACATCTAACTTTAAGCAAGATGTATTTAGAAACTTCAAATGCATGGATTTGCAAATGCAGCTAGCATCTTTCACTCATACTGAAACAAATTCCTTATGACATCATTAGATTAAGTGTCCCATTCTTGTAACACATATGCACAGGCATAATGCAAGTACCTTCCACTTTTGACTTGCCACTGCCCTGTACCTCTTGTGACCACTGACATCAGTACAAGTCAGGTGTATAGTTATGATTTTCTAAGGGTTCATCTGTTTGCATGCATAATGTGCATCAATGTTGGTGACTATAAAAAGAATGGAGCAATGACAAATCATTTTCATGTATCCATGCTTCCAAATAGGACCATCACGATCAAGTTAAGCACAGCAATTCATAAGAGTAGTTTATTAAAGAAGTGTAGCTACAATCAGTCTCTAAATTGGTTCACCTAGTGCTCGTACAATATCATCACTGCTGTAATCAGCAGTAGTAGTAATTTGCCATGGTTTAAAAAAAAAAGAAGTCAAAGTATTTTTTAATGTTAATTTTCCTTGAGAACTAAGGAGCTTAACAGCAGCTAAGTCACAGTTAGTTTTATGGTAAACCTAAAAGATAATAATAATGAACTGAACAATAATAACAACAGCGCACTTACGTAGCTATGTGTACTTACAAAGTGCTGTACACATAGTAAATAATTCATTTTAATTAAAAATGCCTTGAAAAGATTAAAGGACACTTGAAATAAGTGAGAAGTGTTGCTCATGACCTCAGCAAGAGAAAGATCTGTCCCCAAATACCTTTATGTTTGAAAATTATTACCGCAACCTAAGCTTAGGGAAAAATAATGCTTAACCGCATGGAATAAGCCTTTGGAAAACAGTGAAACTACTTGCACAAGTAAAAGCTGTAAGATCAAGCCCTAAATTATATGTTACAGCTTTTTCCTTTTTTTCTCTTTTTCATTATTTCAGAGATATCAACGTTTCAACATATCAGGAAAAAAATCCCACTGACTTTACTACTGAACTCTCTTAGCAATTTTTATGTGCTTTCTAAGAAGGTGCTTGCCTTTCCTGAATTGTTTGCTTTCATGTCAGCAGTGGTACTCACAGCAATAAAACAAAGAAGCTTTTCTCTTTTGTGCAAAACCACACCTTTCTATTTCTAAGAACGGGGCTTGTTCTCGGCACTCCTGCCACCTGCCCTCAAGAAAAATGCTGCATTTCCTATCAGAGAACTTCCTTTTGTTCCTCATAAGAAGGAGGTTACCAGTAAAAGAGTAGTATGCTGCACCAACTGAATTTCACAGTTTCCTTTTACTTTATTTTTTCACACTTTGCCAGGAGCTAATCCTCTACGGTGACAGTTGCATACTGCTTGCCATTCTCCCCATCATATTGGCCAACATGTCAGACTGCATGCGGTAAGCAATCAAGACTACACTTCAGCTTCTTCTCACAGCTAAAGGCCATACCACCTCATGTTAAAATTTTCAATCCCTTTCCCCATGTGACTATATGCCCTTCCCTCTTTTTCCTGTCATAACAAATCTACGTGGACTTGGGATGTATCTCTCAACCCTGCTTTTAATTTTTAAGAACACTAAATTTTAATGCATACAACATTAAACTCTCAAAGGCTATTTTTCTAATGTAAGAGCAATTCTGTACCTAACTGATCCATACAGTGCTACAATAATCCTAGCCAATCATTGCTATCCCTACAGAGAAGCAGGAAAGATCCCTCTGGCTAGTGAACTACATCAGTTTCTTAACCATTTTCAGCAACCTGTTCCAAAGATATTTTAACTAAATGTATATAAAACATCCTTTTTGTTTTTCAGAGGTATATTAGTCTCTTCTTAATATTCTCCAGACGTCACTGGTGATACATGGATATCTGAGAGCATACTATGTCTTTAGCAGGTGTTATGTAAGTGTGTAAGAGCAATGAAGTCTTGATTTCTGGACAGCAGATTTTATGAAAATGAACAAGGAATTGCTGCTTGCATCTAATACCGTTTAAAATTTTCTATGGAAAAGGTAGGAAAGTGTACCACTTAGAGATGCTATGTTCTCCTTTGTAGGAGGTGGTACAGAAGAATCATAGTGTCATAAAATTATTTGAGTTGGAAGCGACCTTAAAGATCATCCAGTTCCAACCCCCCCTGCCATGGGCAGGGACACCTTTCACTAGACCACATTGCTCAGAGCCCCATCCAACCTGGCCTTTGAACACTTCCAGAGATGGCACATCCACAACTACTCTGGGCAACCTATTCCAGTGCCTCACCACCCTCACAGCAAAGAGTTTCTTGCTATTATCTAACCTAAACCTACTGACAGTGCACTCAGTCCCTTCATTTGTGTCATTAATGGAGATATTGAATCACGGCTAGGCTTCTCAAACGAAGATTTGGGAAATATGAAATAACACTGGTCCAAATACAGACCCCCGAGGGACACCACTTGTCACTGATCTCCACTGGGACTCTGAGCCATTGACCACTACCCTCTGGATGCAACCATCCAACCAATTCCTTATCAACCTAACAGTCCACCCATTGAATCCATCTCTGTCCAATTTAGAGAAAAGGATGTTGTGGGGGACCACGTCAAAGGCTTTACAGAAATCCAGATAAATGGCATCTGCAACCTTTCCCTTGTCCACTGATGAAGTCACTCCATCATAGAAGGCCACTGGGTTGGTCAGGGAGGACTTACCCTTGGTGAAGCTGTGCTGGCTGCCCCAAATCAGCTCCCTGTCCTTCGTGTGCCTTAGCATAACTTCTAGGAGGATTTGTTCCATGATCTTCCCAGCACAGAGGTGAGGCTGACAGGTCAGTACTTCCCAGGGTCCTCCATTCTACCTTTTTTAAAGATGGGTACAGTGTTACCCTTTTTCCAGTCACCCAGGGCTTCACCTGACTGCCATGACATTTCAAATATCATATCAAGAAGACAGCAGAGTATAAATTGGAAGTGGCAGCACACAGAAAACTGTAAGAATAGGTACCAAAAATCCTGCAATTCTGGATTACTTTTGTATACCAAGATATACTGTTTGTAAGGTTGGGCAAATTGGGTGAAAGTGTTTGGTGGACTGTCTTGTCAACATACATTTAGGAGTAGCTTTCATGAGATCATTGCCTGAAGAAGAAACTACTATTCAGGATTTCAGTTTTATCTTTTCCAGCAAATGCAAAATACCAGGGCTCTGGGCTTGAGCAGTCATTTTAGAGGACCGAAGTTTAAGCTCTGGAACAAAACTCTTGAATAAGACAAAGATTTTTAAACCGACATTGAGGGTGAGAAAGGGGCAAAATGGGAGATTTTCTTGTACTTTATGGTCCCAAATTGGAAACGTGAATCTCTTTTGATATTTCTGAGATACTTTTGTATTATAACACTTCAAGCCATAAATTCAGACAGATCTGGTGGGGTTGCAAGCAAATTAGAGCTGTCTGTTCAAGATGTATGAAGCTCAGCCATAGTTCACAGTCACAGTGATTGTATTTTCCAAAGCATCCTGTGCAATGTGATAACATGAGCGTCTATCAGCCAGCAACAAAGAATAACAAGATGTCATTGTGGATGTTATTTCTGAGAGGCAATTATAATTCACTAGTATTTGCGCAGATTACTGAGAACAGGTGTGCAGCAAGGTTGATTCCACTCATTTGTATTAATAGGTCTATTGGGGTATTGTACCTTATCACTTCAATTAATTAGAGTGAATTGAGTTAAGGAGTTGACTAGCAACAAATAAAAATTAATGAGGGACCATGCAGTAAAAAGTAATCCTTTATGTGTATCAGGTAAGCAGAAATACTTTGCTGCCTAAATCAGAGACCTTTTCCCCTGCAATAGTTGTGTGAATTTGCACACTATGCTGGGAAGGCATTGCTGCCCAGCTTTCTCTAAATGTTTTAGTCATATTTGAAGGTATGAACAACAACAAAACCAACAAAACCTCCAATTTCAGGTCCCACAGATAGGCAAAAGCTGTAAGGAACGGATAAGCTTTCCAGGTACTAGGAAGGACACAGCTAGACTAGCAAACCTGGCCTCACACATTTTGCTTTTCTATGTCCCACTTGCATTACGCAGATAAATCCTTCACACAGTCTAGAATATAAGACATCTAGCTCAAACTGTTCTGGGTAACAACAGTTACCCAGTTACTCCCCTTGACGATGACTTTTTTTTTTTGCTAGTACATTTTGAGTCCCTGTCATGTGCAAGTACATCTACATAACACAAATAAAGTACTGCTTTAATAACATGTGTCCCTTTGTGTCGAAATATCTGAATCACAGAAATTTGCCTGAACAGGCAGAGACTTGTGCAGTCCACTCCTATGCCAAAATATCTTGTTCTCTACAATTATTCTGAAAGGATTGTCTCAACTAGTAGAAATTTCAAGGCATGTGATTTCTGCCACTTCTCTTGCAGAGGATTTGACAAACCTACAATCTTGAGAGTTTGAAAGGCTTTTAACACCTATATTTTATTCTCAAAAGATCACTCCATTGACCTTAGTTTTGCTGAGGAATGCAAAATATGGCAGCTAGTTTTCTCCAATGTTCATACGGTTCAGTTATCTGTAGATAACTGAAGTTATCTGTAGATAATTACACAGAATCCCAGAGTGGTGGACCTTAAAATGAACAGTCAAAGATCATTTAGACCATCTCCCTTACTCAAAGCACGGTCAGCTAGAGCAGGTTGCTCAGAGCCTTATCCAGTCAAGTTCTGAATATCTCCACGACCTCTCATGGCAACCTGTTCCAGTATTTGATCACCTTCACAATGAAAAGGTTTTTTCCTCTGCTAAAGTGGTCTTTCTTGTGTTTCAGTCTGTGTCTATTGCCTCTTGTCCCTGGGTAACACTAGAGAGAACACTTGAGAAAAGTCTAGCTTCATCTTCTTTACTCCCCCCACATCAGATATTGAACACAAAAATATGGGTGGCAATATGACGCACAAATGCACCCCTAAGTTCTCTTCTCCAGGCTGAACAGTTCCAGCTTTCTCAGGCTCTCCTAGGATAAGAGATGTTCCATTCTCTTAATGAGCTTCATGGTCCTTTACTGGATTTGCTCCAGCATGTCCATGACCCTCTTGTACTGGGAAGCCCAGGGCTGGCCACAGCATTCCAGGAAGGTCCTCACCAATGCTGAGTAGAGAGGAAAATCCCCTCCTTTGGCCTGCTGGCAATGCTGTTCCTCATGCAGACCAGAAGGTACTAGCCTTCTGTGCTGGAAGATTATGTTATTAGCTCATGTTCAACTTGGAGTCCACCAGGACACCTAGGTCCTTTCTGTCAAGCTGCTTCCCAGACAGTCAGCCCCAGCATTATTGGTGCCTGGGGCTGTTCTTCTCTAGGTGTAGGACTTTGCACTTCCCATTGTCAGACTTTATGACATTGCTGCAGTCCCACTTCTCTATCCTGTTGATGTCCCTCTGAATGGCAGCACAGCCATCTGGTGTATCATCCCCTCTGAATCTTCCTTTGAGCAAAGAATATGTATTGGACCATGCAAGTCACTAATCCAAATTCAATCGAATTATATCTAAGATCACACTTGGCTTGGCCCAATTTGTGTTGTTCCACTGGCACAAAAAAAATCATTGCAAGGTTTTTGAAAATTATGCTAGACCTTGCAAAGCCTGCGATGAGGAGAGTGGCTCTGCTGGTGTAGATGCATCTTACATTTACAATGACATAAATACCCTTTCATTAATTTTTAACTCAGAATAACAAACATCTCCTAAAATTGAACAGAAAGGGGAAAAAGCAAACTACTTTTCAAAAGTTCAGGAAACTAGGAAAATAATGGGTGTTGATCATTGGCTCTCTTTGGGTCTGTGGGTAAGCCTTTCATCTTTACATGTCACGTTTGATGCAAATATGAAAGCTGATGAGAAATAGTAATCTTACTGGCAAATTTAGATTTTAAAAACTCATTCCCTTTGCATCCCACCCATCCTGATCCATATACTTCACTTCTACAAGTGGTCAAGTAATTTTCTCACTTGTGAATGCCTCTTATTGTTTTGACAATATTAGCAACATATTCTTCAACATATTTAATTCATCTTAAAGAAGTCATCTGCCTCTACCGCTCAGCTCACTTAAGTAGCAAGTTAGTTATGCACATAGTAGTCTTCTGCACCTGCTGTGTCCTGAAGAAAGTGTAATAAGCTGACATACTGGCAGCAAGGGCAGTAATGGTGGGCCAATGGATTTATTACCAAATACCTCCTGCATGACAAAAATCTGAGAGAGGGTCAGGTAGAGCCACTACAGACTAATCTTGGGGTTATTAAGGGGCAACAGTAAAGCAACACTATACAAGATGGAGAGGCTTCCCACACAGAAAAAAATAAAACCAACCATAAACCCAACCCCCTCAGGGTTCATGCTGAATTGAATGACTCAGCTTTTTTACCTCTTCAAAATACAGAAGATTTATTATTTCTAAAGTATTTCAAATCAAAGAATCATAATTTTGTCATGAATCACTAGTGCTATTTCCTGTGCAATATTGATGTTTTCTTGGAAGACATTCATCCAGATACCACCCAGACTCAACTTTGCTAAGATTTTGAGATCAAACGACAGATTAAGTAGGATGTCATGATGAAAAAATACATTGTAATGATAGAATGAAATGACTCAGACAATATATACCAGATCCCAGTCGAGATGAATTTCATGGTGAACTAAGGAAAAGATTTGTATGATATAGAAAGAACAAGTAATAAAAGGCTACAAAGAACCTTATACTCTGAGGTCCTCATTTACAAGGTGTATTATACATACTCCTTGCTCTCAGAGGTTTCAACCACCATATCTGACAGAGCACTTGAGGAACCTTCTGTATTCCAGGATAATTCCATGACCCAGCCAGATATATGAAAGCCTGCTCTCACTTTTAAATCAGACTACAAATGCCATATACATCTATGGTAAGCAACATCAGAATCATGGCAGGGGAAACTCTCCGGCTTTCCTTTTGGACCAAAGCTGTTGAAAAGAGATGATTGGAGAGTTAGAAACTGCCTGGGCAAGTAGATACGTCCCTAAGCTGTGTTAAATATGATGTACACCCAAAGTCCACTGAGAATACAAGGTGAGAAGCATGCAGTCAGCCTCAGTGTCATTCTTGTAGGAACATAACACTGAAGGGCAGTTATTTCGGTCTCACTCTGCTTTAGATAACTCTCAGTACAGTTTTGGTACCCCTTTTTTTACTACAGTGGGTTGTAGCTAAAACATCTTGTTGCAAGATCACAGAGGTCCTCATGTGTGTCACACGCTTTCCAGCATTAGGCCAGCTATCATTATCTAGCGTAATAACAGCAACTGACAGCCACAACTTCATTTCTAGTATAGCAACTTTCAAGCTTTTTTTTCTGGAAATGTCTCCTTGGGCTCATGATATCCCTGTAGTTCTGAATTTCACTTTTGAAACTGAATTTCCAGTTGGCTCCTGACTTCTTGAATTATTGCTGTAATCATAGGGTTTGGAACTGGCAAGTTTAGAAGTTCATCTCCAAATGTTCAAGGTCATAAACTAAGAGAGAACTGATAAAGACTAGGCAGAAGTCTGAAACTGCACTGGAAATATGAAGAAAGTAAAGATTCTAGGGTGTGTTGATGAAAAGGTAAAGGCATAACAGCTCAGGGAGATTCCAGATCTTCGTCTGGTTAATACAACTATGCCCTTTTCTCAGTACCTTGCAGTCTCAGGATGGGACAATTAATAAAAGCTATCCTATACATCTGCTTTGTTTGTGGAGAGGTACGTGATGTTCAGAGTTCAAAATTCTGACATGGCCCGTAAAAAGAAAAATAATTAATAATCTGGCTATGTTGGAAAATAACACTCTGAAACCAACCAGGTGTCTTCTTGGCACAGA
Organism: Pipra filicauda; assembly: GCF_003945595.2. Taxonomy (NCBI): domain Eukaryota; kingdom Metazoa; phylum Chordata; class Aves; order Passeriformes; family Pipridae; genus Pipra; species Pipra filicauda. The sequence continues at coordinate 2,769,222 of NW_024104975.1, read as the reverse complement.
AGCCCTTTCAGATAAAAATCAAGCTGGAATATTTGGGTGGGTTGGGTTTTTTCCATTTTGTTTTAATAAGTCTGTATGACTGTAAGCCAAGATTAAACAGTGAGAAAGAGATGAAGTATTCTACCCAGTTTCACAGTGCCTGCAGGCTATGCCAGCTACAATACCTTTCAACGCCATTCTATGTCCCATTGTGAGGAATAAAAAACTAAGAAGCCTTCTTGGCAAAAGTGACTGAGTCACTAAGGATAAAATAAATGGGTTTTGGAGAAAAAAAAAAAAAGCCATGGTGAAACAACCTGCAGCTGACACTGTCTGCTCTAAAAAAGCAGGTCACTAAACTCCATAAAAATACTTGAGGCAATTGACCATAAGCAATCTCTGGTTTCCTGTATAGTGCAGAAACACTGACCTTTCTTTGAATACTCAAGCTTCTACAAAAGGCAGGCAAGCCAGACATTGTTCTTACAGGCTAAGGGATTTCCTTCTATCTCTTAAATATATAATGATCATGCTTACAGGAGGTGTTCCAGTTTATCTGGGAATTAGGAAAAACAGACTTTTAGGGGAAAGGAAAACCTGTAGACTAAGTATATTGTTTGTAGCGACTCAAAATAACTAATCAGCCAGAATGGATGATGAAAACACATGACTGGTGTCATGCAGTATGATCTACTAACTACAAGGAATTGTGAGTCAAGTTATAAGGTCTAATCCTAGCCTTGACAGCCTTTAGTTTATGTGTCTTATTGGTTTCTTTTTGTAGCCTCTCTATTCATTTACATAAGTTTTTTCTATATGTAAACATGCAAGATTAGTTTTCATTAAATATTGGGGTTTATTTTTTTTAAATCACTGTTAGGGTTTTTGCCTCAACTCTGCCCTCAGCTCTGGAGGTACAGGAAGGAATTTCCATTTCCTTTAACAACTTAAGTATAGATTCTTCTGCCTTTGTTTCACAGTATAGATCCTAGAGCCTAATTTCTCTTCACTGCTGAATCCAGTGTTTGTGCAGCACCTAACACAAAAGGAGCCCTCATCTAGTACAGCAGTCACCACTATCACAGCAGCTACTACCACAATAGCAACAAAAGAGTATCCAGCAGTGAACTTAGCAATCACTTGTATAGCATTTTTGTAATTTTTACTGAATTTCTTCCTTCAGATTCAATTAAAAAATGCTTAAGCAATTATTTGAATGACAGGATAATTAAATTGTGAGATTAAAAGGCATTTTGATTTTTTTTAATCATCAGCATATATATACCAGGTTCTGCTGCCTATGTTGTTCTCATTTATGCATCCTGTCTACTGCTAAAATCTTTTTGATGTGGACAACAATGATTGTTTCAATGGATATTATTAATTTCTGGTGTTCAGCATAATTGAAGATTTTTTAATTAAGTCACTTGCAAATGCATTGATTAATAGCAGAATGGTTAAGAGATTTTTTGCAGCGGTAGAAAGTAGAACAGAAAATAGGGAGTGGGGGAGAAAAAACAACCCAACACCCATTGGAAACAAGCTCCAGGGCATTGTCCCTTCCCTGCCTAGGCACTTCATCATGATTTTGAGAGATTGTGCAAAGAGATAGCATCCCTCAGCCTGACAAGTCCTAAATTATTACACTTTTGCATTATTTATTTTTCTTTACATGTGCCCAAATCATGACACAGGCATGAGTGAGAGAGATTCAGTGTGTGTATATGTACACAAACACAGTATTAATATGATTATTCATAGTTGCATCATAGTAGTACAGGAGTACAGATAAATCAAAATCTCTTCACCTATATTCACTAGACCAACAGTCCTAAATCCATAACTCACTGAAAGCAGGGAATATAAAGTATTGCCTGAAGGAGGCCTGTGGCAAGACCAGGAACTAAGCTCAGATTTCTGGAGGCCCACTCAAATGCTCTGAAGATGACACTATTCAAAAGAATAAAGTCAAATAGAAAAGAAGGGTTAAGGTATGATGCTGTGTGAACTCAAAGAGCTTAAGTGAAGGTCACAGCTCAATACTTGAAGAAATTTAAGAGTCCAAGGATTCAGCCTTTACAATTAATTTTTTTCTAAGAGCTGGTTCATCCTACGTAGCACTAAGGAGAATGATTTCTTGCAATGAATATGAGCAGATGCTGTCAATTGTCATAGTTTCATATGACTCTGGTGGAGTCAGATCAATGTACATCAGCCAAAGATCTATCCTGCACTGTGCTCATGTATTTGTCACTTGTATGTAAAAGTTAATGAGCACTTATAGGCTAAAGAAGAATTCTAATTCTGGATAAGAAAAGGTACAATTTCTTCCTTTCCAGTGCAGGGGAAGATCATGCCAAAACTGAGCTTGAATCCAGCACTTGTGTTTTCATTTTCATCCTGACACAGAGAGACTATGTCATGTTGAAAAGTTGCACATGTTCTGTCTTAAAATCGGAATGACAGTCCTTCTCTGTGTCACTGAGGTACTGGAAATCTATACATTTTTGAAACACACAGTTGCTAAGAAAATTGGGACAATACCAGCACCTAGAGAAGCTCTCCAGTGGCAGTATTTTCCAAATTTAAACTTCTACACACAGAGAATAAAACAGTAGTTCAGAAAGCAGAGCACAAAAACAAACACACTGAACATACTGGTAACATACTGAAAAACAACCAACACACGCATGCACCCTCCTTGTTCTCCTCACACTCCCCAAGATCTCTTTAACATACTGTACAAACATACTCTTCAGTTGTCAGCCCTTCAAACAATGAAAGCCTCCTGTGGTATTTAAAGTTAGAACATTACTACATGGTTGAGTAAAATTTCAAGGCGCAAAAGAACTCATTCAAAACTCATTTCTGTACCAGTATGTGAAAGAATGAACCTCTAACAAAAAACAGTGAGATGTAATCCGCAATATCCAGAATAATTTAAATATATTATTACACTTACCTGAACTTTTCAGGATAATACCCATATCTGGTATTGCAGATTACTGCCTATTGAGGGAGCCCAGTGTTGAAGTTTCTGAAATAAAGATGAGATACATCACATATTTACTGAACATCCATGCTGTTCTGTACATATAACTTTACTCTGGTATCTTATCTTAGAGGAAGGAAAAAAAAATTAAAAACTTTGAAAGGCAGTTCTGCTTTTCATTTAATTACAATATCAATTTAAGTGAAATAAAACTGTTGCTACTTTATGAGAAAAGGCTTAAGTAGCAAACTTGATGGAAGAAAGAAATGAAAACATGTCTCATTGTCTTTACTTCTTCCTTCTAAACATCACAGGTTGAACAAAGTTTATCTGCTGCCTAAGGGCAGGTCATGTCTATTAAAGGTTGTTGTGGTCTCTACTTCCACTGACCAGACCTGGTTTTATTCTAGACTTTGTAACATCTGGCTGGTTTTCATGCCATGAATTCCCTAACAAGCATTTCCAAGCATTTTCAAAAAACTCCTTTGCACCCCTGTTTGCCTTTCACCAAGCAGCCAGACCAAAATAGAAAATTATTACACTCATAGAAATGGAATCAAAACATTACATAAAACTCATCTCAGCCAAATTTGAGAAAATTGTTTTGTTCTTAATTTGCAGTTAGAAACTAAATCCACAAACAATGGCCAAGTAATTACTTTCTGTAATATTGCTGTGAAGCAGTGAAGATTTGAATAAATGTATTGAAGCTCAAAGCCTTGATGGCAGGACAGGAATCCATTAAGGCATTCCTAGTTACTCCTCATTTCTACCTCCTGACCTTAAATTAGTATCTGAAACAGGAGATGTTCTGTTTTCACCACCAACACCACTTATTTGGTTTTGTCTTTGCTGTTAAGACTCTACCCATAATTTTCAGAGGCAAGAGACAAAGCTGTGTGAATTCATTGTCCTGCCTCCTTTTTTTGTAATTTGCATTGTATTATCTCAAGAATCCACACACAAAGCCCAGAAAGCTAACCACACAACAGTGAAAAGCTAAGCAACAGAGTTGCCAGCATACAGTTCACAAATCCTGGGTTCACAAATCCTTATATATACAGTTACCTTTTACTGTATCCATTGGCTAAAGTCTTGTACAGAGCAAAAGCAAAACACACAAGAGTGCTTTAAATAAAAATAAAATAAAATAAGTCTGCCTACACTAAATTGGGAGGAGCTGTTGACTCACTCAAAGGCAGAGAGACCTGAACCAATTAGAGGGATGGGCAATCACCAATCGTATGAATTTCAATGAGGGAAAGTGCTGGATTCTGCACCTGGGATGGGGCAACCCCAGATGTACATACAGACTGGGGAATGAGATGCCGGAAAGCAATGCCATGGAAAGGGCCCTGGGGGCATGAAGATGGTGAAGGCTCTAGAGGGAAAGCTGAAGTCACCTGGTTTGTTCAGCCTGGAGAAGACTGAGCGGAGGCTTCATTGTAGTCTACAGATTCCTCTTGAGGGGAAGAGGAGGGGCAGGCACTGATCTCTTCTCTGTGGTGACCAGTGACAGGACACAAGGGAATGGCCTGAAGTTGTGTCTGGGGAGGTTTAGGCTGGATGTTAGGAAAAGGTTCTTCACCCAGGGGGTGGTTGGGGACTGGAACAGGCTTCCCAGGGAAGTGGTCGCAGCACCAAGCCTGACAGAGTTCAAGAAGTGTTTGGACAATGCTCTCAGGCACAGTGTGACTCTTGGGGATGTTTGGACAAGCAGGCATGTGGTGGGATTCTTTGGGCTGTCCTGTGCAAGGCCAGGAGTTGGATTTTGATGATCCTTGTTGGTCCCTTCCAACTCAGAATATTCTATGATTCTAAGAGTCAGTATTGTGGTGTTTTGGCTCATTTAAAAAGAACATCCCACATTTAACATAGAAGCAGGTGAAAAAAAAGTGAAACAAATGCACAGATAAGTCAGGTAGGGGTGACTCCATGACAATAAAATAAGGTGCAAAGAGTAGACAGTTTGCAGAGCTAGTCTTTGATGTCTGTGGCCGTCTTCCTAAACAGCAGCTTCAACTGTCCTCCTCTGTAGATGAGTTAAATGAAGAAATGTCCTGAGGACAAAGACAAGAATCTTGATTTTTAAGAAGCTGTGAAAAAAAAAGAAGAAAACAAGTGTTGACATGGCCCAAAAGTAACCAGAGAGAAAGTTAAAAATAACAATATTCTGACCCTAATGCAAGCATGGGTTTGTGAGTACAATGACAGAGAGAAGAAAGATAGCTGGTTAACATGACCTACCTGATCCACTAGTTTTAATGGTGTAACCAAATATTTTAAAACATCTAAGACAAAAATAAATCAGTTTGTGCTAGAGTCCAGGTACTCAGAAATTACTTTCACCATAAAGCTGTCAATGTTTTGCCAAAGAAGTAGTTAGTTGTAATGACTGCCACCTTGACTCAAGTAAAATGACCTCAGCAGTGTCACAGTGGCTATACACCCAGCAGAGAGGAATGATTTGTAGTGAAATGCAGGCAGGATAAACTGGCAGCCCTCAAGGGGCTGTGTACTTCTGCAGTGTAAGCAGTACAGGACAGACCCTTTCAGTCTGTTTTTGCTGTCGTGCACTCTCAAAGCTCCTGGGGTTCCCTGGCAACACTGTCTATGTTTGTTCTCGATATAGGTGGCCCTTATACACGTAGCTCCACGGAATATTCCCAGCAGTAACGAATACTTTCCCAAGAAGGGTGCGTGGAATCACATGTGAGCTTGACTTCAGCTGAATTATTTGTGCATCGAAAGTTAAACACATGCAGAATCGTGTTTCCAAGTACTGAGCCCAACTGAGTATCACAGTGTAGAGAAAAAGGCTCTCTTTGCAGCTCTCCTACTGCTGCATTATAGGTTATACACTTCACAGCAAGTAGCAGTGTCCCCTTTTTAATCTGACCAAAATCAAAGCTCTTCTATCCACTTTGTTATGAAAGGAAGCATAGCTATTTTGCGGAATAAAACTATTATTCCATCTTATACCTGCAGGAAACTGGAAAACATTTGAGGTTGTTTTCCTTCTCAAAGATGTGATTTTCACAAAAAGTACTAGTGTCTTTTCTTGTTTCAAACCTCTCCCTCCCCCCAAAACCCCCAAACCACCCTAGATTTTCTTGTTGCCACAACTCTCAACCCAACCCCAAAAATACTTTGTAAACACATGCTTTTTCAGGCCTGTGTTTAGCAGAAAATAAACAAGTGTTGAAATATTTGCTCTAAAATTAAATTTTCTAAAGTAGAACCTTGCTTATAAAAAAATAAGAATGTTAGAATAGTGAATGTAAGAAACAAGCAAAAATCTCTGCATTTTGAGGTATTAAAACAAACAAACAAACAAAAAAACTTGCACATAAGTGAAAAAAAAACAATTACAGAGCCACAGCTTATGTCACCTGAGTGCCCATCCTCTCATTAACTTATGAGGGAATTCTATTATTTGGCAACCCAGAAGCTGTTTATATACTTCTGCATTGATCGGCTTTCCATAGAGTGCAAAGGAGGAGCAAACTTAAAGCTTTGAAATCAAAACAAGCACGTAAAGAAATACTTCTGCTTTACTGCATCAACCCTTTTAGCCTGTCACCACAGGTGGATGTGGAAAAGGTGGCAGAAGCAATGAAAAGATGACTCCTCCTTGGTGAGATGTGATATTGCCAAATCCAAGGACAACATGAAATAACATCAGATCTATCTCTAGCCTGAAAAGCAAGGAAGTCCCAGTCTCAGAACACATGCCCTTGTTCATTTATCACAGGAGAGTAATGTATTCAATGTGTTAATAATGCTGTTCCCTATTTCACTGTTACTAACTCCACTCCCTACAGTCTCCCTATTTTCCACGCTCAGACTGACTTCCAAAACGCAGTCTATTCCTGCCTAAAGCATGGCCTGCTTCAGTGGTAGCCTTCACTCACCTGAAGAGCCACTGTTCACCGTCCTTCATCTAATGAGAGGTAGTTTTGTGGACATACCTGGGAGTTTTCTCTCTCTTGTTGATTTATTCACAGGCTGCTTAAGAACACTAAAAAATTTCTGACAAAGTTCAATTTTTTCCTATTCTTGCACTTGCTCAGTCATTTCCCTTTGTGCCAAAATCAACATTATGGATAGACATAAATTTTGCTTATAGTTCTGTTGGCTCTCTCCAATTTTATCTGTAGTCACTTCAGACTCTCTGCAGAGTTAATAATTTCCTTCACAAAGTCATTGGATAACACTGGATTTGATTCTCACCATAGTAAAATCCTACTAAAACCCTGATTATCCTGTTTTCAGTGTCAACATTTGCACAAATAGGAGCATTTGCATTTAAGATGGATGACCAAGAAGAAAAATAAGAAAACTCTTTCACTTAATTTTGTTGTTCCTGGCACAATGCACAGCTGTGACTCCCTGAATTGATGGGTTTAAGTTCTACTGGCTTTAAAAATACTTCAAAAATCATATATCCTTTTTTTTCTGTGCACATTTATTTTAGGCCATAATTCATTTAAATATTACCAGATTCTGTACAAAACATAAATCCTCAAAGGAACCTCTGATGCTTGATCATGAAGGGAGTGGGGGAAGAGAGAGCTCTAACAGTTTCTAGGATGTTGGAGATTTAAGTTTAGGTTTCTCATTGGAATTAAACAGATGGCCCTGTGCACTAGGCTATATCTGCTCTGCAACTGCATTTCATCTTCATTAGGAGTCCCATTCCAGATCTACAACAACTTCCTAACAAAACTATAGCTGAAAGTAACAAAAGACTGGAAAAGGTCATTACAACAAATTAATATGTCAAGATATTTCTTTATCAGGGAGAAAAATATGTCCATTTGTTACCTGTTCAAAAATATATGTGATTTCTAGATAATACATCAGACTGAAATACGTTGAAGCACCATTAGTATTTCTCCTTGAGTATTCCACATAGAAAAAATTACAACACACAGGAGATACATCGTAACTCACATCTTCATCTTTTTGGCATGGCAATGGGCTGTACGGACAGGCTTGACTTCAATCCAATTCAGTTGTCTGCTATGCCTGTTAATTTGCATCATGGGACTATGTTCACTATCAGCCTTTTTTACAAAAGTACAAGATGCTCTGAGAAGCAGAGGAAATTAATGAAGTGGCATGAAAGGTACATGGTACAAAAGTGTTTCAGAAGGTGCTCAGAGGGGGAAGAGACTTCACTTCAGGCTTATAATACCGATGATGACCGCAAACCAGTTAGCTATGGAAGTGCTCCAGGCCCCTCTGAAGCTGCAGATACCTGCAAGGTAGATAATATGCTCTGGTTTAACGTTATGCAGGTGTTTCCTATTACCAAGGAAAAGCTCAGTCAGCGTGATGTAAAGCTTTGTGTATCTGCCTCAGCAGCCATGGGTTGGTGAAGTCACAGCACCAACCAAATATCAGAAATAATTATGATATCTTCTCTGCTATCACTGACTACAAGACATTGCTCAATAAGTTTCCCTGATCATCTGGAAGACAAACACAGGTTAGTGCCAAAAAAAGAATTGCTGAACTGACCTCAGAGCTCTCTTTCCACTGTGATTTTGTATGTACACAAGTGAGCAAGGATTAAATGGTTATGAGACCCGTGATATCTTCCTAGGAACTGTTATCACCTATTCTCATTAAATAAAAATGTTTGATTGGCAAATATAATTTCAGTAATAAAATAACTTTTGTTTCTCTGCTATTATTTCTCTTACCTCACAGTTTCTGCAAAGTTCACGACAACTTCTTCAAATCCTTCCCTCAACCCATTCTCTGACCTTCCTAAAGGCTCTCCCCACCTGACTACTGTCGAAGTTTTCTGACATCCCAAAACCACTCCACATGGCTTTCTCCTAGAAAGTCTTAGAAAATTTCCAGTTTCTACCCAACAGACAAACACAAATTTCCATCAGTATTGTCTTATCACGCCTCTTTTTGTAAGACATACTGCTATCCCTGATCTCCAGCTTGTGGCTTTTGCCTGCTTTTTAAGCTTTTAGCTTCTAAGTTAAAGAGAAAGTGTGTTGGTTTGGATCTTGGACAGTTTCAAACTCACAGCTGATATTTAGCAAGATAGAAATAACAGTCTGCATTTTTGTTGTATAATTATGGGAAGAATGCATGCAAAAGGTCACAGTCTATAGCCCTGCATCTTAGCTCAAGTCTTCAGCTGCCATAGGTTTGTAGAAGCCAGAATCAGTCTCGCCCAAGAACGGTCTCCCTTCCATGGTACAGTGGTTCACATCGAGTTCCAGACAGGACTCCATCCTAGGGCAGAGAAGTGCCTTTTTCTGAGTATTTCAGCACTTCCTCTTCTGTCTGGAACTTCTAAAGCATCATAAAGAAGGAATGTAGCAGTGGCTGTGAAAGCCTGACTGAAGCTTTTTACCTAAAAATTACTTGCTGTGTCAGTGCTAGCTGGATTTGCTGCTTTCCTAACAGCTTAAGGTATTTGAAGATGTGGCTACATGACACTTCAGGAACTGGAAACAAATTTTATTTTAAATCTTTGGGGGAAAAAAGGTCAAAAAACATTCCCCAAATGAACATCTAAGAGTCAGAAGACAATGCAAATCTCCCTTACAATTTTTTTTTATTATTTTGTATAATGAAATCACATGGCCTTAAGTCATACCAGGAGGGATTCTGATTGGATATTAGAAACAATAAGTTGCCCAGGGAGGTAGTAGAGTAACAGTTTCTGGAAGTGTTCAAGAGGTGTCTGGATATGGCACTTAGTGATATGGTTTCGGGGTGATTCTGGTGCTAAATTGATGCTTGGACTAGATGATCTTGAAGGTGTCTTTCAACCTTAAAGATTTTGTGATTCTCTGTGATTCTCTGTGATTCTGTGTTTTTTTCAAGCGTCCACAGTTTTTGAGAACAGATGTTAACCATGAAGGCTGGATGTTTTGAGCCAGCACAGGTATACTCCACAGACAATCAATAAAAATCTTACACATGCACTGATGTACCGATGTGCAGCAGCCTCCTTTCTGCCATCACCCAAGTAGACCAAGAATGCACTTTGGCATTAGAATGGGAATTTATCTACATACATATTAAGACTCCGACAACAACCATGTGTGTGTGTGTGTGTGTGTGTGTGCACATGCTTATCTGGATATATTTATTTTCCATAAAACAGGTCCCCAAAACTAAGTAAGAGGTACATAATTTATATTTCTAATGGAGAAATATTATTGTTGCATTAGGAAATCCCAAAATGTTGGGAAAGTATGATGTAGAAATATCTGTACATTTGCCCTATTCTGAAATTCTTCTGGCAACCATATTTAGCCACAGTTAGAGGCATGACACTAAGCTAGCTGCACCTCTGATTTTACAAAATATTTTCATAATTTCTTTGGAAAAATTAAGTCATATGGTGAGCATTGAAACAAATCCAGTCCTTATAGGAGATGGTCTCAGAGCAAAAGTATCACTGCTTCTACATGGATACACCAGCAGAAAAAAATACCAGAAGGACTTGGATCTACTGAATTCAAATTCTTTTTTTAATTGAAGAATGCTGTCATTGTATATCTAGACACTGTAATATATAGGAGAGTGAATGACTTCCTTTTTGCTTCTCCACTATACTCCAGTATAGTTTAGAGTATTTCGCTCAGATTTTGAGACTGTTGACAGCCATGTCAGATTTTGATTTTCTGAGAATGTTAAAAGGAAAATAGATGAGGTTTTAGATGAAGAGGACTATCAGTTATTTCTGGTTCCTTGGGACAGGAACTTATTTCAGAAGACAGAGAAATAGCTTTCTGTTTAGTACCTTAGTAAATTATTAATTCACATAAAGATTCCAGCTGTCCAGCTGGACCTAGTTTGAGTCACTGGTTATCGTGATCATTTCTGTTTTTATAAGTGGGAATGATCAGATCATCTCACATATTGGATTCTGGTCTGTAGCACTTTATAGTATATTTCAAAAACTGTATTAAGCTTAGGTCTATAGCTCCCTGACTATTCTTTGAAGAATATTTGCAGGGATGAAAGAATAGCACAAAAAAGGCTTGTGATAATGGTACTGGTGGCAAATAGTATGGGTAAAGCAGCAGGAAATACTTGTTTCACCCTCCTGTTTGTGAGACAATGGATTATTATATTAATTATTGGCTCGGACTAACTCAGGTGTGTATAGGGGAGTGGGAGGAACATGTCAAATCTCACAGAGGCAAGGTGATGCCCTGTCCCACATTCCAGCCCCTGTGAGACTCCTAGGGCAGCCCTGGAGCAGCTGGCAGTCACTGGACATCAGGAGCACAGCCCATACCACACCCTGGAGCCCCTAACCCAGCCCCAGATTTCAGCACAGCAGAAGTCCCACCTGGGAGCAGGGGGTGTGGCCACAGTGTGGCCAAAGCACATAAAAGCAGCACCATGTGGTCTCTGTGTTTGTTTGAACCCTAACACCTGTACACGTGGAAGCTGGACTCTCACAGGACTCTCTAGTGGTAGCTATGATTTTTCTCTCTCTTTCTTTAGTTTTCTCTTAATCTCCTTTCTTAATAGTTTGGATAACGTGGGACTGAATGGGTCGGATTTTGCTAAATTGGACAGGTTAGCATGTGCTAAGTCAGTGCTTTGTGGAATGCTTTATTTTGGTTTTATTCAAAAATCCTCGATTTTTATTAAAGTGTAGAATTATTTGGCAACTATTCATAAATTGAGAGGTAGAATTGCAAAACTTCAAACACCAAGCAACTGACAACTTTTAAATGTCATTACCTACACTGCTGCTCCATACTTGTTAAATTACTGGAAGACACTGTTAAGGAATGTAACGTCTGTTACCGGATTATGTGAGGATTTATTTCATGCCTAAATAATACAAATATATTAATCTATAGTGACTCTTAATTTTTTAATTTTTTTTTAAATATAGGCTGCCCCTTGCAAGAGGAACTGTTGTATTTTACATGTAACATTTATATTTTTCACTCACAGAATTACACTAGCAGCATAAAACTGAAAACACAATCAACTATACAAGAGTTTACACCCTATTTGTGTCATCAGTGCTCCTTCACAATGTCCAGATAACTATAAAAAATGATTTTTCTTCTTTCTGTAGGCACTTAGACTTCAGGGCTTTTCCCAGTGTAATTTTAAGCTAGTATCAAAGTCAAGCATACATATTTTGAGGTACCTTTTTAATGACTATGAAATGTCAAAGAGAAAAGGTCTAGCTGTTGCCTCCCATGAGGATGATTACTTTCATAAATCACTGAATGTGAGTAATCCAATATTTGATTATGCATAACTTTCTTTGGAAAGCACAATGCTAGGGCATCTACCACTAATATTTATGCAGACTGAAAAATTATCTTCGTGACTGTTTTAATGAGACAGCTGCCAAAGATTTCACTGTGATGTAATTATGCTCTATTCTGGTTTTGTATTTACTTTTGTATATATTTCTGTAAAGTCAGTGATTCATTAACAGATTAAGTAGTGAGACAATATTTGTATATTGTATCCATACAGTATGGGCAGGATAAAAGTGAGATAAATGCACTAAAGAGTAGAATTCAGACCTGGATTAACATAGAACTTCAGACTGAAATGAAGTTCAGATGTGTGCTGGAAGCTAAGCTCTGGATAGAGTGTAGTATCTTACCTAAGTGTGCCAAAAATCTCATAGGCTGTCTTAGTAAAGTTTCAGCTCACAACTACAAAAAACTCACAGACTCCTAATATTCCACTTTCTTGATTTATTACACCTCTAATTCATATAAACCAGCATCACACTGTAAGTTTAAGAGTTACATCAATGTGCACTATTCTGGAAAATGGTATCCCTTTAAGTTTTGTATGCAATCAGAAACAAACACAAAAGCAGGATAGAGCTGAACTGGTTAAATAGAACTGAAATGCCATTCTGCCCCATTTTCATGTCTTGGAAATGCCCTCTTCCAAATTCTACTTGAGCATCCTGCCCTTAACAAAGTCCCTGAAATACAGAAACTGAAGTTATAAGACCACCCTCATTTGCACGCTGTAACAAGCCTCAGAAGCTGCCATCACTATTCTGCTTTCAGCAGAAAACACTGGCCTATCCTTGTCTCTCCTTCTGTAACATTTTAATTCCATAGGTATGTTATTTAACTTGGTAAAGTGTTTGTTTGGGGCAGTACATGGAATGAAAGACATTATAGAAATTAACATTCTATACTATTGTCTCATACTTTTCCGAATAGATAATATCATTGACACAAATGGCTGAAGAAAAAAGTCATGAGAACTGAGGATGTGTGGGCACTGAAATATTTCAGGAATTGAATAATGTTTTCCTTTCTCTGTTTAGTCTGACAGATGACAATGTGTCTTGAATGCTTTGGGACAGAATGATGGAGAAGATGAAAAAGCCATTTGAGAAATGCCTTTCTCATTCCAAATGTTTCACTTTGCCTTTCAAGAGTGTTTCCAAGTTGGGCATAATGTTTCTTTTAGTAATGGCAATGTATAATCCACATAAGGGGTAGCAGTCACAATGCATCCTTCCTGCCCTGCAAACAATGACTACAAGTTTAAACTGGTCTTTGGTAAGAGTGTTCTTCAGGAAATGTTATTTATTGTAACTTCTAATTGTGAATTACAATTATATTTGTAATTGGAGAAGCCTGTGGTTTTTCTTACCATGAGGAAATCTCTAGCATTTCTAGTAGCTAAAAATCTTCAGGCTTCTAGGAAACGTCCAACTTTTTTTAACTGTGCAAACTAGGGCCTTCAGAATATGAAACTCCTCCTTGAGTGAAGACAGCAAGATGCTGCTCACAACAGAGAACAGTTTACCAGTGCAATTTTCTCAAAGCTGGTCTCTTAATTTTGTATAAGTTCAGGAAATAAGAAGATAAACATTTTATCTATATTTGTTTATTGCAGCCCTCCTCTTCTCCAGTGCAGGCCATGGTCTTCTTGCAGTGAGAGTACATGGTCCCCTCTGTGCACACAGCCCGGGAGCCCAATGACTGCCTGCAGCACCCCATGCACTAGTTGTCCTCCACAATCAGCCTGCAAGACAAGCCAAAGGCAGAAGCTGTGGGTCTTTTCCTCACTCATTGAAGGTACACAGAGCAGCAGCCAAAATGATGCACAAAAATGACAGTCTACCAGTTGAAAGTACAGCAGAAGTTCAATCATTAGTAGATTTACTAGTTTCAGGTCTCCATACTCTCTACCAAAGAGCAACCTGTTTTATATTTTTCTTAGCATTACTGTTCTATCTAAAGATAACACATTATGCTATAACATACACACTATCTATAATGCTGCTGATGCCTTTGAGAAAGCACACGGGATCACTCTCAAGGAGAAAAGACAATGCAGAAAGAATCGTGCCTTGCAGAATATACCACCTAAGGAGTCTTTCTGCTGTGCCTTTTGCAACTGGACCTGCCTGCCTCGTATTGGCCTTTTTAGCCACCAACGCGCTTGTAACAAACGTGGGTAGAGCCCTCCTCAAATCTTCGTTCACGAAGCTCAGCCATGGTATGCTATAAACAATGACTTGTGTAATGATGTGTGCAAACTCACAAAGATTGAAGGACTTTGAATTAGTGAAAATCTCATATTTTTCAAATATAATATTTGCCTGAGTCACACTGAAAACAATATCTTAGGTTTCTCACAAGCTCAAGAGTACAAACAAATGGTTTTGGAAAACACATTTTCTGTACTGCCTTTAAAAGCATCTTCTCTGAGTTTGCAGGTGCTGAATGAAATTGGTACTTCCAGTGCCATCAGCTGGCCTAGGCTGACCTAGATAGATGGGTTGCTCTGAAATCTAATAGTCCAGAAAACATTCAGGGATGCCCCATGAGAAGGAATCTGGAAGTCATTGGAAACCTACTAGGGACAGTAGTCTTAACATCCTCTGGCTATCTGAACTCAACGACTTCCAGACCTGCTATGGCCAATTTTAATGATAAATCCCTGTAGTACAGGCAAATTTTAAGGTTAAGGAGTGGAAAATGCTTGAAAAAATATGTGAATTTAAATTTCAGAACAAATATATTTTGTCCTTGATAGATCATTTACTATACTGCAAAGAAGGACTTGGGGGTGCTTGTGGATGAGAAGCTGGACATGAATAAATGGTGTGCACTTGCAGCCCAGAAAGCCACCCTGGGCTGCATTAAAAGAATCCTGACCAGCAGGCCAAGGAAGATGATTCTGCCTCTCTACTCTGCTGTCATGAGACCCCACCTGGAGTGCTGCATCCAGCTCTGGATCCTCAGCACAGGAAAGACATGGACCTGTTGGCACAAGTCCAGAGGAGGGCCACAAAAATGATTGGGAGGCTGGTGCACCTCTCCTGTGAGGATAGGTTGAGAGAGTTGGGGCTGTTGAGCGCGGAAAAGAGAAGGCTTCAGGAAGACCTTACTGCAGTCTTCCAATAATTAAAGGGGGTTTATAAGAAAGATAGGAACAGCCTTTAAGCAGGGCTTGTTGCAGCAGGCTTTAAACTAAAAGATGGTAAATTCAGACAAGAAATAAGGAAAAATTTTTTATGAGAGTAATAGGTTGCCCAGAGAAACTGTGGACATCCCATTCCTGGAAACATTCAAGGTCAGCTTGGATGGGGTTCACTGCAGAGGCAATTATACTAGGTGACCTTTAAAGGTCCCTTCCAACTCAAAGTATTCTATGATTCTATCCTCTTAGCAGATCTTCCACATCAAAAATGTTACAGAAGACTTGAATTCTACAAGTTATTTTAAGAATCCACCTTCAGTTTGGTTAAGACTTTAATTTCGTAACACCCTAAAATATATGTCAAGAATGTAGCTATTTCACATTACCATTTTTTTGTAAAAGTGGCAGCACTGTGCTTGCAAGAGTTACATGGAAAGGCAGATCACCTTGCTTGAGATATGTCTGTAAAAACAGCTGGTTTTCCTTTGCAGTGCAACATGAAACAGGGACTGACTGAGTCAAGTTATAGAAATTTTCCTTTCTAATAAAATTGAGGTTAGACATGGAAAATTATCACTTGAATAAATGAGAGCTTGGAGCTTAATAGAAATATTTCAGAGAACTCAGGGAAATTGCCTATCCTCTTCCTGAAGACAAGAGACTAAAAATAAAATAAATGTATTTTCTTATGACCCAATTTGTAATGGTTTTAAATTGTTTAAAAATGCGTGGGTAAATCTTATTTTTAAACAAAGACATTTCTAAAAACTTTAGATGGTTACAATCTTTTAGACACAATTGTTACTTGCTACATGTGATCAGTTTGAAGTAGACTATACTTTGTTTCGATACGACCATATACATTTCTGACACCTTAAAAGCAATGATTACATTCATTTCAGCAGCATTAACAGTTTTTATAAGAAATACAATATTTTCATTTAAGGGACATTTTGTCCCCAAGAAGGAAATTGTTTATTTTAAGACAGGGACTTATAAAACAATAAATCTAACACTTTGTTTTCCTTTCTGCTTCCCTAGCTCCACAGCAAGAAGACATGAAAGGACTGTGTCCCGGAACAGGGGAGTCCCTACCTACAGCTTGTGCTGGAGTGGTGGCACAGGCCTGCCCTGTAGATCCAAAAAACCTTTTCCAAACTTCCAACTCTGTAAGTCTTGGCTCCACAGTAGCAGCCTGAGACCCCTTCCAACAGGGTGGTGAAGCTCAGCCAGGCTGCAGACCTGGAGTGCACAGCCCTACCCTGGAAATGTTCCTGCAGCTACCTAACCCAGAGCTGCAGATGCTGCCTGGCAGCGTTACATCTGGCCAGGTTCAGAATCCAGGTCAGGCTCAAATTCTCTGAAAGTTTGTTAAAACTGAGACATTTTGGACAAGACATTCAAGACTCAACAAAAAGGCATTTTTAAAGTAAATTCTTTAACTGTACAATTCATAACAAATACCAACTCTGAGTTAACTCATTAAATAAACAGCAAAGGGTTGAATTTTGGCTGCCTTCAGCACCTCTCATCTCTAGCTCTAAGGAAGCTATCAGTTCTCTAGTGAGAGGCTAATTAAGCCTCTTGTTTCTCTTGATACTGTCACTAATAGGTATTATTCCCCACAAAAGGCTCTGACACAGAAAAATAATTATTCCCATTTTGAAGCCAAAATATAAAACATTATCTGTAACTGACGTGATTGGTACAGGATATCCATGGATGCACCAGGACATTAACCTGATTTTTGAAGTTCCTATTACAATCTGCTTCGCTGACCTTAAAACTTCTGTTTCCATCGTTTTTTGCCCTTACTGCAGCAGTACAGTCCCAATGCCACATTTTTGTCTTTCAGCTGCATCTATTTAATTATGAGTTAGTATCCCAAAAGAAGAACAAAGTGATTATACTTCTATGTGAATTTTCAGGATCTTTGTATGGTTATAGATATATGAATGAAAATAATGTATGAGCATATAAATAGAAAATTAAAGCTTTGTTGTGGCTTCTTTGAAAGTCTGGAATGCGTCTCAGAAGACAGTAAAGGAAACTGGAAAAAAGGCTTTGTTTCAGCTGATAAATGTCTGTTCTCTGAAGTTTAAAATCCGTGGTGGAAAAGGTGAATGAAACAAGCCCCCCAACAGTGGCTAAATCTATTAACTTCATTTTTATTTTGACCATAAGAATACTTTTTTTAAAATTAAAAAATTAGTTATAAAGATATTTAATTAACTGAGATATAGATCAAAATAGCTAAGATTTGAGTATTAGATCCTGAATTATTCTGAGAATAAACATAATATTTAACATTACTATTTTGCCAGAAATATTACAGTTTTTTTCCTTTGTTAGCTGAATGTGGATTTTGAAATAGAATCACTTCCTACAGAGCTGCTTTTGAGGGTCAAAAAGATCTAAACTACAGCTTCAGACCATCTTCTTCTTGCATTACAGAGTGATTTCCCAGCAGATGAAGAGGGGCTTTCCAGACCTGTTTTCTGTGTCATCAGAAGTATCTCCAAAACTTAGAAAAGTTTATTCTCGTTCTAAGTTTAAGAGTAAAGAGGACATCCAGGAAACATAAAAAGCCAAAGTGCTGAAACAATGGTGGAGTATTTCCTGGTAAGATGAAGAAATGGGGTGAGGGGAGCATGTGGTGGGTGGGATCTGACATGGTTTTGTAGGTACTTGCACTTAATAGTTCACTACAAGTTTAATTCCCTATTTAATTCACCCAAAGTCCTCTGGGGAGGTAAGCACCTAGTTGCCATATGTGTAGGGTGGCGGGTTTTGTGGAGCTTCAGTACTATCCCGCCTCAGTGACCCTCACTGCTCCACTTGCCTATACTGCAGATAGGACATTCAGAAGCAGAACCTTTTGTTCTAGAAGAGGAAGGACTACAGCAAATCCTAATCCTTTGTTTTTGGCATCACAAGAGTATCCACAGCAACTAAATGTGATGTGATACAGAAAGGAATGTGACTTCAAGTGCCAGCAGCTGGTGAATGCCTGAGGAGCAAAAATCCTGTTGTCATGTGGATACCCCCAGCAATGGCATATGCATGAAGCAAATGAAACACACGAATCTGAAATATGGACAGAAAAAGTTGGTTTTCTGGCAAGAGTCATTTCTGCCTCAGGATACGCTTTAGTCACCACAACAAAACACTGAGAGGGATGAAGCAACTCCAAGATGGCAACAAAGTTCCCAAGGCACCTCAGTCAATCACTGGCTGGCTATTAGTTTAAAAGGTCAGTGGCAAATATCAGTAACTACATCGATTTTCTCCATTTCCCACTCTGTTTTCAGAGTTCACTTATTATCTGTGTTGAATAAACAATACAGATGAGAAAACCAAGGATAAACCCAAAGTCTGGAGAGAGCAGTAAACTGCTTAGAAGTTGGCCCTAGAATTTTGGATTTGGGAAAGTTCTTTTCCCAGACTCACCTCAGATTTGACTTAAGAGCATGACAAAGACCTTTTTGTTGTGTCTCTACAATACCTAGCACAACGGGGCCCTGATCCATGACTGGAGCCTCTAGGCATTGCCACAGTACAAACAAATAACAATAGCTTGCAGCCAAAGACATTGCTGGGAATTGCTTAGTAGGCAAACAAGCTTCTTATAGAAGTGTGTGCTCTGAGCATTTGCTCTGTTCACACAGCCTGGGGTTTCAGAACGTTCTTTGTTGAAAAAGGAACCGTTGGAAATATCCTCTTGACCCTGACTCAGGGCCAAGACAGAAGATATTAGACCCACTTCTCTCTATGTCTTACAGCACTGAAACAGACTTCCAGGATATGAGTTTGGTGTGTGTTTGACCAAGGACTGCTCCAATAATGTCACAGCAATTATGTAAAACATCTATGCTTTGAGCAAATGCATAGTAGGAAATCTTTATACTACTCGTCTACCTCTCTATGTAATGCATAAATAGATAGGACTGAAAAAAAATCTGCTGGTTCAGGCATTGGGCTGGTACACTTGTACCTGTTTCCTGGCTCTGGCACAGATATTTGTATGCCCTTTGGCAATTCACTTCACATATCTTTCTTTTCCTCCTTAAAACAAAAGTAAAACAAGAATAATTTTCCTGCCTCACAGGCATCATGAAGATTCCCAAGCCTTCTTACACATTCAGATGCTGTGTGATGAGGCCAAGGAGATACCTGGAAACTTAGACAAGTCTATCTCTGAATTTGAAGTGAGAACTCAAGTTGAAGCTATGCAGAAAATAATTCTCAGGTTGCATTGCTTCCACTGCATTTTTCCTCCTAAATATGGATGGGTCTGGCTTCAAAAGTATTACATTATTTCAGTAATTCCCCAGTTCCACTGATTTTTTACTTTCTTCAATATTTAAAAGACAGGGTCAGTTTTAATGTGTACAGATTGTGTGAAAGCTGAGCAATAATCTTGACTTTTGAAAAATACAGCTGTCTTTCTGTGTCTAGGTTCCTGCCCTCAGGGAGAATATCCAACATGCATTTTCCAGATCATTAGATATATTACACACCAAGTCTAACACAAGGTTTTTTTAGTTAAATCATATCAGTAGAGCCCCTCTCTGGAGTGCCTTTGCTACTGGGTACTAGTTAACCCAGACAGGGTAGGGCTGCACTCTGGTTCTTGCACTTCAGTTTTGCCAGTATTTGCCAGACAGAGAAAACTCTGTCTTCTCCTTAGATTTTAGACCATGACTCTTGTTTATTTCTATCTAGAACAAACTCTGTATACAAAGTCAATATATTTTATCAGATTAACTAGCAGCCAAGTTTTGAGGCACACAGGTCATTCTTCATGCCTCTTTTTTCACTCTCTCCCATTGTAGGCCTCATCTGACAAAAAAGACATTTCAATAAAGTCATTCCCTGGTGCTGCAGCTGCCATCCACTGGGACAAAAAGACGAAAATGTGGCAAACATCACCACTCTATGTAACAACTGAAGAAACACAGAGATGCAAGTGGGCCAACTCCCTAATGGTGCACAGGCTCAGCTGTAGAATGGCATAGCACCATCCTGGCTCCAAGAACTAATTTTTACTGTCTTGAGCAAGAAAGTGAAAAACCATGAGTCCTGATCATTCTGTTTCCTTGTACATCAAGAATTTCTTTAAGGCGTACAGATACACACAAACCATTTTTTAATTCTCTTACCAAAATGCTGCAGTTTTATTCCCTGTTAGCTGTTTTCCCATCTACCCAGCTATTCTGTCTCCCAATTATTTCTTTCAGAACGGAGGTATCTACATTATTGATTTCTTTGGATATCTTGCCTTCCTCTGCAGCTGTCTCTGTCATATATGTTCCACAGAGAACAATTCAGGTATTTTCAGAATGTTCAGGCAACGTATCTGATACATAACCTGGTTATCAGCAGAGTTACATACAACCACGATGATGGGTGATGGTAGAAGTGGGGAGTTGCAATGGTTCTCCTGTTATATAGGGGGAGCTGCCCCACAGGGTAGCAGAAATATTTAAAACTTCTGCCTTCTGGCAGCATTGCTGCCTCTCATACTAAAGGAAGGAGACAAAAAAGTATAGGCAGAATGTAAGGATCCAACCTGTCTCTTCAGTACGGAATTGAAAGGAACTATGTCTTCCATATAGACATGGGGGTAACAATAGAGACAAAATGCAGACATTTAGGGGGAGAATTAGAGTATAAGAACACCTTTAGCAATTTAAAAGTCACAGTACCATTAATGATTTTTTTTCCAGTCAGACCCAATTACAACTGTTTACAGAGTCCTTTCTCTTTCCCTCAGAGGCTTTGGCTGAATTCCCATAATTTCCGGGACCAAACCCAATTATGCCACTGACCACAGCATTCTGACTGCTTAATGCAATTCCATGGCAAGGACAGGGAACTCCCAGAAACAAGAAAGGGCTTGATTTGCTCCACGCTGTACCTGGAAACAGCTCCCAAAGCAATATGTTATGCCAAATAACTATGCCCCAGAGCGGCCAATTAGTTTGTGCAATTCTAGATTAAAATAAAGACTATTCCTTACCTTTTCTTTTTCAAAATCATTTTTTTCCAGGTAAAAAATGTTGGCAAAGTTTCTCCTTGGCTGAAATTTCAGAGCTCTATAATCTTTGTTCCAGTATTTCCATGAACACAATGCTAGGAGGGAATAAAAAGGTGGTGAGCTGGGGGGAAAGGGTGTTAGAGGTGAAGGAGGATGTAGCAGGTTAAGCTTACAAAGCACTTGTACATATCAGTTCTTAGGAAAATCCCATGTTATCCCAGGTCTGACCCATGTCAACAAGTGTGCTTACTCATGGTGGCAAACAAAAGTGTTTGAAATGCACTACAAGATGATTTACTGACTTATTTCATACCATCATTTCTGTTTATATCAACATTCAGAAAAGTGCTATATAATTCACTTTTTTCCTTGGCCGATCTCTTCTACTCAAGATGGTTATGAGCTTTTCTGTCATTTATAGAGTACCATAAGTTGTTAGCAGCCAAGGAAAAAATATACAGGACAGAATAGAAACTCTCCCTAGTAAAAAGAGTTGAGTGTCATACGTGAGTATAATGCAGTTCAGTCAGTACAGAGCAAGCACAGTGGCATGTGATGGCTGCAGCAGGAATGCTCTGTGGAACAGATGGCATGTCAGGAGGGCTTAGTCAGAGCAAAGTGAGGTGAGATTTGTAAGAACTAGCATTTCTAATAAGCCATTTGGAAAACTCTGAAAAGAAGACACTTTGAGGAACTAGGTTATGAGAAATGCAACCACTGGCTAAAATTAACCAAAGTATGTGCAAACCAGCAGGAAAGTAATTTTAGTTTTTATGCAATGTATAAGTAATGCATAAAGATCTTCAAGAACATAGGGCAAGTATGGGAACATTTGAATTTTCAAGTCTTCTAACTTGATTAACAAAAATTTCATCACATTAAACATGGATGCTTTTCAGATGGGAAAAAAAAAATTAGCATTTGCTAATTAACCATATTGTTGACTGTTCCTCCAAACATTACTCAGCTGAAGTTAACTTTGTGTTTTACCTTACATGGCACAGCACTTTTGGGAAACTATTACCATCAATAATGTGGTCAAGGCTTCATGGTCAACTGCAGCATCTCAAAATCTAGTGTCATCACACAGCTTTGATTTTTCTTATCTTGAAAGTTGGTCTGACAAAGTTGAATAAGAAGACAGAAGCAGACAATATCTTCTCTTCCATGAATGTCCCAAGAAGGTTTAAAGTGTAACTGTAGTATGCTTTCTCTTCAATCATTTCTTTGTTGTTGTTTCGGTTTTCTTTTTCATTTCTAAATCTCATTTTACTCACTCAGCACTCACCTCCTCCTGTTTTCGTCCGCACTCAAAAGCCAATACCCTGCTCAGTCCTAGGTCTGGCCAACATAAAAGGATTCAGTCAGCCCAGCCCAGCATTCAGGGCTGAATTGCTTGGAAAACTGGACCTTGAAGGCCTAATACTTCAACAATTAATCAGGTTTTTTTCCAGAGATTAGGAAATCCTCTGAAAAACCCTAATCTAACTAAACACTTAAGTAGGTGCCCTACTTTAAACATGAATCTCCTTTGTTGAGTGGAACAAAGAAATAAATATGAGAGTATACTTGAAGGCCACAAAGGAAAACTGAAAGATGAGGCAGGAATAAGGTACAAGATTCTGATTCCTAATTGCATATTAGAAGTATTCATTCATTACAAGGTTCTCAAATTACTTCACCAATAAGCATCACTGAAAAGATAATATATACACAATAACTTTCCATTGGCTTTTGGATGTAGTTAGACGAGATCTCACAGAAATCTGAAAAGAACAAAGTCTGTAATTCTTTAATAAATTCTCGCCATTTTCCAAAGAGAAGTTGCAGGTTGTATAGATAATAGGGATTTATTTTCTCTGGCCTAATCTTGATGATTTCCAGTAGGCACAGGAGTATTGTTGTCACAGCGCATCAGTTCAATTGCAATATTACTGGGGTACAGAGCTGCTATAGCCTAAATTAGAGGACCGCTCATCTGGATACCACATGGGCTTGTGCGCTCCGGTATTATGCAATATGTGGCCAAGTATTTTGTCACAGGGAAACTGCTTGAGATGGAAAAATCTAGATGCCCCTTCTCACAGCTGCAGGGAAACTGGATATTTCTCCAATTGTACCCTTCTTCCTGAAAAAAAATCTAGTTCTTCGTGTTGTGACACTCCCCTGAGTGACTGACTAGGAGTGATAAGTCTTACTTGTTTCTGCTTTCTCCACATCTTTATTCCCATCATTTTCTTTTCTGTTTATCTCTCCATGGCCAGCCTTTCCTTCTCTTTCAGCTCTTCACTTCTATCACTCCTTTTTGCTTCAGTTAAGAGCAAAGAAATATACATGTTTTCCTTCTTCAAGTTGGGCTTTCACACACTTCTTTGTGACTAGAGGTTCCTATGACTACAGCAACCTTCATGTGCCTCCACAGCTGCAAGGCCAAATACTTCAAAAAAATTTGAAAGGGAATGACTAGCTGTTATGGTTTAGGAATAGTATTCCCCGATTTAATGTTCACACTGAAACACTTCAAACTGTGTGTTTGTTGCTCACCCACTTCCCCCGTCCCTTTCCCCCTCCCTCTGTGGCAGGCTGGAGAACAGAATTGGAGGCACTAAAGGTAAAATCACAGGTTGAGATAAGAACAACTTACTGGGAACAGCAGTGAGATAAGAAAACAAACAGTAACAGCAACAATATTAATAACAGAGTGTACAAGATAGGCGAACAATTAACACATGAGTGCTTACCACATGGAAACCGATAATACCCCAACTGCTCTGCCCGCTACCTGACCAGAAGGGACCCTTCCACCACCGCCCCCTGCACATGACATGAGGTGGTGTAGAATAACCTCAGAATCCTTATCATGTCCCTTCTGGCTACTGCAAGAATTAACCCTGTCCTGGCCAGAACCGGGACACTAACAAAGAGGAAATGTATCCTTCCAATTCGATAGACACTAGCAGTGTCAATTCCTTTATGTACCCTCTGTTCTTTAGACAGTATTATAAAATTGTGGATATTTCTATTATCTATAGGTATGTTTAAAACTTTTCTTTTTAGTTCTGTCGAGGTCTCTATATTTAGGCATGTTTACCCCTAACTTTATCTCCTGTCCATTGCCCTAACACAATTTTATCTGGTCTCCTTGAAGGAACACCTTCCAATACTATGTTACTGCTTGCCTGTCTGTCCCTCCCCCCCACTGTAACTTCTGTAATCTGTTTACTTTTTACAGCCAAAACCAAACACACATTACAGCTCTCTGAAGCAGGAGATATCCATGTATTTTCTGAAAATCTGGTAGCTAGAGAGATGGAAGACAGAAGTTAAGGGCTACCTGAAGGAAACATTACATTCTGTGCATCATAGCTACCAGTTCTGTTTGATATTCCAGGATGGTGCACTTATCCGCATGGTGCACCATCCTGGCACTATTATATGCACATAGATGGTGCAATAATCCACTATCCCGCCTGTAAAGAACAAAGGTTAAAGATACTCTGACAAGTCTCATTTGGGTGCCTAAAACTACATGGAATAAACCCATATGTGGTATTCGTTGTATCATTTTTTTTGTAAACATTTATGGTGCATTTTGACTCTTCTCTTTTTGGAAGCTAATTCACATACATAGCACAGAGTATTTGTATCTATGTTTCAAGTGGTTACATTCCTTTCAGTTTGCATTTCTGCTTTTCAGAAGCTTTCATGAATCTGTTAGGGGCCAATTTATGGGGCCAATAAAAGTCAGGTAGTAGTAGATTGATCATGGCATTTCAGGACAGAGATGTAACAATTCATTTAAGAGACCAGTTCTCGCATTAATTCACCTTCATAATGAAACCCTGAGGCAAGGAAAGACCACAAAAACCAAATACTGATTCAACATGAGACAATGGGTCACTTCAGGTTTAGTGAATATTAAGATACTATATTTATTCTTCAAACACTCATACATATGGTGGAACTTGTTTTTCATGTACATTGTAGAATTTGTATTGTGTGTGTTGAAAGACTTTTTTTTTTTTCATCTTCCTGGTAATGGGGAATCTGTGTTATTTGCACATTGCAAAACTTGTTCCACAGGTATGTTGTGAAATTTTATTGGGTATTTTACAGTTTGTGATTGATGTCATGTAAATGTTGTTCAGCTTAGCTTTGTGTTTTCCTGATTTATGAGTTCTGCATGAATATGTTTCGTTATTTGATTTTCCTGGGATGCAAGGCTAACATTACCATTTAAAATGTCAACAATAACTTATACTTTTCTTTATGAGCCTGCAAGAATTTTTGAAACACAAATATCTGTGTATATTCTTTAGCATCAAATACAGTAGCACCCAATCCTGGTTGTCTTAATTAGGTGCTTATGCAATAGAATTTACTGAAAATAGAGCTTCCACTTGCTTTTATAGAAATATGTGTTTATTTTGATTCTATCAGTGGGTAACTCCAGTAATTGTCTTATTACCAGGTGTTTTGAATAGGTAGTGACCGCTGTTTGGGAATTTAACACAGCAAACTGATATACATTGTAACCAACTAAGTTTATAGCCCAAGTACATGTATGGACCAGGATACTCTAAGTGCTGTCAAGAACTCTCAATGAAAGCAAAAGCATCTCTTCTTAGCATTTAAGCCTAAATTCATTTTCCAAACAGAGTAAATCGTGCCAGTCATCTCTAAACCTCCCCTGCTTCCTTTCTATTTGTAAAGTGACAAAACTGGTCGTTTTCTTACTCAAGAAAATTTAGACCATTTTGTAGTTGAGGGTGAAATATATCTAAGGATAATACGAGTAGTTAAACTGTCAAGTGGCAGTCGCTACATGACTTCAAGGAACCTGTCTAAATCATTTCTCTTTGTCTCTATCTTAGTGTGTAAAATACAATGTGAAAGGATAAGACATGATGTACTACCCATCCCTCTTTTCTGCAGTTCCAAGCAAATCTAAGTTCTAGGCAATTAAAATATCTTAGCTTTATTTTAAAATTGCCACACTTTCATTATTTTATGTGAAATTACTTCAGTGATTGAATTAAAAGCCTTTTCAATTTCATAGGCAGCTACACCTCTGGTCAAAGTATACCAGGCCTGATACAATTAATGTCTTTATCTCCTTTTCACCACTTCGTTTGAAGCACTGTGCTTGTAAAAGAGCCATTTTACCACGCTCACACTTCAACCACAGTCCATTATTGTTAGTATCTGGATCACTTTACAAATTCAAACTATTACAATTGTCCTTCATATCTGAAATGGCTTCTACATTTCTTGGTTCCATTTGGAGCCAAACAGGAGCACCAAAATACTCAGGAAATGTTTTCTTTGTAGTATATTTGGGCACACACGAAAAACTTAATTTTAGGAGCATAAGGCCATTTGGAAAAGCAGGCAAGCTATTGTGTTCTGCTTCACCAAAAATGAGCCTGAGTTTCCTTGAGGTTTGTCTACTTCTATGCTACAAACAAAAAGTTAATTTACATGGGGAAAAAAACAAAGGTATGTCTAAACTGGCTTCCCTTCCAGAAACTAG
This sequence comes from Pipra filicauda, assembly GCF_003945595.2. Lineage (NCBI taxonomy): Eukaryota > Metazoa > Chordata > Aves > Passeriformes > Pipridae > Pipra > Pipra filicauda. Next base: position 2,742,246 of record NW_024104975.1, on the reverse strand, counting down.
AAAGTATTTTATCTTACACAAATCGATTTTCTTATAATAGGTCTCCCTGAACAAAGTTCAGGGAAGGTTCAAGAGCGGCAGGCAGAAACAGACACCTCTTCTGTGGCACCCTGATATCTGCATTATATTGGCATCTCAGTGGGGGTGGATTTTGCCCAGCATTTAAAAAAGCATTGTAATCTGGACTTTAACTTAGGAAAGTGCTCCCCACTCACCTGTGGAAGGGAGGGAAGGATGACCACTACCTGAAAGCACTAACTTGAAATCATGAACCTACCTGTTTCATGATTTCAGAAAGTTAATTCTGAATACCAAATTTTCTTTCCTTTTATCACCAGCCTTCAGGTTTGCACTCCTAGGGAAGCAGTGGCTGCCAGCCATGCATCGAGAAATCCTAGGATGTCCTAGGCTATGCCAGATCACAGCAGGCAGGAAACCACGCTGGGCTGTCTGAACCATGACTGCTTCAGGTCAGTAGATATTTGGCTTGCACATACCTGAAGTAATGTGTGCAGCATTATAATCACCCTTCTTAAATAAGCGTGTTTTTTTCATCCACGTGCGTGCATTCCCACAGGGATCAAACCTTTTTCTTGGTATGTACATAAGATCTGCTGCCAACATATGAAAGATGATGAGCAAGAAGAAACTGTTGTTTAGTTTCAACAGAAGAAACTATTGTCTAGTCAGCAAATGAATATTATCTTCTAATTAATCAAAGTGATCTTTAATCTGGAGAGGATTTGCTTTAGAATGGAAAAGTGCTGGGAAATAAAGTCAACCTCCTCCCTGCCCAAAGTTTTCTGTTTTTCTCAGACTAAACCAGAAAAAATTAATTTTGGAAGTTCAGAAATAGTTGATGAACTCTTGTTTCTTCCAGCTCTTGTGTGTTGTGTCTGCACTTCTGGGTTCCAGATAAATCTGGAAGTAAATGTGAAGTAATGGTCTCATGGTATTTTGGCAGGAACCTCTGGAAACCTCACAAAACAATTTTTTCCAGACTCAAAGCTGATTTTAAAAGAACATGACTTCAGCTATTTAAGAAATACATTCTTTCTCTCAGAAAACTTACTTTTTCATGTGCCAGTAAGCATGATTAAAAACCATCTAATTGAAAAAGCCATGAAGAAAATATACAAGAATCAGGTACAAAAATTTGTGGTGACAGCTCTGAGGGGACAATGTTACATCTGAGACTAGCTCAACATTGAGGACATTTAGATACAGAAATAGAACTTATGTTGGGGTCTTATTTCCAGCATGAATCTAAATTAATCTTTTAAATTGTCCCTACCCTCCATTTAATGTATTAACCTAGCTGTCTATAACATATTGCCAGCACATACATAAGCTTTAGTTGCTGTCACACCAGAATAGTCTCGGGGAAATCTATACTTTCACATGCAAAACCAGCTTTAAAGACAAAGTATGTATCAAGAAGGTTGTCTTTCAAAGTGACAGAGTGCATTTTTAGATAAAATAAAGGAGCCACAGCTTTCAAAGTGGAAGGGACAGTTATGTAGCAATAGAAGTCTTATCCAATGGCAAAGCAGGAGGGTCTCATGTCATGCTATCTGCCTACTGCCCACAGTGGCTAGCTTTTGTTCCCTGGAACGGGGAAAAAAGACAAGCTGATTGTAGCTCACTTTGCTTGTTAATTTTCTAAGTGATGTAGGCAAAGCATTTATGGTCTCTGTGCCTCATATTTCCATGTGTTTATTCAACATGATATAAATGTATTTATTTCTAAAAATCTGAGACCTTCCATATTTATATAATATATATGCTGGGATTACACATATTTTTACATTAAAAAGCCATGAGCATGAAGGTTTTTACTGGTCCCCATTATTCCTTTTGCTAAATAAGGATCAAAATCTGCAAAGTGTATTTTGATATGTACAGTGTCTTGGCTTCTCACTAATTTCAATACTCATTGTCTGTTGTTACTGCTTCAGAATTAAAACAGCTGTTAAAATCATGGCTTTGTTGAAGACAAGGAGAGTTTTGTCTGGCTCAGTGCTTAATAAACATTATGTTTGGTAAGACCCGATTGGTTTTTCCCAAAATTTTTTCACTGCTTTTTTTCTGAGTATTTAAACACATTTGACCCTGCTTCTTACAGAGTACCTAAATGTTATGCAACAGTAACACCAATCAATATCGAGGTTGTATTCTGTGCCACTGAACATTCATTCTTTCATTATATTTGCACAAAAAATTCTACCACAGAAAGTCTGAGTGAGAGGAAAGCATTTGCTTATCCCTGGCGAAGGATTCTATGTGGCACCTCTTCGGTGTGTGAGCAGCACCACAACTCATTTTACATAGTCACTTCCAACAAAGCCATTCCAAATAAAAATCACTGCAGTGCTGCTGACACACTGATCTCTAACCACAGGTAATGCTGGGGAACAGAATTTATTCTGTCTGCTCATAAGGGTATGTCTAAAATTAAGAGTCCTCCTGAAATACATAGCAGAAAGTTACAAAACTTAAATCAGGATCACACTTCACTGGAAAATAAGTGGATGCAAAGTTTTAAGCCATGCAAAGCAAAATTGCAAGGCATGTTTTCATGAACCTGGATGTCAGATAAGATTTCCAAGTTTTGCATTTAGATGTTTGATCTGACATCCAATTTTCAAGAAATAGTATTAGAGAACAATGTTCACATGATGAAATGTTCAAAAGAATAAACCTGCTGTTCTGGAGATGAAACAACACTAAGTCACCTGCGCCTTTATAGCCCTTGGCAGGGTTATACGCACATGAAGAAATGCAGATGAGTGACTTAAAAGCATATCTGTTTACATATATAACATGACAAGAGTATATTTGCCAATAGGCTAATATTAAGGATCATGAAGGACATATCCCAAAATGCACCAGGGAGAAGTTGCAGAAAAATCTTGAAGATCCTTATAATAAACAAGCCATTAAGCAGATTCAGTGTCTACAGCTTGCTGATGAAAGCTGCTGAAATTATTATTCATGCTGAAAGTTCACCTAACAGTAATCTACTATGTGCAGTGTTTGCAGAAAAGGCAGAGGTGCCTGGATAAAAATAGGTGCCATGAATTTTTCTACAGGTATGTAACTCTTTAAGCTCCTCAGTAAAATGTCAACCAGGCTATATAATCACAAAGCCACGTGTACACAAACGTTAAGCCCACAAACAAACTTCCCATCCAAAAATCAGGTAAGCTGATTTGCTCTCTTATTGGGAAAATGAGAATGCTTGTGTTCTAACCTACTGCTGTGGGGAAGCGTCCTGGTTCTGTCCAGGACAGGGTCAATTTTTGCAGTTGCCAGGATGGGGCACAGCTATGACCGCAGTCATTGCTGGGTGTGGGGAGAAGGCAGATTCTTCAGAGGAGACGGGGTTCCTCCTGGTGGAGTAAGCGCGGTGGAGAAGTAATGGGGTAATGCTGGTTCTGAGCAGGAGAGAGCAGTGGGTGTAGCCTGGAGGAGGGAGCGGCCAGGTATTGTCTATTGTCAGGGGTTTCCATGGTGGGCAATGATGTTTCTTTTTTTGTACTCTCTGTCGGTATTGCTACTGTTACTTTTCTTATCTCATTGATGTTTCCAATAAGTTGTTCTTATCTCAGCCCCGATCTTTACCTTCTGTGCCTCTGATTCTCCTCTCCATCCTGCCGCAGGGGAGGGGGAGACAGAGGGGGGAGCAAGCGGTACATGGCTTGGCGTGGTTTCAGTGGGAGGACTAAAGTAGAGAATGCGATTCCTAAGCCGTGACAGGAGGAAAAGAGAATTGTTCACCATGAATACCCAGCACAGCTGGAAGGGACAGCCTGTATCCTAGACAGCCACAGAAGAAGGCTCTGTTTTCATCTTCTGCAATCATATTGGCAAAGTCCCTCCCAGACCATCGTGGTCTTCTTTTCCTAGATAGGTGTAAAGACAAAGGCCAGTTTTCCAGTCCCCATCCTCCCAAGAATGACAATGGAGATGTTCTTATCATTTCCCTCATCCCAAAATTACTTCCTGTCTTTTCCCCTTTCTTACCAGTCAGTCTCTTCCCATAGATGAGCCCTTAAGTGATGTAACAAGGTTCTGACATGAAGAACAGACACTTTTAGCTAATTCTTCTGTTTTACTGTCTTAAGCCCATATGGGCCACCAGCGACAACCCAGTGTAACCGCCTAGTTGAGTCTCCCATCTCTATAGTGAATTGCTGACAAGACTTTCCCTTGCAAGGAGAGGTTAACTAAAGACAAAATATCCTAAAGTAGCAAGTCCAAAAAAAAAAAAGTAAGCCCCTTGAATTCAGTTGCTGCAAAACTGCTGGCTGCAATTACTTTCACTCGCAGCCCATGCAGAGCCAATGTTCTAAAACTGGGGTGTGGAAGGGCAGCTCACTGCAAGTGATTTCTGTAGGCAGCCTAAATTGCCTGAACCAAGCAGCAACAATGACACGTGCCTGCCTGACTTTCAGGTGTACAAAACATGACGAAGAAGCACACGTGGTCAGGAGTAAAATTTTGGCTTCTTCTTGTGTCCACAGAACAGAACGGAATTTGAGGACTTTGATCCTGACCTCTGGGCCAATACCAATAGGTGGCCTGAGCTGAAGTACCTCAGTTAAGTTATGAGATTTCTTTTTTGGGGGGATAAGGGAGGGTAATATGTGTTTGCAAAGCACTTTAAAGAACTTTTTGAGATGAAAAGGGTTGTTGCGTTAGCAAACAGTTCATACATCTCAGGCACGTTTGTGTTTTCAAATGCTTCTTCCATGGCTACACAGTCTTTGTGTTTTTAAAGTCTTTTTCTTTTTTCCCAGCAAAATACAGAAGCTTAAACTCTCTGATAATGACATGACTTCTGCTACTGGGGCCCTTGGCCCTGGTATTTGTCATTTATTCCACCTCTGTGTGGTGATTTTTATGGGAACTCTCCTTATGGCTAGCACTCCATCCTTAATAAAATGGACAGAACATTTTCTCATTAGAGCACATTCCTTCAGAGAAACTGTGGGAAGAAAGACATTAACAGAAGATTGTAACCAGAACTAATTAAAGGCAATATCTTAAATTATTTAAATCAGAGGGCTCTTTGCCATTAGCTTGATTGGGGCTGGAATGCCAGTCCAATTTTCCATTACATTTTCCCTCTTCCATCCTCTTAAAATAAGCATTCAGATCAGAATACCTTTCTAGAGGTCTAATGGACCTTTTCTTATTGAAAGGGATCCAGAGAGCTATGCAGACTTGTGTACTTTGCAGGCGTGGTATAGTTCTGAGGTTCTTCATAGTCGCCTTGGTGTTTTTTCTATATATCTCATTGATGTGTATCTCCTTGATAAGCACCTGCACCTAACAAATTTAAATCACATCAACCCTCTCTTTACTCACAGTATGAAGGTGGGACTTCGCAGCTGTTTGGTTTGCACACAGCACAAGCTAAGGGTTTTGTGATACTGCACAGAAGTGAAACACTACTGAGTCTTTTCAGGTCAGCAGAATGTGTTGACCCCCACTGCACCAACACTCCTGCTCACACAAGAAGTGCCATAAAAGCATCAGTAACCACAAGGCTCTAGTTCTGTATTTCATTCCAAGCTCACCAGAATCTCAGAAATTCTTGAGTCTCGGAGCAATTTTTTTCTGTGGGTGCTAAAAGTAGAAATTGTGGTGTTTGCCGCACCTGTTGATTGTTTATAAAGTTATAAAAAATTAGCAGATAGAAAAATGTCAGTAGGCATGTCTGCCATTCAGACCTCATCATCCATGATTGTTTTGGTCTGTTTGAGCTATTCTTCCTATGCTGGGAGTAGTTTTGAGGTTAAGACCACTCCTAAATGACACCATTTGTGTTCTACACTAGAACTGTGTTGTCTCAGTTAATTTGTACTCTTCTGCTCTGTCATTAAAACCCTGCCTTTCTTGAATTATAAACTCTGCAAATAGTTCTGATGTTTTCTTCATAAAATATTTTCCTATCAGGTACATGCTTTAGCAAGGAATTAGTATTTTTCCCTTCAGGCTCTCTAACAGCATATACAGTTTGCTCAGCATCTAGTTACCTGTTCTGCTACTCAGCCACACACGAGAATTTGCATTAGGGCTCTTATGCTATAATTCTATTCTGTATCATTTTATGTAATCATGTAATTTCGGGTTTTATATAGGCAGTTTTGTAACAACACAAACTCACAAAACTATATTTGGGAAAATTTTTCCCTACTGAGAAGCAGAGGGACCAATTTATAATTAGTTTCTTCTGATTGTTTCTATTACCTGTTCTATCAGTGTGAGCTACCTAACCTCTGGGGATGAACTGATCTGCAGATGCGAGTGACAGTATTTGGGTGTTTCTCAAAAGGTGTATTTACATTGTCTTAAGTTATCAGGTGGTGACAATTTGATTTTTCCCAAATAATGTGTCCTTTCAAGATGTCTCAAGATAGGAACTCCAGAGACATGATAAATAGTGAAATAATTTTGGAAACTGCTGCTTCATTCAATATCTGAACACACGGAGGTGAACAAGGAAGCTCTGGCAAAAAAAGACAAATCTGCCTCTACTGCTACAATGCAATTGCTTTTTAGCTGCAGAGAATTTCCGTTCAGGAGAAATCAAATTGGGGATGGTGACTACCATGAAATTCACTGTGAGAGGGACTAATAGAAGAAAACACCTTTCAAGAAAACAAGATTTACCCTGAGATCTATTAAATTCTCTTCATAGTCCTGTTGTTCCTTCCTTTTATATCAATATAATCACATTTCTTCAAGGTTATCTAAGGAATCTGATTCATGGGGCCAAAAAAAGACTTCAGCCGGTAATATATAACCACTTTTCTGACATTGCAATGGAATATCTTCCATTTGATTAATCTATTAATAGTAAAACATTGTTTATAAATCAGGATGGTTTTCAGCATCAAAGCAGTTAAGGAAAGCCAAAACAACATTTTTTCTCCTGTCAGGTAAGCCAAAAGCATCTGTGATGAGTTATCTGCCTTTGGATTTAAGAAAAAAAAATCTTGACTGTTACATTTTGCCCATGTTTGTATTTTAGTACAAACATAAGAAACAACAGCAAAATAGAAACAAACACCATAACTTTCCATATGGAATCTCAAAATTAGCACAAGAAACTCAAGATGCTATGTTATCTTTGGCTACCATAAGGTAGTAAATAATGGGTCAGCCTTTCTCCCACGCAGAGTAGTGGTAGCTTTTCCTTCTACTCCAGTGGGAAAATACCAGGGATAATATACTCCAGGTATTCTGAGAAATTAATTGGAACTAGACCTCCCATTTCAGGAGCTCGTTAAATGTTCTTAGTCCTAAATGAGTTGGGCATTTCAGAAACATCCCATCTTTTCACCCTTGTTATATCTGGTAGTAATGTTGATAGTATTTATTTCAGAGCTAATGAACCTCATTTAAAATTATTTACTGAAACTTGTGTCACCTTTCCTCAAAGGTAATGTTTGTTGTTTTTCACTGGTTGAAAAACTGGCTTTCCATCAAAGACATTTCCTAAAATTGGTGTGTAATTTTAAAACTTGTCCTTGAATTGCCATTATACATTTCATTAGGGAAGTGTTTGATTGGCTCCAGATGCATGTGATAAAACTCCATGTGCATATAAACATTTTTATTTAACTTCAGTGACTTTTTAAAGGTTGGCTGCAGGAGATTGTGTTCAACACAGTAGTTACCTTAGATGAGCACTGCTTAATTTGTTGGTATTCCAGGAATATAAATTACAAGAGAGTGCTGCTGTGCCTACAGTCAAGGAAAAGGCACAGGAGCTGCACAAGACAGGCACTGAACTAGGCACATGTTCCTGTTTTTATATTCTGCAGTCTGAGATTAGAAAACAGGTCCAAGAGGGAAAGCAGAGCTCACATTTACTCTTTCTATCCCTCCCTCCCTCTCTCTCTTTCTCTGTGTCTGTCTGACACTGTGCCAGGGAGCCTGGGTTCCTTCCAGGGGTGGGTTCCCCACAATGTTCTCCATTTGGAGATTGCTCAGAAGTGGCCCAGACTAGACTAGCAAAGCACTGCTGAGCAGATAGTGCCAAATTAATTAAACATGGAACCTAACAGAACCACGGTGGCTAGAGCTGATTTTACCAAGCCCAAACAGAGGATGACAGCACAGAGCTAAACTTCTTGGTCAGTGAGACCCACCAGTGCCTGTGTCAGTTTTGGACTGTGGAGTTCCTCATCAAATGAGGCCTGGCTCAGGAAGAGTGGTGCAGACAAATACAAACACATCCCAGTGGCCTTCAGTTTTAAACCTATTTGGACTTACATATGGATTTTAAGAGGCTCAGGGTTGCTCTGTGACAGCTTTCAGCTTCATTTCAGATAGTTGAAGCTGGGGACTCTGAAACTGGCCAAATTTCCTGTTAAACTACTTGTTAGTTTTCAGTTTATCACACAGATGATATATATAGTTATCATGTTTCTTGTGGGTTTTTGTTTCCCTTCACACTCCATAAAATATTTTATATTTATTCCAAAAGATGCCTGAATGTTTGCGAGTTGAGAAGAATAATCTTCCAAATGTAACATAGGAACTTATACTTTTATTTATTTGACTCAGAAAAAAAAATATCTCTGTCTTGTGCTCAAACAACAAATGTTTCTCTGAAGGAAGGATTTATAAGAGTCAAACACAACACTTTTTGCAGTTGCTGACACCTGCAGAAACCTACACATAGATCTTGTAGGGCACATTATTTAGCAGTGATTCTGTTTTATGATTTTTGAATTGGCATGCTATCTTTTGGATACTTTACTGATTAAATTAGTGAGAGTGTAGGGAGTATGGGGAGCAGCACTAGGGATGTGAATAGGATCCAGATCCTTAAAGAACTGGGGGACAAATATATAAGTGCCTCAGACTGGGTAGGCAGAGTGTGACAGATGGTGTCCCACCTGCCCACAGACTGTAAGAGGTGATACAGAACTTGGGCAGAATGGCAGGAAGCAGAATGTCAAACTGGTCCTGGAAGATGGAAAAGGAAAAGGTAAAAGAAAAGGCTACACTGGAGAATGGGTTATAATAGAGGCTTTGGAAACCGGCCTCAATCTAAGCAGTCAGTTCAAGGGAATCAAACTGAACTGGTTCAAGCACAGATTACAGAGTACAAAGCCACAAAAGAACAGTGCTTGGTGCTCTGCAAATAGACACAACTCTTCTTCCTTGGGAGCCAGCAGAGAGATAAGGACAGAAAACAGTGTTCAGGCCTATCCAGTAGATGTTGACAATTTCAACAATAAATAAGTAAAGCTCTTAGAGAAAATGTTTCAGAAAGGTACAAAAAAAAAAAATTATACTGCATTTGTGTCTATTATTTGCATATATGAGGTTTCTGGTCTGGTCTTATCTCAGTTGTAACCCATGTCAAGAGAGCACATGCCATATATGATGTTTTGCTCTCACATTCCAAGCAAATTCCAAACTCCTGCCCAGATCAAGGGCAATCTGGGCATGGGATAAACACAGGACTGGATCTATATTTGCAAATTACACAGGGCTATGTTATTCTCAAGTGTATTAATTCACCAAATGGAGAGACAGAGTAAATAATGCAGAACATGGACTTGAATAATTTTTCTTTGTTCCCTTCAAAATCAAGTTTGTTCTAATTTCAATAGTTTTCTGCAATAAACAGCAATAAAGAAGATCTCTGAGCCATTTCACACCACTGTATTTCTCCTTCTTAACTAAATCAGCCATTATGAACATTTATCTGTAGGATGAGTAATGATGTAGAAAGAGTCAAAAGTAATATCAAAGGAAGGGGAAAAACTGTCAACTGTAGCATGGCTGATAAAGTTACCTTCAGGAAACCTTTTCATGTGCTTAGAAGAGCCAAGGATGTGCTCTGATGCACTTTAATACATAGCAGAGACCTATTTTATTACCTAATCAAATTTGATGCAGTTATTCAGCTTGGTTTGGGCCAGACACAATAGCATATCTCATGGAAAGCAACATCTGGCTCAATATGATAGAACTCCCACCATAACAAATATTTTAATGAATGCTCACCACTCCCAGAGGTGCTTAAATTACACAAGCGGATTAAAGTACATTTAAACCTGTTAGTGTGCCAGTTCTGAAACACTGTTACAAACTGACTGAAAATACTGCAAAAGTAGAGCTTCTCAGATGTCAGAGTTCTGATTGTTCCATTTTTTCATTATTTCAGTATCCCATTTGACACTTGAAGCACTGTGTTCTTCCAGCAGCAAGGGCTTATGCTGAGGCAGAGGTCTTGCACGCTGTATTTCCACCCATTTATGAAATGGTCTTCATAAAGAATGGGCCTGACTCTCAGCTGATGCATAGATTAGGACAGATCCACTGACATCAGTTGGAGCCTTTCCAGTTCTCACCATGTGAGAACATAATGCTCCATTTCTTCAGATATTTTGAAAATATTTTCATCTTTACCACAGTTCAATAAATCTCTACTGAAAATATCACTAGCACTTTTTGCCTTGCTACTGTTAATTTCAAAGCTTTTTTAAAGTGTTAAGAATATAAACCACCACCTCTTTCTTGGAAAAGTAGCCTGACGTATAGGTAGATCAGGTGGCTTGATCTAACAGAGATTGACCTCACATAAGAGAACAGACCTCATCATAAAACTCTAATGACAATGTAACTATACTTCTTTTCATACTAGGTTTTTGTCTCCAACTAGATCCAAGTAGTTTTTGAGTTTACCCCTCACAGGGACTATAAGCTCTGTATATCCAAGCTTCCTTTGCGACAACCAGCAGCTGTTACATACTTCACTCTTCCCCTAAATGCCACCAGATTTAGGAGCTGGTAAATGCTCTCCTAGGCTGCCACTTTAGACATCCATGTCCAGCTTCCCAGTCATCCTTTCTGCCTTGCTGACTCCTATTGCTTGTTTGCTTTGCATAAATAGCACACATATTCCCAGCCCCAGCTTCAGCTCCAAAAGGGCTTTTCAACCTGTGAGAGACTGAACTGTTAATGGTTAATGACTCAAACAATCAGCCATTTGCAAAAGCAGTAGGGTGCTTCGCTGACTATGTGCAAAGTAACAGCCCAGGTGCAGAGGGGGTTCACACCCACCACCAGAGGCTACAAGCTGGGTTTTGAATTACATAAGGGAAGAGGCCAATAAGAAGCACATCCTGCAATGTGGGATAGTGGGTTTTACTGTGCCAGTGTCTTCCTTTACACAACTGGCTCAGGTGTGAAAACTCCCCACACCCCCAGGTAAGTACCAGGACATTCACACAGACCTGAAGGTATTCGTTCCTTCTGATGGGAATAATTAGCTCAACTACTCTGAGGCAGAGGTAGTTCAGGTATTAGAAGGGGTCATAATTCATCAAAGACCCCCAGAGTGCCCCCATACTCATTTCTGGGGCTTTAATCAAAGGACTGTACATGATTCACAGTGTTGCACCAGACAGTGTAAACCCCTCCTCTCCAGGGGAGGTACCTGGGCGTTCCCACCTGAATCTCAGCATACATTAGTCCACTGAACTTTGTGTTTAGGGGCTTCCCCCACCACCGATGGATCAAGACTGAGACCAGCACTTCAACCAACAGACATCGAAATTGCAACTATCAAGTTTCATCGTTGGATCCATGGGTGGTAATATCTGCCTACTCTTATCCTTTCTTTCTCTTTGCTTTCCATTGCAACTAAACTGTTTTGAAATAAACCTGCCATATATTACACCAGTCATTTAGTGTAATTTCACTCCAATCCATCCCAAGAGATCTATTATTAACAATACCTCAATTACCCCACCCTCCGGGACAGGTCGTAACACAACCAGTGAAGGCTAATCCTATCTAACATCTGGCTGGACATACAACGGAGAAGCCAACAGAGAATATCTGATATGAACAACTTCCCTAAATATATTTAATGAAAGAATTGGAAGAGAGAAACAAGGCAAACTTTCTTATAAAAGAAGTGTCTTCTTATGGTATAGGACAATGTGAAGAAAAGAATAAATGCACCAAAGGAAAAGGTGACGAAGATGAAGCAGTTTCATAAAACATGCTATTGCCATTGCTTCTACCGTGAAACAGGTATCACAGTCCTTTTATTACCACCACCTCACCAGCCTTGCATTCTCCCATAGCGCTTTCCTGTAAACAACAGAAAATAAGGAGAGTCACAGAAAGTGCTAAAAATGATGATTCAGTTTGGGCTACCCCTGCACATTTTTAAGTGTGTATTAACACCATTTATCTGGAGTTCAAGTTAACAACTGTTGCTGAGTCATATGGCCAAATAAAAAGCCAAAAAGAAACCTGTGTCGTCTCCAATCACTCTTTTTATGTTGTGGCTGGATTTGGCAAACCAGCAGAGAGAGAAAATATCTGAGGGACAGACATTTCCAGGAAATCTTCCAAAAATGTAACTCTAGTACCCTTAAGATCGCTAAGGATAAAGGTAAATTATATTATTTGCATTCCTGCACTGATTGGCATTTTAAAAAAGTTGAATTAAGGGAATAGAATTTAAGAAATTTCATACCATGAGGAGATACCTCCCTTGTATCTTCTTGTTCAGCCTGGAGAAGAGGAGACTGAAGGGAAACCTCATAGCAGTCTACAACTTCCTCATGAGGGGAAGCAGAGGGGAAGACATTAATTTCTCTCTGGTGACCAGGTCACAGCACCAAGTCTGACAGAATTCAAGAAGCATTTGGGCAATGGTCTCAGGCACATGGTGGGATTCTTGGGGCTGTCCTGTGCAGGGACAGGAGTTGGACTTTGATGATCCTTGTTGGTCCCTTCCATCTTAGGATGTGCTATGATTCTATGACTTGTCAGCTTGTCCCTGAGCATGCAATTCCATGTCTCACCAAGAGCTGGAAAAGAATTTTGTGATGAATTTTCTCAACTTAAATAGCATCAATGGAGCTCAGGACTATAACACATCATGAAATTTGTAGGATTTAGAACAACACGAAGTGCACCCACGACTAGGGAAGACATCCTGATTTACATAAAATAGAAACAAAAATCTTATAGAAGGAGCATAAAACTCGAACAGCCCTCATGTGAAAGAGGGTCATGAGGTCTACTGGTCCTCCTTAGGTAGTCTGAGCAGGTCACAAGGTTGGTGCTCAGATTTGGTCCCTGATGGAACAAGTCTCCAAAGTGAGTGTTCAGATAGAGAATTCAAGGTCATTTTGTCTCCCACCCACACTTCTGCCCAGGCACTGCAACCACTGGTGTTTACAAAACCCATCTTTGCCTCTTCCTACCCAAAATCTGAGGCACATGGAGGTGAATTAGACAGGACCAGTAGTATTGCATGAGGAATGTGAGTTTTGTGAGTCGTCTATTAAGAAATCTGAGAATGACTCTCACCTTGCTGCATCTCTTAGTCCTTTCTCTCTGAGAAACTGTTAATTTATAAACTTCCTTGCTGGAAAGTGTGTATGAAATATCGACAAGGTGCAAAGGAGAAACTTTTCCCAATAGATAAAAACACCTAATTGTTCAATATGTTTTTTTCAGGCATGTATTAGAAAGTATGTGAGATGGATTACTGTGAAGTCTGTGAAGAAAACATTCATGCATTCAGCTTCTATAATTCTACACATTCAGAGAGGGTTAACAACATCTCATGCATTGTTGTTTCAGCAGATCTTCAATAACCAGGGATGAAATCCAGTTCTGCATTCCAAAGAAACCACAATACCAAACTGTGGACTAAAGGCACAGAGACGTGACATGGCTGCTCCCTTTATGTGAAGCCTCAGGCATTCAGAATGAACTTGATTGATCATTGCTTGAAATTTCACTATTGTTGGTACTGAGGAAGATGCAAAACCGTACTGAGTAGGGTGGGAGAAGAGAGACAGCATTAATTCTTTATATCTTTGTCACAGAAAAGTGGACATGTGGGGAAAAAAGATGGAAAGACAATACTGAGCTTTTGAGAAAGGTAAACATGTACCATATAAATCTCTGAACCACTGCTGATTCCAAGGAGAGGGGATTAAGCCAAAACAATTAATTTTTCTAAATCTGCTATAAGAAGCTATATTAACAGCTACCAAATACAGCCAACAGCAGAAGTTTGGTGCCTTGAATTCTGGTATTTCATCACCCTAGCAACTCATCATGAACACTGATAATACCCTCTTGTAATAGAGAGACTGAAAAGTGAAGGCATTTACCTCCTAATCCTTCTAGAAACTCAATTTTCAGGCTCTCATCCAAGAGCTCATTTAAAGATAAGAAAACTAAATTTTTTTTCCCAGTTCTTCCTTAGATGTGAATTTGCTTTTCATTCTCATGTACCTTCGTTTGCTTGCTAGATGGAAATCCTTCTGTATATTCCCCAATGCTAGACCAGTTAAGCCTAACTTTTTCTAGCTTTTCAGCAGTGAGGATGGGACATTTTGTGAATTCCTTCAAGTGTGACATTTCCAGCATGATTGAAATCTCCTTTTGCTGTTTAAAAAAAATCCACCACACACATGGACAGGTTTAGATCCCCCAAAAGCATCTGCAAACAGTTTTTAAATGCAGTGTAGTCCCTGCCAAAATAAGGTGCACATATATTAATAAAAGCACAGATAAGGTTGCTTGCACTGCAATTTCTACATTAAGCAGTTTTCATTTTACAGCCTTATGAATAGAAAGACTCAGCATTTCTGCCTTTGTGGGAATAAAGCTGTGTCATGCTGAGTCTGCTACCTCTTTGCAGCTGCTCAACCACAAGTACTCACACTATGGGTAAGAGCAGCTCCTGGAAAAACAACAAAGTAGTATAAGAAACATTAACACCACTGCTCATCTGGATAGATTCAATCTTGGAAATAGGTATAAAAAGGACATAATGTACCCCTTATTTAGGCTTCCTGATGATTATATATCTTGAAACTAACGTGTCCTATTAGAGCTCTGCATTCAGTTCTTCTCGCTACACATGAACTTATCCCTGAGGGACGAGAAAGATAGAAAAAGATGAAACCAGTCTGTGTGACATTTCTCCTTTTCTGTTCACAGACTATTGCAAAAAGAGAGGGCTCATCCTTTCCACCCATTTGTGTCTACAGCATAGCCTTGGAAGTGACCAAATATTTCCACAGGCAAAGCTGCTTTTACACACCTTCTTTTCTAAAATTATTATAACCAATTCTTATAGCACCAGGAAAAGCCAATCTAAAGGCTACCAGAAGCCACTAGTTAATGAGTTCACCTTGAATTTAAAAGGTACTTGTGGTGGCAGTTCTGCAGAGCTTTTTAGGTTTTTCAAGCTGGCAGCAGCACTGGGATCCTATTTCCCATATGCTTGCTTCCTGTAAATCTCATCTTGGTGTGTAGTACTACCTATGTTCTTGTCTGTCATCAACACATCAAGGGACCTTAGCAGACACAAATTTCAAATTTCTTAACTCAAGGAATCATAAAAACTTTTTTTTTTTTTTTTTACTGCTACCTTATCTGTAAGTTACATCTGTCCATATACCTCATATACCTCAGTACTTCACAGTATTCTCAGTGCTTCACAGTATTCTTTCTGACCCCTAAGAAGTCATTTTTTCTGTATACTAATTTCAGTTTCATGGCTTTCTTGTGACTCACCAATCTTTTGATCTGGTGAAATGTTCTTTCTTAGATGTCATGCTTCAGGGCTGAATTCAGCTTAAAACTGCAGCATACATAAACCTGAGACTGAAGAGACCTATTTTTTTCCATTTGTTTATCTTACTAGCAAGGCTGAGTCATGCTCCGTTGCAGATTTACTATTAACCACTCATCTTGGTGCCAAAAAGTCTCTCTTGGAATTAGGGTTTTATTTTGCTGTGCACTATGCAAGCAGATGGACAGCCCCTGTCCAGGAAGGGTAACAAAGCAACAATCAGTGTTCTCAGCTACTGTCCTTGTCTTTCTTCTGTCAATACTAGTGAAAAGCATTGCTGATTCAGATAAGAAATCTCTCTCCCCTGTCTTCCCAGAACCAAATTCAGAAATTTGTCATGACGAGAGGGCAAATTTCAGAAAAACAGTTGCTGTTGCAAAGAGAGGGGATGTATAGGCCTCCACATGACAAGTAAAAAAGGACCTGATCTGCAAGAAAAAGGTATCAAAATGACAATGAAGAGAAAAATCATCTGCATAGAAAACTTTTGTAGATAAAGAAAAGCCAGTGTGCAGTAAACCTTTAATACTCTTAAGATCCCTCAGAGATTACAAAGAACATCACAAAGGGTTAATTGCCATGATATTACTATTAAGTATCTGTTTCAATGTTTCCCATAAGTTGTATCTTTTCAGACTTGGTTTCAAATTATATATGCTGTGCTCATATTCTGTATGGTATGTTTAACTTTGAGAATTTTATATCCTAGTCAGCTACCAGAGAAACAATAGCCAAAATCAGAGCTCTTCACATAAAGAGGACTTTTGTAAGCACCATGTTTTCCAAGGGAAACAGCTACTGGAAAGCAGAATTAACTAAAAAACTAGATTAAAAGAGGGAATTCAGGAAAAAGATCACATTTAAGACTTGAATTTGGCATGCTACTTTGTACTAAAAGTTCATTCATTCTTATTGGAGAGTTAATGTTTTCCTAGCCAACATTCTTACCAACTGCATCTATAAAGTCCTTCCCTGACCCATTATTAGGAGGAACACATATAAAGCTATGGTTTCTGAGCCAATGTTGAAATTCATTTAATTTGGAGTCCACGGTAACACTTGCAGTCTGGCAAAGTCATTGCAGAGATTCATTCCAGCAGAGGTAACTAGTTAAACTGGTGATAAAGATGATAAAACTGGGGAAAAAAACCCTAAAAGCAAATGCCTTCATCCATCTTTCATGCATATAGCTTCCTTCTTACTTTCACATTATCGGGCAAGAGAAGAACAGATGAGGTACAATTAAAAAAAATGTATTAAGGAGCAAAAGTAGGAGAGAGAAAGATAAAGAGGAAAATTTTGTAACACAGAAAACACACATGGGACACCGTAGAAACAGATGTTGATATATAACATCATCTCACCATGATGCAATTGACTAAACCTCTTTGGAGGTCATGCAGCATAGGAGGAGTTTTCATTTTCATTTGGAGAAAGATAAAGGTCACCATTTAAACAAACTATCTGCAGGAAACTTTCCTGTCTGTGTGTCTTTGGCCAAAACATCTTTAAAATGAGGCCTGGCTCTCAATCTTATTTAAGGGTGGGACCTCCTCAAATTCTTGTCTTCTTTTTTTGTGGAGACCAAAAAGAAGAAAATAGCTCTTTCAGATGTTTTGTTTTCATGCTAAACCTTTCCCCCTGTTTGCTCCCTGAACGTACACAGAAAACCAGGGTAGACTAAGTGCTGTAACAAGTGAGGCACTGCTTTAAATAAGATTTTTCCCAGCTTTGACTTACTCTGGAGATTTTCACAGATTGTTTTAGGTAAACCTTCCTGCCACATAACCCTCACTGCTCCAAACTTATCCACCTCTTTAGGTGTAGCTCAAAAAAATAATAGTAACTCTATTTGCTATAGGATGCCTTTTAGCACGGACGCTCACATCTTCTCTAGCATGTAAGCCAGGAAGGGAGGACCATTCTGCATGTGTTTGGAAGAGAAAGATAAACAGCAGAATTATACCTGATGGTAAAAGGTTTCAGAATCAACTTAGTTCAATTATGAAAAAGTGAAATTGTGCAACAATTCTGCAGTGTGACCTTAGACATATGCTGAATTTAAAGATATCAGACTGCATTAAACAGCCACTGAGTGTGAATTCCAATGTTTATGCTAGTCTGAAAAAAGACTAAGTAGAAAGAACTATAAGACTATCATCTCTGTTGTTTATTTTCACTTTTTGATCTTCTGGAAACATTTTAGGACAAGTTTCATTTTCTCTATTACATTGTAAAAACATACTAGGTGACAACACAATGAGCCAGATTCAGAGAATATAATGTAAAAAATTACGATATTTCAGCATTAAAATAATTTAGTCTTTACTGCTACTGTTTGAGCATGGTAGATAAGTGACATTATAGATCCACTCTCAGAACATTCTTCAGTTATAACAATCCATCTTCCTACTTAACTCAGTGTGGTTGCACAGAGTATGTGCTGAAAAACTGAATTTGTTCACATATTTAGTGCCACAGCTGAGTTCCAGAAGCCTTTCCAATTGATTCTAGGGAGATGTAAATTGAGATACGCTTTTCTCTTTATTCCCCTCAGTATATCTAGCTCAAGAACATATATCCCCTAAGTAGGTGCACATTTCTGACCTAGCAATTTCAAACCAAACAAAGCCCTGAATGGAGACTGAGTTCAGTGACACAGTAACACAGCACCTCCATGCCCACAAACATCAACAGGCTGAGCTGTCTACTCCTGTGAGCTTGTGTTGATATACTGAGTGCAATTCACTTGATGATCTGCAATTAATGGCACTCGTGTAGCATTAAAAGAGTCCAAAGAAGAGGCCAGAAGACTTTGGATGGTATTACCTCAAGATTATTAATTCCTTGTTCAGCTTCATACATCCTCCTAGCACATTTCCAGATAAACTGTTCATTTATATTTTTTAATGAACTGTCCATAACATCTGTTATGAAGTACTGCAAGGACATCAAACTACAGATAGCTGTCCATTGCCTACCTCAAGTTGAATCACATCATTAAATATCTTTTGTTTCAAGCAGTGGCAAGCAGAATTGAAAAATGAATGGAAAGTAAAGGAGAAACTACTATGCAGGGCCATTACCACCTGCATATTAGGAGCAGATGCAGCTATTCAGTCTTTCCAATTGATTAGAGAAAGTGTTCTATCTTTAGAGGAAGGTTGAAGCCATAAATATATACTCAGACCATGTTATTCCCAGGGGACTGATATCTCAAGAGGCAGACTTTGCCCTCCTATCCAAGGTACTTCTGTGACATAAATGACCCCGCTAAGTGGGGAGTGAGTATTACGAAACCAAAAGGAAGCAAAAAATATGTACAAGACAAGTCTCAAGAAAAATCTCTAGTGGAAGATGTGCTGTGTATTTTCTGAGAATGTGAGGAATGGAAATTACACAGAATGGGCTAAGCAAGAAGTATCAAACAGAAAACATGATGCTGTTTTTTCTAAGCTGTTAAACTTTCCATTCACTCTCAGTATGAAAATAAATATTTTTTTTTAGATCGGGTCAATGACAAAAGAAAAGTAAATAATTCTGTGAGACAGTACAGTGCCTATGAATTCTGCAGACATTAGCAGCAAAATGGGAAACAGAATACTTGGAATTTCCAAGTATATTCTACGAAAAACTGAAGTAACACCATTCCACCAGACAATGCGTAAGACAGTCCACTGGGATGACAAAACATTTACTCTAATTATTCATCCAACAGAAGGTCCTTGTCCCAAATTACAAAAAAAATAAAAATCTTGCCCTGATAAAATGAGTGTCAACTATATCTGTCTAAATTACTTTTCCTCACAACAGATGGTAACAACTGAGTAAAAGAAGGCATCTTAAGGGTGACTTTGATAGAGGCATTTGTTTCTCGTTTAGTAGGTCTATCAATCAGAACATTTTCTCTGAAAAGAAAAGAAAAGAATTACCTTGCTGGAATCCAAGAAAGAAGTGTGCTACTTCCCTACAATATTTTGTTTTCTTTCTTTCAGGTTAAAAATTAATAGATTACTGCACAGAAATCTCAATAGCAATACTCAAACTGTAGTAGCTCTTTGTCATTCAGCTGTTGGCAATTAAAGTATTAGTATTAAATATAAAAATGAGGAAGCACGGCCTGGGTAGAAGAAAGATGAATAGTTAATGAGTATTTGTTTATCAAGGTACATGGATATTAATCCCTATACGCTTATTATGTGCACACATGTGCTTTTTTTGTCTCTTACTCCTCCACACCTCACAAAAGAAACTGATAGGGTGATGCTTCTGCTTTAATATGCCATTTTTTGAGCTGAGACAGAACAAAGCTACAATAAACACATAAATAATTACGGGGCTTGTAAATGTGTAAGCAGAGTACCTACACAGAAGAGAAAGTCTATCTCAGAGAACAACATTTGCCATTACTAGGTGAATACTGCAACATAAATATATGTGGACCAACATGTTAAACACACTAATTTACCTCAAAATCTACAAGGAAAGTTTACACAGTAAACATTTTCACCTGTAGGGAAAAAGCAGTGCTAGAAATTCAGACACTGCTGTATAATCACTATTGATTATAGAGGATGTAGGGGGGATGAAGGTGGAGACCACAGGCTTATATATTTAATGTTGTTTTATTAAGTTTTACAGTAGCTTTTAAGTTATTCCAGCCTTCTATACAAAAAAAGAAACTTCACCTAGCATTTAGGCAAGGGCATTTTTTACACTGAGGAAAGGGGGATTCATCCACACCAGGACTTCTGTCAAAATTCTTTGAATGTGCTTTTTTCCCTGTGCTAAGTGCAAATGGCATGCATGCCAGCAAGCCAGGCTGCATCATAGTGTGCCAGAAAAGGAAAGACATGGCACCCACATGGTAGGGAGCTTTCAGTGGGAATTCCCACCACCTAAAAAGGATTAGACTGATCATTGCATGTAAGCAGGTCCCCATTTTGCTCACTTAATCAAAGAATTGGAAGATCAGCAATGGGAAAATATAATGGGGGAAAAAAACCCTGCTCTCCCTTAGAGGAGATCCCCTGTTCAGATGTGCAGATGATTGTAGACAGGCCCCTTCAGCAGCAGCTTGCGTGTCCTCACCCAAATTTCCAATAAACTGACTTCTCATCTCTTATCTGGAAAGCTTCCCAGCCCAGAGACAGATATCCTCATATCACGTGGTTCCTTTAATTCCCACTAGAAAGTATGTTTTGGTCTTGGTGGAGTCAGTTTTTCCTCAGAATTTCCCCTCAGATGAGAGAGAGGGAACTCTCAGCCACCACAATACTCACAGCCATAGCCCTGACCAGCTGCAGTAAATCCTCCCATATTCAGTCAGCTTATTACTGGAATGGAACATCAACTTCATTCTATCACTCCCTTTGTTCCTCAAGTGTATAATTATAAGTCAACTGAGGGTCATACCATTACCATAACACCAAAGAATAGAGAGCCTGATAAGAGCCAGAAGGAGGACTCACACTGATTTTAATAGGATTTGCCTCAGACTTTCAACAATTCTCACACTGGAGAACCAGGTGCAGTCCACAAGGTTAAATCACAGGCAGAGAAAACAGAAGAGCAAGTGTTTCAGTTTCCATCAGAAACATGGAGGCAGCAGTACTGGGTACTTCACACAGCTGTTGAAAGGATCTATTTACACCAATGATGCGTTTATGGTGCTCAAAGGGATGGTACTGCCAAGTATTAAGAACATCGAGAGAAGACACCCTTTGCAAGGGTTTTCCCCTTTCATCTTCTCATTTAGGTGTGACATTAACTACTAAAATAGCAGTGCAGTCACAGTCTTTATTAAGGCCTCAGTTTGGGCATCAGTACATGTCTTTGCAGACCAGCAACTTTAAAACAGCTCTAACATAGTCGTAGACAATAGTGAAATTGTCAGAGAGAGGCCGCCATTTCTATCATGTAACATAAAAACATTCGAAAGGGACTCCTTAGCCATTCAAAATCAGTCAGAAAACTAGTGTGTCAGCAACAGAATGAATTACAGCACATATGATTTATTTGTGGCTACGTATAGACATGGGATTAGTTTTTACAATGTGTATAAGAATTTTAAACGACAGTGGTTATTGAATTTTTCCAGCAACAGCTCTAAGACTAGATAAAAGCAAATGAGTGGAGGTAAATTAGGGTCTAAAATTACTTGTTTCACTGAAGTTCATGCTTTGTGCTAGTGTATATACACATGTTTGCAAATGAACAACCTAATCCTTTTTTATTTTCTGGTACTCCCTAGTGGCCTCTGAAACCAGTATTTCATTTACACATTGTGTTCTTGGAATCCAGTATGGTTTACAAGTTCCTGAGAAAAGTTCTTTACTTCAATTCTTCACATTACATCGCCTTCCAAACATTTTAAAATAATAATTTTAAAGCAGGAAATTGAAGGTGCAATCTTTTTTCTGGCCTGACCACAAATAAAAATAAGAAAGTATTGGAAAATCATGTTTTACACCAAGCCACAGAAAACAGATGAAGGTCAAATCACAACTATCATAGCTGGAAATTCTTTCAGACATCCTACAAAGGCATTACATGACTAAATATTGTGGTTTCTGGCTGGTTTTTTCACTCTGGAAAGAGATGTAACCAGACCTGGGTATACATGGACAGAAAAAGGTAATATAGCTCTGCACTGGCATTCAGTCATCTATGATGCACTCACATGGTCTTACTTGAGATTACACTAGAAATTTAAGCTGATCCAACAGAGCATTGATGCTGAAAGAAGTGATCCTACATTTTCCTCCCTACTGTCACCTGCATGGTGCCACCCAGTCCCTTGTCTCTGAAGCTTCTCTTTGCAGAGATGTTCTGTTCTGTGGACTTCAAAAATCAGCATGTGTGTTCACTGTACCCCCTTTTTCTTGTGGTCTTCCTTATGAAACCTCACCCTCTTTTTGTCCCCCTTTTTCTTGTGGTCTTCCTTATGAAACCTCACCCTCTTTTTGTCCTTCCTCTTTTCAAATACATCCGCCCTGTGATTTTCTTTAACGCTTTCTGCTCCATAGCCCTATACTGCTGGTTATAGACAGGTTGCATAAAACCCCTTGGTGCCAATTCAACAGAGGGAAAAATGAAACATAAAAAGCTGAAGGGCCTTGGGACAATGCTGAAAGTTAACCCCATGGATTGTTATGCTTAACCTCCCTACACATACCCAAATCTCTGTCTTTTTTTCCTCCTCTTATTTACTAAGGACATTTTGTTGGACTAGAATAACCTTCATCACTACAAAAGATGGAGTTAGGTTTGGCACTATTCACATTTAGTAAAAATTCAAAACATTGTATTTGTTCTTTTGTGCATCTTCTCTGGAGATAAGTATTTTACACACATAGGAGTGGTGGCATGTAACATACTATACATGCTAAAGAAAATACTACATTTGTATTATCAGACCAGCTGGCAACGCCATTCTAAATATAGAACACCAAGTGAAATTATCATTAATAAATTCTTGCTAATACTGTAAAAGAAATATAAATATGAAAACCTGCTATGCCTGAACAAGGTGTAATAATCAAGTAATAACATTTGTCAGTGAAACTTCAATATTGCAGAACTGGCTCAGCCAGTTCAGGAAAGCTGTGGGAAACATGATGAGGTCTGAGCAATTGCAGTTATTGTGGGCAAGAGATGGTACACAGCTGTTAATCTCCTAAAGACAGATGCTGTGAAGCACTACATTAGCTCTGATGGCCAAACTCCTACTAATCTAACAAATATATAAAAAAATAAAATCTCATATTCAGTGTATACATTCATTTCAGATACCTGACACTTGACTGGAAAAACCACATCTAAATGTGTTCAGATGCCATTAGAGTATCTGTTTCAAGACCCTCTAAAAGGAGCAGTGGCGTACCATCACACAGGGAAATCAAATCCATTTCATCGTGTCAGAAACATTCCAACTGCAGGACGTGGTTTATTTGTTTATTTTCACAAATCTCAAAAGAAATCCATGAAATTCTGTATTGAAGGGAAATCTTTCCCAAGATCTAGTTACAAAAAGAAACTCTCCAGACTGTGTGTGGCCACATTCTCAGCTGTGCCATTGTTCATTAGATGTAACTAAGGAGGAGGCTGAGATGCATAAAAAGCCAATGCATTTCTCTTATCCTGGGGGCAGTTTTTTACCAGCCCAACCCTTCCATAGATGAAAGCAATCCCAGAGCTATTCTAATCTATACCAGCTGCATCACCAAAGCCCCATGTTGGTCAGGACTTGGTGCAACACACCCCAGTCAGGTTCTCCCCTGCTATAATCTCCATGTGTAAGATTGGTACAGAGTATGCAGGAAAATTACACCTAACAGGGATCTGTACACAGAAAGGATCACTATGCCAAGGAAACCTGACTGCTTTCCACATACCTCTTAACATGGCAGCAGTAAAAAGGGAACAAAAGTGAGACCAGGCTCTAGTTTCTCTGCCTATCAGATCTATTTATTCTTACCATGGCCCCAGCTCACACTGATCTTGCTCAGAAGTCTGCAGAAATTACCTCCTCAGGGTTTACAAGAATATGTCCCATTAAAAGTTGTCGTAAATCTTAGGCCACCACTATCTTCTGATGATTTTATTAGTTGAGCATCTCAGGGTTTATAAGAATCAGGAATTCATAGTATGCACTAAAATTTTTAAAGTCTGTGTGCTAACTTGGCACAACTTAACAAATGTAAATGGTTGAATGGTTGAAAAGCTGGTTTTGTACTGCAACTATGAGGTACTCCAATTATGCAAAACAAAGTTCACAGTGGAAGTAGGAAACAGGGAGGGATGGGCAAAGTCTTTCTGATGCCAAGATTTTGTGAGTCCAGTGACAGTAAAGTCACTGCTGCCTGCTTACAAATCAGAGCCTGCAAATCCACATAGCATTAAGTATTTTTATCTCCCTGTCCCTACAATGTACTTGTTGGGGAGGGGGCGCCGGGGAGGGAGGGAGGGAAGAAAGAAAGAGAGGAAAATGCCGCCAAAGGCACTGAACTTCCTGAACTTTTAGTCAGAAAGAAATATTTCTGCACAAAAAGTTTCTGAAGATGAAAGACAACATGAGTGGGAGCAAAGCCCAGTGGACCCTTGCATGCCAGTAAGTGATTTATCATCAAATGGTCACAACTGCTTCTTCTAAGACATGATCAAAAGTTGTGGGCATTAAAAGGGCTGAGAAAAAGACTTATGGTTCATTGTGACATCTTCTTTAGAGTATTCAACCATATAAATTCCATCAGAAAAGTTGGCATACATGGTAAATGGACAGAAAAGAAATAAAAAAAGTGGGGAGGGTTAAGATTGAGGTAATTTAAAAATTGTGCAGATTTACTTCTTTTTTGCTCTTATTTGGTCATTTATATCTGGGGGAAAAAAAAAAAACAAACACAACAAACCTAAACCAAAACAAAACCGTCCAAACCAGTGAATTTATTACAGTATATGCAGATTAGAAGAAAAATGGCAACATAAAAAAATATCTTTGCCACTGAATTTAAATTTTCATAAAAGGAGACTTTTGTATCAGCATTTTCTGCATTTCACTAAAAAACAAAACAAAACAAAAAAATCGCAACCAAAACACCAAAATATACAAATATAAAAATTTTCATGGAGCTTCCTGATGAAAAATTATCAAACCCTTACAAGCTTGACAAAATGCTTTTTAAATTCAAGCTTTACTTTTTCAATTTATTTAGTTTAGATTGTAAAACCTTGTTTACAGAAAATGAAAAAAATAACATCTTTAAAAATTACTGTGAAATTTCTCCATTTATAAACTCCCTTAAGTGCAAATAGTCTCCCCATTACCCCTTCCTTTACAGAATGAGAAATGGAAACAGAGGGAAATTTAAAAATGTACAGTATCGCCATGTGTTAAATTTACAGCAACATTAGAATGGGAAGTCCTATGTCCAGTATTGTTTCCCGCATCATCCCTTCTCACTTAGGGTGGTGCATGGGGAAGGGACTACTTGGTACTTAAATATCAAGTCTTCACCTTAACTACATGTATTTATGAATATCTTTCAGTCCAGCCTCTTTAGCTCAATTTTTTTATTCTGTGATCCTTACTCTACAATAGAAGTAGCATTTGAGCAAAATCTGTTTTAAAATATATTCACAAGCTCTTCCACTGTTTTTCTAGCTGAACAGCCCACACAATGGGCTTTGTGTGCTTGGTGATATCAAAAAACATACTGACAAACATTGGGGAACAGTGCAGTGCCCACTCCTGGGTCAGAACCCTGCACCATGAGCACACAACAGCCAATTGGCTGCCCAGCATCCCCCAGCATTTGCATTGCCACATTTTTAGTGTGTTAGATATATAGCATTAAGAAGTATTTTGGTTTGCTATTGGAGGATCAGCAACGTAACCTCACCTAAATACCTGTCAGTGATATTTTTTTCCCAGTGCCTTGCCTACAAGGTGCAGCAGCATTCCCGGAATGATGTCTGCAGACTCTCTGCCAGATTCTTTCAAATTACACAGAAGCACTTTAAGTTCCACTACACCTAAGATAAAATAAGAGACAGTAGCTGAAAAACTACTACTCAGATTTCTTTAAACACTCAAAAAAACTTGCAGGCAACTTTAAAACTCTTGACGTGGCTTTGATTTTTAAGATTAGAAACTTAATGCATTGTCACTGAGCAACTATTTTAAGGCATTTTCTGGGTTTGGTCACACAGGGAATACATTTACTACTGTTCTTTGAATACAGTTGTTCCTTAGAGTAATAACAGATTTTTATCAGATACCTTGGCTGATTGAAATCCTATGGGGGGAAAAGTCTCCAGCACTGGTCATCTCATGGCTTCCCTCAAAGCCTAAGCTCCACAGTAACATTTAGTCTAAAAAGTTCTGCTTAGAGGTAGAAGAGGCAAGCCTAGACTTTCATATTTAAACACTGTTCATTCCATCAGAAGACTTATGGTCAGAGTCCAAAATAAGTCAAACCCCAATCTTTATAGGAGGGAATACAAGACATATCCCTTTGTATGTCTATGAGAAAGCAAAAAATGCTGGATGGCCAAACTCAGGTACCAAGTTCTCATTATTCGAGGACAGAAAGTGGAATCAAGTAGGAAGGTATTGATAGTATGATGAAATATACTGAAATTTGGTTGATTTTTTTTTCCAAATAGCTACGTACTAACTACCAGTGCAACCAAAATGAGTGAAGAATAAGTCACATCTTTGAAAAAGTAAGTGCCCAAGGGAATCCCATTTTATTCAAACTATCCTGAAAAGACACAAAGGCAGATAGATTCTAAATGCATATGGATGACTTTTTTTTATTATTAGTTTTAATAAAGGAAAAAAATCATTATCTGCAATACCCTGAAGCAAATGAACGCTGTGGCTGCTGGACAAGATCCCTGTGCTACAAATTCCATTTGTACATTTAAAAATCAGTACTAGGAGAAAGCATGACAAAGCTTGAAATGTGAAACATCCAAATTTCTGCTTGATTATTCAGACCTGGAGTGCACACATATGGCTTTAAAACCCTGGCTTGTCCCTAGAGTGCATCAAAGCAGCCAAAAGATTGTTCCAATTAACACCTGCTACTATTGGTCCCAAAGGGTCATTCCGAGATCTGAGGATTCCAGAGCAAAGAACAAGGCTGCTTTTCTTGCCTCAGCAGCTATAAAGGAAAGAGCATTAAACCTTACTGCACCATTCTTGCTGCGAGAGCAGAGAGATCTTTCAACACATGGAAGAACTTGGTTAAAGGAGGTCTTGAGACAAGGGAAAGTCACAAAATATGTTTTACAGTGCTGGAAAAGTCATGATACATTTTTCTGCACATAATGTAAATAATTTTAAAAACCTTTCCATTTCAGTCAGCTTCTTCAAATGATCCAGTTTTTGCCAGAGAGAGTCCTTTGTGTAGACAGGAGAGAGACTTTTCCCCAAAATTTATTCTTAGCAAAATAGATGAAAATTGGTAAGCCCATTTGAGAGAAGATACTTAATTTATTTTTCTCCTCACAAGAGGAGCAACAACTATCCTTTTCCAAAACAATACAGGTCTCTCAATTACATTAGAATGAGCTTTCCATCTGCTCATTCTATTCAACCACCAACCTGTGGACAAACACATTTTCACTTAACACTCTCAATATCCCAAGTTCTTTTCTCCTCCCATAGCATTCCTTCCATGAACTCTTAGTCTCTCATATCCCACTACTCAGTGCTTGGCAATAAATACTGAGTGAGGGGCAAGGGAACAGCAGGACAGTCAGGTGCCATCTGCCCACAGTTTTTTTGCTCCTAATGACTAATGGGTCTCAGGAAAGTTCCCATGTACTGACATCCCTTAGTCTTGGCAATACTACATGGAGTACTTTTATAAGAAGTTTCAAGCATTTCTTTTTTCTTAAGAAAAATCTAGAAAATTAAATGAAAAAATAAAGTGAATACATTGTTATGTTCCTGCAGACATTTATCTAATGACAAATGTTATCCATGTATATACAAAGTTATAAAGAGTCATAAATTTTTCAAAATCTGATCCAAGTCTGGTAAACCACTTTCAAAATCAGGAAATTCCAGTGGAAAGGTTAGCTACATTTGCATCTGTATTATTTTCTGTTCTTGCTTCCATTTTTGGTGAAAATTTTAATATACTCCTAGTCTCTTAGTCGAAACTATAAAATAAATAAAGGGTTTAAGCTGTCTTTGAGTCTGAGACTAATGATGCCACTCAAGCAAGTAAGAGACCATGGAGAGGAATTTTGTTTGTTCATATTTATAGTATTTTAAAAAAGCTAAAGGAATAAAAAAATGCTTTATTGTATGAGGAAATCAGACCCAGGTTTTGCAGAACAGCTGCAGTAAAGACCTCAGATCTGGGAAATTTCTGAGTAAGAACCTTTAATCTTAAAAGTCTGTTTTTAAACACTGTACAAGTCTGCCTCTTTGAGCCAGCCTCAGCATAGAGGAGCTTCAATACAATAAAGCAAGCAAACAAAAAACCCAGAGGAAAATCAGAATGTAATGAACTGTTCTTCAAATAACTAGTTCTTATAGTACATCCAGAAACCTGTCAGGACTGAAGACCACTGGCTTACACATTCAAGCAGGATGCCTTTACAGACATAATTTTTAACATATTATCAACACTGAGATACATCAGAGCACATACCGAACTTGAAATTTGGCTCAAATACTACACTGTATATGAAAAGGGAAAAGAAGAAAAGGACAAAGGTGAATGAGAAGGAACAAACACTGTGAAGCAGTTTGTACTTAACTACAGCTACTCTACATTAATTGTTCAGAGCCATTTTACAGATGCACATGTGCCTACAAGCAAGAAGGACTTTTCTGGTACACATGCGTACACCAGACTGGCCCCTCCTGCTGCTACACATGCAGCAATAGCCAAACTAGAAATGAGGCCTAGATAGATAAGAAATTTACCACATTTAGTATTCTTAAGCTACCAGTCATTTGAATTAACTACTAATGTTTTTTAAACAGTTAGTAAAGATGAAAAAAAAATTCCAACAAGTTTCTTGCATTTCATACCTCAGGTAGTACATGAATCAGTGTCATCACAACTTCCCATTTTTCTCCAGGATTAATTCTCTCAGCTGAGAAAAGAAAGCTATTTTTTATTTCCACTACTGATGTACTCCATTTCTAATGAAGTATATGCAAAGGTGAAGAATGAGAGTGTTAAAGGTAATTTGAAAGATTAACAACACTCAGCTGTACTATTGGAGAGGGGTTTATCTGCTTAGTGCCACACCCTATTTGTGGTAATTGAACTGAGGATCAGGTGGGAAAGACCAAGTCTCACAAGATGAGTCTAGGTTCTGTTTCATATGACTTCCCTTCAACATCATCTGCTCTACAGATCTTAAAAAAAAAAACCCAAACCCAAACACTAGGATCAGTCTCAAGTAAATTCACTCACTGAAAGTTACCAGCCTAAAGCAGTGAAGATTTATTTATTCACAGCACTTGTTACAGTGCAAGAAGCTGAACTGAAAGCTTACTCCACAGCCTCTTGTCAACGGGCCCGCTCCCCACCCTGGAATAATGCTGGATATTATGGGACATAAGAATGTACACAATTAGAAATATGAGGCATGTATAGACTTTCAGGTTGCATCTTCACCTCTCAAAACTGAGCAAGAATCATCAATATACAGCCTGGATTGGTATTTACACCTTTTTTTCAGAACACTGATATTGTTTACTCTCTCTAAGGCAAGACACTGCATTGGGTGGATTAGGAGTCTAGTCCCTTTTGTGTCTACTGATCCAGCACTAGCTGTACTATGATCTTGGAAGATGGATTACTACAAGCCATGAATCCATGATAGTCACCAGTTCATTTCCCAACAGTGTCAGGTGATGGTTGACCTTGCAGCCACTCAAAACCAACACACAGAAAAGAATTATTCATCAACAAGTTCACAGTCACTTACATGGTGTGTAGCTCAAAGGTACTTTTTCATTTGGATGGATTATGAATTGTCTTGGTTCCAGCCAGGACAGGGTTAATTTTTGCAGTAGCCAGGAGGGACATAGCCAGGACATGGTCATTATTCTACATGATTTCACATCATTGCCAGAGGCTGGGGGAAGGGACTCTCTTCTAGGGAGAAGTGGTTCCTTCCAGTGGTGTAAGTGTGGCAGAGAGACTGGTCAGGTAGTGCTGGTTCTGAGTTGGAGGGAGTGGTTGGGTAATGCTGGTTCTGAGCAGTCATGTCTGAATCGTTTGCCTGTCTTGTACAGTTTGTTATTAGTATTGTTGCTGTTACTGTTCGTTTTCTTATCTCGTTGTTTCCAGCAAATTGTTCTTAGCCCAACCCGTGATCTTCACCTTTTGTGCCTCCAATTCTCCTCTCCATCATGCCACACAGCAGGAGGTGAGGAGGAGGGGCGTGAGCAAGCAGCAGCATAGTTTGGAGAGTCTTTGTGGGAGCACTAAATTGGAGAGTACCATTCCTAAACCATGACAGTCTTCTCTGGATAGATTATTAATATAACAATGTGATACAATTTACAAGAATCTGATCTCAAAGCTATATTTTCCTTATGCTCTTCTTTCTAATTATTGCATTCATTTTGCCTTCTTCCAAATGGTGCCTTAAAGTCTCTAGAGGAGGGACCACATGTCTTTTTAGTTTTTCATATTTAGAACACATATTTTTATGATTTTATTTTTCCAGCATTTTATCAAATTGTCTTATTTGTATAATAAATGAAAAAAATTTACTCCTTAGATGGAAATAATAAGACACCTTTTTTTTTTTTTTTTTTTTTTTTTTTTTTTTTTTTTTTTTTTGAGGGAAAAGAATAAAAATGGAAAGGAATGGAGTAAAAATGCCACAAATTATTCACAAACATGAATAGCTTTTCTAAGGACATCATAGCGTGTCCTTTCCCTGTAGAAATTTTCTAGGCTATGAACTTCAGTGCATGTGGGATATTGTTGCCTATATGCCCTCTGCGGTCTTTCAGTAGTATAACAGCTTTATCTAACTAGTGATCAGGTGGACTAGATCAAATAAAGATTTCCATCCAGAACAACGAAGTTTGAGATGTTCCTATCTCCACCACTCATTGTTAGACAGAGGTGTAGTATCCCTTCACCACTGATAGGACAACTATTTGTAGTATTACATTTTAAACTGAACAAGGGAAATGATCCTGCTTCAAAATCAGCCAGTAGAAAAGAAGGGTGTTTTTTTCAGTCCTTGATCAGTTTGCTACATGATCTCACAAAGATTTGTGCCAACAAAACTGAGAGGGAAGTGCCAATGATAGCAGCAAAGTAGGGCAGTGGGTCTTTTGGGTTTTGTCCCATAGGGCATGGCCTTCTAGAATGAACCAAGCTTTTTAGAAACTGATTTTCACATTTGGACAGCACTCAAGTTTCAGTAGAGAGCAACCATTGAGCTTTTTTAAGCACCTGGAAGCAGCAGACAAATGATGCAATATATTTTCCTGTTAGATAGCTATAGTCAAGACTAAATATTAGGTTGTTTTTTTCTTTTCTATTGGGAGCTCATTCAAAAAGCAAGCAGGAAAATACCCTTCAGCTTACGGCCATTATGTTAGATGTTTTATTCTATGTCTAAATTTGTCTCAACAGCACCACTTTTATTCTATTTAAGAGTTTCTATGTTATAATAGGTCCATTGTCTATCCAGTTCAAGAGACTTGTGTCAGAAGTTTTGATAAAAAAATAACATCCTTGTGTGTTCTGCCTGTCAGAAGCAGTAGGTACCCTCTTAGAGTTTTAAGGCTGCATAACTGTCCTTCTGCTTCTGACGTCCACATTGTCAATGGTTTCAGTATGGAGAATAGCACAGCCCATGAGTGTTGCTTGTGAAAGCTGGATAGGAAAAGGGATCTACTCCATTTAATTCAGGACATTGGATCAGTTCCTGAGAATATTTTCACTAGAAATTCAGGACACAGGAAAGCCTTTACAAAAGTGAAAGGACTTCACACATGGGAACTTTATCTTATCTCTGCTGCTTTTCCAAACTTTGTACTATATTCTCGGAAGTATTGATTTTTTATTTATTTTTACGTTACTGGAATAGATTCAAGAGACTCCTATTCTGAACAGTGAAAGAGGTGAAGGTCTTATATTTTATCTGGGAAAAACTGGAAGGTCCCAACATTTCACAGTATTCGCTTATCACTTTCATGAGGCCAGGGCCACACTTAACAAATGTGGGGCCTGGTATGAAATCATCATAGAACAAGCAAGAAAGAAAGACATTGGCAAGTTTCAGGGCAAGAAAATTATGGAAGCTAAACTGTAATGTTATGTTGCCAGGAAAATTATTTTCTGTGCTTCTGATGGCTTGAGGATGGGCAAGTTCTCAACATGAAAACTGGTGGCACGTAAGGTGGCACAATAAGTCTACAAAACCATAAATAAACTCATAAAAAGACAAGGAAGTGCTTCTGAGACCTGAGTTGCAAACAGAAGATCTAGCTCAGCTGTCTTCATTACAAAATAAATGTTATTTTACAACTGAATAATCATTTTCAAGTTACTGTATCAATTAAAAATTGGTATTCAGAAGTGTAGAGCAAAAGTGCTTATATTTTATTACCTGAAGTACCTTCTTTTTTTCTCTTCCATATTCCTTTCTCCCCTTAAGAGTCTTGTGCAGAGGCATAGATGGTTCAAGCAGAGAGGGTTTAAAGATAATTCTGTATATGAGAGTGTTGTATCTACACTTTGTATGCATTCCTACATTGTACTTCAGTGGGGCTTAAGGCATGGTAGATCCAAGACTATACAACGGATCTGAGGCACTTTAAAATTTTTATATTAAAACTAAATGTTTAATGTATTTAACTTCAGAACATTTTTAATAGTATACTATTATAAAGTCCTTTATTTATTTTTAATGAAATACTTTTAAAAGTAAACATACAACCCATAATATTTAAGCCAGAATTAACAGAAATGTAGATAAGAAACTGCTTTGAATACAAAACAGTAATTGGTGGTTTCCAGTTCCTTGGAAAATAGACCATGAAAGTCAAAGTGAGTCCAGATAGCTTATCCTCATACAAAGAATTACTACAGAAAAGGAGAAAACTAAAAATAAACAACATATACTGAAATCTGAACATGCTAAGGACTTATGACACTAATCATCTAAAGGTTAGATTATTATAAGCACTTACTGTAAAAATATTTCATGTTGTATTATAATGTCCAATTATTTCTACAGCTGGGACATGCAAAGTAACATGCCAGAGCTTACAAATTAATCAGTGCCTGAGCTAAGAGCAGAAGAAAAGCATTCAATTTGGCACCCTGCTTTTTAATCAGCAGATAGCAAAACCACAGGTAAGAAACAGGTCCGTACAAATACATCTCTCGGTAAACATTTTTCATTGGCTGACTTTTTATAATGCACCATAATTTAACATATAGAAGTAGTGTTCTTCAATTCCATAAGAAAAATAAAAACTATTCTTTAGGTGAGCATATTGATTTTCTTCCCTTCACCCCATGTCTGTCTTTCTATTATTTGCATGTAGCAAAGTTAAATCCTCAGAATAAACAGAAATATTGACACTGGTCTTTTTTCTTTGATATAGTAAGCTAGCAGATTAAAGTACTTTTTCTTCCCCGTATACATTTTTCCCTACACATTTTTCTGTTTCTTTCTTAAGAGAAGCTGTACATATCCCAGTTGCATCTCTCGTATTTTCCCTGTTTAATCCTCTTTTCCTATAACTGCCTCTGAAGCAGCCAGCCAACTGTTTAAGAAGGAAGCACACTCCTTGAAAGTCATTGGCATTGATCTCTCTGTTTTTATTTTCCTTTCTTTATAGTTCATTTGTAATATTATTCAAGCCACTCTGCCAGTGAAAATGCTGAATTGCTAATGGGACTAAGATCAGCCTAGCAATGGCACTTATTTTAAGAGCAAGAGAGATCCATCTGGTGCTTTGGCTGTGTGACAGTCCTGAACTCTAAAGATCTGAATTCAATTTTCTGCTCCACAGTAAACATCCTGTATGCCTTTTAGCAAAATATCATGAGTGCATCCAAACTGTATCGGTGAAGTATAGGTAACATTCTCCTGCTCTCCTATGGGGCCACATCAAGAGGCTTGGTCACTAGAAATACACTCCCTTCCTCTTCACTGCTTCTTTCTTTTTACTTTGTTCTGTTCTACACTCTCCCTATCAGCAGCTTCCTCCCACAGCTTAGAATGGCCACCATTTAATGGATTCTCAGAACTGCACATAAAGAAAGACTTTATGCAGCAGAAGAAAGCCTGCATGCCTAAAAAGCAGGACAAAATCAGCTTTTAAGGTGAGAAAGCACCCCTTCAGAAAATTCCAGTACTAGCACATTAAGGGGAAAAAAAAGCACAGTAAGGTGAGTCAAAAAGAAGGGGGGGGGAAAAGCGTAGGAAGAAACTTAAAAAAGACATAAGAAATTAATTATAAGCCATCAGCAACTTCTGTTCACCCTAAAGTTCTAAAGGAACTCAAGATGAAGCAGGGAAGCACTAATTGTGGTACATTGCATCTTGCCTAAAATTGTTTTGGTTCTAAAAAGAGACTAACAAGATGCCAATTTTTTTTCAGAAGTTCCAGAGAGACCCAAAGGAATACCTAACCAATGAGCCTCACAACTCTCTGAAATGTTATTGGAATTTATCCTACATATTAAAATGAATGGGCATATAAAGAAATATAAATAGCGAAGAGTGAATATGATTTGTTTCTTGTGGGGTTCTTTTAACAAAAAATTGTGTTCTCACAAATTTATTTAATTTCTCTGAAGAAGCAATTAAAAATGGGGACAAGGAGTCCCCCTTTGATATGGTCTACTTGTATTTTCAAATGGTGTTCAGCAATGTTCCTCACCCAAACACTCTCAAATAATCTAAACAACATGAGAATGTCTTTGGATGAATAAAGAACAGTTTAAGAGATCAGAAACAGAGCCTAAGAACAAAAACCCAGTGTAGTCCCATAGGGTTTTGTGCTGGGACCTGAGGCCCTTAGTGTATTCATAAATGAATTAAAGGGGGAAGAATACTGAGGTGACAAAGAATGGTGCTGACAGTAAACTATTCAAGGCAATAAAGAGAGGCAGTTTCAGAAAAGCCTCATGATAATGAGTGACTTTGCAAACAAATGGCAGTTGAAATTCAGCTTAGATAAATGCATATGGGGTAAAACAACCTGAACTTCACATAAAAACTGTTGCTCCATCCTGACTATTACGAGACAGGATGAAAATCTTGAGGGTTTAGTAAACAGTTTGATGAAAACATAATCTCAATATCTTGTAACAGCCAAAAAAAAAAAAAAAAAGACTGTCAAACACCAGGAATCACAAGGACAGGATTATTCCACCGTATAATTCCGTGACTCATTGGTGTTGGGAAAAGTGTCAGTGGGTCTGACCTCTCTTTCCCAAAATAAATAAGGTAGAATTGGAAGAGATATGAAAAAAGGACATGTAGTATTACTGTAGGGAGCCCAAACCAGAAAAATGCTAACTAACTAACGTTCCTCTTTAGTTAGTTAATCTGGAACTGACACCATTTAATCTGAAATATACTAGTGGTTTAAAAGATAAGGAGTAAAATGTGAAAGATTGTTCAGTGTATTTTTCAATATAATAATAAAGAACAAGAAGCAAGATGATCAGGGCTAGATTCAAAACTAACAGAAGGAAATAATTCTTGATCACTGTGTTGTTTAAGCTATGGTCATAGAAGGTTGTAGGCACCAAAGGTCATGAGGGTTCAAAAAGGGAATGAAAAACTCACAGAAGAAAAATTCATCAAAATCTTAGAGGGATACATAGATTCCTGGTTGCTGGGAATATTTAGGGAAATATCAGTGTGCACTTTCCCATACTCACATTCTCTTGTCAACTTCTACAGGCTACTATTTCTGATTTGTTTCTGAGACATTCACTGATGCAGTTGGGCTACAAATTTAGAACTTCAGATTTTGGAAGAACTGCTTAGTCTTACAGTCTTGAATCTTTCCTCAAATTTTATCTCAGCTTCATACTTGGCTTCGCACTTGGTTTCTGAAGGTACCCTTATTGACAGCAGTTTTACACAAGGGAGCATCAACAGAATGGTGTTAGGCATAAGGTAGTTATAGTTATACTTAATAGAACACTTGATCCGAAACTTTCTCTACCTTCTCCTGCCCATTGCAGCTGCTTGCTTCCATGAGGGCAATCAATACTTGCCAACTTGGAGTCTATGTTCTTCACCATTGTGGTCCTATGCTGAGAGCAATAGCTGGTTTCATGAACATCCCTGTCTCAGAGATCCTGGTGCAATAAGGTTTGGACCATGTGAGGGAACCACTGTTCTGCTGACCTTATGACTCCAGTACATAACTTCTGCTTCTTTTCCTGATACAAGTCCTGCTAGAATTACGACACCAGGTTAGATGCATCTCTGGTCTGACCTGGTGTGACTTTTCTTACTACCATCACTATCTACCCCCCTAACTCCGGTCTCTCCTGCTCACCTTCTTCTCCTATGCTCTACTTCTCACTGCTTCCTAGAGCTGCTGCTGTACTTGCTACACTCTAATTTCCAGTGCCTCTGCAAGCAGGAATGGCCTAAACTAGCTGAAGAAAGTTGAGTAAAAGTGGGAGGATGGTGCACAAGGACATTTCAGACATTTCCCAGCTTACCGTCTGAGAAGCAGCAGCAGTAATTGTGACTTTCTATGTCATTCCAAACAGACAGAGTGAGACTCCTGGTTTTTGATTATTCCACTTTGACATCTTCTTCTGTTTAGACTATCAATTCCTTGCATCATACTCTCTCTCAGAAATCTGTACCACTGCTAGGACAAAGGAGCCTTGACACTTGCAAGTGCTGTTGCAATACATGAAGTCTGATAGTCATGGCCATTCTTGATACTTTGACCTTCTGTCCTTCCACTAATGGGATCTGGGTAGGATCCTTCAGATCCTGTTCTGCTACTCTTCATAGCTTTCCAGGCTGCAGAAGTAAAATGGGTGATCTGGCAGCAGGGTTAAGGCAAAAAAAACAAGGAAGAAATTTTCATTCAACAAATTATTAAAATATATTTATATTTTATATTAAATATAAAAATAATATTATATATTAAAACCACAATATTTATATATTTAATATATAAATATTAAAATGTACAATATATATTTAATATATTAAATCAATTCATTTCCACATGAATTGAGCACTAAATAAATAAATACAAAGGATTGAGGAATTGAAATAATGGAAAGTATTATCATCACTGAAAGTGCTCTCAGTTTCTAAACCACCGTTTAAGGGAAACTAAATACAGAGTTCACTTGATACGTTCTTCTTTAAGCCTTTTCTCCTGGACAGTGTCACAGACAGGCTGATAAGCTGCATGGGTCACTGGTCAGACAAGGAATGGCTGTTCATATATTCTTACACTAGCATTTCTGTAATTGATTGATGTCTTAAACTCCTTGTCAGTGCGGAAAGGAGATGAAGGATGGATTGACTAGTAAAGTAACCTTTGGCAGAAGATAGTTTGAAATTCTTGAATGACATTATAAATGTCAGTCATTAATGTTTTTTTGGACTGGGCATTGCTAGCACAGAGAGCATTTGTGCTGCCAGATTCATATTGAACCTAACAATATTTGCAAGGTGAAAGTGAAAGCAAAGGTGAAGCAAGGAAGTTAAGATCACTTTAACAGCTAATCTGATGGGATTAGTAAGAAAAGGGGTTTCATAGTTAAAAGATCTAAAGGTTCCATATATTAGCATATTATCTATACTTTTTTATCCTAATGTTGAAAAAATACATTAAACTTTTTGTTCCTTTGGCTAAATATTAAGGGAAATATTTCCTAGCTATTAACATACTGTTATATGAATATTTAGCATATGGACTGTAATACCCTTCTGAGGTCTCTGCCAGTACCAGCACTGACTGCATTCACAACGTGACACAGATCTCTGCTAGTGCAGTATTGCACTACAAAGGTTTCAGCCTAGGAAGGCACGTACTGTACAGAAGAAGAGAAGACAGAGAAGCAGCCAGACAAAATATTTTTGTGAACCTCATATTTAAACAGTCCATTACTCCCACAGCGGCAGCTGTGCACTATTGCTCCCTGTGAATATTCAGGAAGAAATGAATAGTGATATTCAAGAATGGACTGTGATCAGTCATGTCAAGGTCTGGATAAACATCAATAGCACCTTAAGGTATGTGATATTAAAGGCATGTGCTGAATCTGGGACACTGAGCATAGATTCTTCTTCTCTCAACAGGAATTAATCAGTGAGCACAATAAGATCCCTCCCCACAAAATACTTAATTGTATATGTGAAACTTGTGTATCACTGGAGACACTACTCCATGTCTTAAATGAGAGTGAAAACTTCAGAACAGAGACATGCTGAAGATTTTTGTCAGCATCAGAAGACATTTAGGGAATGTCCATTAGGGAAACCAAAAGAAATCCAGAAAAAAAGAACCCAAAGGAGATTGGCGCCTTGCCTTTTAAATGGAAAGGCATGCAAAAATAAACTTCAGACAATGGCTCTAACACCTCCCTAGTGATTCTTACCAGCCAAGTACCAATTTGCAGTCACAGCTCAAAACGGTGCCTGTAGCTCTAAAATGTCTTTTTGGAGCACTGGTTAATACTAAAGCAAAGATGACAACTGCATTTGTCTCAGCGGGACTGAATTCTACAACAATGGAAGCAGACACTGTGGTCCAGATTCCAGAATCTTATAGACTCCTTTCCATTACACAGCATGAAACAACGCGAATTAAGCACAATGCTCATAAGCAGGATGTGTTCTACCAGCTACACAGTAAAAGTTATTTTCAGCTTCAGAGTTTCATTTCAATTATTATTTCAGTCTTGAGCTTAGGTAGTATATAAGGTAGTGGAGGTTGGCCTACAAGTGACAGGAGCCAGGTTGTAATTTCATTTAAAGCTTCTCCACACAAAGAAAATGAAGAGGAAAGACTGGTCTCCAGATGCTTGTTGGTCAGAAATAATATACCTGCAGACCAAAAGCTGTAATATCAATTTCTTCTGGAGAATGCAAACAAATATATTCAGATTTTGCCATCCTGATATTAGTCTCCTTAACTGTGATTGTTTACCTTTGCTGTTACAAAGGTACTGAAGTAATTATTTTCTTATCTTAAAGTAGATTGTGGTGTTGTAGTTCTACCTAAAGTATTTAGGACATGTTCTGCATGGGATATAAAACAACAAATATCTTTGTACCCTACCAATACCTCTCCATCTTAATTGAGAGGTGTTAGCTATGATTTTCCATTCTATTTCATTGTTCTATTTAGCCTACAGTCTTGATCGTGATATAGTCAGCCAAATTTGTTAATAGCTGTATTGATGTGAACCTGGGGTCTTCGAGTATAACTTGCTCAGGCATGGCTGTTAGCCATGATGGCAGATCTAGTTCCCAAATTCGTGCTGAAAAGTACATGGGTACAGAGGAAATGCGCCTTTAATTAGAGCTAGTTAGAAGCTGTAACAGTTCTATAAACTGTCTGGTAAAAAAAGAAAATGCAATTAAGAAAAAAGGTATACATACTAGAAGGGAAATGTACCTTATTTTCATATTATAACCAATAAAAAATTATAATCATGGAAAACGGAGCCTTGCTTCTTAACTTACAACTTTTTCATATTCAATGTTGACTTCAGAAGGTGGCTTGATTTCAACAGCAATCCATAGCAATGATTTTGATGGCAAAGCTGGTAGAGCACTCAAGCTTCCAGAGGTGGGCAGGGAATAGAAAATAAAAGTGTTCACCAAAGACTTGTTCAAGGTTAATGAAATATTTGAAGTCTTTCTTTTCTGTATCTACAGCACGAAGTAAAGCTCTTTGTTTTCTATAAACATGAAGTTGCATCATTCTTATGAACTGCAAATGACAGTTCAGCTCTTTGAAAGAAGTATCAGCCGCTGCCTCAACACTAACAAGTGATCACGTTTGCAAGGGCCAAACGTAGACTTCAATATTCTCCATGTATGGAGAATGGATATCACACTGGCTTCTGAGACTGGTCCTATGTTTTGACAGAAAATCGACAAATGGTTAATGGGGTAGGTGATTAGGGATCCCAAAACAGAAGCTGCCCTCCAGTTGTTGCTGAGTAGTGCTCAGAACCACATTTAAAATCTTTACAATTAAAAAATTGTAGCATCACCCTTAACATGCTTAGATTCAGTATCCATGAAACAGAAAAAAACCTCAAAGCCAAATAAAAAAATTTACACAGTTGCATTCACTTTCAAAAATGAGAAACAGATAAGACCAAGAATGTTTCTTTTAGAAACAACCAAAAGGAGCATCCAGGAGAGTTAACACCTTTCAAGCATTATGGTGTCTATCTAAAGGTGTCTAGAGAGGCACATGGTGAATGCATACTGACTATTATGAAGTCTTACGAGGAAGTAAAATTATATCAACAAGGTCAGGTAGGAAGCTGATACACATAATTAGTAAATTCGGAAAAATGAAATGTTTCTGAAAAAACCCAACCAAACAAGGAAAATCATTGAATCATATGAGTTAAAAGTTCAAAAATACCGTTAAAACCACCATGCTGAAGACATCAACTTTGGAAACAACTTTTAAAAAACTAAAAACACTTGGAGCAAAATAGTTACATACTGTAGCACAGGTTCTTGCTTGATACAATCTTAGTACCTAAGAATGGGAAGATGACATCTTTTGTACCAATTCTTAACGTATTTAAGTGGAGAAGTGGCAAACGAGAGGTGAGTAAAAGAGATAGTGTCTGTAATGGAGATTAGAACTGATAAACACATGGATAAATGTGGGGAAACATTAGGATTACTGGTGAAGAAAGCCATGGCTTACAACCATACTAGAGTTCTTTGAGGAAATCAGTAAGCATGTGTGTGCAAGAGATCTGACTGGAGTCTATTCGGATTTCCAAAAGACTTACAGTAATGTTCTACACCAAAGACTCTTAAGGAAAATAAGTAGTCATCACTCAAGAAGATGCTTTTTTGAGAAATAACAGGTTTGCATAGTAAGAAGTAGAGGTATGAATAAATTCAAAGTTTTCATTACAAATGAAGACCACTTGCCAAGAAACACAGAGAGCTGTGCTGGTCAATATATTAATAATTTGCCCAGAAGAATAAAATAATTACACAGTTGATTAATATAAGTCAAGTACTTGCATAAGGACTTCAAAAATTTCATGTCTTGGAGAAACAGAAAGTGATATGTCATCTATGTAAATGGAAAGTGTCACAGGTGGAAAAAAAGATTGATTACAATTTCACTTTTAAAATAATACGACCTGACCTAGCTATTGACATCCAGAAAAGATCTCGTAATCTGCCAATACTTCTGAGAGAATGTCTTCTTAAAATTCAGTAATGGCTAAAGATCACTTGATATTTATTAGAAATCATTAGAAAAAAAATAAAGAACAAAACAGAAAGTGTATATGAATTGATGATGTGGCTGTGGTTTCCCTATCACTAAAAGATATACTAGCAATATTTTCAGAGGACAACAGTACTGATCCACAAAGCATCAATACCAGTAGGGTGTTTTTGACTCTTGAGTTTGGAAAATTATGATTGGGATGGTAGAGGAAGGA
This sequence comes from Pipra filicauda, assembly GCF_003945595.2. Lineage (NCBI taxonomy): Eukaryota > Metazoa > Chordata > Aves > Passeriformes > Pipridae > Pipra > Pipra filicauda. The sequence goes on along the minus strand of NW_024104975.1, from coordinate 2,700,411 downwards.
GGATATGAAAAATTTTTCAAATCACTGGCATTAGAGACAGTTTGTAGAGAGACTGATTGTTTATTGAAATTCTAGGTACACATAGATACAAACAATGGGATTTCTCCATTGAGGCTTTACACTGGACCAAGCCCTGAATCATCAATATGGAGTAGGTGAACTTTGTTTGACATGTTCAGCCTGGACAATCTGGCCACATCTTGCTGCTGTTGCTGCTTTCCCTGGGCCATCCAGAGCATTCTACAGCCTCTATTAGAAGAAATTCCTTGAGACAGTTTCCCAGTTGCCATACTTTAGGCCTGTATTTTATCATTTATAGACATTAAGTTTGGGGTTAGGTTCTGTTCTCTTTGCCAAATCTTGGCTCACAAAGATAAACAGAACATCTAATATATTTCCATGACAATATACGCAAAACTTCTATTCCTGAATCACATGCTAAGGCACAGATAAACTTAGAAGTCCCAGGATTCCTCCCTCTCAGATGACACATAGAATGACAGTAGAGCATATCAAATGTACTGCTCAGAGAGGTAGGACTTCACAGCTCCTGCTGCTTACAAAAGAGACAAGGTCAGATGGGCATATTCTCTTTCCAAGCTTCCAGTACTGAAAATCATTTCAGTTTGTCCATCCTCTAGCCAGTAGATAACCCCATCCACCTCAATTCCTCAGCTTTCTAATCCTTTCCCCTCTTAGCAAGCATTTGTAGATGCAATGTATTTTATTTGTAGAAGTAGGTGGAGAGCCATATGAGTCCTCTGCGTAATTCAAAAAACACTCCTACAAAATAAAAACTCACTTTGACAGGCATATTTTAGAAACCTATTTACTTCATTTTTCCTCCAACTTCTAGCAAAGGGTGGACCTAAGCTGAATTAACAGTTTTGGGTATCCTGCCTGTCACAGATCAAGCCCTGGAATGATACAAGCCTCTTAGACTACCCACCTTGTGGAAGTGCCAGCCATCTGAAAGGCTATTTGGCTGCTCAGTGCAGACATGCATTGTTTATTTTATTTGACTGTGTTCTGGGGAGCCAAACTTCTAAGAACACCACTTAAATTTGTTTCCTGCTCCAAGGAAGCTCTCCACAAGGAATAGGACTGGCAGAAAACTTCATTAAAAATCTATCTGGGAAAGAGTTAATATCTCAGTAACACATGGTTTCTAATCTGAGATCATTTAAGGAAGAGTATGGATCATGAAACAATTCAGCTTCACAGAGAGACTTTCAATTTTCACTCTGAAGCCTCTAGTGTTCTGTTCCAATATCAAACCCGTTGTTCTGTTTCTCATCAAAACCAGCAAAACTAGATTTACCAGACATTGCATTCATCTAGATGGTCTCAATTTTAAGATGATTGAAAAGTTTTTTGCATTCAAGTGCAATTCTGACCATTAAAGACCAGGTATCCTCAGTTGGCGTGGTCCAAATACATGCAGGATGCTGTCACCATCTGTCAGGCTTTGAATATCATACTCATTTCCCAGATGCTTTGGGGCACTGGGAGGGCACTTCCATGCCAAAGACTTAGCAGGAATTGTATTCTGTTGTTTAGCTGGCTGGCTGATTTGCTTATTACTTCTCCCTTCAGATGGCTGCTTCTGATTTAAACCATATGTAGCAATTTTTTCAATCACCTTCAGGGTCCTTCTCAAAACTACTCCATCATGCAAAAAACCCCTGCTATTTATTTATACTATAGTACAAATGTAAAGCAGAACTGATAGCAATAATCAGAATATCTCAAGTTATAAATAACAAAGTTTTGTTACTTCTGTGTGAAGGCATCTAGAGTCAACTATGAGAATTCTGCAAACTGAGTCAGCCTAATGAATTATCCGCTCCACTATAGATATTAGTTGCTTGGAGCTGTGAATTCTTTCATAGGCTTTAATTATAAAAACATAAACCCAATATGTATATTAATATTATAGAGTGATTTGAAAGAATTGGAACTGTGATATGTCTAAACCGAAGAATATTTCACGGTCAAGAATTCTGATGTTTTTAAGCTAGCCAAAATTTCAAGAGCAGAAAATCTTGTAATTTGACAATAGCTTCTAGGTTGCAGCATGAAATATTTAATTTCATGTTATTATGGTGGGAGTTCCAAAATCCAGCCTGTATGATCAAAGATGGAACCCTGTGCACTAGACCCTGCTTGTGAGAACTGTCAGGGTTCCATTATCACTGACTTACAAGAATCAGAAGACTAGAAATTGAAAGACTCCTCCAAGGCATACGAAAAGGGGGTATAGTCAAGATAAAGATGATCCTAGTTGATTGTCCTTCCTGAAACTGATCTTAATTTTGGAATGTACTTTACTAGGATAAGATTTCACCCATGGTCTATATATGACATCCAGAAACTGAACTTTGATGCCTTGCTGTATTGCCTGCCTTTTGATTGCAGAGGATTAAGTTAGGTGATGTCTCATTTCTAACTAATTGTGTTGAAGAGTGGAAGTTCTGCTTCCTACCTAGATTTCTTAGACTTCTCTCCATTCTTTTCAAAGGTCAATTATCATCTGGCATCTCAGAAACAAACTAGTGGATATTTAAAATATTTGCCAATAGAAACACCTAAATAAAGAAGTTATATGAAAGTATAAGTTCAAGCACTGCCTAGTCAGTTTGGATTAAGCACATCAGGTTTTGTTCATTCAACTGGAAAACAAATGTTTGCTCAGCTTAGTAACTATTTGTGTTTACTGTTGTAAAGAAATGCACAGTTATCTCCAGCATGGTGTTTGTTCAGTACCTGTGCAAGCATCCATTACTTGGTTAGATTAAGCTAACAAAATTCCAAAGGTATTTGGAATTCTCAAAGAAAATGTTTTTAAAAAAAATCTTTAATGCTTGGAAAGATCCAGTTCTGTTCTCTTCTCTTTCACATTCTCTGCTGTTGAAATTGGTACACTTCTATTGTTAGTAAGGTTTTGACAGTTTCATTTCTTCTTTAACATGTGCCATTGAAGATGAAAAATTCAATTAATAAAAGTTACTCTTCTTTTACCTGCAACTCAATAGCTGTGGAGAAGGCTAATTTACTCATAAAGGAAACTAAGAGAAACTTTGACTTACCCTGCTTTGGAGGCAGTCCTGCTGTAGAAGTACAGATCCTGACAGGTTACATATCCTGGATAAACTGAAAATCATGTCATGCAGGCTAGCAAAGCATTGTCTTTTTCTTTTATTTATAGTATACCTAAAGAATGTTGGTTTGTTTCAGGAGCATGAAGGAAGGTATTTTAGTGTGCACAATAGTAAAGTTTTCATTTCCAGGACAACTCTAGTTGTTGTTTCTCACAAAGCTTTCCATAAACAGCTTGCAACCTGTTTTGACCTATTAGTCATAATCTTGCATTATCACTTACCTGTTTGCCAATAAACAAAATCATGTTTGCAGTGTTTCTTTATACTCAGCATATTTGTCCTTTCACCCTTTTAGGAAGAGAAATAAGAATCTAATTTTTCTTTTTCCTCTTCCTAATAAAATCAGTATTTTTTCCTTAAGTCATCATCTCAGTGATTTCAGCATGCTCTGTTTGTTTTCTGACTGAGATAATGTGATATTGGTTCATATACTACATTAGATCTTAAACCTCTCCCTTTTCTCTGCATTTTATCCACTTCAATTTTCCCTGGTATTTTTTTTAGCTCTGTTACTCTTACTCCCTTCTTCCATCACTGATAATGTGAAGCTTTTTTTAACTGTTGTCTCACATATTTTTCTTGGCATTAGCAAAGACTTCTCACTTTGATATAATTTTTTCTTCTCTATCTCCTGGACCTGCCAACTGGCTACAATTTCCTTAGCAAGCAGCACAGCTACTGGATCTACTGTACAAATACAAGCTGATGCACGTATGCAGAGAAGACATTCTTAGGTGATCAAGTTGAATTTCTGTCCTCACACATTCTCTGTCTTGAATCATTTAGCATCATTTTCTCACTCTGCATTTAATGGATTTTTATTTCATTGTCTCCTCAACCAGCGTTTTGCAGCCATCTCTTCAATATTTCTGCAGCTCACAAGTCTCTGATTCGTCTAATTCTTTCTGTTCTGTTTCATGAAGGTTCCTATATGCATTCCTCACTGTTTGATGGCTGTATTGTGTTTGTTGGACTTCCATCCATCCATCCATCCATCCATCCATCCATCCATCCATCCATCCATCCATCCATCCATCCATCCATCCATCCATCCATCCATCCATCCATCCATCCTTCCATCCATCCATCCATCCTTCCATCCATCCATCCATCCATCCATCCTTCCATCCATCCTTCCATCCATCCTTCCATCCTTCCATCCATCCATCCATCCTTCCATCCTTCCAACTGCCAATATTTGCTCATGTTTGAATAGCAATGGCTTCAGGATGGCAGATTCCCTTGGGTTTGACCCCAGCCCTCAACTCTATCCATATAGACACAGAAAAGGAGATAAGACTGACTGTATTGAATACAGCAGGATAAGAACCTGTTCCAGCCCAAACCAGTGAGGCTGTAAAATAATCTGAAAATGTAGTGGAAAATACTGAATATAACTCTAGCTGTGATAATAGAAACACAATATGAGTCTTCAGTGCAATAAAAGAAGTATGATCACAGAATTACAACAAGGAGATAAGGACTACAGTAACTGAGTTGTATTATGGTCTCTATACACACAGCATCAGACTTCTGATGCTCATTATTTTCACAGAATAAAAGAATCACAGAATATTCTGAGTTGGAAGGGATGCACAAGGATCATCAAGTCCAACTCCTGGCCTTGCACAGGACATCCTCAAGAGTTACATCATGTGTCCAAGAACATTGTTCAATGCTTCTTGAACTCTGCCAGGCTTGGTGCTGTGACCACTTCCCTGGGGAGCCTGTGCCCAACCACCCTCTGGGTGAAGAACCTTTTCCTGAAATCCAGCCTAAACTGCCCCTGACACAATTTCAGGCCATTTTCTCAGGTCCACTCCCAGCTCACCAAAGAGATCAGTGCCTGCCCCTCCTCCTCACAAGGAAGTTATAGAGTGCAATAAGGTCTCCCCTCAGTCTCCCCTTCTCCAGCTGAACAGACCAAGTGACCTCAGCCTCTCCTCATATGGCTTCCCCTCAAGGCCCTTCACCATTTCATTGCCCTCCTTTGGACACTCTCCAGTAGTTTTATATCTTTCTTATATTGTGGGGTCCAAAACTGCACACAATATTCAAGGTGAGGCTGCCCTGATGCAGAGCAGAGCAGGACAATCCCCTCCCTCGACCGGCTGGTGATGCTTTGCCTGATGCCCCCCAGGACACGGTTGGCCCTCCTGGCTGCCAGGGCACTGCTGACTCATCTTCAACTTGCCACCAACCAGGATCCCCAGGTCTTTTTCTGTGGCACTGCTTTCCAGCATCTCATTCTCCAGTCTGTATGAACATCCAGGGTTGCCCCATCCCAGGTGCAGAATCCCACACTTTCCCTTGTTAAACTTCATATAGGTGGTGACTGCCCAGCCCTCTAATTTGTTGAGGTCTCTCTTCAGGGCCTCTCTGCCTTCCAGGGAGTTGACAGGTCATTGCAACTTTGTATCATCTGCAAAGTTGCTTAGTATCCTTATAAGTCCTGCGTCCAAGTCATTTATAAAGATGTTGAAGGGCACAGGGCCTAAGATGGTGCCCTGCAGAACCCCACTATTGACAGGGCGCCAGTCTGACATTACCCCATTGACTATTACTCTCTGCGCTCGACCCATGAGCCAGTTGCTTACTCACTGCATGATGTGTTTGTCCAGCTATTTTCATTCAGGTAGTTTGCAACCAAACAGTACCATGTATCTATGAAGGTTAAAGTGATATTCAAGAAAACAGTAAGTATTGCCAACTACTGTAAATGAAGAAGCAGCCGAACTTCCCAAAGTCACAAAGGTTATGTCTATATTAGCAAACAATACAAGAGGACCTGTAGATCAAAGCAGTTGGTTCTGAAACTCCCATATCTCACCTGTCTGCTTTTTATAGGATTCAATGTCAGACTTTCATTTTGGTCACCTAGAATGAAAGCGGTCATGGATATGGTTTGAAGCTGTCTCAAGGCCCAGTTCTTGCTGCTGGTGTCTCTGAGGGACTGCTGTGCATTTGGCATGCTGGAGTGAAACTTCTAATTTAATTTCCACTGAATGAAGCCTTGTTCTTATGTATCAAAGCTGACCACTGAACTAACATTTAGCAAATTTTAATCTCTAGAAAATTGTACTCACTTTGAGTAGTGGAGTTTTGATATAAGTTGTAGTCAGGTATAACAATCTAAAGAGAAACTGTCAATCTTTAAGCTCAGTATCTAGACTGAAAGAAACACATCTGGAGCAAAATACTAAAAGAACCATTTGCAGTTCTGAAAACCGAATTCTGGTTTGTTTGTTTTTGTTTTAAAAGATCAGCGTAAATGAGTTGTCTGTGCATCGGAGAGGTTTGTAAACTGCCTAAAAGTTATTTCACTTTAACAATCCATAGACAACTAAGGAAGGTAGTAATGCTAGTTAACATCTTATTAAATCCTCATTGAGCTTTGATGCTGTTTGTCTTTCTTGCACCTCAAAGTCTTCTCTATCTGATTAGATATTTATCCTTCATTCACAGATGATAGCCTGCTTTGAGGCACATGAGGCAATTTATAAATGAATACAGAAAAAGTCAAAGTGACACTTAACAGCAATAGCTCTGCTTTCACAGTCCCTGCAGCAAAAAAATTTGGAAGCAGCATAGAAAAGCCAATGCAATCATTGTGGTATTTTAAATAATTCACAATATTGTGCAACACAACTACGTTACACTACGTTAGAAAATAAATGTTTTTATAAGACAGTATTTTAGACAAAGATGGATAAAAAAGCTTTTATGTATGATAAAGATCTCAACTTGAACTACCAGTCATTCTCTGCTTTTGTGTTTTTGAACCAGCAGAAATTGTATTTCTCCTCGCAGCTTCTTCTTCTTTTTTTTTTTTTTTTTCCAGGATAATGTGCCAATGGAAAGTCTGATCAACTTTAAAAAACAAATAGCTTTGTGTGGCTGTGAGTGATATTCACTGGCCAATTCTTAAGAAAGGTTAGTGAAATTTTGGGAGCCAAGCAGTAATCATTATTTTTTAAAAGTTCTAATTAAGATGTCAGACTGGGCAGTGGAATGTATTTAGAATCCCATGTAATTTGATTGTGTTGGCCTATTTAGATAAATTGCTTTGGAAAGACAAATAAACCAGCTACTTAAAATGTCCAAGAGGCTCAGGCTTCATTCCAGTGTTTCAAGCAATGACTGAAGTAATAGCCTTTTGTAACTATCATCCAATCCAACAATAGACATCCAAGTGTCGAAGTCAGATACAAAGAATGATACAAGTGCCTGGATCACCGTGACTAATAGAATAAACAGTACACAGTGTTATTGAAGCACATATGCTCAGCCCTTTTTTTTGCCTTTGAACTGCAGACCTTTGGAGACTAGCATAAAAGGGAACGATCACCCAAAGTTCAAAATGTCTGAAGATGAGACATTCTCCTACATGAACTCCTGGGATTATTTGGGTTTGTTTAGTTAGTGTGATTTCCATTCACTAGATGTCCTAAATCTGTATGACAAACCTAGGATTTAGAACATATTAATATTGTGCTGTCAGTAACCCAAGTCTCTACAATCCATATCCTTGAAAACTCAAAATAGAGTCTGACTCATTAATAAATATATATATATGTATCTATCTATCTATATATGTGTAGCCAGTTTATTGGTTTCCATCACAATGAACTTTACACTCTGTTGTCTTTTCCTTTCATCAACAGAGAGAGGAAAGGATGGAAAGGGTTAGAAAAAGGTGTTTGTTTTCCAGAGGCAATAGCTTGGTACCTTCTTGTTCTTGCCTCCCTGATCATAGAGTAGATTTAGCCCAAGAAGATGCAGATGGGTTTCTTGGTAATCTATCCCAATGGCACAGTTTTGGTGCTCTCAGAGAAGCTTTTCTTTCCTGATTTCTGACTTTTATCTGCTCCATATACGCAAAGGGCAGCTTTTTTTCCCAACCTTTATGATTTTGTAATTTAAAAGCTCAGTAGTGCTTTAGCTTCACTTGTGATTTTTGTGCTGTTGATCCCAACCCAGTTTTTCCTGCCCTTTGCATCTCATGTGACACAACCACGGCTCAGTTTCAGGGGCTTAGAAGGGAAATTGTGAAGCTGCCAGAACAGATGAAACAAAACTTCCTCTCTGAGCTGGGGGCACAGCAAACACAGTAGTGCTCTGTGGCACTTTGGCATAGCAGCAGGGGCAAGCTGCCTCCCCAGGTCCCCTTCCTGTTCCCAGGCTGTACTGTGGATTATGCTCTGAACTCCCACCAGGGCAGTGGGACACTCACTACTGTCTCACTACTGCCAGGCAGCACCAAGGAGGATAAGAAAGGTATTTGCTCTTACTTGGGCAGACCTTGATCGCTCCCTTGATTTTTTTGTTTGTTTGTTTGTGGGGTTTTTTTTGCTTCTGTTGTTAAGGGGGGAAAGAACGTTTTCCTAGCTGGAAGGTGAACAAAACTCAGAAGCAATTTTGCATGTCTTTGCAGCTAACGTACCTGTTCTAACACTGCCTGGAGACTTCCTTGGGAGGGATAACTTACACCCAATTTCTGTCCCCTCGACTTGCATCTGAGTTTCCAGAGCTTAATGAAACAGAGTTATATTGAAATTAACCTACTGTTCTTCTCTGCCTTTCTTCAAGGACAACAGGGAGAATAAGGCAATCTTTACTGAGAAAAAAATCTGAAAAAGTTACTGTAACCATTAATTTTATCCTAGTACCTGAAGTACTAAATCAACTCAACTTCCAATTCATTAATCAGGTAACAGAGTAATCAACATTAATCAACAATAACAGAGTGTTATGGCACAAAACCAAATAATCCCAAAGCCTTGGGGAACTGCAGGTCACATGACAAGCATGTACAGGAGCTCTCAGCCAGGGCAGCAGGCAAATTAGGTGAAATAATAGATACACAGTAGGCCCTGGCATAGTCAACTTCCCTAGCATGTTATTTTATATAAATAAAATTAAATTCTTCAGATTTCTTTCCTTTCCTTAAACAGCAAAGAAGACTGGGAGCAGGACTGATGTTTCCTGACAGCTGTAACCAGTCACAGACTCCTGCCTTTTGAAGTGGTTTTTTTTTCCTTCTGTGATTTGTGCTTTTTCTTTCAAGGTCTTCCTGAGTTGATTTACTCCCAGTTCCCCTAACTGATATCTAATTCTCTTCTGTGCATTGCTCAGCTGCTTAATTACATAGACTTAATCCAAGGCTCTTGTCAATTCCCTTTAAAAAATTCAAAATTGGAGAGTTGAATGGTATCTTACATTTTCTGATGAAAAAAAGCGCCACTGCACTCTTTTGTTTTCTGCTTAGCCTACTACCAAAGGCAATTTGTTAGATTCTTTAATGTCATTTTTAGTGCAGATAAAGATCTTTATCCATAAATACCTTAAATCTATTACTGCAGAGTCTTTCAGATAAAGCAAGGAGACTTGGGACAAGGATTCTTTCCGGTTTAGCCACCAGTTTGCAGCTTTACTTTGGCCAAGACACTTTACACACCTGGAAATTTAGATGAAAATTCAAAGTAGATATTACTCTTTATCTATCACGAGAAACTAGAGGGCAGATTTAATTACAGACTTGGCACACAGGAAGAAAAGGTACAGCAACAGTATGAATAGTAAAACATTTTGCAGAAGTACCAGCTCACTCATGCCATTCACTGTGCAAGGGGCCATTATTCTCATGCATAATGATGATTATTTTATTTATCAACCATCTTCCTTGCATCCACAGTATTTGGCATGTAGCATTAACAACATAATAAATAATAATTAAAACTTCATCAAATACACAATAGAGAAGGCAAGCAAACACTAAGCAGAGTAATGGAGCATTGAAAAGAGGGTTTTTACATCTCATCCCCCATATAGCTTCCAGCATCCTGCTGTGACATTGTTTTGGTACTGAAACAAATGGAAGAGCAACCCCTGTTGAGCTACTCACATCAGTCCTTCTGGCACCATGGAGGATACCGCTGTCAGCACTGACTTCAGTGAAGAACAGCCCCTCCCTGCAATAATCTCTTTACTGCCTGTAGCACAGACACGGCTAGCAGTAGGTCAAGACTCCAGTGGTCAGAGGAATTGTTAGGGAAAAACACTCCTATATTCCACAAAACAATGGACTTCCCCAGAAATGCTAAGTTTGAAAAAACATGGATCCTTCAGGATTAGACAAGGATGAAAACACTTCCAGATAGGCAGTGATGGGAGCCACGTTTTGTGCAGCAGTGGTTGCTATTTTGCAGATTAAATTTTGTGTATACTTGAAAAAAAATGTGGATATATTTTAGGTTTGCCTGCACTCTGTAGTATCTCACAAAGGGTAATTCCTTTCATATATCTGATAGGGAAAAAGTCTCTTCCCTAGCTGCAAAAAACAACTCATTCCCCATATATGTCTAACCAGAGAAACAGAACACAAAAATACAAGTTCTGGTTTAGGAGATTTCTGAGACAGAGTTTACCAGAAGCTGGGAGAATAGTTCGTGAAGGCAGGGTCAAATGCTTGTCCTAACTCTTGTCTAGCAATTTATTCCTTACCCATGTTGGAGACAGGGTACTCAGCTAGATGAGCCTTTGCTATTGGACAATACAGTAAATACGCACCTGTTCCCAGCTTTGAAAGCAGCAGGGAAATAAAAACTGTCTTAAATTACAGTAAAAATGATGTTTACTATCTAGGAGGCTGCAGAAACATCTTAGAACATGGTACATTCTTAACAGGATTTAACAAGGTTGGACTTGAAGATCTTGGAGATCTTTTCCAACTTTAATGATTCTATGATTCCTAATGATCCTATGTTAGAGCAGTCTGTTGAGATCCAACAAAAGAATACATGAGTTTTGAATTCTAGTATAAAACAACAACCCAATATGAAACAGCAATCTTCTACTGTGAGATAAAAAGACAGTTGCAGTTGTCAAGGCTAACTGAGGGAACAGGGAACATCTATTCTTTTCAACTTCATTCAGAAACCCCACTTTGAAGAAAGCAGTTTTGCTTGGCCCCAGGTGTCTTCTGTCCATTCATTCCCTTTGAGCATCCAAATAAGCTAGTCTCATTTACTTGATTAGCTGATCTTATCTGTTCAGCAGAATAGCCCTGGTTCCTCAGAAAAAAAGATGTTCCCTTGAGAGAAGGCTGTCTAAGGGACAGACCCTCCATCAGAGGTCACATGATCTGTTTTACATGTTGTCTTCAAAGTGCCACAGAATAAAGACAGAAAGCTCCAACTTCTTTCCAGTAGCTAACAACTCCAACACATCTTTCTTGCTTATGAAAAAGAATCCCATCCAGATGGGATCCTTGCTGCTGAAGCACTTGCAACATAACAGGTACCCACAGCAGAAACTGACCAGGAAAGAAACAATTTGGATCTTGATTTTCTACATTATTTTTAGAAGAGTACATTTTTATTATAAAAGTAAGGTCTTCAGGAGACAGAATTATCTTTTACTGTAGTAAGGATTAGGTCACTTGAGTTAGAAACTTGCAGGAGGCATATTTAGAAGGCTGACTATACCCACACTCCATGGTTAAGTCACAGAACTCTGCTAAAGAATCTTGCGGATTCTAGAAGTTCATACAAGTTCAAAAAGTATCAGCACAAATTCATGGAAGCAAAAAGAAACCTCAAGCCTATTATTAAGTACAAGACTATCACCACAGATTCAGGAATTCCATGAAACAGGAAGCAGGAAGGAGAATTAGGGGACAGACTAGAATAGCTGGCAGAGAATGAACAGGAACAAGCAAAAGAAAGACAGGTGCAAGTAAATAATCCTGCTGAGCAGCAGGCTGCTCTATGGAGACCCGGAGGTAAAGGGTAATGAGTAGCACAGCTCCAGGATTTGATCTGCTCTGAAAAGAGAGAGAATTCTTGAAAAGAAAAAGCTTGAAGACACACCATGAAGGGGCCTTGAGTCAACCAGGGATGGAAGGTGGATCACTGTAAACAATCAACCTAGAGCAAATTCCCTCTCCAAGGCTACAAAGATTTTAAGCAGGAAAAAAGAGGCTTCATCAGAACACAGGTTACAATAATTATCCTTTCCTTACAAAAAAAAAGGGGAAATCTTAAAATGTTGCGAGAGACTGAAATGTTCAAAATTAATGACTCAATTAGCCATTTGCAGAAGCAGCAAGTGCTTTGCTGAGGTTAGGTTTGCACCCTCACACAGAAGGGGAAGAGGAGAGTTTTTGGACATGTGGTGGCAAAACCTCTGATGTGCATAAGAACAGCCCAGGTGCAGAGGGAGTACACACCCACCACCAGAAGATGACAACAATCCAGATTTTGAGCCAGATAAGGGAAAAGGGCAATGAGAAGCAGAATCAGTGAGGTGGGATAATGTTTTTTATCATGCCAATGTCCTCCCTTACAACAAGACTCAGGTGTAAATCTTTCCCCCCCTTCCCCAGGGGAGATACTGGGACATTCACATGTTGGCCTTAATCTGTAGCTATTAATCCCTCCTGATAAGGTACAACTGGCTCAGCTACACAGGCCTGAGAAATCATGGTCATCTTAGAAGGGGTCACAAACCATCAAAGACCCCTGGAAGCGCCCCTGGACTCATTTCTGGGGCCTTCCACCAGGACTGCACATGACTCAGTGTTTCATCAGACAGTGTAAAAATCCCCCACCAGGAGAGGTACCTGGGCATTCCCACTTGAACCTGAATGTATTGAACCTTTGAACCCATTGAACTTTTTCTTTCACAGGCTCCCCCAGCCCCTGACACATCAAGACTGTGACTATCACTTCAACCAATGGACATCTAAATTGCAACAATCAATTCTAGCTGGTGGATTCACAGGTGGTGATATCTTTCCTCTCCACCATCTACTCTTATCCTTTCTTTCTCTTTATTTCCTTATATTTTTTCTCAAGTGATATATTTATACTTTTATATTGTTTATGACTATAGATAATAACAAAAATGGCTACGTATCTCCTTTCCATTGCAACCAAATTGTTCCAAAATAAACCTGCTGTATGTATACATATACACTGGTCATCCTGTGTTGTTTTGTTCTAATGTGCACCAAGGGATCTATTAACAAGAACCTTAGTTACCCTGCCTCAGGAACAAGTCATAACAAATGTTTAAGTAAAACAGGAAGATTTAGAGCATCTCAAAACAAATTTCTTCCTGCTCATAAATGAGTCTTTTCTTTCAGGCTCAACAACATGACAGTCTTCTGACATGCAGCAAACGATGCACAGTGCCCCCCAGGTCCCCAGGAATTATTACTTCCATCACCTCTCAGGCGTGGCTGTATATCTGTTCTCTCCTTCTCTCTGCAATGTCCTATTTTCACCTAAAGCTGAGCTCTCCCTCTCCAAGCACTCCATCCCTCATGCTGAAAGCTTCTCTGCCTAAGCACATTCAGTTCCTCCTTGGGGAGAAGTCATCTTCCTGGCTTTTTCCAAAGGTTCCTGTCGGTCTCAAACAAATAAAGCAAATGTGACCCGTTGCATGGGGATTACAAGAGAAAAGGATTTGGGAAATGGGAAACTGCATGTACCCTGAGGGTAAGATCAAAAGAAGGGATGCCAAGAGACCAACTCTCAGGAACTCTGAAAAAATTACCAAAAACCTGGCTATAAAATCTAAAAACATATTATTCTAACTTGGTTTATGCTGGTAAATTTTGTTATGCATGTATTAGGGGGATGTCTTAAAGGTTGAGTTTATTCTATTTCTACCACGAAATGGAGTTTACAATAAACTAAGAGAAATAGCACTACTTGTCTAGGCAGGGTATATGTGGGGAGAATTTTTGGAATCATCTCATAGTACAGTTTGTTCCAAGGAACTGTAAGGAAATCATAAGCAGCACTCTATCACTGGTTTTGGTTGCAGGTCTATGCTAGATTCAGTATTAGATATACAATTGCCTGATTGGAAGTTATCACAATACTGGCTATTGAAAATTACTATATAAAACTGACAAAATTGGTTATGCCTTGCACATTGCTGTAAACAGACTGTTTCAGAATTCTCAGCTCCTGAATAAAATCTAAATTGTAATTTTCAACATTATCTATTGTTCTTATTCCACAGATTTCAGGAATCTTCTGTAGGCCCAACCTTATACTCTTGGTTTAGTTCCTTTCTGAATTTGAGGCATAAGGAGGTACACAGGGTCAGGCCAGGAAGAACTACCACTTTATAGTTCAATGGGTTCCTGGCTTATAAAACAAGCATAAGGTAAGGTCCACACTACAGACCTTGGGCCAGCTGGGCCTTGTATCTGAGGAAACAACAAATGCATTTTCCTGAGACTACAACTAAACTTCCCATGAAACCAATTTGCCCATTCTTTATATCAACCTACTTTCCTTACCCATTGAGAAATGTTGTTTGAGCTGTAGTGGGGTACACAGCCAAGCACATCAGAGATGTTGATTGATTGTCCTCATAGTCATCCTGTGTCCAGTAGAATCATTGATGCTTCTAGTAGTAGTTTTCAGGCAGCCTTTTACAAACAGTAGTATGTGCTGCTTTTTAAATTCCACCTAAGGATCACATTCTTAAGGTACTCAAAAGGAGACTGGCATAAACTACTTGTTTTCCCTTGTAAAGGACCCTGTCTATTTGTCTGCCATGACAACGGCTCTGTTGTCAGGGGATGCATCTCAAATAAAGTCTCCATCAGCAGCTGTAGGCTGGTGCCTCCTTCAGAAGCACTGAAGACTTGTTTCATTACTTTGTGACAGTGCAGTAGGCCACAACATTATGCTAAAGGCAAGAATGCTTTCAAAATACATTTCTGTAAAATATCTGCTCCAATAAAAAATAAAACATTCACAGTAAAACTTGTCCTGAGGCCATTTCTGTGGCATCAGTGACTCCTCCTATTCATGTACTGCTTGCGCGTTGCAGTTTCTGTTGACAGAGCTACAGGACGCTGTCCAGTATCAGCTGTATTTTCACCCTTACTGACCTTAGTTTTCCAGGTAAAAACTAGAACCAATATACTGATTTATACTAGGTTTGCATGGCAAGGTTTTTGTAGTGGGGGGCTACAGGTGTGGCTTCTGTGAGAAGCTGAGAGAAGCTTTCCCCATGTCCAATGGGGCTAACACCAGCTGGCTCCATGACAGACACGCTGCTGGCCAAGGCTGAGACCATCAGCAATGGTGGTAGAGCCTCTGGAATAGCAGATTTAAGAAGGGGGAAAAAGTGTTGTGCAACACAGCTGAAAGAGAGGACAGAGCATATGTGAAAGAAATAACTCTGCTATTGCAATTTGATCAAACCCTGGCTGTTTACTTTGGGGTGAGATGAAGGATGCCACAGATCCCGTTGACTAAAAAGGCAGGTTCATTTATATGGAGGTATGTGTTCTGTCCAAACTCACATTCAGCCAGATGAATCTTGTTCACACTCTGTAAGAGGCTATAGGCACAACAGCTTGCCCTAATTAAGGATACCTCTGGAAACACTCTGTCATTCATGGCCAATGTAAAGACCCACTGCTATTGTAACACCATAACACTGCTGCCAGATTTTTTGGTCCTTAATGGTAAACAAATCTTTAACCTAAATAAGTGTTTTAAACACGTACTTTTGAAGAAAACTACTGATTCTTGTAATAAAACATGTTAGTTTTTAAACAAATATTATAGTAGAAGAGAGAAAAAAAAAACAAAAGAAAACATCCAAGATCATATTACTGTTCCTAGAGGCAAGTTCAAAAGAAAATTGGGCAACACAAATCCACATCACACATCTGTATTTCACAAAAACAAAAAAGATCAATTACATAAAACAGATCTTTACAAAAGTTTGGCAGTCTTTCGTAAATGAATAGAGATGCTATGCACTGCTTGGAAAAATAATTTATTTTGTTAGCTTACAAAAATTACAAGTTTTCATGTTATTATTTAAATTAGAAGTACAGCTAGCAACTTTGAACCTGCAAAGGTACTAAGTATCTCCTGAGATGCATTAAAGACTTGTGACCCTGCCTTCAGGAATAGTTTGGAGTAAGACCCAAGCCAGCAAAATAGTAATGTAGTTTAATATTTTTGTTACTGCCTCATTGGCTAACATTTTACAATCTGACTGCAGAAAGTAGGTACAAATGTTGACATTAAATTAACATGAATTTTTCTGGTAGAGCCTTAACTAAACTTTAACATACCTGCAGACTCTATGCCAACCTCTCTGTTTGCAGCAACATACTCACAGTACAAAAGACAGTTTTCATATACTTTATATTGTAACCACTTGACAAGATCTCAGCACTTAGTAGTCTGATTGGTACTTAGGCTTTATACATGAGATTTGATTCTGGCTTCATATTGGTATAAATCAAGCAGGCACAGGCATTCTGAAGTCAATGTAGTAACTCAACAATAAAATTGGTGTTCTGATACTACATGAGTCACACTGTGTGTGTAACCACAAACTTCACAGGTTGGTAAGGACTTGTGTGTCATAACAACAGGGCAGCACGCTCCTCCTTTCACACTTCTACAATACATTGTTCCTAAACCTGCAAGAGGTGTTCTGAAAATACAAATTGCAGACTTAGTTTTACATGTATCCATGTGATTTACAGGAAATAATAATCAAGCAGTAGTTTGAGCAGTTGGACTTGATCTCAAGGGTCTTTTCCAACCTAAATAATTATATGATTCTACATTTTTTTGATTCACTACATTGTTCTCAAGGCAGCCAAGTTTTCCCAAGTTTGGGAAAAAATGGACTGCAAACACCTTGTGAATCTATCTTGGAACAAAAATATCTTAGGACAAAAAAGTCAAAAGTGGTTTTATTTTGTGAGTCTTTTGTTACAAAAAAGTCTATCAATAGCATTGGCATTTAGATGTAAGATATAATTAGCTTCTCCCTACTCACATAAAAATTCCCATTTTGGGTACTCAATGAATTACTAGATCAGTTGAAAAACTGATATGAAACAAAACATTTATTCGTGAGTATGAAATACAATTGATACACCTTAACTTTCCTTGGAGACAGTTTCATTATTTTGAAAAAGTTGTAGTAGCCCACACTAGAGTGAAACAAATAGCTGTAATATTTCAGAATTTTACAAATTTCATAAGCTTGTATTGATGTAATTTAGAAGTACTTATAAAAGAATGCAAATGAACTCAAAATCCCATTTCTCAGACTTTGGAAAAAATCTAAAATAGAAAAATGAGATACTGCCAAATTATTTCAAAATTTTACAGTTTGCTATCAAATTATTTTTATAAGACAATGGATTTTTCAGCAAGTACTTGCTGCTCATGAGACCAATACATATTGTAGATTTGCAGACCTTCAAAATGCAATGAAAAGCAGTCTGAGAAAATATTTCTCTCCCCTTTTCTAAAACTCAGCATGAAATTGTAACTCCACTGATATTTGACAGAGCTTTTGCTAGCTTTACTGCAGTCAGGATTTCCAAGCATGAAAGGATTAATTTTCTTTTTGACCAGTAAAATTTTACAGTGTATGAACATGTTTATACGTGTCTATGTCTATAAGAAAGAGACATAATTATGCAAACGGGACTGTACATGATGCCTACATAGCTATTAAAAGTCTGAACATACCTTTACATTTCAGAAATCAAGTTTGAAGGAAAATGCAATAGTCTTGGTTACTACAGCAATGTCAGCTTCAACATGTATGAGGAGCTGGACTCCTTGCTTAACTTTCAAGGACTTTATGTCAAGAAAAAATTCAATTTTGAGGAATTTTATTCCACTATGCCTATATCTATTACATTAACCAATACAATAAGGTTTAGAAGTATTAAACCAATCTTTCTGACTTCACACCAGCACACAGATATTTTGCATCCATACAATTTGTTGAAATTCTGCAGATTCCTTATGGTCACTTTATACTGTACTGCAGTAGCAATACTTGACTGGGAAATATAATGTAATATGTTCAGTGTCACATGTATGAGACACTCAGGTAATCTCAGTTTTAGAATTTCCCAACCTAAATGTTAGTTCACAAGACTAATTTTGCTCCAGTTTTAGAATAGTAAGTGCAAAACCCACTGTATTTCATTCAAATTAAGTGAAAACAAAAGATCTGGAGGAAAATGACTCATGTATCAACTAACTTAATCAGGAGTGACTGTAATGAAGTATCAGAATCAGTTGATTTTCTAGCTAACCCCAAATTAAATAGAAACTGGCAGCATAAAATGGTAAAACATGTTCCAGAACTCAAATGTGAATAACATGTTTCCTTCATGCACTCTCCCAGGTAAAAAAAAAGAAGAACATCAGCATTTGCTAATAAGCACAAATAGAAATTTCAGCCTTCAAAACCACAGTAATACACTCAATTGATACTCCTACCTACAGTCTAAATATTTTTCTATTTGTCACTTTCTTCTGGTAATGTAATACCACAGCTGAAATTCGAACATTTGGTCTATATGTTAAAATACACTGTACCAGCCAGCAATCCTTCTGTAGCACATCAGTTGTCTCCAGTGGAATTATTTCAACTCTGCTATTCAGTGAACAGCACACTTAACAGAATTTCCCTAAGTATGGAACATAGTTAAGTCTAAATCAAAGCGAGCAAGTCTCACACATTAAGAGATGACATGAAGTGTGATTGATGTCTGTTGATTAAAATATTCAGGAGCTTCATTTCAGTCTATAAAAGGCTGCCACTCTAGTGAAGTTTAAGAAATTACTCCCGTTCTGGAAAAAACAGAATGGGAGTAATGTTTCTTGACTTTGATACTTCATTTTTCCATTTTCACTGAGATTTTTTTGTCTATTAAATAAGAATAATTTGTCTCACTTTTTAAAAACTTTGTGGATTAGTTTTTTGCTAATTTATAGATCTCTAATCAATCAATGGACAACGTTCTAATGGATTCACCTTCAATGGCTAGGGAGCCTCCCTGCTGATGTAGCCCACACTGATGAAGGTTTCTGCATTTTATAGCTCTGTGACTGTGCTGGAGACTGCTCCAGTGAAGACAAAACAAACAACTCCAAGGTTTCTGATGGACTTGTTGACATTCTGTTAGTCAAAACATGCAACAAAAGTTCTGCCAGCTACATGATGTCTTCATGGTTGCAGCTGTTTGAATGAAACTGCTGTTAGTGCTGTACCTGGCAGTGAAAGCCTCAATAAAAATGGTGCACTCGTTGAGCTCCATACAGAAAATACCTCATGCCACGGATGCAAACTGTTCTCTAGGTTCTCTCGGCCAGCAGTAAAACACAGCTCATCTTCATCATTTTCCACACTAAGTACAAAACTGTGTCACTGGTGGTTGTTGTGAAGAGCCTAATGCCAGAACATAGATCAGACTGCCTTCCCAGTTCCATGCTTGTTTAACAATGTGAGTGACACAGAGATCCATGTTTGCAGAATGATACTTTGTGATCATTTTTAGCAAATTTCAGTATCACTTTTCAGAAATAGTTTAGATGTCAGCAACTGTTTACAATTAAGGCAATTTGATATTTACACACTGCAGAAATATACTTCGTAATACAAGCACTTGGGCAGACATCCTAAATTAGTCTCACTTTTTGCCTGGAATCAATAATATTTCAGAGTTATTGCAGCAAAGTCTATCCTTCACCATCTCCTTCTACAAAATCATAGTAGAATCAAATGGTACCATTCAGAAAATCTAGACAAATGTAGTAGCACACATTTACTTTGGCCTGTGGGATAATCTTTAACATTAGACAGCATGTGACCTGATGTTAGTCCATCTACTAAGTAGCTTTTATTTTAGTAAAGAAGTAAGAGTGGGAGAATTCATATGAAAAGAGATTATATTATAAGAAACAACTGCCTTCAAAACTGATGTAATTCCATAGGAATATCAACTACCAAAACTATTGACAATAACTCTGTAAGTCAATGTGGAATGTCTTCTGTCACAATAGTGCACTGTAGGTGGCAGATGAGAAAATCAGTCTAAGATCAAAACAGCTCTGGTCTGAAGACAGATGAAAGTAACAGACAACTCTAGAACAACTGTTGTACTTTTTCAAACAAAACACCTATTAAGGAGCCATGTCCCTAAAAAAAGATAGCAAAACTAACCTAAGAGAGATATCTTTATGCAGTTCTTGTATTTAAATGTAATACTTTAACAAAAATGTTAACATCCCTGTTCCAAAAATATTTAGATCCAAACAGTAGCTATTAGATTCCTAAATAAAATTACTAGAAATTTAAAAATATCATCACTGTATTTTCATATTATAGATTTTGACATTATTAAGGCAAGAGAAAACAAAATCTCATTATTTCAGATTGAGAAATGACAGATGTGCAATTTCAGCTTTAGAAACGAGAGCTTTTGCTGTTAGCATAAATGATAAATGTTGGATGTTGCTGGATTTTAACCACAGCAATCTCTTTCGAGTTTGCTGTCAACATTCCCAGAGGCATTAGTTTAGAGATTTTTGAAAGACTTAGCTTATCGGATTCAGCTCTGCTGTACTCTTGTATACAACACTAAAATTTTCTTCAGATTTAAATTCCAATTTAGGTCTTTACATAGAAAAGCAAATAAGTTCATACACCCAACAGCCTAGACATACTTACAGTAAAGAGTTGAGTTGTGCTAGAGTAGAAAGTATTTTAGCATGTAAAAAAATATCCAAGATGGAATTTTATTCAGGGATCACTTTCATTCAGGTGTAAATACTAGCTCTAAAGCAGTTTTTAAATTAAGGCACATTAAGAATAAAAGTGTTCTGAAATTTTAATTTAATCACAAACTGCTTTCCACTCCTTCTGCTACTACTTTTCCTCTACATCTGCTTCTAAATTCTACAATTAGATCAAAACCATAGGAATTTGTGTGATGTCCTTCTGCACATCCATTTTTGACAAGGCTGTATCCCTAGATATTGGCCTGCAGCTCACATTAACTTCAGTATCAATTGCTTCTGTGGGGTGAAGACAGGGCTTAGAGAGAGATGAATATGGTACTAACATTCTACAAACATGATGGCTTTACCATAGTCATACCAAAATTTGACTGTAACAAGCAGTCCCACATAAACTAATGAATAAATTTTTCTGAGTGTTGTTGATATGATAATGTATTCAGGTTGCATACTACTCATTTTTAGCAACAAAAATTATACCAGGGTAATACTGGCATTTTCATTCAAGAAAAAACATTCAGTGCTACGCAGTGCAGAGACTATGCCTTGTAAGCCAGAAATTAACTGATATGCAGATCTCTTAACTCAAAAATTGATTTTAGAACAGTAGTTTCTTTGTTGTATGGGATTTTCATGTATCTTCTTTATTTACGTTGTTGGAGAAGCTAATAAAAACATGGCTGAGCTTTGAATATCCAAGGAGTACCTTCACCATCACTGTAGACTGGCTTCCATAAAAAATTTGAGAAGTAAATGTAAGAAAACACTGTAAAAAATTATTTTTTATCCTGGACTAAGTTTTATTTTTATTTTGACATTTCTTCTTAGGATGACATAATTACATAATAAAAAATAAATTATTTTGGCTATCAACTAAATATAATCTCAAAAGTAATGAAGTACTCTCAAGTCTGCTGTAAAACATTAAGGAACTGAATGGCATAAAATTTATAGCTTATTCAAGTGTCAATTATTTGATGCTGAAATAGAGGGCCAGTGCATTTCTAAAAGCACAATAATGAACAACTGTATTTCAGGACAGCATTAAAAAAAAAAAAAAGAATGCCTAATATTAGCTTGTCAGATTTGTATGTACTTAGTACATATATAAAAAGGTTCCTGATTTACCAAATGCTAAACAGAACCGAGAAACAAACCACCATTTTTTTTGTATGATACCACATTTGTTGATTATTGAAAACCACTACTTTGGGCAAGAATTGAGGAACAGGTAATTAAAGTGTAGAAAATATCTGAGTACCAGAAGGGACAGCAATTTTATGATCTGAAATATACAAAACGTTTTATTTAAAAATTATCTGTTTTTTTACTTTAAAAACTGAAACTGGTCAGTAGAGTACTATTTCGGGCCAATATGGAAAAAATATTATTTCTTAAACCACAAAGGGACAGTTTCACATAATGTCATGAATAGAACTTTAGCCTTCAGTAAAGAGGAAACAAAATTCACTTTGTAATATGAACCTCTATCAAAGGTGGAAGATAGACAAATATTACATGCTACCTAGACTGCCATGCCAAGAGGGTAAATTTAAGAAAGAATTTCCTGGCTTTGGAGTCCATAAGTCTAGTCAGTAAAAATTCCTTTTCTTTTTTTTTTTTTTTAGTGTAGTTTGACGTTTGTTATTCCAGCTCTTCTAGAAAATTTTATAAAAGGATATAAAACTCCGCAGAAACCCCAGTCACACAGCCAATGGCAAATATACTAAGTACTGAGCATATTTAAAGTTTTAACGCTAAAATTATTCACCTAGCAGTAATTTCTGTCCTGCATAGTACAAAAATCAATTCAACACTTGATGTAATAGTGAGGGAGATCAGACTGCTTATCCTTAGTTTTCTAACACTCTAAAGCAGTAGTGATACTGCTTTAAGAAAACATACTTCAGATTTCTAAGTTACAGGTGAGGAAAAAATGTATAAAAACATAAAAGTGGAAGATTTTTACAAATTTCCTAGGAAAAAGAGAGGACAATATTTTTCTGTGTATTACTTCTCAGCTGAGAAGGTCCATTCTTAAAGGCCAATTCATTTACCAAAAGGCACTTATACCTCAAAAATCATTTGAACTTCAGTAAAATGGGTTGAGCATACATCTATCCATCAGCAATCCACGTACCAGACCCCATTACAACATAATGTGTTTTGAGAGCATGATTTACTGTTTCATAATATATTTTAAAGTGACCTTTCTATATTTTGGTGATAATTTGTAAGTACCATAAAGTCTGCAAGCTGGTGACATTTCATTTTGCAATTTTTAATGTTTCAGCAGAAAAGCTAGATAAAATATTTTGAATACTGTATTTCCAGCTCCGCTCTTATCTAATTAAAAAAATAAATTACAAATGTTGAATCCACTAAAAGTAAGTTTAGTTTAAGGTAACTGTGGCTTGAGCTAAACACTGCTTCATAACATCCATGGTCTTTGTAGAGAATAGAAGTTTATTTGCTGTTTTTTTCTCGTCCCTGTCATTTTTGTTGAGATCAGAAGAGATGGATATGCCTGTTTTGCTTTCTTGACCTTCTGAATAAACAGATGTGCCAGAAGTCTGAAAAAAGCCAATGGCAGCGCTGCCGTGCACAGCATTATACACATACAAAAGGTAAGAAAAACTTTTTTAACCAAATCAGATTTTTTTTTTTAATTTTATGCAACTTAAATGCATAGAAAATGAAAAGAGAATGAACTCAATTTTTTTCTCATTTCCATGTCTGGAATTTTCATTTTGATGTTGTCAGCACGTTCTGTTTGAAACAGGACAAATACAATGTGATTGTTAAGTAAGTGCACTGTCCAGAGAACCCACTGTGACTGCAAAACATTTCTTAGAAAATTTAAAAAAAAAAAAAAAAAGAAAAAGTAAGGTCCTGTCTTGAGGTGGCACATGGTGACCTGTGAATTATGCCTGAGACACCTACGGTGCTAATAAATGACTGTTTCAGAGAAGAAGTAGGCTTCCTAAATAGAAAGAAGTCTACAAAAAAACCTGGTTTCAATGGCATTAATGTTGCTACAGTACTCTGACAGATTTGGCAAATCTTTTAAAGCACATTAGTAGTGATTGACCCAGAAGCACTCGAGAGGAGAATAAAACAAGGACCATCAGAAACACTTGCATTTCTTTTGACAGCAGAAAATTCTTCTGTGATATGCTATTTGAGACTCCTGTAATGCAAAATTATATCCAATTTGTTTAGAATATAGATATCTGAACAAATAAAAATGTGCAATATCATATTTCCATATCATTTTACAATCAATATGCCACATCTTCTCTAATAGAGAATAAACCAGAATAAATAAACTATCATTAAACCCTAATATTAAAATTTTCACAGCCACATAGCAGTGTCATTCCACACTCTTAATACAGAAGGGTGAGATTCAGATGCTTTAAAGTGCCTTGCCAGAGGCTATCTGGTAAGACTGCTCTGGCCAGAAGAATAATTCTAGACAGCTTATAACAGATATATGCTGAACCTGAAACCAAGATATGAATTTTCAATAATTTGAGAAAATTTTGCGTTATCACTTCTTTCTTAAATGATTTTTGCAAACTGAAGAACCTACAATCACAAATGTGTCTGTACAACACTGTATAACGACTCTCATAATAATAGGTATTTTCTGGATATTTTTTCATTATTAATAATGTTATTAAATGTAATAAAAAGCCAACTGTCAGAACAATTCCTGTATAGGGATAAATAAGCTCATAGCTAAGATTAATGTCACAGGTATTTCACTTCATAATATTTCAGGAATACAATAAATTCAGTCTAGGAGTATTGGAGAAATAAATACAAGAGAATAGCAAAATCCCAGAAAGCCTTTGGTGTACAAGTCACGTACATTTTCACAAGACTTCATCAGGATCACTCTTGGTGCTCTTTCATTTCAGTGTTTGGCAATTGATGAATCATTAAGAGTGCATCACTCCTATAGCAGATGGAATTATTACTTTTCAAAACCAATAAAAGAGTGGAATGGAATTTACCACAGAGAAAACTGGTGTGGTTTCATAAATGTTCTACTGCTTTCCTCTTTCTGCTTGCAGCTTCATTTCACTGACAGCAACATTGGTAGAATCTTCCTTGGTGGCACTTGTATCAAAAGGAACCATTCGTTTCGTAAGTGCTAGAAATAAGTCACACAAAAAAGTAATTAAGCATCTTCAAAGAAACACATGCAGTCAATGACCTTAGAGGCCTTTTTGAACCTATGATTCTCCAAATTTGCTGACTGACCATCGATGTTTATTTAAAATATCAATTTCATTTTTCAATATTATAATTTATGCAGCAAGTAATACAGTATTAATAAATATTCGATATTCACAAGGCTATGAATTGAGAAACTGACTTATTTTTCTAGAGAAACAGATTTTAATACTTTATAATACAGGCACAGTCAAGAGCTTTCTTATACAGAAGAAACATAGACGGCATTTTAAAAATATTTTCTAATTTCAGTAAGATATTTTCCATTTAGTTTTCCAGAATTTTTGTTTAAATAAGACAAAACAAACCACTCAAAAAATTTCTGAAGGACTATCTTAACCAAAAGCATGGACTAAAGTCAACAAGTGACACTGAATAGGTGTTCATATGCTGCCATACTGTGTATATACCTTCACGGCAGGTTGCATACATAATGCTTATTTCTAAATACATTATGTTGCATCAAAATCTAGACAATATAAATTGACGAAACATCTTATGCTAACAAAAAAAAATCCAGATGTGGCAAAAGGCAGAAATTAAGCAAAGGAAAGCAGATATCAGCTTATACAACAACATACCCTTCTTCTAATGGCCTTCCTTACATCATAAGCATGTAAGAAAAGTGGTACTCCTGATTGTTTGTAATAAATTGTAGAGTGCAATTTTTAATGATCCAGCAAATTGTAGCAGTATATAACCAAAAGTTATTTAAAAGGGAACAAGACTTCACAGTTTGATTAGAAGGAATGATATGTTTTCACTTTCAGAAGGATAATGAAATCACTCTGTTTGGGACATTAGTATAACAGTGAGTTATAAGTTTGCAGCATAAAGTTTTCAGTATTGGTCCAAAACTGTGCTACTGTATGCTATTTCAGTGGTACCTCCTGCAGACAGTATTCAAAGTAAGGTGAAAAACAATAAAGTTCATTGCTAAACTAAATCAATTTGCGTTTTTCTAAGTGATGATGTCAGGTTTCCAATCATTCCAGATTCTTATCCTTAAGCAGCCTTAGAAGGTTTTGTTCTAGAACGGTGTGCCGTGGCATAATGATATTGCAGTGTCTTTTTACTTTTAACTGTTACTTATTTATAAATGCCAAAACAAATAGTCTTAAGAACTTATGAAAAAGTATACAAAGAGGGATAAAGAGAGGTATCTGCAATACACTGCAGGAGTTAATTGTTATGACAATAAAATCTGCATTCAGGACAACTTATTTTCATTCAACCATGATATCATTCACAGTATATATCATGTTGACACAAGAGTGTTGTCTATCACCAGAGCCTAAAGGTCAGAGAAGACTGCGACCTCAGCTACAGAAGTTGGGAAAACTGGTGGCTATTTTCTTCTCTGTAGAGTCACAGCTTATGATGCCCTGGAACATAAATTCCAACAACAACAGAAAGCCTGTAAGACATATACAGTTTCTGGGAAACCATCCAGGTTAAAAACTCGAAGTGATGAAACGTACAAAGAGAAAGGCAGGACTCAATTCACGAAGCTAATGCAAAGCATGTGTAACTCTAGGGACTCCTGTAATAAAAATTTCAGGAAAATACAGTGGCCATTAAAAAGAGTTTCTGAGGGTTATTCTTTAGATAACAACTAGTAGTGACTTTTTGAAGCAACCATTTTGGGCTGATAATAATACAGACTGCAAACCATGTTTAATGAATGCTTCCTTGAATAAATTATTTTCTCAGTTAAACTTCTTCCTTTCTAAGAAAATGGGTATAGAAATAAAAGCACATTCCCACAGCATCTTTTGAAATAGTTTGTAATGGAAAAGCTGTTATAGTTGCAGAAATTATACCAGAAACAAAACAGAATGTTAATTACTTTTCCTTTTAACTGTTTGCTGCATTGGCAAGTTTTTAGGAAAGATATATATGGAAGGAGATTGTTGTTCCCTTATTTATTTTCTCATATTATTCATCCTTTCTTCAATCACTTCTAAGATTCAATCTCAGGATCCCCCTCACAGACAATTAAATTATATCAAACATGTCTTCTTCCTGGTGCTCTCTACAAAGAGACCCATATTGGGAAGAAAGTTTCTAGTACTATTTATTGACTCTATAGTTTGTAGGGTTTCATGAATTTAAAAAAGATGGAATGAAGAAACATAAATCACAAAGGCCTGCAAACAGTTACAAAAGGTAAATGAAAAAAAAAACCAGTCCATTCTCTCCTAAGAAGATAGGAGATAATTAATCACAGAAAATAGATGATGACATCTATAGGTAGATTTATTAAAAGCTACAAGAGATTTGGGAGCAAAGATCTCAAATTATACTTCACTGTCAAAGTCTCAAATTATAACTAATTAATATCATTACTGAAATTAAAAGTTCATGGTTCACTATCATGACTGAAGTAGCTGACTTCATTTGCCACTCACTGGAAAATCCCCTTAGTGTTAATACCACTGCAGAATTTTCACTGTTCTCAGCAACAACTTCAAAATACACATTTGACTGGTGAAGATCAGGTTCAGCATAAAGTGATAACAGGTCACTAACCAAAGTCTATGGAGTAATCCACATACCTTACTGCCATAACCACTAAGCAGTGAATTGAATCACTACTGTCTTTCATTCATCACTTATTTTTCAGATCCAGAAAGCTTAGTGCTTAGTGCTGATAAAAACAGTTGAATAAGAGAATAAATACACAGAACTGTTTAATCAGATTGGTATTCAGATCACATGGATCCTATTTCTCTTACAACTGCCTAAAATTTATTAAAAAGTTTTAAAGGAACAAAGTTCTAGCAAGTTCCATTCACGTTAAGCAATATAAAGACATTGTAATATTTTAGGAACATTTATGCTGTATTTTTAAATTTCAGTAAGTTTTTGCAGTGGAATCACTCTTGGAATTGTTGAGATTGGAAGTGACTGCTGGAGGTCATCTAGTCCATCATGCCTGCAAGGCATGGGTTACTTACTTTCTATACCAAAAAGAGGCTGAACTGTACTTTTATTTGCAAGACTTTGACGGGGATGAAGTTTGAGAAAAAGGAAAAATCAACTCTGAGTCAGAGTAAAGTGTTCCTGAAATACAGATGGGATGGAGGCATTTGCTATTATGCTTTATGCCCATTATTGTTATTCAGTATGCTCTGCAAAAAGATACTAACTAAAACCCACAGATTGTGAAAGGAAAAGAAACCAATTACCTTTAACCTCATCAGATCAACTCAGGACTTAGTAGTGAGCAGTAATGTACTGCAGCACTCATTCTAAGATGCAGCAGTTTCAAAGCACAATGAAGCCTGAAATACGACTTACTACATAGAATGCTACTTACTGAATAGGTTGCCAGTACACAAACTGGCTATATTGAAAAGAAATGGAAGGTGATACCCTTCCGAAGAAAAGTATTCTGATACTCATGTACTGATATGCTCAAAAAAACCACCACCCTTAAAACCTTTTTTTTGTAAGTTATTTTTGACACTTATGCAAAGATGTGCCTGTACCAGATCAAGACCTACCATGTCCTATCTTTTATTGAGCAAGTTCCTGCTGTATCAGAGATCCTGTGACTTTACATGACCACAAGTTGTATATGCATGAGGGGATAGAAAGAACAGTTAACAAACACTATTGAAGTGGAAACAGTGAATTTAGCTTTTACTGTGAAAATGCTACACAAGCATGAGCCTAACTGGTACCTATGAAAGATCTGGGAAAGAACATAGTTTAGGATGTCTCTGGTGCCTGAAAAGATACACAGCTTACAGAGGTATGATTCATCATGCAGAGATTCATAATCCAAGTGCAGCCCTATTCTTTGGCACAAGTTTAAGTGATGAACAGAATATACTGTAGGTCCTAGTTAGAAAACCCCAAACAACTATCAGCAGGACGTAATGAAGTACTTCCTAGACGAAGGCATATTCAGTATCTAAAGCTAAAACACAGAAGGATGCTTAAGATGGTTCTAGCACTTTTTTTTTTTAAAAGTAAAGTGCCTTACTTTTTCAAGTAAAAAAGGTGTTACAAGAGAAGAATACGTTACATAGATTTTTTCTGTGATATAATACTTACAGCCTGAATCTGAGAGCAGTGAGCTGGACAAAAAGTTGTTTTGAGTTTGCCAACTAGAAGAGTGAGGAGCCACTTCTATATCAGAAATCTCAGCATCCATTTTCACATCCTATGGGAGCCAAATAAAAATAATTTTATCTGTTACTATCAAGTAGCTGTAAACTTTAACAAAAAACATAGAGTAACACACATACAGGCATATGCTGTGATTTCACACATGCTGGAAAATACTGATTTGAATTCTCAGAATTCTCAGTATTGCAGTTAGGTTCAAACTAATTTGCATATGAATTTCATTCCCATTTCATCACTATAAAATGTCTGCAAAAAACTGCTTTGCCTCGAGAAAAGCATTAGTGGCATTGCAAGTCTTTGCCACTACAGTAAGTTGTAAAAATGTTCTCTTTTCAGTTCACATCACATCCACAGTTCAGGGCAAATAATAGTGGCAGGGCAGACATCAGTGAATGATGAATACCTAATCAGTTCACTGAAGTTCCACAAGTAAGTAGTAATAAATATTAAATGCATTTTCCCTGCCACTGAGGAAACTCAAACTTCATTGATTTCTCATATAAAAATACCTGAAGGTGCTTTTTAATTTTTTTGTTAAACCATTAAATAAAGTCTAAAGTACAATGCTACTGTTTATGACTAAACCTATACAGCATAGGAAAGGAAAAGGAAAGTCACTTGGTCTATAAGCTAAGAAGAAAAGATAATTTTAAAAAGGTCATTTAAACAAAATCCCTGAAAAATCTCTATTAGCTCAGCAGCAAGTAGTCTCCCGTTACAATACCATCCAAAATAAGATTAAAAGTTTGGCATGGTATCCAAATTACTCAGTTCCTTGAAATGAGAAGAGGTAATAATGCACAAATGCATCAGTTCATAAAACACTCAATTTTGCTACTGAGTTATTATCATAAACAGGCTCAGTGAATTTTGTTAAAACATTTGCAATTTATCACTCATGCTGATACTAAGTTTTGTAAAATAAATAGAAAACAAAATAAAATTCAACATTAATTTAGAGATACAATGAACTTCTGTTCCATTACTGAAGAAGGATTTACTCCTATTAAGACTAATGGGAATTATACATATTAATCCCCTTATGTGCTGATGAGAGACTTAATACCTAAGGTGTTCATAGCACAATAACAACTTTTAAAGGATACAAAAAAGTTTTTGTTGTTCCATTCTGCTTCCAGAAATGCTATCTTAGAACAGAGCTTTTAAACAAGCAAGGTGCTTCTACCAGTATCTGTGCACAAAATGGCTTTATCTTTATAGAAATTTTAACTTAGAGAATGTGTCTTTTCTCATGTGCTTCATGGGCAATTACATCTGTATGCTGTGTTTGACTAGATGGTCAATTATCTCTAGCTGGGAAACTGTCCTAAAATATTTGTATCTCTCCATAATAACATTTATCTTTAGTTTTCCTCTAGCTTTCTGGTTTGATTTAGCTTCTATTGATATTCGTTTGTAGTTATTTTATTTTAATGTTATTTTTACCTTTTTCTTTTTCCCAATTTCTTCTTTATCTGCTATCACTTGGCCTTTTCTTAGTTGAAAAATCAAGATTGTTATACCTGATGGTATTCTGCCAGCCTCTGGCCTCCTTTTATTACTGGAAATCTTACACTTCAACACATACAAATAGCAATTGTGATTTTTCTGGGCTTCTAAGCAACAAGTATTTTATAGCCATCTGACAAGACTACAGAAGAGCAGGAAGATTGAGTGTGGACAAATGAAATTATAGGAAAGGAAGAAAAATAACTGCCTTTAGGGAAACATTCAACTGTGGTTTAATTTTTCCTCCTTAAAATGAAAAAAGGCTGGGACACAGGATTAGATCATGCCTGTCTAAGATTAATGTTGGCAAGCAAGCTGAAAGAAGTGCATTATAAGAAAGGCTACAAAGAAGACCATAACACAGGAAAAAGATTAATTCCACAAGTAATTTTATCTAAAATGGTCAGCATAAAAATTTAACAAGAAACATGCACTATCTTATCCCATATCAAATATCTGCCTACTTTGTTGCGCAGAGACACTATGTTGTGTACAGAGCATGAATCAAAAATATCAGAAAGAATGAACTTTGATGCCTTCAAACCTACATTCTTCCAGCAATCAATTTTAGAGACTCCCAACTGACAAATAGTAAAATAAAAAAAATTAAACAACAATGCATTTGAGTTAGTTCCAAAGGAGGGTAAGAAAGGCAAGCATTAAAGAGCTTTTTAGTCTAAGCTAGCCTGATCACCGAAATCAGATTAGCACCCGTCTGTTACTTGGTTTTGAACATTCTGTTCTATTTGTAACAGCCGTGACAGCAAAGAGTACTCTATGTCATGTAAAAACCCAATTAGGCCTGACTAAATGGAAGCCATTAAATGCTTTTCGTTGTCTAAAGAAAGAGGAAATATTGTTTTGGAATCAGCTTTATACTGGATTCTGAATATAGAGTTCAAATCACACAAGCTCAGCAAGTTCAGTCAGCTTAGTGCAACAGTATGTTCTACTATCAGCCGATGGCATTCCACTTTGCTTTTCAATGTTTCTGAATTTCAATGGCTATTGATTTAGTAACTCTTTTGTGGAGGCAAGAGAAGTTCAAGAAACTGAAGATTATCATCAGCAACAGACTGAAAGTGAATGTGCCCTGTTTCTTTAATTCTTTCTTAGAGAAGAGCAAGATGGCTTTTTCAAGTAGCTTAATAGTTTCTTACAACAGCAACTTACTAAGCTAAAATATTCTGTATTTATCTTACCTTTTCCACTTTTACAAAGACATACTGGTAAGTATGTCCTCATTTTACAGAAGGAAGATGGCTACGGATGAGGTGGAGAACGTAAACATATTAAAGTTTTGACAGAGTGTGTGTGATCCTAGATTTGAGCTCAACTGCTTAGAGACAGAGGTATGAGTCATTGCCAAAGAATCTGATTTGATTGAAATAAGTAGCAGAAATACTAGTAAGACTCTCTAGTTCTGATTACTTATTTCAATCACATCCATAAGAAATCGTAGTTCTGCTGAAGCAACCTGCTGTCACAATGACATGCAGCAAAGAGTGATATGACAATGAACAAGCTAATAAGATGAGAAAGAAAGTGTGTTAAAAAATGGAAAGGTGAACTCATTACAGGCAATGTTTCTAAACAAGAGTGCTGGATTTACATTGCAGGGAGGTAGTTATTCATGTTTAGCTCTGCTATCAGTCCACTAAGTGACCTTTAGCAAATCACTTCCCTACCATTTGCCTGGATTTCATTTGTATATGAAGAGGCATCATATCTTTATTTTGTAAAGAATGTAAAGATCAACTACTGAAAAATTACTATATGGGACCTACAAATTAATCATCCTTTTCATGGAGGAAACAGGTTTCTATATCTATTTTTTACTTGAAAGGACAAGAGAAAATTGAACAAAACAATTAAAAAAATTGCTGTAGACAGAAATTTGATGAAGTAGGTAAACACTTCAGAGTATTAAGACACAGTAAGACACTTTTCTGTGAAATTTGAAAGATTTTTGCGAAGTATCCATGGCACTTTACAATGAAGGCAACATTTCTGTCATCAAATTTCATGCCATGCCAATATAGCTGCCATTCCGTCAGCCGTGGCAGTTATATTAAATAAAACATTTAAGTATGATTTTACTCCGTGTTCGTACTAGGAGTTAATATACATCAAATAAGGTTATGTTGCTGGTTGAAAGTAATTGGGACACAAAAGTGGAGTACACACACATACCTTGACTTGCTGGTCTCTTTGCTTTGAATCTTCCAGCTGTTGCTGTAAAGAACTCACTATCTCTTTATACTTCATATACCTTTCCTCAATCATCTCCCTTCGGCAATGGGACTCCTAGAAATTATTGAAAAATCTAGATGATTTCACAATGTGAAAATTAGTTAGTGAATGTTGTCCGACTGTTGTAAACACAGGTATTGTCAAGGATTTTCCATACAGCAAGAATGAGTTAAATATTAACTTCCAGAGGTTGAAATACAGGGGCCATACGAAAGCATAATGTTCTGTACAGAAAAATAATGGTAAAATAAAAATAAATTAAAATGGAAATGGTCTTATCCTTAACTGGTGAATGACTACTTGTAATTCTTTCCAAAACTCAGCAATATCATACCTTTTAACAAAGAAATTCTGTAATGGTGAAAAATTAATTATAGTACTGTAGAAACAAGCCCTTGAAGAAAAAAAGGTTCTAAGGATATGGACTAAACAGTATTTTCAATAAGAAAACATAATGCTTCTCACTGAACAAGTTAATGTTTTACTTGAACTAAGAGAACTCCAAGATAACCTGTGAGGTTTATCAAAGATTTACTTTCTCTATCCTTCTTTCTTCCTATGAAAACATTAAGGGAAGAACTGGCTAGAAGTGGAAGGCAATGACTGGCTTTGAAATACTTCATTCATGCATACCATTTGAGAGTGAAACGTGCTATTGTACAAAAAAATCCAGTGTTATTTTTGAATAGAAACATTAATGAAACTCTAATCTGACATCCTTCTCACAGCAATGTTAAGCAAGAAAGGGCAGGTGTGAAGAAGGCTGTAGATAACCCCACATTCAAGCCTTTGCTTTGCCTGCTGAGAGCAGAATTTTTCCTTTAGCAGAAACAGAAGATAAACACCAACCTCTGTCAGAGCAAAAAAGCTCTTCTGGAGATATCCGCACATGAAATTAAAACTATATATCTCAATGATATTTTTTGTAAAAAAACCCAAGCATTTTAACCAGCATTTCCATTCCTAACTCTGTTAATGATGACAGCAATAAAATTATTAGCTGATGACCTCAGGCAAGAACATTTAGAATAAAGAGTGCTCCAAGCAATTATCTTTTGAAATTTTTATTACTACCTCAGGATGAAAAATTCAATATAGCAAATCAAATGCAAATCATTATGCATTTGTTGATCTGTGGTTTACCACTGATTTAAAATTTATATTTTCCAAGGAGGTTCCAAAACAACTTCATATATGGAAAGTAATTATGGCATAGGGGTTTAGCCACTTAGCTACTGAAGATCTAATCTGAGGCTTATCATTCTTGACAGTATGTCACCACTACTGTCAATATGTTTCAATGTGTCCAAACACACCTGATTTGATAGTGGAACTGAGAAAATAAATTATAATTATTGTCATTATGTCAAAACAAACAAAAAGCTGTAAAGGTCATCTATCTTTGCTCATTATGTTAAATATTGAAATAATTTATCTAATTACAAAAATTTCATTTTTTAACATGTAATATCAGAATTTACTACTCAACACAAATATTCTGAACCAGTAACTAGCACATGACCCATTATGCCCTGTTATCAACGTTTGCCTACATTTTGGAGAACCTCACTGATGTTACTATTTAGAACTAAATTTATAGCCTCAAATAAATCTGTATAATCATGAAAATTAATTTCTGTATGTTTTTGTCTATATAACATGTGCATATACAATTGTAAATGTCTTATTAAACAATTTATCTGTACATTTAGAGAGAAAATTAATTAACTAAAATATTTTACAACTACTGAAAGTCAAAGTCCTTCTCACTTTCAAATCTTCTAACAGGTTCAGTTTCTCAGGAACAGACTCCAGATGGTCTAAAGCTGCTCGAGTGCTCTAGAGAACAGAATACAAGTTAAAACATAAAAAAATAATCAATTCTTTCCTCCATATCAAACATTAAAGCCCTATTGCAGCTATGGAAACAGGTTTATAGGTACGTATGTGTCTGTAAATTGAACAGGTCAACAGTAAACAGGTTGTTAAGGAAAATAGTCACACTAAAACACATAGCACAGCTTCCTTAATTTGAATCTCCATGATCGGTTACCAGTTTATTGAGTAGAACAATACTTATCTACAATTTTGGAGTTTATGTAGCCTTCAGAATGAAATTTTCTTTTATTGCACTTCAGGGAGTAAAGTACATTTAAAATAGTAAAAACATCCTTCTATTTTTTTTCAAATACAAACATATGCAATGAGCACTTAGCTAGATACAGAACAATCAAATTTCCTATTTTTGGTTTAGACATATGGTAGGTACTGCTGAAAAATGAATTATCACTCTAGGGAAAGTTAGGGTTGGACTCAAGATTTCACATCCACACCCAAAACACAAAAATCTAGTCTATTGCAAGCTGCAAAGAACTGAAGAAAGTAAGTATCATGGTTTTGGTTTTGGACACAGACGAAGTTGGTTGGTCATGCATAAAGAGTAGTCATGCTCCATAGGCCAGATGCCTCTGCAGCTTCTCAAAGGTTGTCCTTCTATTATTTGCTGAAGAGCCAGTAAAACCAGTACTGTTTGCACTTTCTGAACAATTGGTATTTCCTCCAGAATTCTATAAATCATACCTCTTTGGATAAGGTTCTGCTAACCTGGTATTCAATCTACCAATAATGGGCTTCATTAACCATATTACTGCCTTGGTACTTTAAAGGAAAAATCTATAAAACAAATAAAATTCATCAATCCTGAAGTCAAATATCATTATGGTGTAAAGTCTATGCAAACTGAGTTAATTTGCCCTTAATTACAAAAGCTCTGTTACTAGTCTTGGAAAGTCTCAATCTGACCAACATGAAAAACGTTCCATTTAGATCCCATATTTAAGATCTGAAGAGACTAAATATTTCAGTCACAACAGGATAAGAAAAATCAATGGGAACCTCTCAGCCCAAGTGCAATCTACTCAAAAAGATGGAGATGATGAGTGGAGAACTAGAATGGAACAGAGTAACATAAATGCAGACACACCATCAACTTAGAAGCAATGATGTCTGCTTTGTTGTCACTTCCAAACATTCAGTTTTTAAGACTGTAAAAAATATTTTTCCCATAACAAACAAAGGTCAAGTTTCATAAACAATGGGATTCATTTTTTACGGAGAGAGTAATCAGATACTGGAATGGGCTGCCCAGGGAGGTGGTGGATTCACTGTCCCTGGAGGTTTTTAAGATGAGACTGGATGTGGCACTTAGTGCCATGGTCTAGTAACCACGGCGGTGTTGGATCAAGGGTTGGACTCGATTATCTCAGAGGTCTTTTCCAACCCCATTGATTCTATGATTCTATGATTTGCAGTTCACAGGACTGAAATTGTAACTGATATTCAGTCCCAATAAACTCAACTAGGTAGAGAATGTGAGACTCGTTCTTCTGTAATTACATGTATGCAAAAATATTATGTACACAGAAGTATTTCTCTATTTTCTGTAATTAGGAAAAATTTGTACTGACAGATAATATGCTGACAATATTAGGGCATATTTCTATAAAACAACCATATGGTTAAATCAGTTTTCCAGATATTTGGGGGATCTTTTCCTCTGAGACTATTAAGTTTCAAATAATATCTCCCATTTTCTAGGAATAAAT
Source organism: Pipra filicauda (assembly GCF_003945595.2). Taxonomy (NCBI): domain Eukaryota; kingdom Metazoa; phylum Chordata; class Aves; order Passeriformes; family Pipridae; genus Pipra; species Pipra filicauda. The sequence goes on along the minus strand of NW_024104975.1, from coordinate 2,663,889 downwards.
TTTGACCCTTAGATTATACGCTTAGATAAAAAAGACTCTCTTATCCCACTGTTACATTCTGCACTAGGAATGCAAAATGCAGGAGAGAAATATTTGGGAATTCCCAAATCTGACCCTTTTATCTCCGGATAATTTCTACACTTCACAGTAGAGTAGATGATGCAGTGCAGAAGAGAAAAAGAATACATTACAGTTAAATGTGTTAGAACAATAACATTATCACAGGTAAAGGGAAAGAATTTTACAAGAGGGTTGGATGAATTGTTCCTTCAAGAACAATAGGAAGAATAAACTACCTACAAAATGGGGTAAAAGGACTGACCCACAAGCAAGGATATTTTTAGATTTTAAGAAATACAGGAAGAACTGTCAAAAGTGAAACAGAGTAAAAGAAAGATTTTAGTCATTTAGTGAGAACAGGCAAACAGAAATGAGACAGGGAAAATAAGGTGAAGATTGTTTAGGTAAGAACACAAAACCAGAATGAGTCGTTTTGCTTTTCTTTTATACTAACACATTCATTCAGTTAGATTTTTAAAAATTTACAGAATTATACAAGAATAACTGTATGAAGTTATGCCTGAAAGATAGGTAAGTATAATAAATAATATAATATGCTTCCTTAAATGGGCAGCACTGAGGACGCACAGTATGAAGAAGTCCCTAATAGCAGCATCGAATACTGCCCATGGTAAATGTTGTAAAATGCCTGAAAGGACAGAAAGGTGCCTACTTGTGTTGACTTGCAGCAAATAAAGTAGAGCAAATCAATTTTGCAAAACTCAAAGTTAGAATTAGTAAAGGTTACTTCTTCCAGCAAGAAAACATCTGCTGCATGAGAAAGGAAGTTCAGTGAATTTCACACTTAGCTAGCTGTGTTTGGACCAAAAGTACCATTTATTATCTTCATAAGAAGTCTCATATTTTAATGTGTAACTTAACTTGGAATAAGATTTTTTTACTTGAAAAATTCACCTAAGATTTTATAAAGAAAAAAGAGAAAAAAATTACTTTTTCTGTAACATGTATGGTTCTTCACTAAAAAATAATTACAGAATCTGTAGTTATATATTAATAATGAATATATAAAATGGATTCTTCTTCATATTTCTAAACGCAATCAAGCAGGAGGCCTACACATTACATTTGAAGTGGTTTTCACAGATTATAGTGTAGAAATGTTTTTATAGCTATAAAATAGCTTCTTTCTTCTTTTAATTTTTCAAATGCCTCTAAACATCTCCGCTTGAAAGTAAAATTGCCTAGCGGTATCTATCAATCGCTAATGTTTTCCTCTTATAAGAATCAACCATTTCACTTTTACCACAGTAAAGCAGTATTCATTCGTATTTTGTGCTTCATTTACAGTGGCCATTTGTTCATCAAAGCAGAGATTTTACACACCATTAACTTATGATGAGATGCAATGTTTGCTGCTTCTTCCCAGAGTAGCCCCTGGTAATGGTCTGTATGTGGGTTTCTAAGTTGAGACAACAGACCCTAAGGAATACAAACTTAACTATATGTAAAATGAAATACTGAATCCTAATGTTCAGTCATGATCCTAGTATCACACTGATCTGATGGAGACATGTCCACAAAGTTTTTTTACTTTGAACACCAGCAACTCCTCTACCCTGTCAGAAATACAATGCTTCCTCACAGGAAATAACGTCAAAATTGTAACACCCTGCAATCTCTCTTCTTGGTCCAGCACCAAATTAAACTACAAATATTTTAAACTTATGGTATGTATTACCTAACGCATTTCGCTAAAGTCTTTTACTTATGAACTGCAGAAAAAGGTAAATTTGAGATGTCACATAGTTGAAATAAAGTTTTCTGGGACACAGGACAGACTTAATGGAGTGGTTCCTCATCATGATATACTGTACATTCAATTTATAGCATTTTTTTTCAACTACAAAGATTTTTTCATTTCCCCCCACTATGCCCCATTTTAATAAAGATGACCTGTGATCTATTCTGAGCAAAAAAGGAACTTAGGCCCTAGGTATAAGCCCTTGCCTTAAGCCATCCTATTTTTCAACTCTTTCTCTAAATTCCAATGCCAAGACCTCATGTCTGTAAACAAATTTAAGGAAGATGTTAATCATCTGTTCTTCCAAAGTCTCTCTTAAATATATCCCCTTTATTTCATGCACTTGTTGTAGAAGAAAAAATAAATTAGCTAAATTTCCACTATTCCTCATTAGCTACATTATTAAATGTAATCTTGGAAGCAGAAGATCAACCTTTGCATTATATGCATACTCAGCCCTTGGTTTTTTGGTTTTGTTGAGAATCATGTAGATAAAGGATGACATAGGCTACTTGGATTTCTGAAAGGTGTTTTAGATTCCTAAAATTTAAACCTAACTTCAAACTCAAAATGATGGGCTCTAAGCTAACCGTTACTACTCAGGAAGTACACCATGGGGAAATGATACATATTACCAAGAACCTGCTAACACAGTGCTCAGTATCAATCAGAAAAGCAAAATCAACACTCAATTTAATCAGGAAAGGAAAAAAAAGCCAGAGAAACTATTACTGAGTATGAATCCACTTGCACCTTGACTATTGAGTGCAGAGATGGACTTTTATCTCAGAAGAGAAACACGGAAAGGTCAGAGAAGTACAATAAGAATGATCAAAGCCATGGAGTACTGTTTCCAAGCGAGAAATTATTAAATACACTTACTCTAAAGAACAGGACTCTTCAGCCAGGAAGCGAGATGCATGAGGGGAATAATAACCAATTTGCACAAAATCACATAAAGAAGTCACATAAAGATAGAAAATTTTATATGGCTTTAAGCAGAAAACTGTGCAATTTAATGAATGAGGAAGACCATGGAGCAGTTCCAAATTCATAGAAACTTCATTTCAGTCTGTATGTCTTTGAGCTTTGAACAGCCGGAATCAGAAGGAATGAGTGGGAAACAAAATATATGCCAGTCTTGATCATACAGTCTTCCCTAAGCATTTTATTTTGACTATTGTTGTGATGTCTATAGCTGGGTTAGAGTGACCTTTGCTCTAAACCAGAATGGTTCCTTTTATATTCTAAAATTCTCACAGTCTTCTGAGCAGGTTGTGGAGTGACTTGAATTACTCATATGCAAACATTTTCAGGGACAGAAATGTGTGCCTCTCCCGTAAAACTGATGAAAAGAAAGGTAGTGATGTGCAAATAAAAACAGAAAATGAAAAAAAGCCAAGTTTGTTAGGGGAAATGCAATAAAGAAGGTGAGAATAAAACACACTGTTGAATGGGAGGGAAAAGTGATGAAAGAGCTTCTAGCTGGCCTACAGAATTAAGGGTAATTCTGGTAATTAATGAAACGCACAGCAACCTCCTCAACATGGTTCAAATGCCATACTTGTATCATTAATGACTGCACTCTATTCTATTAAAAGAGATGGATTTAGCCACAAAGATAAAATGTGAAAAAGGATGTTAGAAGCACCTGACATAGGGGGCAATTAAGTACTGTTAATTTTTTTCCCAGAAATTGGAAAGCCCTATGTCATAATGCATACAAATAATCCTAAAGACAGCGGTCACATCTGTCTGCTTATGTTTAACAGGCAACAGCAGGCACTGACTGACTCATTGCACTGATGGTACTGATAAGAGGAAAAAGCACCGGTTGTACTGACTGAGGAAGTATAAATGGTATTTTACTTAACAGCAGTCTCTTCCATAGACTGAGTACTATTAATCTTTCTGGTTTTAAAATAAAGACTATTTACTTTAAAAAGGGGCGTTCTATGTTTTCACAGAGAATGATAAAACAAATTACTTATTTTCCATGACTTCATACAAACACTTTGATGTTTAAACTGCATGTGAACAGTTAATCCTCCTATATTGATGTGTTCTTGGTGATAGATAGTTTCACACTGTCTCAAGGGACAGATCCAAATCAAAATCAGACACATTTTATTTTTAGTCTCAAAGCTGCAATGCTAAATGCAAATAAATCAAAGCAGGTTTGTATATAGTACTCTTGAAGTTTGCCTTTATAGTCAATATATTGAAAACATATAAATATAAACCTAACTTCATTTACTTTCAAGTACAGTGCTCCTTTCTTTTCTGAGGTAGGTAAAAACAAACGGCTATCTGTATTGTACAGATATTTTTTTAAAATTAGAGTTGACTAAAGTACCAGTTACCTAATCCCCAAAGATTAGCCATTAAAAGATTAAATGCGATGTAATTTTAACTGACTGCAATGCATGTCAGCAGGCACTTACTCACAAATCAGATGAAAGATATAATGTTAGAGGTGACCTACAATGACTTATTTTTAAATGACCGTAGCATATTGGATACTTAAATAGCAAGAACAGGATGCACTCAGCATGTATAAAGGTATCCTTTGCTTTCCCTGTTAAGATCTGTAAAACTGTCGACTTTGCTCTCCAGCTCTAGACTGAGACATCATATGCTCTTCTTCTACACAGTGTGGGTCTGCTTAGGAAGCCTGAGGTGCCCTGCTGACTTTCATATGCCAGGCAAACTCCATGATAGCTGGGACATTCTGTGCATAGTACATCATATATTGAGAGGGAACATAGAAAACAAAAAAATGTGTTTTGTATCTTTATATTCCATGTATACCATTACTCCAGTTGTACCACTGTTTTTATGATTTCAGCACATCAAGAATCAATTTTTCTATACAAAGGCAACACATATAACTTTATCAAATTACAAAACAGGCACGTTCAATTAGCTTTTTTTCTATGCTATACATCGTTTCATGAAAGTTTTAACAAGTAAGATTTTTTTAAGTAAAAACTACACTTAAACTAATGAAAAACAAATGATCTTTGCTAACAAAAGCATTGCAAATGTCAAACTAATTGAACATTTAATTTAAGACTCCAGATGTTTTTGAATGGGTTGGACCACATTTTAATTAAGGGAGCTTCATGGATGCTTCCTCTCCTGTTTGCAATGGCATGGACTGTCTCTTTTCTCATTCATGAGCACGTGAATTCCCTGTGCTAACTAGGGGAACTGCTTACACGGGAAAACATTAGGAAAGGGGTTTATGAATTTTCAGTTGTTTGATGCATACTAGCAGCTGAAAACATGGAGGAAACAGTGTGGTCTTTTGGCAAGACAGGTTTCTGTGAATCATCAGCTAGTGCTCCAAGTACTACTGAGCATCTGTAAGACTAGTTTTTGAGAATCTATTCTTTATCGCTTATTAAGATTTTGATCAGAGATATCCAGACATAATTCCTGGAAATTAAAAGAAATATAACACAAGAGAAGAGTGTGTAAAGTAAAGCAATATTAGGGGGAACATATTCTTAAAAGGCATGACTTCCCTGTTGCTTATTCTTGAATGCCATCATCAACATTATGGAGCATTGCAGCATAAAAATCTTTACATGTAATTTATGTTAAAGTTTTGTCTGCTAACAGTATTTCATCAAACCTTCCAGAAAGCACTACAAAAATTCAATTAACACAGCCTTCAGGGGAAAGAAGAAATACTGTTCGATTTTTCAGGTCAGAAAAATTGAAATACAAAGAGAATTCTGACGGCTGTGTTCCTGAGGTTATAATTAGATCAAATACAAAACATTTAAATCTAAAATTAAGGACATAGCAGCACATTAGAAACATTTAGTCAGTAGTCTGCCGTCAAACAAAATTCAACTTATTTTGTGATATATAAACCAAACCAATAAAAATAAAGCAAGCACGCTATACCACATATATCTATGCCTTCAGAAGTTATAAACCTCCTATTCTGTGGAAGAAGTCATAGATACATATTCCCCAGATGAAAGGGTAACATAATTCATATGAGGAGCAGCTGAAGGAGTTGGGGTTGTTTAGTCTGAAGAAAAAGAGGTTCAGGGGAGATGTTATTGCTCACTACAGCTACCTGAAAGAAGCTTGTAGTGAGGCTGGGATCCGCCTCTTCCCCAGGTAACTAGAGACAGGACAAGGGGAAATGGCCTCACTCTGCTCCAGCGAAGGTTCAGTTGGTCATTAAGAAGAACTTCTTCACTGAAAGGGGTATCAGGCGTTGGAACGGACTGCCCAGGGAGGTTGGTAGAGTCACCATCCCTGGAAGTGTTCAAGAAACTATGGGATGTGGCATTTAGTGCTATGGTTTAGCTGACATGGTGGTGGTTTGGTCAAAGGTTGGACTTGATCTTGGAGGTCTTTTCCAACCTTAGTGATTCTATGATTCCTAAAGAGAATCCTGTGGATGGAACTCATAGGATCTCTCTTTAAAATTACATTTACAAACACATATCTACTCTGTTAAAAAAAAAAAGTGAAGAACACTGCATACTACTACACCGAGTTCAACTAACATAAGTAACTTTAGATAATGTAAGTCTTTATCCTTCCTTTTTTTGAAAGGAGCATAGATAGAGAATGCAGGGGTTGCATTAGCAGAAGTGTTGCCAGCAGGTCAAGGGAAGTGATCCTCCTCTAGTCAGCCCTGCTGAGACACATTTGGAGTGCTGGGTCCAGTTCTGAGTTCTCCAGTACAAGAGAGACATACTGGAGACAGTCCAGCAAAGGGTAACTAATTTCTTGAGGGAGTGGGCATCTCTCCTGTGAGGAAAGGTTGAGAGAGTTGGGATTGTTTAGTGTGGAGAGAAGGCTCTGAGAAATGTCATCAATGAGTACAAGTACCTGAAGGGAGGGTGTAAAGAAGAGGGAGCCAGGCTCTTTTCAGTGTTGCCCAGTGACAGGCAGTGGGCACAAACTGAAACACATGAGGTTCTTTATGAACACAGGAAATGCTTTTTCACTGTGAGGGCAACGCAGCACTGGCACAGGTTGTCCAGGGAGGCTGTGGAATCTCCATCTTTACATGGAGATACTCAAAAGTCAGCTGGACGCAGCCCTGGGCAACTGGTTCAGGGTGACCCTGCTTGAGTAGGGGGACTGGACCAGATGACTGGTAGAAGTCTCTTCCAACCTCAATCATTTAGTGATTCTGTAATATATTATATTTCTGATATAACTGTTAGAGAAACTATGAAGTTATTACACCAAGTTGGTAGACATGCATGGTTATTTTCTGTCAATAAACAAATACAAAACTGTCATCCTGACCATCAAACAAAGAGTAGCTTAATAAAATTTAGTTACCTACATTCTGTAACCTGCCTCTTACAAGCAATTTAGCACTTAATTCCTAGGTCAAAAATTTAAATATTTAAAAAATACACAGACAGATATTCTTGATTATGCTTATCTGTAAATTGATATTGTACTGATGGAAGCCTATTCAACCTAAGGCAACTGAAGGCCCACACTAAGACCTTAAATCATCTTGTCCGGGAGCTGCTTTATGCTGATGACGCTGCCCTTGTCGCTCACACAGAAGCAGCTCAGCAGCGTTTAACATCCTGCTTTCCAGATGCTGCTGAGCTCTTTGGACTGGAAGTTAGCTTAAAGAAGACTGAAGTTTTCTATCAGCCTGCACCTCAGGAAGTCTTCCATCATCCCCATATCACCATTGGCCAATCAGAGCTCAAATCAGTCCAGCAGTTTAATTACCTAGGTAGCCTCATCTCCTCGGATGGTAAGATTGATGGAGAGATAGACAACAGGTTAGCAAAGGCATATAGTGCCTTCGGAAAGCTTCATAAAAGAGTTTGGTGAAATAAACATTTGAAGAAAAGTACAAGATCAGTGTTTACAGAGCCATAGTGCTGTCTACTCTCTTATACGGATCTGAATCATGGGTCATTTACCGCCACCATCTGCGACTCCTAGAACGCTTCCATCAACGCTGCCTCCATACAATCCTAAACATCCACTGGTCAGATTATGTGACCAATACATGTGTTCTAGAACGAGCAGCAGTCACAAGTATTGAGGCCATGTTGCTGAGAACACAGCTGCGTTGGGCAGGGCACGTCTCCAGGATGAAGGACCACGGCCTCCCTAAGATCTTGATTTATGGTGAACTTGCCACCAGTTGCCACAAGAGAGGAGCCCCAAAGAGAAGATACAAGGACTCCCTGAAACAACATCTCAGCCTTGGCCATATTGACCAACATAACTGGTCTACTCTGGCCTTCAGTCAGGAGGTCTGGAGACACACTATCTTTAACACTGCTGATGCTTTTGAGAAAGCACGCAGGATCACTCTAGAGGAGAAGAGACAACACAGAAAGAACTATATCTTGCAGAATATACCACCTAAGGAGTCTTTCTGCTGTGCCTTTTGCAACCGGACTTGTCTATCTTATATTGGCCTTTTTAGCCACCAGTGCACTTGTAACAAACGTGGGTAGAGCCCTTCCCAAATCTTTGTTCGCGAAGCCTAGCCATGATGAAATTTAGTAGTCAAAGTCTCAATGCAATTATATAAATATTTTCAAAAATACATCATTTTATTTCTTGCATTATTTAGTAATTATTTTTCACAAAATAGTGAAGAACATTTCTAATAGAGCATAATTTAAAAATCATGTTATATATCAGTTTTTTGAGGAAAGGAGGATTAGGAAGGCAATATTAGAAATATACATATATGTTTAGCTTGTGGACTTTGTGCAATTACAAAGCCTTAAATGAAATCCATAAATCAGAAAATCTTATAAATCTATTTGTTCCGCATTTTTGGTTTCCAATCTGAATCTCTGAACTAAACAGAAAGTGAGATGTAAGTATGAATGGGAGAGAAAGGCAATTGTTGAAAAGCGCATACCCTTAGCAGCAAAAGAAATTCTTTTACAGTAAAAAAAGTCAAAATGTTGGCAGAACAAAACTAGAAGTGCTGTATTAGCAAAAAACTGAAAGAACAAGCAAAGCACCAACTAGTAGAGAGCAGAGGATGGACAAGTATTTGGGTATTAAATAAGAGCAATAGATTTGTAGGGTAAGAAGACAACACCTAGGAAGAAGGAAAGAGAAAGGTGAGCATCACGAGAAAAGAAACAGCTGGCTGCAAGCACCATCAGGAGGCAGAAGTTACTTGGTGGGAGTGAGCAGAGGAAGGACTCAGTGAAGCCCCGCAAAGGGAAGTGGCACACTGGCTCGCGGATGAAAGGAAAGGAAAAGGCGAGGCAGGCAGGACAGAGGATCTCAAACTGCTGCTCCTCTCCTGGTCATTTTTATAAGATCAAAGAATGGGTGCATTCTGGGAGGACCAGAAGACCTTTGATGTAATGCTAGTTTTGGCAAGACACTACAGAAGCAAAACAAGGGGAAAAGAAAGTATTAACCCTTAGATTCAAGATTTCCTAAACATTCATACATACAAAGTACAAAAATAATGAATTAATCTCAAGAGCTAACAGCAAGATTTACTTATTGATGGAAGGTACATTGAGAAATAGAGTGAGTATGTTAAAATGGATGGTGTCAGGCACTTGCTTAATCTCTCTGTGAAATGTATTGGGTATTGTCATCCTTCCAATTCTTCTTTTAAATTGGATGATAAACCAGAAAACTGATGCAAATTTGAGCCTGCTACTACAGAGAATAATCTAATAGCTGAGTGCATGCAGACAGAAATTTGTTTTACTGTTATTCAAAACCTTACTTTCTTCAACATAAAAATGAGTTACAAGACACAGAAATGTTCATTCTGAAAAGGAAACTCATATTTAATAACAATTTTGCCAGATACTTACAGCATTACTGGAGTTAACCTAGATTTATGGACATTGTAACAAAAATTTGAATTGTGTCCAGAAAAGTCAGATCCAAGTATTCTAAGAAAGTTGTAACCTCACTTCTGGGTTCTCTACAGAAAGCAGTAAACTGTTTTATTGATCAAAGGATATAGAACGCATATGTTCACTGGAATAACTTCAGGATGTGGTTGATTTCAAATTAAATTTTGCAGTCTTTTAAGTCAGACTAGTACTGCTAAGGCAGAGGAATATGACTTGCAGAGTATGCTCACAAAGAACAGTGTGTAGTTTATAGAAACCCACTGAAGTCACAAGCACAGTATAGTAACAGTGTACACCTACAAAATGCATCCTGACCTCTTTATGAGAAATACATACACTTCCCATTGTAGCCACATCTCAGAATACAAAACAGATTTTCCCCAAAAAAAGTCATACACCTTTTTCTGTAAATAACATAGATCCAAATCCTGTATGTCAGAACTAAGCTACACTCAAGAATAAAGTAAATCACCTTATTTAAAGATAAAATCATACTCATTCTCATAAAATGTCAGACTACATAATTGATTACTAAAGTAATAAAGAAAATTACTTGTTAACAGCTATGAAATAATTAAATTCACTTTATTGAACAGCATTAAACTAAAAAAAAGAGCCAAACACATAACCTCTAGGTACCCAGAACCTCAGTTTTGCCTGTACTTGTTACCCTGGCACTTCTCAAGAGTTGAAGGATTATTCCAGAGAACACCTTGATTCTTCAGCTCCTTTTAGATTCACTAGTGAGTCTGTTTAATTAACCCTGTTCTTCCTTCTTACCTTCCAGCTTCTGCTCCTGTCCTCCACTACCTGCTGAAGCAAGAAGCTGTGTACCTACCTATTAAATCATATTGCAAAATTGATTTGATCGAAGGAAAAGAGCCAAAAAATCCAAAAGCTTCTTTGATGGGTAGTATTTGTTCTCAGGTTCCTTAAGGGAGTGATCAGATCATGTGTCATATCTTGAAAGAGGGTGGTAATACAGCACTTTTTTTGGGAACCAGGAGTTGGCTAAGGAAATAGAAGACCCAAGAAACTGTCTGGCACAGTAGACAGGAGATGGAGCTTCCAGCTCAAACAGACTGCTGAGAGGAGAAGGAGCTGACAGGGCTCAGAGATGAGGCAATGGACCCTGTAGTTTGCAGCAACTCACAAAATCACTGAATTAGATTAAGCTAGGCCTGGAAGGCTTATTCACCCAGAGCTCTAAAATGAATCTGAAAGGTTCGGGTTACATTTCCTTCCCAATTTTTTTTATTAGCTAAGTTGCCAAGTTCATCACATGGTCACTACAACAATTTTACTGGCAAGTGCAGGACTTAGAAGTGAGCAGATTGTAGAGAAAGGGAGGAGAGTAGGAGAGTAGTTCTGGAGAGCTGATGTTTTCCTATGCATTTTGTATAGTGCATGGGCGCGCGGGCGCGTCTCTTCCCTTCTTTTTCACCTTCTTGCATTTGCATCTTGTGAATCTCATGAAGCATCACTGTCAAAATTCTAAGAAAATGCTTTTTGTACACAATTTAAACATTTTTTTCATTAAGGATTCTGTTTGAATTTAATACCTTACATCTCTATTCCATTTCCATTTTCTATAACCTGAATCATCACAAAATACTTAACTGGTACTTTTTTTGATGTCATGCTCTGAGCATTCAAATAACAGCTGATAGGAAAATTATACAAATATATAAGTACCGTAACTACTATGTACTCATAAATGCTCCACAGGTATACAGCTATGCAGACATACACACTAGAAATTTAAAGATTCTTAAGGATCCCTTAAACAGCAAGCCTTATTCATTCTTTTACTCAAGGGCTTTTCTATCATAGCTCATCCTGACACATTCAGACTGTGTGAGCATTACTCCTCTTTTCTAGATCAGTGAAGGGGGGAGAGGAGAGAGAGAATGCTGCCATCCTCAGAACTAAAACAGAGATATAAAGGTTAAACCCACTTATTATTTCAAAGCATTCACATCAGCAATCTAACATCTGACTTTTGAATATACTTAGCAACTACAGATAGCCAAAGCTCCCACTGAATTTAGCTATTAGTAAATTGCATTTCTGTAAATCAGGCCTCAAAAATCACAAAATCAGACACCCAGAAAATGAGAAACACAAAGTAATTAAACATATTTGAAAAATTCAGTTTAAGTTATTTGCCTGACATCACAGAGGAAGTTTATGGCAAAAGTAAAATGAATGCCTTGGGAGTATTCAACAACCTCAGTGATGAACATACTTGTCATGTTAGCAATCTCAGGGCTTAACACTACATATCTTCTTAAATCAGCAATAACAAAAGCTCTAGGATTTAGCATCACAAATTTGTATTCATGTGTCACCTACCAACTTGCATTAAGAAAGAAAATTATATTTTACTGATAATCCTTTTATTCTATCTGAACAGTAACTTACAAATCTTCCTTTTAAAAGTTGGAGAGATAGGAAGCATAAAAATGAAAAAAGCTCCATAAAAAACAGAAACAAACACTGTCACAAAATATGGACTGAATTTGCATGATACTGTGCTATTTGCAAGCAACTATCCCCTGCCTGTGTCAAAATGGCTGTGGGAGCAGAAAGGACAAGGAATTTGCAGGCAGTTTAACTCATGGTTTGTGAGAAATGGCTGACAGTGGATACATGCCTGACTGGTTGTCATGTAAGCAAACCATGAATAAGAGATGACCCTGAACAGAATTAATGTCCTGTTGACACTCTTGACACTCACATAGCACTATGTGAAGTGCCAGGACATTGAATGCAAGCATCAGCTTCCTACTTCCATAAGGCAAGATTTCCAGCATGACACTTTGAATTCCAAAGGGCCTTTTATGAGTGAATGCATGCATTTTAAGATGTCAAATATATTTTAAATATATTTTTAAATAAAAAACTGTTTTCAGAGATGTACAAACCATCAGAGAGAATAAAATTATAATTTGCACTGGTAAATTTTAGAAGTTTATATTTGCAGCATTGATATTGTCTCAGTAGTGGTTTCTTTAGAAGAAATTTTCTGGATTGCTCATGAAAAGAAACTATGGGCCTGATACATACAATTTGTGATGTCTAACTGGGCATTCATATATAAGAAGAAAGCCTTGTTCAGAAATTATAGGACAAGCTGAGCACCATTTCAGCTATTCCACCTGACAGACTTACTAGCTTGGGACATCCGGATAATCCAGCTCCATTCATGGCATGTACAAGCATGAAATTTTGTCCTTCAAACTTAGGATCTTATTAAATTATATTAATTAATGATTAAAATTATATTCCTTTGTTGCCATGGAATTTTAGTGCTGAAAAAATCTCCAGAGCAGTTAATTAGGGGTGAGATAAGAAAGGGTTTATTTTGCCAAGGCTAAGATGTTACAAGACGAGCGCGCAGGCCGTGCCTGAGAGGTTACATTTTATAACATCATCCATCCAATCCCAGATGTGTCCACCCTGTGGCCTTTACTCTGGTCCGCCCAGGGTCCACCCCCTTAAAATGGGTCTGGGGTGTATTTCGGGACCCCCTATTCATCCCACCTTCATCATCATCAGAGCACAAAGGGCACATAGTTACCTAATTCTTGACCATATTCTGTGGTTTAGGCCCTGATATGCTGTTCTGCCAACAATCTAGGCCTTGCCTTGACAAAAGACTAAACATCTCTGCTGTATTCAGGAGTAGGATTGATATAGGGAGCATAGAATGGGGTAAGAGGGTTAAGGAATGTATAAACAAGGGTGCTAGAGAAAGGGATAAGGGACAAGGGACAAAGGAGGGAGGGGTTGCTGCTTTTAAAACCTACTTATAAAACTTACAAGTCTTACAAATATTAGAAAAATAAAAAAAACATTAGGGGTTTAAGGCATCACTTTATGGTTTTAGTTGCAATGTTGATATGGGCAGATTAACTGATTCTGTTTGCACCTCCCAGTCCAAAAAAGTAAGTACATGTAATGGTTACTGAAATAATTAGATCTATCTAATATATATGGACCTCAACCATTAGAAGTGTTAGAAAAATAACATCTTTTGTATGGATCAAATCTACAACATTTCTCTCCCCAGGGATGGGATGAGGACTGAACTGCACAGAAAAATTACAACACTGAAATACACTGTATTTCATATAATGAATGCAAAAATACTGTAGTAAAAACCTACACCGAAAGGTGCAGTGTAAAATTATCGCATCTTCTCTTAAAAGTAAAATGACAGCTGAAACCCCAGAACTGCAACCTTTTTTTAAAAAAATATATAAAACCAATATTTTTCATAATTCAGACAAATTATCAGCAATGTCATTGTGATAGGTTTGGAAATTAATTTAAGAAACTTACCATTTCCAAGGCCATAATACGTTCCTAAAAATAAAGTAGAAGATGCCATTAGAAAGCAAAGAATATAAACACAATGTAAGTCAAACAATGATGAATAGGATTAATTTTGGTTTTTTGGTGGTCATATGTATAGCTTTTTGTAATAATCTCACTGAATAGGAACTGTTGTACTTAACTGGATGTCTAATCTATTTATCATACTTACTCAGAAATTTGTTCCAAAAAAAAAGAAACTCCCTAGAAACAAGGAAAGGATTTGAAAAAAATTACTCCAAAATATATTTTTTTCAACTAGTATATTAGATTTTCAATATTGTTGATTTTACTCTCATGTATACAAAAGAATTATTTCTTTTTTTGATCATCTCTGATTTTAAATCTAGCATATTTTGGAGTTCATGTCATGTTAGCATCTGGTTTAGTTTTCTTTTAGGCATTTCCTTAGAAAACTAAAAAGTAAATTCCATATCGTTATTCTTTTATCCAGAAATAGCTCTGAATAATGTTTTATTAATAACAGGATGACGTTAGTCATAGTCTCATGTCAGACAAAAATAAACTACAAATAAAATAAGCTTGTGTCAATTCTAATCCAGCACAGGATACAGAGAAACCAGAATTTGCAAATTTACTGTATATATTTAAATATTATTTTTCCATTTAAAAGTATCTTTAAGAAAAATATTAAGCTAGCAAAATCAAGATGGTGTACTCTGGCTCTACATACTGACTAGGTATGGTATTTTAAGCAACCTGACAAAACACACATTCAAGTGTTTAGGTGACCCCACATTTAGAGTGCATAACCATTACAGGAACTCTTACCTTGCTCAAATATTACTCAAATTTTTCTCATGAAAGGTAGTGTATGAAATGCTAGAGTCTTTATTCTTTCATAGAAGGAGATCTGAGAAACAGACTGAGTATTTCTGTACATCAGAACAAACTTCTGACAAAAAATGTTATGTGAAAAACCCAAAAATATTTATTTTGAGATGTTTGTTCTTCCACAAAATTGCAGTGGCTGTTACAGACACCCATATTTATTTAAAGATTCTGAAACAAAACTCAAACTCATTACTATAAAAAGATGTTAATTACAGATCTCATAAATTTGTGGCGATAATGAACAGCGATTCAGATATAACTTTCTTCAGCTAAAGAGGATTACTTTGAAAATAAAGTCTTAGAGTGAGTGTATCAGTAGGATGATTTAAATGGTACAATAAAGTGTTTTCAAAATGACTCATACATTAAATAAAGTGCCTGATCTACTTGCCAAATTCTAAAAATATAATAAATTCTTACAACCTCAGTAGACAATTTTAGGAAGACCAATTTAATCTAATGTATTAGTAAATTTACCACGGATCATTTATACGCTATCAATATATTTTCCAATTAAGACTCTATTTTTCAAATTCCTATTAGCATGTCACTAATTCGAAAGCAAAAGAAAACGGCTTGCAAATGTTTTTGCAGAGAGTATAATTCAGTTGAATATTGCAATTACCATGTCATGCATAGCATATTATTTTCATTAATCCAACCTTTTGTACCATGGAACAGCTTTGACAAAAAGAAAGGTGAAAACCTTAAGTGTTTTTTCTTCCACCAAAGTAAGAAAATAAGAGAGGTTATATTCTTGGAGTGGTGAAACTCTAGTCAAAAGTATGCAATAAGTTCAAAATGAAAATCCAAGAATACAGTAAAGTCACACAAAGAGTCAGCCTCCTACCTCCCAAATACCCTATACCAAAGAACCGCAGTGTCCATCTTGACACATAAGGCAAGTCAGGTTCATTTAGAAATATGTAGTTATAAAAATTCTCACTGTCTACTTAATGAGGTATTATTTTGTCTTGTCATGCTAGTTGCAGCCCAACATATTCCCTGACTAGAGGAACACAAGAAAAAACTACTAGCCCAATATTTCCAAGAACAAGCCTCATAGAACTGCTTTTTTCTTTCAGTCCTTTGCAGATTTCAGCTGATGGCATTGTAGCACTAATTGTACTTAATTCCAACTATTTTTAACAAAAGGTGCTTTTTGTCCCTCCTCAAAAAATAAGCAAACTGAAAGAATAATAAAACACATAACCTTAGTTCTAGGGAATATGATGCTGAGACATGGCAGAGAACACCATGGTATCCCCAGTCATAATTTTCCCACAGCAACACACTGATTTCTGACAGATTTCCTCATGTCTCTAGGTTTTCTAAGACTGTGGTCAACGTTCATGGCTCAAGTAACAAGAAAAAACTTCCTAAATAATGACAGCCTGCTTTGAATGCTTTGAATTGTCTGTCCATAATGTCTAAAACGCACAATCTTTCTATCCGCTTGTTTCCCAAACATGCTTTACACATGTGGTCTATTTGGACTGCAAACAGTACAGAGCAAGGATTGACTTTCTTCATATATTTCTCTGTATTTATAAGGTAATTATCAAACTAGAATCCCTGGAATTGTAGATGAAAAAACCCCAACAAAAATCAACATGACCAATTGTCTACTGAACCAAGGACTCTAACTGAGTAGGACCTCATATTAAGGGAATTCTATCAACAGACTGGAGGCTTTGGGGGAAGGAGTAAGATTTTATTTGCTAGTAGCCCTTAATTTGACAAACAAGTACCTTCTAGCAATCTACTTCAATGAAAGCATTCATACATTAACCAACTATACACATGCTTTGCTTAAGTGGGGCTCAGAGAATAAAAATATTCCATGTCATCTGGATTAACAAGAGGATAAGAAGTTTCAGCTCCTGGAAATGTCATATTTAAAAAAAACTCTCACTTTCCTCTTCATTTCTATGAAGATGCAACAGTTTGGGGAGATTCAGTCTTGATGACACAAGTTGGTTTTAACAACCATTTGCTAGTAAAGTTGTACATATTTGATCACTGCAAGTTTAGAATACAACATTACAAGAACAGAGGGGAATACTTTGACACACATTGACTAAGCTGGATGCTATACTATCTAGAAAAATAATAAATGTTTTTGCTGAGTACTTTGTGAATGCATGGATAACTGAAGGAAGAAAAAACTGTTATCAAGCATTTGAATACAAAAATAGCAGCCAGAGCACTACAATTCACACACTTAACCAGAACTGCCAGTTAGGGAAGGGCATAAGGTAATTTAGTTTTACATACCATCAGAAATATAGGCAGGCACATATATCCATACAAGACACGATTATGATGCAACTTCCTGCAGTATAAAATTACTCCTCATTCAATCAGAACTCACATCATTAGAACAATTTGTCAACCATAAAGGTTCACATGAAAGCAGATGCAGAATTGCTTCACATGAAAGGAGATCTTTTTACATTGATGTAACTAGATATGCACCTGTGTAAACTGCTTGCGCAGACAAGCTCTCAACCTTGTTGAACTTGAGCTGCCAGAAAGCCAGGCCAAGATTTTTGTTTGAACAGGAAACAGCTGGATTGGTGTGTTGTGTAACTTTTGGGCCTTGCAACTTGTCTCTTCTTACTGGATCAAACTATTTGTTCACTCTTTGATACCTCTAGCCCTCAAAATGCCTTCTATTTATTATATGAGAAGGGTTACCTTCAAACAAATTCCTATGATCAAAACTCAGTCAATACATAACTTCATTTTCCTTATGAGCCTTATCAATTCCCTCGCAAGTGTCCTGCTTTCAGTACACTTGCAGAATGCTGCCTCATGGATACACTCTTCATATTGTATATAAACTTATTTTTATATCTGTGTTGGGTATTGTTTGCAGTAATTTGTTAAAAATTTCTTTATTTCCTTCTGCATTCTGAAGGATATATACACTACCCTCCCTAATAGTCTCCTGAGCCTCACAACTCAGACATTCCAGCCCAGTTTTGCTTTCTTAGCCACTTTAATTTGAAAGGAGTATGTTTTCTTTGACTGTAATGCTTAAATACTATTCCAAAGCTGAGCTTAGGGTAGATCTGACTTTCTAAGCGCAAATTTAAAGTGCTTAGCACAAACAGCTTCACTGCTAGATGACGTACAATGAGACTTTATTATACCGTATCAAGTCCTCGCATAAATTGACTGGTCCCTTCTTCCTCAGGAAGGTGATTATGGACATACACTGTTTTAGAGACTTTAAATACTTACTAAAAGCATTTTACTTTCAGTTTTATTCAGAGATACAAAAGAAAGTAACACAGCCCAGAGAATTTAACTCAAGTAGTGAAGTAGACTATGCAGCATTTTTGCAGTTCGCAATGCAGATTAGCACTGCCTGCCCCCATTCAGATACAGTTTCAGTGAAGCCAGCAGAATAACATAACAACTTAAGTATATAGTGTGATTTAAAAGCAACCTTACATTCGCTGGTAGACTAGATTGACAGACTCATAAGAGAATGCTGACTACTTCAATCTTCGCTAACGTGCAACTTAATTGGCGGGCAAAACCTCAGCAGTGAGTATAACTAGCTATTGTATCTCTATCTGTCTGCGTATATTTCCAAATCTGAATTTAAGCTACAGGGGAGTTCAGAAAATCTGTAATACAATTTGGTAATTTTAAGGGTGAACAAAGAGGTAGCTACTTAATTGAGCAGAAAATATACCTGGAGAGCTCCCATTTCTTCCTCTCTTCTGTGTGTCTTCTCTAGTAACTCTGCAAAATGAAAAAAAGTTGTAAATTCAACTTCCTGTCTCATGGTCTGATAGAAGAAGTACTGTGTAAAATAGTCATTGAGGTTTTTATTTTACACCCTTCACAACACTCCTTTTCAGCGGAATAAACTATTAGATTAAACGTATCAGTGATATGACTGTTTCCAGGTACGGGCTGTTGAGGTGGCTGAAAATAGCCACAAGGACACAAAGAAGACAGCCTGACTGGGGGAAAAAACACCATTTAAATTCACAAAGAAACTTTTCTATGCTTAAATCAATCTTCTGGTGTATTTTTAGAATTGAATGAAAAAATCAGAGATTCACTCTGAAAATTGATTAAAGCAGATCATCAAAGCTATGCAATTATATATGAAAAGTTACTGTATGTTACTGCAGACAATTTTGACTGTTATGACAATAATTACCTTTTCTTACTAAAATGGAATAGTTTTGATAAGGGAAACAGTTCACTGTGACAAAATAGTAGAAAAGCTTTTTATAGTTTTTACACCATAAAATCCTAATACCTTGTATTACCACTAGTGTGACAATTACAGACTTTGGTACATACATGCACACATGTAACACTTCACATTATAAATTAATTTTGTTTGAGTTCTGCAGGATATGTCACGAGTTGCTTTTCTACTTTATTTTATGCACATATTTTTATGATTAAAATCATGTTTTTGATAAATTGCAACATGTTTAGAATTCTGGGAAACCTTGAAGTTATAACTTTATGAAGAGCAGGAAAAACAAAAAAACATGCTGCAGGCTTATTAATCTTTCAACTATCAGAAGTTTGCTCATAAGCTTTGTACGTGAAGAGCATTGCTTTATCTAACCCAGAGACTGGCTCTGAATTCAGATAAGTTCCAGTTTGTTAGCAATTACGAGAGTTATGAGATTATGAAACTGCCTGGGCAACCTCACAGGACTGAATTCTGACTGTCAAGTCCCTCAGGATCCAAGTACAGAACAGCTAACTGAAAGTACCTGTGTTTACTTCCTTAAGAAATAAAGATTACCAATACTTGCATAGTTCAGTCATAAAGAAGCTTCAGTGATTTACAATACAAAATATTCCACTGACATTAGAGATATAAAGGAAAGGAGACAAATTAATCTACTTTTTCTCTTTCTCTCATTATGAAGCCTCACTGTGAGCACCCCAATCTGTTAGCTCTTTTCTCATAGTTCATTATTCATTTCTGACTGCATGCAGATTATTTGATACTCGTTTCCAGACACTAGTCCTTTAAAAGCAATGTAGATAACATGTAAAAAAAATTAGTTAATTCTTTCACAAGCAGAGATTGACTTGCTGTTCTTTTTCCCTAGATTCCATGCATTTTTTTTTCAAATCCTTTCTTAAAATTAATAAAATTGTTCATTTTCACTTTGTTTTGGTAAACTTATGTTTTTCTGGACTATTCTTTGGTATGCTTTTCAGTCCGGTCATTCAACTGCCATATAAATTACCATAGCCAAATGTGCCATCATCAACATTAGTTAATGTGACAATTTTGGGTTGAAAACAGTCTCTAGATCTGAAAGTTTTGCGTCTGACATCAGGGTTATCTAGAATCCATTTACTTAATTATAGCACTGCCTAAACTGGTTGTCCTGCAGGATGCTTCAAAAAACTCTGTCCCCAGAAGGGCAGGTAGGTATTGAAGTAGTGTTATTTAACTGACAAAACATACACCTACTGTACAGTCACCATTTAAATATAATCAAGTTCTGCATTTAAACTGATGCTTCCATTTAGTACTCCATCTAAAATAATAGCATGATTTCTCCAAACCTAAAGCAAAAAAATAAATATTAAAGCAATATATATTAAACAGTTATACAAAAAGTCCCATAAAAATATAGCATATTACATCATTCTTTTGGACACTGTTATTTATAATGACAGAACAACTTTGCTTACTTGATCTGAAAAGCTCTGTTGATTTGTTTTAAAATTATAAAAACACTTCCCATATTTAATTTCTTGTGCAAGCATGTTTTATGTCATCAGTGCCAGAAAATAATGTTGCAATAAATTTCAGACAGAGAATGCATTGTGTCTGCAACAGACTAAAGATGGTCACTAGCCCTAGTGAAGGCTATGAACAGCCTCTGAGTTTCTGTAATTATAACTTTCTTCCTAAAGGAGATTGCACAGTGGCATGGGTCGCTATCGTCGACAATCCTGCTATCGTCATCTTTCAAGGCCTAATGTAGCCATAGGATTCTTGTTGGTTTTTTCTAAGCAATATATCCTTATTCTCATGGGAGACAGAACACATAAATTTATAAACTGTCTAGAAGAATGAGCATTAATGAAAAAGCATTATAAAGGCATTGATGGTTCTTCCCAAAAGATGAATAATACATGGAAAAAGATAACAAGAGAAATGAGATGTAGAAATAAAGATATTCCCTTTTCTAACTAAATATGAAGCTAACTAAATATGAACTATAAGCTAAAACTATTAAAAAAATCAAATGTTTTACATGTTTAATACCACTCAAAATCACCAGCAAGTTCAGGATATTGCCTGCAAAATTAGGGATCATACTTTTGTGCAGTTTTACAAAAACAATTTATTTACAATGGTTAAATTCCAGATCCAGATGTAAAGATTATATCTCATTAAGCTATGTATCAGTGAACACCAACTAAGTGTCTTTCAAGTTATACTACAGCGGCTTAGATTTAACGGATCAAACTTCCAGGAAAAATACATATTTAAAACATTCTGAAGTAATCATTATCTTTTGCAGTTTGCCTGACACTGGACCAACACAGTATGTGGCAAAATACTGCAAATATTAACCTGGAGATGAAGATTTTATATTCCATCATAACATTCAGATAAGTGAGGAAAAAAAGGGTATGCAGCTATTCAGACAGACTTTTTTCCACACACACATACCCCAGTTGTAATTTTTACTGCTGGTGAAAAGTATCAAAAAATAGATTTAGGAGCAGATATTTGTTGATTGGAATCAGTAAAATACAATAGTACTATCTTATTTATTCTAGCTGATCCATTAATGTGCCAATAACTAACAAGAATGGTTAAACTCCCTCATGAACTGGAATGTTCGACTTCTTTACATCTGTTCTGGGTGTAACAAGAGTGGGAAACAGGACATGGACTTTATTCTACCTGGAGCAGCAACTTCTTGATTTCAAACACTGCATGACCTCCCATTTTAAGCAACTGAAGATAATGCTTCATTCTGCTTCACATTCTCAGAGAACACTGATGTGCCAGAGAGAAGTCTACAAATTGGATCAATAACACATTTTTATGTTCACATTGTTCTGGCAAAGGGGAATGCACAAATACAGAACTGTACACAGAATCAGTTCTTATAGTCACAAATACCTACTCATATAGTGAAAAATGTACTCTGAAGTTGACATTCATACTTAAATTCAGTTTTGCTTACATAGATAATATGCTGTAAACTACCCCAATATCTGCAGGCTGCATGTAGATCTGATTCAAGACTCTCACCTCCTGAAGCAGTTGCAGATCATGCAGGAAAATATAAAACAATTCATATAGCACAGAAAATACTGCTACTATGCGGCATTAAAGCAAGAAATCCAGGTTATTTTTAGGAAAAAAATGGCAGTTTGGAGAAAATTGTCAACACACTTTTTGCATCATCAAGCTAAGAACAGCTCTTCTCCAAAACACAAGTCAGGGTTTTCAGTTATACATTAAAACTATTATGGATTTCCCAAACTTTGTAACCCTAGATATTGATGTTTTAAGTTACATAAGTGTATAGCAAATCCCTGAGAAATAATTTTGTTAGACACTCTGATCATATTATCTTTAAATTTGCTTTGATTCAAAATCATAATTTTTTTTAATGTCAAGTATTTCCTATCATTTTCACTTCCAATACACATCCCATGGGTTTCAGTCATCATTTGGATGTTTCCCACAAAGCTACTGAACAGATACTGCAGCATTCTGGGAGATGCACAAGGCAACCAGGCAGGTTTCAATCCAGTATGAAGGAATTTTCAAGCAGCTGAATAAACCAGTTTCTCTCAGCTAGAAATTACTTATCTTGCACACACGTACACAGCCAAGTTTAATCACATATTATACCACTTACAAGTTTGTCCCTTCACACAATGAATCTGACATGAAGGGCCTGTTTTGAGGGGTGAATCAAGATGTTTCTAATTCAACCAGTTTAAACAAAGTGTTTCGGAATGGATATATTCATGGCTAGTAGAGGCAGAACATCTGCAATTTTGCCCTGTACCTGTGTTAGGTTGTGATGAATGGCAACTGTCACAGTTCAAAAACATTCAATACTAAAAGATGTTTCAATGAGGCTGGACCCTCGTACTATCAGGCTAGACACCAGAAATCACCCTGGGACTAAAATAACGGAGATGTAAAACAGTACTGGTATGTGCTTCAAACTATTTTAATTGAAATAGTACTTGCCATGCATGCAAACCATTAAAAGAATTTCTACATAACCATATTATTATTTTAAAGAGCTCTAGAGAAATAGGTATTTCTTAGAACCTTAATTTTTGTTAGAGTAAAACAAGGCCAATAAATTATGAGCATTTCAGAATGCATTTATGTAACCCCAAGCAAGATATAAAAAAGAACCCAAACCTATATGTCTAAAGGGATTTTAATACTGATTAGAGCTTTCTAGTCCATTAGCAAATTATTATACTTATTATACATTGAGCATTATTATAATTATTATACATTGAGCATATTGCACTATCTTTAAAGATTTTAATTCAGTTTCCATCACTGCAATCAATGAAGTACTCATGACCACCAAGACTGAAACAGCTGCTTATATGTATCTAAATTAATAGTTTTCTCTTCCACATATACAAAGAGCTCCAAACTCAAAAGAATACCATTTTTAAATGGTCTTGGGAATCTGAAGAGGTCCCAGATGAGTGAAAACTGGCTAACATTGTCCAAAATTTCAAGAAGGGCAAGGATGACCATGGCATCATGGAAAGGGACCTGGGGGTCCTGGTCAATGGCAAGTTGAATATGAGTCAGCAGTGCCCTGGCAGCCAGGAGGGCCAACCGTGTCCTGGGGGGCATCAGGCAAAGCATCACCAGCTGGTTGAGGGAGGGGATTGTCCTGCTCTGCTCCGCACTAGTGCAGCCTCACCTTGAGTATTGTGTGCAGTTTTAGACACCACAAAATGAAAAAGATATAAAGTTATTAGAGAGTGTCTGAAGGAGGGCTACAAAGGTGGTCAAGGGCCTTGAGGGGAAGCAATACAAGGAGCAGCTAAGATCACTTCATCTGTTTAGCCTGGAGGAGACTGAGGGGAGACCTCATTGCAATCTACAACTTCCTCACAAAGGGAAGTGGAGTGGCAGACATTGATCTCTTTTCTGTGGTGACCAGTGACAGAACACAAGGGAATGGCCTGAAGCTGTGTCAGGGCAGGTTTAGGCTGGATGTTAGGAAAAGGTTCTTCACCCAGAGGGTGGTTGGGCATTGGAACAGGCTCCCCAGGGAAGTGGTTGCAGCACCAAGCCTGACAGAGTTCAAGAAGCATTTGGAGAATACTCTCAGGTACATGGTGCGATTCTCAGGGCTGTACCGTGCATGACAAGGACTTAGATGATCCTTGTGGGTCCCTTACAACCAGGATATTCTACAATTCATTTAACTTATTTGTTGTTTTGGATGCTAGAAATTTTAGGACAATGTGGAAAAAAAAATGTTTCTTTTTGTTTCTGACACAATGTCTGGACTGTCAAAAACTTCTTTACATGTATAAATCTTGCTTCTAATTTACTTCCTCTGATAATTCTTCCTTATGTTTCATTCTGCTATTTCTCTTTATTATTTTCTTTTCACTTTGATTTGTATTTGATATAAATATTGATAAGTGAGCCATCTCCAACACTTCATTTAGAAAATGACTCCCAACATTTCTCTTGTCCCAAGAAACTGTCCTAAATTCTCCTCATTAGTTCTATAACCCAGTTCTATAACTCTCTATCAGTTCTATGTCCTAAATTCTCCTCATCAGTTCTACATAAATATCAGTGTCTGCCTTATAGTGAATTCAAAAGTTCAAGCATTGATATATTCACATATGCAGTTTAAGTACACAAGATACTAGGCTGAGTTGCTGTAACCTCTTCTACAGTCCAAATATGACTGCATTGGAACAGTTTGTCTGAATATGAGATTCAGTTTATTCAAAAAACTATACTACAAGGTTACCAAACAAAAAAATATAGGTTCTAATGTGCTGCTTATATATTTTTAAGAGGTCTTTGTCAAAAGAATGAAAATTTTTTTTCCTGATTCTTACATGAAACTTTTGAGTTCTATTTCTGGCTCCTCACTCTTCCTGGGGAATTTTCTGAGCTTCATTTAAACACGGCTTAAGAAAATATTTCCCTATCTTCACAGAGCTGACGTGACGCTTAAGTGAAGTGCACTGAAATCCATGCAAAATATTCCTATGAACATTCTTATGAATACAAAAGGTAACAATAGCACAAAATTTCATTATGTCTTAGCAAATGCCTAACTTATTACCTGGGAGACACTAAACTATGTCTACCATATCTATTTTGGACCATATTGATTCTCAATTGGAAGCTACTGTAGGAGGAGTAAGAGGGAGAGTTGTGAGTATATATGTATTTAACATATCTTGAAGAACGGTTATAAGCATTCTGTTGTTTTCCTTTGAATGACTTTTACGTACTAGCAGACATGCTGTAGAGGATTCCAAAAACTCTTGAGGGACCTTAAGGTGTCTAGTCAAAAAAAAAAAAAAATCACTGAAGAACAGCTTCCCAAGCAAGCATCACTTCCTAGATGCTTTAGTACATTTCATTAAGAAACAGTGACATGGACAAATCAGAAGACTAACCTTGAAGTGATAAAACAAAAACATCTCATTCTGAATCAAAGATGGCTCCATTATGAAAACGTGATCAAGGCACAGAATAATGGTTTTCTAGCTCAGTAGGGCTGCACTTACAAAGGTGTCTATATTTATGTATTATCAAGTTTTATATTTGTGTGTGCATATTTTCAATAAATAAATATACATATATTAAGGGGGTGTGCTCAAAAATTTTTTACTGATGGGGCATGCAATCAATAAAGTTTGGAGACTAGTGCTCAATATTTAGAGCCTTGAAACAATCTCACTTGTAACATTCTTTGTGTTCTGTGTAAAGTTGCACCAACAATCATCACGGCCATCTTAATAAAGATGCCAGTGATCAAACAAACCTGAAGGTTCAAATGTCAATATTTTTTTTTTCATTTAACATACTCAAGTTAGGGATAAAAAACCTGATAGAATATAGCAGGAAAACCCACCATTTTTACTGTCTATGCCCTCCTCTTACATAAGCTAGCGAACAATACCCTGTAAATAAACATTAACATGTTCAACACAAAATCCAAACCTCAAACAATCAAAACAGTGAAATCCTTCTAGTCATTGTAGCTTCTGGGTTATGCCTTCTACTTGCAGGCAAAAAACCATAAATTTTTTTAAGTGCAATATGAACTTTCCTCATTTTTAGTACCATTAAATGTAGCAATAAAATATTATTTTAATTTCAGTACCAGGGAAAGCAGTTTCAAAGTTCATCTTGCTTATTATCAAAAGATACATGTGGTAAAGAGAATTCATTAACACACATACGCACAGTATTTGAACAGAAACACTTGATTTAGAGTAAGCTGTAATGCTTTTCTTTTGGCTACCATTTACTGAAATATCTATAAAAAGACTCCAACTCTTCTTTCAGACTATCATAAGCCTGGCATGACTTGACTACAATCACAGAAATCTCTTTTCAGTTATAACTATGCAGTTTCTTACAAGGAAAAAAATAAGATTTAAAACCCTAAAAATAAAGATAATTGAGGAAATAATTGAGATTTACTGAATTTAGAAACTATTTTGATACTCTAGAAACTCAAACAAAACACATGTCACAGTGACATGCTGAATTTCTGCCACTAAGCATTGTATGATGATTATTAATGCTTAGAAGGCCTTAAATAATGATGTTTCAAAAATTACTTGATTCTACTTCAAGATGAAACAGTTATCCAGTATATAGGTGTTGATTACTCATGCAGCAGTAACATTGCCAACCAGTGCTGGAAAGGAGGCAAAAATGTTCCTATTAGGAATAAATCTTGAGAACAGACTTTTTTTAGAAAATCTAATGAATGATGCTAGTGAATAAACACTTCAAATTTTACTTTACAAATTTGCTGAGGAGGCAGCAAACTTTAAGCCTAACAGTCAAAAAGTTCTTTACTTAAAGGAGATAGCTTCAAATAAGCTAATTTGAGTACTAATGACCATGTAATTACTCCTGCTTCATGTCCCACAGAAGCCAGTGCAACCCCAACTGACATGGTGCCAGCACTAAATGTTCCAGTTCCACCAGATGTGGTCAGATCACATCAGAGATGGCATTTGCAGATTGCATTTTCCAAAAAGCATGGAGGTCTCTTTGCTCCCTGACTCCAGTTGTGCATTCCTCTTGCTTACTTGGTCCTGGTTTGACAAAATGGACAAACCTGGACCTCCACGAGGGTCTTAGTTCATTACAACAAGATCAGAGCATAATGGCAGAAACCAGACAGTCCTATGTGGCTAATATTGAGTCAAATATGATTAGAGGGGTCCAAATAAGGGCAGACATGGAACAAGGGAAGGAGAAAGTACAAGAGAGGGTAGTGAGAGAAACAGAAGAATGAATTCAGTGATATTAAATGCCTCTGTGAATGGGAAACTGCAATTTGCCCCACTAACTCATGATTATTTTGAATTTGTATGTGTGACCTGTCATCACACCTCTGTTTGTAGCAGACCTATGCAAGATAACTGAACAATGACTTTTTCTCCGACAGTTTTGATTAGAAACCCTACTGAATAACCTGGAAAGATAAACAACAACAAAAAAAATCATCACTATATAAAGAAAAATATAGTGAGAAATGTTCTCAAAGTGAGGCCTTAAAATAGTTGACATTTTAAACAGAAAATACAGTTGAACATTCTGTTTTGTCACTGCATATAATATATAATTGTTACAATTCTCTCCTGAATGGAGAAACATTTCCTTTCTGATAATGAATAACATTTTCCAGGAGTACACAGAAAGAAATTGAAACTTAATTTGTTTTCATTTACCAAGTGCAAGCTTGAAAAGATAATTTGTCATTTCTTGCTTTAGAAAATTGTGTCGATATGTTTATGGGCATAGCAGCTACATAAAAATTATGTTATGGCATATATAAATGACAAAACAGGAAATTGAATGCCACTTTCTGCAGCGAGTTCTCTCTCTTAATATCCTAGGCTTTTCTTTTTTTGATGTTTATCATCCCAACCATATTTATGCATAGCAGCAAATTTCCTTTTGGCTACATCTGAAAGGCAGCTGCACATCTTAATGGAAATATACAGAGAACTGATCTTGGACCTATTAGCTAAGGAACAGTCTAAGGGTATCAAGGTTTTTGCAGCAAGTACAAGTCATTTGAATTGAAGTAACTGGGCAAACTGAAGGAGGCAAAACAGAAAGCTTTTCTAGCCAAGGTCACTTCTTACTTGAGATGAGTAATTCTTTGGAACTTATAAGTGCATTTCTTAATTGGGTTGTTTGAAGATCAGAGCTAAACAATCCATTTTCAACGTTCGCAGAAGAGGAGAGCAGATAACATAGGAAGTTCAAAGATACTGGTCTTGAAATTAAGTTTCCCTTCCAATCTCAGAAAAAAAGGGGATCTTTTAGCAGCTTGGACATTTTAATAAATCAGAGGAGTAAAGCACACAAAAGAGTTATAGCTCCACAGATTCTCTCCTTGATAAATGCTTTAAGAAAGCTTAATTCTACTACATGGCCCTATGTATCACTAAGACCCAAACAGCTTCTAAGAAAACATTTACTTCAACAAAGCACATACACACAGAGGTTAGTATGGCTCATTGAAACCAAACATAACGCAGTTATAAAATACCCCATCTACCACACCCGCTTTAGAGGAAGATGCAAGAAACTAAGCTGTCAATTATGAAGAAAGCCATAATAGCAATGCTTATTTCTAATTTTCTCAACTGTAGTTAGGTTTTGAGTTATTCCTTGGTGGGAAAATCTTGTTATTGTACTTGCAAGAAATGGTATCCTGTCTGGTCATTTGACCTTGCAAATGGAAGCATTTTTCCATACAGCTAACATTCAAACATTCTTTGCAGAAAATCCTGCTCCTAGAGCTTCAAACTAATCAAGAAAGTAATGTTTCATGGCCAAGTCATCAACCGTAATTAAAATCAAGAAGACAAAATGTCTGTCCTGGCAGTTGAAGTACGTACAACATTTATTGATGTAGTATGTACATATGCATGAAATACATTTATATTTCAATGAATGTTTTCTTGGTTTTGCAATTTGTTTCTTTCTCTAGTGGTAGGTATCTCAATTTACCAGATATACTAAAACAAACAAAAAATCCACAACAAAATCTTGCTTAAAATGTTGGAATTTTGAAACAAGAATTAAGGTGACAAATTTTATGTTTAAATATTTTCCATTAAACAGAGATTTACATACTGACAGCATATAATATTGCACAAAGGTGCTGATCAAATACTGGAAAATAAGTACTGCAATATGAACATCTGTATTTTAAAAAATAATTTTCAGAGTAGAAAGGTGGTGTAGAATCAAGAAATTAGAATGAAGAATAGGGGACCACGCTTTATCCTTAGTTCTTTTTATTTTTTTTACATAACCAGGAGCTAGCATGTTGTCTCTATGACTCAGATACTGTATCTGTTTCAGCAAGAAAACAATTCTTTACAGCAACAATGTTTAGTTACAGTGCCTAATAACCTGATAACCTGCAACTGGAGTCCTTCAAAGTAGGTAGAAGAATGCAAATATTGCATGACCTTATCCTAAAGACATAATAGAGGTAGACAAGAAAAATACTGTGACTCTCTCTGCCCACAATAAAGAAGATTCAAATATATGTGCCCATTATTACAAGTGCATTTTTAATAAATTACAGAGAAGAATTTGTTAAATTCATAAAAACACTTTGTAGCTTATTGTTCTAATCACTGGTACTGTATGAACTATACAGTTAATTTGATTGTCTTATGTGACTTTAAAACATTTTTAAGAATTTTGCCTTTTAATTACAAAATATGTAAAGCATTTAAAAGTATCAATCACAGTTCCCGTTTTGTTAAACCAAAACCAAGAAGGAAACAAAAGATAATTTCAGTTATAGACAGTTGTTACCTTGAACATGCTGATCAGAGTAAACATTCAACCTAGAAATTTGTCATATTTAAACTAGTAGAAGGAAAAATATGCTAGGAGATTAAATATGACATTTAATTTAATCTTTATATAGTAAAACCAAAACCAGCCAGTTTTTCTTTTTTCAAGGATTCACTTATAAAGTATATTCTGTAATTAAAATTATTTTCTTGTGTACAGCCAACATTAAGAATTGGTATTAGTCATGACCGAAGCTCTTCTTAAAATGAGAATTTTTTTAGTAGTGATATAGGACTTGAACTTCTATTCTCCAAATGGGCAATGTCATTAGCATTCACTTTAGGGAAAAAAGGGTTTTAAATAGCATATCAGCTGAATATAAAGGATATAAAAGCTGTTAACACAGCAATAAACTACACCGAAAAATATATTCTAATAGACCCTGAAAAAACCATTACACAAGCTCTAATTTAGAAAGATATTGAATCTATAATATAGCAATATACAAGATTTCAAATACTTTTTTAATTTCAAGAGCTTTGGTATATTAAAATCTTGGGCAGTAATTTTTTTTTATTTCTGTTCAAATTTCCAACTTGATTCATCTGTATTTTTGAGTAATATGACTTTGACTATGGCAATAGATGAGAGGACCACAGAGCCCTTGGTTCAGTTTCATTTCATATAAAACAGCATCTTATTTAATTAAACAGGCATCTTATCAGATACTAAAGAGTTCCTTGGGGATGTTATTTCTACCTAAAGAAGACTGAGTGACAAAGAGTATGTTTCTGTTATATATTTCTCAGGAAAGTATTAAATTCAAGACAAGTGAAAGTGCCTGTGTTGGGATGGTTTTTGTTTTGGTTGAGTTTTTTTCTTTAATACCTGTAAATCAGTGATATCAATTTGGTATAGAAACACTACATAACCTGAAATCATGACAACACTTTTCATACTAATTACAAGCAGTCCTGATAAAGTTGTACAGTTGATTACAAGATTCTCTTTATTATGTAGTGTTAAACCATTGTTAAGTTATAACTGTGATTATAAACAGTCCTATGCAATCGTTTCAACACCTGTAAAAAACCTAAAACCCCAGTAGTTCATAGAACATCAGCTCTTTTAGTTTGGTTTAAAGAAGAAAGTCATTAATTCACAAAAGGAAGAAAAGATTAAATAATAAATTCTAACTATTTAATATACACTAAATCCCCATCTCCCAGGTTACTTTTGTTAATATTGATTTAGTTTCCACTATGCACAGGTAAACCAAGAGGTAAAACTAATAAATTTAGTCTCTTACTGTTAGTGAGCACCACAAACTCAGCAACTTAATGTTTAAAGGACACATCACGCTTTCCAAACTATAAATCATACATAAGTTTCAGATAAACATCTAGAGCATGTGGTTCAGAAAGAAAAAAGAAATCAAAGGAAGTCTTAAAAACATCTTAGCTACAGTTTGATCCCATCTCTTACCTTCTCTTTTTCACAATGGCAGCCATATTTTTATGAGTGCATAAAAAGATAATGGCAAAAGAAAACAGTTGCAGAAAAATACTAGATAATTACAGCAATCCATGTCCAGACTGATCTTTCCAGTTTTCTAGTACAAAAAAAAACCCCACAGGGTAAGATTTCCAAATTATTTGGGCTTATTTCCATTCTTCTAAGACTCTGAACGCAGGTTCATTTTGGCAAAGTTTAAAATAACTTAGAAGTCCTCCCTCCTCCTTCCCCCATCACATTAAAAAAACCAAACATTACTTAAAGGGCAAGAGCACTATTAAGAAGAAATCAATTATTTTAATAGTAATAATATTTCAACTTTATGCATTTTGAAGTTCACCATGAAAACCAAGTATTATGGAGAGTTTCTTTGAAATCCTTCAGATTCCTTCCTGTATGTATGCATGCTTAAGAGTTTTTTCTACTTGATGTTCCCATTCACTGTTCAATAAGAGATGACCTGAAAATACCTTGAGATGTTTCTTGTTGCCACAGAAAGGACTGTGTTGTCATACAGGGGCAAAATGATGCAATATATGGGAAAAAGAAAATGAATGGGAAAGAAACAAACAAGGTTGAAAGGGCAGAAGCAGTCTTAAAGGTATCTTCAGAACAGCACATGTACTTTACTACTAAATTGAACATAATACATCATAATAGAAAGATTTTATAATGTTTTGATTTTCACTGGTTTCCAATTTCATACTTTGCCTCAGTGTAAGCAACAGAAACTGTTCATTGTCAGTATATTTGCACTCAATATACTACACTGTTTCTGTATTTTAAATTTTTACACTTTCTGCTTTAGTATTCCTGGCTCAAACAAAAACTGTACTTACTGACTATAAAATAGAAAAAAAGGGAATATAATTTGATACATTAGGTTTTGTCAAAGTAATGTTTTACCTACATTTTGAATCAACTTTAATATAACAGGCTCTTTAGAGTCTACATTTTCCACAGCAGTTATGTAACAAATAATCCTTACGGAGCCTAGCAGAAAAAGAAAATTAAAATAAATTGATATCTTGCTTCACAGATCACTTATCAAAATCTTTGTACTTATTTTCATCAAAAGTGATAAAACTAGCAGGTACCCATATGATTCACGGAGATGACACCATCAGTAAAACCAGTTAAAATGTAAGTCTTCCAATATTTGATTTTTGTATCCTCAAATCTAAGACAATACACAATGACAAATGCATGAATGATAATCTTAATGCATAAACAAAACACAACTGACTTGCCCTGTATAGATTTGTGCTTGTAACAAAAACATGTAACATTAGTCTGTCATATCTGAGGACTAGTATTGTTACCTTCTTAAGCCTTACTTAGCAGTATAATCTACATCAGAGAAGTTCTAAATGTGTAACAATTTAAGTGTGATTACAGAGTATTACCTCAGTAGACACTGATAATTGGTACAGAATACGTCTTGCATCACCTGGGACTTTATGTAAAACAGTATTTGCAGAATATTATATCTCCAAATTAAATTAAATCAGTGTAAGGTCAGTATATGAGAGAAATGCACCTGCTCTTCTTACATCACTACAGCCTTACTAACATTGCTTTATAAAAAAAAGAACAGATACAGGCTTGCCAAATACATCACATCTTATTTTGCAAAACATTTCTTTGTTGACTATCCATGATAGTACTGCTATTCTGAAGTAGCAGTATATTATCCTGAAACAAAACAACTGTGCAGACTCCATGTCTCACCACTACATACCACATTCTGTCTACCTTCTATACATGTCAATATACAACAAGAAGATTTTCTTGGAAAGGCAACTAAAGTAAATCTAAATCTCTAAGACCAATAGGTGCTCCCAGGATCAAATACAGACTTTCACTGATTTGAATGATAAGCTTTTCAGACTACCCAGAGTGCCTAGACCATATAAAAGGCAATAAATGAAAGAAATTTGGGCCAGGTCTTGGGTGTAATTTGTGAGTATGGTATTAAAAAGATAAGAAAAATAAAATCCTTCTTACCTAAATTAATTTTTAAACAGATCTGTAAGAACACTGGAATGCTCAATGATCCCAGAATGCAAATGAAACTTAATTAAGAAACTGGAATTCATACTTTTTGTTTCAGACTTCGGTTC
Source organism: Pipra filicauda (assembly GCF_003945595.2). Taxonomy (NCBI): domain Eukaryota; kingdom Metazoa; phylum Chordata; class Aves; order Passeriformes; family Pipridae; genus Pipra; species Pipra filicauda. Next base: position 2,630,250 of record NW_024104975.1, on the reverse strand, counting down.
ATTTTGTTAAAATACTGAATATCTAGAGTAATGAATGCTATTGAAATAAATTTGATTGTAAGAACAAAATCACTTTAGGAGGAAAAATCCAGTAAATTTTTATTTTTATCCAAGTTGTTACTTAATGAAATATCCCATTGTGTAGCATGCTAGACAAGTACCTTGTTAAATAGTGAACTGTATCCAAAGTACAAATCTGCAAACCAGAAATCAGAACTCACATCCTCTTCAGTTCTACTTAATTTACAAACATGGCTAGACTTCTGAATTTCTATACTCTCCAGCATGGTACGCTTATCAAGAAGGAAAGAAAACTGCAGCTGACCTTGTAGCATCATCAGATAACTACGAAACAACTTCTACTCTGTAAACAATCCTGAAAGTCTATGCTACAGGACTTCATTTTTCTTCATTCTCCATTCATTAACTCATGAATCTTTATGTTATCATACTTGTATTTGTCAGGATTATACCACATGGACAGCCAGTTTATTCCATCAAAGGTAGGACTGTGATAATGTTAACACTTCTACAGAAACTCATAAGGAGGATGCAAAAGCCTACAGTAACCTAGATGTTTACAAATGCTTTGGTGAAGGGGAAAGACAAAAACCTACATAGTCAAAAGTTTTAGTAGATCTATTTGAGCTTATAAAAATTCCTTAAATGTGTTCATCAACAAAGCAATTTAAATAATTCATCCTACTTAATTTGGGTATGTCCACCAAAAATCTCTATTTTTATTCTTTCTCCCTAAAAAGCATGAATAAACTATAAAATCAGAACTATAATTGAAAGGAAATTAACAAATTAATTTCTTAAGAATACAATTTCTCTGTCTCATTTTCATAAGTTTTGATTTATGTAAACTTTAATTGAGTATTTTCAGACTGTTTTCCTATAAAAGAGTAAATTGCATTACCATTATTTAAATTAGAAATAAAATTCAAAACAAAAATTAATCTTTTATGAATATTTTTAAGTGAAGACAGCAAGGAGGGTATTTGGGGAAAATCCACCAGCAACAGTCAAAGTTACCTATCTTCCTCTGTTGCTATCTTTGTACCCATGTGGCTCTGGATCCTTAGCATGTGTGTGTACCCTGACCCCAGGCTTTAAACCTAACACTGGCCTGCATTGTTGGCAACCTGTCCTCCTTTTTAAAGTCCTATTTCTCATCCTCTATTGGGTTGAATTTTAAAGAATGTTTACTGGTTTCTGTTACATAGAAAACTTTAACAACTATGTAACTTATTTCTTTTTATTATCTACTTTTAACCAGCATCCACCTCTAGAAATAGACAGAGCAGAACTTAAAATTGCAAAAGTTGTAGTTTGTGAAGTAACAAATGGAACTGCGCATACTTGTAGGGGAAAAAGGCATGGCCCTTATAAATAGAAGGTATGAGACTACATACTATTTATTGTGCTCAGTGAATAGTATTACTTCTTACCACTCTTTTCAGTTTAATAATTTCCCATGATAACTTCACCTATAGGTTGAAATTTAAATCCAGGCTTTGAATTGTTCCACAAAGCCTAAACCAAATACGGTTCAACAGAATTAAGAACTAAATAAGGTTTGTTTTATTTATTAAAAAAGGCAAATAAGGCCTCAGGGATATCATCTTAGCAGATAATTACTCCAATATAAGAACACTAAAGCACTATTAATGTCATATAAGGGTTTGGGTGTCATCTTTTTAAAAAAATGAACAATAACAGTAGAAACATTCAAGCTTGAAAGATCAAAACGTTCTCTTTCTAATTTTTTTGTAATCGGAGGAAGAAAATCTTGACAGAATTTTCTTATTCTTTTAAAACAAATAACCTGCATTGTTCTATAAAATATTTACAAGAATGTTTTTATTTGTTACTGCTGTTGTAGTGGTGGTTTAACCCCAGATGGCAACAAAGTACCATGCAGCCAACTGCTCACACACACATACACTTGGTGGGATATGGAAGAGGATAAGAAAGAAGCTAAAACCCCCAGGGTGAGATAAGAACAGTTTAAGAATTGAAACAAAATAAAATAATAAATAAAAACCTAATAAAAATAAAATAATAAAACAAAATAAACCAAAAATAATACAATTGTAATGAAAAGGGAGACAACAAAAGCTAGAAATAAAAACAGAAACCCCCCAAGTCATGCGCTATACCATTGCTCACTGCTGAGTGATGCCCAGCCCATTCGTCAGCAGTGATTGGCTCCTCCTGGACAACTCTCCTGAGTTTATATACTGGGAATGATGTTCTGTAGTACGGAATATCCCTTTGGCCAGTTTGGGTCAGCTGTCCTGGCCATGCTCCCTCCCAGGTGCTTGTGAACCTGCTCGCTGGTAGAGCATGGGAAACTGAAAAGTCCTTGACTTAGGGTGCAACAAGTAAACCGTCAGTGTGCTAACAACATTATTCTCGTACTAAATCCAAAACACTGCATGCTCCAGTTACTAGGAGGAGAATTAACTCTGTTCCAGTCCAAACCAGGCAGCTGTTTTATTTTCATTACATTTCATAAAACATTTTCAATAATAAGTCAGCTACTAGAAGCTATAAGTATGCTTACTAAAAGTTTACTCTCATCTGAGAGTCAACATAAAATGACAACTACCAAAATTATTAGACAGTACTTATTCTGTCCTATCATATCAGTATGGAGCCCTGAATAAAGGCCAGAAAAAGCCTTTTAAAGAAAACACAAGAAAACCTGAGAGGTAACACCTTCCTTTGGAAACTGAGGTAATAGAATACAATCAAAGATTGTACCATGACACAGGGAGCTATGTAAACAGCAATCTAATTCACACTGCCTCAGACTCTTGTATATTCCTCTTTGCCCAGGTCATGGAATGTCTCAGATGGTACAGTTGAAAAATAATTTTTATATCCACTGCGCATGATGAGAACTCGTGTTATTCAGCCATTGTACTGGGTTGAAACATAGTTGATTATATTTGCCTTTTTTTGTCAGCAAGGGAAAACAAAAACCCCTAACTTTTTTCTTAGTTACCACTAGCAGATTATCAAATTACAGTTTTCAATAACTAATTGATTAAATATATCCAAATGTGCCACAGGAATTACAATTTTTAAATTCTTTCTCCCTTTTATTAACAAAAATGAAAAATGGAACTAGCAACATACCTCTTTTTTCTCTGTGAACTTCTTCCAAAAGTTTTTCTTGTTTTTTTAACTGCTTAAAGAGAGACTGATGTTCAGTCTCCTTCATCTGTGTAAAGTGCTGGAGCTGTTCTCGGCTTTGCAGTAAGTAGCATCGCAGCTTTTTTTCCTTACTTTCTCTCTCCTTTACCTCCTCACACAGCCACTGAAGCTTAGTCTACATTAAAAAAATGGGACAATAAAAAGTAAAGAATTCTAATGAAAATAAGAGGACACAACCGTTCACTGATCAAATTATCTTTGGAGTCAAAGATTAGTAATTTGTACCTATTACTGAATAATAATAACAATAGAAGGGGACATTCAGAGATATTAAGAGAACATACGTTGACGTCACTTCAATAGTCTCAAATGACATATTTTGGTTGATAATTGTATGTGAAAAACCAATACACTGATTTTGTTTTATATGATTTTATTTCTTTTTAAATCAGAAGTATGAGTTTCCTGTGTACGTATGGAAATTCCGGTTGAACTAGTGCACACATAGACACCAAGAGATACTTCTTCCTTTCAGAATACCTTTCTCTCTCTATTTCATGTTGACAGAATTTAAAGCATTTATCCATTCTAAAAAAGTGACATCAATCCTTTCCGGTCAGCAGAAGTTAATATTTAAGGTTCACATAGAGGAGAAAAATAAGAGCTCATCGATAAAGTCATGATCAATATAGTAAATCTAGAAGTGATCAAATGGAATACTTTAACACTGCCTATTTAAAACCAAAAGAAAATAAAAGTGGAATTTTAAGTAGTCATTCATTCTAGACTTCCCTCTAGCAGCTAAAGGAACTTTGGTGAGAAACAAACGCAAATGATTTTAGGTGCTCTTTGAAAGTTCTTTTTAATAATATGTCTGTCACTTTTTCAAATGAAGAAAATACTTCTTGCATAACCTTTCTCCTTCAAATCTAATTTTATCTCTTCTATCTAGTGGTAGTCTTTCTTGGTCTACAAGTCTGACACAATAACCTTAAATTCTCTTACATGCAAACATTTACAATTTTTTTTCCTTAGGTCAATTTTCCTTTTCATATGAAGCAAAAAAAAAAAAAAAAAAATTGAAGCTGTCTTCCACAGTTTCTTGTGATCTTCTCTGATCATGAGAAACTTATTTCTTTTAAAAGATATTGGATAAGAAATGTGTTTATGTGTGTCAGTTGGGGGAGCTGGAAGAAAGCTGCAAAATGAAAGGTAAGATTTATGAGTTACCAGTCATCACCTTGAAGATGTTTTCAAGCATGTCTGCACATACATTATAGGATTCAAAAGATTCAAACAAAGAGGAAAGGAAAATAGTTCATTTCCCAAGAATCTAATCTAATATCTTTTAGATTTAATTAATAACAGTCTTATTTTAAATAATTTCTTGCCTTGTGATAATGCTGCAAGAGAAACTTAACCTGACAACTACATTCTCATGTTTTCATTGTCTGAAAATAATTGAAACAGATCTAAAGGCTATAACTGCAGTTACTTCAATGCATTTTTTTGTGAAAATAACATTGTTATTTATTTTGCTATAGAGACAGTATTTCTTGTTGAAAAATTTGGAAAATTATTCCATCAGTTGAAGTAACAGTCTGGGAATATCAGAATTATTGCCAAAAGTGTCTTTTCAAACACACTTTCAACTGATTCAGACCCATCCATTCACAGACTCATCCACTCACTCAATTGTTAGGGTTGAAAAGAACCATAAAGATCATCTAGTTCCAACCCCCTGACATGTGCAGGGACACCTCCCACTATTTCAGGGTGCACAACTGTTGGATATTAGCTTATTCAGTAAAATTTCAGGAGGTTTGACTATTACCTTTGTTTCTGCTAACCAGCGATGAGGATCATTCAGAACTGTTGGTGTAAGTGATATTGCCTATGGAAAAGAATGAAAGAAAGACATAAAAATGGGAATGAGACACAGAAAGGAGAAAGTGTTTTCTGCTTACTGGAATTAAATCAAACAAATCATTTTTTGTCAGGAAAGATTAAGCCTAGTATTTAACTTCTCCTAATACAAGTATTTATCCATCAAATTCCTCATTGCTCACCTCAGTTGCAGTGCCAACTTCTTGAAGCAAAGAACTTGTATGAAACCTTTTAGAAACCTTGCCAATATCTTAAGTATTGGGCAGAGGAAAATACAGTAAAGAAACCTTCTTACCTACTTTAAAAAAAAAAATCATACCAGGCACCACAAAACTGTTTAACATTTGTTTTCATATTTGCTGTCTAGTCAAAAATTCAGATTCAAAACTGGTTTAACTTTGTCACTGGTCAAAACTTAGAGGGGATAAATAAGAAGAATTGTATCAGAGATCTGCAAAACTTTATCCAGAAGCCAAAGACTCAGCAGGAGGTGGGAAGCAAGTCCAAGAAGGCATGGTTCAATGATCAAGAATGTGGCAACTATACCAGATAAAGATTTAATAAAAAAAAAAATTATATGTAAGGATACAGAGCAGAAAGCTTGTTTATCAAATACTTTTTCTTAGAATTTTCATCTGTTTTTGTGGTGCAACATCCCAGCTCCATAGCTAAGTGGAGAAATGGTGTCAATGGTGAAAAATTCCTGTTTGAAAAGCAGCCCAGCCCAGTCAAGTGACGAGCAACTACAAAGTATCCTCTGTTTAAACAGCAAAATAGAAAAAGATGTAATCTGAGTGTACTCTGGAAAAAGCCACCAGGTCAAGCATTTGCGAATGTCCAAAATGCTACTGAGTGTGGTGACAAGCTGAGTCAGACTCTCTTTTCTTTATTCTCAGCAATGTACAGTGTTGATTTAAGAGGATTAGTCTTGTAGAATCATGTGCAGGGAGGAAGAGTGGTTTCTGTACCTGGGGAGCAAACCAGAACGGTCAGGAGAAAAGCTAGAGGGAGACAGGGGTTGCAGAAGAAGTAATAAAATAGTGAAGAAAAAATTACAGCAAGCTACCAGTTTCCTGAAAATCTGAGTCAGAGTTTTCTGGATACAAGGACCTGCTCCCCAGAAGAGGAGGTTATAAATTCTTTTCATTTCCAGCATTTACTTCTCTACTTAAAAAACAAAGCATCTAAATGAATTTTAACAACAGTTTTCTTTCATTTTCCCCCAACTTTAAACGCATTTTAGGTCTTCCTTGGGGACTTCCCAACTCTAGGAACACGGCCTAGGAAAACCTGCCTCAAAACTCTGGCTGATGTAAGGTCCTCTCACTAAAGCAAAAGCAGAACTATTAAAAAAGAAATTGCAAAAGAAAGCAGTACTGGTGATATATGAACAGATCTTCCTAGAATCCCATTCTAATACCTAGTAATGTCTCTCCAAACCACCTAAATATCCATAATTCTATTGTCCATAAATTATCTGTACAGTTAAGTGATAGGTGACAACAATGAATACAAGTTCTACTACAAATTTCATTAAGAAAATAACAAAGTCTGCAGCTTAAACTTAGAATTACTAAGTTAAAACTTAGAATTACTTTGAGTTTTTCCACAGAGTCCCGAGAAAAAATTTCACAAGCAGAATCAATTTCACTTCCTATCATGGAGAGAATGGATTGCTGTTCCATTTCTAAGTGACGCAGCTGATCCTTAAACTGCAGTCTGGCCTCACTCATCTTTCTCAAATGATCTTCCTCATTGCTGATCTGTTTTTCCTGGAGTGAAAGAGGAAAAACAATACAAAGAGAAATTACTGCATTAGTAATGTAACATACATCATTAGCAATATATCTTTCAATCTTATAATCACAATATACTCATTCATGCAAAGTTCAATTCCTTGCCACGGGAAAACAATACCTTCTAGTAGCACTCATAAGTTCTTCTCTTGATTCTCCCCATTCTCTTGTAAATCAGTTATGAAGAAACTGCTACCAAATCCAAACTCAACAATCAAAAAGCTTATTTTCAAAGACAAAAATAAACATTCTATTACAAATCTCCTTCTCACAAGTAGAAAGAGAGCCCATAACAAATACTTATTACCTTTTGCCATGAACCAGTTACAAGCATCTAATCTCTATCATCAGAAAAGAGATCCCTACAGGTAAATTTTATTGGCGGTCAGTGTGCTCTCAAAGGAAAACTACTCAAAAAATATCTCATAGGACAGTGAGTAGCACTAAGGAAAGCATTTTAAGTTATCTAATGTCAGAAAGTTCATTAAATATGTTAGATATGTTTTTAAAATTCAGATTCACTTCTTTTATATCTGTGATAGCGCCACCATGTAAAACTGAAGAAAACCTCTGGCAGATTATACAAAACATTGAATTATGCATTGCAATTAATATTAAAAAAATCCTCATCTTGTGAGAAAAAGTGATATTGAAACACACCTGTCTGCTGCAGAGATCAGGAGGATGTAGTGCAGTGAAGGGCAAACACTTTAACAGGAATATTTTAGTGTATGCAAGTGCACTGAGAATGGTGAGAAGAGTAAGAATAATAATTATGAAACTTTATTAATTGTGGACCTTCACAATGACAAGGTAAAACTGTTTAAAGTGTATTTGTTGGAAATCTTCACACACTGCTCTTAAGAGACACCAATATGGAGCTAGGTATGTCTAACATACAGGTTCTGTGAATGGGATACATATGGGATCATGGAATCATTTAGGTTGGAAAAGAACTCTAAGATCATTGAATCCACTGCAAATCCTGCCCTGCCAAGTCAACCACACCTGAGTACCACATCTACATCTTTTAAATAGGGGATGGTGACTCAACCACTTCCCTGGGAATCCTCTTCCAATGTGTGAATAAATTTTTCCTAATACCCAATCTAAACCTCCCCGGTACATCTTGAGGTTATTTCCTCTTGTCCTATCACTTGCTACTTGGGAGAAGAGACCAACACCCTCCTTGCTACCTCCTTTCATGAGGTTGTATACATATTTACGCATAGCTGTTACTTCTACTAGCAAAATAGGTGTTTTTAATGCAGGTGACCTACAAATGTGAAAACACATACCTGATAAACAGTCTGATTTTTTCATTTAAATAACACAAAAATACTTGAATTAGTAGTTTTTTCAAACTGAAGGAAGATTTTTAAGATGCACAGATTTCAGTATTTCTGTACTATGAAAATGACAGTTGAAATACCAGTTCTGACCTACATCAGTACTATGAAAGTTATAGGATCATATTATGTATGTTTCCAGTGTCAGTATTCTGTTATCTCATTATTCACTGAACAGAGTCCATCACATGTCAATGCCACTATGCTAGTTTGAGATTTCTCAAATTTATTTATTATTTACTCCATCCTAACACTCCTTCTGACAATCCACAACAAAACCACAACAGTAAATATTTCCTTAAGTTAACCAATTAATGTAATCAAGTAGAACTCTCCTTCTGCATTTACCTTCAAAGGCTGAGATAATAGGATTGTGTTCTCAAAAGCTTCTACATTCTTTTTCAGTTCAGAGACAAAAACTTGGTCTAAAAACTGTATCTTCCCAACATTAGGTAAGGTTGGAGCTAGTTCACAACCAACTAAAGAAGCCTATGTACACTCCTACAAACATATTTCCTGAATAATAGATATTCTAGCACTAAAATGCCAACCTAGAAAAAACATATTTTGAATTTTCATTTGAGGTACTTTTTATTAGTCTGACAAGTTGAGCTTTTAAAACACTTCCTATTAGTTTAACAAGCTAAAGAAATTCCAGGCTTAAGATTTTTCTATCTCCATACTTCAAAAAATAAAAATCTTCCACCCCAAATTAGTCAGAATTTCTTTTACTGTGCTTACATTGTACCTACTTCAAATTAGCTCTAAATTATTCATAACTGCACTGCATCTTTAAGAAAAATGTGAAGAAAACAAGAACTGGTTGGTTAAACAGTTGTTAGTTACCTATATTAGATATCAGGGAGGAACAGGATTTATATTTCAAGTCCGAAATAGTATTACTGAATTCTTTGGAGGATACAATTCATAACCCAGACAAAGCAGTTTTGTCTTCTTTCACTTATACTGAAATTGTGTACTACAGTATGATTGGGTATATTCTTTAATACATACATGTATTTTTTTAAATTTAAATTTACCATCTATTTCTATAATCCATCACTTATTTTAGGTATTTATTAGCAGAGAGACCAAAGGTTAAACCAGTTAACTTTACCTTTTTCTCCAGTTCTTGTTCTACAAACTCACATTTCCGTTTTAGTTTTATATTTTCTTCTTCATTTTGGGTTAATTCTTCTGTCAATTTATCACACTCAACTTTTATCTTCTCCAGTTGTCGACACTGAGTCTTGACTATGTTTTTCTCTTCTAAAAGTTCCATCTGATGGTAAAGGGAAAATGGATTACAAAGTCACTCTATGGGTTATTTTAAAACACACCCAGACTCTAAAGTTTTAAATCAGTGGAAGATTATTACTGAATGATAACTCAATTTAATTTTTACATTTAAGTTATATTAAGTGCAATCACTTATCTGAACATGGAAAATATGTATCATAGAGTTGTAGAACCATATAGTGTCTTAAAAGCAGTAAAAAGAAGTCTCACATTCTGCATTTCAACTCTGCTACACTCATCAGCTTACATCACTTTGAGAAGCCTAGCATTTATGCAACTTTTCCATTACTGAAATAATTTGGAATCAGAAAGTCTAAAACTATCATTTTATTTCAGGAACTAATATTGAATTTATATCTGCAAGAAAACAACTGCAAAGATTTAGTATTTTTAATTTCTAAAATTGTGTCAGTTTAATGCTATTATAGTGCAGGGTTAACACTGTTCATGAAAACACTGCAGAGAAAAATGAAGAAAACATTTAAGGGCCTTGAAAGCCCTGAGAGTGAGTGAATAAAGTATATTTGTTTCCAGTGCAAAAGATAACTGACTGAAAATGACAGGCTTGAGAAATTCTCTAAAATATCTAGAAAATAAATTAAAAAAAAAACAAAACAAAACAAAAAACAACAAGAACCCCCAACCACAAAACAAAGAAGCAAATTAACATGCATATTACTCAAACCAGTTTCATAATAGATAAGTTGTGGGATGCAGTTACACACAAATAAACCTGCAAAGTAAATTCCTTTCTGAGGAAAAGCAAAAATTCTATTTCCCAATTACACTATAAATATAACTCCTCTGAGGAAGAAGGGTAAGGAGAGAGGTTTTATGAGTTAATTTAGATGCTGAAGCTAACAGAGTACATACAAAAACTCTTCCGAAGGAAAATTTGAGAAAGAACTTTGGCATCCAAGGTCTACAAAGACTTATGACCACAAAGACAAGCCTGCAGTGCCCAAAACATTTTCTGTGAATATGCTTACAAAATCAACTTTTCAATTCCTACCAAAGGTAATTGCATTATAATGTCTTTGCAGATGGGGACAATGCAAGAACAAAATTCCTCACTTGTTTTACCTTTGAGACACAATGGACAAAGTTAAATTTTATTAATTTTCAGTATGGACAAGGCAGATGTGACCATAATTTAATTGATCTTTATTGAATCCAATTTCCACACCTGACAATCTTCAGGAAAATAAGAACTACACACTTAGAAAGTGTATAGAAAACAATTGAAAAAGAAATACATGTACAGAATTTTATACGTATAGATAACACAACTCTATATAACCTTAAAGATTAATACTTCAGATATTTCAACACTGTCAGGCATAAGGACATTTTGCATGTCATCATTCTAAGAAAACAAGGGTATTTTTAAAGCATATGTTGTAAAATTAGGGGATAGATTCAGAGCTTCTGAGCACATAGCCAAACGGGGACCACTAAGCAAACAACTTTCCTATGCCTAGTGTACCTATCATTTTAAATAATAAATAAGACATCATATGGGCATTGGTTGCGAATCATTTAGGATGTTCTAGCAGAAACTGAATTAAAAGCTAAAGTACCAGAGCCTCAGTAATGAAACAGTAAGATCCTTCTTAACACTGACATCTCATACAAAATTTTATTTTCTTCTCCAGTTCTATTGCATCATACATTATTCTTATGGTACCTTCCCTACTACCCCAAAACTACTTAACCACCTAATATTTTTTCAATCCAGTGCAGCACTACAGAGAATCAAGCAAAAGTGAGGCAGAAACTACCACACAGAGGAGGTAAGAACTGCAAGAATCAAAAGTCACCTCTTTTTACAACCTATGCAGCAGTTAGTCCTCTAAACACAGGGCTCTATACTTTGATTTCCTGAAAGTAATTCATAAATGCATCCTCTTTTAAGGCTTTGGGTCCTACAAATATTTTAAATTTCCATTTACTCCTCAAGTGTCTCCCAAATGACCTTTTTTTTTAAAGCTTTAACTATCTTTGGATAGGATAATGTATGTTCCTTTTCAAAAACAGTTACAAAGGTTGGATGAGGCTGAGGCATAAGGGCAAGATTATTACTGTAAAAGACAATTGGTTGCTGGGTACAAAAACTTACACCAGCCTCAATATACCCCAGGATAACAGGTTAAAAAAAACCCAGCCTTTTCTGCTGGATTTCCCTAAACTCTACCCTAACCCCACAATATTTAAATACAAAGAAAAAAAGATAAAATGCATTTAAGTTTACCTTAATTTGGAAGAAAAGTATGTCCATAAAATTGGAATCCAATTGCCATGTAATGATGAGTTCAGACAAAAAGTAACAAAATCACCTGCAGGATGATATGTTCTCATCAGATCTTCCTACAGATGGATATAATGTTCTTTTTTGTTTTACTTACAATCTTGATTCTCTCAATCAAGAGAATCTTGTGCATTATCATTTTGTATACTTCAAAAAAAGTTGCCTACTCTAATAGCTTAGAAAATTCATCTCCCTCAAACCCTCTGCTCTTAAAAAAATGTATGTAGATTTAGGATTCTGGGAAAGTCATGGCACTGTAAATGAAATAAGGAAGTCAATTTTTTTCATATTCTGTTTAGGTTCAACAATCAGTAAAATATCAAGGTCCTTACCGTAAGATTTGCCATTTCATAGAAGAACACAGTCACAATCAACCAATTTTTTTTCTAGCACCCAAAATACACTTTCCTTCTCTCCCCTGTCAAATGTACACCCTTAATTTCAGTCATTATCAAAGACAAAACACATTTTTCAACAGATCATTTAAATAATGCTATACACATGAAAAATTAAGTCCTCTGTGTTAAACAGTGCTGTCAAAATATTTGGTTTTAATGATCCTTCCACTAACAATCATCTAGTTTTCTTTTGATTGCTATCTTCATTAAATGGTTTCTGTGGTACCAGATGCTTAAGAATTACTGTCAATTCTTATATCCATATATGGTACATTATATCTTATATCTTTAATGGTATATTAAATAACTAAATATCCTTTCTAAGTTATGTCAATTCATAACTGTAAAATATGTAGGAAAGATGCATTTTTAACAAGTATATTTGTGATAATATAAAGGAAAAATATGCTTGCATTACTTATGACGAAGTAGATCATGAATTACTTAAGCTTTGATTAAGGATTTCATAGCTTTTTTATGGTTAAATTGATAGAATTTTGACGAGCAAATTTGTAATTTAACGGTACTAAGGTGAAAACTATATGTATACAGTGCTTCAGAAGTCACTCATAACATGTTGGTAATTTACAACTTACGTGGAAAACCAACACCTCCATTAAAATAACTATAAAATTTAATATTATTATTATAAACATCTACATATATATATTTAACCATGTAATCAAAATTGTTTCAATAGAAGTGCAATGTAAACTTACACAGCTGTTGACAGTTAACTGCAGTTTAGAGCACTTCAACTTAACTTTTCAATTTTATTCAGAGCACTTAAAGCCACTAAAATGCTTGTTTTCTTTCCAAAGCAATAGCTTTATATCAGAAGCAAATGATACAAACTAAAGACATTAATTTGCTTCTTCATTAATAAAATGCTATATTTCATCATTTGCTATATAAACACTTCTCTGAGAAATTCTACAGATATGGGTAATTCTAAAACTTTTAGAAATAGAAACAACTCTCAAAATTAAACTTAACTAGAGTTACACATCATTACTATTCACATTCTGAAAGTATTTCCAGATACAATGACAGTACTTCTGCATTCTGCAATTTAAACATCATAGAATCATAGAATGGTTTGGGTAGGAAGGGACATTAACAATCATCTCCTTCCAACTCCCATTTTCCACCAGACCATGTTGCTCAGAGCCCCATCAAACCTGGCCTTGAACACTTCCAGAGATAGGGCATCCACAACTTCTCTGGGCTACCTGTTCCAGTGCCTCACCACACTCACAGTAAAGAATTTTTTCCTAATATCTAATCTAAACCTACTGCTTTTTAGTTTGAAGCCATTTCCCCTTGTCCTTTCATTATATGCCCTTGTAAAGAGTCTCTCTTCATCTTTCTTGTAGGCTCCTTTCAGATCCTGGAAGGAGGGTACCCCAAAGCCTTCTCTTTCCTAGGCCCAATTCTCTCAGCCTTCACTACAAGAGAGGTGCTCCATCCCTCTATCAGCTTGGTGACCCTCCTCTGGACTTGTGCCAACAGGTCCTTGTCCTTCCTGTGCCAGGGACCCACAGCTGTATGCAGCACTCCAAGGTGGGTCTCACAAGAGCAGAGTAGAGGGGCAGAATCACCTTCCTCGACCTGCTGGCCACATTTCTTTTGATGCAGCCCAGGACACAATTGGCTTTCTGGGCTGCAAGTGCACATTGCTGGGTCATGTCCAGCCTCTCATCCACCAGCACCCCCAAGTCCTTCTCAGCAGGGCCGCTCTCGATCTGTTCCTCCCCCAGCCTGTATTGATACCAGGGGCTGCCCTGACCCAGGTGCAGCATGTTGCACTCGGTCTTGTTAAACCTCATGAGGTTCCCATGGGCCCACATCTTGAGCTTGTCCAGGTCCCTCTAGATGGCATCCCATCCTTCAGGTGTGTCAACTGCACCACTCAGCTTGGTGACATCTGTAAATTTGTTTAGGATGCATTTGGTCCCTTCATATATGTCATTAATGAAGATATTTAACAGCACTGGTCCAAATACAGAAAAGATACCACTTGTCACTGATGTCCATTGGGACTCTGAGCCACTGATCGCTGCTCTCTGGATTCAATCAATACCTTACCCACCTAGCAGTCCACCCACAAATCCATCTCTCTCCAATTTAAAGAGAAGGATGTGGCTGTAGGAGCAGAAGACCTTCAGAAGAAATATCAAGGAGGAAGAGCTTAGCACCCATTCAAGGAAACCTTTGCTCCCAGGGAAAAGCCATGCAGGGTGCTACGATGTTCTCATTATCTGTCTGCTGAGAGGTAACTCCCTTGATACAAGTGATAAAATTCTCACAGACATGCCTGGAGGCCCCTGCAGGGTTGCCAGGCAGGCCATAAAGCCCAGGGGAAGAATTCAGCCTGGGCTTTTATTGCGCATGCAAAAGCTGTTGTTATAAAAGCACCAAAATGGGTTTCCACCTTTGCCTTCTAGGCCAGTTGTATTGCAGTGTTTTCGACTGTAAAAATAAATTTTCTTTAAAACAGGTGCCTGGGGTTACCTGCATGCATATCAAGCCTTACAGTGGGGGACCATATCAAAGGCTTTACTGAAGTCCAGATAAATGGCATCTGCAGCCCTTCCCTTGTGCACTGATGAAGTCACTCCATCATAGAAGGCCACTGGGTTGGTCCGGCAGGACTTGCCCCTGATGAAATCATGCTGACTGTTCCAAATCATCACCCTATCTTCCATGTGTCTTAGTATAGCTTCTAGAAGGACCTGTCCCATGATTTTCCCAGATACAGAGGTGAGAGTGACAGGTCAGTAGTTCCCAGGGTTCCCCTTTCTACGCTTTCTAAAGATGGGTACAATGTTTCACTTTTTTTTTCAGTCACCTGCTACTTCACTCAATTGCCATATAAAAACATTACAGCCTCATATATTTCCTTCTGTTGTGATCACAGACATACCTATTTCACTACTGTTGAACTAAGATTTTGACCTAAAACTGATACTGTTACATTTTTTATCCTGAACTTTAAGCTTTTATGATGGCCTGGAATAAAATGTGTGTTATGTGCATTAAAGCTCATACTCTATTATCTTCATCATTCATTGGTAGGGGGCATGTGGGGGGTGTGTATGAAGGGGGGGGAAGTCTGACATTGGAATTCTTCACAATAAGTACCTTTAGCATTCTAATTTGAGCCTCTGCATCCTCCTTTTCCTGTTTAAGGAGTTTCATGAGTTCTTGAACCTTTTGTTCATGTTTGATTTTGACATTTTGTAACTCTGATCTAAGATCTGCCAACTCCTGTAGGTGAACTTCTCTTTCCATCTTCAGCTGCCTGTTAGCTGAAGTCATCTCTTCATGTTTAGATTCCTGCTGTTTCTGGAGATCTGAGAGGCTCTTAAGTAATTCCTTTTTGACTTTCTCCTCTTCTGCTATTTTGTTTGTTAGTTCCACACGTACAGAGCTTAAATTTTTTACATCTGCTTGCATTTCTAAGAGTCGTTCTTGGTCTTTTTTATGGATCAAGTTAATAGTTGCAAGTTCTGTCTTCAAGTGTTCCTTCTCAGTTTGCATTTGATTTTGCAGAAAGACTTGCTTTTTCAACTCATTCTCCAATTTTTTTACAGTACCTTGAACTTCTTTGATCTCTTCTTCAAGAGATACCTCGTGTGACTTCATTTCATTCAGTTTTACCTCTTTACAGTGCAGGAGTTCTTCCTGCTGGGCTCTCTTTGTAAGCACATCATTCAGCTCTTTCCGGAGGTTTTCTATTTGGTGTATAGCTGAGAGAAGCTGACTTCTGAGATCATCCTTTTCTTTGATGGCCTAGGAAATAAGAAAAAGAAATCCATTGTGACCTAAAGTCCTTAAAGATAATTGTTGGACAGCTGTCCTTAGACATTAGGAATGTCTAAGGAAAAATTAACATACTTTGTTCTGTGAAAATACAAAAATTTTGCTTGTCATGAACTCAGTTCAAATGTATTCAGTGTTTCTTTAAATTTAGACACAGAACATGTGTGATCTCAAATCTGTACTTGTCCTTAAATTATCTAGCCTCACAAGCAGGGATAGTTTTGGTTAATTCCCTGCTTCTCACATTCTCTCTTTGCAGACTGAGAAGAGTTTCTTTACTGGTTCCTCTAATTAGCAAGACGGAGGAAATGAAGTATTACAGCAGAATACAGGGAGGACTATTGGTCACACACATCTTACCTATAGGTCCATTCCATATGCTGATTTATTTTGCTTACTTTCTAAAATATTACATATGAAGTATACCCACTTTAATTTTTTTTTTAAACTACAGTTTTTTAAACTACAGTTTCTATGAGAAAATACACGAAAAGAGGTGAGGGAAGTGTTATAAAAACAAAAGCCATACAATATAATAGACTGCACCAGCAGAGCATGCGAGTTAAGATTAAAGCTCACATTATGGAGCTTAGCACTGTACTAGCCACCATAGCAGCAAGCAACTTTTGACCCAGCCACTGGAAAATACAGACCCACAGACTCATTGCCAACAGAATGATGGTTTCTACTACTATTCCAAGACAGAATGATCAGCACTAGCATTGATGTGAGTGTTTGTCTTTAAAGCAGTGTCAGCAGCTGAACAAATCAAGAAATTCTTCTAAGTCAAAACCCAAAAAAAACCCTTATTTTTTGCCTGAGAAACTTTATAGGAGGAAAAAGAGATGAATAAGTGGTTTACCATACTGAACAAAGGTAAATTAAAGGCCCAGAAATGTGACAGGATCAATTTTAACAAACTGACTTTTCAAATAACAAGTTCTGAAAAATACAGAGGCTGAAACTGAATACACATGAAGAGCAATAAAAAAAAAAAAAGAGAAGTTACAAAAATATAAGGAACACAGACTCTCTAACTAGATCAATGGAAAAACCTTGGAACTGCATGGTAGATGTTAGCAGCATGCTCATCCCAAATGCAGGTTAGGTGTCTTTTTTGGCTAAAATCTCCATTTTGCTAAAAAATCTCTGCACATTCTCAAACAAAAAAATATCTATTTTTCTGCCTCCACATACCAAATTCAAACTGAGTTGCAGTCCTTATAATATTTCAGAACTTATAGTCTTTACTGGCAACAGAAGATGTCATTACTAAGCCTAGAGTCTGAGAAGAGCTTAAATACAGAAAAGAACTAAAAGTACTCTAGTTGTGCCAAAGGTCACATAGCATTAAGGTCTGTTATCAATCTGACACACATGGTGAAAGTAAACACCTTCTTTCAAAGATCTTACCACTGTCCATTACATGAGATAAAGCATAAGCTGAATGAAGGTTATTATGTAGTAGGATTTCAAGCTTTTTAAAAAAATAACATCACATTATTTCCCCAAAAATTAACTAAAAAATAAGCTAAACTACATTAATCAACACCCGAAAAGTAAGAGCAGCATTCATAGAGAAATTTTCTTCTTTACAAGAGGAAAGCTTTGATTAAGTAAAGAAACTGGAATAAATACCAGAAAAAGAAGAGAATGTGGAACTCCATAATAGCTAAAAAATATTGCCACCTATTAGTTGTCTTCCAGTTTACCAAAAATTTGGTTCAGAACTTAAGGCAGAAAGCAGTTTTAAGTCACAGTTTGCATAAATAAATCCCTTATCTTCATTTCTAAAGCAAATGGAAAGGGTACAAAAAAAAAAAAAATCAACCAACCTTACCTGACTATTCTTTTCCATCAGGTCATTGATAGTTTCATTTTGTTTTTCCGTCTCACGACTCAGTTTCTTACATTTCAACTTCCACTGGCGGATGGCTTCCTGTGCTCTCACCTTCAAATCTTCTCTTTTTTTCTCAGTCTCCAGCCTGAGTGCCTCTGAGTGCTTGAATTCAGAGAGACACCGTTCTGCTTCTTTGGTACTTTCTTCAACCTGTTGAGCTAACTCAGAAGACTGGAGTTCAGTTTGTCTACACCTATTCTCACAAGCCTTGTAGCAATTCTGTATCTCCTTTAGCTGGTCCAGCATTTTTTCCTGCTGCTTCTCCTTGTTTTCCAGGTCAGACGTTAACACCTGGAATCATCATAAAAAAATACGAACATTCTGACTCCAAAGATATGCAGTATGAAACCTTATCAAACAACATACAGCAATGTTAAATCACATTTCTATCTAAAATATGAATAGCATAAAAGATCTGCTTGACTATGAAGGAAAGCCCTGTTAGCCCAGAGAATCTCCCCCTCTGCAATGGTGAAAAATTAATTTCAAGATGAAGTAAAATACATCGTTACTCTATCCTTCCTTCATTTGTTCTTCTTCTGGTTGTTCTTGTTATTTTTCTGTATTATAGGTTTTAGATGGAGTCATTGACCATATGTTACACACTACACAAATAAGAAATAAATCAAAGATTAAAATGTAAGGAGACGTATGTAAGCAGACAAGAGGAAAAAAGAAAACTGGCAAGGAAACAATAGTATTCATCACACCCAAAGTAATCTACAGTATATGAGCTAGTTGTTACCCAGTTTTATGCTAGTTGCTTTTATGAAAGCAACATGCTGAATAAGGGTATATTTGAAAGCACTGAATACAAAGAGAATCCAGCTGCTTGGTAGATGTTTCTAGAACAAAGTGCAAAGATGTTTGAACCATTAATTTTAAAAATAACAAGTGCTGCCTTTCTCAAATTACATTTTTCAGGACTCATAATCAACTCAGGAAAAATATTCTTCATAAACCTTCTGCAAGGACATTTTCAGAAATCAGCTACTGAAGCTACACTAGCAAAACTGTATTTTACTAAGATCATCATGTAGAAATTCATATTAGTATTCTGTATTTTGGGTCTATTTAGACTGTTTTCATACCATTCAGTATTTTCATTAATGATGTAGATGAATTTGATGGACCTGATCTATAGTAAAAAATATTATCAAGCTTCAAGGGACTGAATACTTGAGAAGAGGATTAGATTTCAGAATGACTGAATAAAATTGCACATATAGACTAAAAGAAACAGGTTGTAATTCAGAAGAGACAAGGGAAAAGTACTTTGCCTAGAAAAGAATAAGCAACTTTACAGATGTATAGAGAATAACTATTTAGATAAAGATCCTTCCACAAGGTTGGGGGAGGGAGGGAGACTTGGGTTTGTTGGTTGGGGCTCCTTCTTAGTTGGTTTGTTGTATTTGTTTTATTTATTGAAAACCAGGTCATCACCTCCTGGGAGGCAGTAAATTGTACCAATCTTTTCAGGATGGTATTTGCTGTGCTGAAAAGACAACTGCATGTGCACTCTTGCATGTGACAGATTGTGGTCAAAAAATACAGACAGGAAGGGACTGATGCTATAACCAAGAACAATTCATCCATCTTGCCACTTGTACCCATGCTGCAAAGCAGGAGTAGGATTATCCACTGGACAGTCACTTGCTTATCTGTAGGATGGACATTCCTGCTCTAAGACACAACTTAGATACAGATAACAAAACAATAGGTAAAGTTTATGGAATAGTTGGGAGAAAATGTTACCCAGGTGGTAAAATAAAACAGGAGTCTTTTTAGATTTATGGTTCTACACATTAGAAAAAACCCCACGTGTATTCTTCTTCACTGTTATTTTAAACTGCATTTTTGAGCTCATCAGGCAAAATTACCAGGTCTAACCTCGTAAAAAGTCTTGATTCGTAAGACAGAACAACCAACGAAAAAAAAAGCTCACAAGCTACAATTTTAATCAAAACAAGCTTAATTTCCAATGAAAATAGAGATTATAATACTTCTTTAAAGATAAAGATATAAACTGAGTATAGCAGAAGTTAGAAACAGCCTGATAAAATACAGTCAGATATTACATTTACCCTTCAACATTTCTTCAATCGTGATTATAAATAACATTATCACTTCCCATTTTGTGTCTTTCTGGAGGCACCATAGAGGATATCAGCCTAAATTGATGTACTGCTCAGCTCTGCATCATTAAAAAATAGTTATTTATATATAATTCCCCCAGAGAATACAGTTCATTAGTAGAAGTACAGCCCCCAGAGACTTTTTACTGAAATGAGTCTAAGCTTAAACACAAAAAACAATGTTCAATTAACTATAAACATTCATGTAATTGTGTAGAAGCAAATCAATCTCCAATTTATTGATTTACAGTATAATAAAAAAAGTGGAACATTTGTTTTAGTTATTTACTTTGAAGCGCAACTAATTTATCAATATGAGTTACTTGCATGAGGAGGAAAAATTAATTTTGACACAGATGTGCCAATAAAAATATGAATTTTAATGTTTTATTTTTACAATATGTGTAAATATGATAGATCTTAGCAAATAGTTTGCACTTTCCTTAGAAAAGTTAAGCCAGCACAGACCCAACAGTTGAAATCAGCAGCAAAGCAAGTCAAAATTTCCTGCAGCCTTCTCTGCAAAGCAAGAGTATAGAGAAACAGAGGGCCTCCACATTCTTATCTTTAAGAGCATACTTCAAACCTCACTGTCTATGTACACAGTTTAGTTGTCTACAAAACCCGAAGATTATGGTCGTGCCTTTTGGTTCCTGAAAAAAATCTCAACACACAATCCCAATTTCTAGGCATGTTGTGAAAAAAAAAAAAGCAGGATGACTATTTACAATAGTAATTTTCAAAGTAACATTTCTAACAGAACATTTATAGACAAGCGATCGCCTCACTATTTGTCATTACCTGCCTACACATATCAACCTTGTGGTTGATTTGAAGCAACCCTTTACAACAATGAAAGTTATTAGAACCATTTTAAAGCATGTTGTTTTCACTTAATGACTGGGTCAGTAGAGCCTACCTTGCTAAATATGATATCCCTTTCAGACAAACACTACTCAGAAAATGACTGATCACTGGTTCTTGTGGAATTGTATTATCAGCAAAGAGTAAGTAGTTAATACAACACATAAAACTCCATTAAGCATACTACATATTTTTAGTCCCTAATTTTGACCTTATGAGAATGAAGACTGATTTGTTAGCAAGAAGTAGTTAAGCAAATTGCTGTTGTCATTGGGACAACATCATACTTGGCAGTGGTGTGTTGTGAAAGTATGACCTTGCAATTTCATTTCATAATGATGATCTTATAAACTTCAGCTTTTAATTTCTCTCTAAACAATCTTTACAACTAAAAAAACCTGTTAATTAAGCTAATGCATAGCATCACATTTTTCAATTTTAGCATACTTTCAAAAAACATTAGATTTAATATATAAAATTTTAATGAAGTAAATGCTATGTGCCTACTCTCTTAAGTTTGTCAAGACCTTCAGTCTTGAAAGGTACCCATTTTCTCTTAAAATAACAAAGTATCTTGCACAAAACGTTTATATCTGCATCCTACTATGGATGCACATATGGTCATCCTTGAATATTGGAATAACACCTGGAGTAAGGAGGTAACTGTTTCCCCATCACATATTATATCATTTGTATACAGACATCTGCCAGAGTTCCAATTCTGTTTCCCTTCAACCTTTTAGTCCTCATTTTCCTTTCAGAAACTCAGACTCTCAGTTGTAAAGTAAATTAAAAACGCATGCAGACAATACATCATAAAATTAATGTCATCACGGCCAGGCTTCGCGAACAAAGATTTGGGAAAGGCTCTATCCACATTTGTTACAAGCACACTGTGGCTAAAGAGGCCAATACAAGATAGACATGTCCGATTGCAAAAGGCACAGCAGAAAGACTCCTTAGGTAGTATATTCTGCAAGACACGGTTCTTTCTGTGTTGTCTTTTCTCCTCGAGAGTGATCCTGCGTGCGTTCTCAAAGGAAGCAGCAGCGTTATAGATGGTGTGTCTCCAGACCTCCCGATTGGAGGTCAGAGTAGACCAGTTATGTTGATCAATATGGTCAAGGCTGAGATGTTGTTTCAGGGAGCCCTTGTATCTTTTCTTCGGGGCTCCTCTCATGCGGCAGTTCACCATAAATCAAGATCTTAGGGTGGCGGTGGTCCTTCATCCTGGAGACGTGCCCTGCCCAACGCAGCTGTGTTCTCAGTAACATGGCCTCAATACTTGTGACTGCTGCTCCTTCTAGAACAGATGTATTGGTCACATAATCTGACCAGTGGATGTTTAGGATTGTACGGAGGCAGCATTGATGGAAGCGTTCTAGGAAACACAGGTGGTGGCGGTAGATGACCCATGATTCGGAACCATATAAAAGAGTAGACAGCACAATGGCTTTGTAAACACTGATCTTTGTACTTTTCTTCAGGTGTTTATTATGCCATACTCTTTTATGAAACTTTCCGAAGGCACTCTATGCCTTTGCTAATCTGTTGTCTATCTCTCCGTCAGTCTTACCATCTGAGGAGATGAGGCTACCTAGGTAATTAAACTGCTGGACTGATTTGAGCTCTGATTGGCCAATGGTGATATGGGGATGATGAAAGACTTCCTGAGGTGAATAGGGTTGGTGCGAGAACGCAGCCTTGTTTCACACCATTGCTTTTTAGAAAGGGCTCAGAAAGTGTGTTGCCATATCTGACTTGGCTGCACTGATCCGCATGAAGTGAGATGATCATTTTAAGGAACTTGGGGGGACATCCTAAACGTTCCAAAATCTGCCATAGACCTTTTCTGTTCACAGTATCAAAAGCCTTGGTGAGATCCACAAAGGTTACATAGAGACCCTTATTGTGTTCCCTACACTTCTCTTGCATATCATTAATGTAAGACACATAGTTTGACGGCTTCCTTTGCCAAGCTGTTTGTATGCACATTCCACTGCAGCCGTGGCCAGAGCAGTACTGAATACAAGTTCAGCACAGGCTGAAACTCAGATAGACGCTGGGTCAGGGACTGGGAGGAACCCACTCTGGTATTATAATCAAATGTTGCACCACAGGGTTCTCATTATTTTTTTTGCTGGTTTGTTTGGGAGGTTGCATTAAGGGTGAAATACTGTGTTACCTGTCAGAAAGGAGTTGCCCTTCATTAGGATGACATAGTAGGGAGAAGAGAAAGTACATAGCACTAAATGACAAATAAATTAAACATCTAACACAACAAACATAAGTTTGCTCTCAGCCTCCAGAGTTGTGGGATTTGAGGGAACTGGTCAAAGAGAAACATCAGTCCTGATCACAGACTACACCTTAACCCAGCTCCCATGTCTCTTCAGATTTACAGTGCCTAGAGTTGTGTTAGTGCTAAAGAAATTGGAATTATCAAAGATCTCAGTCTCCATCTTTGTTTTGAGAACATTTTTAAACTTTGTGCTGAAAGTTGTAAGCAGGCCTATGTCCAGTGGAATGAGTCTGAAGATATCCTCTTCAGTTCTGTATTACTGAAGTTTGGACAATGAGCTCAGTGTCACAACCATGTCTATGCACATATTGATGGTGGTTCCCCTTGATACAGCTGTGCCCTGAGCCTTGCAGGCTGCCCTTTTACTATGGCAGGAGAATTTGGCAGAGTGATGCTTACTTTAGATCATGCAGAATACCCTAATTTTCACACTTCTATCTTGGAATTACCCTTCTAGGCAATTCAGAATGTAAATATTTTAAGAATTTCTCCATGACAAGAATACAGAGATGTAGGGTGTTTTGGAGTTGTTTGCTGGAGGGTTTTTTTGTTTGTTCTAATATTAATCCAATTTTCTCTTTCTCAATTGTTACCGTAGTTAACAAGACTGGGATAATCTAAGAGAAAGGACAAGCAATTTCAGGAGATGGCACTCATTAGAAAAAAAGAGAAAAAACTACATTCCTTGGACACTTGAGTTTCCCTTCCAAGTGGCAAATTACTAAGCACCTGTGATTCCAAAAAAATTCTATACAGATGACAAATGCTGACCTTATAGATTAAACACTTCAGATTCCAAGGAGTATCCAGTGTCTTCTGTAGCTCAAGGTCAGTCACACAGAGAACTCAGTGAGCTTCTCTAGATGCAACAGAAGTATGATAATATTATGTGACATACAATATAACAGTATGGATGAAGGTTCTCCTGACAGAAGCAACCCAGGATATTCAGGACATTTTGTTGGTAAAATACATTGTGTATATATACAGCAATTGTTAGCATACTTTGCATTGTGATTACTACAGAAAAAAAACTGATTGTGGTATATTATCTCTTCTCAATCTTTACACAAGATGATTCTGGGTCTCAGTTTTTCTAATCTGATTATTTTCATAGTTTCACTGCTAACAGAACCAAGGGAAGGTATTAGAATATTCATGTCAACTAATTCACCCCCAATATAACATCAAATACTCTCCTCCTGGCTTTAATATCTGAAGATCTTTATAAGAGATAATTATTTTTGTGGAACAGTTAAAAAACGTCATTAAGATTAGCTACTAAATCCTGGGAGTACAGCATATTAATGCTCCAGAGATCTAAATGCAAGTACCAATTACAAAGTTTGTATGAGCCCTCAGACTACAACACTGCCAGAGACATTTCAGTTGAGAGGCTCTGGCTAGGGCTGACACAGAACAGAAGTGATGAACAAACTCAGATGCAACATTTGCCCCAGGTAAAACAGTTGTGCATCTAGTTTTCTACAGATCCAATATCCCAGCATCTAATCTAGCTTTCAACTTTCATAAGAAACTGGAGGCACAGAAAGAGAACAACATTTTCCAGTTATAGACTAGTTATTTACCTGAAGTGTAAACTAATCACTACAGGCACAAAACATGTGATTACTACCATTTTAGAAACTCCTGCAGTTTGGACTTCTAGTCCCTAGTTTGACTACTCATATCATACTCTTGCCCTGTTTTTGACACCCAATTTGAAAATAAAATCACCACAAACTACAAAACAAAATTCATCCTAGGTATAGAAAACTACATATAGAGTATTCAGTATACAATTTCTTAAAACTCACATGAACATTTAAAATGCAAGTGAGGACCACTCATTTGCTACAGTTTACAGAACAAGTGCCTTACATCACAGCTATGTGCAAACATTCTACACCAGTAGGAACACAGAAAGTCACATTTCACCCCACCATACTAATTGGATCAGTCACCTAAAGTGGATCTATATGTCTTTTTCTCCCTCATTTCTTTTTGGTGCCTTGTACCTCAGCAGTACAGCCACCAGATTGTAATGCTATGCAATCATACTACTGTCATTGGGAATGCTTTCAACAATTAATTATTGAACCTAATTATTCTCTAACTAATTTTTCCCAAATACAGACCCCAGATACTAATTTATTATCACAATCTGATCTGCATCTCTTGCAAAACAATGTATCTAACCACTAGGAACCACTAATCCAGAAGATTTAGATTTTTCATGCAAGTATAACTTCTGTGAATTGAAGAATCAAAGACAGATACATTCAATCAGTCAAAAAGTACATTCACTCGGTAAAAAGTATGCTGCACAAAATCAATTTCTTTAAGTGATGGTTTCTCTATATTTTTCCAAAGCTTGAACTGCTAATCTTCCTGAAAGATAACATCGTACAAGATACACCAAAACCATCTTCCCCCCCCCAGGTTGATATGTGATTTTAGAGAGAAAGTTCATCAAAGCAAATAGCATCTGTTCATTTTAGATCTATCTGGAGCACTATTGCAGTATTTGAACACTGACATGGCAATACAGGTTGGTCTGCAGAAGTACTGATTTCTTCTATTTTGTAAGATATCTTTAAATTTAGAAAATAGTTACTTATTGATTTTTAGAAACCTTAATTGGCTTGTATAATGACAATAATTGGCTAACAGTTTCATCTGTAGAAGAAAAGTCATAAAATGAATTTTAATGAGAATACAAATCAATATTCATAAGACTGAAAGACATATTACTGAAGAATTCTAATATTATATAAACACATCAATAATTTTCCCTCAGAAAATCTGAAATATTTTAACAAACTGACTGTACTAAGACCTTATTAGAATGAAGACGTAGTAAATCAAACAATTTCACAGGCGTAAGAGTCTAAAACCACTTATGGAGAAAGTAGGGTATTGCATCCTTATAATTCGTGCACTTCATTTATTTCTTAGTCATAATAATTAGATCATAATAGTCAACCATAACAGCCCAATATCTATACAGTTTCATTCAGAAAAGTGTATTTAAGATAGTTGTATACATTTGCAAGATCTCACAGCAGCATGCTCACATAAAAAACAATAACTGAAATAAAACGTTTCTCTATTAAATTTAAAAATTAATTTAAGATTGAACTCACTTCTAAACATGAGTTTAAGAATACATTTTAACCTTTTCATCCTCTCTGTTTTACATCACGTGATTTTATGGCAACTCTTGGGGACTAAATGAAAAACACATAACTCAAATTGTTGAAAACAATGACATTTAAATAAATCAAAAGAAATTTCTAGTATCACATCTACATCAGAGGCAAGCGCAGTTAGATCCTCCCATTAAACAAAGATAAATTACACCAAAGTCAAACATGACTGGTCACTTCCAACTGGGAATGAGACTATCTGAGAGGAGCAGCTGTTAGAAAAGCTTGACAAAATGCTTTGTTAGAACATGAGTTTAGAAATTCACATCCTTGCACTCCTTGATGTCTCATTAAAAGAAAAACACACTAGCTATTTTCCTGTTACTGCCTCTGTAGGAGAAAGGCAGTGGGAAGCAGATAAGAAGAACAAAGTATTTTCTGTTGAGAAAATGAGGGAAGTCAAAGATTTCTAACTCAGAGCAATGACAACGACCCCGACTGAGCACTCTCACATGAGTATTTTCAGAGCAGGAAATTAGTATTAGAAGATCATTCTGACTCTTAAGAAAGCATGTTCTACAAGCAGAATTTTAAAGTAATTGGTTTTCTGTGGGTTTTTATTCCATAATTCCTGCCTCCAAAATAATTGGAATTTCTCAGGCCCCACAAACCAAAAAAACAGAATGGTTTGGGTTAGTCTGGAGTTTATAGGCCAACTATAATACCAATGTTGATGGGCATCAGGAAACGAGTTCTACTTGTTTTACCCTCTATAGAAGCACTTGAGGTCTTTTTAAACCTATTCAATGACCAAATTTCATAAAGCATGTAGGAACTTATTTTGAGATTGCAACTTTTTCCGAATGTAATTTGATGTACTACTTTCATTCAAAACAGCACAGGAGTTGACAAGGTAAAAAAGCAGTAGAAGTAAACTGAACAGTACAGTCCTGTAAATCTATGAAAACACCAAAAAATAAATTCCTACATTTGAATTTCCAAAGTGATATGACATCATTTCAAAGTATCCTCACTAGAAAAATAATACAAATTACAACCCCCCTTGCTTACAGAACACCCCAATACAAGCACAATAAAATGTTAAGTCCTTGAATACTGAAATAATACATGCACTTTTGAAAACAATCTCATTTCTCTGACAGTCATGAGAGAGAAGAAAATAGTTACTGTTCAGGCATCTTACTACTAATGACAAATCTAGACGAGATCAAAAAATACAGAAATCTCCCATCTTAAAAAAAGGCTACTGCCTACTTAGATCTAATTTTGTGGTAAAAGTCTTCAAACTAAAATTCCAGTACCAAAGACTGCTTTTATTCTTTTCACAGAGAATCACGTTAAATAGTATTGCTTATCATACATAAGAACACTAATACTTATAATAATAATTACATTACTATATTGCATTTAATTGATTAAAAAAGAGAAATTGTAATCTGCTTTTGTTACTCTACCGCACTATCTTGTAGACCAAGGCATCTGAGTTTTTGAAATTAAACTTTAGTTCTGAAGCATGATGGTATGGAGAATAAGGAAGTAAGTACTGCCTTATAAAAGTAATTCCAAAACCCATTATTAACGATAACTGCTGATAAAAATCAGATCACCTTTTCTTTGCACATGGGAAAGAAGTAATCCAAACCATGAAATCATGGGCAATAGCAAATACCTTTTTTGGTATTAAGATGGAAGAGAATAAAACTCTGCAAACTCAAATGACTTTTCAAAGTTATTTACACAATAAAGAAGACCATAACAGTAACTCCTAGTTTGAAACATTAATTCCTAATCTATCATCTAATGTTAAACAGATTTAAAATTATAAAAAAAAAACCAAAACACCGCCAAACAAAAAGCAACAAAACCAA
The DNA here is from genome assembly GCF_003945595.2 of Pipra filicauda. Lineage (NCBI taxonomy): Eukaryota > Metazoa > Chordata > Aves > Passeriformes > Pipridae > Pipra > Pipra filicauda. The sequence continues at coordinate 2,601,981 of NW_024104975.1, read as the reverse complement.
ACTTACCTGTATGTGCATTACAAGCTGTGCTTTCTCCTTGTCCTTACGCTCTATGCATCTCTTTAGTTCTTCTACCTCTGACATTACAGCATTATGATTCAGCTTTGCTTTAAGTTCCAAAATATGTTTCTCCAGATCTTGCTTCTCTCTCTCGTATCTTTCAGCTACTGTAAAACAGCAAGAACAGAGCAACAGACTCAGTAGAAACACTGACTTGTGGTAAATTAATTTTATCTCATTTCTCTTTTGGCAATTTTCTTCTCTACTTGAGACTATTCTATAACTATTGATTTTGATCAAAATACCTGAAAAACGGCTATACCTGTATCATAACCTCATAACCTTTTACTGAATGAGACAGTATTTTTCAGTCATTTTATAGGGGTATTCCACTCTTACACACACACACACACCCCTTACCCCAGCTCCCGTAAAAAACAAAACCACCCAAAACCCCAACAAAATTTAATAAAATAAAATAGGATAGAAAAAACAATGGAGAAGTTTTGATGTAAATGAAATTTGGCCATAAGCTTCAAGGCCAAGATTTTATCCCATCAGAGTAACACCTCCTGATTTGGAAGTCACATTATCTGTGAATTTTATGTCTGAATCCTACAAGTCAAACCAAAGTTTTTGATAAGACTAAGCTATAAATTCCTTCAACCAGAAATTCAAAGGTCTTTATTCATAGACAACTACTAGAGGCATAAAAAAAATAAATCTCCATTTGTCTTCTTCCCATGTATCTTTGAAAAAACAAAAATAACAGAGTAAGGTAAAACATAATTGCAAAAATTATATAAATATATGCAGACATCTTAATAGTTCCAGTACATTTTTATTTTCTTCATATTTTTACAATCACCTTGATTTATTATTATATAATTAATGGGAAAATTAAAACATGCTCTCATTAACATGAAAGGCATATTGTTTCAAGTAAATTGACTTTTCAGTAGAACATTAACTTGATTGGAGAAAAAAAATTGAAATTACATTTCTGAAGCTCAGCCATGTACATGATCTAGTCAATTTGCAGTGCTCTGTATAAGAGTTGTAAAACAGGGAGTCAGAGTGCTATTTTAAAAATCAAGATAATGCAGTAGCTGAAGTATTAAAATACAAAAATAACTCATTAGCCAAACCAATTAAACATTCACATAAACCCTGGACTTGGACACTATTCCTGTATTATCTTGAGTAATACATTTCCATGCTAATAAGGAGAAAGATAAAGACTTTCTCTAATGCCTTTCTGATTATGTTTGAAAAGTTTAAATACAGATAGATAACTAACAATTAAGTTAAGACCTTGCTAAACTGGTAATTTAAGATGCAATTATATCTTGAAATTGTTTAAAGTATTTTTCTTCTAAATAAAATTATTCCAACTCTAAAACTCCAACATACTACAAACAGAAGCCCTGACTGCACCATACAGGAAAATTTTCTAAACCACTCAGGAACATATTGTTCCTTAGAAATTCTACCAGAAAGTCCTCAGCCTTATTAACTACCTAATAAATGACTCGTGCTATGATTTTCAAGATGGCAGAATTCAAACTACACAAGGACTGAAATGCAAGGTTTCTGAAAAATTATTAGTTAAAAATAATACAAATGTTTTTCTTCTGTAAAAACACTATCCAGTTTGCTGAAATTGTCTCATCTGTTTTAACCATGCAAATTAAGATATTTAATCCTAAATTAACCATCATTGCTATTTGCCTGTTAATATTCAGGTGCCAATACTTATTAATTTAAATCTGAGGAATTAAGTGGCTGCTTTTGCTGAAACAACAGAAGAATTAGACTGCAATTCTAAGACAGTTAATGTCCGGTCTTATTAATTTGTAGGCTTCAAGTGCAAAATACAAGTTGTACCTGCTCTAACTCTCCTGTCATCATCTTGTACATCCTGGTAGCTTTGGCGATGCATAGCAGCTTGTGAAATTTGATGTTGCAATTCTACACGGTCTTCTTCTGCTCTCAGAAGTTGGGAACGAAGATCCTCAATCTAAAATGTATATACAAGTATCAAACGTTTAATAAAAACCAAAATGAAGGAGCAAACAGCATACTTTTATCAAGCACTAGAAGAAATAATACTACACACAAATAATATTTATAAGTGAATCTTGAGAGTACTGCAGATCGTAAACAAAAAGACAAATTACTTCCTAATTACAGGCCACAAAGTGATTTTTCAAAATGAAAGGAAACATTTTAATTTGTTATGTTTACCACAGTTGCACATTAATTTCTCTAAACCAAACAAAATGCTACCATAGTATATGTTACAACTGTCTTTTTACATAGCTAGTGAAAATATCACAATATTTGTTGTTGTCAATAAACAACATATTTTATTTAAATTGTGCTCCTTAAAAATACAATGTATTTATTCTTAACATGCACTGAGCCTTTTAACATTTTTCTTTCTATCATATACAGATAGCACTTACAAAGAAGGCGTCATGACACAGGAAAATAAAGAAAATAAGACACGCTAAAATTGAATTGGAGAAAAATACCTCTAATTCTTATTACTCTATATTCCATGCCCAGTGAGTTAAATTCAAAGCAGTAATACAGCCAACTCACACTTCTGCTAGATACACAAGTCAAACAACTAATGTTAAAAGATAAGTATACCAATTGCCCCCTTCCTATCCTAAATTTAATCATATGTGCATCAATAGCTACTGTTTAGAGGACACTTTAGTTTTTCAGATATTTGCTTATATATTTTTATCACGTTATAATACAGCAAATATTTCTAGGTCATTCATTTATCTGAATTCACCAATTATAGCATGCACTTTGCATAACAATAATTACTAATATAGAAGTTTTTCTAAAGCATACTATGAAAAGAAGTTACAAATAACGTGTTTATGTACTGAAATGTACCATTGCTACCACTACTATAATTACTATATATGAACATATATACATAAAAGTTTGGAAAGCAGAAAAAGTATAACAAGAGCTCAGTCCACACATTTTAGACACTTAAACCTGTATCTTCTTTTTTCCCCCTCACAAAACAATGTTAGCAGAGTATGAAATAGGAAGATTAAGCAAAAAGACTCAGACACAACCTAGTATGAAAACTTTAAGATTTTTACCACACCAAAGCAGTTACCTGATGCAAAAGAACTTCTCTACTGCCTTCAGATTCACTCAACTTTTTTCGAGACTGCTCCAATTCCTGCTCAAGCTTTCATTTCAGAGGGTGATGAAGATAGAAAAGCAATGTATGCATCATAGCATAAAAAGGTATTTTAAATATTTAATTCTGACACAAATTAATCTATATAAGCATCTATTTAAAACAAGGTATAATATACACAATATTTTTATTTGTCCAAAATCTTAAAGCAAACTTTCATTTCTACAAAATCCCTGCTACATTTATTTAAATTACATGAAGAGAATTTAACTAGTAGTCTATAATTTTTGCACAATATTCTGTATCACATGAAGATACAAAGTCATTTGTATTATCCAGAACAAAAAAAGCACAAAAGCAAATTTTTACTGGGTTGAAAGTAAAATAACGGAAGATCAAGTTTCAAAAACACTGTCTCTGGACTTGAAACATACTTTCAAACTCAAAATGAACATTTAGTATTTGAAGACACCTTTGTTACATAGTTTATTCATAGAAGTGTTAAAGATGACATGCATTGGTAGAACTGGTAATTACTAAAATCAGTGTTTTTTCTGTGTTGTACAAGATGATATATTTGAATTATTCTGGAAACAAGATGACTTAAAAATTGAAGTGCCCTGAATTTCATAAAATTAGCAGTTTTCCTAAAAACATAATATTAAAACTGTGATAATCAGATATAGTCAAACTTAGGACCATTTGGAAAAAAACCAGAAAGCAAAATCTACAAAATATTTTCTGACTTCTACCATAAATAGTTCAAAGATCCACATGGAAATAAATATAGATTTTGACAGCAGAAATTGTTATTGTTGAGATAGCAATCTCAAAGAGGATGTTGAGAGGTTGGCAAATCGGCAAAGTAAACAAGACCAGCATTAAGGGCACGAAGAGAGCAACATAACATAAAATACTCCATAAAGGTTTAGCATAAAGGGGTATAACTACAGCCCTAGCATCCTGCTAGAAATACAAGAAATCTTGTTTTCTATGAACAGGAAGAGAGCAATATGGCAACATATTCAGTAAGAGCAATTAATAATAACTATGGTGCAAAATAACCAGCATAAGTTAGTTGCAGAGATGAAGAAAAGACGCACCTCTGAGCTGCTGCAAATAAGCAACAGCAGACTATGTATAAATTTAGAGGCAAATCAGAGAAAGAAATCAAGGATAATCCCCAAGTTATAAATCTGTCTGCCTAGCAGGATGGAAGAGTCATTAGAAGTAACACACTATAACTAAAGAGCTTTGAAAGAGACACAAGTTCAGCATAGCTATATTCACAGTGCCTCTGACGCAGAGAAAAACCCAAACCTTGTATTCTTAAAGAGTAAAATAAGTTTTATCCTGCTGGTTTTTCTGAAAAACGAAGCATATACTGTAACAGATGACCCTACAAACTCATTTAAAACCAACCAAAAAGGAAAAAATTGAGTCTTACTTGTTTTTTTTCACTTTCGTATTTCACAAGTTTGTTTTTCATGAGTTCTTCTGTTTCAGCTGCTTTAGCATCTTGCTTCCTTAAAGCCTTTAGAGGAGAAACATACATTGTAAACTTCATTACAAAGGTTACAGAAGCTGTCTTTCTAAGGCTGTTAAAATTAAAAAATCTGCTGACACATTTAAGAAAGAAGATCTAGAGAAATGCTGTCTGTCTGCTTCTAGTATTTCCATGTAGAGCCAATGTATATTGTTATGAAAAAATAAATATAAGTCCATGCATACATAAACACACCCATGCAGAGAACAGGGACAAATAAAAAGTCTAAACTAGCACTAACATCCTTCCGACGTATAGAGCTCAGACGCTTAAGGTTGACCCCAAACACCTTGAGATGAAGGTCTAAAAGGCAGATACTCTACAGATTAGTTGTGCACATATCAGAGAAGATGGATATATTTTCTAATATAAGGTGTGCATGTTATGAAAAACAATGATAAAGTGCACTGTAGTAAAGAAAACACTACCACAAGTCGTGTTGGAACTCAAAAAAAAAAAAAAAGGAAAAGGTTATTTTTATCTGAATCTGGGTAGATGCTTAAAATCGCAGTATTACAACTGAATCAACTGAAACATTCCTAATCAAAAGTTATTGACATTGATGTGCCCTACTTTGACAACAACAACAAAAAGCAAACAAAACAAATCCATGGGGACTTTTCCTGTTCCCTCTCAGACTGAGGTATCTAAAACCACATATGTACATTTTGTAAAGTATCTTACAAAAATAATATTGCCTTGAATATCAATTTCAAAATCTTTTCCCTCTGCAAACCAACATTATTTGCAGAACACAGACAATCACTGGCAAAGGAAGCATTAGGCATGACAGACATTAATGACATGTACAATTTGCAACATACGTAACCCGAGTTTGGATATCTTAAGCCACAACAATGTCATTGGCTCATTTTAAATATCAGCTGAGAGAGACCAGTAGCCACATACTGATAGTCCACCATGAATTTGATCAACTGTTAATAAATCATGTTCTTTATCTGCACAACATGACCACCTGTCTTTCACACTAGTTACAAATCAATCAATTAGAGACCTTAGTACAAATCTTTTACTTTCATCTCATATAATGAAGCATAAGTACACCTATTCCTTTCACAATTCCTTGCTAAAACTACAACAGAACAACAAAAAACATAGCCTGTAGAGAATGAAACATCTTTTTCCCAGTCTGCTCTTCCCAAGCAGCATTTTCATTTTACATTTTAAAGAAATATCTCTTTTAACAAATATCCCTGAAATTTGCCTCTATTTATAGTGCAATATCATTCAGTTTTTGAACATTTTCTCTCCACTGTATAGTGGAGAACAATTTCATAGTATGAAAACAGAGTGCAAGATATTAATCAACTTCAATGAAGCTAGGCTCTCAGCTTTAGAAGTTTTGCTTTCATAAGTAGCTTTTTAGAGAAAATAAATGGATTTATATATTTATCTCACTCTTACATCCTCACCTCAGGAAACATAAGGGTTTCAGTATAGTTTGGGTTTCTCTCCTGCTTGAACAGCTTACATTAAAAACTGAAACTGTGGAAGATATTAATCATACCTATGTCACTGAAAATATTATGCTACATAAAGTTACACTTTTAGTCATACTGATCCCTAATCAGATACTAGAAGACTGTAACATATTTAAGATATTTCCCTAAGTATTCAGTAGAGATTTAAATCAATCATTCCAGTCAACTATAAAACTCAACACTGCACATATTTTACTCAAAAAGACTCTCGGCAGAAGTCCCAAAAAGCTATGTAAACAAAAGTCAAAGAGCATCACTTCAACTAATGCCATTATTGCACAAGATGGCTGGGTTTTGGGTTGGGGTTTTTCTTTAGGTTTCTTTCTGTTTCTTTGAGTGGTTTGTTTTGTTTTGTTTATTTTAATGACTAGAAGTACCAGTTCAGAACAGTCTACTTTGAATATATGATGTGTACTACCTCCAGCTGAGCTTCATTCTTACTAGCAAAATTGGAAGTTCTGTTATATACAGTCAACTTTATGCCAACCACATTTTGGGACTAAATTAAGAATTAACATAGTATCAAAAATGCATGTTTTCATGTGCAGATTTGCCTAGAGATGTGAGCATCATAAGAAAAATACTAAAGCTGGGTTGAAATTAGAAATACTAGTAAAATTGTCCAAGATTTTCCTGCTGAAGGCAAAAAGTATGTCTCTGCATCTGTAGTACATCCCAATTCCAAGAAGAAACCACAGAAATAAATATGCCATTTCAACTTATCAGGATCACTGACTGATATTTAGGCTATTAAATAGCAATAATTTCAAATAAAAAGGCAGTATTTCCTGTAACTGATACTACAAATATAACATTGTTTTGTTTTCTGCATATTGTAAAAATAGCCCATACCTATTTCATTTTAAGGAAGAAAACAGCTCATATATATATATACCAGAGTTAAAATACTACAAAAAGAATGTGATGTTATAAGAAGATAAACATACTACATATGCACTGCTTCAACTGAGAAAAATGCATCATTCCAGTAGGTGTTAGGTAGGAAATCAATTAATCAGTCTAAATGCCATTAAATGGAAACATCTGGTCACCACAGCCCAACGAACATCAGCTGTTACTGACAATTCAGAAATTGCATAGGTAATAGTTAATTCTATGTTTTTCCTCTTTCCTGTACTCCTTTTTAAATAATTCTCTCTTCCTGGTTTGCGCCATTCTTGTTTTTATCCACTAAAGATATCTCTATGTAAGCTTTCTCTTGGGAAAAAAGAAAGAAACAAACAAAACATATGAAGACCCCACTGATTCTTTGATTTCATTTGTTGTCTCCAAAGAAGGGTTTGGGGGAGTCAAATGCCAAATATGGGAACTAGGAAGGGGATGCTAAGGATAACAGTCCCAGCACACACTCCTCCTTGATGGCTCCCAAGCAGCAGGCAGACATTGCACAGAAGAGATGAAGCACCAAGGAATGGTTACAGGCCTACAGTCAACAGGATTTGCCCACCAAGATCCTTCTTTTGAAAGCATTAGTATCCAGGTTGGTCAGGAGGAGGCTGACAAGGAGGTTGATGAGGCCTTGGAGGGGGCAGGTATAGAGGAGAAAACAAGAAAACAGAGAACTTCCATGTAAAGAGGTCTTCATAGCATGGTTTTGGGATGAACCAGCTAGATATTCCACTGCCTGCCTAGGTGGTCAAGTTAGATGAACTTTTGATTTGACCAAAGAGAAAATTTCTTACAGGTCTTTATAAAGAGCTCACTAGCACAAGACAGTATTAGAATATAAACCTAACTGGTATACCTCAACTCAGTATACCTCATCCATATGAATACAGAATATATCAAACCCCAAAACTTCAAAAAGATAAAATAATTTACTCCCTGCTGGACAGATGAATTTTTCCTATGCTTGAGGAAAACTATGTGGAGGATTCTGTAACAAAAATTCTCAATCTTTCCAATTTATGAAAATCTTTCAAGAGCAAATCACAACTTTCACCGCAATTTAAGTCTGCTGACTTTTCTAAGGGTTTGGGGTTTGGTCTTACTTTGGTTTTGCTGTGTTGCCATTTTTTTTTTTAATAAAACCAGATTATTTGAAAGCAATGCACAGACCACAAACTGCAATTTGCTCTTTCAAAGTGCAACCGATCAGTGAGTTATTCACACTATCAGAAATACACAAGCAGACCAGCCTCACACTATATTTTAAAATAAGGCAAAAATGTACCACATCCTAACTTGAATGAAAATCCTTTCCCTAACCTGCTACATTAGTGACTAGCATGGGTCCAACTGTGCTACCTAGATGTATCAGCCAGGCATCTAAAGACAGACTACCTAGCTATTTCAGTGACAGATAGGTATGAGACTTGCTCATGCTCCAAGAAAGAGTCAGATTCAACCAAAACAGAAACCATTATCCACGGGTGGCATAGCACAGAGCCAAAGAGCAAGTATCAATGATGCCCTAAAATATCCAGATGGCTCAGAGCACAGATCAAGTTTATGTTTGTCTAAAAAGATCAGAGATAAAGATATGTAAAAAAGAATTTTCAATATCACTTTTGACCATCAGTTTACCCCACTCTGTCCACCAGCTTCTTGCACTTCACGGTATTTGCAGTGGGGGGAAAACAGAATCTAAGCATATAGATGCACAAAGAAAAAGTAAAAAATGCTTCCTGGCCTATCCAGTTGCTACCTTAAGACTAACTATAGTCATTGCCTTACCACAGTCAGTGGGTTCAAACTATTCTATAAAGATGATTCTGTTTGCCTGAAGCTTGCAAAGCATGAACACATGGACACATTTCACCAAAATCCAGGAAGCCAAGCACAAGATTTTGTAAAGCTATCCAGGATACCCAATGTATATAAAAGCTCTTTAAAGCCCATTTTTCAGAATGATACTTGATCTTTTTTTAGAACATAGATGCATAAATACAAACAAACAGGAAGAGGTGATGGTATCTTTATGTTAAAAAAAAAAAAGCACTGAGGAATCTCAAAATAGTTTTAGTTTACACAACTAATAAGGTTGTTAAAGCAATCCATGTATACATGTTACAGCACTGGCAAGATGTGCATATTTGTTCTCCTTTCTAATCAGAAACATGTTTGTATCATGAATTTAGAAATAATCGAAGATATAAGATTTGCATGGATTTTTTTGCTAATTGCTATTTTCTAATTTGCAGTAATTGCTGTTTAAATGCATCAATACACATTAAGTTAAAAGATACATGAAAATGTAGAGAAAATTTTTATCTGCCTACACACAGCATAGATAGACAACAAATTCAAAATAAAAATGCATATTTAGAAATGAAACATGTAAAATGTTATACACAAAGCTGTCTTTATGGTCAGTATAGAGATATCATCAGTATAGATGATATCACTAGATATCATCTTGGTTAATAATTAGTCTATAATTATAATAATACTACAATACAAATAAGAAGTTTGCACATTATACAAAAGTCTGATAGAAGGAAAAGACAGACAAGGGAAAGACCAAAACAAATGTATTGTTATATTCAGTTAGACCCTGAAAATATATAATTTAAAAACTACAATTTAGGAAGATGATTCTCTTAAGATGGTAAAACACTGACAAGTAGTGGTCAGTTACAGGCACTGCACTTTCCTTAAAAATAACACTTAAACCTCACATAAACTTCACAAGATTTCTTAATTAAAGCAACTACTGGTCACATCCAAAAGTTAAATTTTATTTTGTTTGGTTTGAAATGTGTAACAGGCAAACTAATGAAAAAATTGTATTATTAAATAGCCACAAATGCTTTAAATAGCATTTATCTATAAATCATCCGGGCTATATTACATGACAGGATTTCAAAACTCAGTCCAAACACTACCCTCCTTTCCATTAATATTACTTGGGAAGCATCTTGAAGAAATTAAACAGAAATAGACTTCAATAGAACATCACACCCACGCAATGATCACCACAAGACTGAGGCCACTGACAGAGCTGAGTCCATCTAACTCACAATTCAAACTACAAAGGACAAGAAACAGAATAACAAAGTAATAAACTCTTAAAATTATGCAGAAACACATTTCATTCAAACAACAATTGTAGCAAAACATTTATTTTATTGTGACTAGGCTATGCAAAAGTACACAAAGCAACTCAAGTACATTCTTTCTAAAATACAGCAACTTAAGCTGTATTTTAGAACGGGGTTCCTCAGGAAAAATAACTCCCAAAAATACGTACAGAATAAAATAAAATTTGCAGCAGAAAAGATTAAACCATCTTAATTCCCAGCTGGACATCTTAGGGGAATGGAAGGTCTGGGATGTACTTAGTATTTCATATTCATTTTGCATAAAATTCAAAAGATGAGCAACTAAAAAAAAAGGTACCTAGCCTGAAGGTTCATGATCACATAGACCATGATCATTCATACGATCTGTGAAAGACCATACGAAAATTCTTTGAACTACATTTGAACTCATTCACTTGAAGCCAAATTTTCCTTCTAAGGAAACCATGGCAGCATCAATGAATCTTTAGAGATACAAGTCATCATCCCTTTAAAAGGATAAAAAAAGGTTGTTCCAATCTGTAGATAACACTATCAAATCACACCAATTCATTTCACTTAGCATTCCTTTTCCAGACTGAAGGCACAACCGAAGAATCTAGAAATGGACGTGGGCATATTAAAGAGCAATGAGAACTGAAATTAAGCACTCTAGTTCTTTTCACCCATTAGGACACCAATTGGGGGAAAAATGAAACAGTAAGTCTTTCTGAAAGACTTTCTGAAAGACTGAAAGCAGAAGAACTACAATCCTTTTGATAACTTTTTGATTACTTTTTATCTACATCAACAAAGCACCTTACCTCTTTGAACAGTGTCTAGCTTTACATGAAATACATAGCATCATTCTACATTAAGGTTCCTTAGTATCACTGTACAGTATAATGCCTTCCAAAAAGCATGTATACTGTTGCTAATACTAAAAGTGAAAAACAAGAAATTGCACATTTATTCTCAACTATAATATTCTATTGCATAGTTAGAGATAACATCACAAATAATATCTTAAGGAAAGTGAAATAAAACGTTACACCATGTTAAGACAGATTTTTCAAAATAGGAGTAAAATCAGAAAAAGTATTTTTCATACATTTCCTAAAACAAGCAGAAAAAAAAGCTAGCAGCTGTCTCAAATTTTAATTTATTTTATAAACATTTCTATTTGTCTCCTAAATGATATTTTATATTTCATCAGATACTGTTGAATGAAACTGAAAAGCAATGAAAAGCTGTCTGGCCACTACAGTGCATTTGATTGTTTGTTGAAATAAATTTAAAATAAACTATTCACTGCAAGCAGTGATTGATTCACTGCAAGCAATTGATTCACTGCAAGCAAACATTTTAGAAAACAAAATGTTTTTAATTGAGAAAATCCAGCTAATGTCTTGCTTTTGTTTGCTTGGGGTTTCAGGAAGGGCATAGGGGCAGGTTCTTAGAACACTTGTGGAAGTTACCAAAAAGGTCTAAACATAGTCAGGACAGTATAATGAAGAACTGAAACTGTACTTGGTATCATCTAGTCATAAAAACAAGCTGAGCTGGACTGATAGAGTTAAAAAATGTGCCACAGATATGAGCACTTTTGCCAGTTTGACAGGTACAGGCTCACAAATGCAACACATTCCTAATTAAATCCCAAACACAGGGGAAGTTTTCATTTGCATACCTCTTGTACTTGAAGAGACATATGTCCCAATTGGTCCTGGCGCCTTTCTACAAGCTGTCTTTCAGCACGCATCTCTTGTTCTATCTCCTGAAGTCTTCTCTCTACGCGTTCTGATACCTTCAAATGGAAAAAAACCATGCTGTAGGAAATTAGTGTGCCTTTTACTACATCTGAAAGCAACAACGGCAAAAAAGGGTAGAGTATGGGGCACAAAGAAAAAAGAATTTGTATTTTATTAAAAAAGATTTAGAATGATAGAGAAAATAACTAGTTACAGCAGTGAGTACTCCAGAAGCAGGGAACCAAATAATTATCTTGCCAGCAATATCCTCCTTTAGGTATATGCATATTTTCCTCTACAGTGGTGGTTCTATTCCAGTGTTAAATATCTCAGTATCAAGTTTAGTGCAGCCTAACATGAAGCTGCAATATAAAAATCTTAACTTCTCTGTCACAAGCCTGATTAACCTCTCAAGGGATATTTCTTTCACATATCCAGTCTGCAAAACAGACCAATGTTTGCCTCTTTTATACTCTGAAATCTGTGAGTGAAAAGTAGTAAACAAGAGCCAAGTATAAGAGAATGACTGTAACAATACAAAATAATTACATCACTTTAAGCCTTTTTCCCAATATTTTGTGAATCCATGCACAAACCAATACAAATAATAGTAGTTATTTATTAAAGCAATTGGGATTATGAACACAATAGCTCAATCTTAATACAATACCAGAATTACTTCACTTTTGCAATTCAAGCTGCTAGCAGACAGCACCCTCTTGAGGCAGTAAATTAAATTTATCTTGTTAAAGATTAGCAAGAAAAATATTTAAGTATCATTTCCTCCCTACCTTAAAACTAACTATTTTAAACAACCACTAGAAAGCAATGTATCTATTATCAAATGGTATTTAGATAAAAAGAGAAAGACATAAAACACCATTCAACTACTAGTTTCTAATGTACATGGCGGGGAACAAGTTCTCATCCTGCTCTATTAAGGACACTTCTACTAGCTCTAGGCATATGCACACATAGAAAATTTTAACATGAGCAACACACAGGTGCAGCAACAGAAACATAATTAAGGTTACACATATTTTGGGCTTCACGAGGTTTAAAGAATGAAACAGCCTTTTTCTTAACAACAGAATACATCCTTTGGAAAACATTTCTTGTTTGCACAGTCAGATAAATAGTAAGCTTACAGTTTGGAATGTGGTATTTTTCCTAAAACCATCAGGAGATGCATTAGAAATGTACTGTGTCAAACCACGCTCCTTCGTGTATGTTATGAAAGCTCTGCAGTCATAATCCAGAATAAAAACTAAGGTATAAAAAATAAAGACCACACGATGTTTGTTTTGACAAGTACTACTTAGGGTTACTTTTAATAAGTCACAAAATACTCCAGCTGACATAAAAAATGATACTATGTATCAGGAACAGAAAACAACACTGTCCATAAACTTGTATCCTTGATGAAAACCAGGAAATAAGCTGTCATCCTTTTCCCCGTGTACACCTAAAATAAAAAAATGAAACTGTAATGTTTCTACATATTTTTTTAAATTTTGGCTACGTGTTTTTGAAGGCAGGAGCCTTCTCAGCTCTCTCATGCATCTTTTTCAAGTGAAGTTAAACAAGCAAACACTAAAGATATCAAGAAAGAAAACGTATAATTCTGACTTGACAAAAAATTCAGAAGTAACATCACCCCCAAAGATGACACTTAAAAGGAGAGTTCAGCGCCTTCCTCACTGTCATGGGTCTAGCTCACAGCACGCACAGATAACATGACACGAGGCAGCACTAGACAAGCTTTAAATTCCTGCAAACTTCAGATTTCATTGCAAATTCTCACTAACTCAGAGCAAGTAAGAAAGCAACTTTGTCAAGTCATTTGTCTTGCCTTTGCCTCCCTTCAATTTATTCCAGAATAAAATTGTTGTATTATTTCTAACAAGATACTGAAAAAGATGCATTATATATTATATTTGTCACGTGCAGGGAAATTTCAGCATTACAGCTATAATGCTCTCTAACAAAAAAAAAACAAAAACAAACCCCACAACCAAAACAAACCATCAAACATCTTGATGCCACTTACTGGAAAATAAACCCTTCTATCAAGAAACTATAGTTAGTATACCTAGCATATTGCTAGCTTATATTCTCTGTGCAGAAAGCACAGAAAGAAGAGGCTGGGAGGGACTTCAAAGGCTAGCAAACTTGCTGCCTGATTAAACACATGACTTTTTATATCTATATCATTTTTCTACAAGTCTATTTACCTGCTCAAAAACACTCACAGAAAACTTAACAGCTTTGATTACCTTGCCTCTAAAATTACCTGTTTTTCTTAAAGCACAATTTTAGTCTTCCTTGTTGAATTTTACAGCTACTAAGCTTTATCCTGTAAGCCACATCCAAGACCGGATTCTGGATTTAAGTTCTGTTTCCCAACACACCTGAAGTTCATCTGCAAATATAACAAAAGTCTTACACCCCCACTGCTGGTCATTAACTTGCAGTTTAACTTGCTGGCAAATATCATTGTTAAAAAGGTGTTAAACAAGAACCTACTTTCTTGGCACACTGTGTCAGTAGTTTTTCCCTCTTCTGCAGGGATCAGACCAATTGCTTTGGTCTTCCTGAGAAATATCATGGGAGACAGTGTCAAAAGCCTTGCTGAAGTCCAGGGTAGACAATATCCACTGCTCTCCCCTCATCCACTGGGGATTGTCCCATCGGGTTGTCCCACTGTAGAAGGCAAACATGTTTGTTAAGCATGATTTCCTTTTGGTGAATCCATGTTGACTACACTGAACCCCTTCTCGTCTTCCACACGCTTAGAGTCGGCCTCCAGGATGAGCTGTTCAATGACCTTTCCAGAGACTGAGGTGAAGCTGTAGTTCCCTGGGTCTTCCTTTTTGCCCTTTGTGAAGACTGAAGTGTCAGTGACTTTCACCCAGTCCTCAGGCACCAACTCCTGATTGCCATGATCTTCCAAAGATGACTAAGAGTGGCCCAGCAATGATGTCAGCCAGTTCCCTCTGCACTCACAGCAGTGCAGAGTGTACATGGGAGCGTGTGGACATGCATCCCATCAGGGCCCACAGATTTTCAGAGGTCAAGTTTGACTGATTCTCATTGACCAAGGGAAAGTCTTCCTTTCTCTGGACGTTCTCCCTCATCTCCTGGGTCAAGGATTCCCAAGGGCTGGCCTTGGCAGTGAGGACTGAATTTCACAATCTCATAGTAGCCAAGGCTGCCCCCAACCTCCACATCTCCAACCAGACCTTCTTTCTTAGTTAGCATAATGTCCAACAGCATACCTTTCCACGCTGGTTCTTCCATCACCTGCATCAGAAAGTTATCATCAATGTTTTCCAAGAACATCCTGGATTGTTTGTGCCTTGCTGTGCTGTTTCTCTAGCATATGTCAGTATGGTTGAAGTCTCCTATAAGAACCAGGGCCTGTGATTCTGAGGCTACTTCCAGCTGATTCTGAGGCCCAATCTACTCCTGATCAGGCCGTCTGTAACAAACACCCACAACAGTATCATTCCTTCCTAGTCTGCCCTTTTGTAATAACCCATACACCCTCAATTCGCTCATCATCCTCCCTGAGGCAGAGCTCCACAAATTCCATCTGTTCTCTTGCATAATGGGCTACTCCACCATCTTGCCTTTCTGGTCCATCTTTCCTAGAAAGCACTTAGCTATTCATGACAACATTCCAATCATGTAGCTCTGTAA
This sequence comes from Pipra filicauda, assembly GCF_003945595.2. Taxonomy (NCBI): domain Eukaryota; kingdom Metazoa; phylum Chordata; class Aves; order Passeriformes; family Pipridae; genus Pipra; species Pipra filicauda. The sequence continues at coordinate 2,586,280 of NW_024104975.1, read as the reverse complement.
CTTCGAAGACATTCAAGACTTGCAACTGCACATAAATTCCTACATCTTCCTATTTGTTTCCCACACCATGCATGGGTATATTGGCACTTTAGCAAGGTGTTATCTCCCACAAGAATTATGTTCCCTGTTTTTGTAGCCTCTCTGACCTTCCTCAGTTTGTCACAGAGCCTGTAACATACAACAACAGGGATTAAAAAGAGAAAAATTAGAAACAGTAAGTGTTAACTCATTAATTAGTACATGCAGAACAAACTCTAAAACTGGCTTGTCTGCCTTTGTCCCAAATGACCTTGACTTAGGACAAGCTTTGTACTATGAAAGTATGTATCTTGACCTCTGAATCTAATAAAAAATCTTAGTGTAGGCAAGTGATTCGCTAAAGAACAGTACAAAGAACGACATAAAATACTAGCACTAAATTACTGCATTCAGAACATATTAGAATGTGATTTCAAGCATGCATTTTTAGCAATACAGACCATGGGAATGATGATGATGACACTAGAGCTATGTCTCCACACAAAGTTTTCAGGTAGCAGCCAAATCTATGAAAATGGATTAGGCTATCAAAAATTCCCCCCCCCCTGCAATTAAACACAAAGAATAGAGTGTCCTTTTTAAAACAAGGGTGACATTTAAGTCACGCAGCTAAATATAATCTTGTGGAAGATGATAGATGTTTACTATTCAACAAGGAGCATCCTACTTCTTGAATTTCTCTCCTGTTTTTCAGCTTTGTACTGTTATTTCTAGTGCACAAGTCCTGCTAATTGAAATCTATTTCAACAGATATTTGCTGCCTTTCTTGTATGACCCAGTTTATCACCAATGCATACTTAAAACAGGAGTATTAAAATCACAAAAACAGCAAATTTTTTTCATTGATGTCACTTTAAATATTGTTAAACTTTTCCCTCATGGTAAATGCTAACCTGTGTTACACCTTTTACAAGTCACCTGTGCAGTACCAAAAATCCTTATATCAGATCTTCTGAAGGGCAGTTCCTTATCTGACAATAAGCCTTGCTCTCTGAGATATTGTAACCACAGTAACTCCAGGTAAGTCCCATTTCACTTGACATTGCTGTCTTTTTCCAGAGACACAGCCTACAACCACTTTCTAATGGCACCATCTCAAGTAAGCATCTACTTAATTTTATGTATAAAGATCAGCATCTTGTGTTATTTGGGATGTACTTCTATCAAGAGATTGCAACAAAATATCCAAGAGGGCTATCTTATATAACCATAAATTAAGTAAATATTTGTCTCATTGCTTATGGATGTTCCTCTAGCAAACTTCCAAACACTTTTCAAGAAAAAAGAAATCTTACAAAATGTCTTGTTAAGAAAGAGATTTTAATATAGGGAGAGCTATAGGACCTGTAAGTCTTTATACCAAAACTACACATAGATTCTCAAGTACAAGACCATGGAGAGTGCTCAACATGAAACTATGCCTGTGTCACCACCCTAGACGCCGTCTGGTTTTTATATTGGTGGAAAAGCTCTCTTTACAGGTATAGTTAATGTGCATTCATTGTGTTGCGTGGGTCTTAAAGTATTCAAATTCAGCATCAAAAAGGCTCTAAGAATCATAAACTCTAATAAAAATAAATTCTGAACTAGTGACTCAGAAGAACTGTAGTGACTAGACCTTTATCATCACACATCTAACTACACACAGGCAATTTTCAAACAGCACCAAATATATCAACCAGTACAGCTGTAAGAATTTAGATATATGTCTCTACAAAAGCAAAGATTTAAGGACACTAAACTGAATGTTTCTACCATGAGCTCCATCCTGTGAAATTATCAAGATTTCAAGTTGACAATTTATTGCCAAGAATCATACAGTAGAATATAAATACAAGAATGGTAATGCTGGAGGTGATAAACACTCCAAAGCGCAGTTATAAAGGCACTAAAGACAAAAGTTCCTGAACAACTTTGCATAAGGAAATTTTGAGGAAAACAGTGTTTACTCTTACCCAACCCACTTTCACCAAGGACATATCAATTCTGAATTAAGCAATCTCATTAGAAGAATTCTTAAACACAAATACGTACTAAAGGATCTCAAACACCTACAATAACAGCCCATGGTTTCTACGTGCATCTAATCTCATGCTTTGCTATGCACACCATTAGAGTTATTTTTATTCCTAATGTCCATACAAAATTCCCCTCTTTTGCATTTACTTCATCTCATTCATTCTGCCAGCCTCATCGGGTAATAGATCCATAGGCTTTGAACAAGGGCAAAGGATTTGCACCTTGGATCGGAGAGCACTGGTAAAGCAGCAGAACAGAAAGTGCAGCCCAAACAGACTCCTTCCATTTTTCAACACAGATGGTAAGGATTGAAAAGGATGGGGAGGGAGGCAGGGAGGAAGAAGAAACAATAGTATTTATCAACATAACATGGGAAAACTTTTATCTTTCCAAAGGTAGCTTCAACAAGTATAACAGCATTCAAATCGATGTTCAAAGTTAAAAAGCAGCTCTCTCCAAGGCTGTGAATATTGAAACAGAAAAATCCATAACATACACCCACTTTTACTTGAAACAAGTACCTGAAATATAAAACTTGTCTTGCTGATTTCACTATGGAAAGGTAATATCACAACAACCTATAGTAGCCTTAATAACATCATGTTCAGATATACATACCAATATGTGATACCGATTACCAACACACACATTAAACTAGAAGCCCACATTCTGCTTAGAATACTAAATAGAAATAATCTTTTCATATTAGTCACACTCACCGTTTCTTGTCTTTGGGACTCAGTGAGCTTTTCAGACAATTCTTCTAGAGTCTTTCTTAATTCAGCATCAGTCCTTCATAGAAAAATACAAGTAAAGCAATATTCTACAGTGCAAAAACTAAATAACCATAATAATTTTAAGCAGCAACAACCTCCTGGAATTTTATGCTACCTCAGTTTTTTCTACAGCCTCTAAATTCCTAGCATAATTAGAGACAAGCCTCAAGTGGAAAATTCATGATAAAAAGCATTTCCGTTCCTCAAGTAAAGCAACAGAGCATCTAGCATCAGCTAGGTATCAGGTCAACAAGTAAAAAATTATGGACACATCTACACAGTCCTTCTGAACAGTAGTTTCCTACTAGGAATTAAGTCTAATTCCTGTTATTCCTATTCAATAAAGCACCATATGTTGAGAAAGTATGTACTTTATGGGCTGCATGAGAGCTTGCCCTCAAGGGACTCCAGTACCAAGAACAAATAAGGAGTAAAGTTGTAATAAAAGAAATTCCCAAGTCCTAGTTGATTTCTCCATATATTAAAAAACGTGAGGAAATCAACATATACTATACAAACTGGAATTGACGGGTGATATCTACACTTAAAAATACTGCAAAAAATGACATAAATTAAGCAGTTGATAATACTGCTTTCATCTACACGTTGTGCAATCCCTCACTCTCCCCAAAGTTATTTTTTGAAATAAAGAAGGGTTTAAGAATTATTTTCCACACTATCCTTCACACGGAGTTATATTCTGTTTATACCGATTTCTCCTTGAAAGCTCCCGACTGATGTCATCTCCTAGGCGAACTTGTTCACTGCTGAGATCTCGAAGAGACTGATGGAAAGAATGCAGCTGTAAATTAAAATACACAAGTTAATCCAAGGCTTAGAAACCCTTTTTTGCTGTGATATTCCAAAATATCTACGTATATATACATACATAATATATATATACACGCTTTCTAAAATAAAGCAGATAAAAATAAAATACAAAATAATAAAATTCCATTAATTATAGCTGAGCCTGGATGAGGTTTGCACACTTTTATTCAACCCTTCACAACACATTCTCATTGAAGTTTAACTTTCAGTAACTTATTTGCTAAACCAAGTTTCCCAACTATGTTTTTTTTCTGTGGTTCAGAGGTTGGACATTGCACCCACTTTTAAACCTAATGCAAAGCAAGTAGAAAGATCTGAACAGGTGAAGTCAGGAGAGACACCCTTCGTGCTAACAAATGCTAGTATAGGTGAAACAAAGTTCTGCCCAGCTATATATGTCACTATAAATAGATGACATATGAAATTGAAAGTGAACAAGCAGATGACATATGAAATTGATCCTGTCTTCACAGGATGAAGACATCCTGTGATGTCTTCAGGAACTACTGAAACACCAAGAATAGGTATTTTACCTTGCCCAAGACTTTACATACTCTTTCTTTCAGAGCTTGAAAAAAACAAAAACAAAAACACATGCCTATTTTCCTCTGTAAAACCTCCTGTTTCCCTCATTCAGCAGGCTCCCAATTTATAGTCAAAGTTTTAAGGGAACAAATAAAAAAAGTAACAGGTCATCCATTCTTCATGGGATAAAAAGTGACAATTAATCCATCATAAACCAACCTATTGCTGTCAACAGTTCCATGGCCAGGACCATTGTTATGCAAAACCCTGATTTATAATATCCATTTGTTTTGTGCCTAAGATTTAAACCTGGATCTTCCACAACCCAGCTGCCTACCCTGAACATTCAGACATGGGCTCTACCACGTCCCCTGTGTGATTAATCAGAAATTTCAACCTGACCTAGGAGACTTTGAAAAAACTCAGCACATTTTCAAAATTACCTTAGCTAGAAGGAATCAGAATGGGAATAAAAGGGGACAGATTGCCTATTTGGGGAAACAATTCCCATTAGTACTCTGTACCTGGTCCCAATTATCTGTCTCATTGACAAATCGCACACTCGCAGATCTAGACCTTCGATGTTTATTGCCCTGTGAGTCTCCGTAATCCCTGAGAGGAGAAGTAGGCAGGAAGTGGCGGTTCCCTTTATGAGATAAGAGATAAAAAAAAATAAGTAGGAAGACAAAACTTTGTACTGGAAATTTTTCATTTTGCTTCAAGAAAAATGCGTGTTTCCTCTTGCCAATATCTTTATAGGCCACATTACAGAAAAAAACTATTAAATTAAATAATATGCACAAGCATACGCCTCTTAGCTCTTCTCAGGATTCTTCTTCATTTAAACATTTCTTACCTATGACATACATGTATTCCAGAAAGAGGTTTCCTTTGTTTCTCCAAGGAGTAAGAAGTTGTTTCCTCAAATTTTATTTGCGCTAGCAACGACTTTTCCTTTATGTGAATCTATTAGAGCTTCAAACTGCTGTACTTCACAGCTTTTACATAGGAATGAAAGTTATAGAGCTTTCTACTAAAATACATTAAACACTAGTTCTGGGAGGAATACTCCTCCCAAACACACCTTTTCTTAAAATACAATGAATTTTCAGAGGCAAACAAGAAAAAAACCTACTTTTCTGTAGTTGATAAATTGGTTCTGTTTTTTCCTTTTTCACTGAGCCTTACATAATTTCATCTATACATCCATAAACTCATGTATTTAAAATTTAAATTCCCATTTTTGCTATGAAGCAAGCTTCAGAAGCTGCCATATCTTTTGGCTTTAGCTTTAACTTGTATGTACCTAAAACTCATGCAGTGGACATAGAATCTTCTCAGCTGAAAGAATCAATGTTTCATTTAGATATCTCGGGATATCAGCAGAAAATACTATGTAACAGAAAGCTAGAAGAATTTACCAAATAAACAACTGTGTAAATTAATGCAGGTCTCCCAAATTTCTAAACTGAATTTCTTTAAAGTAATCAATGATGACTTTTCATGGCCCTATCTCTTACACATTTTTATTCTTAATTTCTTCTTTCTATACCACAGCTATATGACATAATTTAAGTATATTCCAGCAGTTTAAGTATTTTACCTGACGGTCCTTCTCCATCCAGATCACTAGGATATAAGCTTGAGAGAGATGCACTTCTCATTCCAGAGTTTCGTGTTAGTCGCTGGCTCCTTAACTGACCTATAGATTGTTCCAGTGTTTCTTTTAACTGCAGAAAAGTTATAATTTATTGAAATATGAACACAGACTCATTTCTTACAAAAACTGGAAAATAGTATTTATTTTAAAAGTCATTAAGAGAATCGAAATTATTTTTAAGCCAAGTACAGCTATGAATTAATAATAACTTTTCTTCAACATCTCATATATCATATTCCTGTATCATAATTATAGCAAAACATGTTTCCAACATTGGTAGCTTCAAATATCAAGTTTCTTAAACCCAATGGTGCACATGGTGCACCATAATGAAAACCCAAAAGAAAAGTTTGTCTCCTGCAACCAAAATAAGACCTATTTGCCAGCAATGCTCAATAAGAGCCCTGCAAAATCCAGAAAATAACTTCAAATTATTTTTTACTGGAATTGTTCTACCAGCCCTACACCTGGAATCAATTTTACATATGGCTATCAAATTTCCCTAAGCGGCTTTACAGCAATCCCTACTTTTAGTAGTTTTACTTCCAGGAAAAGGCAACCATTGCCAACTTAAGAATACAGAAGTAACTATAGTTGTAAATAAATTCTTCATTTTTCAAACTTGCATCTCATTTTCTACAATTGTATTTGCTGACTTTGGTTCTTAGCCACTTGCTTTGTCACACCTTTATTTGACAATCCATAAAACATCAGTTTCTGAAGGTTCTCTTTCTAAGAGAAGCTTATACACAATGGTTAAATTGATGCTTTACTCTCGTAGAATTATACACACCATGTTGGATCTCTTTCTCTGAGGAAAGCAAGCCTTCTTCACTCTTTCTCTCTACCTTCATATGTAAAATATTCCTACATTTCATATGTGTCTGTTTCAAGGAAGCACAAGCTACAGTTTGTTTGTAATCAAGTTTTAAACCTCTCTTGCTCCACCAATACTCCATTTTAGCTATCCATCTTGTGCTTGGCATAGTACCATAACATAACAATCTGTTGGGTGCTCATAAACCAGAAAAATACTGAAGCTACAAAACCTGTCAGCAAGTTCCATTATATAACACATTACTATATTTTGATTTAGATTGCTCAAATAAATATGAAAAGGTTCTGTTTACAGCTACTTAACTCCTTATATATTCTGTCCATTACTACTAAGTTTTCAGCTATAAATTTTATTAATGGAAAAGACTGAAGAAGTTAAGATAAATTGAAAGTTGCTCACCGTTGTTATTGCTTCGGTTTGTTCCTTGTTATATTCTCTGTACTGTCCTAGCAAATGGTCAACATGTCTCAGATTTCTGTTGGTATCCTTAAATAAAAAAGTTTTAGAAAAAAGTCAAAACAGAAACCTCCTCTAATCAAACTTTACTGTTGCCTTTATTATTCTTGGTTTCTCAGATTAAATTGATAAGACAAGTGCTTTTTAAATGGTCTATGCATTCAAAATCCTATTCAAGTAACCACAATGTGAAGCGGTACAGCATGGCTAAAGGGAAGAAGAAAAAAAAAAAAACACCCACACTATAATTTCAGTATAACAGTAAGGCCTCAGCTTCAAATAAAAACTTTTTCAAGTTTCAGCAACTCTGTAGTAAAACCTTTTTAACCCAAAGATCTTAATTTTACCTGCCTATAGAACAAAATTAGTTAACTAAGAAATAACAAGTTTTTTAAGAGGAACACACTAGGTAAGGTGCCTGCATGAGCACTTTCTGATCAGATGAACAGCTGGATCAGATAGCAGATCTGCTGAAAAGCAGTCAACAAAAAGCAATTAGCTTAAAATCAGAATTTCAGAAGAGCACCTAGAAAGAGGTTAGACAGAATCAGAATACCAAAGAATACCAAATATTTAAAAATATTCAGATTACATTCTTATTAACTCATTTCTTTTTCTAGATTGATGTTTATTTTCCACCTAAGAAGTTTTGAGGTTTATTGATTTTTCTCTTCCTGTATATTAAAGGGAAAAAATATTCCTGGCCAAGCAATAAGGGATAAAACATATGCCCACCCACTTTGGGTATTCAGAACTGTCAGCTAGAGAAGAATGGGAATGACTTCTCAAGTAATAATGCTGTCAGGATAGCTAAGTGTCTCCTCCCACTTGCCAAACAGATTCAGATATTCCCTCCACTGCGTCCACTGAAGCAGCAGGAATTAGATGAACACTCTTTCTTGCTCAGGTATGTATGTCTTACAAGTTTAGAAATAATGCTTCTTACTGTACTGTTCCACATCTAGAAGATATTTGAAATGTAAGCTCTATGATGAAGGAATTGACTACCTACATATTTACTTTATCAGAAATTTGGAAATTTTACACAGTACAAGGCAACCAAGACAGGGCTGGAAATTTCTGCTAAAAATTTATTGCCTTTTGTGAGAATCTGAAAAATCTTATTTGGCCTTATTCACTTTGCTAACGTTATAAAGGTATTACCCAAAATGTAATTGTTTCTAACAACATTCTATTACTGTCTGAAATAACAGCTGTATAAAAGTGTAACAAGCTACACGCTTTCAGCTCAAAAGCAGTACAATGTTCCAAAACCTTTTTGGTTTGCACGGAAAGCAAGGTTTCTCATCTATACAGTATACTCCACACCTTTAGAAATGAAAATTTGGTCCTACGTCACAGAAATGCAGACTCTATAAATACTTTAAAACTGTGTTTTGTAAACAACCTGTAAAGTGCTTGCTAAAGTATGGATCTTCTCTGTAACTGCTTCAGCACCATAGTTCTGAGCTCTGTTGTAGGATGCTCTCAAAGGCAGCCGTCTTCCTGTTCGACCCGTAAGAAAGTTGTCTGAATCACTGGATGAATTTGCCATTAGTATCTTTGCAATCTAGGTAGGAAGACCAGAAAAAGTAATGTATGTTAAATCCTCATTGTAACTGAACAGTCTTGCACAATAATTCCAAAGTAACTTCATAGACTCAGACTACATTTCCACAGACTACTAATTTGGGTCAGCAGGATGTATTTTTGAAGCAGACCTTCCAACTGCTCCTTAGTTATTATCTTCATTCACATCACAAAGCAAAAGGCAGAGCCCCTTAGGAGCAAATTAAATCAAAAGATGCACTCTCAATACTTCCAAGTGTTCAGTACCCATGGCAAGATCATGGCCCCAAGCAAATTCTCCCCCCAGAACATACAGTGGAGATATCAATGCTTTATCAATTGTTCGAGTCTGCAGAGCCATTCCCCTTTACCTCATACTATTGCTAAGCTCTATTCAGGTTGCCCAGGGCCAGCTAAGACAAATAACCCCAAGTAACTGTCTTAAGCAAGTCTAGGAATCAGTATCTTAATGACTCAAGGAGAACCAGAAATATTACGGAAGAAGGGAGTGTTTTAAATAGAAGGGAAAGGAAAGAAAACTGTGGCCAGGAAGTTATAGATTAATCAATTTAAATAAGTGGAAAAAATTAAAATGGGCTATTTTAAGTTTCCAACAAAAGATCTGTTCTCAAAAAACTTACAATAACAGTGTATGTGTTGATATCAAATAAATCAATCTGGTAATGAGTAAATTTGTTAAACAGGGAAGAAGCAGTAGAGGTCATTTTTTTTTCTTTAAGTCTTGAACACACATGACAATCACAAAAGTAAGCTGAAGTAAAACGAACTAAGCAAGCTTTCCTAAAACTGGATAAGTATCAGAACTCATAGAGCAGTTAACAGAAATTGTCAAATCGCAGAGGTATCAAGCAAGAACCTAGAGTGAATCCACTGTATCTTTTCATTAAGTGACCTGATAGTGTAATATAATAAGTTGATTAAGTCTGCAGCTGACACAAATACAGCTGCACTGGACAAATACAGCTAGAAAAACTGAAGTTGGTAGAAGAAAGAGGTACGGAGGGGAAAGCTTCTAGTTGAATACGCATCGACAGCGTCATCTTCTAGAAAGAAAAAGCTAACACCACACAAGTTGTAAAAATAAGGGTAATGTTGTGAATTGTGAAATATTCTTTCTATTCTCCAATGTTAATTTGACATAACCCAGATTACTATATTGATGCTGAGGCACTTCACTTGACTTCAAAAATTACTTGAGGCAGTAGAAATACAGCTTGTAAGGACAGAATGGAGACTGATAAGTCTCAAGTATGGCAAGATAGAGGAGGGAAATGCAAACAGTTATGCCTAGTATAGTAAAGTCACATAGTAACTGATTAAAATAACAATCCTCAAACAGTAGGTTAGATAGAAATATTTTCTTAGACTACTACACATTGCAGCAGTTTGCCTAAAGGTCATGGAATCACATTCACAAAATCTGTGTTAATATCCTGTGTTGGGAGACAGTCTGAGGCTACTTAAGGGAAGAGGAAACAGACTGCCATACTCTTGAAACCCTTTTAGTCCTGTAGTCAACAACACCACCAAAAAGAAAATAAAGGTGTCATTCTTCTAGCCATTAGAGCTGAAATTTCCAAAAGAAACCATGGATGGATCCAAAGTTTATATTGTATTTTATATGGAGGCAACTTTTTCCAGATCCTTATATTTAGTTTTTAAAAGGTTGTATATTTCTGTCCCCCTGGACTTGCATAGAAACCTTTCAAACATGAAGGAAGAGTAAATCAACATGCTCGGTCTATGCTCAAGTACACCAGTATTCCTTACATTTTCTGAAGTGGTGAATTTATCTCATCTTCCATCTTCTTATGTCACTAAAGCACATTTTTCTGACAGTATCAGAATTCACTATTCCAGTGCCTCTCACTCTAGTCAGCTGCAATGAAGTCTTAATGATGCTGAGTAAGCATAAATACTAAACACTGGGAAACAGGAAATACGGGATATTTTCAAATAAAACACTGGTAGAAATAACAACATGGAATAATACTGATTTTTTACCATAATTTGGTTTAAAAAAAAATTACAAAAACCAACAAACAAGTTGACTCAACCATAAGAGCCCCAACTACTGAAAAGTAGACACTAGAGAAAAAAAAAAGGGAAATGAAGATTTACAACAGGAAAGATTAACTGGTTCATTTTCAGCTGACCAAAAATAGGTTCATTAAGATACTTACTAGGTAAAGCACTGAAGAAAGGCCAGTAAGCAAGGTAAACATAAAAGAAAGCACTGAACAAGGAGGACATTTTGTCTCAAGAAAACTTACTATTTGTGATTAAGTAGCATTCCTTTTTATTCTCATGAGCAACCTAAAAGGAACCACAAGTACTTTTAAGTTGATGCAGTTCTGTTTCATATAAAGCAACATCCTCATTTTAAAAGGAAATACAGAAGTTTCATTTTAGATTTAAAAAAAAATCATAAAGGAATAGAAATTTGTACAGATGTTCCATATGCACATTGCCTATTAATTTAAACAAAAAAAAAAGCTTATCACTTTTTCCAAAAACCTTGACTAATTTTACCACATAATCATACAACTTATTGGGTTTTAGTTCTACCCAAACAGATCATAACTTTTCTTGAACTGATGAAAAGCATTGATACTTGATACTTTCCTTTCCTGTAGAAAATAGGGCATTTCATTTTCACTGAGGGCTCTCAGGGTAAAACAAACACGAAGCAGACCTGATCGTCTCAACAGCAAGTTCTCCAGCTCGGGGAAACCACAGATAAAGTCACCTGATTACTCCTCAAGTGTTTTTATTTGTCCAGCTCTACACAGACTAATATATCACTAGGTAACTGACCTACTGTTAAAGGTAGGTTTGAAGCCTTATAGCTAAGACTTATAGCTAACACCTGAAAGGCCCTTTCCTTCAATTTGAGACAGGAGGAGTTTTCAAAAAGCCAGGAAGACGATCCCACATGGTGACAGTTCGCCATCGTGCTTTCAGGCATCTGTACCACATTTTATTATCAGTTTGTGACACCGCGCTCCACTCCTCAGCACCACGGCCTTGGGGCCGCGGGGCACTCCAGCACGGCTCCGGGCACGCCGGCAGCCGGGACCCCGCCAGGCCCGCGGGCTGTCCCGGGCTGTCCCGAGGAGCCCCCGCGGCCTCGCTCCCCGCGCCTCTCGCCGCCGCTCCCGCCCGGCGCCGCTCCAACCCGCGCCCGCCCTCCCGCGGCGCTCCGCACCCGCACAGCCCCGTCCCGCACAGCCCCGTCCCCCACAGCCCCGTCCCACACAGCCCCGTCCCCCACAGCCCCGTCCCCCACAGCCCCGTCCCACACAGCCCCGTCCCGCACAGCCCCGTCCCGCACAGCCCCGTCCCGCACAGCCCCGTCCCGCACAGCCCCGTCCCGCACAGCCCCGTCCCGCACAGCCGCCCTGGCCGCAGTCCCGACTCTGTCCGTCCCGCGCCCCCGGCTCTCACCGCACGGCGCCCCGAGGCGAGGCCGCCCCGCTTCCCGAGCACCTCCCGCCCGTCTCACCTCGCCGCTATGGCAACTTGAACTAGCCGCCCTGCTGCCCGCTGCCGCAGCCGCCGTCCGGGCGCCGGGTTCCTCGCAAGGCTCCGTGGGACAGGGAGTCCAGAAGGCGCAGCCCCGCCGTGGGACAGGCGGGGTGCAGGACTCCAGCGCCCGAGAGGCTTTGCGGCGGCGGCGCCGGCAGCGCGGAGAGGGAAGGGCGGACCTCGCCCTGCGGGGAGACCGGAGGGCCTGCGCGGGGGATGAGTGGCGGTAGTGGAGGACCTGTCGTGGCGTTTATTAAAGTTGTTAAACTCTAAACCTTTACCAAATACGCGCTGGTGTTTACAAACACGTCACATAAACGATCGCGGAGAGCAGAAACAAAAGTTGTTGCCCTGGCAAAGCAGGCGAGGCTGTTCCAGCTCCGAGGAGGCGGCACCTGGCTGATCAGCTGGGAAAAGGCGTGTGAGCTACTGAGAGCAGATGGTTCTTACTCGGGAGGCATCTCCGTTCCTGCTTCTTGACTTTTTCTTGTTTCGTTAGGCCACGCATCTCCCTGTTCCCAGATGTTGTATCCATTACCCTTCTGTGCAGTAAAAACGGCCAAATATTGGAGTGCTGGCCTTGAAGAGAGAAAAGGGATAAAGAGTTCTGAGTGATCACCGGTAATGTCATCCAGGCCTCTGAAACTTGGGCAGAACTTGCAGTAGTCTCAGAATCACTGGGATGTTTGAATGCAATTCACCTGTAGATGAGCACTCAAGCCCAGAGTAAACGCAATGCGTTGGGTTTTTTAATACGTGTGTGTGTATTGCCTCTGGGATCCATTCCAGGCAGTGACCACTGGCCTTTGAGTACATTAATAAGGCATGGATGACAATCCATACTATCCACCTTCATTCCTGTCTTGCAGGACTGTTTCGTTTGCTCACAATAAATCAGGCGTGCTTGAATGGCATATGATTACAACACACTTCAGGAGTAAGCCAGGCCCTCCACACTGGCAGCATCCACCAGCAGCCCAGGCAATCACTGCTGGCCTTTGTGTCTTTCTGGTCATGCTTAAGAGGCATTATCCTCATCTTAGCTGAAGAGAAGTGAGGCACAGAACAGGAATTTAATGATAAACTTTGCTTCAATGTGAACTGAAGCATTAGTGAATAATTAGCAAAGAATTAAGTCTTCTCTGGCTTCCAGTGCCTGGCCATTGTCCCGGCCTTTCCTCTGCAAACTGCAGCATGATCAGTTTGTGTTGACAGGTCTAACTGCAGGGTGAGGGTCAGGGCTTCTATTCAGTCTTATGCTTAAGTCTCCTGCTTATGGTGGTCTCTGGGAGACAGCCCCTGAATTTTCCTGAGCTCTCTGGGGGATTTTCTCTCAGTTTTGCACCTGGCAGTAGGCTTGGTGCTCCACAGACTCAACAGAATTCATCCATGAGCAAATGTCTTTTCCTGCCCTAGTAGCCTCTCTAAGGTCATCACAGAGCAGATGAGGGGGTAAGGAATAGGTCCTGGATGTGACTGGTACATATACGAGAAGTGTATTTGCATCTATGCTGAGTGTGAGCACATCTGGCTTGCTACAAACACAGTGTTCCAGTGGAAACTGATGCCAACACCTGAGGCGGACATACTGAGCACATCCACTGGGTCCAAAGACCATGCTAACCATGCATATACCAACTGAGAAAGTAGATAGGCAGCAAACAGCACATGCTATCTATGTCTATATTGGTTTAATGTTGTAACAGAAGGAAGCAGATGCTTCCAGTGCTTCAGACAGCTGTATGCACACAGCTATATTATCAGCTGTAGCATTACACAAATATTGTAACTCTTTCACATAAGCATATGAAAAAAGGCTTATGTCGATGATTAATATGCAGCTTTCTCATCCTCATCAAGCTGAGACGTGCGTGGTACAAAAAGTGAGATACTAAAGACTGTTACAGAAAGCATGTAAGCAGGCATGTTTGCCAAGATTCCTGTATTGTGTATGTCTTTGCTGAAAAAGATCCAAACCATCAAAATCCCACCACTCCCAACAGAGAAGGTTACTAATTTACCAGTGCAATGAACTGTCAGCTCGGTAAAGTCTATTCCCTGTGCATTTTGATTTCCAGACTAGATGGGTGCATTAGGGTTTGGGTTTTTTTTGCTACAACTCACTTTAGAGTAGGGAGAACCCTAAGATTTGTGTGCACATATTTGTCACGATGTTCAAATAGGAACATAAAAAAGCACCCTGATGGTCCATTTGGCCACCATGGTGCAATGACTACTTATGTCAGCTCGTTGTAAAGTCTATCTCTGCCTGTGCATTTATTTTGATTTCCATGTGTGAACTAGGGTTTTTGCATAATAGGGTTTGGGTTTTTTTTGCTACAACTCACTTTTAGAGTAGGGAGAACCCTGCAAGATTTGTGTGCACTTATTTTTTTTCCCTATCTTGTTAAATATTAGCATCGATGTGAGAAGTCAAATAGGAACATAAGTAAGATTTTGAGTTATTTTTCATCCCTGAATATAAACCTGGTCTTCAATTTGGCCATTCAGTCTGGGGTTATGGCTTTATCTTCTCTACATGCTCCTTGTATATTCTGATTTATCTACTAGTCTTATAGACTCTGGCAGCATTCCTTGTTTTGTTGCATTTGAAATGGGATTGTTAGTTTCTGTTTTTCGCAAGTTGTTCCTCTGCTGCTTTTGAGCTTGTTTTACAGTATTTTACATTTAGCCTGCTAGCATTTGAAAGAAAACTTTGTGTTCTTGTCTAAAACATGACATTAACTTTTTGAAGTATGATTCTTTGATTTTGCTAACTGACCTTATCCTAGTGTTAACAACATTGGCTTTCTTATGCCCTTCCTGGAGTGTTATTTATTAGATATGCACTTGCAGTTTGGTGACCTTAAAGATTCACCATGGGACATATAAAGTAGATCCCTTGTCTGCCCCCTTTAGCATTTTAACAAGTATCTTCATATTTCTCTAATTCTCTTTTTTGAGGATGAACAGTACCACAATTATTTTTTGTTTGTTTACTTTTGTCATAAGGATGTTAAATATAAGTGCATAAAATTGCTACAGAACATCTCTTCAGTTTGGAATGAGTATGTCTGAGAAATTATTTAACTGTGCATAACAAACTACTATACTAGAGAGATTTATAAAGAAGTTTTTTAATTTTACAAGAACAGAAAACTCTCTTTTTATTATATGAATTCAAAAACATGTAAATGCCAGCATTCTGTTATCTGAAGTGCTGTGTTGAGACAGTAACTTGGCAGTGCTTGCATTTAGAGAGACCAGCATGGGTTTACTACTTAAGGTTAGTACTGCTTGATTAATGCTGTTGTGCCCCTTGACTAATACAAGTCTAGATCTTGACTAAGACCTTTTCTTTAAAAAAAAAAAAAAAAAAGGAAAGATTATTATGAGCCATTACGTTACTGCATATATTTAAATAAATGTGTAGTGAGTCTGAGAATACAAGCCATAAAGGTGGAAAATCTAAAAGTACTATAACTTTTTCTAAAACAATTTCATTGTTCTAGGCTTAAATTTAAATGTTTTAATTCTTTTATTTGTTACTAGTGGCATCTTTTCATGCTATACTACTTTTTATCCATGACAAGTCATTATTCATGTAGCTTTCAGGAGATTGTTTAGCTATTTCTTTCACAAGACTTACAGATTCATCATTTAGTGGACTCAGAAAATGAGTTCTTTTATGAACAGGTATCATAGACACACAAAAGAAGAAGCACTCTGTAATAGATGAATTGTCACCTAAGTCAGTGAGCTTAAAATCCAGTTTTGATTTATGATCGTTGTAATAAACAGTCAAACTCTTCTATTAAACATGCTGTTCTCCATATCAAAGCAGGTATGTGCCATGACCCAAGTCAAAAAAAGTGCAAGATTAGTCTGAAGTCTGAATTATAAGGGCAAATAAATTTTTGATGGAAGTAATTTCTGAGCATGGATGCCTATGCAAGAGATGCAGGCAGAGCAGAATGAAGTCAAAGATGACTAGAAACCTGACTTTAGATGAAGAAGCACAGGCAATGTAAGCCTGAAGGAAAAAAAATAGAGATATAAGTCCATAGGCTCTGGTGCGTTTGCACCCACAGATGCTGAGGTAGCTACTAATATGCTGAGGGTCACTAAGATAATTAAGAGCTTTATCTCCCATGAGAAAAAGCTGAGACAGCTGGGGCTATCTAGCCTGGAGAACAGAAGGCTTGAAGGATCTCATCAATGTCTATAAATACCTGAAGGGAGGGTTTAAATAAAATTATGTCCAGTGACAAAGCAAGTGGCAGCGAGCACAAATTGAACAGTAATTTCCATCTGAACGTCAGGAAACACTTTTCAGTTGTGAGGGTGACCAAACAATGGCACAGGTTGCACAAAGAGGTTGTGAAATCTACATCCTTGGAAATAGTGAAAAGTTGTCTGGACATAGTTCTGGGCCACCAGCTCTAGATGACTCTGCTAGAGCAGGGGCTTGGGCCAGCTGACCTTCAGGGGCCCTTCCAAACTCAGTGATTCTGTGACTCTGACTTTGTGATTCTGTAGATAAATATACCTTCCTGAAAACAGCTGTCATAGTTCTTACCTTAACTAATTGCTTAAGAGAGTTTCATCTTGCTCTTCTCTCTGGGCACTCTTACAATTGACAACCTCAGGCTTTATAAGGCTTTACACAGCAGTACGTCCTATTTAGCCTTCAGCCAACTGAGTATTCCAATTTTTGCAGTTTTTCATGGCTTTTTCATGAAATAAAGCAAAAGGAAAAGCACAAGAATTCCTCAATATCCCACAACCATAAAACTCCGTAACTACCTGTTTTTCACATTGAAGACAATTTTTTTATATTCTTGAAGACATGAATCTTCAAGAACCTAGAATAAAATTCTTTCCTATAGCTATTCAAACACTTGATCTGATGAATGATGCTGTGTCAAAGCAGTGTGTCTAATGTATTTTTTTCTGACAGGCCAGAAATTATTTGAGATACTGAAATAGAAAGAGGTAGGCACGGGCATATCTTGCAAGTGTCTAGAATGGCAAAACATGTTGATTAATCAGAAAAAAAAACCCACCAAGTCTTTTATTCTACTCTTTACTGATTAATTTTCCCACTTTGAACATTTTTTCATGCAGATATTACAAGATGTAGCTGTTGATATCTGGTAATCTATGTGGAACACCAATTAGAGCTAATTGCTTCTTTGTTAGAACCTGTTGTGTTTTATCTGATTTGTGTATAAACCATATAAACGGTGCAAAGATAACCAGGATACCTCATCAAATCTGGCAGATGATAATAAAGTTACTTTTTCAGAAAGCACCAGAAAAACAATGGAATTCTGAACCTTGCAGTGCTTAAGATGATAGGTATTAAATGAGCAACCATGGCTGTCACTAGAGGGAGTGTCTGTAACAGTGGAAAAAGATGCTTGTCGATTTTCGCCGTGTTTAAATTACTAGTAACCTGCAGGGGTCTTTGAAAAAGCGCTAGGAAAAATAAATCTGCAATGTACTGCATATGTAAGAGTCATTTTTGTTTCCTATTTGTTTATTAGAATCAGAGCATAAGGCATTTTAATGGATTAAAACTGCTCAGTTTCTCTAGCCTCAGGGCATACAGGATTTTGAATGTCTGTTCTTAGGTTTATGTTTATAATTGTGGATGTGCACGTCGGTGATACTTTTAATACATTAACCGGTTTTAGTATGTGAAAAAGCAACATTCATTAATTATCTCCAGGGGGTGAAAAGTTGCCAGTCACTTTAAGCTGCTAGATGCCATCACTTTTCAATACTGATGTGGTCAGAACTATTGATTGTTGTTCTTTTTTACATCTTAAACCACTTGTGGTTTTAACTAAGATAAGCAATTGTGTACCATCATTCTTTCAAAACAAGTCATGTTTCTAAACCTTGCATTTTCCTTACTATCCTGTGAATAATTGTGTTTGTCTACTTCTTTCTTGATAGATAAAATATTCCAGACAACTCTATAAATGCAAAGTAAAGTGGAATAATTGCACAGTATTCCCATTTTTCTGCCATACAAGGTGTGTCTTATTGCATGTAGCTACCTGTGTTTTTCTCTTCTGAATTTAAATTCTGATCTAGAGTTCACAGACCTCCCTAGCCTGGGGCTATCTGTAGATTTATAAATATACTCTTAGCTCCCCCATCTGCAGGCCCGTTCTTGAAAAAGGTGAACGGAAGGGCCAGAAGCTGCCTAGGAGAAGCCAGAGCATGGCACTGCAAAGCTAGTGGTCCCTCAGGGCCAGGCACCAGGAACCACAGGGAATCCCCCTGGAGCAGCAGGCAGGGCCTGGCAGCCCATTCCATTCCATCCCACCAGCCCAGCCATGGGCCAGGTAGCTGATGGCTTCTGGGCTAGCCACAACCCCAGGCACTGGGGCATGGGGACAGGCCAAGGCTGGGCCAGAGTGTCAGCCTGGGTGTCAGGACTGGCGTAGCGGGGCCCATGGCCAGGCAGGACAGCTGGAAACCAGCCCCAGTGTGGTGGCACGGGGACAGGGACTGATGGCCCTGGAGGCTGATGTGGTCCTGGGCTTTGGGCAAGGTGAGGGAAGGTCCTAGAGGAGGCCAGGCAGGGGCAATCAGATCCATCGGTGTCTTTATCCCTGACAGGCTGCTCTAGGAGGGGACTGCAGGCTGGGAACCAAGCATGGCCACAGCAACAGGACACAGTCCTGCAGCATCTTAGCAGAACTGGGCCAGTGATATTGACAGTCACAGCAAGGCAAGGAATGAAAACAGGTCCAGGGTCCAGACAGGAAGAGCAAGAGACACCTGGAGACAAGACTCCAATGCAGGTCTAAGGTCTATCAATAAGACAGGACTGGAGAGAAGACCAGAGACAATGCTGCCTTCCACACAGATCCACAGTATTCACAGGAAAACCAGGCAGCAAGACAGGGCTGCAGGAAAGAGGCTGGAATGGGTTCAGCTTTTAAATAGCTCAGGTCAGGTTTGGGTGCCCAGGCCTGAGTAGACCCAAAGCCCCAGAGCTGTCACAGGGGGTGCATACTGCTGGGGTGGGCAGGTTGGCCAGGGCAGAGCCCTGATAGAGGGAAACAACTGAAGTGTGATTGCAGACTTCTAGCCAGAAAATTGCTTAAACATGCTAGAATCTACAATGTAAACATCATCTTGCTTATAACTTTTCAGAGCAAAGCCAGTGCCCATGGTGGTTAGCAACAGTCCTTTTTTGTCCTCAAACTCCATTCATGTTCCTGGCTCAGAATGTGCAAGCCAAGTCATGGAACCCAGGAGGAGGTGCATCCAGACCTGGAGCTCTTCCCAGGCTGAAGTTCTGACCTGTTTCCTTCAAGGCTATTGGGCCTTGAACGAGAGGAGTCCCTTGCTTCTCTCATTTTATGATCCAAGCCCAGAAACCATATATTAAGCAGTCCTTATTTATTTTAGAATCTGCTCAGAACACCTTCCATCAGCCTTGCCGCTTCTTTGGTATGCAATCCTTTGTAGTTTCCCTTTTTGATCCCTTAAAAATAGCTGCACTTCCGTTAACACTTTTCTGGACTATCGCCACTGCCCGAGAGCAGTTGCCATGCCAAAGCTTCTTATGCTAATATCTATGTGCATGCTCTTTTTCCTAATAAATAAAAGGTAATTCAAAATACTTTCTCCCAGTGAAAGAGTAATGAAACAAATTACCCTTCCTCTAGTTTAAGAGTCTGAAACACAGTTATGATCAAGTAGCTAATGCAGGATACCCCCTTAGTAAAGGTAAGTAGCACAAGAATGAATTATTATGAATTATTATTATTTGGTTTGTGAAAACCTACTGAAATTACTCAGATCTTGGGATTACTTATCTACCCACCAATAAAACTATTTTTCATTTGCTTAGTCCATATACAGTGATACATAAAAAAGTTACACTGAAGCTGAAATAAAAGTGAGGGAGAGAGGGATTTGAAGAGAGTACACACGACATCACAACAAATCACCCCAGCGGTACTGTCATTAGGGAGGGGATACACATCCCTACTCTCTTCCTGCAAACTAGGTCATGTCATGAAAAGTAAAGACTCCTCTGTTGTGCTCCTAGTCATACTAGGTCATCAAGATTGATTGTGAGAAGAGAGAGATTAAACTGGAAGAGAGGGAAAAAAAAGAAGGCAAGTTCTGCAGATCCTGGCAAAAGCCTCCCTGCAGCATGGGTGGGCATTGAGGTGTTGTTTCCAGGTCTGGGAAGGATCAGTGGGATTGAATGGACCACACAGTAAGGAACCCTGAGTTTGCACCACAACCCTGTTCTTGTGACTTGCCCTCAGAGATCAGTAAGAATGTGTATCTTGTCTATGGTCCCCAAAACAAGAAGACAGGCCATACTTAAAAAATGCCAGGTAATATTAACCTGGGTGTATTGGTCAACAATGAGGGGGTAGACTACTGAGTAGGTTGTTTTGTGGCTTTTAGCAACTGTGGTAATGTTGCCCTTGCTGTCTTCAAGTTACTGTGCCAAACAGGATATGGTGTGTCTCGTTTCCACAGAGGGCAGGATGGGATGGGACAGGACAGGATGGAATTGCAGCCCAGAAGTAGGTGTGCTTCCACACTCAGAACCTGTACTGCTTTGTGGCTTTCTTCTTCATGAAATTTGCCATTAGCCCTTGGCTGGGAAAGAATATGATCCCACTGCTGAAACATGGCAACACTGAACACATTGCAGCTTCCAGCAGCTTGGTCTGTCTTACACTGTACCAGAGTCTCCCTTAGCACTGACCAAAGTAGGGAACAGTTACAGAGCTCCATATCTGACTTGGCAAGACAGAGTCACATCTTTTCTCTCATCTATGCCTCAGTGGAGTGTGTAGCTCTCTTGTTCATTTGCCTTGAAATTCAGTGGTCTGCCTATGGCTTCACTGTTATTTAGTCAAGGTGATAGGGACACCAAAAAATGGTGGTGGGTGGTGGCTCTTAAGGCTGCAGGTGAGTTACAGATATGGGCAGTGTGCCAGAACGACATGACTGAGCAGGGCATAAGGCAGCCAGCATTCCCAAAGGAATTCCATGCAATGCAGATTGAAGTTGTCTGCACTGTGTTGTCCCCTCATTGGATACCCGATCCGAAACAGGATAAATATATCTGATGGATTCCTCACTTACGCAAGATCTAAGTGCTAACATATGCCCATATGACCAGGATTTATATTGTATTTCTTTGTGGGCATAATATCAGTTTCTCACCCTAAAAAGGTGTGTTGAGGGGATTAATTACATCTAGGAAACACATACTGATGAACTGAAATTAAAGACTTATATCAAAATAATATCTGATCTGTTGTACTCAAAACGTTTGAATAACTCTAATCTAGCTGGAGAAGAAGTATTTATCCAAGAAGATTGTGGTCTAATTTTTTACTATGCATAGGTTACATTTTCAAGTTTCCTTCTCCCAAGGCTACAAACATTTATGCTGACATTTTTCTTGTTGTGCACCTACTTCAGGTGACAATAATTCCACCTTCTCTCAGGGTTAGATTTATTTGTTTTTCTTTTTTTCCTTTGGTGAAAGGATTTTATCTTTTCTGATCATGTGGAAAATGCTAGTCTCTCCTTTTCATTTTGATCTGTCATGTGAATTTCAAAATCACTCTTCCGAATTTTCAGTGCTTTTTTTACTGCTTTACATTTACTGCGTGTCTAACTTGCAGACAGTGAATTTTTGCTCGGTGTAAAGATCTGTCGTAACTTCACTGCTTTCACAGGTGACTTAGCATGGCTCTTACTCAGCCCCTTCCCTCCTCCCTTCTGCAAAGATGCCGGGAGAGGCGTTCGGGGCCAGGCGTCGCTTCGCTGCCTTTGAGAATGGCTCTGCGGGCTTGTCCCTCTGCCGGCGCGGAGCGGGGGCCCGTGTCGCCTCGGCAGGGCTGTGCTGGGCAGGGCAGGGCAGCGCCCGCTCGCCCCCCGCAGTCCCGGCCGCTCGCAGCAGGTGGCCCCGGCGTTTGGGGCTGCGCTGGACTCGCCGGCGGCGGGCAGAGCGCGGGGAGCGGCGGGTCCGGGCGGCGCGGCCCCGGTGAGAGCGGGGGCACGGGCACTGCCGGGGCACGGGCCCCGAGGGAGGGGTGCAGAGGAAGGGGGGGCTCAGGCCGGTGTGGGGCAGCAGCGGCAGGGACGGATGGCCGGCGGAGTGGGCGCGGGGCCGGGGGGAGGAAAGGGAGCCTGCCTCATGGCGAGGGCGCGAAGAGTTCCCTGAAACCTCTCCTGACCCGTTTAGGGAGGAGGCGGCGTTGTCCTGCGAAGGTGCCGCCTTTCACCAGCGGCTTTTCGCGGCGGGGCAGCGTTGTCTGCCCCTGCAGCTCTGGGGTCTCCTCGTCCCCTCGGAGAAGCGAGGGGCAGAGCGGGAGCGGGCGGCGGAAGATGCTGTGCCTCCCGATAGCCTTCCAGTTGCTGCTGGTGCTGGTGCTGTGCAGCCAGGGCACAGAGAGGTGCCCTTCAGCCTTCTGCGAGTGTTCTGACTGGGAGGACTACAAAATCACTTGCAGGGACATCCACTTTATTCCCAGCCTTCCGGAGAACACCCAGACCCTGTGAGTACCTTGGGATGGTTTAGGGGAGGCACTACCCGGTTTTGAGTATTCTTACTTTGCCGGCAGGAGAAGCTCTGAGCTAATGCCCTGCGAGATGAGGAACTTGTGAGCGGGAAAGTGCCGCAATTTACTTGAGCACTACAGCATAGCGGGAGCGGCAGTATGCGGACTCTGTGTGTGACAGGAGGAGGTAGGAAACTCAACCTTATAGAGCTGTGAAGAGATGACTGTCCACTGGGTCATAGGAGTTCTGTGTAAAATGTGGGAAAATTAGTAACTGGGCTTTTTATAGGCAAACTGAGTGGAAGGCTGGATTCTGTGTGGGAAGTGCCTAGAAGGTGAGGTGAAGGAAGGGTAGATCAAGCACAGTTTTGTAATTAAAAAAATAATAGGAATTGGATATGCCACCTCACAAAGAGTTCCACAAATTCTTCTATGTATTTTCAGCTTCTTTGTCAAAGCCAGAAAAAAAAAAAGAATCCATGGGAATTGAGAATCATAATACACCGTCTGGGAGATGAAGTACTTCAGATAAACAAAAGTGTGGAGTGTGGGATAAAGCAGAAAATTTGGAGCTTGCCAAAGTCATAAAATAATTCAAGTACCTAAGCCTAAGTGATACCATTACAGGCACAGTAAAAAATTTTGTCTAGGTTCCTGCTGCCAGTCCAGATGGGCAGCTTGTTTCGTATCTGTCAGATAAATACTGTAGGGAAACTGAAATGGCACCAGTCAGCTAAAACTATGAATCACTCCTGGATTTTACTTTGCCTCATGAAGTAAAAACTGTTTCTAGTCTCCAAGGGAAGGTTCAACTGTATATATAGATTACTTTCTGATAAAGTAAACAAACTCAAACTCAGTTGATTTAGTTGCAAGATAAAACAATAATGGGTTGATTGGTTTATGTCTTGATAATGATTCTGAGGACTTTATTTGAAAATGTGAACCATTAAGTAATTTGAACTTCTCAAGATTCTTTAACACCTGAAAGTAAAGGTTTAGCAAATTGATCACTAACCTGAAAAGACAGAAAAAATTATTTATGTTATTTCCATTATTTTTATATGCCTTTAATTTTTTGGATGACTAGACTGCAGTATTTCAGTTAATAAGGTTTTAAACTATACAGGTTTTCATTTGGTTATTATACTTTTATATACGCACCTTATTTAAGTTGAAATTGCTGTAACATTACCGTATGTACCAAGTAGTATGTTCTTTGAAATCTACCATGACAAGTTAGAAAATTAAGCAGTTTCAGTTTATAGGAGAAATATGCCTTTGTACGGGCATTTAAAATAGTTAATAGAAACAATGAGATCACATAACGAAATTGGATACTTTCCTTGAAAAAATGCTGGTATGATGGCTGAGAAGTACCTCTCTACATACAGCTTCACAAATAAGCACTTCGGCCACTGGAGTTCTAGTGTTTTAAACACCTGTAGTAATGAGAGCTTTAAGATCATAAACCACTGTTTTTAAAAGATAAAAACAATCAATGACGATCTTATTTCCATGGGAAAATAATTAAGAAAAACAACTGAGAAATATTTTTCTGTTTATATTGGGTGGAATTTAATCATCTGTACCAACTACAGTGACCATTGCAAACTTCTCAACACAGGTACTCCCTCCTGTAGACAAGAAAACATTCCGGGTAATGACAATTGTGATTTTATAGTGTATGGTTGAAAAGGTAGAACATGCGCTGTATAGTCTTTTATTTGAAAATAAATGGGAAAATTATTTGAGGAAATAAGGAAAACAGAGCTCTTTGCACACACAACCCCCCCGCCCCCCCGAATGAACAACCAACCAACCAACCACAACCCAAACAAACAAACAGCAACAAAAACAAACCAAACAAAAAAACAAACAAAAATATTCCACAACATTTTTTTTACTTCAGTTTGCAGTTTTCTCTCTGGATAAAATGTGTATATTTTCCTTCTGTATTATTACTTGAATTGCTGAAGTCCAGGGGACTATATCTGATTCTGTAGTCCCTCAGCAAATGACCTAATCTTTCTTTCACTCCATAGGTTAAATGGGAGTCATAACAGTTACTTATATGTGTCTGTTATTGAGAGTGCTTTCGGGTGCTTCAGACAGGATTACTTGCACGTGGCAGATAACACACAGAGTTTTCCTAAGAGATTGTAAAGCATGTGCCCCTGATTCTGTCATGCTTTGCATCCTTCTGCCTTACAAGTGGCAACAGTTCTGAATTAAAGACAAAAGATTCAGAAGTAAGTTTCTGCTAACCTTAGAACAAATGAACGCTTCTTTGAGGTGAAGCATGTAGCTGTACATATCTGCACACTGTATGTTGAAACTCTACAATTTTCCCCAAATCCAGCAACTTTGTTACATTAGGCAAAGTAATTTTGCTTGGTGGTGGTAATGTGTGAACCTCAAGACTGCCAATTTTAAAACTTTCTTGTGTGGCTATTCAGTTTTGTAGGGTTGTAGAACTAAGAGGCTGGTGAGACTAAGAACACTGTGCCAGCTTTTGGAGATGATGAGCTCTTTTCAGTCCACAGGATCTTGAAACTCCAATTAAAATTTCATTCTGATGAACAGTTGGGACTGTTCTCATTTCTTTACCATACTTTAAGAGAATGGGCTAAGCCTTTATTTTAACAAGCCATGCTTATAAGAAATTCCAATAAATGTTTATTTCCAACTCTTTTAGTGGAAAAGTGACATGAACTTAAGCCAGGAAAGTGTGCTTGTTTTAAACTGTGATGTATTTATCCAAATATAGTTAATGCAGGTGATTATCCAGAATGCCTGAATGCACAGATATTGATCTTGGAGATGTCCTTTTTTCAATACAAGTTTGTTGTTTTTTTTTTTAGTTCCTTTCCTGGGGAATAAACAAAATAAGTAGAAAGAAAAAGGTTTTGTGTATCATAGGTAATCCTTATCTTGTTGCCTGAAGTTAAGGGTTATGTAATCCCTATATAATATACTGATGCTATACTATGGCAGGAAAGCAGTTCTAAGTGGTATTGAAATACAGTACTAAAAAAATATGAAATTATATATCAATAATTTTGTTGCATCTGTAGTATATTTTATACCTCTCTCTGCACAGCTGACACCTTGACTTCGTCTGTTGCTATTTTACCCCTGCAAGGTCCTCCTTTGCTTCTGCCTTTGCCTATCCTTGACTCCAGCACTCCTTCATGCTGTGGCAGGGCCACTACATGCAATGGTACTGAGATCTCTGTCCCAACCCCTTGGCTGACAGTGCTTTTCTCTTTCACAAGCAAAGTGCTGGAGCAGGGCAGCAATTGGTGCTCTAACCTCTTCTGTGTTTGATGGAATATGCCAGGGGAGATCCTGGTCTTTCAGTTCAAGCAGATCCACTAGGAAGGGAGGGTTAATGACTGTGAAAAATTACTTACACTTACGGATCACCAAAACCTCACTGAACATCTGTCCAAAGCTACAATCATCATAATGCTTGAATTATTGTAATACCCTTTTTGGCATCATTATGATGACATATTCAGATGGTATCACTATCCCAAATTCATCTCAATGCAGTTCCCAATGCTTTTCATTTTATGAGCCTATTATTAGTCGTTTTTAATTACTTTTCTTTTGGCAATAAAACTAATGAAATTTTGCTTCTTGTTCATTTTGCACTACATCTCCTGCATTCACTTACTAAAATAACTTCTGCTCTTTTCCCTTTCCCTTTCCCTGTCCCTTTGCTTTTCGGAAGGGATGCTAGTAAGGTTTCTATCCTGTACCCAGGTGCTCTTTTCACATCAACTTAATCAAATTTGATTGAAATTGAAAAAGAGGGAATTTGGAGGGGACAGTGGAACTGGCATATAAATAGATACAAAACCAATACAGTCTTTAAGAATATACTCTTTACATTAGGTATAATTTACAGTTCTGCATCTGCTCCAGGATATTTGCCATAGGATACTGATTTTTGAGCTCAGCCTTCAGGCTGACATATGTCATGTTTACTATGCTGGTAGGGGTGAGCATGTGGATACCAGCATAACAAGATGTAGTGAAACAGCTGGCATGTTTAGTTCCACCTGTTGTTGTTAGCTTTTGATAAAGGACATATTGAAACTTTGTAATATCTTTTACATATTTACAATGTGATATTTAGAAGTAGCAATAGAGATATTCTGACTTCAGGTAATTCTAATTATTATCTTTTTTTAGACTTCATTACTTCAGAATTAAGTGTAGACCCTCATAAATACATCTTCATAAACAACCTTGAAACATAAGCATATAATTATTATCCCTATTTTAATGATGAAGTACTGAGAGTCTAAAAGAACAGGAAAAACACTGACATGGTTAGAAAACTGAAGGAAGCTAATAGAGCATCCTTCAGAAAATGGAAGTCATGCCCAAAAATGGAAATTTTGGGAAACTTGAAGTAATACAGTAAAAAAATATTTTGAAGAGAAACTTGTAATATCATGAAAACTCAGTATAACCTTTAAAACACATCAAATGGTAAGCCTGAAAAACTTTGACCAAATTAAAGCATCAGTATGAAGTTTGTTTGAAACAAACTGAAAACTTGAATAGGTTCAAGTAGCCTGAGCCAGATAATACTTGTGTAAGAGTTCCAAAGGCAAAAAATTGCTGCATTGCCTACTGTAATGTGTAACTTACCATTTAAATCAACCATGGTGACAAAAGAATGGAAGGTCACAGGTATAGTATAATTCTTTTTTAAAAGTGCTTTAGAAAATACCTTGGGAACTAAATGCTTGTAGGTCTCTCTTCTTTGGAAGACTCTGAAAAATAGGAAGGAATCCATCTGATTGGATGAGGTGTACTGTTTGCTGCATCAGTGATGCTCAAATGATTGGGTGGCTGGGCCCAGAGAGTGATGGTGAATGAAGTTACATCCAGCTGGCAGCTGGTCACAAGTAGTGTTCCCCAGGACTCAGTGTTGGGGCCCATCCTGTTTAATGTCTTTATTGATGATCTGGATGAGGGGATTGAATGCGCTCTCAGCAAGTTCACAGATGACAGCAAGCTGGATGGGAGTGTTGATCTGCTAAAGGGTATGTAGGCTCTGCGGAAGGATCTCAACACGGCTGATGACAAGCCCATGCAGAGCTACAGGCCAGAGGAAGAGTGGCTGGAAAGCTGCCTGGATGAAAAGGATCATATATTCTATATATTCTGGAAGTAATATAAAATGGCTACATTTTATGAAATAATGTTTTAGTTGCAATTAGTTCATTTTCCAACCAATACTGAGTTGTTTTCATTTATAGAAGTATTTAACAGTTTCTAAAGAAAAAATCAGGTTTGAGCTTTCTTAAAATCATTAATTTTTTTTTGTTTTCCAAACACCATTATACTTACCAAATCCATGAAATCATTTTATCAATTGTCTTTCAGGTAGGGATTTAAATAATTCTATGTATATGCTGCAACATAAAATGTTTCCTAAATACTGCATTTTACAAAAACCTACGTTTTCTTACCAAATCCAATATGTGTTATTATATTTACCTACACATTTCACTTGGAAAAACATAATATTACTTCTATAATCCTGCTGTTGACATACAAAAGTCCTACGTGTTGACATACATTAGGTCCAATACACTGTCTAAAAAATTGGTATATATTATCCTCTCAGTTAAAGTGAAATGTTAAAGTGAAAGAATTTGTTCATCATCACAATGGTAAGTTTAAAAAAACTGTTCTAAGGGTTCTTGAAGTTACTTACAAACTGTGCACTGCTTTACTGTACACACACCCCAACTCAAAGAAGTGAGCAGATGAAGAACAGGAATGAGGGGTAGTAGGGGACCAGAGAAACTACTGAAAATCAAAATAATAGAGTATTTTTTTCATTCCTTATCAGTCATTGTATCAGTAACATTGTATCAGTAGCATTTGGAACACTGAAATTTCCTGTGTCATGAGGCAGAAACGCATCAAATGCTGGGAACTGTACAAGCACAAACGAAAAAGCCATTCCCATTCCTAGTAGAATGAGCATTTCTTCAGCATGCTTTAACTACACATATAGCTTGCTCAACAGAAAAGCAGAAGTACTGCAAATAGTTTTTTTGTAGATGCTATGTAGAGGTTAATCTCAATAAGAATATCCACATTTTTACAAGAGACACTGGTGATATGGCAGTAGAAACTCATTTTCATTTTTTACTTGTCTGTGAAGATGATGAGTTTTGATCAACTTGATAGCAAAAAAATGTTTTACACAAGGGTTAAACTCTGGTTTTGGAGATGATTTCAACAGTAGTTTAACAGACTGATTCTGTAAGTGTTACACTCCACTGAATCTTGAATTGCTACAGCAGTCAGTTTTCATTACATTGTTTTCTTTAGACATTGAATTTCCAACCTGTTACACTTCAGAAGCACACAACAGCCTTCTCTTGAACTGAGGAACAGAGCATATTGATATACTTGTAAAACAAAAGAAAAAGCTTAAATTTTACAAAAAACCCTCTGTAACGACTAAACAATAGTTTACAGAGTGTATTGCAAAAAGCTAATAATACTGTGTTTTCTGTTAGTATCAGTTAAGAGGGCAACCTTACACGAATATGACTCATACAGACTGTTTATATATTTGCAAAATCAATTGATATTTTCCATAACTTGAGTTTACAGAACCTCAAAACAGTCTAAGAAAAGGCGATTGTATTTTGAAAACTGGACCGTCTCAGGAAGTGTTTTTAAAAAGTCTAAATGATCTGCCTTCATCACAAACTGTGATTGAACCTTCCCACATGCAGTTTAGATGCTGATCTGCTAAAACAGGAATGAGAAAAATGAGGTACAGTCTCAGTTTTTAAAAAAATCAATTTCAAACGTGCTTTTGTGTTCTGCTGGACTCAGCCCTTACATATCCTTATGTTCACAGGATACACATTAAAGAGTCTCAAAAAACCTAACAATTTATGTTGTGAAGCTACTAATAGCGTAGCAGCTTGTTAACCACCCTCAGGTGTCTTCTAAGTGGTAGCCAAAATTTAGAGAGTAGAAAATGTAGCTTGCTTTACTCACTTCAATGAGAAGTGACCCATCTGCAAAGAGGCCATTTTATGTCAACAGCTTTTATTCTGTTCAAAATTGTTCAATCCAGCCAGTGCCCTGATACCTTACCCAATTCAATGTGAAACAATGATACTCAGGATTTTGCAAAATACGATGCTATGGGCTCAAGTAGAAGCAATCATAGCACCTATAGTAGATTTGTTGCAATTTAAACTTCAACATAGATAATGAGCTGCTGACACTTGCCAAAGTAAGACTAGTTCTCTTTTGATCTCAAGTCTATGAGTGTGATCTGCCTGGATGTAAAGAAACCGGCATTTTAAATGGCAGTCTTTATGAAGACAGATTGAGTCACATAACACAAAAAGTTTGACCTATTTTTTTCTCACAGATGAGGAGATACTTAAATATAGATGTTGAAGAGCCAGTAAAGGTAATTGAAATGAAACCTAATACTGTAACTTAGCATAGAATCATAGAATAGTTTGGGTTGGAAGGAACCTTTAAAGGTCATCTAGTCCAACCACCTCTGCAATGAGCAGGGACATCTTTAACTAGATCAGGTTGGTCAGCATAGCATGCAGTCTGACTTTGAATGTTTCCAGGAATAGGATACTTACTACCTCTATGGGCAACTTGTGCCCATGTTTCACCATGCTCATTGTAAAAATGTTTTCCTTATATCAAGTGTGAATCTACCATGTTTTAGTTTAAAATCCTAGCTCCTCATCCTATTGCAACAGGCCCTGCTAAAAGGTTTGTCCCCATCTTTTTTATAAATCCTCTTTAAGTACTGAAAGGCTGCAATAGGGTCTGCCTGGAGCCTTCTCTTCTGCAGGCTGAACAAGTCCAGCTTTCTCAACCTTTTCCCACAGAGAAGTGCTCCAGTCCTCTGATCATCTTTGTGTCCCTCCTTCATGGTCCAGCTTTTCATCCATGAGCACTTCTCAGCAGGGCTGCTCCTGATCTGTTCCTCCTACAGCCTGGATTAATACTGGGAGTTGCCCTGACCCAGGTGCAGCACCTTGCACTTGGTCTTGTCAAACCTCATGAGATTCCCATGGGCCCACTTTTTGAGCTTGTCCATGTCTCTCTGTATGGCATCCTGTCCTTCAGGTGTGTCAAGCTTGGTGTCATCTGCAAACTTGCTGAAGGTGCACTTGATCCAACTGTTCATCTCATTGATGAAGATATTAGTCAGTACTGGATATAATACGGACCCCTGAGGGACACCACTAGTCACTGATGTCCATCGGGACTGTGAGCCATTGACCACTAGTCTCTGGATGCAACCATCCAACCAAATCCTTATCCACCCATGGAATCCATCTCTGTCCAATTTAGAGAGAAGGATGCTTTGAGGGACCGTGTCCAAGGCTTTACAGAAGCCCAGATAAATGACATCTGTAACCCTTCCCTTGTGCACTGACACAGTCACTCCACCACTGGATTGGTCAGGCAAGACCTTGGTGAGGCCATGCTGGCTGTCTCAGATCACCTCCCTGTCCTCCATGTACCTTAGCAGAGCTTCTGGGAGGATCTCCCCAGGCACAGAGGTGAGGCTGACAGGTCAGTAATTCCCAGGGTCCTCCTTTATACCCTTTTAAACAATACATACAATATTTCCCTTTTTCCAGTTGCCTGGGACTTCACTTAATTGCCATATTCAAACATTACAGCTTCATATATTTCCTTCTATTGTGATCACAGACATACCTATTTAATGACTTTTGAACTAAGATTTTGATCTAAAACTGATATTGTTACAATTTTAACCTGAACTTTAAACTTTTATGATGGCCTACAATAAAATACAATAGAGAAGACCCGTGTTTCTGAAATATTGAGCTAAGAATCTATAAATGGCTGCAAAGAGAGTTCAAAGGGGACCATGAAATTTTAGAAAAGAGCAGTCTGAAGAGGTTCACTTCCTACAGGGAAAGAGAGCAAGAACAGGCTGTAATTGCTTGCTACGTTGTGTCTAATCAGAGAACCACTAAGTGCCTGTAATTGCTATCAGCTGCTCAGCAGAGGTCAAAAAATAAAACTGAATGTTAGTAACTATTAAGATAGAAATATAGATGAAAATAAAGAAATTTATCTTTCCACTGATTGTGTACGTAGTACCTGCAAAAGGACATTCAAAGGTACACAATTAATTACATACAAAAACCAACTACATAGCGGCCACTAGCATGTGTTTCCCCACATCCTCCATTCTACCTCACTGGAAGACATGCATGATGCTTGTGTTCTTCAGACATAATCTCCCTTGAACACGATGGTCCTTCAAAGATGATAGAGTGGCCTCAAAATGGCATCAAACTAGCTCCTCATTGCCCTCAGGTGCAGCCTATCAGGTCCCACAGATTGCTGTATGCCTAGTACACTTCACTGCTGCTTTAGTCTGTCTTCTGCTTCAGGTAATGCTCTGTTTCCTCAGGCTGTGCTGCCAGTGAGGGACTTGGGAGGCCTGGGAGCAGATTAAAAAAAAGGTGCAAAAGTGTGCTGGTTTTGACTGAGATAATTTTCTTCATAGTACCTAATATGGCGGTATGTTTTGGATTTGTGCTGGAAACAGTTGGTAATTCAGGGGGGGATGTATTAGTTATTGCTGGGCAGTGCTTAGAGAGCAAAGACGTTTTCTGCTTCTCACACCACCCCACCAGGCTGAGAGTGCATGAGGAGCTGGGAAGGGACACAGCCAGCACAGCTGACCCCAACTGTCCAGAGGGATATCCCATACCATGTGATGTCATGCTCAGCATATTAAGCTGGGGGGAGAAGGAGGTACTTTCAGAATGAAAGCATTTGTCTTCCCAAGTCACAGTTGATGGAGCCCTACTTTCCTGGGTATGGCTGAACACTTGCCTGCTAATGGAAAGCATTGAATTAATTCCTGATTTTGCTTTGATAATGTGTGGTTTTTGCTTTACCTATTAGACCATCTTTATTTCAACCCACAAGTTTTTTCACTTTTACTCTTCTGTTTCTCTCCCTGATCCCACTGTGGAGGGAGTGACTGAGCAGCTGTGTGAGTCTTAGTTGCCAGCTGGGGTTAAACTACACCAAGAAGGCATTGAGGCCTTTTCCGTGTCCTTTGTCAGTAAGTCCCTTGTGCCCTTGAGCAGTGGGCCCCCAGTTTCCCTGTTTTCCTTTTGCTGACCATGCACACTTACAGAAGTCCCTCTTGTTACCCTACACATACATTGCTAGTTTCAGCTCCAGCAGACTTTTTGCTCTCCTAATGTGATCCGTTCATATAAGATTATTTATACCTGTGCCCTGGCTAACTTTTTTTGGTCAATGTTCAGGACATGATCTTGGGTGATTTGGAGCTTGCTTTGTGAGCCAGTAAGATAATTTTTGAGTTTCTGTGCTCCAGGACACTCCCAAAATTTAGTACACACACTTGTCTCCCAGTAACTAACAAAGTAAGGTGCTTTGAACTCAGATGAATTAGTCAGAAAGGAAATGCCCACCAAAAGAGTTTAAAAGACTCCATGGTAAAACAATGCAGTTTTCTCCTTACCCAATAAATTAGAGAGTTTCCACAAATGGTAGTATGAACTAGGAATTTATGAAATATCATTTTCCTGCAGAATCTCTCTGAGAGGTAAAATTCCTCTCCTATAAGAGGGAGTCCACAAGGACTGATGCAAGTTGGGAAAAGGGGAAATCTCTGTCACAAGAGAGTGAGCAAATGTTAAAAGCCTATATATTGACATAGCTATGAGAAAAATAATTCTGTTCCTTTTGGTGGGTAAATTCGGTTACAAAGGAAAAAATTAGCTGACTTCTTCAGAAGCTATCTCCACTACAGTGTTCTGTCATGCCTGACCGTGACCCACACGCATTCAGCTGAGCCTGAGACAGTCCTGATGTCAGTTTTGAAATTTGTGTAGCCCAGAATAAAAGGTTTCCTTGTGATACAATTCTGAAAATGTGTATCTATCCTGATTGCAAAATCCCAACTCTGAGCAACAGCATTATCTTTTTTTCTGGCTGTCAGGAAGAAAAATTGTTACCATAGATCCACAAGAGAAGAATCTTCACCCTTTCCACCAAAATGATATCTTCTTTTTCTACTTAACCTTTCTTTCTTGCCATTTGCATATTATTACTTTTTTTTCCAATTTTTTTGTTAATTTTCTTGATTTTTGAATGAGTCAGGCATATGGATTAAACAGATGTTGCAGTACAGAAACCACTCTCCCAGACTGTGGAAATGTTTCAGTAGATCCTATTTACACTACAGACCACTTTGAACCATATCCCTTTAAAAAAAAATTTTTTATGTTTAATTGAGAATAAGGAGGGAATTTGCTTGGAACCTGACTAGCTGAGCAGGGATTATAGAACAGTATGCTTTAGTTAACAATTTTCTTTACATTTCAAATGTAAATTAAGAAATTTCCTGCTATTCCACTTGAACAAAAAAAGCAACAACTGGTTTTGTGAGACAAAGAAAGTCTGAGATCATATGTGACAAAGAAATAGGCTTTAAAAACCTCAGATGCCTTTATGAACAGTTAGAGATACTATAAAATGCAGAAAGACCTCTAAGACCTATTTTTTTGTACATTAAAAGTACATAAAGAAGGAACACAGGAAGTTACTTCAAACCTGCTTGAATTTATACTGAAAAAAACACAGAAACAGTAAATCTGGTTTCACATTCAGTTTGCTTAAATAACTTTCATTGATGAATTAGAGCAGAGCTCTGCCTTAGGGAAAACAACCCTATTCCAGAAATATACGTGTGTATATTATACATGTAAATATACAGCTTTCTACTGCCTTACAGATGCTCATGTTTGTCTATATATGCAGTCCTACATTACGTTTGGAGGCAAGAACTGTCTGTGTCCTGTCCTCACACAGTGCCTACAGTTACAGGGTTTTGGTTCACAAATGATAGAAATAGAGACAATGAATGAAATAATTAATGTAATTGGCTTGATATTTTTTCTATTTGAGGAATGTAAGGAATGATCTAGAGTTGACTTGGGGTTACTTGCTTTGTAACTTGGGGTTACAAAGCAAGTTGTAATGCTTTGAAGTGCAAGATGCACTTCTCATACTTACCTATGTAAGTATGAGAAGTGCATCTGATATTCAAATGGACATTCAACACGTAACTTCTTTTAAAAGGTTCCAGGCCAATGCCAAAAATCCAGTGGTAGCCTAAGGTAACAAAGTTCACTCGTTCTAAGTTATTAAGGCAGTAGTGCTAAGAGCTGACTGTGAAGAATTTCAAAGGGCTCTTACAGGACTGAGTGGGTGGCAAATGAAACGGTAAACGAAATTTGATGATAACAGAGGAAATGATACCCAGTGGGAAAACCATACAAAGATACATATATTAAAAATGACAAGTTCTGAGCTCATCAGGAGGAGATCTTGGCATTATGTTAGATCTTGGCATTAGTTCTGTAAAACATGGATTCAATGCTCAGGAAGAGTAAAAAAGAACCTACAAAAAACCCCCAAACCAAACCATACCAAACCAAGACCAAACAAAAAAAAAAAAAAAACCAACTAACTAACCAAAAGCCAAAAAACCCCTCCAAATCAATCAACTAACCAAAAAAACCCAAACCGAACCCCAAAAAACAACATCAAAAAAACCCTCAAAACAACTTAATCAAATATTAGAAAATACTGGGAAAGGAACAGATAACATACTTTTGCCACTGTACAAATAAGGGTTTGCCTGTACCTTGAATACCTTGTAGAGCACTGATATTATCACTTGGAGTAGGATATTTATTTAGAAATTGAAGAAATACAGAGAAAGCAGGAAGGATGACCAAAAGTGTGGAATGGTTTCCACAGAAGATACTGGGTAGCCTGTGACCTTTCACTCTGGCTGGAGAATTGCTGAACGGAGGGATAATAGAGGTCTACACATCAGGAAGGGTGGGGAGAAAATGGGATTGACTTTTTACTCCTGCTTCAAGAACAAAATGTCATATATATGAAGGTAGACAAGTTTGGAAAGTTAACAAAAAAACCAAAAAAAATCATCAAACCAAAGCAACCAAACAACCAACCCAAAAACCAAACAGAAAACCCCAAACAACTCACCAAAACTGAAAGGGAAGTGTTTCTTCCTGCAACAGGAAGTAGGTCTTTGGAATTCCCAAAAAGACATGCAAGAAGCTGATAAAATCTCAAGGCAAAATTGGGTGTGCAACTGAAAGAGAGATCCACTGAGAATTAGAAATAGGCAAAAAATACATTAATGAACAGACTCAGAAAATTCCTTCAACAGAAAAAGGTGTGAAGCTGGGAAAGTATTAAGGGAGTATTACATGTGCCTGGCCTATATTTACCCTTTCAGTCTATCTGTAGGTAAAAATTTGGCCTGTCTTTGTTAATGCTAAAAAAAAAAAAAGAAGAAGAGGAAGAAGACTTGACAAAATGGGTCCTTCATGTCAATCAACACAGCTATTTGCATGTTTTTAATGTCACTGCTGCACCCTAATGTAATAATTGTTTCTTATATAGATGAAAACTCACTTCACTTCTATACCTCAATTAAATCTGTTAAACTGAGTGGTGGGATTTTTGCTAATTCCATTCTACAACAGCTAGAAATGGTTTGGGTTTTTTTAGGAAAAAAAAAATCTCTTCCTGACCTCCCCACATATGTCATTTTATATCTAGGAACACCAAATCTACTTGTAGTACCTAATCAGCACTGATATTGGTGCATTTTGAAACAGCACTTCTCAGGAAAATTGGGGATTAATTGGAAACAATCCAAAGAAAAGCATCAGGAAGAGAGTGAAGCAGAAAAGACTACTTGAGAAGACTCCATTGCTGAAAGTTTTCATAAACAAGACAGTTCTAAGAAACAATATGAAAATAGTTTTTTCTGCATAGGAACAAGAACATCTAGCTCCTTAACACCCTTACTGTGAAAGGTTAGGAGAATATTAGTGGGAAGTATAATATTTACTTCTCCTTTTCTTATACTCTTCTCTCAGCATCTGCCAATGGACTACCAGAAACAAGATAGTGGACTAGGTGCACCTTTGTCTCATCAAGTACAGCCATTCCTCTGCTCTTAAAAGCATTTCCTTTTGAGGTATTTTTTGATGATATTTGTCCCTGGCTTCAAGTTGTCATAGGCTACTTCTAAAATAATTCCATTACAAGAAGAAGGTAGACCAAGAAATGAGAAAATCTGTGGAGAAAAAAAAAAAGGAAAATGCTGTACTGTGATCAACTCTTACATGCCTTTCATTGGCAATGTCATTATACCAATGTTCTGGTTTTGCAGTGAAGGCAATAATTACCTTTGAGAGACAAAAAAAGTACTCCAAAGATAGGAAGATTTGAAAGTTTCAGCAAACTTTGTTCTTCAGTGATTATTAGAACTTTTTGCTAAAAGGTTCTGCTTTAAAAGAAACATTCAGATTTAGACTCTGATGTTAAGTCCAGAGTTGGTTCTTAAATATTAACATCATCTTATTTTTATCAAGTTGATAAGAAAAATCTTTCAGCTGAGGAATTATTTGCACTGCAACAGTCTGAGAGAGAAGAAAGGTGAGGGGTATAAATTGCCTGTGATCCCTACATGAACAAGAAATATTGCAAGATTCAACAAAAGAAGGAAAGCAGACTTTCTGATGAGGAGACTGACAAAGGTGCTGAATTACATCCCAGAGAATAAATTCTGTGAAAATTGTAAATAATGAAGAGGACAAGTCACTGATAGACAAAGCCGGAACATTTAGTAAACCAAGTAAAGCACCCAATGTGCATTGAAATAAACAGGCAGGGAAAACAGTGTTTGTAAGAACAGTAAACTACAATTTTTTTCCTACAGGTTAGGCAGACACTATTCTCAAAACCAAAGACTTTGAAAATGACGTATTGGTTATGCTCAGTGGATAACTGCCTGGAGCTCTATGCCAAAAAATGTTTAATAAAGAATATAGGTGGTTTAATTCTACTGCTCACAGTTTAAGAAGTAGAAATGCTGGAGTTAGTTCAAAAGGAATCACAGGTTTAAATAAAGTATTGAAAAAATATACCTTACAGGATGCAGTTCTGTGCAATGTGCTCTTGGACAACCCTGCTTGAGCAGGGGGGTTGAACCAGACGACCCACTATGGTCCTTTCCAACCTCACCCATTCTGTGATTCTGTGATCATAGCTGTTCAACTTATCAAAACAAAAAAGGAGCAATTCAATCATGTTAACTATGAGAATGTGAGGCTCTTTCATTTAATAGGTAAAGACTGCACAAAATCTAGTGGCATAAAGCTACAGTTGAACAGATTTCATCTTGGGAGAGAAAGGATTTATCCCAGCCATTTACTCAAGGATAATTCTGGCACTTTTCTTTAATGCAGTTCAAAGGATCAAAATCTGAAGCCTGAGTTTCTTGGAGTCAATGCAGAGAACGACAATTCACTCCAGAGTGCCAATTCAAAGTGTGTAAAATCGATGCCTAAATACACTTCCCAACTTTGTACTGCACACCAGTAGCGACAAACACAGACAAAAAGCAAGAATGATTGAGCACTTGAACAAATGATTAATTGTTGTATGGGATTCTTTTTAATATTCTTTTTAAACCAACAATATATGACCTTCCTACCCCCAAAAACATCAAAAAGGAGAAGCAGTACTGTACCTACTGGGAAAAGTTATGCTTTTTATTATCCAGAATATCAGACTGGATGTTCCCATGTGCCCTCTTAGCCTTAAAATCTATGCCTCTACAACTTATTAAGAAGGCAAAACAAATGAAATTCCTAAATGAGCACTTAGCATTTTTTATAACATATTTATCATGTGACTATTTACAGACAGTTTTACTTAAACAGTTGTCAGAAAGCAAGCATGCTCTTTTTGCTACAATTAAATGGCAGTAGATCAGAAGCCATTCCCCACCCAAATATTTTTTTACAATGTAATTAAGTTTACATCTTACTGAAATCTTATGAGGCCAGTTTCTAAAAGATGTGGGCAAAAAGTTGCATTATCATTCTTTATGAAACTAAACCAGTAAACAATAGGTTTTAGTCTCCCTACAGTGAATCTGCGTAGTTCCTGCTCTCTCTAAGGGCAATTAGACTCACTCAAAGGGAACAGAAATATTTTTGTCTTTTCAGCTAACTCGATAATAGCTGGTGAGAGTCTATTGAGGAAAAATAGCAGGATATAAAAATGGCATGTATTGATGGCAGCTGACTCATCAAGATCACAACATATCTATGTGCAGCTTAGTACAACACCCATACTAAATGAAAATAGGAAGAGCCTGAAAAGCGAGCCAACACTGTTCAGTGTCGTAGTTCTAAGTAAATATCCATTAATTAATTCCCTATATGCTGAAAATTCAGAGTTCACTACCTCCTTTTTTTTGTCCTTGCTTGAACCTGCTGTCAATTCATAAAACAGCTTTTTTTATTATGTCCAACAGCCAATTTGTCTCAAATCTTTCCTGAGGTCCTTTCTGATTTGTTTCGAAAATATGAGTTCAAAAATCAATCATCACTTGTTTCTTATTCCTTCAAAGAACTTGCGTATATGTGAGGCTAGCTGTGTCTTATTGAGAATCATAGCATTATGGAATCATAGAATCATTTAGATTGGAAAAGACCTTTAAGTTTGAGTACAACCCTAAACCTAGTACTGCCAAGTCTACTGAACTATGTCCCTTAATCACCATTGTCTACAGGTCTTTTACTTATCTCCAAGGTCTTATGTTCAATGAGGAGACCTTTTAGGACATAATGCCTACAGTGGAGACACACTATCAGTTTCAGGCACTGTAAATGATAAAATCATAGAATCATAGTATCATTTAGGATGGCAAATATCTTTACGATTATCAAGTCCAACTGTAAACCTAACATTGCCAAGTCCACCACTAAACCATGTCCTTAAATGCTACATCTACACGTCTGTTAAATCCCTCCAGAGCTGATGACTCAACCACTTCTCTGAGCAGTCTCTTCCAAAGCCTGACCACTTCTCTTTCCCTGAAGACATTTTTCCTGATATCCAGTCTAAATCTGTCCTGGCGCAATTTGTACCTATCATTAGGCTACTTACTTGTCCTATCGCTTGTTACCTGGGAAAACCTTTCAACAAGCTCCTTTTGGGTAGTTGTAGAGAGCAATAAGGTCTCCCCTGAGCCTCCTTTTCTCGAGGATAACAACCCCAGCTCCCTCAACTGCTCCTCATAAGACTTGTGCTCCAGACCCTTCACCAGGTTCATTGGCCCAGTCTGGACATGCTCCAGCACCTCAGATGTGTTTCTTGTAGTGAGAGGCCCAGAGCTTGACACAGGATTTGAGGTGCAGCCTCACCAGTGCTGAGTACAGAGGGATGATCCCTTCCCTAGTCCTGCTGGCCACACTATTTCTGATACAAGCCAGGCTGTCATTGGCTGCCTTTACTACCTGGGCACACTGCTGGCTCATGTTCAGCTGCTGTTGACCAGCAGCCCCAGGTCCTTTTCCACTGGGCCACTTTCCAGACACTCTGCCCCAAGCCTGTAGCACTGCCTGGGGTTGTTGTGTCCCAAGTGCAGGACTCAGCACTTCATCTTGTTGAACCTTGGACAACTGGCCTTGGTCTATCAATCCAGCCTGTCCAGATCCGTCTACAGAGCCTTCTGACTCTCCAGCAGATCAACACTCCCACTCAACTTAGTGTCATCTGCAAGCTGATTGATGGTGTATGCCATCCCCTGGTCTACACCATCACTAAAGATGCTAAAGAGGGCAAGCCCCAATACTGACCATTGGGGAACCCCACTAGTGACCAGCTACCAAGTGGAGGTAACTCCATTCCCTCCCTGGGAGCTCACCACCACTCCCTGGGCCTAGCCATCCAATTAGGTTTTAACCCAGTGAAGAACGTACCTGTTAAAGCCATGGGCTGCCAGCTTTTCCAGGATAATGCTGTAAGAGACAGTGTGGAAGGCTTTACTGAAGTCCAGATAGACTATATCCACAGCCTTTCCCTCATCCACTGGGCAGGCCACAACATGAGCAGCCTACTGTTTTGCTGGTAAATGGAAAGTAACATTCAGTATGGTCATTGCTTCCTGTAAAGTCTTTTTTTTTCTAACTCAAATCCAGTCAGAAGCAGTGAGTGATCACAAACTGAGCAAGGATAAGCTCCAAAATTCTTGTTTGGTATTTTCTGTTTGCTATAAATTAGCAAACTTCTGTTTTGCTCTAAATTAGCCCTGACAGTCTGACAGTGTCCATATGTACCTCAGTTTGCAGGAAGAGGATACATAAGCACTAAGAACTCACTTTCAGTACAGAATTATACCAAACACTGACCCGCACACTTTCATTTTGTAAAGATCTAGCATTTCTTTAATTTCTTAGAGCTGGGCCAGTTTTGATGTATATTTTATGTTATTCTGTTAGACTTCTGGTTAATTGTAGGAAAGAAGCCATTTAGTATTCTAGCATATTCAGAAGTGATTCCTTACTTTCAGAGTTACTTTGCTATGTAAGTCTTTCATTCCTACCACATTGGTAATACTAGCATTGGACACTAGGTGGTAATCATCTTCTGGTAAGCTCAGGATGCATTTCACTATGTAAAATGCCTTTTTATAGCTATTTTTGTATCACTGAAAGACGAAAACACATTTATTTGGGAATAATTTTAAAAAAATATTTTTGTTTGTTTAGTAGTGTTGGATATATTTGAATATAAAAACCTAGAAACTAATGTGTCAATATCTGTTTGCCTAGCCATTAGCTTAGCTGTCATGGTTATTTCTCCTCTATAAAATCTGGAAGGTCATTGTTTGCTATAATTTTCTCAGAAAAAATGAAATTAGCATGTAGAATTTCTTTTATGGTCTGTGTAATCACTGACACTTTGAATTCAGCGATCTGTTAAGACAGTATGTAGTGGGGGAATGACAACTTTAATAAACACCAATATGTCAATATGTGCTACGTGCTACTGTTTAATGGTTGTTTATGTAGTAGGTGTGTTACATGAACTTGGAGCCTTTTGGGTTTGCTGACAATCTCTGATACTGCTTCCCCCCACAACTAAGTTTTTGTCATATAACCGGCTATTTCTTCTCTTCTCCTGCCTCTACTTTATTGTCTCTCTTTATTCTTTTTAAGTGTGTTCATAAACACATCCTGTAACCCATATTTTTTTGTTATATTTGCAGAATGCAGAAAATATCTTTAAACCATAGCAGATAGATAGGAAGAAATACGATACTCCCACTTTCAGCTCATATATTAAATTTACCAGCTATTCAATCAAAATATAACCTTGAAGGGTATGTTTCTTTATCATTTCATAATACAAATAATTTGATATAATTGATTAATAAATATTATCCAGAATTTCCAGGCTTTTCTGATAGGAAGTATAAATTTCAAGTATGTTAATAAAAGGTTAATGTGAGCTCATTTAATGTAGTTCATGAATGATGGGCCTGACTCCATTCATTCATGGAGTGGTATGAATGTCTGACATAAGAGCAGGAGGTCAAGAAGAGACTTAGGAGGGTGCTTAAATTCTTCCTTTTCTAGAAAATTGAATGATTTGTAAGTGATAGGTTAAGTACTAGCATCTGTAATAGTTGCGAATGGGGATTAATTATGTGTGAGTCAGCATTTTGTAGGTGAACAGAGGACCAGAAAGGATAAGAGAGGTTAAAAGTGAGTTTGGATAATCAGAAATGACTTAAACTATATTTTTCTTGGGTTTTTAGTTCGAAAAGTCTCAGGTGGAAGCCTTAGAACTACCTTTTCCTCCTAAGGCACCCAGGATACCATTAGACTTATTTGCAGCAAGGGCACAT
The DNA here is from genome assembly GCF_003945595.2 of Pipra filicauda. Classification (NCBI taxonomy): domain Eukaryota; kingdom Metazoa; phylum Chordata; class Aves; order Passeriformes; family Pipridae; genus Pipra; species Pipra filicauda. The sequence continues at coordinate 2,543,580 of NW_024104975.1, read as the reverse complement.
TGCTGGCTGATGTTTAACTTGGTGTCCACCAGGACCCCAGGTTCTTTTCATCAAAGCTGCTTTCCAGACGGTTGGCCTCCAGCACGTACAGGGTCCTGGGGTTGATCCTCCCCAGGTGGAGGACTTTACACTTTCTACTTGCTGAACTGTGTAAGGTTTCGATTGGCCCATTTCTCCAGCCTGTCAAGGTCTTCATTGTCACTGTTCTACTTTAGGACTTGTTAAAATATGCCTAAAACCAGAACTCCCACAGTCATCACTGTCAGCTTCCTCAAAGGCCTGGAAATACAGACAGATTTTGAAACAGAACAGTAAGATCAGCAGGCTGGATTAAGCAGCTGTTTTCTACAATTTTTTTGTCTAGGACTGTGATAATAGAAGGAAGCAATAGTATGAAATGGAGGAGGGAGAAGGATGGGAGAGCACTGGTATGGATGTCACAGTGCTATGAGTGCAGGGAAATAAACAACTGACAATTGACATTCCCCTGATCAGGGGCTTGGTTTGAGCCAGGTGTATTGAGGTCAGAAGAAACATCAGCCTACTGTTAGAAAAGTAGAAGTCTTTACATTCTCCTTACTCATTCTTGTAATGAGCATATGAAGTAGGGAAGGTATACTTGGGAAGTAGAGACTTCCCTTGGGATTATAGGAAGGTACATTCTCTTAATTTATATTTTTATTCAAGATGAAAGTTTTAAGAATTTCTACAGATAATTTTATTTCTTACATGAAAATTCCAGAAGCTTGATAAATCTTAAGATGATAATATTTTTGTCTCTTTAAATCAAATATAGTTATAGTAATCAGATACTTCACATTACGAAACAGGAAACAGAATTAGGGAAAAATTCTGATTTGTTTATTTCCTTTCTCTTGACCTGCTGTTAAACAGCCACTATGGGAAAAGTTTATAATTTGTTCTTGATTGTTCTTCATACTATTCATTGACTAGAAATTATGAAAGTGTATTCCCAAACTGTACTGGAAAACCAAAGATTACCTAATCCAATCATGACAGGTAGTAACTGTAAATTCAGTAGGTATCATAGGCTGATTTTCTAAAGCATTTTGTCCTTGTTTTTTTAGAGTAGTCAGTCTGCTGGAGATTCATTCTGTTAAGAACTTGGCTGTTGATAAGTATCTCCCTTAAATATTGCCTGCTTTTCTGAAATCTCCTGCAGATGGGTAAGGTACATGCCACTCCCACATCAGCAGTTTAGGAAGGAAGAACGTCACATTTATGACAAAGAAAATGGAGAATTCTGTGGAGGTAGTATGCAGTTGCTCCAATTCAGTTTTGGGTGGTATACCTGAATTTCTTGCTCAGAATGAGGGATGGGATATCTTTGTGGAGCCTGAAATGATCAAAAAAATGTTTCTTGTCTCGTTGCCTTCAATGTGCAAATATGTTTGCTGGTCAAACTCTGGGGTTTTGGGAGGTCCATTTGAATGGATCACCACTGACTGCTGAGTTCCTAGGAGAGATGATGCAGAAGGTTGTAATTCAGATTGAGGGAGTGCCAAAGAAAGCAAGCTACATAATGGAATAGGAATAGAAATGAGGCAAAGAAGGCAACATGGGAAAAGGAAAGATAAGAATAAAAGTATTGTAGCAGACATGAAGTTGTGTAGGACTTTTTAATGTTAAATTGTACTTCCCAAAGGATATTAACTGACAAACTTTTATTCCTCTAGGAGGTTTATGGAGACTCACCTAAGAACAATTCCAAGTGACGCTTTTTCCAATCTCCCCAACATCTCTAGAATGTAAGTTCTGTCTCTGATATTATTTTTTTAGCTATTTTATTAAAAATCAGTCTCCTTCTCCAAGATTCTGTCTTACAAAAACTTGTGAAATGAAAATATTCTTACACCTTTGTTACCTCACCACTTACATTTTAGAACTGCAGGTAATAATCCTTTTAATAACCTGAACCAGCTATAGGAAGGCATTCTAGGCATTTATGGATAAGACCACAACTTTATTGAAGTCAATGTGATAAATAAGGCTATAAAACTTTTTTTCAGTCTGCAAATTACGGGGATTTTTTTTGCTCATAAAAAATTAACATATTCAGTTCCTGGTCCTGGCTAAAAATTTGTTTCCAGCTGCCAGCATGATTTGTAACTCATCTCATTGGAGACCATGAGCATTTCTAGACTAGAGGTGAACTTTCACCAAAATATTAGTATTTGTGAGATGTGAGAGGGACCTCCATTGTGTCACTGCCTTTGTGTGCAAACATATGCATGGATACAGTCCACAAAAGCAGAACCAGCAGCCTCTACCTATTTGCCTCATATCAACATCTGTCTCGTTGAAGGTGTCTATGTTAAAGAAACTTCCCTGTCCAAGAGCCACTCTGGTAGTCATTCACACACTACCTGGAGCTGGGCTTGAGATCCCTTGGGAGCTACACACCCTGCACTCATGCAGTCAGACCGGGTTTCCTTACCGACAGGACCCCAGATTTCCCATAACAGTGTGTCAGATGTCCAGACCTTTCAAATAGTTTAATCTTGGTCAATAACTTAACAACAAAATAACAGCTTGAACTGGGTGGCTCCAAGGAGGGACCCCAAACAAAGAAATCCCTGAGCTTTTATACCTTCACTGTCTGGGGTCCTCAGGTCTTGCTGTGTCTCTGCTGTGCCAGGTTCCCTGGCTGGCACCAGAAGCCCCCATGCCCTTTGTTGTGCAAAGGGTTGGCACTCCATGGCCCCTTGCCTCAGGATCCCACCACCCAGAGCTCACCCTTGCACTGCACTGCTCGTTGGTGTCAGCAGTCTTGAGAAAAGGTTGTCCCACATTTGTTTGTTCTTGGTGGCTGGCCCATAATCTGTGATCCTGTCCATGACTATTTGATGCAGGGAATTTCTCTGCCATTTCCCAATTCACTCCCTAGAATCAGAGCCATGTGATTTAGAAGGGACTTCAGGAGGCCTCTAGTCCATGCTCAAAATTGGGCCAACTTTGAGATCCAACCAGAACGCTCAGGTTTTTATCAGTCTGCTGCTCAGCTTTGTCTGTGGCCAATGTTAAGTAAATAAACCATCTAATTGAGCAAGAGGTCCACTTTTTTCTTGTTCAGCCTTTTATTACTAATGTAGCAATAGGAATTCTTCTTCTTGCCCTTGATGTTCCTTGCAAGTCTCAAATCTATATGAGCTTTGATTGAATAGCTACCATTTAAGAATTCATGAAAAAAGACTTTGGGGGAATGTGGTCTGCCTCATATTTTATAGTTTCATTCAGATGTTTTGAAGTAATGACTTTCTAAAATCCTTTTAAGTAATTGTTCTTGAATATCTACAGCCTCATTTACCATCTCACTCTAATCAGATGGTAAATGGTGTATTATTTTGTTGGGGGTTTTGGGGACAGGGGAGGGAGGAAGGGAATATCCCTCATATAATGTATAATATCATATATAAACATGATAAACTTTGTTTAGAACAGATTTTGATTCAATGTAAAAGGATGTCAACTCTTCTTCATCTTTCAGTGACCTCTAATACATTGCCTAGAGGCTTTTCAGATTTCAAATCTTTAAAATTGCAATATTTTGACTTTATAAAAGAACAGGTGTTCATCTGAAAAATTTAGGGAACCTTTCTCTAAAGATGCTCCAAAACCTCCAAAACCAGCAGTTTACATCTGAATAGTGTCAATGCCTGTCTGGATACTTCTTATGGCATTACTACTACCACAAAACATTATCTCCCACCTTCTTGATATAAACTTCAGGTTAAGGAACCAGTACCTGTATTTTAACTACAACTCTTACTTGTATGTCTTGGCATCTAAGGTACCATGTCTCATTTGCTTCTCCTAGCCCATAATTTCCATCAGCAATGAAAATTACCAGACCATTCCTGGTTTTGTAAATACATCTAGAAAATGTTCTGAAGTTTCAATAGGGTGATACAGATTGTGTTTACTGTTCCAATTACAGCACTTCATTTTACTATATGGTTTCTACTATATGATTTCCACAAATAAACACTTTTTTCCTCTGTACTGAATAGAAAATGTATTTGTCCTCTTTATGAACCTCGTTCAAACAGAAATTTTAGAGCTACAGTTTCTCATAAATTAATGCATATATATGTACTCTTGATAACTAGAAGTAGAGACTGTTTCCCTGTGCTGCTTTTCCACAGGAATGAAAGAAAAAGCATTTTAATTACATGCTCAACTGCAAAGCTAACTCCTGTCAAAAAGGCATCACTGAATACAAAATGGTTTTATAGGATATTCAAATGCAAGAGATGTTTCTGGTTTACATTCTTAAAGATGCAAATACATTAAATCTTGGTAGAAGGGCTTCACCCGGTGTTTCCTTAAGGACACATTGAACATTCAGTATTTTTAAAGGCAGGGGTAAGGAACATTTTTCCTGGGCTTAGGGTGGTGCTTTGGGGTCACATTCATGAGTACCTCACAGACACCTGACCTGTAGCTCCCCAAAGTGTTTTTTCCACAGCCTCTCCACACAAAGTTGCATCCCACAGTGCTCTCTGCCAACAGCCCCATGCAAAGCACATTTTCCCCCATGCACCATTTTCCTGCAACACAGGGGATGCTGAGGCTGGAAAAAAGCAAAAAAGGTGGAGAGAGGGAGAAGGAAGAAAATAAGGGCTGGGAGGGGGCCTTGTGGCTGCTCAGTCTGACAAATCCTGTGCTCTCAGGCTCTTTCTGAATGGGCCATGGTGATTAAAGTGTTGTCTGGAAATAGACGTCCTCTGAAACTGTGCATTTGGTGTTTAAGCTATCAATGCAGTCATGATGGGTGTTGAAGGCATTTTGAAATCCTGCAATTTAAACACAGCTGGTAGGCAGAGGAGGTGCTGAATAGGAACATGCATTCAAAATGGGAATTTAAACATGCTTTCCCTGTTCTTCTGATGCAACTCCTTCCAGTTCTGATTACAATGATTTTTATTGCTTACATTTAATATGTGATATTATGTGTTCAATAGGCAGAGCCCACAGATATTTGGAGGCACTCTGAACACTTAGAAGTAAATGTTTATATGCCATTAACACAAGTTTCTGTTTGACATCCCCATTTCAGAGGAGATTTTGAGTGTGTTTGCATGGGGTTTGGGTGTCTATCTACATGACCCTAAAGCAAATAAAACTACTCATTTCCCTGCCATCAGTGATGGTGTAGTTTAATTAATTTACACAACTATATATGTTTATGAAGCAGAAGAGCAGAGGTAACACATGAAGAAAATAAGCTATTTCCTTCCCACTGCATCCCACAGCTGAAAATACAAAACTGTACTTCAGTCAGGCCCAAGTCAGGCAGTATATAGTAAAAATGTAACATGAACCATAGTGGGAAGGCACATGATGGCTGTAGGGGTGAGGGAGGGGAGAGGGAATCCTCTTCTCTGCCTCTTCTCTTATGTGAGAGAAAAGCACCTGCCTGCCTGACGTGAGGTGACTCATTTTGACTACAGAGCACAAAAAAAGTACTCTCCTACTTTCTAGCCCTGGCATGAGGCTGCAATCTCTGTTCATTATCTGGTTTTAATTTCATTTTCTGTCAAACTGATTTATATATCTCTGTTTGTTACATATAGCAACTTTATGTTTTATCATATGTCATTAACATAACCTATCTTTTGGTATGTTAAAATGTAGGGTCTGTTGGAATTGAATAATTAATTTTCTTTCAAGACTGAACCCCCAATTTCCCAGGCAACAGACTTCTCTCTTACAGGAGAACACAATTAAAACATCCCACATAAACATCTAACTCTGCAACACTCAATCACAGAGGTACAGACTGGAATACTTTTTTATTGTATTCCTCTTTTATTATTTTCCCACCTTTTCGAAGAGGCAAATAGCTTTAGAAAAACAATATTACTCTAGAAAGAGAATCTGATAGTTATGCAACCTCTCCCTGTTACTTTTCTGGTATCTTTTCAAAGACAGTTGAATACATTGTCAAAGTGATCAATACAAAATAAATCTCATAGTTAAAGAGTTAAAATTAATTCAGGTAAAATGCTTTTAGTTCCAGGCTGGAAAAGACATAAATTCCCATCCAGTCAGTTCTATTAGCCATCTGCTGGTTGGAAAAGCATGTAACAGCAGTTACAATGTTATCATTCTCCTAATGAGAGTGAAGAGACTCTGTAGAGCTATTTTCTCATCACATTCCATAGATTACCATTAGAACAAATGCAACGCAGTCTGAACTGTGTGCAAATAAATACTTCTTAAGCTTGCTGTCTGGCTTGCTTTCTGAGCCACATTACTCTTTACATCCTCTATGACACTCACTATATGGCTAGAGTTTCTCTCTAAATTCATGCTTTAGCACACTTTTTTACTCAGCCATCAAAGCACCAGTTGCCCTGATGACCTGTCTCTCTCTACAGAAATTACAGCAGTTGTTGCAGTGGTGGCCCAAGGATCATTTCTGCTTCTTTTCTTCCTTTTTATAGTTCTTTGATATAGAAAAATATGCCAATTTACCTGAGGCCTAGATTCCCCCTGGAGATATCCAAGGTGATCTTAAGTGGGGAAAAAGAAAAGAAACATGATGCCGAACTGTAAAATACTGATGTCTGCTTTTGCTGTTACTTTGCACTGTTGTGTTGTTTCGGTTTCACTGTATTCTGCAGTATAATGTGCATCTACAGCATCAGTCAAAATAAAAATCCTTAAAAGGATTTTAAAAGTGTGTCCCTCAGATACTGTCCATGTGTCTGGTAGTGTCATGATAGGTGGATGAGAAAAATAATGAGAGGAAAAATGAAGTGGTATGATGGACGCTAGCAGTGGCTCCCCAATGTCTGAGACCTGTTTATTTTTCTGTTTGTTGTTGTTTAGCTACATCTCTATAGATGAAACACTTCAGAGTCTGGAGGCCCATTCCTTCAACAGTTTAAGTAAAGTCACTCACATGTAAGTACTGTAATTAAATAAATGAATACAGCAATAAGATAAATTTGAGACGCGTGGAAATAACATATATGATGATGTTTGAGTTGTCATTCCTGTCTCCTTTATAGCTAAATATTCCTTTTCTCATTCCCTTTCTCCATAATGTGGAATGAGTCAGTCTTTTTTGAGCTAATTTTATTATGCTTTCTTTCCATACATCTTTTTTGTTTCCTTGCTCTTCTGTGTCCTCCCGTAGAAATGCAGGTAAATATAGTGAAAAATATGTGGGGCTACATCACAAGATTGATGGCAAGTTGAAATAAAATGGCAGTTAAGAATCACTTCTGTCAAATTACTGCAGGTAAGTGTAGAACGGTAATATAAGCACCAGAAATAAAATCAGAAGGGCCAAAGCGCAGAGCAAAATGGCACTAGCTGGAGACATGAAGAATAATAAGTAATCATTCTGAAAATGCACTAGTATAATGAAGAGTGTTTATATGGTTATTAAATGGAACGGGAATAATATGGAAAAAGGCTTCTGGGAAGTGTTTTTATACCTTTTGTTCTGATGGTCCTCACCAAATGATGCACTAGGATAGTTACAGAAATGGTAGGATACCTGCATCCAGAGAGTTCCTGTCATTCATCAGGCCCCTGTTAAAATGAGAACGTAATGTACTGAATAAAGAGCTTCATAGGATCCATCCTGTATCTGGTACTCTTCCATGTTTCCATCATTGATCCAGAGGAGGGAATGGAAAGTATGCCACTGTTGTAAAGCTCATCAGGATGAGCTACAGTTTGTCATACTTCAGAGAAGATTTTTGTTTGCAGAGGTTCCATGGGAGAGCACTGTTGGTCATCATGGATCTCGAAAACATTGTCAGAGAGGAAAGGCTTCTGTGTCCAGAAAGAAAACATGCCAGAGGCAGATATATACTTTAAGGTTGTTGCAAGGGGTGAAACCTACCACCCATTTTCCACACTGATGTTTGACAAAGAAAAAGTAATAATAAGGTTAAATTAGATTATATGAAATTCATGTTAGACTGTAGGAAGTGTTTTAGTATGGCTGGCATAAGTAAACACTAGAATTGTTTTCCCTATCACTGCAGGCCTTCAAGGCTGTGTGATCAGAAACTTCATAAATCTATTTAATCTTCACTCAGAGAAAGAAATTGAATTAAATTATCAACTTAATACTGCTCTGTTTTCTATGATTTTTTTTCCTTTTACTTCACACAGTGTGAAAAAGAAAGACTAATAAAGTTACAGGAGAAAATATCATTACTGTTACTGAAGATAGAGAGAAACTAATGCTGGAAAGTGTAAGTGACTCCTCTAAGAGAACCTGACAGACATAGCTAGAAGCACAGTGCAGGATTCTGAGACCTAGTTCAGTCCAATAACATGCTCCAGTAGTATTCCTGAAAGTTTCACAGGAAGATTTTGGTGTAGTATCACTGCTTTTCTTTGGTTGTAATACTATTCCTTCTTCTGTAGCTCTTTTTTCCAGATCTGTTGTGTTCATGTTCTCTTTCACAGTTGTTGTGTCTTTAGGATTTCTTGTTTAATACAAATGAACATTTAATGAAACATTTACTGGCAGCACATTTTATCAGCAATGAATAAAGCATTTGCCACTATGTGCTACAAATTCCTCATGTGGTAGTTCTTTTGTAGTTCACTTTATTAGAAGTTAAAGATAAAATGCTCTTGGGCCATCGCATTTCATTGTAGGATTCTTCCATGCAATATGCTGTGTAGTAGCTTGTTGTTTTTATCTTATATGGATGCAAAGACTTCTTGAGGACAGATTAGGGAAAAAGGAGACAGCTGGCTAGATAGCTGTTTTCTGTTGTTTCTGTATTAGAGTCCAAGTGGAGACCGAATTCATAACGCAAAATTAATTTCCTTCAAAGAGTAATATAATGTAAGCCTTTGAGTATAAAGAACTCTTCCACAAAATGCGCACTTTTTAATGTGTCACCAGTTTGACAGAGTGGTGGATGGAGCTCTGGTGTTGCCAGTGCCTCCCAAGGCACTCATTCTTGTGATATACTCTATAACACTGCCTAATTTGCACCAATTTCTGCTATCTAAAGGGTGATGAGGAATACGAGTAGAAGCCTTTTCTCTCACCCTCTTCCATTCTCTAACCGCCTCCAAAGCATGTTTAGATTCCTGCCTGGGCAGACAACCAGTGCCCCTTGCCATAAGCAGGCCTCTGCCATGGCTCCCATGAAGGGAGGGCACACCAGAAGGTTCCAAAATCACTGCATTACCACACCCTGCCAGACCCCAGGCCTGGATGTGTTGTCCATGACCGGGAAGCTGCAGGCCTGGGCAGGAGTCAGCAGAGTTCACGGGCACCTACACTCACATCACCTATAGCACAGGCTGTGGGAAGGACACAGTGAGAATGCTTCCTGATCTGCTATAACAAGGGGTATAGTAATGTGGACCCCTTATATATCTCACAAGGCACTACCGAAAAAGCAACTGTGCACAGACATACAAGATATACGTTTTATTTTTTCTTCTGCACAAGAGTCAAAAATACTACCCAGAACTACATCAGAATTCACAAAAGTCATAGGCAAACCCCCAGGATTTGCAGATAGCCCACAAAGAAGGGCTCTACCACTCAAAAGTGCTTACCAGGTTTTTAAAATATGTTTTGGAAAACATTTATCATTTAATCAGGGAATATCCAGGCATCTGGTAACTTAGATGGTTGCATATAAATGCGATAGAAAACCATTTATAAATATGATCATTTTTATTAATTGCTTCCATAAATCCTGATTTGTTAACACTTATCACTGTTAGATTTACTTTCCAAACAACAGAACTATATGGGGCTAAATTTATATGTTGCGTTATGCATTTGATTAATGTTCTCCATTTACATAGTATTTTCAAAGTATTATTGCTGAAATAATACTGGGTTATCAAGGTGTTTTAAAGGAGATTGAGGTTACCCTAACAGTTTTGAAAAGTCATTTCAGAGTTCCATTTTTACAGCTTGTTTTTCATTGAACTTTCCTAAAGTGCAATTTTACGTAAATAAAAATAATCTTTTAACCCTAATTTAAACTTATACACAGGGTTTCATTTTAAAAACATTTGTTTTTAAATATAAGAACTTCTTAGGAGAAAATTTAGTGTTTGTGGAAGGGAGGAACTAATTGCTTTGGCTTGAGTCAAGTGTTATGTGAATAGGCAACCTGTGTTCGTCATGATCCCTGTCTGCCAAGTTTAGTAGTGTGCTTCTGCCTTGATCTTCAGCAATTCATTTTCTTGGTCCTTATGTGGTTCATGTGCCTCTGTCCTGATTTTCTTTTCCTTCCAGACTTCAGCTCTCTTTAAGTATAGGTCATATTTTTATGAATCTATGCCTTTCAAGTACTGAGCAACTTCTGCAAACTAAGGATACTGATCACATGCTGTATTTTAATGAGCCAGATCTTATTTCAGTTGTAAGTAATGGCAAAAGTCCCACACTATGAAGATGTAAATAAGGGACAAGATTTCGATGTTTTGGTTTTTTTCCCCAATTGTGTTAAATTGGTCTCACAATGGTTTCTGGTTTCTTAAGTATGTCTGTAAGTCAAACTTAACCTGCTTACAAATTCAGAACTGTCTTTCCCACACAATTACATAAGTGTTTATTTTTTCTAGATGTAATTGTGAAAGTGTCTGATTAGGAGTCAATATTTCTGTGTGGCTGTTTTACTAGTAGAGCTGCAGCTTGGTAGCATCACACTGAATAAAAACGTTTTGTAATTAGGTCTTTATTTCTCAGGGAAACATTCCTGTGAAAGGAACCCCAGAAAAATTCACTCTTTCTTTTCCTCTCTTCTCTGTATCTCTGCTCACTCTTCTCTGATCTCTCCCTACTCTCTTCTCACTTGAAAAGTATTCTCCTCTTATACAACCACATAAAAAGCTCTCTCAGCATTTGGGAAGAGGCACAAAGGTTATGGTTCAAGTGGTTTGCCCTCACGTATATGACGTCATTTGGAGAGCTGGTGGAGGACCACTCTCCAGCTCTGCAGTGAGCTGCAGTGAGATGGAGCCAAGGGCCAGGGCAGCCCCACCATCCTCCAGGCCAGGGCTGCACTTCCCTTGGACAGCTTGTGATGCCAGGCCGTGGGATACAGCTCTGCAGAAAGAAAGAAAGAGAGACAATAAATATATAACAAGCAACTGGAGAGGAAAACTGAAGAGATTTGTGGGGGACTGCTGTATACCTGCAGTGAATTTCAGGGCACAGGGATAAGTGTTGTGCAGAAAAATCTTGTTAAAATCCGCAGTCTGGAGGCAGGGAATAGACTGTTGGAATAGCCTAAGCCCGTTTTCTGGTGCCAGTGGTGCAAAGGCTGGACAAGTGCATGCAGATGAAATAACATAAATAGTTTGTCTGTAGGGGGAGAATAAAACATGGAAGTAGATGTAGAAGTGAGAGAAGCCAAGGAAGCTATAGGTAAAATAAGTCTAAGAGGGTAGAGAAGGGCCCCAAGTTAGCTTATTTAAAACACTCCATAATTTCTGACCTGGATATCCTTAGTCTTTCTAGGTATCTCAGCATAACATAATTATATTGCTGCTCTATGGCCAGATTTTACCATCCAGGGAGTCTTTCTGCTGTGCCTTTTGCAACCGGTCTTGTCTATCTCGCATTGGCCTCTTTAGCCACCAGCGCGCTTGTAGCAAATGTGGGTAGAGCCCTTCCCAAATCTTTGTTCGCGAAGCCCAGCCATGATGACCAGATTTGTAATTTCTGAATACTGGGCTTAAACAAACTCAAGGATGAGTCAATATTGCAAGGCAGAAATGAAAAACAGATCTGGTAAATGAAATTTGGAATCCACTTAAATATATAAATATTTGTGCTTTTTTTAATAGAGAATGTTAAGTAGCATATTAATCTTTCTAGAAGTTACCTGGCAAACATAGGTCTCAATTAATTAATTAGACTAATATTTGAATTGTTATTATTAGTTTCATTTTTAGATTCTTCTGGATTTAGAACTAAACAGTTATATCTCTGTAACTGAACATCAGTTCATAATTATTTGTAAGTCTTGACATATGTCTTTATATCATTAAGTGACTTTCTCTGCATATCTGTTCTTGACATGATAAAGTTTTTTGTGTATTTTCTTTAAAAAGCAAAACTGAGTTGCTGTTCATGGACAGTCACGTGGTGGTTTGGTTGTGAACTTAGTACATTTTTAATTCCTAGTCTGAATGCCAGAACATCAACTGTAAAACATCAATTGTCTTTAAAGGACAAATAGGCCAGTTTTAAATGGTTTATGCACTTCTAAAAATAGAGCAGAAGTTGAATAGTTTGTAAAGTAACTTTGAACAATTTTGTAAATATTCTACAATAATTCTATTATCTTGTGGGTAGGTAGCAGCTCTTTCTTTCTTATGAGCATCTCTAAGTAATTTTGGTTAGGACTGCAAATTGCAAGGTTTGTTCAGGGCACCTTTTGCCTTCTTGCATCAATGGTGAACAAAGATGCCTATCTCAGATTTTTTTTATATCTTAAAATCTCAGATTTTTTTTATATCTTAAAAGCACTTAATTCCCAGAAGGACTCAGAATTGTTACATTGCTGTATGCTATGATTAAGGTGTGTTTGTAGAGTGTGTCAAAGTTGCATTTCAAAAGTCATTTAAAATCAGTTCTCATAGACACTTAGATATCTGGGAACTAGCTTACTAGACATTTTTAAGTATACTCTTTGGCTTTGTCTGCATTTTAGGCAGCTAAGTCTACTAATAGTTTTCCTATGGCTGCTTTTCAAAGAACCTTAACTTTTTAATTTAGTGAGTTTCAATCTTTTCAACTCACCAATCCATAAAAGCTAAATGATAAAGTGCAAACCCTGCTTAATGAATTTACTGATAATCAACTTGCTCTTCTTAGCTTTATGGATCCTTTGGGATTAATCTTTACACCACAGGAGTCTTTTGATTACAATTTGAAAATTAGTATCACATAACATTTATGCACCTTTGAGTATATTACTCATGATGGATTACTGTAAAAGAAATTGTGAAATTCAGTTTGTGTATCAGTATCCTGTTAACTGATGAGCTCAGAACTATTAAAATATCTTTCCTCCTTATCAGCTTAACTTCATAGGCTCCTTTATCAGTGGAGCACTAGATATCCTTTAAATCTGTGATTTTACGGGGGAATTCCTTCCAGTACTCTAAGAGTAACGATGTTTAAATGTTTAATACAAGGACAGAAGTACAGTTCATTAATGGAACTGAAGATCTTTCTCTTTTTCATGAAGATGAGATGAGAGGCCACATGTTCAGGCCAGTTAAATGCAGGAGGCACATTTGACTGGACTAGAAGTAGGGATAATTGGATTTTCCTCCTCATTTTTTTCCTTAAGCATAACATTCACTTTTGTCAAATCACCTTTTACCTTTTTATACCTCTCTTATCCTCTCTCTCATTTATTTTGACTGGAGACTTCTATGCAACTGTCTATCTGCTCCACAATGGGCCCTTTTCTTCCTTTTGGGCTTTACAAAGTGTAGGATGAAATGCAAGTATAAAAAGAGTATATATTAAAGCATACTTCTTTTCTAATCCTAGCATTACCAATTCAAGTAAATTGAACAGCAGGGACATAAACCTTTCCCCAGTGTTCAGTTGAATCATATTGATTCCCTTGCTCACGTGGTTTAAGCTTTTCTCTCATTATTGTGCTGTCTCATCTGGCAGTTTAAAATATTTTATTCCCAGATTAATTAGGTTTTCATTTGCCTTTTTTAAACAGCATATGTCCTCTCATGGCCCAGTTATTTAATAAACCAAAATTGTATCTCATTACATTATTTTGCTCTTTCAATTTTAGTACCATCTGCAGATTTCGAATTCTTACTTCCAGTACTCTCATCTGAATAATTTATGCAGAATACTATGAATAGCAACAAACCAAAACCTCATGACTCCGTGATACTCCAATGCATTATCCATTTCCAGGCTGAAGGCTGATCTAAAGACTGTCTTTCCCTGGAAAATGTTTGGTCCACAACAGAGCAGTATCAGGCCAGGAAGCTCATGAATCCAACATTTTGAAGGCAGTCAGTGATGGAAAAAACATGTCAGTTAAAGTTTATTGAGCAAGTTCCACTGCTGGTAGTGTGATAGCTACATAACCAATAAAATAATTTGAAAGAGGCAAGAAACTGACACTGAGAGGGTTTATTTTAAATACAGAAACACATCTACAGTTCAAGGTAGCTAACAGACATGAAGAATATTTGAATGCAGCACTATAGTAGCAGTACTATAGCTATTAATGATATCAATTTAACATGCAAGTAAAAAGTAAATCCTCATTTCCCTGCAGTGTTGTAGTAAACAGAATACAAACTGAAGACTTGAAGGTGGAGCAGGACTGTTTTGTCAGTACAACAGTATAGAGAGAGGTTGAAGTCTTCGTACCGGCATCTACATACTGTTTTATCTACTGTCTTCTGTCTCTTTTCCCACTTTTATTTCTTAGACAACTTGTCTGGGTTGATTTTATCCTGTAAAAATAATTCCAGTGGCAGAGTTAGCCTTAAACTCTGATTTTCTGATTCTTATATTGTGTAGATTACTTGGCACTGTTAGGCCATGGCAAATTAAATACTACTGATTTCTGCCCACTGAGTTTCTGTCCAGTGGTAGCACTTCTTGGACTGACTTAAGACCAGAACATCATCCACATAACCTGCACCACTATGCCATCTTTACCTGTCATCTTCATCAAATTTCTCTATATATGTAGGCAGAAGTGCTTTCTTCAGCCTATTGCTTCACTGCTAGCATCAGGAAGAAGACTGGCACCATTCTTACTATATGGTTTCTATATTAAGACAGGCTGAGTGTTGTTCCAGCAGTGTTATGAGACCAGTGTCCAGAGCTGGCTTAAGGTAAAGAAATAGAAAAAAATATGCATAAATGTCCATATTCTTCTGGAGACAGTAAAGAGGCCAGGAAATTAAAAGTCTGCATGCAATGGGGGAGGGTATGTGTGACTTTTTTAATAAAAGATGAAAATTCAGTAGCTCTACTGAGTCTAGACAGGGAATTTTGGCACAGTCTGATTGGTGCAGGCAGACTGCTGTCATTATGGATAGAAAAGAAAGAAATCTGCTAGAAAATAGAGGAATTAGAATGATTGGGGGAAATTACATTAAGGGAAGAGACAAACATTTCAGAGAAATGGGGAAGAGTCATGACTCCAGGCAATGATCATGATGGCTGGAGGGGCAGCAGCCCCATCAAAACACCTATGGAAAGCACCCATCATGGCCATAGCTGTGACTAGTGTCAGACTGTTTTTTCAACATGTGCAGACTAAAAAGCTACTTGTACACCAAGCTGTTGCCTGGGTAGAAGTATTTAAAGACATAACCATGGGCAGAAGATGAATGAAGCCCATGTTATGTTTTGTGTCATTATATAGCAGAGGTACACTATCCTCTAAACTGCTGGACGTGACTATACAGCGAATAGTGTGTGCATTTCAAGTCTCAGAACAAAGTTAATTTAAGTGACCTGAGCCATCTTTTGATGAGTTCTGAAAAACAAAGAGGAAATATAATACAAAATACTGTTAGACACATGGAGAAAGTAACCAGAAAAATAGAACATAAAATTATAAGCTATACAGGTCATTGTAATTTGATAGGATTATTATACATAAATACTGAAAGTTTTACTTAACTTTTCTTTTTATTCAACTTTGCAGTCACAAAACACTCACTGTGTTCAAAGTAATAGCCATCATAGTACTTGTTTTGATTTTAGGACCACGCAGACAAAGGATCCATAATCAGATCTCAGGTGCTTCTTACCCCCTTGCTTCAAGTAGCCAGTCTCCAGGATGGCATCTATCCAGATGATAATGCATCACTGTAAGATTGCTCAGAATGCATAGTGGTCTTGGGCTAGCATTGGCTAGTACAAAAAGCTTGTTGCAGGAGTTAAGTCCCTGAAAATTCATTTTAACATTTTTGATTTCTGTTGGGATAAGTAATTAAATATTAATTATTAATGTTCCTCTCTTTTTTACAGTGAAATTCGAAATCTTAGAAACTTGGATTACATAG
The DNA here is from genome assembly GCF_003945595.2 of Pipra filicauda. Classification (NCBI taxonomy): domain Eukaryota; kingdom Metazoa; phylum Chordata; class Aves; order Passeriformes; family Pipridae; genus Pipra; species Pipra filicauda. The sequence goes on along the minus strand of NW_024104975.1, from coordinate 2,527,524 downwards.
ATCCAGACGCGTTTAAGAACCTCCCAGTTTTGAAATACCTGTAAGTATTTAGCACCTGTAACAAGTTGGCACTTAAATCTCACAGATGACTCCTTACATTATAGCAGTTTTGTTTCTTTGCGTTTCATTTTGGAACTGATCGCCATGTTTTTCCCTGTTGCTTTATTTTAATGACAGAAAGCTAGATAGGGTATGGGTTGGAATTTTTACTACTTTTGTAAGAAAGGAAAACATTCACAAATTCATCAGTAATTTTTCCATTTGTCTTATGGATTAAATATCTAGAACACACTAATGTTCCTTGGCAAAACTCCACAGCTACTTTCTTCTTATGATAAGTGCTGTCATACTCTATTTTTGTAGGGAATAGTGGGAAGAAGGGACACAACAGATATATACTTATCTTTTTGCTAGATATTTACACAGGATTTTAAAGCAAACTTGTCAGTCAAATGTGAAAAGCCCACCTATATACACCTGATTTCATACATCATCTATGGCAGAAAGAAATTGTGAAAAATTCCCATTAATTTCTAAAGAAACTTCTCTGATTTTGAGTAATGTTTGGAAGACACTAGGAAGGATTCTCTCTGTGTGGAGGGGGGGCTGGGCCAAGGAGGAAAGATTTTTTCAGGTTTCTCCTATAGATATGAAAGTAATAAAAAAAGAAAGTAGTCAAGAAATTTCATTTCAGGAAAATAGTTTTAAAGATAGTTTTCCACTATACAGGAGTTGAGAAAGAAGGAACATTAAGCATATCCACATTTGAAGAAAGTTTCCCTTTTTAGAGCTATATGATCAGCTCTTAACCACAATGAAAGATAGTGGATTTGGGGGTCCAGACTATTAGCAGAAGCAGCCTTAAACTCTCAAGTGAAACCTCACAAGCTACTTCCCTCTGCAGATCTGCTTAGCTGTCTTATTAGTCTGTACTCCCATTTTTTAGATGCTATAATTTATCATAAATCTGTTCTTTTGAATTTTGTCAATTGTTCTTGCATTCTTTTATTTTGGACAGTTGATTATAAACGAATCGATTGACAATAGAGAGGATGAAATAACCATCCCACATTGTCAAACACTTTAAATACATTTTTTGTTGTTGTTCAGTGATCCAGTACATGTAATTTTTTCTGTTTCTCCTTTCTTTTAGTGGTATTTTCAATACTGGACTCAAAGTATTTCCAGACCTCAAAAAAATCTACTCATTTGATGTGAATTTTTTACTGTAAGTATCCGTCCTCACAGCTGGTTAAAATAACTGCCATTCTCAGATCCCAAAAAACCTACAATGAAGGATTCTGATTTTAAGAAAAATATCAAGTCTGATAAAGAAGTTTTCCTCAAGCTTTATTTAAATGATCATTAGTACCAAATGTGGGAAATGCCAGGTCACCTAGCACAATACATTTGATCTGGATTAGAGACATGGACACACAAGAGCATTCATGATACACAACTTCTACAGGCCTTTTGCTTTTATTTTGGTTTTGGTTTTGTAATGGCTGTGCAATTCCTGAATTAATGCGAAGTCAGAACAATGTGACACACAGGACCCGAGCTAGCATACATCCTGCTAACGTGAAGTTGTCTTGCTATCAACATTCTTCCAACAAATTTGTGCCGGCATGGTGAAGCAAATTGCAGAACAATTTCTTTAAGAAAGAGAATGGGAATACCAATGGGGAAAAGAAGGTCTCCCACTGTTATACTTAAAGGTTCTCTCACCGTTATACTTTCAGAAACACAGAGTTCTGCTTTGAACTCAAAAAAAAACAACAGGTGTTTCTTGGTATTCAAAAAGCAAAGACAACATCCATCTTTGTGCACTAACCTGCAATTTAAGTTCAAATTCTGGGACATAATCAAGACAAGGAAGAAGAGCAGCTCAGATGAAGACTTGCAGGCTGACACAAGATAAAAGTGTCTTGGTCACTTCTTGGTCCCAGAGGAGAGTTAGAAATCTTGTATTGTAGCAGTTTTCAGATGGAAGAGGCTTGAGTGCTGTCTGTGCTAGGCAAAAGGCTATTAAAAATAAGCAGTATTATGCAAGAAGGTGACTTGCAAAGACATAATTGATGATCTATCCCAGGCATTGTCTCAGTGCTCCTAAGGGGCGTTCTTGGTCAAGAATGGTCAGTTCTTACTGCATTCACGGTCTGCCATTGGCAAGATGAAGCTGAGAGCAATGTAGAAATGCTGCTTGTTCTGCTAAAAAGTCTAGACCTCTAGTAAGCAATGAGATCTTCCCTCCCAAGGATCTTCCAAAACTAGAGGTAGGCCTTGTTCTAACTCACACTCCTTAACCTGCAGCTGTTATGCTCACCTTGGCTGTAGGCCCCCAAGATTCAGAACTCTGAGATACACCTATATCTTAAGAAGTATTAGGGAGTTTCTCAAAGACCAAAAGGGCTTTAGCTTAGATTAAACTCTACTAGATTGTAAATTAGATACTACACTTACTAAGTAGAGAGAATCAAGAATTTAGTAGGCTAGATGAAACAGAAGCAATTTATACAACCATCTGTGTTCTTACTTCCAACCAACTCAGTGCCTTTCTAAGTGGCAGAAAGCAAAACATTATTTTACTTCTACCTTGAATTTTCTTTGATGAAGATCACTAATAAAAGATAAATATAGGTCCTATATGCTACAGACTTTTTAAAGAGTAGACCTGTACTTTTTCAAGGGAGATATTTCTATGTCGTATATATCTAAACATTGCTATTCAAAGAAAGGTAGCCTTTTTGTTTCTTTAATCAAGAAAAAAATGCTCTTGAAAAACAGTAGGTCTCTAAATGATGAATAAGGTATAGTGGGGGAAAAAGCATTCATTATATTACTGTTTGTCTTTGAGGTCAAGCAACTTACAAGTAAACATTTATTTAGAAAAGTGAACCAATCTGAAAAATATCAAACCAATGTAACTTCTGGTGAAAACCACCTATCAGTGAAAATTACTTGGAATTTAAATGGCTGTAGTACTGCTCAGTGTTAGCATATAGGTATGCAGATATATAGCACAGAAAAGAAATAAAATTGTTCCTGGCACATGGGCAATTGTTAGGACTTCTCAGCCTATGGACCTTAGGGATTGGCCTTATTAGACCACATCTAATCCACAAGCTGAAGAAAAGAAAAATTTGCAAAATATTTTGGTTTCCAGACTACAGTATGATTCAGGAAAAATCAGAAGAAGGACAATAAGACACTTTGCTCTACCCTTTGTTTCTACCAGCTTTTTCCTCTCTCCTTTTTCCAGTTTATTCGTAGTAAATCTCTTCAGTTCTTCTTTCTATCTTTCGTTATCAACAGAGTTTTGGTCTGAAAATACATAGTATTTGTTAAGACCGCAGAGTAGGAGTAAAAAAATATTTAAGAAATGACAGAAAATGAAATAGTCATTTGGACAAGAGAAGAATCATTAGATTAGATCCCACAGTAAGTTATTTCACTTGTGCTAGATGCAGTTCTTTAAAGTGCAATGCCTCTGTCCTGAATAATGTATTATCTGATGTCTCATCTGACCTTAGAGAGCAGGATTTCAGCTCTAAAGCCATTTGGGTTGTTCAAGTCACACTGCAGCATTATTCAGTCTGCTAATTCTCTGGCTTATGAGACCAGGGACCTGTCTGTGACATTAGCCACTATAATCACACAGGCTGGTACCCCTCACCAGGACTACAAAACCCATCTACCTCACAAACTCTCTTCCTGGATGCTGGAACATGCTCAATTCTTCATTCCACATGTATATTCTGGCCTTAGATATAACTAAACCGGTTATCCTTTTAAAATTTTATTTATTTTTAAATAAATAAATGTTTATTTAAATAAAATTAAATTTATAATATATAATAAACATTTTTATTAATTTTAACATTATTAATTACATAATAATATATATAGAATAAATTTATTTATTTAAATAAATGAAGTTTTATTTTAAACTTTCATTTATTATCAAGGCAGAGAAAAATTAATAACAAAGATGTTCTGGAGAAGATCTGTTGGGCAGATGTTTCATTGTGATATTTTGTCTCCTTTTTCAGTGAAATTGCAGATAATCCTTATATGACTTCAGTGCCTGCAAATGCTTTCCATGGGCTTTGCAACGAATCTCTAACCCTGTAAGTTCTTCCAGTTTAAGTCACAAAGCAAGGACCTCTCTGGTAATGCATATGGTAAAATGTTTAAAAGAAATTATCCCTGTCCTATTCTTCGGTAGTTTGTAACAGAGAAACATCATAGACAGGCAGTATCCATAATTTAGTTTGCATAAATCCTGTACTTTGACAGCTATTTGAACCAGTCCTGCTGCTTTTCTTTAAACTGTCTTGATTAAAGTGGTTTTGGTTTTGTATGACCCTAAAGACAGTGAATGATTATATTGAAGAAAATCAAATGAAAAAGTTTGCAAAGCTTTCCCCCTGTAAAGCTACAGCAACTGTGTCTAACTCTTTTTGCAACCTAAATAACTCATACCGTGAAAATTAATGGATGGCAAACATTAGAAGAGTCATATTTGAAAGAAAATTGTTAAATAAAGTTCAATTATGCAAGTCATAGTCAATGTGAGCCACAAGAAAGGGAGTGAAAATTACTGTAATGAGTTATGACCTGAACTGGGGGGGAGGGAAGAGCACTAGAATGCAAATTAATGACTTCTAAAAAAATTCTAAAAAAACCCCATTTTGCTCTAAGGGAGAAAAAGAATGAACTCTAAGAATTCAGGCAAGCCTGATAGTAAAATCAGACCTGTTTGGCTAGTTGTTAGTTCCTTTAGCCTTCCTTAATCAATCATCCAAGGATTTTGTTTCCTTGCTTTTAGTTTGATGGTGGGAAAGTTATAGCACAGTGGTTTAGTCTCATTCTATCATTGCTGTAAAAAGAGGTAAAACATGGCACACCTGCCACATGGTATCCTTGAATCAGGTATATTCAAGAATGCTTCTGGGCATTTGGTTTGACCTTGCACTATAACTACTTCTTCTTCAAGAGATTAAAATTAACCCATCCATAAATGAGCTGTTGCCAAAAAAAATGATACGTAAGATGTTAGGTATTCAGGTATTGAAGCAAACCAAAATAGACTAATTTAATTTTTTTTTTCCTTGCAGGAAACTCTACAATAACGGTTTTACAAGTATTCAAGGCCATGCTTTTAATGGGACAAATCTGGATGCTATGTAAGTAGCAGATCATTCTCTTCTTTCAGAAGAAAAAAAAAACCTTTGATGCTTATTCAAGGTTCTGAAACACATATCTTACTCTAATTCCTTTTAAGGAGTAAAAAGAGGATGTTAATTTCAGCCAGCAACAAAAATATTGTCGCTTAATGTCTTTTCCAGTGTGTTTTCATTTGGTATGTATATTTATAGCTCAGAAATGAAATCATGGTAGGTAATTCAGTGTGAGTTTTGTGCTGGCTTGAAGCTACAATAAAATTTCATTTGATCAGTAACTTTTCTAAGACAATTTGGAAGATAATTATACTGTTGTTCTTACATGACTGTTTATTTTAGTAATTGTAGCAGCTCTTTCACAGAAATCTCTTACCTGCATAAAAGAGAATGGTGTAAGCTGCTGGGAGCAATTCAGAGGAACCAGTCACTTGTATCAGAAATGAGGGACACACATCTCAAAAGCGTGAATCAACCATTTCATATTTCCCTTCACCTTCTTATTGTATTTTCTGGAAAAGTAATACTTAGTGAGTGAATATCCTTTTTACACCATACCCCAAATCATCTGCCTCAATCATTAACACAGAATAAATCTCAATTCTAGAGGCTCCATTCATTTTGGCAGAGCTTACTCTGGTCCTACAGGGGCTTTCCTGAAGAGTCTGGCTGTCAATCTCATGAGTAAAGAGTTTTTTTCATCATGAGCTCTTAACCAGAGAGACATGGTGATAGATATGCTTATTTTCAGTACTTTATTTCAAATTGGGCTTAAATTCTGTAAGAATATCAATAGAGTATCCTTCATGTGGTCTTAATTTTTCCAAACTTCCTTTTTTACCTTAACAGCTAGCTAGACTTAAAGTTTGAAAGGTTTGAGTTAAACTAAAGATCTGAAACAGACCTTATTTTACTCACATTAGTTCAGTTACTTTGAACTTTCACATGAGAAAGGAAGTTTCTCATGACGACATAGTGTTTGTACTAGTGCCTGCAGAAATAGCAAGATACAAAATATGGCAAAATGAATCCAGTGTCTTGACTGAATCCCTCTAAGCTGTACATAGCAATACTTAAAACCTTTCTAAGCCAATATATGAACTGCGTTGGCTCTTCCATTTCTTCCATTTTGATGAAACACAGGTTGGAAAATATTTTGTAGCAATTTTTCTTTATGTTTCTCTGATAGTGTGCAAGTGCCACTGTTTCTGGCCTCTTTGGAATTCTCATTATTATTAAAGAATCAAGTGAAAATGTAGTTTTAGAAGATCTGGGGTCCTAAACATCTGTTATTGGACTGAGAACTAGAGAAGCAGACAACACATACTATCTTCTGTAGATACTGCTTGCTTGCTTCCTTGTAGAAAAAAGTTTGTAATTAGTATTCTTTAAGGATATTTAAGTATTCTTTAAGGCTTTGAGAGTAGGGGGCAGAGAGATCTGGATAGACTTGAGAGCTGGGCAACCACCAACTACAATTAGTTTAACAAGAGCAGTTGCTCAATTCTCCATCTGGCACAGTGTAATCCTGGTTATACATACAAAGTGTGGAACAAGAGGCTGGAGAACAGCCTTGCAGAGGGAGATCTGGGAGTTGCAGTGCCCTGGCAGCCAGGAGGGCCAACTGTGTCCTGGGGGGGCATCAGGCAAAGCATCACCAGCTGGTCAAGGGAGGGGATTGTCCTGCTCTGCTCCGCACTGGTGCAGCCTCACCTCTAGTGTTGTGTGCAGTTTTGGGCACCACAATATGAGTGGGACAACAAATCATTAGTGTGTGTTCACAGGAGAACAATCAGGATGGTGAAAGGCCTTAAGAGCAAGAACTTGAGGTCTTTGCTTGTTCAGCCTGGTGGAGAGAAGCCAACAACTTCCTTGAGAGAGGCAGTGGAGGGGCAGTGGAGGGGGAGGTGCTGATCTTTCTCTGGTGACCAGCAATAGGACCCAGGAAAATAGAATGAACCTGCATCAGGAGAAGTTCAGATTTGACATAAGGAGAAGGTTCTTCACTGAGAGGGTGGTCAGATCATTCTCATGGAGAGTGGTCACAGCACCAAGATTGTCAGAGTTCAAAGAGCATCTGGATGATGGTCATAGTCATATGATTTTGGTTTTGGTCATTCTGCAAGGAACAGGGAGTTGGACTCCATGATACTTGTGGGGGCCTTCTAGCTGGTTATATGGATATGCTCTATGATTCTATGATCCTAAGAGAATCTTTCCAGAGACTGGCTATGATGCCCTAGTTAATCAAATTTAAAAAAAAAAAAAAAAAGGAAAACTACCAACAAAACAACAAAATAACTAGAACTAGACTTATGTTCATGGCTTTATCTACCAGCAGTAAAAATGGTTTATTATGATAAACACTTTTCTAATTAAATCATTTGACATTTACTTGGAGCAAAGCACTACTCCAGATTTGCAAGGCAAGCTAGGGAGCTGAACATCAGTGGTAAAGATTTTATCTGTTTGATAAACTACACTGAAATTTCTAAATTAATTTTCGGAAGTAGTTTGGTTACCATACAACAAGGTAAGGTATAATTTTGCTAAGTGCAAGCTTGGAGATTTGTTGTTTCTAGCAGCAGCATAAAGCTAATGCAAAAGGCAAATATTTCATTTTCTCTATTCTGATATTTCTAATTTGAACTTCTCTTTACCTACCACTGTACAGTTAAGGAAGTACCTGTTTTTCTCTGTGTCTGATTCAAGGGCCTTTGAACTCAACAGAAATAGGAACAAAAAGAAACTAACAGAAAAAGGGTGACGGAAATTTGAATGGGTTTGGAATGATGATCTCAAGGAGAAAAATAAGTAAAAAAGGAAAACAATCAAAAATAATAATAAATTTTTAACAAATTATTCAAAGACTCCATGTTCCATCCATAAATCAGAAGACATTTTGGGAATCTCTGAGGCTATCTTCTCCTATGTACTATGCCTTTCTACCACTCTTGCAATATTAAAATGCCTATGAAATTCAAGGTCAAAAAAATCAATGCAGATATAGGCATGAAAGCATGCATAAATGGTTTCCATTATCATCCTGAGTAATGGCACTACCTAATTGATTATCTCATCCAACAAGGATATGTGTTTGATAACAAACCACAGTACTAGCGTACAAGATTTGTAGAGGCGGAGAAGTAAGAAACCAGGAATGAAGGGCAGAGAGACACTTTTACTGAAAAGCATTCATCTGAAACTTGAATCCATCATTCTAACCCATCATTAAGGTCCATAAACTGCATCACTCCTGCAGACTTCTGCAAGTGGTGCTGCTCTACCAGTGTTTATTTCTGTAAGGAAATTGGTGAGGTAAAAAGAGATTTTAAAACATATTTCCAGTGAATGGGAAAATATATTTGTGATGAGCTTTTACAGAGCTGTCTAAATTACTGAAATGGAAAGCGTGCAATCTCAAAATCTAATTATAAAAATAAACTCTAAAAGAATATATTTACTTCGGTATACACTTTCAGGGTTCACTTATAATGCTTGGCTCAGCTCAGAGTCAAGATAAACAATTGTGTGGAAAAATTATACGATGAATCTTTAGCACTGCTTACTTACCAGTGCATTTGTTTTGCCTGTTCTCCCTTTCTTTAACCTTAATTTCATAATCCAGCTGGATGCATAGATACATTAACATGTTACATGTCCAGAGCCCATTTAATGCTGTAGTGGTGATACTTAAATATGTGGCCAACATATTTATCTTCTCCTCGTTTCTTAAGCTCTGCTGCCTTATATTAAAACTAGAAGCTGAAAGCAGGCAAGCAGACAATAATAATTCCATCAGCCAGTGAGGTGTTCCAAGTAGGAACTTTGGTAAATTTACTTCTTTTTTAACTGAGTGACCCTTTGGAAGAAAATTTTGCAAAATCTCCCCTTTTCCCTAATCTGTCTGTTCATTCTTACTCCATCATACCCTGTGAAGATAAAATTGGTTGTGGGACTGCAGTAAAACCTTATTGGTGAAATAATCCAGCTTTAAAAAAAAACCACTAAGGAAGGTGTGTCCAGCTGCAACACAGGGCATGGCATGAATGACCTTGGACTATGAAACAAGAGAAACAGAAATCTTTCACACTTAAAGAAAGGTACGTGGCACTCACTATATGCTCTTTAGTTGAAGGTAGCTGGTCAGAATTTTTCATTCATATCTTTTAACCCCAGAATAAAGTACACTTTTGGTAAAAATAAAATACTTTGTAAAATTATCTTCAGATTTTTCATTATTTTTCACTTTTTCATCTCAGTTGAAGCTTTTGGATATTTTGAATATTCAGGATCTTGTTTTTCTTTTGGCACCTCTTGCTTTTCACGTTTGCTCTGCATATCCAAAATAGTATCCTTAAAGATCTCCCAGAATGCTCTCAATTATGTAATTTTCATACTTTTGGGTTTTTTAAAGGAAGTTTTCTCATATATATTTATTTCTACCTTTTGGAGACTATAGCTGTGTTTGCCTCCTCAGCTTTTTTGGTCGTAGGGAGTTGCTGACTATCAATACCTGGTGGTTGCTCTTCTAAAAGAGACTTGAGGCACTAACATTTTGAAACAGTGTGCCTGCCACTCAAGATGAAATCAAAGGCCGCTTTTCCTCATGTGGACTCTCTAACCTGTTGCTTTATGAAGCATGCACTGGTAATGTCTGAATACTCAGTATCTCTGTCATGCCCTGACATGACATTGTCTGGTTTTACAAAGCACTTGAAATGTCCTGTTAGTGTTTCATGCCCTCAGAATGTCCTGCTCAGCACACTGCAGTCATGTTGTTTTCTGGTGGGAGAAAACAACTCTGTATTAATCACTGGTATGGTTACCTTACTGATCTGACTGGATTTAAAAAAGGGGGGAAAAGCCTTCATTTACTTACAGCACCATGAAACCATCAGCATTTCCTACTCCAGATTCAGCAGGCACTACTACAGATTTCTGGCATACTTTGCTCTGTGGTATTCATGTCTATCTGACTGCCATCTACGAACGCTCCAAAACCACTATTATTCTAGTGTCCCCACTGAGGCTAGATATTACACATCAACTATGTGATTTCTAAGACTTCAAACATTTGTTTAGACATGTGGATACCACTGTTGTGGTTTTCTCTTCTGCAGTGTATTTAAGTGACATTCTATATCATTTAGCTATCACTAATAGCAGGATTAAAGGCAGTCTCAGAAGGAACTATACTGGCTCTACATAAGCTTTCTTTCTCAAACTAATATCTACCAAAGTCTTATTCTTTCCATTTAAAAGCCGTACCTATCAAAATAAAAGAGCTTAAACAACTGAAATCAATTAGCATCAGGAAATTGTACATTCTGATGGGCCTGACTCATCGATGTGAAAACTGGCAGCTAACATTGCAGCCCCTCCTTAGTAACACATGGTTATGAACTTCCCAAAGTCTCTAGCTGTTTCTATTTGTAAGTTTGAAGGTTTATTACTTACTATGGTGCTCAAATATCAGGGGAAAATATTTCAAGATTGGACAAGCAATTATCTGGTTGTATAATAGTGTCTAGTTACTAAAGCAGATAGGTTTTGTTAGGTCAAGCAGGTTTTTGTGTCCTTCAAAACTACAACTTAGATGTTGAAATCTTGGATTAATTCTTAACTCTTGCTCTGGTTTTAATTTTTGTATTTGTTTTGCAGATAAAATCATTAGGAAATTTGTACACTGAAGGAAATGTTCACAACAATAGTGTGCCATTTACAGAATAGGAAAGTCAGTTTCAGAAAACACAAACACCAAGTGATACTAGAGTGCCATACATTTCTAAAGAATAGAAGCTTCTTTCAAACAATAGCAGAAGGTGACATAAGCTATTTTCCTCTGTAAGAAACAAGGCTTAAGTCATGGGCAATGTCCAGTGAATAACATGCCAGAAGCATTATTCTGGTTTGGCTCCCTCAGACTTTCTATTGTGTAACGCAGATGAAGTGCATTTACTTCTCATTTCTCACTATGGTGATCAATATAAGCTTATATTCAGTGAATGTTATGAAAAATTTGCCAATGACTTCAACCAGGACAGATTAGAATCTTTACTTGATTTTTTCCACACCTTGGCTTGCCAGCTGGTCAAGGCAGGAGACTGTCCTGCTCTGCTCTGCTGTGGCTTCATCCTGAGTACCGTGTGCAATTTTGGGCAACAAAACAGAAGAAAGATATAAAGCTATTAGAGAGCCACAGAGGGCTATAAAGATGGTGAAGGGTCTAGAGGGGAAGCCTCTAGAGGAGCACCTGAGGTCTCTTGGTCTGTTCAGCCTGGAGAAGAGAAGACTGAGGGGAGACCTCATTGCAGTTACAGCTTCCTTGTGAGGGGAGGAGGAGGGGTAGGCACTGATCTCTTCTCTGTGGTGACCAGTGACAGGACCCAAGGGAATGGCCTGAAGGTGTGTCAGATGAGGTTTCAGTTGGATATTAGAAAGAGATTCTTCATCCAGAAAGTGGTTGGGCACTGGAACAGGCTCCCCAGGGAAGCAGTCATGGCACCAAACCTGACATAGTTCAAGAAGTGTTTGGAGAATACTCTCAGGCACATGGCGTGACTCTTGGGGCTGTCCTGTGCATGGCCAGGAGTTGGACTTTGATGATCCTTGTGGGTCCCTTCCAACTCAAAATATTCTGTAATTCTGTGAACTTTATGGACACCCTCTGAAATTCGTTGTGACCATTTTTCTATTGCACTTTTTGCCTTCTTAGTTACATCGCAAGCTCATTTGTAAATGCTTATAATAGAATACCAAACATCCCTCCCTGCTTGAGGCATTACTACCTGCACAGATAGAATCTAATTCTTTCTCCTTTTATTTTACTTAATTTCTTTAATAGGTTTGGTCATCTTATCATTTCTGCGCCAACTGCACTCTGAAATTTTATGAAATTACTCTATCCTGTGAAACATTACCTCCATAATGCAGCCTGTCTGCAATTCTTGTAAAGTTTCTGTCCTTTAGTCAGACTGAGGACCACATTGTTTTCTCTTGAGCAATGTTTTATGGTCATCATCTGCAGTCATCTTTTTATTCATTCTTGCCTTACAAAGCCTCCACCAGCCCTGTGCCCTTGCTGGTAAAATGTCAAGTAATCCTGAAGCTTGTGGTTATTGGGTCTGGGTCGTCCATTGTTGCCATACTTTTGTCTCTATGAGTTTCTCCTCCTGCTTCTCCTGGACCTGAGCTACCTGTAATATTGCAGTCTGTGGGCCTTGCTGCTCTCTCAAACTTCAGCCTCATGCTTTCATCTGTGGTTTGCTACTGGGGCAATTACACTTTACCCTTTCCCCTATGCAGAAAATTGATAAAAATTATAAATGGAATAGTCAAAAGTGCTACAAGTTTCTCCTGCCTATGCACCTTAGTCCTTTAGAGCCTTTACAGGATTGATCATTTTGCCATTACTTCATCAAGGGAAACAGACGTGTTCCTCTAAAGCCTTCCTTGACAACTTTCTGTGTTCTCCTCCTTAATGGGTTGAGTGCATTTCTGTCCCAAAGTGTGGTCCTGCAACTGTACCACCCCTTTTGCTGCCTTTTTTCAACCTTCTCTCAGAGGTCCTTTCTTATCATAGTACAGAAACAAAACACTTGGACTGTTTTGTCTTCTTGCTTCTTGTCTTCATTCCCGTCAGCCAAAGGAGCTAGATGCTCCTCCATCCTCCTCCAGGGACTACTATATATGGCAAATCATTCTTAATCTCATCATAAGATTTCAAATTCCATCTAAATTAAGTTAAAAGGCATGATTAGGTTTGATGTCTGCAAGTTGTTTCTCTTGTAAACATTGTGACAGAAGTTGATTGAATTAAATAAAAACATCACCCAGAGTTTAATTGCTGTCTTAGGGAAAGAATTATCACAGTAGTATCCATGTGTACATGTATAAACAGACACATATATATGTATTATGTATACATTGCAACCTAATCTTCGGTCTCTTTTCTTTGCTCAGCTAATTCAGCATATTCCTGTCTATGTGTTTAGGAGATCTAGCTGCACATAACTGCAATCCTTCTCACTCCTAGATAACCAGGAGGAATCACCTCATCAAGGAAATTAACATTCCTGTTGTGTTTTGTGAAGTACATTTTAGCTGGACAGTTGTTCCAAACCCACATTTTTAATGTGTCAAATATACCCAACTAATACATATTTGTATATTTATCCTCATTTCAGCTGGAATAGAATTAATTTTCTTCCTAGTAGCTGGTACAGTGCTGTGTTTTGGACATAGTAGGGGATTGTTCTCATGTTGATAACACACTGGTGGTTTCAGTTGTTGCTGTGCAGTGCTCACCCTAAGTCAAGACCAGGACTTTTCAGTTTCCTGGTCTCTGCCAGTGAGCAGGTGCACAAGAAGCCGTGAGGGAGCACATCCAGAACAGCTGATCTGAACTGGGCAAAGGGATATTCCACACAACAGAACATCATGCCCAGCATATCAACTGGGAGCACTTGGCTGGGAGGGCCCAAGCGCTGCTGGGGGCCTGACTGGGCATCAGTCAGCGGGTGGCGAGCAATGGTATTGTGAAACACTTGAGGCTTTTAGGGTTTTATTTCTGTCTCTCTTTTTGTTGTCTCCCTTTCCAGTACAATTTTTTTTCCCAATTATTAAATGGATCTTATCTCAACACAGGGGTTTTTCCTTCTTTCCAACTCTACTCCCCATTCAGTGGGAGGTGGGGGGTGTGTGAGCAGCTGAGTGGTTCTTAGTTGTCAGCTGGGGTTAAAACACAACACTGTGTTTCTGCTGCTCCTGCAGCAGGGGTTTTCACACACCTACAATTGTGGAGCTAGTGAAGCCAATTATTTCTCCCAAGTCTTTTCACAAAAACTATAAATTCTACTAGGCTGTTGGGAACAAAAGTCTCAGACAGAAATGCATAGCCTCTCAGAAGCAATTTGGAACTTTACTGAATTATCTGCAATAATAATCCATGTATCTATAAGTTTTTCAAATGACAGTTTCAGACCATGGTAAACAAGAATCCAGCTTAAAAAAAAATAAAATCAAGATTCATTCTAGATCAGTCACTTTTAAATCTAAACCCCCATAAATTAATTTAACATTGACTGTGCCATTTGGGTTTTGTTAATTTTTTGAGTGTTCAGTAGCCTTGCATTACCTATCTTTAATCATGCACCTTTAATTCAAGTCTAAATTCCCTACTCCTGAATCCATACTTTTCTATACATCAGTTTACAGACTGATGGGAATTAATGTTGTTTTTTGCTTACCTCAATCATGTAATGATAGGAGAAATTTGCAGCTTTACATATGTCAGGAAAGTGTGGACTGGATACTCAGGAAATTGTTCATGGTTTTCCCAAGATTTTAGAATTATTTTTTTTACTTTGAAGTTTCTCTCCTTACTCTCACTGTTGCTCTTCTTATAACACAACTTCAGTCTTAACTTTTGACCTGTATAAGGAAACCTACACTTCACTATGGGGATTTTAAAGCATTTAAAACTTTTATCAAACTCAAAACACAGAGGAAATTATTTTCCTGTTTGTTCATGATTTGCTAGCTTGGTTGGTTAAAGCATGATACTAATAATGCCAAGGTTGTGGGTTCAATCCCTGTATGGGCCTTTCACTTAAGAACTGGACTCGATCATGCTTGTGGGTCTCTTCCAACTCAGAATATTCTGCTATTCTGTAACAATGTAATTCCCCATACCTCATTCTGATAAAAGAAATCAAAACTATTTCACCTCAGCATCACACATATGTACCTGAAGATACAGTGTGCATGCATGTGTCCTTATTATGTGTATGACAATGATAAAAAATATATTAAATAAATTAGGAACTTTATTAATTGAGGAATTTAATTTCTTTTCAAAATGGAAAACCTGTTTTTGTTTCTTGGGTACACAGAAAATGAACTAACTGATTATGCTTAAATATGCTATTGGGGTAGGATGACCCTTATACATACTGTTTTTGTAAATCTGTTCAGGCAAGTAAACTGGAGATCTCCTGTAACCTATGGATAACTATTTCCACATCACTGTGTTTTGTTTGTTTCTGCAGCTATCTGCACAAGAACAAATACCTGGAAGTTATCAATGATGATGCATTTCTGGGAGTGCACAGTGGACCAACTCTTCTGTAAGTAGAAGAAAATGAAGTAGAGAAATCTTTAAAAATAATACTATTTTAGGTTGCACTTTCTTTCCAACCATTAGGAGCAGAGCAGCAGGGATGGGAATAGCATGTTTACAAAAATAATACCAGCAATAGAAGCTGTGCTTTAGGGAACTGATTTATAAAATGCTTGTATCTTACAGTACCTATACCGTTCCTACAAATTTTTCTTTTGAAAGATTCTGTACTACAATCTGTTTTACAACTGTACAACTGTAATATAAAATAAGGACCCTAGTAGCACACATGTAAAGGAAACTGAAAGAGATGAAAAAATAATTTTAGACAGAAAAATACTTACTCCTGGTGCTGTCTTTTCTTCTTTCTCATGTAATTCGCTTCCAGTCTGATTTTATAGTTCTCTAAAGAACTTTTCACTAAAATTAGTAATCATAATTCAGAATGAAAATAAAAGCTTTAAAGAAGAACTTCTTGAAGAATCATGTTCCCTGGCTCAAATCATGTAGTATGTAATGTAGAGCACACGACTGATCACAAGGAGAACTGAAATACTGAAAGAGGGACTTCCTCCTCCACTGCAAAACCAGATGGTGCTGGTAGTGCTCAGTCCATATAAGAATAACTTTTACTTTCTGCTCTTCAGGAAAATAGCATATTCATGGCAGAATAACAGTGCATTGTTCACAGAAGGATCCTAGCAGCTAGCTACAATAACAAAAGGTGCAAAAGATATTATTTTTCTTCCAGAATCTTTCCAACTCTAGAAAATCAGGCTGGCTACCAGCAACATAGGAAACTACAGCAGAAGTTGTACTGATCATAATCAATTTATGCTAAGAAGAATTGTGTCTATGCTGTGCAAAATTGCAACAGATCTTTGATGGCAAGGTCATCATCACACCTCTGGTTCTCTCTGCTCCCCATGTCTCAAGTTAGATGCATTCCAAGGTCTGTGTGCGAATAGTAGCCTGTCTTCTGCTTCAGTCACCTAAATTACATTGTCTTCTGGGGTGAAGAGGAAGATCTGGCTGCAAGCCCACCTTTCAGGACCACATCCTTCCTCAATACCTTTACCACAAGGTCCACTGAAGTTATTAGCAGAGTCCTTGGAAACATGAGACCAGTTCTGGGAAATACCAGGTTTTCCTTTCACTGGTGTGAGGGGAGAGAGAGTCATATGTCTGAAGCAAATACCTCAAATAATTGGACATTAGAGGGGCAGTCCATAATAATCATAGAATCATAGAATCTTTAAGGTTAAATGAGACCTTTAAGATCATCTAGTCAAACCATCAACCCAGCACTACCACTGTAACCCCCAAACCACTAGGGAAGGGGGTCCAGAGGGAGGGAGGAAACTAGTCCAGACCTCTTCATTTGGAGCTGCAAAATCCTTGGGATGCAGATGTGTATGAGAAGAATAGGTAAAGGCAGTAACACACAGCACTGTGTCCCTCAGGATACTGTCAAACATAAACATGCCTTTTTGTTTTTTCCTATCACCGACTCCCCTGAGAGATAAACCTCAGTTGTGTCATGAGTGGTCAGATCCTGAGACAGCAGAGAGATGGTAGTATTTTCTGGCCATGTCTTAAAAGTTAGACATTTTGTATAAGAAAAGCACAGTCAAAGCCCTAGTTCAACATCAGGAGAAGAACTGGCCATCTAGGCAGAGCAAAAGAGTGTGTTCAGGAAGCAGAAGGCAACAAATCAAGAGGGAAAGCTGAGAAAGCTCACAAAGGGGCTGTTCAACTGCCTGTCTGTGGTGGCTGTTGCTCCTCTTCCTCTCTGCTAGTTGCATCACCTTCATTTCCACTGCTTCTGCTTTCAGAAGGGGTCAGGCTACCTACCCCTGAACTAGAATGGCCATGGTCAGAGAACTGTGATAGAGGCTGGGTTGGTGACATGGCAGCCTTTTCTTTATTAGTATTTGGATAATAAGGCATTTTTCTGAATATTGCAGATGGCACCTTTCTCATTTTGTTCCTGGCCAGAAAGACATTTTTCAGTTGATAGAACTTTACCTGGATTTCCATTACATATTTCCATTACGATATTACGTGGTCACAATAAATACAGTCTCCAAGCAAGGTGCACTCTTCTGTTATATTTGGGGTGTCATACAGCTCCCAAACATAGCACTGCACATCTTTCCTCTGAGGCTACAGGTGGCACAATGGGTTGAAAAGCTGTTTCCTAGGGATGGGAGAAGACAAAATATTGAGGATCTTAAGTCAAAGGGAGCTGAGAGCTTGCAGCAGCACAGATTTTTGACTCTTTTGACTCCAACTTTGGTTACTGTGGGTATTTAAAGCACCAGTGTTGTTACTGTTATGCTAGACATGCGAACAAGTTAAGATGCTGCTAAGAGTTGTGGGTTAATCATATGCAATAATAACACTGCCAGGCAAGCTCCCTCTGCAAGGGCTAACTTTGAGATGTGTGAGCCACATGATACCTCTTGGTTTAGGGGCTAGAGATGACTTCCTAGGATATGCATATTGAACTGTAAAGAATTTCCCTCTTATTCTGTGTTTTCAAGTTAGATCTCTCAAATGACTTGAATTTTTTCTAATCTTCTACAATTATTGTGCTATCCTAGCTACCACTGATCCTCAGTCTCAGGATGTTTTATAACAGCCAGCTATCCATCTCCTATTTGAATGATATATCTCCATGGCTAATAAGAGTTCTAGTAGCACTTACAACTAAAGAGAAATAGTGTCATTACAGAGAGAGATATTGCTTTTCAAAGGCAGAAAGCAAAAAATGGCACATAAGCATAGCAAATCAAAAGTGATTTAAAAAGCCAGAGTATTTCACATCATGGTACTTTGATATGCTAGTCCTAAGCTAAAGATTTTAATACGGTGTCACAGTTTAACCCTGGCCTGAATCTTACGTCCACACAGCTGCTGACTCACCCCTGCACCCAGCTGGACTGGGGAGAGAACTGGAAGGGTAAAAGTGAGAAAACTCATGAGTTGAGATAATTACAGTTTAATAATTAAAAAAACCCCACATTGAACCCACCTACACACACAAAAAAACCAAAACACAAACCAGAGGGGGAAGAAAGCAAACCAAACCCAAGAATAACAAGTGATGCAACAAAACCAATTGCTCACCACCAGCCTATTGCTGCCCAGCCAGCCCCCAAGCAATAGCAGTCCTGGCAAACTTCCACCCAGTTTTTATTGCTGAGCATGATGTGATAAGGTCTGGAATATCCCTTCATCAGTTGGGGTCAGCTGTCCTGGCTGTGTCCCCTCCCAAATTCTTGTGCACCCTCAGCCTCTTCGCTGGTCAGATGGTGTGAGGAGTAGAAAATGCCTTGGCTCAGTGCAAGCACTGCCCAGTGGTAGCTGAAACATCCCTGTATTATCAACACAATTTGCACTCACAAATCAAAAACATAGCCTCATACTAGCTGCTGTGAAGAAATTTATGCCAGTCAAACCCAAAACTGAGTGGAAATCTAATATTTATTGTTGTGTCACATCAATGGCCACTAATATCTCCCACAGGAAACAGAAATGTTCTTGGAATTAGTGCCTTAGTATACACCCTGCACTATACCATCATGATCAATATTAACGAGTCATTTACAGAGAGACCAGAGATTTGTTAACTTGCATAACAGTCTGAGAAGTCTGACCAATACAGCCTGTCCATATTCCTTGGGCAGCGTAAACAGCTTGGCTTATTATAAGAAATAATTTGTTAAGTCATTTTTGCTTCAGGCACTTAGCTGTTGTTAGCTGGCCATTGGATACTCCTCGAAAAGAAAGTTCTACTTTCAAAACTGTTTTGCCTTGAAATTTAACTCTATGGAAAATTATTGTGAGAATATTGCTTTTTTATTGGAGCAATGAATGGCACTGCTTATAATGGGAGCAGTCTGCAGAAAAAAAACTAAAAAAAAAGAAAAAAAAGAAAAAAAGGAACATTTACGGATCTCAAAAGAGAAACTCTGTCTTGCCTCTCCTAGCAAGCTGGAAGAACTAATTGTCTGGAGTTCCCTTTATGCACTCTTGAATTTAGATAAGAATTTATGGTTGATGGAACATCTGCCCCACAGATGGTGCTTTTTTCTGATCAGAATTTCAGCAGCAACAGCAACTTAAAGGCTGAAAACAGACCATGGATCCACCCTAATGGGGTAATATTCCATTTGACCTTAAAGAAAACCAATGAGAAAGATTTAACTACAAAGAATTGTGCCTGTCTATATCTTTGTTGTGTTAGTTTGGTCATGCTTTCAGACCCCCTAATTAGATGTTTTATTTAAGTAGATATTGAAAAGTTAGGTAATTTTTTTTTTTTCAAATTTTCAGGTTTTCCCTGCAAAGGAAGCATAGTCAGTAATTCTGGTTCCTTTGTCACTGATGTATACCCAGATGTATACAGCATCTTCATAGATGTATACACAGATTGCTTCCTTTAGAAAACTATTTTAACAGGATAATAACAGTACATTGCTCTTCATCTGAAAATGAAATCTTGGCAAGGATGCAGCAATTCAGCAGACCTGATTTACTAAATGCAATGAGAGCTGCATGAGAGCTTTTGCCCAGAGCAAAAGTTCAATAGATTACAACAAAAATACAGTCGGGCTCATTAGTCAATTAGCTTTTACAAAACACACAGTCCAAACTCAAAACATTACAGTCACACAAGATATATATGATTAGTTAATTTTCTGCAGAATGCAGAATTGCGCTTTAAAGCATCATTTCCCAATCTAAGAATGGGTCCTACCTCAGGAGATTCTGTTGTTCCTGCCACTGGGCACAAGCAAGTCTTCAAGCAACAGGAGCACTCTGCAATCTGCTAATTAAACAATGCAAATTTGTAGATTTAAAAAAACCTTTCAGTAGAGAATAAAATAATATCTATAGTCTAAGCCCATCTATTATATATTTATTATATATTTTATGCTTTTTTAACTATTGTAATACTCAGAAATTGGTATATGATTAGGCAAAAATTCTCAATTGTACTATGATGCAATCAGTCTCTTTTTCTTAATTATCTGTCTTTTAAATAATCAGTACTACTTGATTTCATACTACAACTGCAGCTTACAGCAATGAAAAGGATTGTTGGCAAAAGCTATTATCTCTTATATCTCCTCTGACTTCATAAAGTCAACAAAGAATTAGACCAAAAAAATAATAACTCGGGAAAAAAGAAATAAAATTTGAGCAACTAAATATCTGTTTAACACTTCTATAATATACAGTTGGTTCAGAAAACAACATCTCTGAAATCAGAAGCTGTATTTTATTCCCATGTTTATCTGAAGCTCTCTACAGTCTCTTTAACATTTAATCCAATGTGTAGATTTCATATAAGATAAGGAACAGCCTAGAAGTGTGATTTATACACTACATGAGATTTATAAGAAAACGTGAGGACAAAACAAACCAGCTATCAAGCCAATGTTAAAAGTGGTTGAGAGCACTTTGGTTACTGTTACGCCTCACAGTGTAGAGCTCTAGCTGCTGCAGACAGACCACTTCCAGTACCTGAGTTGAGCTCTAGACCATGGCTATTTAAAAGCTAAAGTCTGGTCTGGATCTAGGCTAGAAGTGAATGTTGCTTGCCTCCACCATAATCCTGAACATTTGACACCTTCCACAAGGAGTGTGGTTGCCCAGTTTCAGTAATCAGCCTTGTGGGCATTTGTCAAAGGCCCTGTAGAAGTCCCAGGAGACTCTGAGCAGATCTTAGGCACAACACTCAGAGCAGTTTGCAAGGCAGGACTTATTTTTACAAAAGCCCTTTACATGCTGACTTTTCCCAGGTATGTGATATTAGCTGGTGGCTCATTTGCTGCCTTTCTGCAGGGGAGCTAAGTTGGAGGTTGCACAAGAGAATGGGCAAGAGGTCTGATGGACTTGTCAAGAGGATTTGTCTCAAACTGAAGTGACTATAAAAGAGGCTAGGCAGGAAATTGTGATAATGAATGATAATGAGTAACAAGGACTGGATGGTTTTCACCAGAAAAGTTCTGAAGCAGCTGAAGGAGGAAGTAGTTGAATTACAGGATCACAGAATTGTTAGGGTTGGAAGGGATGTCTGGAGATCATCAAGTCCAACCTCTTCACAATATAACTCTTCTGTGCAATGTAAGCATTGCTGTGTTTAAACAACATCTTAGTTATCAATATTATTAGATATTAACGAGACTGACCTAACTGCAGTCAGTTCCCATTTTCCTGAGCAGACCAAAATCTGGACTGATCTTGACTGACTGGGACTGACCATACTTGACTGATCAGGACTTGGTAACCAGTGAAAGGATGAGAGGAAATGGCCTCAAGTTGCTCCAGGGGAGGTTTAGATTGGATATTAGGAAAAAAAAATTCACAGAAAGAGTTGGAAGTGTTCAAAAAACATGTGCATATGGCAGTTGATGGCATGGTTTAATGGTGAACATGGTGGTGGTGCTAGATTGATGGTTGGACTTGATCATCTTAAAGGTCTTCTGGAACCTTAATGATTCTATGATTCTATACAATGGCACACTACAAAGAAATCTTCTAGGAAAATGTGTCTTCTATAACAATGCAGACACAGATACTATAGCACTGGCAAACTCCAGCTACTCGGATTCACATAGCTCTGAAGATGGTTAATTTATAAACCTTATCAATCCCATGCTTTCCAGTTTGAAGACATCTGCTGTGCTGCTTGAAGTAGATTGTGAATCTCAATAGAAAATCATCAAGACTAGATTTGTAAGGTAAAAAAATTCCTGACAATCCCACACTTTCCTCTTGGTCAGCTGACATACACTTCATCACTGAGTGTGGGCCTAGGTAGAGTAACATTATAAGAAGTTATCTTCCACTGGGAGACAAATTATCACCAGACTCCCAGGAGGCTTTTCGATTTGCAATAGAGTGGTACAGAGAGGTTGCAAGACTTTTTGGTGGCAGCCACCATACCAGCAGTTTAGAGACTTCCTAAACTAGGAATTTTGGAAACTTCCAAACTTCTGAGCCATTGTGCTTAATAAGGTCCATGGATGGGACCAACTATCTATTGTTAGCTCTGCAATAGGATTAATCCTAAATCAACAAGAACTTCAGCGCAGCTATGCCTGTACCTTTTACCCAAGCTCCCCAGTATAAAACAAGCAGAGTGCTTGAAAACACCACCTGCAATACCTAACTGCTTAAATACAAACCCTATGCACATACACAAAAGACTTCAAAGGATTCAGTAAGATAGAACAGAAATTACATAATCTTATTACTAATTCTTCCAAACCCTTTCTTCTCACCGAACAGATCTTTCTTGATAACACTCTGAGTTGCCACAGGCTTTGTATGTTCACCTCTGCTCCCTGGGAAATTGCTTCCATCTCAGCCCTGGGCTGGCTGCTCCCTTCTGCTTGCAGCTCTCTAGAAGCTGCAGTTCCCTTCCCTGTGCATTCAGGGCCCTGGAGAAGCTCCTCTCAGCAGCTGTTTCCAAGGCAAGAGCCCTTGTCCCCTAGGGTGTTCCTCCTGACCCAGCCATTTCTGATGGGAACATTACACAACAAAACAAAAATGTATATATATTGTTCTTCTCATTAGTTTGGTTTTTTGATCTGCACAATGAACCATGGCAATGACTTTCACAATAGAATGATGCAGTTTTGTGAAAAGATTACACCGTTTTTTAAGTCTTATATTCTTAGGTCTCCCAAAACTCATCTCACAAGACTGAATCATCATTACCAATATGCATGGCACCGTAGTCTACTACTGCTTCCAGTCATAGCTCTTTCCAAGAGAAAAGTCCTTATCTGCTCCTTATTACTTCATATATAAACAACTTGCTACTTCTATCATCCTAGCTGTAGCTTTTCATACTCTAATTGTAAGTGCATATAGTATTTTTAGAACTGCATATAATATTTGTTAGTCATATTAGATTTTCAAAGTGCAATTTTTCTGTTCTATTTTCTAGTTCTTTCATGAAACTTCTTAGCATTCTTTAACATTACTGAAAGCACTGACCTGACATTTGCAGAGGACTCAAAGATCTTTCCAGAGTGCTAGCCAAATTTAACCCCATTGTCATCCTTGTACAGTTAAAATTTCTTGATCCTAAATGCACTTTACATTCATCAATATTGAATCATATCAATTATTTTACTGCTCAGTCACACAGTATTGCAGGAGCCTTCTACTTCTTTAGACAATCACCTTTAGTTTTCACTACCTTGTATGACTTTGTGTCAGAAACAAGCTTTGTTGCAGCTATTCTCATTTTCTTTCCAGACAGTTCATGAGTATTTCAGTAGTACCAGTGCTAGCCTAGACTCTGTAGACCCTGCTGCAGTGACCTGTACATTCAGATACCAATTAATTTTCCATTCTTCCTCTAGTAAGAAAAATTGTCACCTGTTCTCAGGCTTTTCCCCCACTCTTTTATCTTTTAATTAATTCAGGAGAGCCATTCCCTTTGACACATAACAGATTAGTTACCTCAACAGCCCTTGATATCTGATTTTGTAAAGGCTTTTCAGAAATCTCAATTCATTGCACAAACGGAATCACCTTTCTCCATAGCTTGTGCCAGTACATCTTCAAAGAACTCCCAAGAGTTTGTGAGGTATCACTTTGCTTCCAAAGAGTCTCAACATCTCCCATCACACAGCATTTAACCACGTTACCTACTTGCAGATAGCTGCCACCACCATGAGGACTTGATGGACACCTGTGAGAGTTGCTGAAAGGCCAGTCTTGTCTTGGTAAGATCTATTCCAAGATCTAGTTTACCAAGATGTTTTGCTCTAGAAGGAGAGTTCTATAAAATGTTTCAAAAGAGAAAAAGGATCTTAGCTCAGAAGTTAGCAGGGATCATCGTGGGAGCTTTAAATTACATTTGAAAGGCAACAGGGACATAGCCAAGCTCAGAGATAAGGTATGGGGAGAGCTATAGCAACCACCCAAGGAGCAAAGGGAGACTTAAGAGGGAATATAAGCACCCAAAGATATGACCTCAAGACAGGACATGGGGCCATCCCTTTGCACCCCTCCTGGGATATTGACACAATCAAATACTTCTTTAAAGTGCCTGTATATCAACACACACAGCGGAGCAAACAGGAGGAACCAGAGGTCTGTGTGTTGTCACAGGGCTTTGATCTCCTGATTAGAGACATGGTGGGACAGCTGGCATGACTGGAATGCTGTCATGAAGGGCTACATGCTATTTAGGAGAGACAGATCAGGAAGGCGTGGTGGTGGAGTTCCCCTCTATGTGAGGCAACACTTGGAACGTATCAAGCTCTGTCTTGGACAGATGATGGGGAAGTTGAGAGCTTATAGGTTAGGATAAAAGGGTGACATAATAAGGCTAACACTGTTGTGGGTGTTTGCTACAGGCCACCTGATCAGGAGGTGGAAGTGGATGAGGCCTTCTACAGGCAGCAGCAGAAGCAGCCTCAGGGTCACAGGCGCTGGTTCTTGTGAGGAACTTTAACTACCCTGACATCTGCTGGAGAAGTAATACAGCAAAGCACAAATAGTCCAGGAGGTTCCTGGAAAGCGTTGATGTGAACTTCCTGTCAGGTAGTGGAGGATCTCACAAGGAATGGTGTGCTGCTCAATCTTATACTAAAAAACAGGGAAGGCCTTGTTGGAGATGTGAAGGTTGGGTGCTGGCTTGGCTGCAGTGACCATGAGATTGTGGAATTCAGTATCAGGTCAGGAGGGAACATGGCAGCAAGTAAGATTACAACTGTGGACTTCAGGAGAGCCCTGGGAAGAAGAATCCCATGGGAGCAGGTTCTGTGGAGAATAGGGGTCCAAGAGAGTTGGTTAATATTCAAGGATCACCTTCTCTAGGCTCAAGAATGATGTATCACAATCAGCAAGAAACTGGGCAAAGTGGGCAAGAGACCTCTGTGGATGAACTCCTGCCATTACTCAAGCATAAGCTGGATCAGACCACTTGGATGAACATAGAGAGGTTATCAGAGTAAGTAGAAATGAGACAAGGAAGGCCAAGGCCCATCTGGAATTAAATCTGGCCTGAGATGTCAAGGACAAGAAGGGCTTCTTCAAATACATCAATAACAAAAGGAAAACTAAGGGTAGCGTGGGCCTGTTACTAAATAGGGAGGGGGCCCCTGGTAACAGAGGACGTAGAGAAGGCAGAGTTAATGAATGCCTTCTTTGCATCAGTCTTCACTGACAAGACCAGCCCTCAGGAATCTTTGACCCAGGAGACCAGGATAAAACAATGTTGGATCAGAAAACACTTAGGCAGACTTGACATCCACAACTCCATGGGCCCTTACAGGATGCATCCATGAGTTGGGAGAGAGCTGGAAGACAGCATAGCAAGGCAGCTCATGATCATCTTTGAAAGGTCATGGAGATCAGGAGAGGTGCCTGAGGACTGGAAGAAAGTAAACATCACCCCTGTCTTCAGAAAGGGAAAGAATGAGGGCCCAGGGAACTACCAGCCAGTCAGCCTCACCTCAGTACCTAGAAAGGTGCTGGAGTGCCTCATTCTGCAGGCCATCTCTATCCACATGGATGACAAGAAGATGATCAGACTAGTCAGCAGAGATTCACTAAAGGTAATTCATGCTTTACCAACCTGATTGCCTTCTACAATGAAACAACTAACCTGGCTGAATGAGGGGAAAGCAGTGGATATTGTCTACCTCAATTTCAGCAAGGCTTTTGACACTGTCACAATACTCTCATACACAAACTGAGGAAGTGTGGACTGGATGAGTGGACAGTGAGGTGGATTGAGATCTGGCTGAACGGCAAAGTTTGGAGGGTTGTAGTCAGTGGCAGAGGGTCCAGTTGGAGGCCTGTCACTAGTGATGTCCCCCAAGGTTCAATACTGGGCACAGTATTGTTTATCCTATTCATCACTGACTTGGATGGAGGGGAAGACACCTCCTCAGCAAGTTCACTGACAACACCAAGCTGGGAGGAGTGGCTGACACCCCAGAGGGCTGTGCAGCCCTTCAGAAGGACCCTGACAGGTTGGAGAGATGGGCAGAGAAGAACTGCCTGAAATTCAAAGGCAAATGCAGGGTCCTCACCTGGGGAAGAACAACCCCAGGCACCAGCACAGGCTGGGGGCCGACCTGCTGGAAAACAATGCTGCGGAGAAGGACCTGGGGGTCCTGGTGGACAATAAGCTGTCCACAAGCCAGCAGTGTGCCTTTGTGGCCAAGAAGGCCAATGGTATCCTAGGGTGCACTAGGAATAGCATTGGCAGCAGGTCATGGGAGGTGATCCTGCCCCTCTACTCAGCCTTAGCGAGACTGCATCTGGAGTGCAGTGTCCAGTTCTGTGCTCCTTACTACAAAGGAGATATGGCGCTCCTGGAACAGGTCTGATGAAGGGCTACAAAGATGATTAAGGGACTGGAGCATCTCTCATACACAGAAAGGCTGAGGGAGCTGGGCCTGTTCAGCCTCAAGAAGAGGCAACTAAGAGGGGAGCTCATCAATGTCTTTAAGCATCTGAAGGGAAGGCATCAAGAGGATGGAGCCAGGCTTTTCTTGGTGGTGCCAAGCAATAGGACAAGAGGCAATGGGCAGAAACCAATGGACAGAAAGTTCCACCTGAAAACAAGGAAGAACTTCTTTACTGTGCAAGTGACTGGACCAAATTGCCCAGAGAGGTTGTGGAGTCTCCCACTGAAGATGCAATCTTGTGCAATGTGCTTCAGGATGGCGCTGCTTGAGCGGGGAGGTTGGACCAGATGACCCACTGTGGTGTCTTCTAACCTTGCCCATTCGGTAATTCTGTGGAAATGAGGACATTACTGAAAAACGAAAAGGAAAAGACCACTAAGCTGAGTAAGGGACTGGAGCATCTGTCATAGCAGGACAGGCTGAGAGAGCTGGAAATGCTTAGTCTGGAGAGGAGTCAAGGAAACCTTATCAATGTGTATAAATACTTGAAGGGTGGATGAGGTACTGGGAAGACAGAGTCAGGGTCTCAGTGGTGTTCAGTGACGGGACAAGACGCAATAAGTGCAAACTGAAATAGAGGAAAGTCCATTTCAACATAAAAAATAACTTCTTTACTGTGAGAGTGGTCAAATGATGTAACACACTGCTAGAGAGGCTGCGGAGTCTCCAGTCCCGGAGATAGTCCTCTGAGCTCAACCTGACCCTGTTTTGAGCAAGGAGGTCAAACTGGATGATCTGGAAACTCAACTACTCAGTGATTCTTTAGAAGCTAAAATGATAGCAGGCAGCATTCAGAGTCTTATAAGAGCCACTTCAGGAACTTGTTAGAAACATATCAGAAAGGACTCCAGAAAAACAAAAAAGAATTTTATGCAGTTGAAATCAACTAGTTGTGACATAGTCGAATACATATGATAGCAAAGAAGCTTTTAGAAGTAAAAAAGCCCTCCAACAAAAAGGAGAAGCAATTTCTAACTCAATTTAAAAACAAATACAAGCAAATCAAAAGGAGAAAAAAAAACCAAAATAAACTCAAGTGTTTTAGGCATTTAGAAGTTGTTTAAAGCATAAAATTAGTACTAGTTTTCTTTTAGGTGCAAGAAACTAGCCAGTGGGTAAGACTTCTAGAGGGATGAGAACAGCACTCTTAAAAACCGATGGACAGAAAAAAGCTGATTTATTTATTATTTATTATTAGGGTGTTCATGATAAAAGTGCTTAATGTTTCTACACTAGAACCCTTTTTACAGGTTTATTTTTTCACAGAGTGTAACTCTTGAGAACATCTTGACTTCAAGAGTCAGTAGAAGAGGTTTTGGGACAAAAAAAACTGAGTAGAAAACACTATGAGGACTAGATAACATTCACCTGGCTGTTCTAAAGGAAAGCCACCTCCCCCATCAATTGTCTGCTGAGGTGGTACTGAGTCCTCCTCAGTAGTCAAGTAGAAAGCAACAAACATAATACTCAATTTTCTGAGATATTCAGGATGGACTAAGAAGATTTTAATTTCTGTATATAAAGAATATTCTTTTAGTAATTGCAATACTTTCTATTGAAGTGTGCTAATAGATTAAAATGAGTCTAAAGAAGTCTAAGGGCATATAGCTCTTCCAGTGGAAGATGTGACTTCTTTAAAGAATTTTTAAAGCTTTGTGTTTGCATATGCACCTGTCTCTGGGTGGCTTTAAATGTATAATTTTAAAAGTCATGATATTTCTTTATAATTCATATTCTGCTCTATGAAACATTAAAGACAAGAGCTTTAAAAGATAAAAAAATCAGAGAAATCATAACTTACTTGAATTTGAATGGTATCTGAACTTAGCAAGGCAATATGCAACCTCCACCTACTCTGGATTTGATTTTTGCTGTAGAATTCTGTGAAACTCCTGAAGTACTGGAAGAATCTGAAAAAATTCTCATCCATTCAGTGAATATTCTGACATTTGTCTTTCTCTTCCTTTACCTAGGGATGTCTCCAGAACAGCTATCTCTAACCTTCCAGCCAAAGGAATGGAAAGCCTAAAAGAACTAATGGCCAAAAATACATGGACTTTAAAGAAATTACCAGCTGTAAAGATATTTCTTCAGATAATGCGAGCTGATCTATCATACCCAAGTCACTGTTGTGCTTTCAAGAGTTGGAAAAAAAAAAGTGGGTGAGTTTCACTGTCATTCTTTTTTTAAGTTTGAAAGTGAAGACAATGTTTTATTATTAATAAAAAATTACATCTATTGCCACTTTTGTTACAATTTTTTTCGAGGTATAGATGATGCTCTTTGAAACAGAGATTACAATTGCAAATTGGCAGGAAAAGGAATGTTTTGTAGGACCTTTTCCAGAAGTTCCTCCTCTTGTTGAGTTCAGAATTAAAGAGAAACTAAAAAGAAATGGATACAGTGCTGTAACAAGACCTGGAGAAAAGTGTGGGAGGGATTATAGCCTCAAGTCTCATACGTTTTTAAACTGAAAAGCTTTTGACTACTGAAAAATTTTTCACTAGAAATACAGCTGCATCACACGGTGAAGTACAGTGATCCAAATCACCGCACTGCTAATTAGCTGTAAACAACCTACAGAACAGATATTGAACTGATGGAAGTTCTGAGAGAAACTGATTTGTGAGCAACAGTGAAAAAAGAAATGCTGTATTATCTAAGAAGTTATAAACAGTAGATTAATGTCTTGTTACATACTAAGAATGTAGATCCCAAAAAGGAAGAGGAATTATGGATACTAAACAAGTCAAATTACTACCAGAGACAGCTGATAGCAACACAGAAAGTAAAAATATAGTTAAAAAGAAAAAAGCCCAGAAGTGCTCAAGCTTATTGTACACTATATGTTCTG
The DNA here is from genome assembly GCF_003945595.2 of Pipra filicauda. Lineage (NCBI taxonomy): Eukaryota > Metazoa > Chordata > Aves > Passeriformes > Pipridae > Pipra > Pipra filicauda. The sequence goes on along the minus strand of NW_024104975.1, from coordinate 2,497,908 downwards.
TTAACAGAAATATATCCAATCACATGTTTATAGCTATGTTTTCATTTGTGATGATTTGAAGTGTTCCCTTTGATTACTGTGCTCCAGTCTGACTATAAATGCCAGAAATTATTTTTCCTGCTACTCTTTCAGGATCCTGGAGTACCTGACTTGTAACCAGAGCGGCAGCCACAGCTTTCATAAGAGATCAGCCAAAGCTCTCAGAGGTCCATTTTACAGAGATTACGCAGAAGAATACACAGATCACATCGATCCTGTGTATGACACAAACACCAAGTTCACGAATTTTCACGAAAATCCCCATTATTACATTTTCTCGGAAGAACATGGAGAAGGAAATCTTGGCTTTGGCAAAGAGCTCAAAAACCCTCAAACGGAAGATGTCCAGACCTTTGACAGTCATTATGACTATCCTGTCTGTGGAGGCAATGAAGATGTAATATGCACACCAGAACCTGATGAGTTTAATCCCTGTGAGGATATAATGGGATATCAATTTCTGAGGATTGTGGTGTGGTTTGTGAACCTGTTTGCCATCCTAGGTAACATTTTTGTCCTTTTTATCCTTCTCACCAGCCATTATAAACTGACTGTACCACGCTTTTTGATGTGTAACTTGGCTTTTGCTGACTTTTGCATGGGGTTATATCTCCTCCTGATCGCCTCAGTTGATCTCTACACCAGGTCAGAGTACTATAACCATGCCATAGAGTGGCAGACTGGGCCCGGTTGCAACACAGCTGGCTTTTTCACAGTCTTTGCTAGTGAACTTTCTGTGTACACACTGACTGTGATCACCCTGGAGCGCTGGTACGCCATCACATTCGCCATGCGCCCAGATCGGAAGATTCGCCTCCGGCACGCCTTGGTTATCATGCTAGGAGGGTGGCTCTCATGCATTCTGCTTGCCTTATTACCACTGCTTGGGGTCAGCAGCTACAGCAAAGTCAGCATCTGCTTGCCTATGGACACTGAAACACCAGTGGCTGAAGCCTATGTTGTCTTTGTTTTAATATGTAACATTATTGCTTTTGTCATCATTTGTGCCTGCTACATAAAAATCTATGTAACTGTGCGAAACCCTCAGTACAAGTCAGGGGACAAAGACACCAAAATTGCCAAGCGGATGGCTGTGTTGATTTTCACAGACTTTCTGTGCATGGCTCCCATCTCTTTCCATGCTTTATCTGCCATTATGAACAAACCGTTGATAACTGTCACCAATTCCAAGATTTTGCTCGTACTTTTCTACCCCCTCAATTCTTGTGCAAACCCCTTTCTTTATGCAATTTTCACCAAAGCTTTTCGTAGAGATGTGTTTATCCTGCTAAGCAAGTTTGGTATATGTGAGCATCAGGCTCAAATCTACAGAGGTCAGACTGTTTCAGCCAAAAACAGCAGTGGGTCATACGGGCAGAGGATCAGCCGAGGGATAGGTCAGATTCTCACAAGCATTCAAGACCCAGTCAATGATTACCTTCCTGCTGTAACAGTGCAGAACCAAATTCTCATGGAAGAATGCAAACAAACTGAGCTATAACATCTTAAAGTATCACAGCCAAAATCTGGTCAAGAGGTGATTGTGCATACAGTGAATCAAGTGAGAAGATAACATTCTCCATATCCTTTTTCCATAGGATATCCCTTGCTATGTCTGAAAGTACCTTCAGAGTGGTCTTCTTCTGGACAAGTCACTCATTTGAACCTCTTGTCTCACACTTTTATCAGTGCAGGTCAAAAGTTGCTGTTCTGATGATAATTCTCGAAGTAGATGTGAATACTTTTTCTAACTAGGAAAATTTATATATAAAAACTACACAAATATAAAGTATACCCTAATCTAAAAAAAATTAAGGTAGCAGGAAACTAACAATACGACTTGGGGGTACTTACGTGACTAAAAAAAGAACAAAGTTTTATAATTAAAATGAGATTAAAAAAAAAAAGTTGAAGTTCTCAAACGCCTATGTATCAAAAGGTTCAGTTTGTTTTCTAATAGCAAATTTCTAAAACTTTCACTAGGCCTAAAATGGAACAGATTTCTTCTGCTTCTGTCATCCTGACCTAAAACAAATCTAGCCTTTTGTTTGCCATTCTTGGTTTAGCTGGGTGAGGTGGAAAAAGAAGCTTCTTCATATGGCTATATAGTGGTATATTTGTTTTGAAGATCACGCTACCCAGTCAAGTTCATAATGTTTGTATTTTTATTTTTTGATGACTGATCCAGTTTTTACCATACTCCAGTGCTGTTTAATCTCAGCATGTTTATTGCTCTGAAAACCCTGTAACTCCAGCTTTCTCACCACTACTGCTATCCCTGCTTACCTCTGTCTTACAGGGCTAGAATGACTTTCCCTTTAGCACTTACTATATTGAACTGCCTCAAATCTGCACTTAGACCACAGGAGTGGATCACCCCTTTGGGTTACTTCACTCCATACAGTTGCTGAATTGAAGGCTGACCTCCAGCTCCTCCAACATGTTTTAAGAACATCTATCTTGTAGTGAGATCTCTTAACTGACTTGTGTAATGTCTGAAGTACAACTACAAATCACATGGTTTGCTTCTGGTTGGCCACAGCCTGTCTGTAGCTTGGGCACATACTTTCCCCACTGTGCTTAAGGAAATCCAAGCTCAGATACAAGGAACAACTCATTTGCTCTGGTCTTTTGCTCCAGTGAAGCACTAAAGCATCCTTCTGCCATACCTGCTGCTAAATGGGGCCAGACCAAGATAAAGCTTGGCTGTGCTCAGTTCATTCATATACCACAAACAAATGAACTGGGGCCTGCCTCTCTACACCTCCTGCAGACATCAGGACTCAGGGTAGGAGCTGCTCTGCCCAGCTGGCTTGTTAACACTTGTGTGTCCTGAGTGCCAGCAGGATCAGATCTGTTCACAGCCAACTGCACAGACCAGCTCTGTAGATTGCTACTAAGATTACCACTGGTCATTTCACTCAGCTATCTGAAAGCCTTGCCATAAGAATGGAGAACACTGCATGAATATTTACCTTCAGGTAGGTATTGTAAAATTCATTTTTTAACATCTATACTGGTTTTAATGGAATTATAGTCTTTGAGGAACTATAATTAAAGTGAATAGACAATTGTCATATCTTTTATAATGTGAGCTAGTAGTATCCAAAAAATCACAGTGGTCTAGCCCTTCAAATTGCTAGCTCCTACAGCTGGAAACTGAATGATTGCAAATGCCATGCACATGCTCTAATTCAAACTCAGTTTGATTCCTTACTTCTGGTTATAAACAAAAGCTGCCTCAGTGAGCAGAAACAAGGGCCTAGATTCACCAATTCCATGAGATGGTCTTATAGAAAATAATTAATCCATCACTGTTAATGCCATAAAAAAAAATCTACAATATTGCATTATAGATGAATTTAGCTGCTGGTTCTGGGGGAGGAGCACACTTCCATTTTTTTGTTTTCAGCAAACTTTGAAATCGATAATGATTTATGACCTCCCTTTCTGTAATCAGGACTCACTCAGTATTGAAACAGAAACATAGCTTCTTAAGTGTGCAGATCAGCAAAGTTCCCTATTTTTGAAATAGCTGCATCTGTGATGCTCTGGCTGTGCTGGAGAGTCCCACAGCAGTACTATGTTGAAGTGCAACCCCACCCCCAGGTTCTGCCACCCTCCGATACTGGAATAACCATTAAAGGGAGAAAAAGTTTCCTGAGCGCCTTTAGTGTCTCAGCAGCAGCTAAGACAATCAAGTTGTAATGGACATTTATGCTACAGACTTCACAGATACCAGCGGAAAAGAACATCCAAGCTTGAATCATATTCTTTTTCAGAAAGAGAGGAAAGACTAAATCAACATTTACATTAAAAATGCTTTTAAAAGTAACAAGGATCATTTATTTCAAACATCTCTTTACATTAAACCAGAATATTTGTTCCATGGAAATTAGTAGGACGTTGGAATGATGTGGTATGTTGGACTGATGCAGGTTGCTTTTGAATTAATACAGCTTTTTGCTCTTACTAATGGAGGACAGATATATTTACACATTATTGAGCTTTCTATCTCTCATGATTGCATATATATTATTGCCTATTAAAAGAATTACGCAATGTTGCCTTTATCAATGAAGTTTGATATTTCCAGTTTGTCTTGCTTATTCTTCCTTGTGCTTAACTTTAATATTTTAAAAGCTACTGGAAAGGTCCAGGCAATAGACTTTAAATAATTCATTTGTCAGACTTTTTCTTGTAAATGTTTGTATCCTACAGATATTCTCTTCCATTTCTGCCCTCATCCATCCTTTCAGCCAATTTTGGTTTTGCGCACACCTTTATGTAATACTTGCTATTTTAAATCTGTCTGAGCAAGATGTATTATTTCTGGCATTCGGTAAGTATTTTCTCTAGAATACTTTAGAAATAATGCAGAGCATTGGAATAAAATGTTTTGTTCAAAAGAGGCTCAGCAAGTTTTTTCTGAAGGTTTTATAATATTTTTTCTATGGATGAAGTTAATACTATTTCTTTTGCACTCAACTTTGTTGTTCTCCTTGGTTGATCTACAGCTAAAAAGACTGACTGCACAACACACTGTCTGACATAGGTTTGGGTTTTTTCCCCCTCCATCTTTAGCTGTGAGAGGGATGTCCTAAATGGTCATCTCAGACAGTTCAGCAGGGATAGAAAGGAAGGGTAGTAGTACTGCTGAGCTCTGGGATTCCAAAACCATAATTAATTACATCCAGGACAGTCGGAATAATCACCTAACTGCCATGAGGTCCTCTTCAAAAAACTAAATCTGGAATGTAATCTTTTCATTCTCCTTTAAACTTAATGTCTATGGTCTGCCACAGGGACTAAGGATTGAATACTTCATGAGAAAACACTTACATACAATAAAGATTGTGTGGTGGACTCTACTGCAGGAACTCTCAGAATAACTAACCGAATCTGGACATATGCAACATGAAGTAAGATCTCTCCCTCCCACTAGGTCTTCCCTCAGAGCAAATATCCCTAGCCTCATATTTGTCAAAATTTATGCTGCCAAATTTTATGTTCCATAAGTCTTATCAGTAGAGAGAGAGAGAAAAAGATCACTATCTTTGCTATATGGATCCTTGCATTACTTGAAAAAACAAAACAAAACAAAACCCAAAACTCCCAAACGTGAGGGACAACTTCCACTGCTGAAAACCGTCAATGTGATCAAATATTGGCTATCTTCACGTACCCTCCCTGTCCCAAAAAAAACACCTGACTTTCACTATCTGTGCACCTTGCCAATTACACCTGTGTCTCAGTCTGAGGAGACTGGGATGTTTGCTAAAGAGGATGAGTTACAAGGTAGACCGAACTCCTCTCTCTCAGCAATTGTAAATTCAAAATTAAGGGTTTTTAATCGAGGAACTGTGGAAAAAACAGAAGAAATAACAACCCTTTATTAAAAGATACATGTATGTTGGCAAAAAACAGTAACAGAACACAAAAAAGCTAGATAGTAGTCCTAGAAAGAAAGAAAAAAGGTCTGACTGAATACTTCTCTGTCCTTTAGCGCAGCCCTAACCATGGCCGGCAGGGGGCGCTGTTGGATCGCTGAAGGTGCAGGGCCTGCAGGTCTCTGTCGTGGCCAGCAGGGGGCGCTGTTGGGCTCTGGCGGTCACCACACGGGGAGAGGGGTCGGGGGGGTCTCGGACTGTGGGAGAAAACGAGAAGGAAATGGGGGACCCTTCCCTCAGTGGGAGGAAAAAAGGGAAGGGAAGCAGTCCACTCCCACGGGACTCACCGCTGTCCCAGGTGACGGCATCTCAAAACTCCTCCCTTCTCTCCCGCGGGCACGTAACTCTCCAATGAAACACAGCAGATCCGGGGAGCGGGACAGCCAGGCAAGTCGAAGCCAGCAGTCCGAGCTGACCAGGATGAGAAGCCAAAAAACCAGATCCCCAGTCCCTCTCCCTAAATGCCTGCACGCAGACCCCCGTCTCCCTCCATTCAGTATGTGCATAAGGGACCTGGAAAAAGGACTGAACAGTAAGATAACAAAGATTGCTATAATATCAAGATATGCAGAGGAATAAGAAAAACAGATGACTATGAAGAACTGTAGGAAGACTTCTTAAGACTGAACGAAGAGGAATTCAATGTAGATGAAGTGACACACTTGATTAAAAAAACACAAATTGATATCTTAAATTACATGCTCTGAGTTGACAACCCCAATTCAGGGACAGGATCAGTAGACAAGTTCATGAAAATACCATCTTATGCTTTCTGAAGATTAAAAAAGAAAATCACATTATGCTATTGGGAAAAGAGTAGAACAATAGAAAACTAATATAATGGAATTAGAAAAGTTTTCGGTTAGGGTAGCAAGAAAAATGAAAGGCTTGGAATTACAGCTAAGCAATCACTAAGTAAAGTAGGAGCCCTCAGACTAGATGGGAAATGACAAAGCTCAGTGAAGTCAGGAGTAGCAGCTGAGTTGCTGAACTTCCTCTCAAAGGTTGCTGTGGGTCATAATGTTTACATGGGTTTACAAAGAAACTGAAAATTCATGGAAGAGAAAGCTGAGGAAACATACTAAACCTCCAAAAACTGTAAGACTGGGGATGCTCCTGAACTGCAAATATTTGGCAAATGGGAGGCAGTATTTGGGGACTGCATCATGTGTGCTTGCTTATTATTTTTGGCCAACCACACACCATTAGCAGCTATCAGAGTCGGGATTCTGGCACAGAAGGACCTTTGGTCTGCTCCACAGCAGCCACTTTTCTTATGTTCAATCAGGTCCCCTATTCAGACTGAAAAAGCAGCTTCAATTTCATCTTCCTTCAGTAGGCCCGACTTCAGAGTCCATGTAGATAAAAAAATCCAGCTGAGTGAAAACCAGCATACTCCCTGTTCACAGTGCTGCCTCAATGGATTTGACCTCATAGCTCAAGTGCTTTCACATGAGGGCAGAGGCTTCTCTCAGAACTCTGCATAGAAATGGGAAGAGACAATAACACCATTCTTTGGGCCTTCAGATAGCTCTGAGATTTCAGACTGGAGGACAGAAAATCCTCTTTCAGGGTGGCAGAGAATGCCACTATTTTCTCTACATAAAGTTCTATGATTCTATTTACTTTATGTGGTGGTAATATGCTACTGAAGATTTCTTCATTCACAGACATTATGGAAAAAAGCTGTAAAGTTGAGCTGGAGCCCTAGTTATAAAGACTTGGAACATTCTCTGACCTTTGCTAGCCAGATGTGGGGGTTTTTATTGAGTAGGTATCGGTTCTAGAAGACACCATCTGCAACAGGTCAGCTGTAATCAAAGTACAGCACACGCTGCTACGGTATTTGGATTTTGAAAACAGCACAGGTAATTAAAGACAAGTTTCACATGACTACCATAACATTTTGGTTTATTAACATGAGATGCACTTTTGTTTCTTTTCTTGTGGAATAATTAAAGTATTACTGCTCATAGCATAGTCTTTGGAAAACCTGTACCAAAAAAATATCCTTCAAAAGTGAAGCTTGATTTGAGTAGAAGTGCCGCTATGCTTGTGTATTAAAATAAATCAATACCTCCCTTCCAGGTTTTTGGGCAGGTCAATGAGTGATAGCAATATAATCTGTATTGTTTTTCTAACAGATGCCAGGTGTCTGCAGTCTAAAACCACTCAGTAATCAAACGGTTTCTGGGTTGCTGTTAAAATTGGACAGAGCGAGGCACAAAATTAGTTGGATATCACGCCTTTCCATTATGCCCTCGCCTCCTCCTTGGCAGGGATTCTGAAAATATATGATATTATAGTGCATTTAGACGTAGGCTTTGTGGGCTAAGGCACAAGATGTTGAAGGGCCCATCATCATGCCCCGGAACGGAAGATAGTTAAGAGGTCTTAGTGATGCACACTAAGAGATTCTGAGAGCAGCGTCAACCTAGAATTCACACTGATTCAATAACACATCTGCATAAAGCTGAAACACTTCTCATCTGTTTAGGCCCTTCCATCTGACCTGACTTATTTTTGTGCGACTGGAAATCACGACATGAAAGTGAACAAATGAAGGCTCTATGAGGTCAATACACAGTATTTCATCAGCAGAACCATCAGTTTTAACTTCCTATCCCATCCCACACCTGCCTCCCCTCTCCCCCCACGTACACACATTGGTATGGATTTCCACAGTACCTCAAAACACCAGGTTCTCAGCTTAGAAAGGATACCAATCCTGTGGAGTTTTGTAACTGCCTATCCTTATTTTCCACCCTGAAAATATTGGATAACTATTCCAAAATATGGAAAAGTCTTATCAACTGTAGCACAGCACTTGGACCTCATTGAGGCCATCCTGAACTTACTCCTTTCAAGAGCTTAACTTTTGTAGGATTAATATAATCAACTTGAATCTTATCCTACCTTTTTGAGGAGGACTTCTCTGTGCCATCCAGATTATATGCAATGACAGGGCTTGTCTGCGTGGCCATCTGACATCATATCCTTACTGCTGCACACCTTCCACAGTTCCACTGAAGCGCGTGAAGCTTTGTTAATGAATTCGAGGAGAAGGAGCACATTCATTTTTGGTTCTCAGCTATTCAAAATGCAGTTGTGATGAGGAGTCTCCTTTGGGTTCTCTGTTTTTCTTCTCTCTTTTAAGGAATGAAATCTGTTGTGAACACCAACTTCATTAACAACCCATATCTAAGAGCTCTCTAAACAGTCATTACAAAGTGACTGAAATTGTTGGATTGTTACTTGCATATACACTGTGATATTTTTATAAGACCTGCTTTGCTGCCAAGAAGAGACTCCCCGCTTCAAACATTCGGACTGATAACTGGCTGGACTGCCAAACCCATGCTGGTTTCAGATGAAATTACAGTGGCTTTTCTTTGAAAAGTGAAGAAAAGTTACAGTACTCCATGTCTTCTGTGAAATCAAAGCTGCAACAAATCAAACCTAAGAAGTAATATGAGTTTTGACAAAAAACTTCTCACTGCAAATTCTGAGGTGTTATCTGGATGTTTCTTTTCTCCCTGGCTTGCTGCTGACACACACTCAACAGCACTGAAATACAAAGCAGCACCAAGGCTGTATTTGTGCTGCATGTACAATGGTGCTTTCAGTTTGACTGTAGTAAGAATTCCCTAAATCATGTGTGGATTACTGCTGCTGCCTAGAGGGAGCTGTGGAAACAACAGATCAATTCTTTTTTAGCCAGCTACAAATTTCCAATTAAACCCTGCAATGACATGTCAGTATAAAGCAGCAAGAAGTATATTTTCATTTAAAACTAATTAGGAGGATTGCTGATACACTGGCATATGCACTTTCTCATGAAGGTTCAGGGGGGGAAAAAAAGAAGTTTGTGTTGTTTTTTTTTTTTATTTCATACATACACTTCTTTTTTGACAAGAAAGAACATTTGCAGTCTCTCCTTGATTTTTTTTTTTCAAAGGCTGGCTGCATTATTTTACCTTTTCCTCTGTACTCTTCATTTCCTCTTTCCAGTTTCTCTTTACAGCTCCTTTTGCTACCATGGAAGAAACCCTATACTCTGATTGAAGAATTACATTTTCCACCTACTATCTAAAGTGATTTAGGCGAAATGGGAACACAGCAACCTCAGGGAGAAAGTTGTTTCAGGATATGAAAATCATTCAGGACAGAAAATGAGCACTAAAAGACACACTAAATAAAGGTTAACAGCCATTTGATCTGCTAAAATTAAGAACTGCTCCCCTTTTCCTCTGCCCCTTCCCAAAACCAGCTTAAGTGATACATGCAAAAGTGTCTGTGATGTGAATGTACTTCTCCTTTACCTAACTCATTTTTAACACCAGTACCATCATCACACTTATCAAGCCATTTGTCAACTCTCTAAACATACACGAAATTTCATTAGATGCCGCTTTATTGTTTTAAGACTGAAGCTACTTATGAAAATCAAACAGACAAATCCAGCCTACAAAAACCAGTATGTCAAAAATATTATTCCCAGCACTAATGCCTTTTCTTTGTTAAAAGCTTGAACAAGGTGAGCTCAGGAGGAAAGAGCTTCCATTCTGCAACAATTTGAATTTTCTGAAACAAAAGGCAACCCTGTGCCAAAACAAAACCTACAAGCAGTATTTCCACAAGGTGAATTCTGCAATAAATCCTTTTTAAAAATGCTGCACTTCCCAGAATGCTACATTTTCCAGAATCCATTACCTGTTGGAACCAGACAGCCCACCTCCAGTCAGCCAGTTCTTCCTGAGGGAAAAGGTACAGCAGGATTCCTAGGAGAAATTGGAAAAATCAGGCAGCTAGGAGCCTTGGCAGGCAAGACTACCTTCCTTATCTTGCTAGTCAAAATGGTTTTCTCCATCACCAGCAAGGAAGGGTTTTTCTTAACCTTGGCACTAAATCCTGACAGCTCCGGCACTTGTAAAGCAGCATCCCAGCTCTCTTGGGATTCAAACGTTGTCCTCTGTTCAGACACTTAGAGGAATTTTTCCGCAGCACAGATCTCCTTCATTTGATTCCTCTAGCAAAGGAAAAGCATTTCTACCTTGACAGAACCACATGTCCACACGTAACATTTTTTGCTGTTACAAGATTTTTGTAAAATTATTTTTACAGTTCAATGGTAGTCTTTGTTTTGGATTTGCTACTGAAATATACTTATCCAAATTAAACACCATGTTTTCAGTTCAGTAACTTTTTATTTCCAAAACTGAATTAAAAACGGAAACAAAGCTAGATACATAGTTATCATTAAAAAGCATTTTAAAATAGCAGTTCACCAACATCCATCTTCAGAGAGCAGTTTTTGACCTATGGGGTAAATGGGCAACTCAGTATCATTTGTAATGTAAAGCACTATTTAATTTATTTTCTCTCCATGTTCTTTATTTCAGATAACCTTCTTTCAGGTCACATAAGGGCATCCATATTTATACTACCTCAAAGGATGCAAGTGCACAGGCACTTCACACAAAAATAATTAGGAAATATTTCACTCCAAAGCCAAACATGTATAAAAAACAATTTTCTGAATGTTATATATCCACACTGAAGGTCAAATGTGGTTCAACTGCAGCTCATCTGACTGTACTACAGATGTCATTACATCTAAAAGGATTAGAGTTTAGCATAATCCCATTAGTGATAAAAACAGTTTGAAAAAAGACTGCTGGGATCTGCTCTGAAAACAAGGGGCAAGTCTTTAACAGAGTATTTCACAAACAAAAGTCTGAGTTAGGAAAAAAAAAACCACCACAAACTCAAAAGTTGATACAGTTGAAGAGGAATTGTAAGGAAAGATGTGTAGTTGAAACTAAATGGGGATATACTGAAAGCTACGCTAATGTCCCAAGATTCTTATCCTTTCATACCTCTGCAATGGCAAGAAACAAGCTATAAAAAAAAAAAAAAAATCAGACAGAAAAAAAAATTCATGTATTTTTAAATATACTTGATTTTGAAAAAAAAAAAATCCTTGAAATACTTTGCTCCAATACAGCTGGGAGAGTGCAATTAACATTTAGTTATAACATTCTCATCTTTCCTTACAGGAATTAAATCCAGCTTTTTTTATATGTTTTAACTTGAGTATGCTACTAATTTGTCATCATTCTGTTTTGCCTCCTCTTTTTAGGGTCCTTTTGAAAACATTTTGGCCAATATAACAGGCCATTCTTCTGACCTGTTTTTCTTACGTAGTATGCAAGCTCAGAGACTGATGATCTCTTTTGATAAAACATCTTGATTTCTGATATTTATCCAGAATCAACTCCAAATCCTTTTCAAGTACGGCAAACATTATGGAAAAAGCAGTACTGTGTTTTTTCAGACTTGTCCAAGTGTTGGAAGGCAAAGAGGAGTATTAAAATGGGGGAGGGAAGGAAAGAACCCTTGAGTACCAGGGAAAAAACCCAAACCAAGACACATCACTCCTTAAGAATCTTCGTTTGCTATACCTTGACACCACTATACTAAAAGATTATGTCAAAATCCCACATTACAAAATACAATCACCATAGAGGCAGTTTAGCTTATAGCTTACTTTCTTTCTAATTATATTAGAATTTCAAGTTCAAAACTTAGGTTTAAAAATAAATCACAAGTCATGTCTCAAGGTACTGCTTTTAGACAAGAACTAAAAATATGTCAGCTGCTTATGCTAGAAAGCAATTCTGTCAGATTAGATTAATTGATGAAGACGAAACCTTTTTGATCAGCCAGCTATCATTCAAGAACTCTGCATTTTACTTCTTGATATTGTCTTGCACTTCCACTTACAGGACTGGCACTGAGAAGTCACACAGAATGTCACAGGTGGGTTTTGAATGTCCCCAGAGAAAGAGATTCCATAACCTCCCTGGGCAGCCTCTTCCAGTCCTCTGCCACTCAGTGTAAAGAAGCTCCTCCTCATGTTGAGGTGGAACTTCTTGTGGTTTAGTTTATGGACATTACTCCTTGTTCCTGTCACTGGGGCACCACCTAGAAGAGTCTGGCACCATCCTCCTGGCACCAGCTTTTCAGATATTTGTATGCATTAATGCGACACCTTTCTCCATTTTCTCCTCTCTGGACTGAACAGGTCCCACTCCCTCAGTCTCTTCTCAAGAGAGATGATCCAGACGCCGAATCATCTTTGTGGCCTCCACTGGATCCTCTCCAGTAGCTCTTTGTCTTTCTTGAACTGTGGAGACCAGAATTGAACACAATACTACAGATGTGGCCTCACTAGGGCCACGCAGAAGGGGAGGATCACATCCCTGGACCTGCTGACCACACTCTTCCTGATGCACCCCGGGATACCATTGGCCCTAACACCACGTTGGTTCAATCAGTCTCATCTCAACACCTAACACTCAGGTTACCACAGGGAGAAAATACTGAAACAAATACACAAGTCTGGCCTCAAGATTAAACTGTGAATTTTTTCTATAACATTGTGATGACATTAAATGGAAAGTCTGCAAGGTAAATTCAAGAAGTAGGTGACAGTGAAATTACCTGCATGAGATGAAAATCAATTCAGAACCTTCAGTGTTATTACGTAGTAGTCATAAGCCTTATATACGAAACAAATGCATATGCAAGATAGTAAATGAAGTGGCAAACATTTTTAAATAACATCTTTAATTAAAGTTTTTGCAAAGGCAAAATATTAAACTTAAAATAGGTCTTAGTACATCAAAATACTAAGTTCTCTAATTGTATTCCAAGCATGGCCTTTGAAACATAATATCCTGTATATCACAGAGGAGCAACCTTGATCTGCAATTGTACAGAATGAATTTTACAAACATAATAAATATATTTACCCCCTTACACATAACAGTATATGTACAACAGCAGTTGACAATAGTAGCTCAGAACAGCAAAAAAGGATAGTCCCCCTCTCCATAATCTACCGGTACCCTATGCACTCTGGAACATGTCTCATTGGATGACTGTACATACAGCTAACCCAAGGTAGTTCTTCCTGTTTAAAAAAGCTCCTTTTGTTTCACAACGTCTAATCCACCAAATAATAATTAAAAAACACACTGCATGAACTGCCTGAAAAAAGTAGACAACATGGAAACCAATGTACTGGTTTTTACATATTTCCCAACCAATCACAGCAATGGGAAAAACGAGACTTTAAATGCCAGACACCAATACAGAACAATATGCAAGTTTCTTCATCTTGTATAGTCACTGATCTCAAAGTCTGAGAAGAACTCTAATCTCAGTCGGGGGGGTGTGGGTGGGGTGGGATGGCACACAGTAAACTCCACAATGCTGTGTAAGGCAGCCCAGTATCAATCCAGTGTGTGTTACTGTAAAACCATTGTTCACTTCCTGGACATCTTATTGCAATCTATTAGGAAGCTTTTGCATTGGGGGAAATTTTGAGGGGCTTTATTGTTTTTAAAGGAGCTTTTACAAATTGAAGAGACTGAATCAATATGAACTTTAGTTAACAAGGTCTCTGACTCCTTCACTGAAATTAAGAAACTTTACTCTGGTAGTGTTATGTGGTGACATAATTACTGCTAACTGTCAAGTGGTGGAATTATTTTCACAGACTCAATGAAGTTTACTTTAACACTCCTAATTGTGCAGCAGAGAGATAAGAAAACATTTATAAAAAAATCTGTTATGTGACACAACATGTTTTTTGCTCTCTTCTAGAAAATGTGCTTCAGAATCACATATCGTTCTTGGAAATAAATTCGGACCACAATTATCACTTTAAACAGTGTTTTGGAAACTTAATAATGTTCAAATGCAACTTGTGAGTACAATGCAGGAAACAAGGAGTATGAAGCCTCAAAGAAATCTTGTCGCTATCCAGCAACTGAGGGGGAATAAAAACATATTTTATTTAAATAGTCCAATATAAAGTTCCTTATGTGACTAAATTCTCTATTATCTTCTTAAAAGAAAACATATTTCAATTTGTCTTCCACTTAGATGTTTTTAAATAATTGCACACACTAAAACCCAACAGAACTAGAGCAAAAAAGTTGCTTTTCTGATTGAAGCACTGCAGGAAATTTACTCTCTCAGGAATCAAAAAAAGTATTGTCATACTGGCAAAACAGGTATTCTGCAAACTGAAAAGGCACAAGACTCAATTTTGCCCAGTTGCTCTACAAGTTTCCACCAGCCATCATGGTTATAATTATGAAATTATCTTTCCCCATTTTTTTCTATCATAAAAAGGTGCTCCATTATCTGTGCAAATTTTAACATAAGCCCTCTTGAAACCATTAATTGTTTCCATTAATACTGAACTATTTAAATTGAAAAAAACCCAACAACGACAACAAAAAAAGCTATTTCTAAAAGGGGGAAAAATTCATTTAATAACTATGAACATGAGAATCCCTTGCCCTCTGAAAGGAATGGTCTCTTTTGAACCTAATGAAATGGTCTGTTCAGTTATATTGTTAAAACCATGATTAAAAATTCAAGTACAATAATAAAATTAAGCAAACTACATTCTTACAGCAAGCTGCTACAATAAAATGAAATTAAACATGCTTTTTGATTTAAAAAAAGGAACACTTGATGTAGCGATAAGAGCACAGATTGGTATGTGCATGGTCTGACTGGTTTTCCCAAAACTTCACAGATATTTGTATTTGAAGACAAAACTTATCTGAAAAGCATACCATACAATTAGCTTGCAAGAGACTGTGCAAGTTCAGAAAGCTTCTAACATCCTTCAGAACAGACTAAGCTTAATTACCTTTAAAGTTCAGCTACCCCTTAAAAATAAATAGAAAGGCGATGCAGTTTCTAGCATATGTATGTGGGTGAAAAATATAATTAAAACGTATGAAAACAAAGTGTTGTACAATTGATCTGGGTTCCAGTAGTACAAAAAGGAATCTATAACTAAAAGGATATTTTTTCCTTTGATTGGTTTGGCTGTGCAGCATTATGGGAATTTTTCTGAAGTCCGCTACTTAAGACTTACTGGTAACAGACATGGAAAAGGTGAGAGAAGGAATTAGTTGGTATATTATTGATTTCCTTGCAGTTGTACATAGAAGTGTCAACAGTGGTAAAAAAAATAGAATATCTGCTTTGTTCAGAAGAAAAGCAAACACTGATCAGTTTGAGATACCTTGAAGCCTCAAGCTAAAAATGCACTCTAAATGATGATTCCACTAATAAAGAATTAATTAGAAGAATCATCAATTAACTTGTCATAAAGCTTATGAACGTAGATGACTTTCTAACAACCACATGGCTCTAGACATAGCCTACAGGCAGTTTCAGTCTGTATCAATGAGAACACAGGTGTACAAAATCACAGCAAAAGAACCTCTTTACAATTTGTTGTGATTTTTCTATGTACTATTGAGACTACAAAAGCACTTGGAGGCAAATAAATAAGAGTGAATAAAAGTTACATACTGCTAAAATATGCTTGTGACTTCATTAAATGATTCAGAAGTTTCATTCTCAAGTAAAAATCAGAATTCATGTCTGCTTCTCAAAGTCTTCCCTAATTTACTGAAAATTTCTTTGCTATGTTCTTTTTTCATAATCTTTCCAAGCACCCAATGAAACACAAAATTGTTTTTGAAATGGTGAGTTTCTGAAGTATAATGCCCATTCCCTCTCCTTTTTCAAAAGTAACTGCATTTGTAAAAGCAGGGTTTGCAAGAATGACGTACGCACAAAGACAAGTTGTTCACCTTCTGAGGAGAGGAAGGGAAGGAGGGGAGGAACAACTTCATTGCTTTTCACAAATTAAAAAAAAAAAAACCAAACAAAACGAAACCAAAACAACCAAACAAACAATAATAAAAAAGGCAAGTGAAAAAGTGACTACACAAGGTTTAGTGCATCCGACCGCTTGATTTTCTGTTACCAAGACAGTCTAAAGATACTCTAACAAAATTTGTGTTCTCAAAGCTGTGCAGCTCTCTTCATGAAATTACATGCCATCTGGAAACTTTAGAGAGATTAACTGCGGCAGGTAACTTTTGGCTATACTTTTTAGTAAAGCAGATCCTTGATTAAGAGTTGCAGCCAGGAAGTTAGAATTTTTATACAATTTTCTATATCAAAAATTTAGTCATTCCTGTGGTCTGTTGAATTATTTGTGGATGTGTGGACTACACACATAGTAAGAAGACAAAGGAATGGATCTATTACGGCATTACCTACACTTGATTCAAAAAGTCTCCAAACCCTTTCTAAGAAAAAAAATAATTAAAAAAAAGAATCAATGGAAACTGTGTTATTTGTTTCAGTTCAGTGATGCTGAACCACCACCAAAGAGCAAGAATATCATTAACAAGTTAAGCAATCTTTCATCAGGGAGGACCTACAGGTGCCTAGAAATTGAAAAATGAAGCCCTAAAAATCTATCGCATGAAATTAAAATAATTTTGAAATATAAGTGATCATTTTACCATTTTGTAACTGCTAGGAACAACAGCCTGTTTATGGGGAACTGCATTGAAAACAACAAATAGATATAATAATTAATGAGCATATCAGAATTAAAAATATTTTCCTTATACAAGTTATTTAAAATTTAACACCTTAAGTCTTACCCTTCTGTACAAAGCTTGCACGCAGTTTAAGTAACATTCTGACCATCCTCACTACCAAAAGGAAGTGTTCAAAGCAAAGATTTGTACACACAATAAGCATTTTCAGATTAATAATCTATTAAAGGGAATAGTTCCTTCAATCAGTGGAAGAAGTATTTTAAAATCTGAAATCAAGGGGGAGGGGGACAAAGCCTTACATGCTAAATACCAGCTGTAGGTACCTGTATGTAGAATTGATAATTAAGGTATTCCTAACACACAAAACCAGCTCCCAGACAATGCTATAGCTGCTACAGTCCATGGCTTGCTCATCTGAAGTAGTGTCTTTGTTGCCACATTTTACCTTTGTTCCAATACTTTTGTTTATTTCTGATGTGCAGACACACATTTTGATTGGAGTACACATCCAAGTCTCAGCCTTTCCTGCTTTTGATTTTTTTCCTTTTACAGGGAGTTCTTTTGTTTTGTTTTGTCTTTTAAAACTTCACCATTCTGCATCCCCAATGGCTTTGGAAAATACATAATCTCTTCCATTAAGATTCATGATGCCATCTTTGAGATGAAATTTCCATTTGTTTTTACTTCTGTGAATCTAAAAACAGATGGAAAAAGTTGAACTATTACTCTGCATCAGAAATGGGTAAAAATGTATAATTATAAGGGCGGGAAAAGATGGAATAACTATTATACATACATTACTAAGTTACTGTAAATATGTTGAAAATCAATTGTGCACTTAGGTATGAAAAACAAAACCTAATTATGCATATATCAGTGTTTTCTGGTTTTGTTTTTTTAATCAGTGGCAGTAACTGTCACAGAATCATGCAAGCACAGAGACACTTCAAAATCCAAAGCATAAAGCACATTTTTACAGGTTGCTGGAAAAGAAGAATAAAGATATATCCACCTCTGATGCTTTAATTTGATTATCTTTGATTACAACAGCCATGAAACTCTACTTGAAAGCTAGAAATCCTTATTTCAACCGCTGTAACAAAAAGACTGATGTTTTAAAACAGCCCTGAAAGGCTAAAACACTAAGTTTCATTATTTGTACCTCTTATCTAACTTCTATTCTGCATGAAAACTAGTTTAGGTTATGTATATATAGATAGCAGGCCTACTTAAACATTCCACTTCTAATCTGAAGCGTTTGACTCTGGATTTCTGAAAGTTAAGTTCTGGTTAAAAGGTAAGTGGATTATTTACAAGGTTTTTAGTCTGAAAATCTCTATGGTACAAAACAAGGTGAGGGTCTCTTCCCCCACGTAACAAGTGATAGGCCAAGAGAAAATGGCCTCAAGTTGCTTCAGGGGAGGTTCAGATTAGATATTAGGAAAAACTCCACAAAAACCATTGTCAAACACTGGAACATGGAACATTGCCCCAGGAAATGGTTAAGTCACCATTCCTGGAGGGATTTAAAAGACATGTAAATATGGCACTTAGGGACATGCTTCAGTGGTGGACTTGGCAGTGCTGGGTTAACAGTTGGACTTTATGACCTTAGAGGTCTTTTCCAACCAAAGCAATTCTATGATTCTATACATAGTAGTGTTATATTGTAAAATCACTCTTTAACAGCGAGTCTGTTCCATGATTTACATTCCAATTCTCATTGTAAAGAATCAATGAGAAAAGTAGTATCTCCAGTATTGGGAATGAGGCCTGAAGCTTCAGCTTTAAGCTATAGTCTTTCCAGTTAAAATATTGGCCCCTTTAAGGCTTTGTTTAAAACAAGTTTGTAAGATTAAGCCGGGAGATGACTTCAACTAATTGCAACAGCCCAGGAAATATTAGGACAGAAAAAAACCAAAAAAACCCCATTCCAATGTTTACCAACCCCTTCTGTGAAGAAATTCCTCCTGATGTCCAACCTATAGGTTTAATTTAAAACTAAAGGAAGTTGAACAAAATTCAGTGTAAAGTTCAAGAAGTAAACTTTTGGGGGAAAAAAATTAAAAAACCCCAACAAAACAAAAAAACCCATCACATACTGTAAGAGTAGAGCAGACAAATACTTGTCATCTACCAAAAATGTCATCAGAAAGAGCAAAAGATCACCAGTACAATTAAGTAGCAGTACCAGATACTCAAAGAACTTTAACAAAGCTGAAATGCTGTCCAAAAGAGGAAAGATTACAAAAAACTTTCACAGACAAAACAAAAATGTAATTAAGCCTGCCTAGAAAAAGTTAAGAAAATTTTACAAAAGGTATAAAACCAGAAAATCCTTCTGCAATTTTCATTAAGCATAAGAAGTCTCCCCATCTACTCTTAGCGTTGTAGGAACAGTAAAGTAGTACCAGCACAGATATGACCATATCACTCAATTACTTATTAGTAATACTGCTTGGTCTGTTCTCACTTTAAGCTAAAAAAAGTAAAAAAAAGAAGTCAGTGGCAAAAGTCAGCAAATAAATGAACAAGGAAAGGTCTGGCTTATATATGCTATTTGCTCTACCGAATGGCATTCAACAAAAAACCCTCACCAGAAGCATTTTAGATGCCATGAGGTAAGAAGGAAGATCCTCAGATGGATAAATAACTGAATAAAAATGGGAAAACGAGGGTAAGAACATTGTTTTTACAGTGAAATGAGATCATTTCAGCAAATGGAGTCTGCAGTTTAAGAATTCACTAAGCATCTGGAAAATGACAAAACGTCATTGATGATACAAAAGAACAGTTACTGAAGAGCTGCAGAACAATGTTACTGTCCTTACTCGTGTAATAAAACAGTGGTGGCATTCAATGTACATGAAGGCAGTAACAAGGGAAAAAAATTATTTCAATTTACATGGACAATAAAAATGATGGGTTTGAGTTAACAATTAAGTCAGATATGAGATCCCAATGTTCTAAGACTTTTCCACGAGAATATCAGCTCTGTGTTCAGCAGGGCCAAAAGCATACATGAATTATTGCAGAACATTGAGACACCACTTGATAAATGGAAGGTTCACCTGTGTTATTAATAGCTCTGATCGTCCCTCAACCTTATCTACCCTTACCAAATACGATACAGAAAAATAAAACACATCTGGAGAATGAAAGTAAGAACAATTAAATGTTTGAACACCTGTACAAATAACAAAGCAAAGTGTAGCTCTGATTTCAAAGAGATGACTGAAGAGGGTTATGATGGTCTGCAATACCATAAACGACACCAAGAAAACAAAAAGGCAACACTGTTTAGAACTAAGAGGTATTATATGAAACTAACGGGTTTAAAAATTACGTGATTCTCCACACATCACACAATGCATGTATGAAACTTCTTGTCGTAAGAAAGTTTTCAAGGATTCAAACATAATCAAAATAATTTCTGACAAATAAAGGAAAAAATTCTCCACTGGTCATTGATAAGACGCCACTATCTCTTTCTCAAGAGACAGTTTACAGAAGGATGGTAAAATGCTCTCTACATGAGCATTGCTACCTCTCTGCCCTTCTCTTATAGTTCCAGAGGTATCCACTACCAGCTGATTCAGGATGCTGGGCAGAAGGGATCTCTGCTCAGATCTGAGCTGATCCTGTGTAATTTAGAGACAAACAAATCAATGATTGCTTGATAAGAGATGAAGTCCTTTCAGAGCATGTGGCACTGGAGGTTAATGATGGACACTATCCCCTACTGAGTTCCCATTCTTTTAAGAGGGTGAGGATTTCAGAGTAGTTCCTGTCACTTAGCTTCAGCAGCTCCCAACAAGCTTTCCAGACTGCTATTCTGAGATCCCTCACTATCCTTACAAATTGCCTCAAACCAAACAGTTTTGGATTACAGTCTGGAGGAGACAGATGGCTGGGATGTAGATACTGATAACACTTTTCTGTGTCTTCAATTCTCAGTTGAATCTGATGGCAAGTCTAAGCAGAATTTGGGCATAACTGAAGATTTTCTAACACAGTCATTCTTTAAAACATAGGAGTTTTTATTCAACAGGCTTACGGGGTTTTTTCTGCTTTAAAAAGGATCCTTATTTATCATAGTCCCATTAATCTAGCACAGGAAAAGAAAGACAATCCACACTGAATAATCTTTCTGCATATTACCTCAGCCAAAAGGTGTCTGATATCCTCTAGACACACTTTAAAAAATTCCAGGCACAGATGAATCCTTGTATATTCCAGGGAAAACATGCAAGAATTTACTAATTCCAGAGGAGGTAAGACAGTTCAGCAGAATTCAAAGCAAAACAAGCACAAACATTCCATATTGCCATTTTGTATAGCACAATGCAAAACACAGAAAGAACATTCTCCTCTGGTAACTACTCTATCATCCAGAAGAGGCATTTTTGGTGATCAAGGAACAGTTTTCCAGAAGTCTAAATCCTAATGCTACTTTTTCTATTCATAGCCACAATAAATGTACAAAGTTATAACAGTTCATCTCTCCTGAGCCCAGAGGTCTTTCCTTTTCATTAAAGGGCACAAAAAGACACGATGAAGAAAAATAAAATGCAGCCAAATTTTTCCAAGCTTTACTCATTACCAAGTTTAGTACAAACATGCCACATAAACTTGTTTTAAAAACATATTTCCAATCATATTATAATCTTTACAGATCTACCTGTACTTAACAGTCACAAAGATACTACTTAAAAAATTATTACTTGATAGGAAGAACAGAGAAAGTAGAACTCTTGGATTCTGTTTTGTAAAGATTACCTTATCATACTGGCACACAACAACATTTTCTGTATCGAACAGTTCTTGTCCATCCTCATCACTCACATCATCTTCACTGTTCAGAGGCTCCTGAAACAAACACATGCAAAAAGTTAGGATGTTTAGCAAGATTAGAGCTCCTACTTTGATTACAGAGCTATTAGATGATTACTTACATGAGGCTACAGTCATGTCTATGAACTACAGGACCTAATATGCATCTGAGGTTGGGAATATTAGGCTTTCTAGTAGAGTGCTGAGGTACATACATTTCCTTCCTACCCTTATTCCTAAGATGACCAGTTTTAGTCTGAGACTCCAGTGTCCAGGCCAGATTCTGAGCACTGCAGCCTTCTGTCACAATAATTCTTGCTCCTGATGTTTGCAAAATTTCTTCACAAAAGTATGCAGATTTTTATTTTCCTAAAGCATCTAAGCAGTGGAAAGGTGATGTTAGTCACATCACTCCCTACCATGCCCTTAAAAATAAAAACTCCAAGGCTTATTCACATTTGTGTACCACAAATGAAATTGATGTACCACAAATGAAAACAGACTTCAACATACACAGGAAATTTTTACAAGGGGGGGGAATGCTTTAATATGATCTTGCATAGACACACAGAAAAATAACTTCTCCACACCTTCTAGAATGTATTTTCATGTCCATAAAAATTAATTTTATTTTTTTCTTTCTGCTAACACGCTGTTCCAGCAGAAATTTAGCAAGATTTTTTCATCCCATGTCAGTAACAAACACTTCAAAAGCTAAAACAACCTCTACTAAATGCAGAGCAATAAGTCTGCTGTACAATCCTCATCTTCCCCACCTACTCCCAAGTACATAAGCTAAACAGAGCAGATGCTAGTGAGAGAAAGTGTACTAGAGGTCCTAATTCCCTTCAAAGTAATGCTATGCTTAACTGACTTCAAAAGCTTTAAGTAACCAGTCCACACAAAGTAGCTGCTGATGAGTAAAGGAAGCAAAAATAACAGATCTCTGGCACGCTGATAATGAAGTCTTGGCATATAAAAAAAATTTTCTCAAGAATGCTAGCATTAAGTGTTAAAGAACACCTATTATTTAAGCATGACCTCTAAGGCAACTTTTAAAACATTCAAACTGACATCAATGCTGATCAATATAATGGAAAAGCGATGTGAACCCAACAGTGTTAAGACACCACTGTAAATATACTACAGAAAACCTGATTTAACTCCTCGATAAATTTACAAGTTTGACCTGAGTATCCTGCATGGGTTACTGTGAAATACTGCTCATATTGGCATTTTAAATGGAATCTAAAAATCATTGGAAAAGTTGTAGAAAACTCTGGAAGAAATCTGACAGTTCAAAATGCATTTTAGAGACAGATTTAGGGAGTGCCAAGCTTCCTGTCAGAGATTAAATATCAGTACTTTTAACTTACTAGTACCTGCCGCCTGCCCCCTACCCCTTTTTTCAAGATTTCTTATTCTTGTGGAGCTTTTTGGTGCAACACGCTTTTTAAGAACCACTGGCTGAAGTCCATAACCAAGCAAATTCAAAGTCTAAATTAAGCATATATTAAGAATGCAACAATTCATTCCTTTTCCTATCTACTGATTTTATTAAATCAAGGTCAGATGTGTTTCTAGTAGGTGCTTTATAATCAAATTTGAGTTGTCAAGCTTGTTCTAGTGTAACAGAATGCAATGGAATAGCCAGTAAGATGCAGGTGAGACCGTATTTGTTGGTCCCGTCAGTGAACTGAAACACATGCTCTCTTTTTTGTCAATCTTCTTAACACCTTGCTTTTTTATGCACTCAGTCTCATCAAGTGGAGTTGACTATTTCTGTTTGCTCATGCAGGTTTCATACTTCCATGACTGACCTCTCCATGAAATGAAAAAATACTACTGATAAAGTTTTTAAAAGGGCATCCATGATGGCTCACAGTCCCCCCGCCTTCCTCAGCTGCATTTCAAGGTGCTTTACTAATACACACCACTTCCACAACTTCAACATAGGAAATAATGAACCTTAAGTACAAGGATAAAAGTTATATTCTCAAAAGTATTGAAATACAGTATTATTTGAAACATTTTTCTTTAAAATGTTGACAAAAAAATTTAAATAAAACAACTGTGCTCCAGTCTTCTGAAATAACAGTTTACCTCTTCAACTTGGCCATCTTCGCCTCCATCTTTTTCTTTGTCTTCCTCTTCATCATCATCATAGTCCTCTTCCTCATCTTCTTCTTCTTCAGATGATGTGTCCCCTGCTCCATCAACTTGGAGAACAAGTGGTGCTTGTGGTTGTGCCTGTTGTTGCTGTGGTTGCTGCTGACCAGCTGCAGGTATCTGTGCTTGAGCTGGTGTAGGAGCAGCCACTGTTGTAGGTATGACTTGTGTTTTATTTCCTGTAAACAGGATCTGCTGAGGCTGAATAATCACTCCTGTCTGCTGGGAAATCCCTCCAGGGAGAGGAGCCAAAACCTGATGGAATATCATTGCAAGTACTGTGGTTGCTAACATGACAGATGACCACATCACTTACTCAAACAATCAAGGCATATCAATTTGACTTGCACTAATTAGAAAAAAGTTACAAATATTCCACTTATATCAGATACATAGTTTAAATTATAATCACATACCCTTCTTCACTAGTAGGTGTTCATTTCCTACATTTTGCATTGATAAATTTGAGAAAACCTACTGTCTATCCATTGTAAAACACTAGCACTACTACCACAGATTTCCAAGCACAGCAGAGGAATGTCTTTATTCAGGTGAAAGATCATTTTAAAAAACATTCTTTATAAAAAAAATATAACTTTAAATTCCCTACAAATTGTTATTCATGCTGAAACTGCAGAACTGTGACACTATGCTAAATTCAATACTTTTACAGTCTGGACACAGAGTTGTCCTTGTAATTGAACAAAAGTCCTTGTAAAACACACTGTATTCACTACTAAAATAACCAAGGGGTATGAAGGTGTGAATTTAGGTATTTTCTTCTGTGTGCTATGGGACTTGAAATAATTTTAACCAATAATCACATTTTAACATATAGTATGTAGACTAGGATTATGCACACAATATAATTATTGTCATCAGAAGATGCCCAAGAGAAATTTTAAACTGCAGCCAGTCAGGCAAGAATAAAAGTGACATTGAAAACAACATTTCAAAATGAGTCAGTTAAAAACAAACAACCAAACGCAAAGAAACTCCACACCACACTTTTATTTTTTTAGATATACCATTTCTGACTGTGTTCTATTTCAATTTGCTCATAAAAATGCAAGCCTTTTTAGTAATTACTACTATGGGTTTTTTTCTTTCAACTGTACCTATTCAAAAATTTTCCTTTACCTGCTGAATAACAGGTGCTTGTACTCCCCCAGGCTGCATTTGTGGTATGACCTGCTGCTGTAGAACAACTGGCTGCTGTGGTTGAATTATATACTGAGCTCCATTTGCAGTTCTAACTACTTGGAGGATCTGACCTGTAGTAAAATATCAAATTAATCAAATGTACAAGTTCACTTTTTAAATGATCTTCATCTAGAAGCTTGTTTCCTGGAAGAATACCAATGACAATTAAAAGAGAGAAACACTAAAATGCTTCGCTTTCATCAGTGAAAAGATACTATGCTATAGTAACCGTGCCGGAAACAAAGAATAGGGTTGTTTACCATCTAAATATGATCATGAGGTATGCAATCCAAAAATGCATTTACTTTTGCAAGTCACAGCCTAATCCTTTAACATAGCATTTTTAAAGCTCCCACCTGTATACATACCTCATGTTTCAAAAGACAGATTTTACAGCTAGAAAGACAAATCAAACAAAAATAGGAATACACAGGTATTCACAATGCAAAAATTCTATCCGCTGCTAGCACCAAGATATTTCCAGGGTCCTGTAAGATGATGTCCTTTCCTCAGAATTTTTTCCTTCCAATTACATTTCAAAAAATTACTCTGTGTATAACTTTCTTTGCAGTATTAATGTGCAGTTGTTTTTTGGGAAATAAAAAAAAAAATCTATCCTTACACTTCTTGTCCACTTCTCCTTTCTGCTCCCATAATACCTGTACTTGATTTCCTTTCATTATCCTTTAGCTTTATTACCCTTCATCACTTCACAAAATACGTCCAAGACATACACACCTTTGAGAATAGCCTGCAATTCTGAAAAGTAAGAGCTAAGATACATTCCAACATTAGTTTTTCACATTTCTAATGAGAAAGGTGGAATAAGAAAGGAAATTAAATTACATAATCTTGAACATTATACATTTCCCTCAGAGACAGATTTCCTGTTCTCCCTCCAGAGCAAAACGTCAAGCCCCATTTACTGAAATAGTTAAGTATATCTGAAAGATGGGACTACCACTACTATAAGGGTGGATTCCTCGATTCTGCTTTTTAACAGTAAATAACAGAAAGTAAATCTCAGATTTTCTCCCTCCCAAGCACTCTCTAAACTATGGTTTGTTCTCAATCTTACCTGAATTTGTAAGTATCTGCTGAACTGGAGTAACACCAGCAGGGAGAGCCAACGTAGCTGCTGTAGCTGCAGCACTCTGAAATACCAGAAAAGCTTTTTAACCACAAACATTATTGCCAATGTTTCATCTCACAACTTACTGCCTGTACCTTTTTATTGCTGTTTACAGTCTTTGCCTGCCAGTTTCTGGCATACATTATACTAATTATAAAAATTATTTTCCTTCTTTGTTAATAGGAGGAAGGCTGAAAAAAAATCACTAAGTATCACACCCTAACTCTAACTCCATGTGGTTTCTTGTTTTATCTGCGAGCTCAGCAGATTTTTTTTTTCTTCTCCTCTGCCTTCTCTGCTAATCTACTAATACAGTAACACTGCATGGCTCATGTGGTAATTTTAGTTACACTTTTTCAGCGCAGCCAAGGGTATGGGCCTAAAAATCTGAAGAAACGTAAGATACTGAAGCAATGATTACGTTCACCTGTCACATTTTCACAGGGAGTAGTAATCAGGTTTGCACTTTTCTTCATTCTGTAAGTGATTTGCACTTCAAGTCCACATAACACAGCTCCTTTGAGTGAATACACGCATACTGTGTATTGACTGTTCACAGAATGACTCATTTTTCTCTCAAGACAGCTGATTCGAAGAGAAAGTGAAAGACTTTCAATGGGTAATGATTTGAACCTGCAAGGATACTGAATTCCAACACAATTATGGGAGCTCCAAACACAACAATCTGCTTTAAGCCCTTAACTCGCAGAGGGCAATGGACTTCTCCAGAGGCCTCTCCATTTCAAGGGTCTAACTTCAGCTGCCTGTGGAAAAGCCTCCCTTTATAAGAGAACCATGGCTGATTACTCTTTGCTACTGAAAGGATTTAAACTTTATTACTAGGCAGAGTGCATACTTCCTGTTTATAAGAAACAGGATCTTCCCATACTGGCTGGTCAATATAGTAGTTACAACTGCCAAAATTAGAGATTACCAAGCAAAACTGAAGTGTGCTTCTATGCATACTCCATCCCAAAGACAGATAAATAAACTCTCATTATTCTCTGCCTTCCAAGATATTCACAGTCTGTCAGATCCACTCTTTTATATCAACTTAAGTGTTTCTAATAAACACAAATAATATTTCCAAATTTATTGTGACCATTTGCTGAACAGGAGTCCCCTGTGGTCTACAATTCATCCGCATTTTGACAGCAGCAGAATTTAAAAAGCTTGGCATACTTATTTTTGCAATACCCCTCAACAAGATCTAATTGAGACAGGAAAAAAGTATTTTATTGTTGAACTTAAAAAGTTACAAATCCCATTGTAATGGTTGTAAAACAGAAAAGAAAAACGTGAATGTTTATGTGCTCTCAGCCTCTAGGTACATCAGGCTATTCAAGTAACAAAGTTCAGGTTCTTTTCTGTAGCAACATCAGCAGATAACAAAGAAGTGAATGCTAAGCAAGCCGTTGCACTTGAAAACTTATTGCATCATGAAATTTTGTTTCATGGGCTTCCAGTACAGAACTGGTAAGAATGGAATGAATTCTAGTCTTAACACACATATTTAACTTATATTAGCTGTTCTTCTTATGGCTTTGCAAACAATTTATTTTTCTTTTAATTAAGCCAGGGAATTTAAAGCAAGAGAAGATAATTAAAATTAACCTCTAGAGATATAAACTGCAAGAAAAGGGTAAATGCCCAGACTCAGCTTTATATACTGTCACAAAATTAGTGAATCAAATTAATGTGACCAGCAAAGATCTATGTGAAATGCTAAATCATATCTCACTTGAGATAAACTTAAGTTTCAGAGTAGTCAATGGTTTTCCCTGCACCTAGCACATACGGTATGCTTGCATCAGTCAGTGGTGGTGTGTTGTTATAAGAGCATATCATCACGTATACCAACAGAACTCCAATTTCTGATTTAAAAAAAAAAAGTTTTGGTTAAAGCACAGGATCAAGGTTAAGTCCTAGATTTGTTATCAGAACTGACATCATGGACTACTACTGATCCCAGACTGTAAGTGCAGCCACAAAACTCAAAGATAGCAGATAGCTTTGGCAGTGTGTCTTAAATTACTTTTAAGCATCTGATGACCAATACCAGATTCATGTTAATTATTTACTCAAAAAAACTTACAAAATGACAGTGTATGCCTGTATAAACTTCTGCTTTTCTTACCATGCCTGATGCATTCATGTGTGGTATCAGCTTGGAATCTGGCACAATAACCTGCTGCTGAGGTGCTGGAAACAAAAAACAGTGTTTAATGAAAAATACAGTGTATACCCAAAATAACATCCCAGCCAGAGTAACTTAGAAAGAACATAACCCAAACATCCATCACAAAAACAACTACTAAGCAATCTCTGATCTTATTTTTACTCTCAAGACAATATACAACAGCAGGTCTGAGAAGTGATATGACTACTTTGCCTTTACAGATCTTATTTCAAGGACTTCAGTTACCTACTCTGAACCTAAGTAAAGTAAGATTTAAAATGTATTTCTGAAATTAAAGCTATTAGTAAAATGTTGATGAACTTGATGATGTCCAATATCACAGTTCTTCAAAAACATCAACTGAAAATAGTTAACTCTTAAAACACACTTAAGCGAGGACTGTTGTAAGATGAAGAGTAACAGGATGCTGCAGCTAGCTTGAGTTACAAGCAGTTAGCATAGCTGTTAGCTCATGATTTTCACTGTCTTCGTGTAGCAGAAGCAGATGAAATGCAATCAACTACCTGTCCCACACAACAAAGCAGTTTTGGTGTGCTAAGGGA
Organism: Pipra filicauda; assembly: GCF_003945595.2. Taxonomy (NCBI): domain Eukaryota; kingdom Metazoa; phylum Chordata; class Aves; order Passeriformes; family Pipridae; genus Pipra; species Pipra filicauda. The sequence goes on along the minus strand of NW_024104975.1, from coordinate 2,468,881 downwards.
AACAGACAGCTAAACTATATAAACAATCTGTTGATCATCCAGAAAAACAAGTGCCTAAGCCTATGGAACAAGCAGGCTGCCGCTACTATTAGCTGTGACAGTAAAGTAAAAAACGGCACAGTAATTTGACAAGCTATTCTCCATCCAAACCCCTAACAAAGGACACTTAAGAATACTAGGGGTAACAGAGTTTCTGGAAAAGATTCTGGGGTGGAAAGCCCTGCAACCCTGCACCAAGATCTGAGGGCATCTCTCCAAGTTTCAGGGAACCCAAGGAGGGCAAAAGAGTTTAATGAAATCTCATGAATCTGTGCCAGGACCACACAAAGGACAGTAGGAATCATCATATTGATCATTCTGATCTCTCCCTGTGACTGCACTAGGTCATGAGAGGAACTACCATTTCCACCGTGGAACAGGGAAGTCAAGTAATTGATAAAACTGCATGTCTGTGATTAAAGTGCTCTGATATCCTAACTTCATTTAGCCTCCACACTGTCACTTCTTCGTAAGCCACAACGTTTGGCAACAATAAATTGGCTTTAAGTGTGTTACTATAGGTAGGATCTCACTGTACCCTAAGAAAAACCCCAAGAGCACGGGGGACTCCTGGTCAGTGGAAGGAACCTAGGTTGGCAAAGTCGCAGCTCCTCCGCGAAGGGGCCACCAGAGGGAGCGGTGAGCAGCTGCCTCAGGCTCTGCCACTGTCCTCTCTCGGCAGAGACTCCCGGAGCCCTTGGAACCGCAGGTATTTATTTAGGGGCCTTAATCTCAAAATTAATTTTATCCCAACATTAAAAACTGATTCATGTGTAGCCAAAACACAAAGTACTATAAGAAGAAAACAAGATATCAACCCCTTTTCCCCAAAAAAACCAAAGAAGTGCCCAAAACCAACCACAAAAAAAACCCCACACCACGGTAAAAAAATGCCACAAAAACCAGTTCTAGTCACATTAGTTGTATTCTGTGTTGAATATATGGTGGTTGGGTTTTGGCTGGTTTTTGGAGGGGCAGGGTGGGAAATCAACTCATATCTATCTTTTGTACTATGACAACATAGGTTCTCTGATCCATGAAATCTGATAAAAAGACTGAAGTCTGACTACCACAGATAAATATTTTATGCCATAAACTTAACGCACTGAAAAACTCTATCAAGCCTTTCATAGGTGGCAGATTTGTTTACTCAGTATATATACAGTTAAATCCAGTAATATTTCTTATATTTAAAATAAAATTATAATTACTGAAAAAAATTTCCTTAAATTATTAATGAAGAATACACAGGCCAGTAATTACAAGAAACAATATTTATTGTTATGGCTACCTAGAATACACCTTGAACACCCACATCTACACAACGTGCAATCTTCTAAGACCACAAAAATACCTATATATATTTATAGATATATATTCTCAGACTATTATACAAGCAGTTTTCATGTCCTAGTATTGAGTTATGCTTGACAATGGTTTTTTTGAAATAATTTGCTCCTAATGACTTTTTTACCTCATGACTAAACTGTCAACTGCACAAGTATATTGGCTTGAACTTAGAGCTGATAATGGAATTTTCAAAGTCATGTGTTCTCAAAATATGTTATGTTGTAGGAGACCAAGAAAATTCAGCTTTTCCAAAATCTTCTAAAGTACCAAAATACTTTTTACCAAGACAGCTCTCTTGACCCATTAAATAGAGGCAAATAGAAAGACTAAAAGGTTTCCATCCTGTCCTAGATTTAGAATATGTTAAGGAGTTGGACTAACTTCAGAATCTTTTGCCAGAGAGTTTAGAGATTAAGTCTGACCTTGCTGAGATGCTGGAATAAGGACCTGTTGTGGCTGAGATTGCTGCTGCACAGTTTGCTGTGGCTGAGGTTGTGTGTGATGGTGGTGGTGATGATGCTGCTGTTGCTGCTGCTGCTGTTGCTGCTGTTGCACCTGCAATAAAAGCTGCTGCTCTTCTGAATGGAAGCCATCTACAGCCTTGGACTGCATCAGCTTGTTCTCCCACAGCTAGTTTGGAAAAGGAAAGAGAACTATCTGTGTACAATTTTTACTCAATGGGATTTGTAACAACATAATGACAGTAATCCAAAATTGATTTTGTTTTCACTGTTTATTTTGTGCAGTCTACTTAGTTCAAAAAGCCTTTAGGCAAATATAGACTGGAGAGGTAACTCCACAGAGGTAATGTTTTAAGAAAAGGAGTTAAATATCTCCTGTCAGTCCAAGCTCAAGCTTTTATATTCTTTATTTTTTCCATGTGTGGAAGATTCATAACAACTCTAATAGAAGCACGAATAGAGATAAACTGGTAACTTTAAATAAGCCTTCAAGTTTTCCACTTCCCTACATTCTTTCTTACCTCTATAATCACAAAAATAATTCCTTTATTACAGCTTTCCTCAAGACATTTCTTCTTGGAACTCCTCAATAAAAGCTGCTTAAAAACTACTGCCTTGTAACACATTTCAACAGAAACTACCAGCATACCTAAGATACTGCCTCTCTACAAGCATTTACGCAGTTTCTACCACAGTATCAAATTCAGCTTCTCCAGCCCTACAGTTCTTTATGTCAGCTGATGTGTCTCCAAAGGACAGTCACAGATGCAAAAAAGCAGTTCTTGCAAAAAGACAGCAATGCAAGTATTTCTAATACATCAGAGTCAAAAAGACTACAGGCACCTAGGACTCATGACTTAAGTCTGCTTAGGGCTCCCTTCCCCTTCAATACTTCATTTTCCTTCTTGTCTCTTTCCTCAATCTTTTCTGACATCATTTGCTGAACACAGCTGTGTCACAAAAACCAAAGTGCCTTTTTTATAGCGCTCACTGCACTTCCACCAAGACAGGTCATGGTCTCATGGGAAAGAACTCCTTACCTGTTTCTGTCTAGTCAAATTCAAAATTTGTTTCCTTTTCCATCCCTTTTTTAATACTTCAAAAATACTGAGTGTGGGACACTACACTCTCTGAAGAAGCTGAGACAAACAGGACCTACTTTCCCAGTTTCCTTTTGCTTTATTTCTTTTGGTTGGTTGGTTTTGTTTTGGCTTTCCCCCTGTCTTTTCTCTTCCCCTTCGAATGGCTTCTTTCACTCAGAAAGAATTTGAAGAAAGCCACAGAAGACCCATTAGCTCAGGTTTAACATCCTGCCTTTATTTTGGACTCTTGAAAACAGCTCAACCTCACTCTGTGTAAAAATTCTGAATCCAAGACCTTGACAAAATTGCGATGAATACAATGTGATTTATTATTTTCCACCTGCCAAAAGACAAGATTTCTGCAAACCACAAACCATACATGCAAAAATCTGACAACGCATCCAACAATGCAACTCTTCTTCTTCAGAAAGACAAAAACATCAAGCAGAGCAGACCTTTTTTTTTCCCTGCAGAGAAACATTAAGAGCTGTCTGTCTCTAAAATAAACATCTTCCCCTTTTTTAAAGATACAATGTTTTGGGGACCAAAATAACACTGAATTCAGATGCCTGCTGTTGTCAGATTAGGGAAAGTAAACAAGGTGAGCAAACCTCTCTATACGGCAGTGTAATTCAAATGATAAGGGACTACAGATATGCAGATTAATACAATGCTTAACTAACTAAAAACTAGTATTTCTACTGTGTACAACAGTAACCAGATTTGGAAACTAACTACTGTATTAGTCTATTTAAAAGAACTTTAAAGTTGCAACTTACAGTTTTGAGTTCCATAAGAACCTGTTCATCCACTCCTTCATCCAGAAAAACTTCTCTGACATCATTGATGACATCTTCAATAACAGACCTGTACAATTTAGGCTTTAAAAAAACCAATAACTAGTCAGCACTGTTTTGAAAGAAATTTATGATTTAAAATAAAAAAATTCTGAAAACTGCATTACAGAATACACTGCATCTTTTCAAGTGACTAAAATATCCAAAGAGGTACAAATAAGCAAGAACAGCTCAAACAAGGTGAAAATGGAAGGGACTACTCATGACCTCTTGTGATATAACTACAGCACAAGTGTTATCAAGCCATGAGGTATATAATTCAAAACAGAGAAGATTGTTTTCCATTCAGTCAATTTGTTTTCTGCTTGCAAATGTAGATACTGAATATGCAAAAATACTTGCATGTGTGCAAAATACATCAAAGAACATTAAGAGTTCAAAAACATATTAAGACAAATACAGACAAAAAACTTGTTAGCGCTTGCTAGTTTAACAGGTACCAAATATGGCTCAGAATGATCTTGAGCTGAAACCCACTGAAGGCCCAAAAAACTGGAAGCATTCACGTGCATATTCTGTTCTTCCTTACACATCTGTTTACAAAAACTCTTGCAGACAGGATATTAGGCTAGACAGATTTCTGTTTTCAATCAGTAGTTATGCTTTTATATTACAAGGTTTTCATGGGAAAGCACTACAAATACGTTATTATTCTATTACACTGATTTCATGCCTAAACTATCAAAGATAAAGTGAATTATCAGTTCACTGTAAGTTGCCAAAAGAAGTTCTGGTGCCTCCATTCCTGGATATACTCAAAAGCCACCTGGACATTGTTCTGGGCAACCGGCTCCAGGAGGCCCTGCTTGTGCAGGGAGGTTGCAAGAAGGCTTCAAAAGGTCCCTTCCAACATCAGCCATTTTGTGAATTTTAAAATGAAGGTACCATTTAAAATAGAGAATGTAAACACTTAAACTTATCAATTAAAGCTCAAAATTTAATTCATAGGACCATACAAAAATTGTATTGTGCACGTGCTGTACCTTTTAAACAGTACAGCTAGATGTCTCTTCCTGTGTAAGAACCTCAACGGGATTTTGGCTAGGTTTAAATATCTGTGCTACATAATTGCAAGGTAGCACTATGAGCTCTAAATTAGGGTTGGTCAATCTGTAGCCTTGTGAACCATATATATGTCACTGATAAAGGCTGCTTCTTGGGCTGGGCATACACCAATTTTAAAATGATCTGAAAGTAGCTACAGCTTTCTCCTCATCCCTCACCTCCTCAACCCCATTCCCTAACTTCCTTAATGATGCTTCCTTAAATCCCTAATGATGCCACACATATCAGATACGTTGTATACATGCAAAACAATCATCCTGTACTGGTGCAGTGGGTTTGGCACCCCAAGAAAACTGTGCCTCCAATGCACTCATGGGAAATCTGCATCAAGCAGTTAGTGCAGAGGTGCTGGAACTACACAAATTTACTGCATGCACTTGAAACATTTATTTTATGCATGTATAGTTGCTTAATGCATTCCAGAAGTATTGAATTTGTTGCAGACATGCCCAAGATTATACTGCACACATTACGGAGATGCTATGCCTAAGTTACACAATAATGCAAGAATAGCAGCACATGATTTACTAGTCCACAAAAAAGCTGAATGGCCAGTAAGCACAAAAAAGAAGTTGAATAACTTTGCTTTAAAATGTGTGAAAGAAACCAAAAACAAAATCAAAAAACTTTAAAGAAATGCATGGAGATTACAAGGGGATAAAAAAACATATTTGAAATCTGGAACTAAGCAGTGTGATGGCTGCTTAGTGCATTATGTCCTTACTGTTTAAAACAAACTCTTCATAGGGGCATGCTCAAGTGATTTTTCTTACAAACCATCACCCCCTCCCCCCCAAAAAACACCACAGAAAAAGAAAAAAAATCAACAAAACTCAACCACTCTATGCTACTGATCACTTTGAAGCTTTAAAACATGCTGCTGCAAATCAAGTAACTGAAATGCTAGAATTCATCCTTCTGTTACTTGTCACTCAAAAAAAAAATAAATTCAGGCTTCAAATAACAGTGTAAGTTTGCCATCCTTTACAATTACTTTTGTACATTTACAGCACCTATGTCCAGAACTTAATTGCTCCAAATAGACAAAACATGCCATACTGTATGCTTACTTATCCAGGCTTCAAATACTGCATTAAATGTGCTTATAGACATTGAAACAGACTTCCAAAGCCAGACTACTCTTGAGTGCTAATATTTTAAATCTGTGTAGTGAGTAACTTAGAAATACCAAGCACCATTAACAGGATTATTTTTCCACTTAGATTTAATTCATAACAGATGCAAAAAGACGTTCTACTTAATAACATTAAGTCCTATTATTTCTATAATTAAACAAATTGCATAAAGCTTATGCGATTCAACTAGCACAGAAATACTACTTAACCTATTCCATATATTGGTCCTTATTATATTAAAAGCATCTGTTTCTTAATGCCAAAACCACACTCTGCAAATAAACATGCTTAACCTCGGGCACATGAGTTACTTTACTTAAGTCAAGAGAAATACCTGTATGCCTGAAATCACAATAAAAATTCCTGCAGGATGCAGACCACATTTTCTCCTTTAATCCTTCTCTCCTTAAATCACCTATTAGGTCCACTTTTCCAACAAAACAGATTTTACGCAAACAGGCCCTAATAATTACCACCAGTAGATACCTCCTCCTATTCTCCACAGTCAGGCATTTTTCTAAGGTTTATTCACAAAGCCTCCTGAGTCTGTAAAGCCTCATAAGAAAGATATCAACATTCAGATACAACAAACTGACTCTACAGCCCAACAATCTGCTTGGGAATTTCTTTTATTCCCTGTGTAATAAGAGAATAAACAAATTCAAGCAGATAGGGGTTTCTAGTGTTCCGTGTTAGCTTAGCAAGACAGCAGAGAGGCAGGTTAAGAGTACAGGTGTTCACTCTGCCATTGTTGACACAGCATCCTTCTCCACTACTTCCAGCAGCCAAAGCAAGCAGGTAAACAAACACGACAGTCCTGCAGGGGTGCAGTGAGTCAAGAGCCATGCATGTTAACAAGCCTGCAAGCAGTTTGTACAGGCATGTACTTCTCTGCATTAGCCACACAGTGCACTGGATCTAAACGTGGTTCAGAACTTTCAGATGCTGCTCTGATCACATGATACACTCATGGCTACATGATTAGAAGGAAAGGAAGGGAGAAGAAAGTATCTGCACACTTATAATGAAACAGTGTCTGATTTTATCTTTACACATTCATATAATACCCAGAAAAATCCTGTCTGGTTGAAAACATTCTCTTTTGTACACTCCAACTGAGCATCCAGCCCAGGTGGATGCAACATCTTCCACAGTGGGAGCAGTAATGCCTTAAAGAGACATTCACAGCGGAATTTTGAAGAGTATCACAGAACACTCTTTTCCTACCTCAATAGGCATACCCAGTAAAATTACAAAACAGCCTTAAGCTCCAGTCTTTAAAAGGAAGCACACTGTATTGTTTTAGATATACGCTAAGTGTTGGCTTTAAGCATTATTTATATGATGCTCAGGCTGTTTATATAAGCCATCTAAGACTCTGGAGTTGGATGACAAAATTATTTTCATACACTGCTTACTAAAAAAATAAACATGGTAATACAATTCTTGAATAAGTCTAAAGATGGGATAGCAGGTGAGCTTTCCAATGAATTTCCGCATTCAGTCAGAGAAAGCAATGAGAACAAATGGAGACTTTAAAGATTGCTATTAAATTAATCATGTTTTCATCTGGTTTATATTAAAGTGCCTCCCTCGTAAAGAGTACATTGCTGTAAACTTCAAGCTCTTTTAAGAGCAAAATACTCAAATCACTCTTCAATAAACACTATTCCAAACACTTACTACAGATAAAAGACAACAATTAAAATTCCTGATTTATTAGATACAACCACAAACACATAGAAGAGATTTGAAATCTAGTATTTCCCCCTCTGGGAACATAAGGAAATGATTATATTTCACTTTCCTTATGCATCTTGTAAAGAAAACTCTGAGTATGGTGAGACTGCTACACATGCACACACACTCCAAACTGAGGAGCAAGCTATTTTAAGAAACACCACATGCCTTCGGGGGCTTACACTTCCTACATTCCTTCCATTTCAAGGATACAAAAACTGCAATTCTTTGTAATTATTATCACAACACTTGGGATTTCAGCAGTTTGGGTTTCCAATCACCAACACGTTACGGAGAGATATGCCACAGCATGCTTTGTGCATTTGACAGCAGTTTGCTCCTGGTTGCTTCTGCAGCTCTCTCCGAAACACTGTTAATCCTCCTACCAGCCATGTAGTTACTGCTGTAAGCTGGCCATATGCAGCTAGAAGAGCACACTGTAAAGGTAACTTGTCACAATTAGATAAAAGATGTGCACAGAAAGAAGTAACGTATATATCTACAATGCAAGCACTACAATTTGAGCTTTTTTTACGTTGTTGTGGACTTTTACAAAAAAATTTCTTTTGTCACCTGCAAAATCTGATACTGCATATAACTGTTTACATTTATACTTGTCCTTTATTAGGGAGAACAGATTTCTAGCAATTCAAATTTGACTGGATGCTTACGCAATGCTACTGACATATTAGGCTCCAAGTCCAGCTTCCTAAAGCCAACTGGCTGCAGCATTTCAAAATGTTCCCATTCATCTTTGGTAACCCTTGGGTAAGCAATGTGATCCTTGCTATTGAACGAGACCTGAATTTGACAAAGTTGACCAAGCACCATTGCAAGGTTTTAGTACTTAACTGAAAATTAGCCTAAAGCACACCTAATTGAAGCAGGCTCATTTTAAGCTTGGCTTTTGCTAATCCAAACACAATGTTCAAACACTGACACCTTTCAAGAGAACTTTACAGAACTTAGGACGGTACAGAAATACAGCCGAGAGAAAGCATGTCTTAGTAAATTGCTGAGTCCAAGATATTTACAAGTACTCTGGAGATTATGCAACATATATATTTTTTGCTATTGAATACTAACTTGATCAAGAAAGAAAAGCAAACCCTCTCATTTACTACACAGAAATAGATCCCTTTCCTGCAATAAAAAAATGAAGCCAGAAGCTTATAAACAGAAGGACAAATAACAGATTCAGATCACACACATTCAGTATGCATCTTACACATCATCTGTGTAACAGCTGACTACTTTCCTAAAATTTTCTGATACAAAAGCTGACAAAATATCAAAGCAAAGATGTTTCTTTGCAGTTGCATGACCCTAACTCACAGGCAAGTCTGTAAAATTTCAGATTTGGAAAAGAAAATTAGGATGCTTTGCATTTTCTTTTGTATAATATTCTGCAGTATACCAAATATTGTAATGAAACAAAGTGTTAGTGAAAATTTTAAAACCTCTACTCTGCCTGGACTGTAATAAAATATTAGTACATCTTAGTCACCAGAAACGCACATAAATCATTGAGTAACAGGAGCCCATGATCCATACACAAAACTAATATTAACATCACTTTTAGGATGACAGCTGTAGTCAGACCTTGGCAAAGTGCCATAAAGTACTACATCTCTCCTTGATATACTGGGTAAGAACCGTTTAAACACTACTTTCCCCACGCAGCAGAAAAGCTACTTCGAAGACCTTACAGCAGCACAGGAAGGTATGCAAGCTGCGTGTTACTGACAAAAAAAATAATCACAAAAAAAAATAATCAAAAAACCCACTAAAACTCAAAAACGAACAAAGAAGAAAATGAAAAAAAAAAAAGAAAAGAAAAAGGTAAACATATTCAAATGCAGGAGGGGATGAAAACTGTCTTTGTACAATGCGTAAAAGCAAAGGAAAGCCCATTTACACCGGTTGGGATACACCCCCGCCCGCGCCGGAGCCGGCAGAAAGCACCACCGCCCCGCAGGCCGGTAACGACGGGCTCGGGCGGCGCGGAGGGAAAAGAAAGCGGTGGAAAAGGCCGTTTGGGATCCGAGGGACAAGCCGCCCGTCTCACAGCCTCCGCCGCGGACGCATGCACCTCCCAGCCCGCGCTCCGCGGCTCGCTCCCTATTTAAAGGCTGATGTGGTGTTTAAATGGAGAGGCGGTGACGTGGGGCTGGAAAGCACCTTCCCATCCTAGCAGAGTCTATATTAGAGAGCGGCAATAGCTCTATATAAACAGGGCAGCCACAGGGAGGAGGAACACAAGGAGCAGGGAGGCAGAAAGGCAGGGGGAAGCCATGATGGATCTGAGAGCCACAAACAAGGGGGCCGAGCCCGCCGCCGGGACGCCGGGTTTGTCTCCTCCAGCGCTTCGGGGCGGGGGTCGCGGCCGGGGGCGCGCCGGGGAGCGGAGCGGCGGCCGGGGGGGCTCGGTGGCAGCGCAGGGCTGTGGGACTGCTTGTTGCAAAACCTCTGTGAGTACAAGTGCAGCAGCGAGCCACCCGCCAAGGTGCAGAAAGCACGAGAAGGGAACGGGGGGGGGACAGGTCTGGGGCTTTTTTTTTTTTTTTTCTCTCTTTTTAAAATAAATACTGCCTCGCTCGCCAAAGGGGAGTTGAGGGCTTTTCGCCCGGCTTAGCCGATCCGGCCGGGCTGGGATAAGTGCTTTTCAACCATCGTCTCCTTCGTACAAAGCAACATAAAATGGCTCCAGCGGAGCCCGGGCGGGCTTCCCCGCCACCGACACCACAAAACCGAAACCTGGCTCGGGCGCCCCTTCCCCTCGCCTTGGGGCGGGCGGCAGCGCCCGCGCTCCTCCGGCTCTCGTCCCTTCGCCGGGCGGCTCCCGCCGGCGGCGCCCCCCGCCCGCCGGCCCTTCCCTTCCTTCCCTTCCCCTGCCCGCCAGACCCCCGGCCTCCCCGCGGGGCCGTCCCCGGGCCTCCGCCCCGCGCCCCCGCTCCCACCGCCCCGCTCCCGCCGCCGCTCTCTGCCCGCCGCCGGGCGCCACAAGTTGGCTCCGCCGCGGGGGCGAGGCTGCCCCGCGCCCCCCGCCACCCCTGCCCGCCGGGGGCCGGGACCGCCCGAGGCGGGCGGCGGGAGGGGAAGGGAGCGCAGGGGAGGGGGGCGGCGGGCCCCGCAGGCCCCCTCCGCCCGCGCTGCCCCCGGGGCCCCCCTCGCCCCCCGACCCGGTCCTTACCACGGGGTTTGTGTTAGTCGAGCTCGCCATGTCCCGAGCCCCCCGGGACGCCCCCAACCGCGGGGGGGGGAGTCGCCCCTAAAACAATAAACCTGCCCGGCTGCGTCCCCCCAACGCCCGCGCGTCCCGCCCCGGCTGAGGGGCGGCCCCGCGGCCTGTGCCGGGCTCGCTCGCGGCCCCGGGGCTGCAGCCGCCGCGCTGCCGCCTCGCCCCTTTATATAGCGCGAGCCGAGGACTGCGCGAACGGCCGCCGAGCGGGGGAGCGCGCGGGGGGGGGGGGGGGGGGGGGGGGGGGCGCGAGGCACCGCGAGAGCTGCCGCGAGACCGCGCCGGGCCCGGCCGCGTCACGTGAGGCGCCCGCCCCCGCCGCCATGACACCTACCGAGGCGGAAGTGCCCGCACGGGGCTCGAGCCGGCCGGGCCCTACCGAGGCGGAAGTGTCTCCCCGGAGCACCGCCCCCCGTGACGTAATGGGGTGCGCGGCGGGGGCGCTGGGGGCAGGGCGGTCCCGGGGTCGCCGCGGGACAGAAGCGCAGAATCGCGTGGGTTGGAAAAGACCTGAGACTGTCGAGTCCAACCTACGATCGAACACCCTGTCATCTAGACCGTGGCGCTACCTGCCACGTCCAGTCTTTCCTTAAACACCTCCAGAGACAGTGAGTCCACCACCTCCCTCAGCAGCCCATTCCAATATTTAGTCGCCCTACTCCTGATGTCCAACCTGGCGCCGCTTAACATTATGTTCTCTCGTCCTATCACTTGTTGCCTCTGAGAAGAGACCGACCTGGCTACAAACAAACTCCTGTCAAGTAGCTGTGGAGAGCAATAAGGTCCCCCCGAGCCTTCTCCAGGCTCCCTCTGCCGCTACTCATAGGGCTTGTGCTCCAGATTCTTCACCAGCTTCATTCCCCTTTTCTCTGGACTCGATCCAGCACCTCAATGTCCTTCCTGAATTGATGGGCCCGGAACTGGACACAGAACTTGAGGTGCGGCCTCACCAGTACAGAGGACAATCACTTCCCTAGTCCCAGTGGCCACACTGTTTCTGATACTGGCCAGGGTGCCATTGGCCTTCTTGGTCCCCTGGGCACACTGTTGGCTCATGTTCAGCCATGCCAGGGACGGAGCGCTGGGACGGGGCCAGCAGCCCTCGGGGGGGAACATGGCTGAGGCCGAGCCCCCTGTGCTGCCACCAGCACCAGGCTCCACACACATGCCTCACCTCAGCCCCAGGAGCTGCCTGCTCCATGGCCATCAAAGACTGTAGGTGACCACTACAAGGCTCTTTTCCTGATCCCTGCCCACTGTGGTGAGCACCGGTGCCTTCCCTCACAAGCGGTTGAGAACAAGCTACCCTGGATGAGAGGCTACTGCCATAGGCTGTGTGCCACCACCTGGACTAGTAACTGAGGCTCGTGCTGACCAGGAGGATGGAGTCAAAGCAATCTAAGAATTTACAGATGTCCTCCCTCAGGGTCTCAGCATGGCCCACAGGTGCTCAGTGATCTGCAACATTGCTGCTTTTACCAGTTCCTCACAGAATCAGTGGCAATAGGATCTCCCAGCTGTGCAAGAGGTTGTCAGAGCCCTGCCAGCTGGCTTAACTTCCATTTTCCACTCTTTATTGCCTTCTCTTCCATTCACTCTTTATCCCCTTTCTCTATGGCAACCTGTGAGAGGCATGTAGTATGGGAAAATCTTCTCAACTATAAGTATATTGTTCCATCCAAGTTAACCATTGCCACCTTCACTCAGTCCTTAGCACAACTTCTGAACTCCACTCATACCTTCGACCTCCATGAGTAACTCACCTGTGTAAGGTCCACTGAAGCATAAGTGAAAAATTACATTGTCTTGGCATATACAAGGCATAGCAGGTTACATCTCTTCAATAGTTATGGTGGTGTAAACTATATTTGTTATGTTACCTTCAGCCTGAAGTCCTCTCTATTAACTATCCTAATCAACAAGTTCAGGAACTCCTGTCTAGTATCTTTTGATGGGGAGGAGTTTGGTAGTGGGTATAGTAGGTATGGAAGACCTTCCCATTCCTTCAAATCTTTCATTTCTACAGTAATAAACACCTCCTTCCCTGCTGGAGTACAGACTTTTTATGGGTCAGCTGATTAAGTCACTATGCACGGTGCATATTGCTGGAGACCCAGGCAAAAAAATAGCATAGTTTATCAAGTTCTACCATTCTCACCTTTTTGCTGTAGTTTTCCACCTGCATAGCACAGCCAACAGGACTGAAGAGGATCTGCCCTTCGGAAGCCCTAATTCATGGTCTGATGAATGAATTACAGGGATCAGTTGAGGTGCTGGTGTTACTTGACTTCCAATGCCTCTGATAGGAAGGTAGTACTCTCTCACAGCGAGTCGGTACTTCACTGTGAAATGAAACTGCTGAAATGACTGGCATGTTACCAGGAAGGAATCAGATTGCCATTCATACCCTTCTTTCCAAAACAAGGCTCTGCATGGCTACAGTTTCCTTCCTTGGAACCCCCTCCCAGTTTTTCTGAGTGCTGTACTGAATAGTTAAAAAATTTAACACATGGGCACGTTAGCAGTACTGTCTCAGTCTGGTGTCATGCTATTTTCCACATTTCATCAGTCTGCCTTCCCAGAAGGTAAGACCTGTGTGCACAGCCCTCTCATAATTTCTCAGGCACTAATATCCAGTTGTGGTGCAGCACTGCAAACCTCGAGTGCCTCTGAAGAATATTGTTGTGAACAAAATCAAGCCCTCACGAGAAATGCCCCATTGAGTCAGACTAATGGTCCATCTAATTCATGGCAATTCAGCTGCTGCCTGGGGAGACAAGCGAGTTAGCTGCTTCCTGAAATCTGTTCACCTTGGCTTTCCCCAGCATCATAGCTGCCTGCTGGATCGGTGTTAGGGGATTCTACTTCATTTAGCATTTTGTTAGGCTGGAGTAATGTACATGCTTATGTACAGTACAGGAGCAATGCTGCTGATTGGGGTAGTATCAGAAGGCATAAGCTGCATAACAACATTACTTTTATAGTTAGCTGTCTTTATCTGCTAGCATTCTCCTTTGTTTGCTGGGCAAGCGTGAATCTTACTAAGTGTGTGTTAACCTGTCTGTCATCTTTCTCCCTGAGGTTTCTACAGCTCAGGGTGGCTTCACCAGGTTTATTAATAATGTCATCTTTACTGGTGGGTGGACACTTCTATTTTAGCTATTGTGCTGTCTAGACTTGAACTCCATAGTGATGATGGATATTACATCAAGAGCAAAGATGATGACATTTGGGTAGACTTTCTCCTTCGCTGCAAAAATTGTGCCAAGTATGAGATAGTGTAAGGAAAAGCAGATTTGTGCAAAAAATCAAAAACTTATCCTTGGTGTGTTAGAAGAGGAAATAAAATAGAAATGTTCCCACTCAATCCTAGACACAATCATATTTCTTTTTCTACCAGGTGTTTGAGACAAAGACAAATCACCTTTTACAGCTGACATTTTGCACTCGGAGACACAGCCTACGTTGAGTGCCATGAATTATTCCTGTCCTGTTCAGAAGCATCCCTTGCTTCTTCTCAGCAGAGCAAATGACTTACCACTGCAACAGTGGCTAAATTAATATAAAGGGTCTAGTATATGGGGATATTGTAGTTCATCTTTTTTGTGGTCCAGTAGGGAACTACACCTTTTAAAAGAGAGAATTTTTAAATTTTTTTCATTTTTGATATTTTGAAGTTTTTCGGTTCATCTGAAAATTATAAAAAAAAAGATAAATAAATCTGAAACTACTCTTCTGCCTCCTAGAAGCAGACTATGAGTATGCCTGATCTACACCCAGAGAAATCACTGCCAGATAATTTCTGATTATACATCAAAGAAGAGGTTAGCTAGTATGAGGTGTTGCTGACACAGTGGTTTATGATTTCTCAGTTCTTGAAACAACAGAAAGCTCGTTTTGTTGCTCACACTTGTGTAGCGTGATCATGTGGACTGGTTCCCCTTGTGCCCAGGGTGGGGGGGTGGTTGAGCAAACAAAACAAAAATTGGTCTTAACTATATCACTGGAGTGCAAATCTTAACATAGAGGACAAAATGAGGCTCACCGTCAGCACACCTTCCAGAGTTGTCATCAATGTCTTGTCCATGTTACCAATCTGCTGTTGTAGTTGTGCTGGCAATGTCTCCCACTTCAGGAATGACGACAACATACAATTTTCACCCAGTATATTACACTCTTTCCTTAAAAACTAGCTAAGCTGCTGAACACTTCTGAGAAGGCTCTGGTAACATAATAGTCAAGGAAGTAAACTTTCTGACCCAATCTCTGAAATGACAGTTTTCCAGAAGAATGAGATATGCATTTAATTTTAAATTGTAGTAGTGTGTATTAAAGGGTAAAACAGGAACGTACACAGAACCAAGTCAGTCTAAAAAATGTTAATAGAGGAAAATGCTTCTTGAAGTTATGCTCACACATAGAGATTAGAGCTTATTTTCACCTCTAAGTCTCTCACTGCTTCCATTCACTGTACAAAAGACAGAGTATAACCTTAAATAAAATTTGAGAAACTTTGTTTGTTTGTGAGTGCGTGGGTGGGGTTTTTGTTCTTTTTGTTTGGTTGGTTTTTTTAAGTGTCCAACAGAGGTAAAAAAAAAAGGTGGCCCAAGCCACAATCCAAAATGTTGGGTAGAGGCAGAACTTAACAGCAAATACATCATACTAAAGCTTTTCTGGATACAACCCGCCTTCAAGAGTCAAAAGAGATGCTGACACATAACGAAACTTATGTGATATGAGTTTCAAACAAACAGTGTTCAAGTATTGTATAAAAATTCCTTAATTAAATGATATAAAGTATATATTGAGTGACATTCTCCTAACAATCTGCTCACCATGATCTAGTAGCTGGGAAAAAAAGCCAGCAAACATGTTCCTCTTGCCTTCAGCATTAGGTTTTCCAAAAAAGTTCTTTAAGCAAGGCAGAAATTGAATGAAGTAGCTCACATCACCCTTATTGGAAAGCATCTCTATTAGTCTAGTTGGATTTGCTCTCATATTTAGAATTCAAAGCACAGCAATATGCTTTACCAAAGCACACTAACACCAGATTTAAGGGTCTAATCTATACACAATTCAACAGCCCTCCTCACAGCCCACAGAGAGACAAACCTTGTCATCCTATAGCAATGTATTTTGTCTCTTGTGACCTTGCGGAGGGCAGAAAATGTTTCAGCAAAGTCTCATCTTGAAGTGCTAGAGCAGCAAGATCTTCAAGAAAATCTTGCTACATATTAAGCTTTTATTTCATGATTAGAGTTTTAGAGTCTCAGGCTTACTCTGCTCTTACTAAGTGCTTACTCGAGCAAAGTAGGAAATACGAACAATTTTTCTCTAGTATAGGCAGTTTACTGTCAGAATATTTATAGTTGTTTGAAAACAACTTGTATATACACCTGTCTCATTAGAGCATGTTTAAACTGGACAATAAAACTCTGTGCTTAGTTATACAGTCAGAGCTACATAGCTACCAAGGTTAGAAAGCCATTTTCTCTCCCCCAAACAAAATACCCAACTTGCATCTTCAAGGAAGACCACATTAGCAGGTCACTGGCTACTATATGTTATTGTAACCCCTTCTGTCCCCATCTGTCTTCAACAGACCTCTCAGGCCTTCAAACACTGAAGAATAGCACCACAAAACCCAGAGGACTGACCAGAGACTTTCTTCTAAAGTTGACACTAACTGCTGGACCCTCTCCCCTCAACACTAGGATTTCTCCTCTAGCAGAATCCTAGTTCCTTCTCTGATTTATACACAAATTCCATGTCAGATTTTGCAAAACTATTCCTTTTATACTACCACTTGTGCCTCCTCTGCTTAGGGAACTGACTTTCCTTAGTCTCCTGCAAGAAATAATTTCACACATGTGCACCATGGTCTTTATAACAGCTGTTTCTAGTAAATGATCAGCTACAGCTGGAGGAGGCAAGTTGCTCTTTTCCAGGCTGTTGCCATGTGCTGCATTTATTTACACCTTAGCAGAGGTTTTTGCCGTAATGGATTTGTGGATCAGATATTGGTTTTTTCATGTTTCTGGTTGACAAAACTATGCTTAATTCGTAAAGGCAAAACTTAATTGAGACACTGGCCCCGTCTTTCCCACGACCCCAAGCATTCAGTGATAATGAGGATTTCAGACACTCGTACTTCCTTCCCATACCACTGTGTGCTCGTTCTGTCCCTGTGTCACCGCGCTCTGCTTTTGCAGTTGTGCCAGTTCCTTGCTGTGCTTTTTTTTTTTTTTTTTTTCCTATGCTGGCTAATTTTTAACCTGGATCAGTTTCCTATCTGGCTCATAGGGCAGCCCTACAAAAGACGTGTTAGTGCGACTGAAAGAGCTGACAGGAGTAGAAATAAGTGATCAGAGGAGGAAATGCTTCAAAACAACATTGTTGCCAAATGCTTTGTCATGTAGAAAAGTCTCCAGGCTTCCTTTTATTGAAGAAGAATTGGCCATTACTAAAATGCACACCCGGCTTGCTGTAAGAAAGCTCTAATGCTTGTAGGAGGAAGATTACTGGTCTTAGGGCATGGACCACCCCTTCATTTTTCTCATGTATATACATGTTTGACCTAATGCTTAACTCTCCGCAAACTGAATGATTCATAATTTGGATACAGAATAGCAATTCTTAAATAGCTAAAAAAAGTCCCTAAAATTCTGAAGGTTAGAGCTTCTCTGAAAGGGTGTGAGCTAAAGGAGTGCCTTAGAGTTACACATTCTACATTATTACCTTGGTGAAGTGCTTTTTAAGTGATAACATTAATCACTGAGACTGTGACTGTTATGAATGAAAGCTACTCAACTGTTATGAGGCTCTGACAACAGCCAAAATATTACTGGCTCTGATCCATAAAGCCAAGCAACGAAGAAGTTAGATAACAAAAAACCCCAGACTTAAAATACCAATTAGTCTCCTTACAGGCAATGTTTTACTTTACTGATCCAAAGCAGAGCCTTACCTAGCATGCTGATAAATGTTTTTACTGACTACTGCTATATATTCCAGGCAGCAGCTATGATGTGCAAAGATCCACAGCAGAAATTAATTAACTTCAGCAAAGTTATTCCTGATATATACAAGCATCAGAGAGTGAAATATTCATAGAGAAAATTTTTCAGAATGATGTATATAATGTGCCTTCAAAAGCCTTACATACATCAGGCTCCACGTGGTGACTTAGGATAAAGTAATTCCTCTGGGGTATGCCAGAATACAAATATGCAGTGTATAACTATGGCACGGTGCTGGTCTCTGTGCGTGATAACCCTGTGATTCCTTTGGGAGCATGTGTTTCCCTGGCTTCAACTTCCCTGTCACAGCTGGCGGAATGGGAGACAGCACAGAGGCTGCCGCCGCCAAGATGTGCTGTCGTGTATTTTACTCAGCGGTTTGTCCCTCAGCCACATGCTCACATGTCCGCTAAAAGTGGTTTTGTGCAAGGCAGGTTTGCTCCACCTTGGATGCTCCCTGCCTCCCACTTAATAAGTCTGTTCCTTTGTGCCCAAGTGAGTGGCCTTGCAAACCACACAAGCTTCTGAATTGTTGAGAATCTCATAGACCTGATTTAAGGGCCCAGAGTCTACAGCTTTTATGAAAAAAACATGGGTGTGTCCTACATTTTGCTGCCCATTCAGAGGTGATCATATGTCCCTTCTGGGACCCAGCATAAGAGGCATCAGGCAGAGATGACTTTTTTCCTTTTTTTCTTTCCTTTTTTTTTTTTCCCCCTTGATGAGTCCTAGGGTTGTTTTTCAAGGACTGGGTGGAATTTGCAGAAACCCACTCCAGTTCAGTTTTGGCTGAGTTCAGTCTTCCCAGTGAGGAACAGTAAACATGAACTCAACCGGAGACAACCTATGGCTTATGAGCAGTTAATGTGGAGTTCACATTCTGTGGCTAATTACCTAACTGCAGAGCTGCACTAGTGTGAGAATTGCTGGGCAGCTGGAGTCCCTGGCTTTGAGAGAAAGGAAAACAGCAGGAATAAGCCAGCCCAACTCATCCTGTAACAGAGCTAAGCATTTATTGCCATTCCTAACCTGTGACCCATTTCCAGAGCACCTCTCTGCTCCAGTCTTCATGGTAACTGATGTATAACCTGGGATTCTCTGCCATACAAAGATTTTGACATCTGTAAATGTGTAAAAAACAATGGGAAGCTGCCCGTATAGACTGGAGCTCACATTTTCCCTCAGCTGCTTGCTCCTACTACCTTGTCTTGCTGCTTTGGATGAAAGATAGTTATTCCATCTTAAGTATCATCTTCCACAACAAATCTTCCTAGACCTGCAATACAGCCTACTGTCATCAGCCGTCTCGTTTCTCTTACAAGGACTCCAGGCAGATTAGGAGTCAGCATAGCTGTGTCTCTCTTGAAAAGAACTATTTCTAATGAGGCATCCCATCACATCCACTATACCTGCAATTTTGTTTGCACTGTTTTATGGTATGGGCAGAGCACCCACTGAATAGAAAATGGAACTTCCGGTTTATAGAATTTTCAGGCAGCTGCATTTGTGCTGGAAGGACTGCTCCATGCTCTGACCCAACTGTTCAGATGCAGACACACTGTTAACAGTTGTAGGGTGAGGACCCAAGGCTGCCTTTGTTGGATGTGTTCTGTACGCACCAGGGATGATTTTTCCCAAGAAGTTATAGCTGTCACTGCAGCCAGCCCCTGGTAGAGTCTGTACTCTGACCTCAGCTGAGCTCAGCTCCCATGAATGTGGCCAGCTGTCAAGGAGGTGCTGATGGATATGATCTAATGGGAAGCAGATGAGAGTATGTTCAAAGCCAAAGTGATGATATTTCTATCCACATCACTCTAAACGTATCAGTGGTCAAAGAAAGTTCCTTGCCCTGCTGCCAAAGCCAGATGAAACTGGAGATGAAACTGGAGGATGGAACCAAGTAGCAGTGGTATAGAACTACAGAGTCACTTTCTTTTAGATCTGACAAAGCAAGATGACCAGCAATTGTGTTTAAGCCGTGCAGCTTATTCTCTTTCCATTACCGTAGAATTCTGCTGCAAATTTCCATGTCCCTCCTGCCTAGTTTCCAGTAATGGCTTTCAAGACACAATTCATATTTCTTTCTGAATGTTGTGTCAGTAAATGGGCTATATTGATATCAGTGTAAATTGCAAAGGAATGAAGAAGGGCACAGAGTAGGCGCATTCAAGTTAAATCACCTACAAATGCTGTAAGTCTGCTAAGGACCCTGAAGGAAGATGATGTTCTGGTTTAGGGAAACAGTGGAGGGACATTAGATCTGCGTTGAGCTGGGGCTCTATCATTCCAAGGCATTGATTTAATGATATCTTGGTTTTCTTATCATGAGAGGTACAGTGCTTTATTTGACTTAACTCTTCAGATAGCTTGATTTCCTAATGTTTGAAAAGGATCATGTGATATTCAAATGGAAGGCGATAGGAAAGAACAAAGTGATATCCTAAAATGTATAGGCCATGACATTTTGCTCTAGTTGAAAATATCAAATCCCCTGGGGTATATCTTAGTAACTCCTAGATGGAGCTCATACATTTGGATGACTTGAATGCTAACATTCAGACTCAATTACAAAATGTAACCAGCATGAATTACTACAGATTTTATCAAACATGTTCAGTTGTTCCCATATGAATGTGAAAAAGAATCTCTTCCTTAGGTAGACATTTTTTTTGATGGGAGATTCCTGACATAATGGGGCTTTTTTATTAAACTTGAGGAGGAGACATCAGGAAGTTAACTCTCAGGAAGGTAACCAGCATGAACTCTGATTGTGGCTGCACTGTAAATGTTTCTTTTCCAAGTCAAAAGTAAAAGATGTAGCCACAAGAGGGAGGCAGAACTCCTATGCCAGTATAGTAACCCCAGTAGAAAACAAATCAGAGAAACGTGTTCTAAAATTTTCCCACTTTGAGCTACAATTGTCCAGCAGCTCTCACATTGAGAGCAATGACCATTGGCTATAACGTCTATAAAAATGGGCTCACAATGCATAGCTATCATTAAATTAACGTAGGCTGAAAATTAGTATGTAATACATAATTTTCTTAAACCTAAAAATTAGGTTAGAAACTACTTCAGGAAAGATTTTTTTCATGTGTTTTTTTGTAGATAGGAAGGAAAACTGTCCCTATTCTTCAAAGGAATATAGCTGTATTCTTGCCAGGCTCTAATATAGAAGGATCATTTTGTTTCAGGAAGGAGAGTTTCTATAAAAATTTGCTTCTTAGCAAATACAGCACAAGGATGTATTTAAACACTTCCATAGAACCTAAGCAAACAGATAAGGCACTATCCTCAAATGGTGTTATTACTTATCCTATTAAGTACTTTCACTGGACAACAGGCCTTCTAGATCCAGTGAGCTCAGCAGAAAAAGCACTTTGTATGGAGGGAAAGGGTAGGTCTGGTGTCTAGTTCATGCTCCAAGGACTATTTCCATAATATACTCAATAGAATTTCGGAAACTGCAGTCAAGGATGAACAAACCCAGTCAGTACCCTAAGTGCTCAAAGCCTTCAGTTCTTTTCAGTCTTGAATTGTCTCTACCTCTGTACTTACCCTCTAGGTAGTCTCAAACAAGGAGGAGAAAGGGACCCCAAACCCATTTGCTTCCCAGCAGTGCAGTGTTCTGACCAGTGCACAGGTTTATAGAATAAATAAATACTCATTCTGAGCACAGCAGCAGGTTGGAATCCTCAAGAGGGGGAGAGTAGGAGAATGCCTGGCTTGGAAACCCAAGCTGGACTAGGCTGTATAGAATTGTAGTAGTTTGAGGCACACGCAGGAACAGTAGGTGTCTGCAGACATCTTTCATGCAAATGTATGAGAGCTTCTGGGAATTTTGGTACTCCCAGAATGAGGCAGTTGCATGGGGGTTGACCAGATGGGAGTAGTGGGCTTGGCTGCCCAGACTTGGACTGAGCCCCAGTGGCATATCTCGGGACAGTGGGGGGTGGCTGTCTTTTAAAATAGCGGCCAGAAAATAAAAAGATCAAACTTTTTTGTCAACTTGTTCTTCCCATCATACAATGCATAATTGTATAAGTCTATGCATGCCTATACAACACACACATATGCTTTGTTTTTTAATAGACAATAGTTAAATGTTAAATCCTTTTACAGGATTTTCTGCTGGAGGTATTTAAAAAGCTTTATGGATATAAATTTAAACTGAATATGTGCATGACTGCGCATACAAGTAAGGACTACTTAGGTGGAAAAGTTTAGTCAACACAATTGAAAAATTAATTTCTCTCTTGTCCTTTTCTCAGCTAAACATGGAATCAGCGGAGGTAGTCAACTCTTAAACCCAATTTTGAGATCTAACTGTTTTCCAGTGTGTTAACAACAGGCAAAATTCTGCATGGGGTTCACAGGCCTGAAAATCAGTGAGACTTGTGATTCATCGAGGCTGCTCAATGCAGTGGGTCAGTGGTCCAGGCAAAGACCTGGCAGTGATCACTAGACAGCAACCATCTCTTCGCTCCTGTGAACCCAGGGAGCGTGACCATGGAGCTAAATGCCTTATTGTTCCAATCCATGGTTCATTTCTCCAGGTAGGACCCATACCACAAACCCCAACTTACCCAGCAGAAATGTCACAGTCAACTCACATTCATCATGCTGTGTCTGTTGGTCCTGTACAATTTGAAAGCTGATTTTGACAATGTGGTTCAGTTCCAAATCCAATTCTATTTGTTCACAAGCCTTCCAATCTTTCATAACGTTCATATGGATTTTTACACTATTTTTTCCCAGGGTCAGTCTTTGTAGACTGGGACTCCCCAAGTCACATTTTTTTGCATAGTTCCTCATTTGTCACAGCTCATGACGTATTAGCACACATTTTTCTCTGCTGAGATTGTAACTTCAGCGTATCTTATTTTGCCACCCACACTCCCCTGGGTGTTCCTCTCACACCAACTGTCACTTCCTGAGTGCCAGGGCAAAGGGTACCTGTAACAGCTTGGGGGGGGGGAAAGCCTGCTAACTGATACATTGAGAAGCAAGATTTTGACCAAAGGGAGATGGAGACGGGGTGCCATAGTGGTCAAACTCCCTTAATCTCAGCTGAAAACTGTCTGCAGTTTTGCTTTTGTTTCTCTAGACCTGAACTCAGAACTCTGCTACAATTCTGCCTGCATTGGTGCACTGACATGAAGTTTTCCCATTTCATTCCCTTTTAATCTGAGTACTCTCTGTATTTGTACAATTGCTGAACTGACCATGCCCTAACAAATTTCTTTGCTTCCACAGGGGAGTTGAGCTCTTCTTTTCAGTCCTGCATCAGGGAAACCTTAACAAAGAGGCTCTCAATTTAGGACATTACTCTCAGCTATATTCACCCTGTATTCATCCTTTTCCTTCAGAAGCTCTTTAGGCCGAGCTGACTGCTCCCAGTTTATCTACAGCCTGTGGGGCAGTAACAAATAGGAGACTGCAGAAGGCCTCTGACCAGGGAAGGACAAGTCTGCCCAGGCCCCCTTAACCCCAGCATGTGTCTGCCCCTTGCTGCAGCACCCCAGTGCTACTGTAGGCACTAGTATAGTCACACCTTTCCATCAGGCTTTGCTGTCCTGTTATTCAGGGCTGAGAAAGACACGTTTCTTAGCTGGTGTATGAAATACTATTCCAGTTACTTCTTTATATACAGCAGTTGCTGTTAAGCTTCTGATACTGGGACCAAAACAACAGGAGCTTTTTCTGTGACTGGTGTGCTTCATGGTTCAGACACATCTGCTGTGACCTAGACCTGCACCTAAGCCGGAATAGTGGGCTGCTCCTCCATCTTTTGTTTGACCTCAGCTGACTTTCAGCACCTTTTGTCTTACAAATTTACAACATATCTGGACTAGATGATGAGGGCAATCATGGCAACAAAGAGCAGTGAGAGAAAATTGAGGTGTTTTTTCTCTGCAAATGGTGCTATCTCACTCTAGGGCACACATTTGTTGGGGTACACATTGCAGTGGCACTCTGATTTCTCCATCTCCTGTAGGGTGTCATTTTGGCTTTTCTCTAAGAACTGCACTATTGCCAAGGAACTCTGAGCTCTCTGGTTTCAAACTCTCATTTTTGTCTTTAATTTTCATTTAAAAACATTTTGTATATTAGCAAACTATCATGTTTAATATAATCCTACCCTCCCAATTTTATAGGATCATTTCCAAATGTCACTGAATATCTGAATTATAGTAAATAAACTGCTATTACTAACAGCCCCTGAATCTTTTCAAACTTTTCTTTTTTCTTCTGGCTGACCTGATTTAATCTTGAAAATGAACATGAGGCATCATTCCCTGTGTACCTCCATTTTCTAATACTGTAAAATGGTTGATTTACTGTCAGTTGAACTGAGGCTTCCTACGGAGAATGTGCTGATCTCAAAGCAATAATCTGAACACCACTTACGGTGGGTATCTGATTTTCTTTGGTCAAGAGTGCCCAGCTCTTCAGTCTCATATAGGGAATGCTTTTGATAAAGACAGTAGACTGAAGGGGGTGTCAGTGACTGTGAGAGAAGTGTAAAGATGTATGAAATGATACATGGCTTACTCTACTTTGAAAGAACACAGGGGATCATAGCAGAGAAATCTGTAAGTACTTTAGACCATATCCTTATACTTGCTTCGCAAACAGATGTTCTGATCACAGGAAGACACCACCCTTTCAGGTACTCCTGGCTTTAGTGGTCAAAGAACAGAAGAGACCATTGAGCAGAAGCTTCAGTCCTCAATTACTTTGTTTCAGGATGGTTTTGTTCAGATGTTGGAACATCTTCCATATTATGTCAGTACTGTTCCACACACCTGTTACATGGCTCAAGCCCTAGGCCTGCTCCATTTCCTTTGCAGTCTGTCTTTTAATCTGGAGATCAAATTAAATAATCTCTTTACTGTATGGAGTCCCATTACTTCTAATTTATATTGTTCTTTATGCCATTCAAAACATCACCTTTTCCTCTTCTGAATTCAAGGCCTCTGATTTATCAGAATGTACAGCACATATAACTTTCAATTTCACAGTGAAAATGAGGATATGCTGTTTCATCTTAACATTTATTTAAGTTTTCACATAGTTTAAACAAAACAACATCCCATTTCAACTGATAAAATAAAAAGACAAAAAAAAAATAAACCACTTCTACGAAGTTAGCCAGTGTATAGACTTACTTATTTTACAAAACAAAAAGGAAGGAACATGTTACAAAATAATAATCAAGCCAATCAATGTCAATAGTGCAAAGAATGAATTGCAAGTATGAGAGAGAGAGAGGGAGGGACGGTAGGACGGATGGGAGGATGGATGGATGGATGTGTGGGTGGCTGGCTGGCTAAATAAAACAGGAAGCTTAGGAACAGTTGTGCCTGTTACACACAAAATTTTGTGTCTCAGACATGTCATGATGTAGATTTAACTTCAGTGGCAGAAGATGGTAAGTACTTCATCCATAAGTGATCTCTTGTGTGCTGCAAATTCTTGCCCTGGCCAGTTCTGGAGATGAATATAGCTATAAACACCAACTGCTAAGAGTCACTGAAAGGAATTTTTCACTATCTGGAACAAAGGTGACTTATCAAGGGCTTGATTACTGCACTCAAGGGCCAAGGAATTACTGAAAATTTTATGCAGGCAACAGAGTAAGTACCTCCAGGCTGAACTTTGTACACCTTTTCCTTTGCTGTTTTACATGCAATTGCTCTCTATCCTGGAAGGTCAATGTTCAAGAGGGACTTTTAGCAGCTACTAAATAATGTGGACAGAGAGACCAACAGGTCTTATTGATTAAATATGTCAGCCAGTAACCCACCAGAAAACGAAAATTATTTATGCAATGTTTCTGATGATACAGTTATATCTGTCTCCTTCATAGGATAACTAAATTTGAGTCTAAATAAAAACTAGAACAAAAATAACAGAAGTCAGTTATAGTATTTATCATCTGAATTTACACATTTTCCTTTTCTAGCAGAGTGTCCATAGTTAATAAATGCAAGAGGCGTTAACTAAAATACACTCAGCTGCCTGGAGATGTTGTTCATCTTTACCTCTTGTGATCAAAGATACTTTATTTTTCTAGGCAAAATCCCATACAATAGCTCAAGTCTTACCACAGTACAAAAATTAAACAAAACAATAATAAGAAATAGAAAGAGGGCTGAAAATAAGAATATCTTCAGGGAGTAAATGTATGCTTACCTTGAAGGCACATTTCCTGCATGGAGTGTCTGAGTACTACAAAGCTTTCAAATAAACCAAAGGACAGTGATTGCATTTTTCTCAAAAGAAGTATTAATCTGAAACTAGTCAGAGATTTTTCTGCAAGATTTAAAAAAAAAAAAAAAAAAAAAAAAATCATCCCCACTACAGGCATACCTTATCTCTAAATAATTTCAGCTACTCTCAAAACTCACATAGCTCAGATCTTGTCCCTCACTCCCATCAACAGTCTGTTCAGATTAATACTATACTCATATGGATGAAGAGTATATGGTTCATGTACATAAAGTTCATGCATGACAGTGTCTAACACTGAAAAACTGGCACAGTTTAATCAATAAAGAACAGTGGAAGCCTCATTAAGGGCACTTAGGTTCAAATGCTCGGTGCTTGTAATGGTGCTGAACTGGTGACACCAACGCTAGATTTTCTAAAGATTTTGGTTGTGAGTGTTTTTTTGAAAAATCAGACAACTAACTCCTCTCCTTTAACAGGAAATAAAGTCTTTTGAAACTCTGTCTGAGGTATTCATGCTAAACTCTTGAAAACTCAGTGGGAGGAACATCCAAAAAACGCTCTTTGGAGATCAGAATGGATTAAAATGACTTTCATATAAACCAGAACACTTTTCCAGTTTTGCCTGCTTAGCTCCATGAGGATTGGAAGAGATACTTCAGTGTACAACTAACTACAAAAGAAAGATTAAATTCAGGTCCATACTCTTTCTTTCATTCATTGATTCTGAATTTAAGAAAAAGAATCAATGATAAACTGGTAGAAAAATTAAGTAAATCCAGAAACCTCCAATATGTTTATCTTTCAGTTTCTGGGGCATGAAGTATTCTGTGGCTGAAATATGACAGAGGCTGAATGGCTTAAGAATTCAACAGAGATGGAAAATGATATTCCTTTTATTTTCTTCCCTCTTTAAGGAGTACAACATAAATTTATTTGCATTACCTATCTGTGTGTCCATGGGCTGGGGGGCAATAGGCAAAAATTAAGACATTGAGCCTACTGGTCAGAGTAGGAAATCTCCCAACCATTTCTTTCACAAAACATTCTCACACTTCCTCAGTAACGTCTCAGCACTCCTTCAGCTTGGTTTTCTTGGATTTCTTGCTGATGGGATTTCAGAAACTGTACACTAGGAGCTGTAGTGAAAAACAGGAAAAATACCCAGAAGTTCTTTGACTGCCTTTGAACAGAAGAATGAATTTTTTAGAGAGGAGTTGCCATGCAACTCATCACAGCCAGTCTGTAACAGAGCTGACAATCAGTCACAAATTCAGCCCCATGCTCTTGGGGCTGAATCATTTAATAATATCAGTAATTTTAATCCACTGATCTCAAAATTCCTCATAAAAATTAATAGCATTCTTCCATTTACAGAAGGATGTTGCAAATGCTTAGTACTAACTGGTGTGCTCTGAGGAGCTCCCTGGGCTCGAATAGGGCCACCTGCAACAGAGTATCACATGGTTATTAAGAAGTCCTAGAAGGACTGAGACTTTACATATTTACAGTGGTGTACCTGTGTTAAGTATGTATCACTAGGATGATACAGGCTTGAAATTTAGGTGCATATAAAAAGGCATTTATAAGTTCCCTATAATTTGTTTTAAATTCTACAACTACCAGTTTCAGACTCAATGTAATTAATCTCCTGTTTTATTTGGGATTTTAACATTGTAGTAATTTTCATAGTAGTCACGGTGAAAGTATTAAATCAAGAGTGTATTAATTTTCTGTTATACTCATTGTAAAATAAAATAAATTTATAAAAAAGCTTTCATTTTAATTCACTATGATTTTAAATTACATTACAAAGGCTTTCCAAATGTGTATTTTAAAGTCAGTAGTAACCTTTCAAAAGACAAATGATTTAATAAATTATTTTTTTACATTTAAAATTACAAGACGAAATATTACACAAGCCATAGAAACAACTAAAAATGGGTACTTTTAACACTGTTTTCTCTGAAAATATATGTGAGTGATTCATGTCTTCTGCATTTTTATTTAGAAAGAAGTTTTAAGACTTGCTGTTACTTCCAGACAAAGTGGGGATTAAAACAAATCTCCGTAATAGAAGCGTGTTGTTATTTTTTCTAAAAGATTTTGAGGCCCAGTTAATGGGAGTATTATGAAGATACAATTACTTATACTGTAGGTTCAAGAAAGAACATGAAAATAATATTGTGCTGCATGGACTTCCAAGGATTTTCAGGAAAGCAAACAACATTGTCTCTGAAAGTAATTGTGTTATGTCATTTTCAATAACCACCCACCTTACCCATCCAAGAAAATATATAACCCCCCCCCAAACCCAAAACTAACCCCCCATGTTTTTCCCTTAAATATCTTTCTAGGCAGGAATGATCTAATTTTAGCAAAGTCTTTCCTGTATCTCCTCTATTACAACACACATTCCCTGTTGCTAGCAGCCATAACCACGTTCAGTCAAGATATCAGAACAGCTCAGAATAAAAAAATAAAATTTTCAAGAAATCGCAGAGGCTTTCTTGTAACTTGTGCAGACCCCATGAAAATGTGCACAATGACGTCATTTGGGGGGATGAGACAGGAAGGGGTGAACAGAAGAACAGCTACATAATTGTCTGTCCTGTCTGTAGTTCGTCAGCTTAAATGTAGAGATCATTCTCTATGTTTATGTTGCAGAGTGTGTTGATTCTCCAGAATGATGCTCAGGGTTTTCACTCTGTTGACCACTTCGAAAAGGAGATTTTATATAATTTTTCACTTGATGTTACCTGGATTTTATTTTGGCAGTTCAGAAGGAAGTGAGCAAATGGTCAATGACCAAACCAAAAGGCATATAAATAAAATGCTTAATGTAGGAGGGTAAGATTGTAAGTGAGATAAAGGCTGCTTTCTGGCTGTGATGGTTGCCAGACCATACTTGAGTGCAGAACCTAGATGGTGAAGAGGCAGAAAAGGCAGGCTTGACTCTACAACTGTACTTGTATCCTTCCAGAAAAAGCCCAAGGGTCTGCTCCAAACAAACCGCTGATGAGCTTCTTCTCAAAGTATGGATCATCACACAGCAAAAAATAATACTCTTCAGAGTATTATTTTAAAAGTAGTACTCTATAATTTAACAGAAAAATACCCAAACCCTGCAAGTCCTTTCTTTCAGGTCTGTTAATTTGACCACCCCTCTTGGGACTTGCAGACTGATCTTCCTTCACTGCGTAGCACATTCATTGACATTTGCTGTATTTTCTCCCTTCAGATCCTCATTCAAGTTTTTTTTCTGCTCTATTTCAACCTGGCAGAAGAAAAAGAGGGAGAACATTTGTAATGAGAAAGGAAAACAAAAGAGTCAAAAAATCTTCCTCAGTGGCGGTTTGTGTCCTGCTCAGGTGAACTGAGAGTTGTGAAGAAAAATAGACTGAAAATCAAGGAAAGTTGGAT
Source organism: Pipra filicauda (assembly GCF_003945595.2). Classification (NCBI taxonomy): domain Eukaryota; kingdom Metazoa; phylum Chordata; class Aves; order Passeriformes; family Pipridae; genus Pipra; species Pipra filicauda. The sequence goes on along the minus strand of NW_024104975.1, from coordinate 2,439,233 downwards.
TTTATTTACTATAAATATTTTAAATCTAATCCAAGCAGTTCTACAGTTCAACAGTGTCATGAAATCATTTCCAGAAGAGATAATGCATGCAGAGAACTGGTATCACATGATTTTTTATTCATTATCGTTCCCAGATGTACTCTGAATCCAAACCCAGAACCAAATCTGCAAATGATAAGTGGCCTCCTAAGTGACAGCAGAAAACCAGCCTAAATTTTAAACTCTGCAAAGACTGATGTATAAAGCAAAAGATTAATTTTCTAGAAGATCTTGAGTTGGAAGGGACCCATAAGGATCATCAAATGTTCCTTGAGGCACTGCCTAACACCAACCCAAACATCAGCACCCTCCCTGCTGTTCTCGGGTTCAGAGGTGCTTTGGCTTAGAGATACCAATTTGTATTGATACAGGGCCAAGGGTATCTATATTTGAGTCCTAAATTTCTACATCTCTGAAAACTCAGGAATAATCCACTATTTAATTCTTAAAAGGGATACTTAGGAAGATCAAATACCATATCCAGGGAATTTAAGAGACTATTAAAAATGTAATTACAATTACCAGTAAAAATATTTGCCATGAGGATCTTTTCAGACTCTCTCATCATTGCTCTTAAAGAAGGCAGGTAGGATTCCAATTTCTCTTCTGAGTATTCAGCTAACATGCAAATTTACTGAGATTCTTGGCAGGTATATACATAGTGTACTTTCCCATCTGCTCCTCTCTTTAGGGCAGGCATGAGGAAGAAATATTTAAGCAGAGAAATAATGTGATCCTTTTGTCTGCTGTAGGACTCCCACTGTAGCACTCTCACTGGAGGTGCTATGAAGAGCAGCAAAACTCCCTGTTCACACTTGTACCATATCAGCTAATCCCCAGCAGCTGGCTGTGTGCATGCTTTTTCACAGGCAACTGCAAGCAAATTTATTTCATCTTTGCTGAAGGATAATCCTGCCTGTTTGCCATGAATCAGTAGCACATGGGTGGCACATGGGTAGCTACTGCAGACAGCCTGGCATGTGCCAAATTCCCACCTCATTTGGCCATGGTATTTTATTTGTCTGCTCACACTTTTCAAGACAATGAAAGTATGCAGCGTAACCATGGTCATTGCCACATGCTCAGTTTTACCTTGTAACTGTAGTGTGCTGAATAGTTGACCCACTTCCTCACATCGGTCTTGTCCTCAACAGAGATGGACCGAACAGCAGCTTTGGATGCAGAAGTAGTGGGCATGTCAAATTCCACATCTACATAGCGGACAAAACTGGAAGGCACTTCCCGGTCAGAGCCAAGCTCTAGGTGACAGAAGAAGCAGTGAGGATGGCCAGAAGCTGGAAAAAGAGAGCAAACAGTAATGCAAGTAGCGTTGGATGAATGAGAAAACAACACCTAGGAGAAAGCAGCATCATTAAGCTGCAGGGAACCGAGAATCTCCCCAGGTGAACTAGTTCATAGCAAGTGACAATATCTTACCTGTTTCAATGCTGTTGAATTTACCAAAGTAATTAAACAAAATGGAAAAAGGACTGCCAATCACTCTAGTTTGCTTTCAGTGGGTGAAAATACAAGAAGTAAATCGAGCACAGTAGGGTAAAGGTATTTGTCCTTTTCTGGTTCCTTCATTGTCTGTAACATTGGGGCACCCCTTCTGAAATGTTATGAAATTATAGCAAGGGAAGGAGGGATTTGGAGATATTGCACATGCATTTAAAATTTTTATCCCAATTTTTAGCAAAAGAAAATGTACTGGATAAGCTTAAATAACTTTCCTGGGTTCAAAAAGCAAATCTATGCAAAGCTACAGAATAACTGCTTGTTCCTCACTCTAACCTGTGACATGGTGGCTAATTATTAAAGGTGGCAAGGTGATGTGTTTAGCTCTGTCATCTGTAAAAGATAACCTTTGTTATTATTTTTCTTCTTTGGTTTGCTGGACAGCAGTTATGTTTAAAAACCAAAGTAGGGAATTCTAGTCAAGCTAGGTTGGTTTTGTTTCTGACTGCTGCCATCCCTAAGCTCTTGAGCAAGTAATTTAATGTGTGCCTCAGTTTCTCTGTTTGCAAAATGAAGATGAAAGCCTTCAAAGCCACAAAGGGCTTTTTGATTGAAGAGATTCTATTACCTATGTATGTGTAAATGAATGTATAAATAAATGAACAGAATCCTTGTCTGCCACTATTATAGGCTTCAAGATTTCAGGTTACTTGTTCACTGGAAAAGTTCTTCTCCATACAGATCAGCAAGGTGTACAGGACAGAGACAAGGAAGGAGGAAAGTAGGCAGAGTAAAGAGAACTGGGTGGGGAAAGCCCAGAAACTTGCCCTGGGAAGAGCAGGAATACACCTGCTTAGCCCAAAAGTCAGCCTTGTTAAGCTGAAGCTTGAAAAGCAAGATGTGGGATTTTGAGGTATTACTTGTCCCAAAAGGATGAAATTGAACAGTCTTTAGAGGACTTAGGCATTGCAACATCCCATTTGACCTCTGAAATAAAGCCAGAAAAAAACTTCGCTCAATGTAAGTCTGGGCAAGAATTTCATCTAGAGTCAGCCTCATATTTCAAAACAGTCTAGACAGAGTTTCCTCACCACTAGAAGGTGCTCTCTGGTACTACATTATGAAGATGCCTAAAAATGGGTCATTCCTGATTCAAAAAATCTGTGTTCAGCACTCAGTACTGGCAACCAGTTCCCAGTCTCAGGATCTCCATCCATTCGTATCTCTTTCCTCACCCTGTGCCACTCTGAGCAGAATCTTCATTGTAATCCTTTCTGCTCATCTGCTTTGCCATGATTTCCCTCTCCCTTAGTTTGCCAGGGGTTGCTCCCTCCTTCAGACTGGAGACCCAGCAGCCCAGGAGAAGCAGCTCTGTGCTCCAGCACAAGCCCCATCCACAGCTACAAAATGTTAGGCTTGTGCTGCTACACTCCCGATCTGGTATGTGTTCAGATGCTTTGGGGTGGGTATGTGTGAAGGTAACACTGGGAAGTGTTAAACTGGGCTTAAGCACACTGCATGACAGGCGCTTTGGAGATCTGAGCTTTTAAACTCTTTGTAATTTCAACTGGACACATGGAATCAGTGACCTATTTTAACATACCTAATGTGGATATCCATAGGCTCAAAAAAAGGGGGAAAATAAGGAGGGGAAAACAAAGAGGGAAAAAAGGTAACCCCCCCCCCCCAAATGCAATTAACAAGGTAATTTTTCAATAATTTAATTTCTTCTAGAAGGAGAGCCCATTAACAGAAAAGACCATGCACAGCAGTCAAAAAATATGGAAATTATTAATTTAAACCAGCTCAGCATGGTAGACAACAAGGTGAACGGATTAAGAAAGCAACTCCTCCACTGAAGCTATTGCAAAATTACTTAGCACATCAGTGTTCTTCAGTGTCCTGGCTGTGAGGCCCACAAGGCACAACCTCTACAGATTTTGTTCAACAGGCTTATTCAGAGTTATTTCTCTAATGGACAGGTACACTTTTCAGTAAAATCAGGAGGAAATCAACACACGGCTTTTGTATGCACATCTTGTTTCCTTGAGCTTCTAACATTTTGTTCTGACAATCAAGGATCTGATAATATAATTCATATATATGCATGTTTTACTGTGATTGGGCGGAATCTTTTCTGAATAACTCAGATGTCCCAACATGTTTGGATTAAAGGATTTAATTTACTTCATAAAGTATACCAGGCAGCATGCCTGGGATACACAGCAAACTAGAGAAAAGTTCAAATCCAGATTCCAAGGCTCTGCATAGAGGATACATCTCTGCTTTGCTGAAAGAGCGTTTTCCCACGATTGAAGACTGTTTAGAAGTTTCCCTAGTATTCTACTGGTGGATTAAAAAAACTCAACATGTGAAACCCAGCCAGCAGCAATTGGAGCTTTGCAAAGTCTGTAAATAGGCTTTCTTTATCAACTCTTTTGATCATTTTGAATATGAAAAGGGCAATAATGTTTAACAAGCCATTTTGGACAGGACTTCAGCAATGTGCTCAGTAGAATCCAATCCATAGTTTTTCCTTAGGTCAAATCACAGTCAGAGTATGCACTGTCCTTCATTGGTCATATGCTTTTCAATGTTCAGTCATAAGCAGATGCTTTGGCTACAAAATAATACAGACAGTGCTGATAACACTGTCACCTAGAGTGAGAGTGCAAAGGGCCCCATCCCATTAGAAAGCACAAAAAGAAAACATTTGGATAAGACAGCAAAGCTGCTGAAATAATTCTTAACAATTTGGGTGCTTAGGATTCCATAACCTGAATACAAGCAGTGAACTTCAGGAGGGACCAGCTCTCCTCCTCAGCGGGGCTGTGGATGGCAGGGCTGATGGTGTCACGGGCCTCACGTCTGCACAGAGCCTGCATCAGTCCTCATTTGGGGAACGGAGGGAAGGAAGAGTTCCAGTTGGCTACCTGGAGACCTCTGGAGTTCCTGGGACTGTGTTTGCAAGCAATGTGTCAGAGCACAAACCGTGGATGAACAAAAGGTCCCTTAATGTGTGCCTACATATGTGCTCCTTTGAGCACGACTGGTACACAGGCACGTGTGCTGGAGGCAATCATGCAGTGCATGTGCCCCAAGTGGTGTGGACAGGTTGTGTGGCCTCTGCTGGCAGGGTGGAGCTACAGGCTGTGGCCACTTGCAGCATTTCCCCCAGCTGCAGTGTGATGCCACTACCTCCCTCCTGCTCTGGAGTCCCAGGCACCAGAGCAGTTCATTAGCAGACCAGACATTTACAGAAGAACCAGAGTGTTCTCAGAGATGAGTGGCAGGTGTCACTAGTTTTATATTTAGTGCTTGAGAACTGCATCATTTATAAGGACTTTGAAAATAGGTGGAGGTGGGTTATTATACGACTTATGGGTACGGCTGGATACAGCCAAAGTTGCCCAAGGCTGGGAGTTAAACCCCACACTAGTATCACATGGTCAGAAGTGTGTGTGGTCCATCAGGCAAATCTAAGAAGGAGTGGGAATCAATGCTTTTGAGTACCACTTATATATACCCCTTTGTTTGCCACATACTTTGAGAAAGGAAACCCGTGGGACGAAGTACCATCAATAAATAGAAATAGTTCATGAAGGGCAAGGTCAAATTTAAACTATACTTAGCCTGTCCTGTCATCACTTTGGGATTCCCTCCTTCTAACATACCTCATGTGTCTTGGCCAAGACAGTGCGTCCAAGGCCCTTCCTTTCCCTGAAATTACATCTGATCTGACCGGAGGAGGGAGGACACTTTCTTCCTCTGAGGATGTAAACAAATATTAAAATACTGTCCTGCGTTCTGCACGGTGACACTGATGGATAGATGCTCTGTGGCAGAGGTCCAACAGCAGCAACAAATCTGTAATGCATTTCCCCCTGTCACAGTGTATATACAATAAAGCCTCACACTGGGAGAGATGGGATCAGGGCAACAAGAGGCACTCCCTCAGAGTAACAATGGGTAAGGAGCATTACCTTGCAGAAGGCAGTAGAGACAGGAGTTTTGCCTCTTCTCCTGGCATGTTACTGCTACTGGCATGTTCTGTGATTGTGTTAAAGTCTGGGGGCTTTAGTTTCCCCAGCTGTAATATCTATATGGTATACTGAGATCTTTGGAGAGAAGATGCCACAGAAGGCCCAATTTCACAGCATCTCATTCCCAGAGCTCCTGCAGATGGCACAGTGAGATTTTTAACAAGCATGTTATTGCTCATAAACAGTCTGAGATTAATTTTTCATGCTATATTTTTCTTGAGTTTCCAAGCTCTGTCTTCTTATGCCCCACACTACAGGAAATATGGAGCCTTCCCTTTTGTCAGTGACATCCCTCCAAATTTGTAACCTATGGTGTAAACTAGTGTCCTTGGACTGAGATGTCATCCAAAAGATTAGGAGACTTGGATCACTGCATTGCTGACACTATAACTCAAACTCAGGAAAAACATATGTCTTTAGAGAGAGCCAAATCTGGTACGACACTGAATTTTCCTCCAGGGAACACTGTATACAGAAACCCTCCTAGTCACCCAGGTGCATTACTACAGCATCCTAAAAAGTGCAGCTCATTTGTAAAAAGCTATTTGAGATCAGAGAAGCCAAGAAGTAGAATTCACTACAAATAAAAATAAACTTGAGTTGTCCACCTTTATTGTGCACCATGGATGAAAGGCAGGAAGTAGAATGACTGGCAGCAATGGCCAAAGGGAAAAGTAGCTTGCCTACATTATTTGAATGTTTAATTATGAACATGTTACTAGAAATAGAAAGATTTGTGGATTTCATATTGGTATTCTCTCTCCAGGTTCAAGTTGAATTGCATGTCTGCACTGATTACAGAAGCATAGCCACAAACTGGTGTTTGGAAATTTCTATTTTTTTAAATGGTTGAGCAATATCTTCTGTTCTCTTACAACCCCCATTCCCGATACTTTATAGGCAGCAATTATGGCATATGCATTGAAATATATAGCATTGTCCCAGTATGCTTGGCAATGCATGGAAGAAATCACATGTGCTGGATGGAATTACAGCAATTTATCTGGCCTTGTCATTCAGCTCCATAGCATAGGATCTTGCCTTTGCAAGTTACCCAAAAAAACCCTGCTTCCAATAGCAGTACTGAGCATACAGTGATGTTTGATGCCTAAGTCTCATAATCATAGAGTCATAGAACCATTTAGGTTGGAAAATACCTTTAAGATCATCAAGTCCAACCATTAACCTAGCATGAACTTAGTCTACCACTAAACCATGTCCCTAAATGCCACATCTACACCTCTTTTAAATACCTCCAAGCAGAGACAGAACATGTATTTTTGCATCTGGAAAACCCAAAACTGTTTTTATCATTAGCTATATTTGTAGGATACATAAAACTATTGCGATGAAGGGTCACATAAATGCTTCAAGCAACTAATTTATGTCCTTTAGTATATTACAGAGGATGCTTTCTCTCTCACCATTTAAACTCACTATTCCCTATCTTCCAAAATACATAACTCCTTTTAGTTTACTCCTGCAGAAATGGTATGCACCACTCACCTGAGTTTTTGTCAGGCAGTCGGTTTATCCTCCATACGATGGAATTAAAGGCGTGCTCATATTTGGCAGTTCCCAAAGTTACTCTCATTACTGGCTCAGAACCAGACAGACCAGTTGATCCGAAAGTGGCTCCCTTGTTCACCTTGGCTTTCAAAGATTTCTCCCCCAGGACACTCTCCCTGCGGAAGTTCTTCACCCACTCACTTGGCACCGGGTAGCGGATCATCACGTTTTCACAAGGGACCTGAGTTAAAGGGTCATGATTGGAAGAGAATCCCGTGGACATCATCAGCCAGCTCTGCACCTCCACCTCAGCACCATTGATGCTGGCAGCTGTCCTCAGAGTAAAAGGCAAAGTTTTCTCAGCAAAGACAGTTCTGAATCGCATCAGTTCAAACCGGCAGGCATCCAAAGGGTTGAACAGGATAATACGGGAGTTATTAAACATATCCTCATCCACACATGAATGGAACTGACAGCTGTATAATTTAATCCACTTAGTGGTAGTAGTGGGCATAATATCCTGCCTTGCAACTATTTCATTCCCTTTGATCAGGATATCATTAAGGCCCAGCCTGCACTCTGCCAGGCCAGAAAGGAAGCTGAGAACATAGATATGGGTCAGCACACAGTGCTGGAGAATCGCACTGTCTCCCTTGGCCAATATGCCATGAAACTCATCCCTGACATCAACAGTGATTTCTTCTTCTTGATAGTTCAGTCCCACTGTGCTCAGATCTGTTGATGAAGCTGGCAAGTTCATCAGTGTGTCTTGCACAGCAGTGATGAAGCTGAGGAAGTCTTCATAATCTGTAGTCCCAAGCTTGATAATTTGCTCTCTCTCTGCTGTGTGTGCAATGGCTGGTTTAGGCTGATACTTCTTTTTCTCCTTGTACGTTGTGCGATCCAACCGCACACTGTGTATCCTTCCATTCTCGTCGTAGTTCTGGAGTTTGCGCTCCGAAATCTCATGATTGATTTCCAGTTTGAGTTCCCGGAAAGGTTTCTCTAGCCCCTTCTCATAAAAAAGCTGTATACATCCACTGTTGGTCAGCTTGACATATATTGGTCCCCAGTGCCTGGATGACATAATATTCTTCTTCTCTGGGATCCTGAGCATCATTGGCCATCCATCCTTTGGCTGAGCTGGCGCCAGGTTAAATAAAGCTGCATCCAGATCATATGGCATCATGGGGTCATCATCAGGCAAAGTAGAACTGCTCACATGATCTGGGTCTCCAATCTGGAGTTGTTTGAGCTGCTCTACAGCATCTGTGTGGGTTAGACTTTTGTTTGCCTCATGGAAACTGATGGTATCAGGCTCTTGATGGAGAATAATGAGAGAGTCTCTTTGGCTTTTGCCTGGAGCACTGGAGAGAGAAGAGCTTTTGGAACGCCTCTCTCGCTCCTCAAAGAAGGAGCTGAATGGATTGATGGGTGAGGGTTGGACATCTCGGAGAGATTCATCCAGAAAGGGATTAGTAGCACTCCATGGTGGTGTTTCAACAGAAGGCAACTTGGTTAGGGAGGAGAGATCTAGTTTTTGAATTTTAGAGAGGTCCCCCAATGTGCTTTTAGGACGTTCTCTTTTCTTCAAGGATGTAGTGAGGTTAAAGTTAACATCTGGAGCCTGTGTTTCTGCAGACGGGGTATTTGTTTTCAAGGGAGAAAGGTTCTGCGGTGAAAAACTGACTTCATTGTCATCAAAAGTCACCCAGCTGGGAAAGCGGACTGTCGTTGGGGTAGACGAATGCCCATTCACAGAGGTGTTGTTCAGCTGCCAGTTGACAGCCTCCATATCTATCTCTTCATCTTCCTGGAGAGACGAGGAATTGTCTTTAAAAAAAGAGGGGAGGGGGGTTAATTTCAGCTAATTATTCTGAAGTTACCTACTTCTCTCCGCAAAAAGAAAACCACAGTCTGCACAAATCTGTCTGCATGCTCATGGAAGGCCTATTCATCTGTTGGGCATGAATAAGATAGTCAAAAAAAATGCTGAAGAGTTTGACAAGAATTAATGAAGAAATAGATAGTTGAACACAGAAAAGGAATCCAGGAAGAAATGAGACAGGAATGACAGCAATGATTGTATTGATCTCATCCCAATGTAACAACCTAAAGGAGAAAATTAGTCCATATGTTGTGGTGGTTTTTTAAAACTTCCCTCTCTAAATTTTCAGGATGAATTTCTTCTCTACAGTTATATTCTGCTGTTTGCCTGTAGTGTTCCCTCACTCTTGTCATAATTTTTTCCCTTTTCTGACCCTATACCCTTTGCTCTATAGAAGAATCCAGTAGGAAGAGGAATGAACATTGAGGAAAAGCACTTCTCCAATCTGTCCCCACATACTTGTCTGTGCATTTGATGTTACCACAAAAGCACACAGGGATATGGTGAAGGCACCATAAAAGGTGCCTAGCTGGGATTTTTGCCCAGATTTTGTTCCGTAAGGAAACTCTTTGGCCTACCCAGTGAAAAAGAGTCTGACAGTCCTTGGATGTCTCTGAAACATCTCTCGGAGAAGCTGTGATCTACGGATGTACGTTAGGATAAGGAAAAACTTAATTTTGACTTGTGGAAGCTCTCCTCATCCTCTGTCAGAACATGGTACCTTTGACTGCTGTGTTCATAGTCTCAGGCTCTGCCAAGACACTTTGTAGAAGCCTGCATCACACTGTGCTATTTCAGTCCCAGCTCTTCTGCAGGAAATTGCTGCAGTGGTTAATAAAGTGTTTTCCAATAGGAGCACAATTTCTCAGAGTTCAGAAATTAAATGATTTTCTTCCCATTTTCTTCCCACTGTCTAATGAATCAGTGCTCCTAAAAATGAGCAGCCAGCATGAAATTATACTCTGTAGCTGCACCACAGGTTTGCACTACATAATACAGCAGTGTCCTTTTTGCTTCTCCTAGACATAGAGATTCCATGTTTTACATAAGTCACTGTTCTTCAGTACAAGCAAAAAAAGTAAGTGTAAAATACAGCACTTTGGTATGGTTGTAAACCTGTGATTTGAGCATATTTTACAATATCAAAAACAACAAGAAACTATTTAAGTCATTATTTAAATTGCCACCGGTTCCCAAAAAAGATGAGTTTGATTTCCATTCTGCCTCAACCATAATAATAATTACTTGCCATTTAAATTACCACTTAGAATATGAAACAGGGAATATTCATGCTAGCCAAAGTTCTACCATAAGCTCATTATAATGTCTTGGGTAACTTGGCATTCTGGGTCTCTGATTTCAGCTATATGTAACTTTACCCAACCTTATGATCTAAGAACAAAACACATCATGCAAGTTCAAAGGGTTACTACATTTGAGAATTATATATGATGCAGAATGATACCAATTTGTTTTTCAATAACACAAAGCAGTAAGAAGAATAGATAGCTTTTACAGACTACCCAGGCATTGCAAAGTGTATTTGAAAAGAAGTGCTCTATCTCAGTTTCTCAGATTTTCTTCTCTACCCTGCCATCTCACCCCCAGCTTTGCACAGTGCCTGTCTTTATCCCTTGCTACTGGTCACACCACTGGGTACAGTGGGGAATTCTTTAAGTCTTGCCACAAGGTTATAAATAGATTTGTGAGGCAAAAAACCCCAAGCCAACAGGCTATTATCCACAACCACACCCTGAGGGAGAAAGTAATAAAAAACCCACCAAGAATAATCTGATGTTCTGATCCTCAGTCCACACCAATATGTTGTCTCATGCCTTTCCAGGACTTTGGTCACCAAGCAAGTAGGCCTTCAAGCAAAGCAAAGGTAACGAAAATATGTGTGTCTCTGGTTTTATAATATTTCTGTGAAAACCCTGCCCATTTCTTTTAGGACTTCTAAAACTCCTGTGTTTATAAGATCAGGGTTGCTTAAGGGCGGACCATCCCTTCTCTGCCTGCAATTATAATTTTCCCCTTTCCTGTATCTTAACTTTTGAACTGCAGAAACTAAATGTGATTCCACAAAGAAAGTATTAACAGCCCTGGTAAGTCCGAGAGGCAGATGAGAAGACCTCCTTGAGAGTCCATGTGAAAACCATACAGAAATCACTTGAAAAATTTCTTTCTAAACTGAAGAAGTTTTATAAGATGCATTGCTTTTTTTTGGATCCAGATGACCAGAAATATAGTAGAAACATTAACAAAAAATGGTTTCATATAGGTAATATTACCTATACATAATTTTATTTGCTAGAAAAAAACCAATAAACTGTTATTTAATTTGATACGTGGAAAGGTTAAATCTGGGAAGTGAAATAATCTTTCTTTCCTAAACTAAAATCAAAAGTACATTCTTCTGCTGCCAAAGAACTATATGATTGGGTTTACAAATGTTTGAAGAATACAGAGGTGGTTCTAGAAAATACAGGTTTTTAGCTTTCTCTATAAGAGAATGACTAAGCAGGGACGATAAAAATACCAATATGCTAATGCAGCTAAGCATCCAAAGAAAGTTACTGAGAACTAAATGAAATAGTGTGTGTATCTCAAGAGAAATATTGGCACCTCTGCTGCAAAGACAAATACAGCATGGTTAAAAATCTTGATATTGTTAGAGGATGGCTTAGACAACAACTTCAGTTTTTTCCCTTCTTGACTTTTGATGTGTTCCTGAACATGGGTGATAAAGTTTAAAATACACAAGTCTTTCAATTTGGCAGCACCCCAGAGGCTCTGGGAGAGGACACTTAAGGAAGTGACTCCCTAGGTGAATTTCTTGCTTTCACACCTGTTTTCAAAATTCCTTTCTATAAAAAAATCAAAATGTGTAGATGTGGCACTTAAGGACATGGTTTAGAGGATGACTTGGCAGTGTTAGATTAATGGTTGGAATTGATGATCTTAGAGGTCTTTTCCAACCTCAACAATCCTGTTATTCTAAGAGGATAACTAGCTGATGGAGTGTGGACAGTCTTCAACCCAGAGTGACTCCTGATTGATAAAGACTAGGCCTTCATAATGGCGTAAATGATCAAAAGAAAGCATTTGTTTTTTCCTTCTTGACTGACTTTGCTTTCATAAGAAAATCACTTTGATAGTGATATTTGCAAAAATAAAATCTTTTAATTGCCTGACCTTGCCAGATTCCAACCTGACAGTTAGCTCCAGTCAACAAAATACAGGAGCAGATTTACCAAGGAGGTGAGGGGCACAGTAACTCGGACTCCTTTTCCAGTGACACCAGCAATGTGAACTCTGGGGTGAGCAGCCTCAGGCTGCCCACACAACTATGCATCTCTGCATTTGTCCTCCCATGTAAGTGGTGCTGCAATCAGCACTGGCTGTACCTTACTGCATACATGCCTGAACTGCATTACCAGGCCATTAAATATTTTGGACACTTAATCCCCAGTCAACAATAAAATGCCAACCAGCTTCGTAAGTTTATTTTTCATCCACAGACCTCTTAAAGTTTTGTTGGCTTCTCAAGTGTTCAAAAATGGCTAATCATTTCAGTATGGTAAACTGGAAAACAGAATTGTTATAATGGATGCAGAACACCTCACTGTGATTGTCCTCTTGTGACTCATACTACAAGGAAAGAAAGCTTTGGTTCTCTTCATTGTGTCATCTTTTCATTTTTCTATTCTGTTAAACCATGACAACTACTTTAGCCAAAACCACCAGGTAGTATCATGTTACTTATGCCTGGGGGAAAGGCAGCCATCCAACTGCTAAAGGACATTGCTATTGCAAACTATTTGTGATCAAAAATGTGCCATGGAAGTAGGAAGAAGATTTGAGAGTGTTACATACCTTTCAAAAAGAAAGGCAGGTAACGACTTTCAGGAATGGATCTGAGAAAATGACTGGATTTTCAAGTTTCTGAGTACTCATGTATTTTGCCTCTTGAGAGAAATTAGCTCAGAGACTCCTGGCATGACTGTTTCTGTTACCTGAATATATTAATTTACATTTAATTCAGATAGCTCTACTTTTAATTTTAATCTGTAGTACAGGCATACCGTTAACATGGTTACATCTTCCAATGGGGTGGTCACTTCCCTGATATAGCCTACATTAGTCCTTCACACAAAGTAAGCACTGCAAGATTTCTGTTGGCATAGCTGGATCTCTTCTAGGGTTCTTGGTGGGAAATTAATCTACATAAAGTTCATCAGACACTGGTATACAGGCTTGGCCTTTGAAGATCAGCCAGGGCAAGAGGATGCCAGCTACAAAACCTGTAGCGTCTCTGTATAAGCAATGATAGAAAACCAGGAAGTGCAGATAGACAGAATCTGGGAGAAATCAAGGACTAGGCTGTTGTGCAGTTATCTCTCTAAGACAAAGGTTATGCTTTCACATAGTTTCTGTAACATCCATATCTGGTCATTTTCTGACTTTTTTTTCCATATCCAAGTCAATACAACTGTGTCTGTACACTTTTTGGGGGGTGGTCTGTCGTGTTTCTGATCCTCCCAAGACAGATGACATAATTTAAAAGTTATTTAAGGTGAGTGGGCCATCTCTCTGAAGTGATACAACTGGACTCCTATCTCCAGCCTTGCCACCGACCTGCTATGTGGCTCTGGGAAAATGCTTCATCACTATTACATCACATTGCAGCTTCTGGTTCTGTTTTCAATTCCTGTAATTTCTGACTGTAAGAGTGTTACACGCGGAACAGTGATTGTTCCTCTGTACTACAGTATCCAGCACACTTCTGAAATTCACAGAACACAGTGTGTGTAAATATCACAATATAAACTGATTCAATGAATAGGTCTGTTGCATCTATGCACTTAAAAAGAGTTTCAAGTTTCATAGAATCATAGAATCAGCTGGGTTGTAAGGGACCTTCAAGATCATCAAGCCCAACCCTTGATCCACTACCGCTGTGGTTACCAGACCATGGCACTAAGTGCCACATCCAGTCTCTTTTTAAAAATCTCCAGGGTCGGAGAATCCACTACTTCCCTGGGCAGCCCATTCCAATGTCTGACCACCTTCTCTGTAAAGAAATTCTTTCTAATATCTAACCTAAACCTCCCCTGGCACAACTTGAGACCATGCCCTCTTGTCTTGCTGATAGTTGCCTGGGAAAACCTCCTTGCAGGTAGTTGTAGAGAGTGATGAGGTCTCCCCTGAACCTCCTCTTCTCCAGGCTGAACAGCCCCAGCTCCCTCAGCCTCTCCTCATAGGACTTGTGCTTGAGTCCCTTCACCAGCCTAGTTACCCTCCTCTGGACCTGCTCCAGCACCTCAATGTCCTTCCTGAACTGAGGGGCCCAGAACTGGACACAGTACTCCAGGTGAGGCCTCACCAGTGCTGAGTACAGGGGAAGAATCACTTCCTTGGAACTGCTGGCCACACTGTTCCTGATCCAGGCCAGGATGCCATTGGCCTTCTTGGCCACCTGGGCACACTGCTGGCTCATGTTCAGCTTCTTGTCAATTCAAACTTTCAGGTCCCTTTCTGTCTGGCTGCTCTCCAGTCACTCTGTGCCCAGCCTGTATCACTGCAGGGGGTTGCTGTGGCCAAAGTGCAGGACCCGGCACTGGCCTTGTTGAACCTCATCCCGTTGGAATCAGCCCAACTCTCCAACCTATCCAAGTCTCTCTGCAGAGCCCTTCTGCCTTCCAGCTGATCGACACTCCCCCCCAGCTTAGTGTCATCTGCAAATTTGTTGATGATGGACTCAATCCCCTCATCTAAATCATCAATAAAGATATTAAACAGAACTGGGCCCAACACTGGTCCCTGGGGGACACCACTAGTGATCGGCCGCCAACTGGACACAGCACCGTTCACCACCATTCTCTGGGCCCGGCCCTCCAGCCAGTTCCTGACCCAGCACAGAGTGCCCCTGTCCAAGCCATGGGCTGCCAGCTTTTTCAGGAGAGTGCTGTGGGAGACGGTGTCAAAGGCCTTGCTGAAGTCCAGTTTAGTACAAGCTAGGAAGCCAGGCCTGGTTTTGTAAGCTTCCTTGTTTATCACAACTCTGTTAATGGTCACAAGTCAAATCTGCTACTGCTGCAGACAGCAGAATACACAGTACAGTAGAAAAGAGCCCTGGAAACCAGTTGCATGAATAGGCAACTCAAAGCATATAAGACTTCTTGTCAACACAAGGTTACTTACCTGCTTATTTTGCACAGAAAAAATCCCTTTGAGGATAACAGTTATATACCTCCACATGCTTCCTGGGTATCTATGTTATCAATCAGTGTGTGGTAACATTAAAGGAATACTTATAAATGTCCTCTCCCAACCTTGCAGGACACTTTTTTCCCATGAGCTTCAGAACAGACTTTGGAGACAAAAAAAGAGGCAACCACCCTGCCTCCTTTCAAGAAGATTGTGGAGAGCCCCAAGCCCCATGACTACCAATACCCAACAGGCTGAAAGATAGATTTATAAGACACTTTTCAGTGTCTCTGTAAGATCTGACATATGGAAGAGATGACTGCTCACACAGTCCATGGCCTCTACTCTTGCTGCTGAACACAACACATAAAAAATTTAACAGCACTAGTTCTCCAGCATGTTGAACTGTTAATAAAAAAGGTACATTTTAAACTTCATACTTTATGGCACACATAAAGTCATCACAGACTAAGTAATGAGCAGGAGAAGGTGCAAGATAAAAGACTGAAGTCACTGATCGGATCTCTGCGGTTCCCTCTCTTATTCTTTCTCATTCCACTTGACAGGCATCTCAGATCACATTGAATGGATTCATCCTTAGATAACTTTTTAATTCATCATACTCTGTCATATCCTATCACTACATCTCTTTGAACTTGGTCGTCTAAATTTAGGCCATGTAAATCACTGGCCTGATTAAACCTAGTGTAGTTGTATCCCAAATCTGTACTACAATAATACTACATAGGCTGTTCCCAGCAGGGGTTAGTGACTACTTAAATATGATGCCTGTTCCTTGGTTAACTATTGCAAATTCATCCCAAGTCCCAAAAGAACTTTAGTTGTCAAAAGAAGTTAAATCATCTGAAGTTGCAAAGAAGTTACATTACAGAGCTTAAAACATAATGAATTTCATCTGGGTTCAATTAATTTATCCCCATTAGTTTCTATAAGAACTGTTATATTTCATTTTAAATGTAAACCATCGTGCAAATACTAAACTGAAGATGAAATACAAGAAAATTATTACTCAGCCCCTCACAGCCAGGTTGCAGCCACCCTCGTACTGCAAGAACATTGTTGAACAGTGCTGTCCTCCATGTTCTATCTTAAAGGATTGCCAAAGTTTTTGTGGACTTCTTTCATTGCTGTTTTGTTATTTTCTTATTATTCTCTATCTACACAAAAGTATGTGTTTATGGAAGGTAGGACCAGTGTATTTCAGGCATTTGCACTTCATTGTCCTGAATTATTTGTCTTGTGTCTTCTCCACTTGTGCCACCTCTTGATGCTTGGAGAGGGAAAGGAACATCTCCCCAGTAACCGAGCCTGACCTAACCACTAAGAAACTGGTATCAGATACACATATGAACAGCAGTAGTTGCAGCTGTAAGTCTCATTGCAACCAGCTATGTATGAAGCTATTCAAGTGCCTTTGTTTGTCTCATGCATTTTCCTCTCCTTTGTTTATCTTTATTCATCTGGAGAAACTAATTATACAAAGACTGAAATTCAATCAGAGCCCTTTCATTATTCCTTGAGTAAAGAAAATGTTCAAGATAACAAGATTAGTTTGCAACTTAGAACTTTTCTGTGTGATTTAATTTAAAAATACTCAATGTTTTTATTGTGTTATGCTTATTGAGTAGTTAAAACCATTTCAGATCTGGTATGGAATAACTGAAACAATATTTCAGCAATTCATTGTCTATGCATAGTTAATTCACCTTTTCCTTGTACAGATCTCAGCTACACTGTCTGCTCTTGGCTGCAATTACAGTTTTGTAAAAGTTTCTTGCATGTTGTGCAGCCTGTACTGTGCAGTGGACTGAGCAATCAGAATGGATCTGGCTAGTCTTAAGAAAAACCCAAGCACTTGTAATACATGTTGTGAAAAAAACTAGTAAATTAAGATCCCTGCAGCAGATATCCATATTCAGAAAATGTTCTTTCCAAATACACTACTTAGTTTTAAGTCTGTAAACACTTAGAAGTCAGTGCACTAATACTCTTAGACAGAATTACACTCAAGAACAAACACACAACCTATCCAAAAATCACCAGAACATAGCAGCAAGTATAGATAAATAGCTTTGAAATGTGACTGTGTGCCTTGGTCTCCAATTAGTACCAGTTTATCATTTGAACAGTAGACTCCAAATTATATATAGTTCATGCAAGTCATGGACAAAGTTGTTAGCGTCTTGAAGAGATTGTCAGATCTCCACATCAGGTAGGAATTACGTGGCAATAAGTTAGAGGCAATAACTTTTACAAGGAATAAAACACTCTTAGTGATAGCTAGAAAACATTAGGTACTTTAAGAAAAAGCACTGCTTATCACTTAAACACAGCTTGCTTTGTCTTCTTTCAGTAAAGAAGGCTACTCTAAAAAGAAATTGAAGTAAACATTTTTTGTCCTCTTAACATATTAAAAAAAAGTCATATTCTCTTATGTGTAAAACAATGGCAGTGAGTGGGCCCCAGAACTCTCATAGGAAAGAAAGTTTTTTGATTTAAACCCATTTGAGAGTCACAAATCTAGAAAGCTTGTGCTCTTCCTGAAGATCAGTTCATGTGCTTCCATTAGCTGGCCAGAAGGTGGTACATTAAGACTGATATAATTAGAAGAAGTCTTCAAGATTTTTACAAGATTTAGACAAGATTATGCAAGATGTAGACAAGACTATGCCTGTTTAAAGAATTCACAATATACACGTGACATAATATTATTGTATTTGAAAAATTTGAACCAAGTTGTGAACAGAGCTCACATAAGTGGTGAAGAAAGGATTAAAACCTGCTAGTTTTACCTGACAACTTATCAGAGAATCATACACTGAGTCGGAAGCAACCCAGCAGGATCATCAAGTCCAACTCCTGGCCTTGCACAGGACACCCCAACAATCAGACCAAGTACCTGGGAGCATTGTCCAAATGTTTCTTGAACTCTGACAGGCTTGGTGCTGTGACCACTTCCCTGGGGAGCCTGTTCCAGTGCTCAACCACCCTCTGGGTGAAAAAGTTTTTCCTGATATCCAACCTAAATCTCCCTGACTCAGCTTCATGCTGTTTCCTTGAGTCCTGTCACTGGTCACGAGAGTGAAGAGATCAGTACTTGCCTCTCCTTTTCCCCTCATGAGGATGTTGAAGACATGAGGTCTCCCCTCAGTCTCCTTTCTCTAGGCTGAACAAACCTACTCCTATTAAACAAACATGATAATTCATAAAGTAAATGTCTTAGCAAATAAGCATACCTACATGACTCATTACAAAGCAACTTTGTTTCCATCTCTGAAGACATGGTAGAGATATGACTGACATATTTTTACCATTAGGTCATCTAACTTTGTTCTCAGCAAGGTGTGCTCAGCCCAGAGGTTACCAAGACAGTGACTACACCCTAGCCTTTGTCATTAATACTACCATGGGAGTACTTACACTCCCAGTTTGGTTAGGCATGACAAAGTCTGTGTGTGAAGGGACAGAGTAGAGCTGGGAAACACAAAGATGAACTGTCTCAGCAGAGGGATCAATAAGAGAATGAGCAATTCTCTGCAGAAGAATGAATCATGCTGCTTCTTTCATCCAAAAGGAGAACAAAGAGCAAAAGAGAAAAATGAACACACACACACACACACGGTATTTTTCAAAAGCAGTTACTTTCCAAATACTTTGACAAAGATAAAGGAACTCTTCCTACTGTACTTTGGACTTTGCTTCTATCCACAAAGGTCTGCCTCCTTCTCTGACTTTAATCTGCAGTACATACACCATATCCTTCAATAGTGAAATTGCCACTGAGATGAGACCATGGACATCATGAAGAAATATTCTGAGTGAATAAGGAAAGAGAAGTGCTCCTGCTAGCTCAGGAAGCTTCAGGAAGTTGATTTTTGGCAAGTGGAATAAATCTGTAGCCAACCCTATAAGTTCAAACACAATCCCACTCCACCTTGGAGGAGCTGATTGAACAAGCTCCACATCCATTGAACATCCACTGAACAAGCTCTATTTTGCAGAAAGCAGTTACATAAATCTCTCAGACAATACATTACTTCATTATGCCATAATTTTTCAAGCAATATATGATGGACTGGTAACAAAATACAGAGGTTTGCAGACACCTTTAGTTTTGTCTTGAGTGCTTGAGGTAATATCATGTGGAACAAGCCTGACACTTGCAGTGCCAGACTGCAGGTGGAAATGTGCCAGCTACTGGATCCTCTTAGAATCTGGGGTCCCACTGAGCAGCATAACCTTTGACTCCAAAGCAGCACACTGGTCTCATGTGAGTTACTGAATCAAATGGCAGCTGCAGTACTACATAAGTGTGGGGCCTGGGTCTGTCGAATAAATGCGAGAAATCTTCCCATAGCCATAGGAAAATCCAAGACAGGAGACTGTCATGTGCATTAGATGCCTGGTACACCCTGGGTTTGCTATTGCCAGTCCATCAGTTCAGAAACTCTACTGGTAAAAACCACAAGTGGTAACGTCAGCTGATGAAAACTTAATAGTTAGCGCCAAACAACTGGTTGATCTCTAATTCCTAAGTGGGCAGTTCCTGCAAGACTGAGGCCAGTACCACTCCAACTATCTGCTCAGTCTTGTGCTGATTCTGTAGCGAAAAAAGACAAGTCAGTAAACAGGGATGTTGAATAAGACTGCACTAGTGCTCAATCCACTGCTTCCAAAAATAAACACTGCACATCATCTAGAAAGAGGATATTTTACATCTTCAAAATGCACTATTGCAAACACTTCTGACTCCCCACAACATTTAAAAATAGTAGCGCTAACTTCCTCATTCCTGCACCCAAGGCATTTCCCAGGATCAAGTTTTATATCGTATCAAGTCAGCAGCTCACATCCTGTCTGCCAGATATATCTGTGTATCTCAGGTCATCCAGTCAAAAGGCAATCTCATATTTATACACTACCTTTATCCTGAGCAAAACAAAAATGATTTACAACTTACGTCACTGCTGATATTTACAAAGATCCCAAAGACTCATTTAGCAATTTCTACTGTAAGATTCTGTGGAAACTTCAATTTCAGCTATGTATTTTAATAATTTAGTTACCTTATGAAGTGTAAAGACAAATGTGTTCCATAGACAACACAGCTGATACATATCTATAAATTATGGAAGTTAACAGTGCTCAACTTTTGTCTAAAGCTTGTGCTAATATTTTTACCCCTTGTAGCTTGTTATGCAAACACTTTCTGTTTAAAGTGCAAAGAAGACCATGTAACTACAGTCTGGCCATTTCTTCTTGACTCAAAGCATATGTGAGCTCCAGGCTATAGTGAAGTAACAGGTGAGGTGCTCAATGCAAAGGTGAGAGGAGCTCTAACAAAGCCATGTGTGGGTGACTTTGTTTTTTTTTTTTAATTCTTGGAGGGATTTTGGACACATAACACAAAGGACTGAAGGTGACCGGCTGGAAATACTGTGAGAAAACAGAAAGGACAGCCTAATCTATGTGTAATGCCTGACCCACAGAGATATCACTGAGGATGCACTTGCCAACACAACACCTTCACCCTCAACAAAAAATGTTGATTACCGGTGCCTGAGAAGCAGGATGATGCAAGGGATATGACACAGGAATGGGCTGCAAAAGGCTTAGGTGCTAATCTGAACCATGTGATAGTCTAAGTGACCTTCAGCCTAGCAATTTATGCCCTCTACTCTGCAAGTTTTCTCTCTGTAGCAAAGTAAAAATACTGATGTAATGGGAAGTGTTAATGGTGGTTGTCAAGTGTGTTTGATAAATACACTATCATAAGTCATGTGAAAGCTTGTGGGCTTTCTAGGAACCATGCAGGATAAATGGAATAAGCAAGGAAGCTCCTGTAGGGAATAAAATAATTGGAGACAGTAGAAGCCTGTGGCCCTTAGTTGAGCAAAACAACTCATAAGTGCAAAGATATTTCTTTGTGTACTGGTTTTTACAAGTAGGTGTGTCTGGATGAGAACAAATAGAAAGGTGGAGAAACTGCAGCTAAGACTCAATGGACCAGCTGTGAACTGCAAGGAGAAATGCTGGGCTTTCACTTCTTACTGTTTGTTCCTCTCATAGGCTGAGAAACAGGGTACTGTTCACATTATTTACAGGCAAGAAGGATTCCACCAAAAAATATTGGATGTAAGTAAAAAATGCTTACGAAAACCTTGGAAAGCAAACTCTTGCAGAACAGATACTGAAATATGCTTGTTACAGTGAGATAGGCATCACTTTATTCTGTTATTATTCTGTTGTTTTCAAAATCCATATTGTGCTGTTGCTAAGGTGGTTGTAGGGTTGAGTCAGGATGCTGCATTGCTGGTTTTCACCTCTTGAGGCCTTTAAAGATGTGTTTTGGATATATGCTGAGTAAGACAATTTAGAGAGACAGGACATAGTAAGAAGAAATATTCCCACTATGGTAACCTAACTTCAGCCTCCTTTACAGTGACACTCTTCTCAGTTTTTGCCCATCCAAGAAAATAAGAATGATGTTACAGGGGTTGGCTTGGAGAGTGTTTGTAAAAGCATGGCTGTATTGGCAGAGTTCACGCCTGCCCTGCCAGTCTGACTAGCACAACCATACTATCAACAACTTCAGCAAACTCTGGAAATTAAAGGAACCGACCCAGCTCACCCATTGCGTACCTATAAAGAAAGGACTCCCAAGGATGCTGAAAGACAGAAAACTTGTCAGCATGTGCATCCAAATACATTTTAATTTATGCTCCTGCTATACATCCCTCTGTAAGTCTGAGAGTCTTTTTATCATTCCAAGGTGCTATCAGCATCTCATCTCCAACTTCAGGGCAGCTGTCGACCAGCCTGGGAGGCTGTTATGTCGGAATGGCTTGTTTTACAACATATTGCTCTGATTGATGAGGCCATTCCCCCCTTTCCACACTCATCTGTTCCAGGCCTGGGACTCCCTTAGCACAGCCTTTCCTTCAGTCCAGGCTCCCACCATAAAACCCCAGCTGTTGTGCAGATATTCACAATGGCAGGAAATCAACAGAATCAAATAGTGGGCTGTTGTCTGTCATTTGGAGTTTTGTTTTTCCTTTTTGTATGTGTGTGTAGCCACCATAGTACATGGGATTATTCAGGGTCACTCCACAGAAGCAGCCAAACAGAAATGATCCAACAAGCAATTTCTTCCTCTCCTTTGGACTATGCTGGCGTGATTACAGTGAACAGAGAGGCCCGGGCCTCTGTTAAATGTGCGAGTTTGACCAAAAGAGACCAATGCACGAAGAATGGAAAGAAGCAACTCATTATGTTATCACAGCACTCTCTGGTGAGAAGTGAAAAGGAAACCTGTACTTCCTCTGCACAGATTGTAAGTTCCCACCTTTCCATCTCTAATAGGCATCTTCCCTCCAAGCTACAGTTCTGACTAGAGACAAAATACAGGGTATACAAGGCTCAAATATCTATATGTTAGTCCTGCATAACTTCTCAGACAGGCTGATTTCTTATTTACTAGTTTTAGGAACCCCCATCACCACTTCATCTTAGCTATGTCTCCTCTTTCATCCCCAGATGATGCTCCCCATTCCTTTGATGGGATTGCAGAGTAGGGAGGAACAAGGAATCCCAAAAATTTCTGTCCTGGGGTATCAGAACTAAAATGAGGCAAGGTACAAGGGTTGGATGCAGTGGGGCTCTAACAGTGTCAGGGAAATCCCTGGAAAAAATACACCACAGAAAGCTAAGTGGAAATAAACTTCTGCATTCTTGAAATGTGGAAGAGACCTAGCAGGTCTCTTCAGGGTACAGGACAAAATTAGAGGGAAAAGAAAAGGATGGACACTGTGATTGAAAACCTTACTGCCTCCATCCCCAAACTGTGTAGCTGGTTTGGTGGCAGCAGAGAGACAAGAGCTGAGCACAGAATGTGATCAATGTGAAGGAAAACAACAGGGTCCCCACAGCTGCTGTGCCCTGTAAACAAAGCTCGGCTTTCTGAAGGGCCATGTGAGATTTTGCAGAAGAGTCCTGAAAGAACTGATGTTTGCCTAAAGGAAACAACAGGGATTAGACTAATGAGGAACGTGGGATAATAAGATAATGGGAGGACTTTACTGAGCTTAAACAAAAGGTACCCAGACAATAAAATATAATTATTAACGTGTTCCTATAAATAGATCAAATGAACATTCAAGAAATGAATGGGCAACAAACATTTAACAAGTAATTAAAATATTCTAAAGCAATATCTTACATAGTGCACTGACAGGTGGAGGAAATTTGACAGGAGTTACCTTAGAAGAACAACATTGCTATAGACAAGAATGACTGCTCAGGTCACTAGTGAGCATTCCGTTCCAACATTTCAAGAAGTAAGCTGATCACATCCTACGAAAAGAGATTTTTTTTCTTCATGAGATAATGCTGCAAAATTGTTTCAGTTGTTATGAAAATGGGGGGTGGGTGGAAGTTTTTTGGCCACTGGCTTATTTGGGTGTGGATGACAAAATACTTAGATAAAGTGTCAGAAATAGATGTCAGATGAAAAAGTACCACCAGTGGACTTCCATTAGGTTAAAAAGTTTAGAAGAAATATCTAAAGGGATTTAGGAAGGTAATGTAAACCGATCTTTTGCATTGCATCTCCCCATTTTGCAGGTTTGTACTGCTCATCTAGGTCCCATGAAGGTCAAATGGTGGAAATAAAAAAGCCAGTCATGTGGACTAGGATATGCACCCTATGGAAAGATTTGAATTTAACATCTCACGGGAAATGGCATTCCTTGTAGGATTTCTTCAGGAACACACATATGAGCACTTAAAGTCATGAAGGAGAATTCTGCCCTCATATTGGCTTAATGAAAGCATGCTTCTGCTTGAGACATGGGGAGAGAATGTATTGGGAGTGTGTTTATTTGAACCAGAATTTAATGCTCTAGAAATGCTGACAGCTCGCAAGATTAAACCCTGTATTTACTAACTCAGCAGTATCCTCCTCCCTAAACTTCCCCATCATCACTATACCACAACATAAGGGGCAACCCTAGAAAACAAGGTACCTATTGACATGTGGCAAATCTGTGCTTGAGCTCTCTGAGCTGGATCTGAACAAAACTGTTTCTTGGCGTCAACTCTGCTGATGATTTTGGATATGAAAACTGGTTCACCCATAAAGCAAATTGAAACTCAACTCTTTCATTATAGGATCTGAATAGTTGTCTGATGGCAGCAGCCTGACTGTGCTGGGGTAAAAACCGTGCCACGGTCCTGTGGGCGAGCCAGTCTCCTTGTGAATAGTTTCATGAGGCATCAGGAAGCAATTACCGAGTCCCAGTAAAACCTAATTATGACCCCTCTTCTCCTTCACCAACTATCACTTAGGAGAAGCCAGAATCATTTTTCTCCTCTCTCCTCTACAGCTAAAACATAAATGAAGGGGATTTTTTTCCCCTTAAAAACTTTTAGCGCTGTTTAGTCTCTTTGTGCCGAGCCTTTTGTCTTCGGGAAGAGGCTGCTTTGCTGGAAGTCGATGGAAAGTCAACTGTCCGGTAGACAATGGAGCTGTCTGCAGAGCGGGCGCTTCGGAGCGGAGACCGGGATGGCCGAGCCAGAGGCATTCCCGGCCTGTTGCCATAGCAGCGGGGTGAGCGGGAGGGACCGCCGGGCCGCCGGCGGGGCTGCCCCCCCTCCATGGGGGCTGCCTACCCCTCATGGAGGCTGCTCTCCCAGCGGGGCCGCACCGTCCCCCCCGGGGTTGCCCCCTCCCTGGACACCGGCTCTGCTCAGCCATTCCTGCCCAGGGAGCTCCGTGAACCCCCGGGGCTGGGGGCCATGCTGGGGACGAGCGATGTGCCCTGGAGCCGGGGAGGGCGGCGGGTGCAGGCTGCGTTTTGGGAAAGGCTCTCCTCCGGAGTACTGGCTTGTACAGACAAGCCTGGGCGCTAATTACAGAATTTGAACCAGAACAAAATAACGTGCACCAAACAGGTTAAAAGTGTAGCATGCCTGGAACTGGCATCCTTCTGGGTCCACCAGATGTAAAGGGGAAAACACGGGTTGTCCCTGGTTCTAGTCATTTCACAGGAAGCTCTGCCCGATCAAGGATGCTGAGTAGCGGGTTTGCAACTTTAACTAACATACCGCAAGAACTAATCCTACGTTTTACCTCTTTCTCCGGCACAGCATGCTACAGTGTGAACCATTAGCAAGTCATTCAATGGAAGTGACAACACTTCTCCAGCACAAAGAATAAATATAGATAGCATTATCCTCTGTAAATACAGAGGAGCGTTTATCAGGAGGGCAGCTACTGGAATCCTGTGTGCTTTCACTAACTTCTGACTCTCAGCATCGAGTCTCTGTAGGTACATGTCGCTCTAGAGTATGCAGATTTTTATAATCCACACCTAAGTCTCACGGTCCAAACTGAAAAATTCTGGTTGCTTTTGTGATAGGCGAGACTTTTTTTCTTAATGATCTTTGAAGAAAAAAAAAAAAAAGAGAGAAAAGAAAAAGGATCAATTGTTATCCTCTTATTTCCCTTTTTATTCATGTAATGCTTGGGTACACAAATTGAGGAAACAATGTCAAACAGACAAAGCAATTCCCTTTTCCACCAAGAGCGGCCTTACATTTGATTCAGTTAGAAGAACAAGCATCCTGCCTGCAGCAGCTGTCCAATCCAATGGTTTGTAAACTGTAAGTTTATATAAGTACACCAAAGTCTGAGTGTGTCTTCATTGCCTTTTTGGCCTGAAAAGCAGATTGAAAATCTCTTGAGAACATGAGCTCTCATGAGAGTATGTGAACTTCAGGTCAGGACAGAGAGTCTCCTGGATCAGCATTCCTGACAACATTTCAGTGATTCTCTGTTGGTCCCAGCTGGAACCTGTACATGCTGAGGCAGCTGCAAAACAGACAATAAGCTAAGCTCAACTGAACAGTTTCCAGCTTTGGTAAAGCTCTGGAGTTCAGCTCAAATTCTGGAAGGAGAAAGTTCAGGTTGACTCTTTTCATTTGCATTGCTTCATTCATTTCCTAGCAAAGGACCGCCTGGAAAGGGTGTCTGCCCGTGGATGGCCAAATGCCAAGTAGATTTCACTACTCAGTGAAGATATTCCTCGGCTGGTTAGGCTGTCTGCACTCTCGATGCAGCAGATAAAAGATACGTAAAGCTGAACTCCTGTATCCTGTGAGCAGTATTTTTGCTGAACTGGCAAAAGGGAGCCTCTCTTGCTACACTGAGCCAATAGGAGCCACTTTTAAAAGGAAACAATTGTGCACACCACACTGTTGTCTGTAAAGGTGTTTTATGGTGAATGGTGTGTTCAGAAGTATGTACTTAAGGATAATATGCATGGAATTCAGTCAGGTAATGAGGATCAGAGGGAAGGAGGGAAATGTTAAGGGAGGGCATCTTTAGAAGCAGTGATTCTGGATTTTTATGATTATCACCTCTGGTACGATCTTGAGACTAAAAGAACTGATATAATATTAGGATTTAGGAAGATAGAAACATGAAGCAGGGGAAAATAATTTCATTTGTGTATGTAGTATGGCCTGGTTCCCAGCAGACCACTATGACCCGATCTTTTGTCCAGAATTCCCAGAATTCAGGGACGTAGGAAAACTGAGGAGGGTTCAGAAAAGATTTGTGACAACTGTAGAAGAATAAAAACTCTACCACACAGCAAAAGACAAAAGCTCAATCTATTTAATCTGTTCCACAGGAGATTCAGGAACAATCAGTCTGTAAGCACCTACACAGAAGATTATGAGAGTAATAAGTGATATGTGAGAGATGGAAGGCAACATGGAGAAATTGAGATTAAAAATCAAGCAGTTTTAATACCAAGAGCAATTAACCACTGAACTGATTTACCAAAAACCCTACTCAGTGAAATCATGGGAGTGTTTTAGGCAGGTTAAATTATTCTAGTTCTCACAGGAACTAAGTCAGGGATGTGCTACAGTTTGGGATATACAGAAGCTCCAGCTACATGATTGCTTTAAAGCTTTTTGACCTTTTAATCTGCATGGGAAAAATTATAGTAATGGTAATTTAAGTACCTCCATCTCACTCGCCTATTGTGTGATGAATTTTTAAATAGTTGAACGAATTTTAGTGCTGCTCCCTCACAGAAAAACATTAATCTGACTAAATTAAGTATGGAGAATTGATGCTGAATGGAGTATTTTGGAACTGGCTGTAAGGAATGGAACGTTAAAGTTACAAAGAAAGCCAGGCCAATATTCAGGAGGCCAAATATAATCTTATCTGTGAGGATGTCCTCACACAACCTGAATTCAAATTGCTCAGACATACACGATCCTACACATAATGATACTGCAGTACAAAGTGACATTGAAAACAACAGAGGGAGAAAAAATATTTTGCATCAAATTATCCTTTCTTATAGATTACAACTTAGCTGAATTTTGCTTTTTTGCACTTCAAAACTCGGTTCCCAATGTACACTTTTGTGTAAATCCAGCTGCTTATTCCTGCGTAAATAAGGGCAATGCATTGCTTGTGCTTTCAACAAATAGCAAGTCCCCTAACAATGCAGCACTTGACTAATCTGAATTGCTCACTCACCCACTGAAATTCTATACGGAGCAGCTCAGAGCTGTTAACCTCACAGCAAAACCTGGTTCCAAACCTTCCCTATCTTGAACACCTCAGTGGGTACAGATACAGATTTCCATTATCCTTTCAGCAATATCTGGAGAAAATTAATATAGCTCTTTTCGTATGTTTCATTTTATCTTCTTCGACCACAGAGAAACTTTTATGAACAGGGAAACAGCCGCCTGATCAGAAAAGAAATAACCTCCCACGAAAGTTCACGAACCAAATCGCTCCTCCCCCACATCCTCCTCGGCTTTACAACGCGGTGCGTTCGTACCAGTGCAGTAGGCGCTATGAACAAGGCACAGGACATGCCAATTTAATTGCATACATACAACTAACGATTCCCTTTTTAATCACTAGTTCTCGGAGGACCAAACGTCAACCCCCTGCCTTATTCTACCAGTAGCGCTCAAAACATCAAACTCTGCCTCTAAACAAAACTTTCCTAAGTAAGTGGTATCGCGTTGGAGGATCCCTAGGATTTCACGGGCTGAGACGTTTCTCCCAGTTTCTCCTCTCTCTGTAGTATCAGCCATCCCTCCGCCTGCCCTGTCGCGCATCGGCCCCGCCGCTGCAGTACCTTGCTTCTAAAAGAAGTTTATGCGCTCCTTCTCCTCCTCCCACCGATACAAAAAAACTAAACCCAGACCGCCGAGATGAACGGGTTCTTTCCTCGCTGCACCTACCCGGGGCTCAGGTCCTTTCCGCTCTGCGGTCAGCTGGGTTGGCTGTCTCCCCGGGCCCGTGTCCCTGGTCGTCCGTGGCTACAGGCACCCCGGCAGGAAAGGCGTCCGCGCCCGCGCCCCGCTCGCCGGAGCAGCGGCCCCGCTCCCGCGCCAGCCAGCCCGCCCCTCTCGGCTGGGCAGGGCGGGGATATGGGGAAATGTGCAGGTTGTGGGCAGATCTGGCACACCCAGAAAAGTAGGAGGTGGGAGACAGATAAGACAGGGAGCAGCCGGCGAAATGGGTGCCGAACTTCACGTTTTAAAACCCCGTCGAACAAAACCCCAAAGTTTTGGAGATCCTCCTCCGTATAAAAGCTGCAGTTTTGGGGGCGAAACTAAACCAAACTCCCAAACATTTCAGCTGATCACCTTGCAGAAATGCAGCAGGCTGCTCCCCGTGTCAGCAGCTGAATCACCGTGTCCAGTTAACTCTTCAGACACCAGCTGACTTTAGGACCGGGCTTTCCTTTTGTCCTCTCAGGTGAACTGTTTTGGATTTACTCCAGGATGGGTAAATACAGAAATAACTTTTAAATGCAAAGTACATGCCACATTTTAAAGAACTCAGTCAGTCAGCCAGTCATTTTTAATCTCCTTGGAAACATTTTTCTATGTTTCTCATAGTCATAGACATGAGTCTCTCTGATACTAAAGGACTGAAATTAGGGGGCGGTTTCTGATCGTTGGAAGGACATGAGATTCTAGTGCAGTCTTAGAGATGGAAAAGGAAGGGCATAACCCCCCAGTTTTTAAACACCAAGTAAGACAAATTTATGACAGCGATAACAGGATATGTCCATTTGTGATAGGAGGGGATTAGACTTGATCAAGGAAGTTCTTGGCAATTCTTCCCCAAAAAAGCCACATGAGAGAAGGAGACCCAAGCTACCTACCAAACAGCCAGGTCCACCAACACAGAGTATTCCATCTGTCAAATACATCTCTAGGTCTTCCCAATTGTCCTAGTTTAGCCTATGTTTTTTCTTTCCTTGCCTCACCTCTGCCCCAAGCAGATCGGCTGTAAGACTGCAAACCACAGGGACAATCAGTCGGCGCCTCCGAGAAACAGCCAACACACTTCTGCTCTGTTGTGACACTTCTAAGGTTATTTAGGTTTTTCTCATCTCCCCTTAGTGATTACTATGTAAAAACAAAATATATGTGGGATTTTGACACACTGAGGAAAACAGATAGATTGTTTGAAGGCAAGGTTATCTGGATAATTGGGAAATCATGCCAGAAAGTATCTGGCTTACAGACAAATTATTGATTTGACACTTACCCACTAAATTAAATCAGTAGAGAAATAAATCTAAGCACACTGAATTAACCACAGAAGGTAAATGGATCTTTGGTTTGAATGGTGGAGTGTGACAGGGTGCAGAACTAACAGGGAAAGGCCAAGCTACGACTTCTGGGTGCTGGTACAATGGTGACTGGGAATTAAATGATGGGGGGGAGGGGTGGCACCTAGATGATAGAATGAATGACTACCTGATCAGGGACTGTAGGGACAACTGTGTGAGTCTGGTGGGAAAGGTGCTGAACAGCATGCAGCAAAGCTGGTGCCTGCCAGCCTGCAGAAGAGACATGACTGCCTTAGTAAAGGGATACATTTGTGTTGGCAGGCAAGGGGTCAGAATCAGTGGTTAGATGCTTTTCTTCAGAAAAATACCCCAAACAAACATATTAGGAATGGCCATGTACTGTCCCTGCTTGTGCCAGCCTCTGTCTAGGCCTTTGAAAATTTGAGCCTATACTACTCATATGAAATTGGATAATTAATGGAAAGCAGGAACACTTGTTTTCTAATATCCCCAAGTCTGCCAACCATGAAGCTATCCCTTATGTAACACTGTCACGGCTCACTTCCTCCTACACCTTGTTGTAACAACTTCATGTAGCAGGCAGGGTGTTCTCTATCAGTGTAAGATAAAGCACTTTTTGTTTCACAGAGGCTAAAAATTCCCAGGCTTACAGCAAGTTGAGGCTAAAGCAGAATGAGATGGAGAAATTAGCCCAAGGACAAACTGCTTGAACAAAAACTTTTAAAGGTGTGGGGTTTAAACAAACATGCTGGCTGAGAAAGATAAAAACTCAGACCTGTTTTTTTAACTTTCCAGGTGAAAAATGTTCCTTTTCTCATTTTATCCTTCTCCTCAGCCAAGGGAAACCTTTATGTAGATGATTTTGTCTGCTGTTCTGCCTGTTGCCTTGATCTTTTTTTGTGAAACAGCAATGTAAGATGAGCAGGGAGATGAAGTCATCTTTCCCTAGACTCCCTCTTTTGTTTCTTGTTCCCAATTAGGGTCCATAATTAATCTGGCCACCACCACAGAGCACTGCATGGGGTGCTGGGATGTCATGGACATACTGAAGCAAGCTTGTTTCTCAGGAAATAGGCTTTTTTCCTCATGGGGTGTTAGTCTCTTGACCCTTTGTCTAATATTAAAAAAACTTTTGAAATGTGCACAGTAATTAACTCAAATTGGGGATAGAATCAGATTTGCGGGAAGAAAAAAAATCTGCTTTCCAAAAAATACATGCACTAATGCTGTTGTTATCTCTAAGCTGAGAGACTCTCAGCAGTCTTTCAGCAACTCTCAACAGCCGTCGTGAAAAATGCAAAGCATAAACTCACTCCAAAATGCCTGTTAGGGTGGTAACTCAGGCTCTGCTTGGCTGTTGGAAACCTAAGTTCAACTCTCTTCTTCTTTACACAAGAGCTCCACCTGAGCTTCATGTCTCTAATCCTAGAGAAGGATCCTACCCACCCTGCTTTTGCCAGTTTTGGTCCAGTCTGTCAAAATCCCACCTTGTACCTTGATGGAAGGTCTGTCAAAATCCAGTATGGCCACAATACTTTTCCAACAACCCCTACAGGAAAACTAAAAACAGCTGATAAATATTAGGTGTCTAGTTCATCTTTTCTAAGACTGTCCTTCTGATGTTTGACACTTCTCTGGCAGATGGTGTTGTAGATAGTCAACCAGTGGAGCTTTTAGTGCTGGGGCCTGTTTGGCAGCCTAATGAATCTTGTTGTAGAACAACTCACTGAAGTGTCCCTACGTTTTCCCAGCTACCCATGAGAAAGTCTACTTTCCATCACACTTCATATTCATAATTCTTTTATTCATATTCACCCTGGATGAAAGTTCTGTTTCGACTCTGTTTCCTCAGGCCTTTGAAGCACAGATAACAGATAAGGACTTGCTCTTTAAGAGTATCTTGTCACTGCTGGCCTGTGTTCGTCCTGAAGCAGTTGAGAAAGAGAGAAGGAACCAAGCCCAGCCTGTACAACTCAGCTGAATACTGTTCATGGTCAGCAGCATTTGGCCTGTGTTTATAATTTATCTTGCAACCAGACTTCTGAACAGTTGCCATTTCAGGATGCTTTTCTTGGGAGAAAAAGATGGCAAAATTAAAGCTCAGTTGTCCAGAATTGGTTTCTGGAGTATCATTCTGGCAGGATAAGATGGTTTAGGCTGGGATATAATCAAGGCAAAAAAAAGCCACATAGGGAATGGAAATCAAAATATATTAGGAGAAAGATTAACTGAAAGCCAGATAATCCTGAGCTATGTAACGCATGGCACAATCCAGGCACTAGTCAGAGCTAAATACAGCTTCTCATAACTGAAAATATGAATAGCCAAATCCACTGATACCTGGGAGATCTTTGAGACATGGTCTCTGATGGGTTTCTGCTTGTTGCATATTTCCACATGCCTGAAGCAGCATTTTGCTGGTAAGTGTTTAAGGTCTGTGAGAAGAAAAATGTGTAGAGAAGTTCCCAGGTCACAGACCACCATCCAGCTGGTCCAGTTCCCATGCTGGGAACTCTCAGAGATGCCTCCTTCACTCCTAAGGGTGTCCTAATCACGCCTGCCATTTAAATCATCAAAACCTTGCTGTGGTTAGAAATGGATCCCTTCAGATGCATCTCCTTCCACAAGTGATCCAGCCCTTCTCTGAGTTGCAGGCAGGAGCTCTGTCCCCCTCTGACGAGACTGGTCAGAAGAGTCTGAGAACGTTATTTTCCTCACATACTGGTTGTATTCCACCTGACAGAAAATGTTTCTCCTGATGCTGTGAAGCAATCTGTGCTGTGGGCTGAGGAGACCAGGATCTGTGTGCAAAGAGAGGGAAGGGGTGGGCAAAAAAGCCATGAGTGGAACTGTTAAGACCTGTCTGATTGAAGACCCACTCAGTTGGGTTGGTTTGATGCTTGCCCATCCCTTCCAACAAAAAATGCAATTGAGACTTTTGTTTGATGTCCTGTTTGATGTACACATGCACACACATACACATATATAGAAATACAGATAATTATATGCATAGACACACAGAAAAGAGAGCACACTGGCTCACCTGCTGCTTGCTTCCACTGCCTTTTGACTTTAAAACACAGAAGAGAGAAAGGCTTCAACCAGTGCATGGGGCAAGAAATTTGAAATCTTAATTCCTGGCAGTAATGAATGGAAATCAGACCACTCCTTCCAGTTCAGTAACACTGAATGGAACAGAGACCTAATCTGAAGAAGCAGTAAAACCAGTGCCTAAGTAAATGCATCATCCTCAGGATTTATGAGGAAGAAATACAATTTAAAACTCTTGCCTTTCATTCTCCTGGAGCAAAGCAAACTCCGACTCAAGGAAGTCGGAGTATGCTCATGGAATTACATATTTGTGAAACAGCTCCTAAGGTTTTAATGACTATTATAAAAAGCTCTCTGCTTTATTTGGTATTATTTATAATAACTTTGTCTTCAAGTGAAAGGTGATTTTTAATGAAAGACTCATATGTAGTCTGCCATGTTACACAGAAGTCACATCTATTATAAATTGCTCCTGGTAGAAAAAAGAGGTGGTAAACATATGGATCACAGTGTTTGGAAGTTGAGAAAAGCCTCAGTCACCTTAATGACAGACACATTGCATAAATGAGTTTCTTTATACCAATTTAGAGGAAATTTTGTCCTATTACATTTCCTATTAGGTTGCCAGCACACAGCACAGATAGTGCAGAATGACTATGATAACCGGGTGCGACCAGCTTTATCCCCATCTGCCACTCATTTCCATGGGATTGGGAGTTACATGGCTAAAAACACATTCTACTGAATCACTTGAGGAATCCTCCAAGTGATTTACCCCAAGAACAGTAATTATAGCAAGGGACAGCATGACTCTACCTTGGCCAAAGAGATGAGCTCCAGAGCTACTAATTGTGTTAAGAACGTGAGAAGCCAAACAAAGGCTTTTCACATCTGAGGCATCACGGTTGATTTGTCTAGGTCATGGTCTGAGTGGCTAATGGAGACAAATTCTCCAGCCCAGCAACACAAAGTTTAATGAAGACTTGTTCAGTTAGCCTTTATTAGCAAGGAATTCTGCAGTGCCTAAGGAGGAGGGGTTGCTCTGCTTTCAATAGGACACAAAGGGTGCTAATTTCTAATCTCTGCTCCATTCTTTAAAATTCTAGCCAAATTATAAAGTATGAGAAGCTGAGGGGAAAAAAACATGCAGTTGATAAAGGCAGCCTTTGTATTCAAACTTCTGCAGAAGAAAACACAGAGTAGAAAATTACGTTGGAGGATTTTCACTGTTCGCATCATCTTACCTCATCACAGGAATTAAAAATTACTTTATCCTTAAAGTTCTCAACAGCCTTGCCATTCACCACAGAGGACAGAAAGACAGCACGAAACATACTGTGGCCACAGTTCATTGTTTCAGTGATTCTAGCAGTTATTTTTCAACAGAATTTGTATTTTCATCATTTTCACCACTTGTTCACAGTTTCGTACAAGTGTTGACTTGAATTTTACTTTAAAATCAGCTGTACTGGTAGATTCAGCATACAACTTGGGGACCATTTCTGTATTTTCACCACAGAGTTTTCCTCTTTTTAAATGTCTTCCCTTTAGATTCTATGTAGTCAACATGGAAACTGACTTCAAACACATTGCAACGCCAGCTCCATTTATATGAAAAAATACAGAATATAGCATTTTCCAAAAAGAGCTGTGATATTTTGTGTTGAAGACTTTCAAAACAAAAAGCTAAAGGAATATATAGGGAGCGTAAAGTTCTTGCATTTTTCAGAAAAATAGAGAGGAATATTTACCTCCTGATGATTACTAGGCAATTAGACTAAAAATGGCAAAAGAATTTGCTTTACATATTCATTTTGGTTAGATGACAGGCTTGGTGCGAGCCTGGCAAATCTGGCTGCACCATGTGACTCTCTGGTCTGTTGCATGGGGACTATAGATGGTTACACTGTTAAGCATAGTGACCAGTTGCCTCCAAAACTTGTTCACGCAATGAACTTTTTTCATGCAATGGTAGAAATCCAGATACAAGAGTCAAAGTTCTAGAGCACCATACAAAAGAGAAAATGGCTAGGGAAAAATTGCAGATTCCTGTAAGGTGTAAAAATTATCATCACTAATGAAATTTAAATGACACTGCAAGGCACTCCAGTGCAGCATTAGCTATTGCTAGAATTGATATGTATTTTCTCAAAGAGTACCATTACTTCATTACTTTGCAACAGGGCTACTGCAATCATCCAGTCGACGAAGAGAAATTTAAGTTCTGAAGTAGAATATGAAGACATTTTTCTGCATGCAGAGGGGCCTTCTGCCAAGGAAAGGGGAGCGACAGTCCCTTTACCCATTTTACCTTCCCTGCCAGATGGCAAGATGCAGCAGGTCACCCACTAGAAACAAGTTGAAGCCACTGTCATCACAGTGCTTAAGCATTTAAGTTATTTTAAATTGCAAAGGAATAGAAGTAGAGCAGCACCCAGAAGAGGAAAATATACAGGAAGAGAGAAAATCCTAAGGTGAAGGAAGGGAAAAGGGACCTTGTGGGTTAAAGAGCTTTTAGAGCGCTGGCAGCCAGGAGGCTCAAGAGTCTCCCTGAAACTTTTCTGTAAGGCAGGGGATGGGCTGGAGCATAGGGATTAAAGTTGTTCACTATTTAACATACTAAGAAATAATTCAAACACAGAAAAAGTATAGCCTAGCCATCTGTCCTTATATTTTCTTTCTTTTCACTTCTTCCCTGGGAAAAGAAATCAAATCAAGAGGCACATGAGCTGGTTTTCCAGGTGCAGCAGGAGAAGCCTGATGGGACCTGGTTTGACTTGAGAATGATCCAGGAATCAAGAGGTTAATCTTTGCTCACTGAAGAACTCCTCTCCCTGCCATCTAATGAGGAATGTGTTGATTTCTACTGACCTGCTTTTCCTTTTATCCAGCAGACAAGGAGCTAGTGGCTCTGGCAAAATCCTTTTCCCTTCACACCTGTTTGCTCCATTAGTTCAGGTTTGGGTTGTTCAGACATGCGAGACAAACTGGTTTTATTCTGTGGATGCAGCTGGACTGTCAATCTCAGCAGAGCACAGCTCATCCTTTAGCCCTAGCAGTCCCCCAGCCTCTGACAGGTCTGGAGCAGCTTGGCAGGGGGACAGAGGGCAGAGCTGAAGCCTCAGTGGCAGGTGGCAGCCAGCTCCTCACAGGTACAGGGCGGCCTTGAAGGGTGAGGGCGCAGCTCTGAGTGTGCCAAAGCTTTGCATTACAGCTCTAGAAACTAGCCGTGCCCAGCACCCTTTACTACAAAACTCCTGCAAAAAACACACTGCCTTAATGTGAGCACACAGAAGAAACTGCATGGCTCTTCAGCATCCAGTTCTCTTGGTAATTGAATCACCTGGTGCAAGTAGATCACATTCAAGACACCTTCTCTGCATTTCCTTAACTCCCTTGCCCTCTCCATAGCCCCCCATCAGCATCCACTGTGCATGAGTGTATCCACACTGATGCACTCACATGCCTTGCCTCTGATTGCTCTGTTATTGAGAAGCCATCTGGTGTTGATGTCTTAACTACTGGAGCACTGACCTCTCCTAGGTAACCTGCCTTGACCTTTATGGGAGATCAGTTCATCTGATGCTGTCCATTTCTGGACACATATGTGACTAATCAAGAAATCAACCGCTCCTCATGATGTTTCAACTATGCTATGACACATAGGCTGGTCCCTGTAATCCTGGGACACAGAAAAGCCAAAGGAGCTGAAGCTGTGTCATATAATTTCAAACTGAACAGAGATCGAAAGCATACTCTGCAGGGTTTGATCACATCATGGGGAAGCTCTCACAATACTTGTTACATCTGAAGAATTTGTGGTGGCATAGATTTTAGCAGAGACGTATGGTCTTAGCAGAGCCCTGAGAACACACCCATATTGTTAATCCATGTCACTGTGTCTTCACTGCTTTTGTAGTCATGCTAATTTAAACAGAAAACTGCTCATGAGTGACACAGTCTGTATTTTCCTTAAAGCCAGATTCACCCCGAAAGCCTGAGGTCTACCATCAGCAAGGACTGATCTGTGTGTACAACAATAACAAGTACACAGCTCTGCTGAAACCTCTTCAGCTAAGCAAGTTTTCAAATACAGCCTTTAAAGCAGTGCAGTTTGGTGGCTTTACCAAGAAAAGTATAATCTACTGATTGAGACGAAGGTGCAAGATGAAGGCTGTGCAGTCCAGTCACAGCATTGCTGAAGAGACACACCAACATTCAAAGAAAGGGAACAGTGTATATGCAACTGCGTCAACAGGGTGAAATGCCTTTGTGTCTCTCCCTTCTTGGAGACGAAGAACTCAAAAGATTTGCAGGGAATCCTGCAGGTCTCCCAGGATACACCATAGTTCACACTAATAATGTGTTGCTGGAGGCAACCAAGCCTGAACAAACAAATCAGTCCGGGGGAGGAGGAGGAGTGGTGGGTTCATGAAAGCAAAGCCTCCAGTAAAGCCCCCCTACTTCTTTTATGTAAACTTTCCCACCCAGATCCTAATTCTGGCTGGCTGGTGAAGGGCCTGCTGCAGAGGAGGCTCAGTGAAGCACCCTGGGCTAACCTCGTGTCCCACTTCCTGAGCCAAGTGACTGCACTGGAGGCAGCGCTGTGCAGCCCTGAGGCACAGCAGAGCGAGGAAGCTGGCACACTGGCTGGCGTGACAAACACACTAACATCCCCCAGTCGTCTGCTCTGCCGAACAGACCATATGTCTCTGTACACTGTGCGCTGTCATGTGCTCCCTTTCCATCCCAAACTCTCCTGAAGACTCATGCCTACCACAAAGCATACAAATGCATGTGTAGCGGAGCCAGAATATTGCAAGCAAAACCACATAGAAATCCTTGTGCTTCCTGCACTGAACGAACATTTCCGTTGGGCTTCTCAGGAGGAGATCCGAGTTTTGGCAAAGAGAATCAAGAATATTTTTGGTGCTTATGCAAGAACACTAATTTCTTTCACTTCATTAAAAACTGACACTCTTCTTACCACACATTTGCTGTAAGAATATGTATATCTCACCACTACACTCACCATTATCCAACCACATAAAAATTGTTTCAGAAAAAGAGGATTACTTTTAAATTCTAGACTTTTCTGCATGTGGATAATGGCCTAAAGCTTGGCAGCTGCCTGTGCTAGATACCTATTCTTTGTGTAGAGAAAGAGTTGTACAGATTTTTTTAGCTACTATCAGATGTCTGCACTTAATGACAGTATGGGATATATCCCATCTTTTCTAAAGACTCGCAGATCCACCAGATCAGTCTGAACATAGACTCAGAGCTACCCTGCTCCCTCTGGCCATGTCAGTGTTGCTGTGGAGAGTCATTCTCTTCATCTCACCAGAAAACAAAGAGTTTTAAAGATCCATTTTAACATAACCTGAAACCTGTGAAAGTGGCAAGTCTAAGCGTACACATTATCTGCATTTCAGATAATAATCAAAACAGCTACTTGCTGAAACACCCACTTCAACATGTTCATTTTATATTATGAATTACCCTTTGTTAGTAACCACTGATCTTCTCTTGTCCTACACTGCTCACTTTTGGTATGGAGCACTGAAGACACCTAAGTGTTATCTGTCTGTGCTGCTCATACATTAAATTATTCCATTGCTCCAAAATCTGCCTTAAGATGTTTCATGAAACAATGCATCTTTTAACTACTATGTTTTTGAAAACAAGCAAAAAACCCTAGGTTCTGAGCCAAAAGGTGTCTATTACAGGTACCTACCCTCTCAAATGTTATTCACGCCGAGATTTCAACCAGTGAGGAAATTCCTACAGGCAGTTGGACCTCACAATCTCAGTCTACACTCAGCAAGCCTCTTCTGAGTGCCACTGTGTATGTTAAAGTCTGAATATATAAAGGCAGCTAAAAGGAAAACCAAAAAGGTAGCCAATGGTACCTGACAGCCACTGTGGCAGATTCCTGGCTGCCCTGAACCAGAGATGGAGATTGCTTGCTCTGCCTCCAATAGCTGAATCTTACCTGCCACAGCCCTCTGGTCCTTAGCCCTGTCCTGCCAAGGGTTCTCCTGCAAACAGCAGTTCCCACACCCTTAACAGTCGAAGGATCAGAAAGCCTCTGGCTCCTGCTTTTCTCAATTTTCTTAGTCTTGCTTCTTCCCTGCAGCAAAAACAGGCCTTGGCCCTAACCTCTCTCCTTCTCCCACCCTCCACTATGAGGAGCCAAGCACGGGATGCTGTGGAGACAGGTCCTGTATCCTCGGTGCGATGAAGCAGAAGGAAGTAAGGAAGGGAAAAGAAGTGCAGAAAGAGTGAAAAGGAAATACTGACCACATCCACAGCTCCTTGGCATATCAGACCCCTCATCCCCATGGAGACCCTCTTCCCACCATTGGATGCCCCTGCCCAGCTCCTCTCCTCACCTTCCTCACTTGAGCAGAGCACACGATATGTGCAAATATGGTTGTGCCACTGCACTAATGTAAGTGTTGAAGATTTATTTTTTTCCTTCACTCCCAGATATTAGTTTAGTTATCATGCAGGCACTAATCAACACGTAAATCTGACAGAAAAGGACCTTGCCCTAATCTTTGAATTTTCAAAGCAGTTTTAGCTTCATCCCTTATCTAATATTTAAGCCACCAAAATGAGAGATATTTTTGTTTGTGACAGAGATTTCTTATTTTGTCAGTCTCACTGTTTAATTCTGCCCTACAACTAGAAGTCTTATTTAAGATAAAAGCCCAATAAAGCCAACACAGGACTAGTCGACCTGGAAAGCTGGGTCTCAATGGGTCCTACCTTTCTCAGAAATAATCTTCAGTGGTAATGTAACATCCTGGTGCAAAAGCAAACCACATATATGCATATAAAGAGCAGGGAAGTGGGGCTGTGGTGATAAAGAAACATTAGTGCATTTAGATATTGTGCCAAAGCTAATGAATATTTTGCCCCTTCTCTTTAAGAACGATGATGCAGAGCACAGCGATAAGGGTGCAGGAGGAAGGCTAGATAACCAAAAGAAGGGTGTGGAAATGGAAATTAACATTAATGAGGTAAGAAAACATTTTGGAGAGGTTACTGTGCTCAGACCACGAGGTCTGATAAACTCCCTCCCCAAACTCTGAAAGAACTGACAGATGTAGTTACAGCTTTCATTACAAGGATTTTAAAGGAATTGGTTCAGATGGGAATAGTACCATACCACTGGAGAAGAGCATATATAGTAACCATATTTTTAAGGGGTAAAAATTGCTCTGGAAAATAAAAGGCTGACTGCAATAGTATGCAAGATTTTGGAAGGAACACTTGAAAAGTAGAAGATAATAAAGAGGATGGAAGCTAGCTTTAAAAGAGATAGTTTGTTTCAGCCAAACCTAAGAGATTTCATTGACAACAAATTTTCTAGATAAAAAATAGATGTGTCTGTATTAGAAAAAGCATTTAATGTGGTCCTAACTGGGAAGGACTTAAAATGGAGATTGATACCAATATTAAGACAGAAGTAAAAACCAAGCTAAGACAGCCATTGAATTTTAAGAGACAGGTTAGAGGAACTATAATTAAAATTTCTTTATTAACTTTACATGATTAAGACTATGTTTATCTATTTTTTAAGTAATTATCATGGCACAGAAAGGAACATGCTAACGGTATTTGCTGAATACACACAATTAGGAGGAACTGGGTATATAAAAAAATTTTGAATATCATACTGAAAGGAGTGATTCATCTTAAAGTGCTGGAGCCACAGAAATGAGATGAAATGAATAAGCAATATACAGTTCATAATAAGACATTTAAGGACAGATATATTTGTTATAAGGAAGGAACTCATTAATTACTTAGGAGAGAAAGTGATCTAGTATATAGACAGTCAATTTGAATACAGTGAAAGGATACTTGCCTGATGCACTGGCACAAAAGGAAATAAGATCCCGGGATGTACCAAGGAGAGAATCCCTGAAGACGGCGACACTAATATCTTGATAACACACTATGGTGAGACCTCAGTCTGTGCACAGTTTGAGTCACCACATACCCAAAAGACTAATTCAAACAGCAACATGAGCTAAGAAAAGTTTTCTAGGGTGAGGAGGAGAATGGAGAACCAGCATACTAAAGAGCTTGTCTCATTCAGTTCAGTAAATGAAAATAGAGAGAGAGAGATAATTACACTGTATAGATATATTAAAGGGCTTACACTGGAGGGGGCAAAAAGCTATTTGAAAGACAATACTGGCACAGGAACACATGGATAGGAAATGGTCAGGAATACGTAAGTGAATCAAGCTCACTGAAATGTCTACATGAGAAAATACATCAACTCAATAAATTGTTGACCAAAGTCTGCACGTAAACAGCATAATTTCTACAAAGCCTGTAATGTGCATGAGGACACAGAGCTACAGGACATGTTGACAGGATCTCTAATCTCCTTTTAGGCACTAAACTAAATGGCTAGATTTGGAGAAGAGTACACTGAGCTGCAGCTATTTGAAAATTTTGTCACGCTATAACAGGAATAGTTGGGCCACAAGAATCTTGGAAATAGTTTGAGATGCTAACCCCAGACCTGGAATTCTTCACCAAAAGTACTGAGCACTTCTAATAGTTTCAAAAAATTGAGTTCTAAGTGATTAGTTCACATCAGTCTCCATGAGATTTACTGCAGTACCACTAGGGTACTGGCATTCACGTCACAAAACCCAGGATCACAATTCTCACTCTTGCTAACCAAGATTAGAATGAAGAAACAGTGTGATATCTCCTCTTCCTCTTGTGTAATGTGCATAGTCATAATGCAAATACCAACTTATATATGTTCTAAGATTAGGCAGAGTATTTTGGTTGCACATGTCAAACAATTAAGGCAAAATTGCTTCTAATAAGAGATGAACATGGTCATTAAGTAAGGTTCATGTCATATCTGTACTCCAGGATTATTTCGTTTGATCAAGGTTAGATAAGCTAAAAACCAGAGATGTTGAAGTAAAGACATAAAGCAGCAATCTCCTTGCAGTACTATCATTCAACTCTGCTCATTTCTGGCTTGAAAGAACAGAAAATGTTACACCTTTCCCCTAACACCAGACTGAATAAAGGAGGCAGAAGTTCTGATAAAAATGGACCTTTATCACAAGAAGTTTCTAAATGGGCAAAGGAAAATAAATTATCAACATAGAAGCTGAATGTTTTGCTTAAATGATTCTGTACATTGTTCTTCTTTTGACAAACCTGCTTCCCATTGTATCCCACACTGTTCTTTGAGATGATGACTCTATAACTGATCCCCTATAGGCATCCATCATGACTTTTCCAATTCTTGTGCTGCATAGTCCAGTGATTGCTTGAGCCTTTCTTAGGTTTCAGATCATATCACAGTAGGAGAGAAACAAGCAAATCTATGCATTTGGGCATCATGAAATTTCTCATTCTTACTGCTGCCAGCCTTTTCACTGGCTGTTTTACACTGCCAGTTCCATTCAGCCCCTTCGTATTCAGACAGGAAATTCCACACAAAACTGGGATCTCTAATCAAGAGCACATGCAATAATTTAGAGCTCCTGTTAATTGGTGCTACTGCTGAAGCCTTGCTTGCTTCTCTGCCACGTAGAATTGACAGTGGAAAATGCCAGTTCTCAGGTGGGTAACTTCGCCCAGTGGTGAATCCTGCTGTTGTTCAAGAGCTGCAGAATGGGGTCCCTGGGGTGCAACCAGCTCTGTGGGGCACCGGCTGTGTTGCTGTGCATTATGAAGCTGGGGCAGTGCTGCACCATTGCTACTATATGGTTACGGTGCCGTTTCTGCCTCTGCCTGCCACACGGCAGTTAGGGGTCACACATGTAACCTGCTATCTCCAAACGTGCAGGTGTTCTCAGAAAACAATAACATAGTGACTTCCTCGGTATCCCAGTAGTCCCAGAGATTCAGGAGAATGCCAAAGAGAACAACTGGTCAGCAAAATGAATGGTTAACATCAAACATGGTGTAGCTGCAACTTTCCCAAGCTACAAATCACAACAGCAACAACAGAACTAGCAACAACACACCTAAAATTGCTACCAGGAAACTTATGCCTATACGTAGACATACACGAACATAGTTTTATTATATAATAGATAGACTCTATCATATATTCTATTAAATTTATAATAGATTATACTGTTTACGAGCTACGTGTATATATATATATCTTTTTATTATATACATATTGACCATATATAATTATTTTTATTTTATATACAAGTCAATATTTACTTTTAATTTATGCAAACAAAATTATTTTAGAGAAGAATGGTGAAATGCAGAAATCCAAATCAAGTTGTGAGGTATTTCTGCACAACCTCAGAGCAGATTTCAGTGCTTCCAGATCTATAATCACAGTTACAAGAAGACCTCCCCCTTGCTCCTCTGACTCGTAGATATTTGGCCTTTTTAGAAAGCTGAGAAAGGCATCTGCAACAGAATGAACAAATACTTGTATTGTATCAGTAACAGAGATGTCCTGTGTTACTTATCTTGCAGAGCACAGCACAAAGGCCAAAAGTTCCTCCTTCCTTTCATGGTTATTGATCTAAGCTGAGCGACATGGCGAGGCATGTAAGAAGCTGAGGAAAGGAGCCACTTCACCAGCACCAAATACAGCTTCACGCACTGTGAAACCCTAGATGTTGCGAAGTGCTTGCTGTTATAACCATGTAAACATGCCCACATTTATTGGCTAGCTGCTGCAGGCTGAATAGTCCCTCGTGTGTCAAAGATGAGGATAATATCAAAGGCTTCTTGGTGCCAGAGTTCAAACTAGCATAGGCAATAAAGTGCAGCATCTTCTAGCTGCACTTTGATAGAAAACCAAATGTTTTTCAGCTCTGCTCATGCAACATTTACTTTCACCACTATGAACTCTGCTGCCTTTACAGGACATTGTGCTTATCCCAACTCCATCAGTTGCGAGGCTTTTTGCAGTCCCCTGCAAGGGTAAACTTTCAGTTTGGGATCATTTGGGACTCTCTCATCTTTCTCAGATATCTTCCTAGGCCATATCTTGCATAAACACATGCACTAGATAAAGCTCAAGCCCATTAGACTGTTTTGCACTCAAATCTTATGCCAGTTGTGAGAAAGTTAATTCCCAGCCAATTTTACCTCCTTGGAGCCTACCAGCCCTGGACACCAAGACGTGCATTCTCATTGCTGTGAACTGTCCCTGCATGTGCCTGCAGTTAGACCTACCTCAGGCTCTCATCTGCTCCCACACAAACCCCTGTGCCCTGAACTCTCACAGGCAGTTGATGTTTAAGCATTTTGCATGCAGGATAGATTCAAGACAAGTGGTGAAATTATGAAACAGAGTATCTTGGAATCTTTTTTATGCTGTTCAGGCAATAAAAATTCACCATGGCTAAAACAGTTATTTTAACTCAGCATCTGACTGCTTAGTAGAAGTTTTCATGCTTTTCTCATCACCAAGTTTTTCTTGCTTGAAAGAGTATTAGACCCAAGCTACTTTATAGACCTGCTTCTTCACCATCACTAAGTAGATCAAACATTGATTACTTATTTTCATAGGGTTTTTCAGCAGTGAAATTAGTCTGAATTTTTTTTCTCTTCATCAAGCTTGACCTTGGAGTCAACATACTGGCTAGCAGCCAATGTGACTTCATCATGAAATAGAGCATGAGGATTCCTCTCTTTTCCTTCATGTTAAAAATACATGCCACTTCATTGCCTCGATGAAGCCTTCAAACTCCACTACAGACTGAGGCAGCCAGTCCTTTGAGAAGAGAAATAAAAATCAAATGCTTGAATCAAGTCAGGTTTGAAGAACTGAATTTCTGGAGAGAGGTGGAGAAGAAGGACAGAAGAAAGTGGTCATTCATTTTTTTGTCCACTTATGCACTGTGAGGGTGGGATGGGGGTAGAGTGAACAGCAGAAAA
The DNA here is from genome assembly GCF_003945595.2 of Pipra filicauda. NCBI lineage: Eukaryota > Metazoa > Chordata > Aves > Passeriformes > Pipridae > Pipra > Pipra filicauda. Next base: position 2,394,450 of record NW_024104975.1, on the reverse strand, counting down.
GCAGCCACAACTGTACATCAGTTCCATGGCCACTAGGTTCTCAGCCCCCTCCCCTCCATAAACCTTCCTGATGCCAGCAGCTGCCTCAGAGGTGGGCTCTGAGGCATCCCAGGAACAGGACAAACAGATGCACTTTGTTCATGCTGTCTTTTGTAAACTCCACATCTGGTGGTAGGAAGACTCAATATATTTCATACTTCAAGTTGGAGTACCACTAAGGTAGTGTACCTTATGTTTTAACTAATTACATAGCCTTGCCAATATTACCTACTTTTTTAGTTTTAAAAATTTATAGGTGACTGGAACGAGTTTTTGTATCTGTCTTGATAATAAATATGTCAATTTGTGACTGACTGAGAAAGAAACAGTAAGAAGGTTGCACACAAAGCTTTTACTGAAGTATCAACTTCACTTTTGGTCATATATAGGACATAATTCCATACGCATGCCAGGTATATACAGCCGCACTTTTGCCTTTGACTTTTCTATACGATGCAAAGTTATATATGGACTGGGAATCCTTCATTCCCCTTGCTCAGATGGAGACAGCCCCAGTGACAACAGCGATCCTTTGGCAACCTATACCAAATCAACAGAACAGCAATAGCCAGTACATACTGCAGATGAAAAGAACTACACTTCATCCTAATAGACATGAGCTCATCGGAACAGAACTGATGCTCATGTTGGCACACCATGCCAGTTTGCCTATTCTACCTTTCTACCAGTGGTTTCCAAACTCAGAGGTACAGACGAGCAGAGTATTCTAAAATAAAAATAGTCAGACAGATTGTTGGTAACTATTATTTGAAGAAAGAAATGTCTCTACTTATCCAAAGTTATTACTACTTCTCCACAAATCCTTTGTCTTAAGCACTAAGTCAGTACCTACTATGCTGCTGTTTATAAACCTGCCTTGATGTCCAACCTAGCTTCACTGAACCATTAAATAATACTCCTTGTAGGTGATGTATGTATATGTTTCTTATGAAAGGGACATATGACCTCAGCTAGGCTTAGGAATCCATTCTCCCAAAACATATCTTATTTCACATATATTGTTACATTCACCACCTGTGAGAAAACACATTAAATATCTCACGTGCCTGAGCTATGGTGACACCAAAGAATCAATTTTCATCACCAAACTGGGTAGCTACTAACCTTCCTCAACTTGGGTTGAACAGCTTCCAACATACTGCAGGTGCTTCCTCCTAGAGCTATGTATTTTTTTTTTTCATTTTTATGTCCTGACATGTCAGCTTTTTTTATGTGCTGTGAAAGTCAACTTTGTCATTCAGGAGTTCCCATCATCCCAATTCTGCATGACATGAGTGGCACCACTCTGCTTTATTTCTCCTGCTTCAGAGATTACCTAGAGTACAGCTGAGGAGCAATGAGCTACAATGCCATGTAGCACATTTTCCCATCTGAATGTAGCCCTACATGGTCAGATACAGGACCCTTAAATGGTTGAAATCTGCTACGGAACCACCCTCTGCCATCTCCTACACCCTCTCTGCATTACTGTACAGTAACAGTGCAAAGCACAGTACAAAGAATGCATCCAGTAAACGATCTGTGTCTTGGCACTCACTGAAACAGCGAGGGGCATGAAGAGCTGGACCTGCCTCACCTGAATACACCGTCAAGTTAAGAAAATTTCTGCATGGAAGTTCAGGAAAGGCATCCAGCTTCCCCCACAATATACTGAAAACTAGCTCCTAGATCAGGTTAAGCTGATGTGATATGTGAAAACCAGAAATGCTCCAAGTCCACCAACAGGTACATAGTTGCATTTGGCTCTTACTTCAGAAGCCTGCACGTATCAGTGGTGTGTAAAATCCAAGTGTGATTTTTTTGAAAGTGGAGTAGAAAAAAGCGCTAGTCTAATCCTTGAGTTTGTTCTGCTTTGGATCCATTCTCCGTGGCTCAATTCTGAGCAGTGAGTTTGAGTAGCATTAAAAAGACAGAGATGGAAGCTTGAACGCTTCCCTCTTACCAGCTGAATCTGCTGCAGATGTTCTACCACTGGTCAAGTCCTCAGTATTAATTGACTGCAGATCTGTGTAGGAGGGAGCAATGCTTGGGCTGCTGGTGTCCTCTGAGTTGGTTGTCCAGCTGCTCTCTGAGGCATGGGCTTGCCTCTCAGAAGAGTTGGAAGAGGGGGACGTCCAGCTGGGTACTTTTGATGCAGACACTGGTTGCAGAAAAAGGTATCAGTTAGAGACATACAGAGTGATCTTCCAGAAGATCATGATTATTCCAAAGACATGCTAGATCAGACCCTACTGAGGTACTGTAAATATAAATTCCAACATCCACAGCAACAAAATTATTTTATAACAAACACACAACAATTTAACTAGGGCCTGGTACTTTGACTTTCTAGCACTACTCAGCTGTCTGCCTTAGATCCCATACTGCTGGCAAATGTATGCTTTCCTATTGTTCTAGCATTGGAGAAGCTGTGACTTTTCAGAACAAGATTTCAAGTTTCTAGCACTGCTGACAAGATCTGAATGTGTGTGTTGTGCAACACAGTGGAGTTTTTATAGTACCACAGATTTTTTTGAAGTGGTTTTATTATATTTAATTAAGCCTTACCTATCTGTGACACCCACTCAAACGCAGTCATCATCTCAGGAATTCTCCACATGGGAGGAGGAGTATAAAAATAAATTGAAATTGACCTACTGATGTGCACTGGAATGGCTTTTGTTTCTGAACATGTGGAGTGTCCCAGTCTGAATATACTGCATAACATTTCTGCTCAGTGTAGGCCAAAAGTCCTGTTCTACTCATTTGCCAGACTTGCATGTCAAACAGTTAAGTCCTGCCTAATCATCATCCAGAGTTCAGAACCGAAGCTTACACATCCACTGCTATGAATTTGTATCGTATACTCTTTGTATTGTATACTCTTTGCCCACAACGTCACTTGATACTTTGGAAGAAAATGGTAAATTAATGTTAAAGAGGATTCATCTCTCTCTGCTCCATCCAAGTGATGTGATGGGACACCTCTTTGTTATCGAAACATTGCTGTGTGCATAGAGGGAATATCCAAGCAGTGCTCCCTTGCTTGCTTTTTGAGATGTGTTAGTTTATTTTACATATCTATACTGTTAGCCAAAGTAAGCAGGCACTGATAAATTTATACGTTTACAGCTATGAGCCTTTGTACTGAGAAGCTTCTGAATAGTCATCCCTAAAGATGTGGAGCTGAAAGTTAGAGCTGTCTCCTTATTGCAGAGGGTGACAGTTGTTGTGTTAGAGACATGTCCAAAACCCCACACTTCTCCCTCCAGTAACTGCACACTGTGCTGTGCTTGGTGCCTGTAGAGAAAGGATGATGAGTGTATGATTATAAACTGTCAGTCCCTCTCTCAGTCCTTTTGTTAAACATGGCATGAGGCACCTGAAAAGCCATGCTTAAAGCTTCACCTGAAATTGCTTTGACAGACAGAGCACTTTATTTGGACAAGCTGAAAAGCTGAGCTCCATATCTGAATAACTAACAAGAGCCAAGTTTTTTTTCTCAGTGTGCTTTATATCTTGAGTTCTAGAAACTGTGGAATTATTTTATAAAAAAAAGATCTTGGATTTGCAGTATTTCTTTTTTTGTTTAAAGTCAGCAACATGAACAAACATAAGCTAATTTAGAAACATATATGATAAAATAACTCACATACTGCCAACTAGTTTTGTGCTTTCCAAAATGAATTTTTGTCTAAGAGGGGAACCAACTGAACTAGTGTTGCCAAATACTTTTATATAGGAGCAAATTATATTTTGAACTAATGGAATTGTTTGGGTTTTTTTCTAAAGAAAGTCTTGTCATTGGAAAACCATAACCATAGACAGCTTTTTCTGCAACAGATGTTCTTTGAAACCTTATTACAGTCAATTTCCACCTGTGACTGTTCTAGGTTCCCCAACACTAACCCTTGGAACTAGTAAAAGTGCATTTTCCCCTATGCTGAGGCAAAAGACCATCTATCAGTCTCAAAAGGCATGACAAGCAAAAGTAAACATCTACACATGTTTAAGGTCCCTCTTCAGATTCCTTGGACATGCTGCAGCCAAATTCTAAATGAAGTAGGGCTTTTTTTGCAGAAATTTTGAATTTGGTCTCTAATGCCAATAAATGGAGAGTTCCAGCCCCTCTGCAGCAAGAATTTCTCAGAAATCTCTTTATGTTGAAAGACCACTGCCAGAACTATTCGTAAAATGCAAATTCTGTAGCACACGTTGGATACTGAAAATCAACATGTTGTTTCCCAAACTGAAAAATCTTTCCTTCCACATGCATTTTACTTTTCTTGACATGTTTGTTCTTAATACAATTGATTGGCCTTTAATATGCAGGTTTATCTTAAAACTTTGAGGACCCGTTCCTTGATCCCTACACTGTATTACAATAAACCTTGTCAGCATCATTTCCCTTCCTATCATATAGGACCTCAGATTTTTCCGATTTTAGGACACCATCACCGTTGGTCTAGTTTCCAGCTGCTGATCTTGTGTTGCATGTATTGCCTATTTTCAGACAGAACAGCCCAAAATAGTTAAGCTGAGATTTGCCTTACTGTTGGACAGCCTCTCAAGGGCCATGGTAGGAGTCCAAATTACTCGAGCCATTTAAAACCAGACAAAGCTCTTGGGAAGAAGTGAGGGTGGCTCTGTGTGTGTGTGTGTGTGTGTGTGTGTGTGTGTGTGTGTGGAGGATAGATAATGTAACAGATCTTGCCATATTCTAATTTTGGTGCTTTGCTGAATACCTCCTTGAATTGAAGAGTGCAGATAACACCTATAGAATATGAGATTATGAGCTGGAGGCCCACTGTGTAACAAATGCAAATGTTATGTCACCCACTGGCTGTGATCATTTACAGATTATGTAACATTTGCAATAGGAACATTCATGTGAGCCTAAAAGTCTCATTTTTCACTTTTGCAGTATCAGTTTGACAAGTTTGACTAGCCTGATAATAACATAGATTTCTTCTCTTCCCAGCAAAAGGAAAACAGGGAAGAGGGCACCACAACACATAATTTCTGTGACTAAATATTTCTGTGGCCTCGCTCAACAGCTTTTGCTTCTTGGGGAAAAATATACATGATTTGGCAGCTGTGAGCTAACTATGCATAAATCCAAAATGTAGAAATATTTTGAAACAAACATTTTGCTTAGCCTAAACCTGGTAGAATGAAAATTTACATGAACATCCTAAATAAAGATAATTTTTACTGTGAGGCTCACTATGGGTGTTTTTCATTTCTACATCTCGGGGTTTGACCTTTCTTCTCATCTTCCAAATTCTTTGCCTGTTTGTTCAGCCCTGTTTCTTGCTATCAGTTCCCTTGATTCCTCCTACTCCAATAATGTCTTCACTTTTCCCAGGACAAGGGTCCAGCATTAGCTTCAAGTCTCTTTTAAACACAGTTCCCATAGGATAACAACTTCATTCCAGTTGTCTTTATATTGCCTTTTTTTTTTAGACTGTGACCACTTCTGGACAAGTATTTGCTTTCGGGGTAACCAATGCAAAAATACTGTAGCCCTAAAGTCAGACAAAATTTCTCTCTCCTAGGACACACCCTCTTTGCTCTCACGGCACTCTGGAAATCCCCCTTTGCGAGCCCTTTTCAAAATGTGTTTCCAGGCAGCCTGGCCATCAGCCTGGGTAATTATCGAGTCAGTTGAGCAGTTGCTTGAGTGCAGACAGACAGACAGACGATTTCCTGACAGTGCTGGAGCCCTGACAGGAACGGTACATGGGGTGCTGAGCCTTCAGGACATTGCTCTTCACAGCTGCCTGCACAGGAAACAGACTTTAAATATCTCCATCCTTCTCACACCACTCCTTCTGTTCAGACTCGGCCTTATACTCTTCTCCCCCCCAGTGTGGGTATCTGCTATTGTTCTTATGCAGCCTGTTTGCTACTGGAAATGAATAACTGCTGTCACCACAGGCTTTCCACTGAGTGTGTTAGCATAGCAAGGTTGTAACACAAAGTCTCCAGCTTTGCTGCCGCCCATAGAAAAAAGACGTGATCTGCAGATTAATTGAGAACAACTAGGCTGAAGTTTATCCTACCTCTTGCTGTCAAATGTCCCTCAGAGTAGAGGGCCAGAAACAAAGAGCTGTCGTCTCTTCTGTCCCACGACCTTCCCTTTAGAGGCTGTCAGCTACACTGCTCTGGCCACTTATAAATACAGAATAGGAGTAGGACCAGCTCATAAACAAGGATTTTAAAATATCCTTAGGAAAGTAAAGTAATGTTTTCTTGGGCAATTACTCCATAACCTCCTACACGGAAGAATTCTGTTCATACATAAAAATTAGAAGCTCATATAGCCACATCAGTTAGCATAAGCTGATGAGGCAAACCAGAGGCTTTGCATACATGTTTGAAGTATGTCAGAAAAAACTGTCACATTTGAAGAAAAGTGCATGCAGTAATGGAATTAGGGTAAACTTCTGTTGTCTTTGTAGTTCTTCAGCTGCTAAATCATAGCATCAAAAGACAGCAGAAAGTACCGATGGGCACTGGAACACTGTTGGTCTCAACTGGCAAAAACCTTATGGGGACTATGAGCAGGTAAAGACTGTGACCACAGAGGACAACGATCACCCTTTTTTCAGTTCCAGATTACAGAGACAAACACGGATCAGACCTCTTAGATGGCTGTTCATACCTCTACATATGAAATGTCACTACTGAAAACACCTTCATGCTATTTCCCCATTAATGCACTTTGGCAGTTTCCAAAACTTAGTCAAGATATAGGTGGAGTGAATCACAGATGGCTTTCATTTTCTTTATAAAAAGAAAATATTGCTAGTGCAACCCCGAGCGATAGTATGAGAGCCCTTTTGGAACTGATGACATTAGTTGTGTTAGAATACAGTACAAACTAGTCAAAGGTCAACCTTTGAGAAATCAAAGAGCAAGGAAAAATTCTGTAAGCTCTTATTGTATTACTGGAACAGACCTTTTCTTTGCTTTTGCCTCACCTGTTTGTGGGTGGGTTGATGAAGCACTAGTCCATGAGGCGTCTTCAAATTGAACCCAAGCACTGATGGATGATGACAGATCAGTGCGAGGACACACACGGTTACCAAGCACAGCAGAATCCACCTTGGTTTGGTCAGCTGCCTCTTCCAACTGTGTGCAGAAAAGGTCTTTAAATTCTCCATCTGCATTTTGGTTCTCTTCTGGGGAGGTGTCTGAGGAATTAAAACATTTCTCCAGAGGCTCCTCAGTGCTACCTAAAATAGAGATGACACAGAAAGATTGGCAGGACTCACCATTACTTCACCGTTTTTTTATTGAAATATCAAAAATTTGCCATTAACTGTAGAAAGTTCTCCTTTACCTTATGTAGTTTTTAGATTAACACTGCACATAGTTTTGCACTTGATTATAATGGGTGACATTTCCTTCATAGTCAGTTAGTTGCTGCCTTGAATTTCAAAGGACAGATCCAAAACCTGTTATAGATCTACATTAGATCACATTAGGAGAGTAATTTACCTTTTTGACCCAAATTCTCCTATTACATAGGGGTAAGCAGGAGATAATTCAACCTCTGCACATACTGCTTCCACTTAGAAGCCAAGCTCTATGACACTAGATATATGATAGTAGTTGGTCCAATTCAAACAAAGTCTCACCGGTTTCAAAGAAAATCAGACAGCTTACCTCGTGGGCTAACAGGGAGGATCAGCTCATCATTGAAAGACACCCACTCAGACTGGTGGGAGGCAATGACACTAGTCACAGACGTCATATTCGCAGCAGGCTCCTCATCTTCACTTGGGGATTATGAGGAGGAGGAAGCAGAATGGGAGAGGTACAGTGAAGATGAGCCAATGGAGGGAAACACCTCCTTTGCACTTTCTTTTCAAGTGCTGTTAAGATAAGAAAGAAGTAAATTACTTCAAAAGTTTGGAAGTCACAAACCTGCCTGACACCTAGAAAGAATTCATCAATCCATGTTCATTGTCTGAAGATGAATCTTTTCAAGCAGAATTGAACACAAAATGTAGTTTCCTGCAACCCCAAAAAAGGATTCCTAGAAACAATCTTGATGGTTAAGAGCAATTTGCCATAAGACTGATCCCCTCACGATAGACTTTCCTATGGCCCCCTGACCAGCCACCCTGCATATTTTTCCCTTGTTACACAACCAATTCCGCTCTGTGGCAGGAACAGTGGCACTTGAGCCCCAACCCTGTTTCCTCTACTCCTATGGGCAGGACACCTGTCCTCAAGCATTGCGGGCAGGTACATTTGCCTGCCACGCACAATATCCATTTTGAGTGCTGTTAATAAAAACTACAGAGCTAAACATAGAGGCGAGTTAAGAGAAAAAAATAACCAGATGTTTAGGGTTACTTGGACATCATATGAGGGAAGGAGAGGATGACCTTGTCATCTCGTTTTCCTTGTGTGACCAACTAAACTGTTTGTTTTGGGGTTTGTTTAAATATCTGTAACTAAATCTTCTTTTCCCAGGCAACTGGATACTGACCTCTCCTTTCTCCTGGAAAAGTCCTGAAAGAAGAATGAAGTGGCAGGAAATGAAAAAAGGAAACAGTTTATCTTGTCCTTGATGCACAGAGACTGCAGTAGAACTCTTTTTTTTTCAAGGGGAAAAAAGCTATGAAAGAAGGCAAGAAAATGGTCTGTTTCAGCTGTGCACGTATGTAGGAGAATTATGCCACTATTTTAAGATGGATTTCCTCTAGTACCCTACCATCCTGTGACAAGGGTAGTTCTTAAAATCCACTTAATACCAGACAGCAAAATTAGCACTTTAAAATGGATAGTGAGCACTATGAGCCCAGAAAAGCATGAGAATACTGTGCATTGCAGGCTATACAACTTTGCCATGACTGGAGTTTTCTACAGACTTCTAAGGTTGGTAAATAAAAGAGGTTGTGTTGACTTATCAGGGTTGTTGCACCCTTTAGACAAGCCACCTGAAAGAAAGGAAAGGCAGTCTGAGTAGCTAATAGCTTCAAAGATATTCAGAATAGAGGCATTTTGAGGATGCTATGTTAGGATTAAAAAAAATATGAAAAAAATACGATTTTGCATTCTCTCAACATTCACAAAAAAACCCCCAATCCCACCCCTTAAACTCAATGGCTGTACAGAATTATGAATCATGTACAGATAACTCCTGTGCAGACTATGTGGAAAAATTACAACTTCGTCCACGAATTATTTTTCACACCTCTTCACTCTCCAAAATCCTCCTTTAGAGAAAGACTTAAGCCAACCCCACAGTGAACCAAGGAGCCTCAGCTGGCACAATAACACTGTCACTGTGCTTTCAGTTAACACAATGATGCTGCAGTTTGCAGAACTACTACAAAAGTCCATGTCTCCAGAGGAACCATTTGACACTGTAGATAAACCTGAATCCTCTCTGTAGCAAAGCAATCAGCACCCATTATTTAAACACTGCAGCGCATACTCTCCAAGTGAATTTTGGAGTGTTTCTTCCCCTCTTTCAGATTTCTCAAAGATCTATGAGATGTTTGTAAGAGAAATGAATTTTATTTGTAGAGACATGAATTTTGGAGCCTACAAGGACTAACAGAACAAATAAATCCTTTAAACTCCAAGTGAGCTACAGTTAAAGCAAAAGTTTATTCTGCACAGCCCAAAAAAAAGCAGATGGAAACACATCTCCCAGAACAAGATATTACCAGGCCAGGCCAGCATCTCTCTCTACATGAATGGGATTTGTATGAGACTGTTATCTGACAAATCTGTTCCAGATTTGTGTTATTATGTGCATTAAGCTTTTGGTGCTGAACTGGTTAAAAAAAAGAGTAAACTAATTCATCAGATTTTTGGCAAAAAAATTGCAAATCAGAAGTCTGCTACTATTACACAGTAAATACAAGGTAAAGCAGATGTTATACCTCCTGACCGCAGTGATTCTTACCATCAATTCCAATGCAGTGATTTGACCATGAGGCAAAAAAGTTCTCTAAGCGGCTGAAATTTCTGCTTCAGGTGTCCCTTTTTTATATTACAGCTTCACAATGGTACATGGAAATCTGAGTGACAAGTAGGTGACAGTTATTTCCAGTTCTCCAAAGGGTAGAGATCATAGAGCTGGAACAAAACTTGCCTCTCTAGTCCTTCTAGTCTTTTGATCAACCACATTACCCTTTTTAAAACTGATGAAGGTTCACTCTAAAATGGCAAAACTATTTAGATAACTCATTTCAAAACTATGTAAATTCAGTTTATTGCCATTCCTTCTTGTGACATGATTACCCATTTGCCCTTTTGTACAACTCTACTCTAGCGACTCCTCTGGGCAGATGGAGCTCGTCAGCCCTGTAAGGCCATCCATCTAAGAGAAGGTCACTCTAAACAAACCTACGTCCTGAGGACCTCGCTGCCACCGTCCAAGCTCGCTCGACCCCAGCAGATGAACCTCAGGATTAAAGGGTGGGCTCAGTTCAGCACACACTGTGTCTCACCTAAAAAATCCACTGTGCAGGCTTGAAGGGTAATGACCTTTCCCAAATCTTCGTTTGTGAAGACTGGCCATGATGATGACTCTAGCGACAGAATCTTCTCTTTTTAACTTTTTAAGTCAAAAACATCTATTTGAGAAAGACATAATTATCCTGTGCCAGAAGTCTTACATGCAGCACCTTGTACAATGAGCCCTCACTTTAGGTGGCACCTTTACACACTACCTGAGTACAAACACCAACAGCAGTAATGGTTCGTGGCACTACTGAAGTGTAGAAGTATCAGAAGTATTTGTAATGGAATTTAAAAATATTTGTAATTGAATGGTGGTTTTGTAAACATACCATTTAAAGTATTTAATTCCTCATGTGTTTGGACAGCAAACTCAAACATTGTTTCTCAGCAGATTTCAACTCTGCTTAAAGAAACAGCTTACCACAGTTAATAATTTTAACTACTAAGGATCATTTTTCCAATTGCTCCAAGTTTCATCCATATGATGCACACTGCAGTAGGCTTTCTAACCACCATCCAGAGATACCAGGTTACAGTTACATGGAAAAACAGAAGGAGAAAAAAATTATAATAAAAAAATTGATGATTAAATCCACTTGTTGATTTGTTTGGGGTTTTTTTCCAAATGTAGTATCAATAGCAAGCTTGTGCTAAATGTACAGACTCCCTAAATATATTGCCTAAAACGGCAGCACCACTGAAAAAAATCCTGTAATCCATACAGTGATACTGTTTTTCTTGCTCATATTTTCCCTTACAGTTCCAGGAACTGAAACATTAACTGGTTACTGTAATTTGGTTGTTGTAGGGGACCATGGAAGGGAAAACAACTAGACAAGTTGTCAAATTCCACATAGCAGAAAAGGAAACTAATGCCAAAGGGACATTAAAAAAGGAAAGACTCTGACCATGGCTTTTGTTGTAACAATCAAGCTTCACTACCACCAGGAAAGCCTCAAGGAAAAATAAGTAATTTTATCTTGACCACATGTTTGGCAAACCTGTATAGACAAAACAATTCTGGTAGCATGAACTGAGGAATGATTGCTGCATTGGGCAAATTTCCAAGTGAGAGAGAGCTCATGGCTCTTCCTCTCAACTTGGCCTGCAACAAGCACTGACCATCAGCACATCGTGATCTGAATAACAAACAAACTTCAAATTGGAACTAAGTTCTTAAGCTTCAAAAGAAAGTCTCAAGTACTTAAAGGTGCCACAGCATAAACAAAACTCAGAGATAAACAACAAGAAAAAACCCAAACAACTAAACTTGAGAAACCCAATGAAGTAAAGGAACTGGATTTGGCTATTTTTTTTACTGAAATAAACCACTGTACCAGCCTCTGCCTAAATGCCTGAAGTAAGATTACCTTATGAATAACCTAGATGATGACAGAAATAAAGTCATATTTGGTTGATTATTGTATTCCTAATATTAGCAATATTTTCTCCATGAATACAGCTCCCTCAGCTTATAAATTGCCCTGAGAAAATCTCTGGTAAAATTCAGTTTTAGATCTTACACTAGTTTTACTTACTCTGATTCATACATGTTATTATTGCATAAGCTCCATGACTTCAGATGTAGCTTAAGAATCTCAGTCACTACCTGGTGCATGTAACGCTTACATGAAAATTTTCAAAATAAAATGAAGAACCAGGGCTCAAAGGGAGCTAAATGGACATGCCTTGTGAAACTCCTGCAGCCTTTCTGGAGGAAAGGATAGCTTTGCCCATTATGGATTACATCTAAGTGAATGGTGACAAGAGCCTTGACAGTACTCTGTCCACACAGCCTGGGCAAATCCACTTTGTGCCATACGAGGTAGGTCATTACTACTGTCTCTTGGCCATTTTAGACAGAGATGGAGTGAGACAGAGTGTGGTACTGAAGATGACTAGAGCCATCTGGCACATTGAATGACAGAAAAGCAGACTGGGGGCCTCCCTGAGCACAGGACCCAGTGCAGACACACTAATTAATGACCATACTCAATTATTCCAATAGATATGAAAGGATCTGCCTAAATCCGCACTGCAAGTCAGTGGCAGAAGCAGTGTTAAATCCGAGGTGACCTACAATGCCCTTATTTTCTGCAGGCCACAAGAATACAACCACCACACATAAAACCATAACCCACAGACACACATCCCAGCTTTGCTGGAAGCTCACATTTCAGTGATAGTAAGAGAAGAGAGTCTGTAGGAGATGCACTGCTAAGAAAGTCATAAGCATCTCCCTCAGGAATATCTGCGTCAAAGGCTAATAGCTGAAAGGTCAACAGCTGCTGTTTTCTCTACACCAAAATTTATCTGCCACAGAAGCTCCTCTGTTTTCCACTGGAAAAAGCACTTCAGATGCTCTCCTGCAGGCAATACCAGCATATTTAGGCAGTTCAGGAGGCAATAATGTTTCTCCTTCTGCCAAGGACATGCCTTAGAAATATTTCATGAGTTCTGGATGGCTCATAAGGAGAGACAGAGATTCAAAACCTGATACTGGTAGAAAACTGTACAACCTCCTTCTCTATTACTTGTACTCCTAAAAACTTGAGAAATATAAAAAGACACTGTAGAAGAGCAGCAATACAAAAAGAATAGGATTTATTTTTATTTTATTTTTTTTTTTTACAATTAGAAGTAGTATATAGCAGGCAGAAAACAAGGAAGAATTCCAGGTGAAATGTTGGAAAAGCTGTTCTACATTTCAGGACTTTCAATACAGCTCCCTGTGGGTACATGATGCATTCAAAGTGGAATTGAAGCCTCCAGTCATGTAATTGCATGGAAGCTCAAAAGATAACTTCCCAAACTGCCAGCCTTTCAACTCAAACTAGAATCTGAGGTAAAAATCAGTCAAATGCTTCTGTTACCATATAGAGCAATAATGTGTTAAAAGTAGACTGGGACAAGATCACAGGGAAGAGCCAATGTGCCAACTTGTTTAGCAGAACATTTTCATCTCTAAAATCTGGGATTTTTTTTTTTTCCTCAGTCAGTATTGTACAAAAAGGAGAAACCCCACTAATTTAAGGGGTTTCCTCCCAAAGGCTAGACTAATTCAGATCAGATTTTACTTTGTTCAACAAAATTCCGTTGGTAATAACAGTAGGCAACAAAAAGCGTAAATGCAGTAAGGGAGGAGAGGTTGCTAACATTCCCTCAGAAGAGGGCAGGTACATGGTCCTTACCACTCTTCCTTGTTTTCTCAAGGCCTTCACAGGGCAGAACTCCAAAGCAGCACCCTGATCCCAGACTTCCACATCTGCCCATTATATGTGTCACAGATTTTTCTTTGCTTCAGGACAGTGAATTTGCAGTAGTCACAACTATTGCACAACACAGTGCTACAACAACTACCGTTCCAATTCATAGTATGTGGAGGGAACTGGGTTTAAAAACTGATTTCTTCTTTCAAACCTGAAAAAGTGCATATACAAGGAACACGTTTTTCAAAGAAAATTCCCACTGAGCAACCTGTTTTGCACATCTTGATATTAATGTTTTCATATATTCTTGTTTAAATTGTGCACAGACAAGCTAGCCAGATGTATTCCATTTACCAAACCCTCCAAAAGCTACAGTACTTTACTTGCCATTGTGATGATTATCAAAGCGTGCTTTTTAAGTTATCTCACTTATGCAAAAAGCATAATGTTCTACAATTAATCACCCTTGAACCAACTATGTCATTGCAGCCTGACATCACTGAAGACAGCCATCAAGAAGTGAAGACAGACCAAAAAATCCTATCTACCTGTCCTTCTCCTAAAGTGGAACTAATGACAAAAGAAACAGGGAAGCAAGTAAGTGATCATAAGTTTACTGGAATATTGTGCTGGATGGTAAACAGTCTTCTAGCAAACACACATTGTGAGTTGTACAAAGTGCCATCCTGTTCTGACACATAATGGCATTCCATCACTGCCTATATGCATTGCAACAAATTACTGCTTTTCAAGTATTCACTGTACAACCCAAAAACTGATCCTGCTTCCATTTAGTAAAAGGAGAGCCCACAGAATTCTTCCTGTGCCTCAGGTTTCAAATGCACAAACGAAATCGGGGCTTTATTTTCTGAATTACAGCTAAGTTAATGCTAGAAGCTGGGTGAAAACATCTTCACTGAAAACGGTGGGTATAATTCTTTGCCATCAATCAGTATCAGTTAAACTCTGATTTTACTAAGAAAGCTAGGGAAAGAATGAAGGAAAGCTGGGGATAGCAAGCAAGCAAGCAAGAAGCCAGCCCCTCAAACACCAGCCATATTCAAGACAAGCGACAAACTGAATCTTGCAGACAGAGATGTTCACTGTAGGCTGTATGCCTACAGAGAGGATGACCATTGATCTAGCTGAGCTGTGAGTATGCACAGAACAGGAGAACAGATTCAGAGCAAGAGAAAAACACAGAATTCAACTGTGAAAGCATCAAGAAGACAAGGACTATTGAGGAAGTGATGCAGCCCTGAATGAAAACAGAGTTTGCTTGTGCTGAATTTTGGCTGGAAAGGGAGATTATGAACACTGAGCAAGGAAGTCATCCTCTGTTCAAGCCTTCTGTGTATTTCCACATAGCTAACACCTATTTATATATAAATAATTTCTATATAAATAATTTCTATATAACTGTCCTTCTATATAACATATTTTATAACTTCTAATCTGTATCAGCAGAACCCTTCCAATGAGGAGAGTTTAAAAAGGGATTTTCATCATAAACAAGATCCTTTTTGATTGTTACAGATAAAGGCAATATTAAAACAAGAAGCTGTCTTCCACTTTAAGGAAGACCTGATTGATTATTAAATGCCAGATAAAAAACAGTACTCTGGAAGAGGTATCACATGGAACAAGCTTCCTCTGGCAGAAAATTCTTTTGATGATCCAACTGGTCTTTCCTCATTTCCAGTGTCTGAAGAGTCAACTGAAATTACGCAACTTAGTGTGATGCCAGGACACTGCAGCCCTTCAGGGCAACCCACAAATATCACATTTGTTGTCACTCTCTATTTTAGACACCCTAAATATAGGTCCATTAGACTTGATGGTGCTGTTCCTGTAGCATGGCTACTGCTGTTTCGAGAGAATGAAAAACAACTGCAGAAAAAAAAAAAGCTTGTGCAAAGAGTGAATTTAAAGGTACCCAGTATTTTATATAATATTACCAAAAATATATCTGAAGGAGAAACAAACTTCATGACAAGTCAAATTCATACACAGTATAAAATAGTACGTTTGCAGTGGTATTGTCTAACGCATTTGTGTCATTTGTGTCTAGTTGTATTTGTTTAATTATCATAACATAAGAATGCATGATACACTACCATGATGTGGAACAGAGGGTATCAGAAAACGCTTCATTTTTTGTTGCTCGATTTTGAATTTATTGAGGTTTTGGTTTGGTTCATTTTTACTAACAGACACTAATAAGTGGTACTCTATGGTACTACCCCTATTGCCAGTGCCTGTGAGACAGTAGGCAACCATGTACATTCCAGAAAAGAAATTCCAAGATGCTTTGCCATCTATCTAGATGAGATCATGCGAGTGATGCAGAGGTATGTGGTGAGAGGCGGCCCTCTGTTGCATATGGAGGCAGCAAATCACTCATATTTTATTACACTGGGTATTTTGCTGAGGAAGCTAAAAGGGGAGCCACTGCAAGTCTGATATTAACAGCAGGAAGAAGGACCAGTTGCATCTCATGCTCAAGGGCATAAAATAATTAATACCAACATTATTGCATGGCTTCCATGAGATGCTCATATATTTTAGTCTGACACAAATGCCCAGTTACAAAGCATTCAGGGTGTTAAAAAATGTGTAGTATTATACACTAAAATTCATATGAACCAGCTCCCACAGAGCGGGACAATGGCTAAATCACTCAATGAATGGAAGTAATGCAGTCGAGTCACCCCATCTCCCCACCCAGCTGTAAGTAACCATGGTTACTCTGGTCCTCAACCCACAATATGTCTCAGTAGCACAGCATTATGGCATGTGGGAATACCAGTTCATGGCAGTGCTAATGCAGTCTCACAGCTCTCTTGTCAGCTCTGGGGAAGCTGAATCCAGGTAACCTTTTGCAAAGTCTGCCATCCCCAATGGACAAACTTTGGAAGTGGCATGCAGACAAGCAGATTTTTAAATATCTGAGGTATTTAGTTCCCTCTTTCATAAAGACACAGGCCCACAAAGGGATTGGGACTCTCTGGTACCAAGACTCACTGTGTCAGCGTTGTAAATTTGACACCAGCATAATTCACACAGACACAAACAAAAGTATGTTACAAACTACCAAAAATTAGCAGAATTAGAAGAACTTCAGTATTTTCCAAGACAAACTTCCTGAAAAGAAGGAATTACCACTTGAAAGCTAGTGCCTGTTTCAGTGTCACTGAAGAGCTAATGCAGCTGTTTGGAGCTGCAGCTCCCAAAAGTCTGTGGCCACCCTCAACCAGCCTTAGCTCCAAGCACAGTCACATCAATAGCCTGGATTGAATACAGGGAGACTGCAATTTTTTTCAGGGAAAAAATGAATGTTGGTGCCAAACTCTGAGTCCACATGTAGTGTGGTAAACCAACACAGCTGCCTTCATTCAGAGAGACTTGGGCAATTCAATTGCAGAGGTCAGAGATGTGTTATTTAGGAGAGGAAAGCCCAGATCTGCCCAATCTATTCTACCTCAGTTTTACCCCCTTCAGTGACATTTGAGATTCTGGCAGTGAATACCCCCCAAAAAATCTATGCACCTATCAGCCTAGACCTTATTCCTCATGCTAAACCTTATAATTTAGGATGAATTTAGGAACATGCACCTGATGTTTCTACCATGTATAATTTTTATATATAGGATATAATTTTTATCCAGGCAAATATTTGAACTGTGGTGAACTGGAAACAACATAGCAAGGATCAGAGAGAAAGGAGCATTTCTGTTGGCAGGTTTCTGTCCTCAGGAGCAGCTAGCAATTAAACACCAACTAATCATTAAACTTCAGAGGCCAAATTCTTCCCTAACAGCTATTCCACTGAAACTGTTTATTAGAAAATAAACTGGCCTTGTGCTGTGGAGCTTGACCAGCTCTAGTTTCAGTTATGCAGCTACTTTTTCTCTTCAAAAACGCTCAGTAGAGTTTCTTCCCATGAATTTCCATCACCCACACAACCACAAAACCACCATGAAGTTCTGCAAATGGTACCTTCTGTTCACAAGAGGCCCCTGATTCAGATAGCAAAATTACTGTATCATATACCCACCCTCATTTTCAAGAGTAAATTAAAAGATAATTCTTTCATTTCATTTCACAGCTGGCAAACCCAAGAGCCCACAGAGAGAATTCGTTTCTATAAATACTCATGTCTTTAAATGCCAACTAAAACTTGGCCTGAAAGAGCATAATTAATCAAGAAACACAGCTCAGCAAAAAGACATCCTTATTGTCCAGCTCACCAGCCAGGTCTGCTGCCCTTAGACTAGGAGCTCCACTTTGAATCTCAGCTCTGGAGCACGCTGCCTGTTCTTTTAATATTAGGACAGTTTTGTACTACTAGAACACCTTTGTAGGATGCTGAAGCATACCAGTCAGTTCTGCCCTCTGTTTCAAGCCGAAGAATTGTGTAGAGACATTTAGTTCAGTTACCTCAGTAAAGCAAGATGAATCACGCCTCACTTAACTCCAGACACCCAGTTAGACATCTGAGAGAGTCACCTGATGCTCTGTTTATAGTCAGCAGAAGGAACACAGCACCTCCAGAGGATCCTTCCCCTGATCTATTTTCGAATGAGGTGAATCCCCCCTAATAAGACTGTGGCAACTAGCTTAGACTTGCAAGTCTTTTTCACATCTAAGGGTATAAGCTTCGAGAAAATCTTACACATATTTCTAGACATTTCACTGCAGGGGACTGATAGACCTTAACATATCACTGCTGAGAAAATACTGTCAACATTTTAGGAAACATGTCCTGTCAAAAAAATATCTATTGAAGGATTTTTGGGATGGATGAGGGCCAAAAGCTCTGTAATTTTATTGTTCCCTTTCAGAAACTGTCTCTATAGAACTGATGTATAAGAAACCTATACACTTCAGTAACCTCCTTCCATTGAGAGTATTTTTTATTAAATAAAAGACTGTTTGTTTCTATCGTTACCTAATGGACACATGGTCCTGGCATTGATGTCTTCTCTTAACTTTTTTATCATTATGCTATGATGTTTATTCTTTCCCTTGTATTTTTTTTCTGTCCATATATACTAAGAATTATATTACATAAAATTGATTGACAAGCTGGTCAACAGGCTATATCCTAAGTTTACACTAATAAACAGAGTAAAACCTTACCAGTAGGAGCAGAGTAGTAGAGTGAAATACTTGGCATTAAGGGCACAGCTTTCACACTACTTTTTTGTGGCTTTTACTTCCAATTATCTCCAAATCCTGTAGACTGAATTTGCATTAGCACTTGGAGTACATTAAACGAGCTCCTCAAGTCCTTCTGACTCAGTTTTATCCCAAACAAAATCAGTTTATAGGCTCTGAGATGCAAACTGAAGTGCAGTAAATGCAGGTGATCAAGATATTAATTTTAAAAGTGCATTCCTGCTCTACGTAATGCATTCATGTATTTACATCCAAAGTTTTTTCAGAAAGGAAGAGCATCTTGGAACCCTGATGCGTGTCCCCTGGTATTTCCATAGGACTGTGTTTTTTCAATCTTAATCTCTGAAATTTTACCCCCCTTTAAGCTTTGGAAAAAAAAAAGCTACATTCCACACTGTTCGCCTTATCTGCACATTTAAAAGACGGCGAAAATTGATCACAGAAGTCAATAGGGGACACATAATCCCTATCTGGGAAGCAATCTTACCCATACAGACACCTTTAGATGGATTTCTGGCCCTGTTTAAGGCGCTGGCAAAACTTTCACCACCTACTAGGAGCAAAGATTTAATCCCTAAAGTTTCCAGATGTATGAGCTGAGCTGTAAGGCTTCTAGTTTCCTAGGACTCAAGTTCACGCGGTCGTAATTACAGCCATCGTCCCGAAGACAACACATGCTCATACCCAACGCATACAAAGACAGGCATTCCTTCCTTGAGGTTAACCATTTGTGAAGTTATTACTTCCATTAGCAGAACTCACAGTCCTTTAAGAAAACATGCAGCATGTTAGACTCTAAAGAAAATGTATTAAGAAATCTGAGGACAAAATAATTTGGCTTTGCCATTGAGTATTTCATCAATTTTTTTTTTTTTTGGTAATACAACTAACAGTTCAGACAAATTGCCCAAGAATTGCCTGCTAAAGGTTCTCCTTTCCTAGCTGACTGCAGATTGACCTTAAGTGACTATCTTAGATAAACCCAACTTTTGGACGGCAAGACTATGTTAGATTATGCACCATCCCATGAATCCTTATAGTTCTATAGCTCATTTCCTCATGCTCTTTTTAGTTTTCCAGCTTTCAAAGAGAAGGCTAACATTGTTGCAAAGATGGCCTTTAATAGGACTTTTCAACAACTCAAACCCGATCTTATTAGTTTATTGGTAAAGATCCCAACAGGTGTTTTGCAAAAAGCCTCAGTGCAATTCCTGGGTTAAAAGCTGCAAGAAAAAAGGCTACTACCACGAGTCAAGTGTCAGAGCAGGGGAATCCATGACTTATCACTGATGCCACCTTGGAAACCATCTCACTGACTGGAAAAGTCACCGCTTTTACAATAGGGGTAACAGAAACCCTGCACAGCAAAACATCTTGAGAGGTTTATAACACATATAGATACCATTTCTCATCTTCATTTGCTGATGCCAGACTTGAGAGAGCTGAAAATGAAGAACTCTACAAACATGATGTATTTAGCCCACTCAAAATATGGTTTTAACCCCCGCATAGTCTGGGATTCTCAAGCAGGGAATGGTACCAGCTGCTAGTTCTTAACAAGATAGCTGGCAAGGCAGCACAAACAAGGACTCCAGATGGGGGGTTGGCCACTACTAAGATGTAGCTGTTATCTTTTTACCTTGTGTCCCTTGGACCGTAATCTAAACCAATCACACCACACCAATTATTAATTATGCCACTGATGTAATGATGGATTCAAGGAACTTGAGTTAAGGAAAGATCTGCAGTTAGAGACAAAGGTATGCTCTTAAGTTCTTAATGATAATTAAGGATACAAATCATAAGAGAGTACAGCTAATCAGAACTGATGTACAGTGCTACATGTGAGAGAAAAAAAATCTGACCCCTTTCTTTTACTGGAAAGTTTAATGGTTATGCTCCTGATGGCACTGATATTTTAAAAATAATTTAAAAGCCACAACTGTAAAAGAGCAGAGATCACTAAATTTGCCAGCTATATTCCTATATCTGAAGAAAACTGTATGTTAGATCTGCTAGGGAGTTACTGCTACTTGCTTTGTACTTGAGAGCTTTACAGGAATATAATGAAAAGCTTTTAAGGGTATACAGAAAAGGTCAAAGATTTACCTGACAAAAGCACGATATAGCAAATTAAATGTAATTTCATAGCAAACACTGCTTTATGTTATAATCAATCAAATCTGAAAATTCTTGGAGAAGAGAGAACATAGCCATTAGGAAACTAAGTATTTAGGGAAGTCAGATGTGTTGAATAATCCTGCATAATACATCTCACAGAGATGGGGGAAACTGCTCTTCAAGCTTTTTTGCCGTAACACAAACTTGATTAACATAAACCTGTTTATCTGGACGATGTTAAGGCAAAGTCCAGATCTCGTTTGTCTGCGTAACACAAAGTATGTTTCTGGCATCTTGGCAGAGAAAAGAGAAAATGAAATCAGTCCCATGCCAGAATTGGCAAACACGAACATTTTGTAAGCAACCTGTAGTTTGAAATTTACTTGCCCAGACTAGTGAGTTTGCAAAATGCACGTTTCACAGAAGACAAGAATGATTCATTGCCAATTCACAAGTAAAAAAATGCCAATGCTTGCCAATTTTTTTGCCTTGACAATTCTAAAAGTGCCCTAAAACCAATACTATGAAGTTATCCTAAGGATATTTCCCAGCAAAAGGCACAACTAAAGTATGAGAAGACATGAACTGCAAAGCATTGCCTCATCTAGTTACGTAGTAGAGCATTTTTTTAACTTTTTTCTCTTTGACAAACTGAAGTCTCAGAAAGGAGTAAGCCACGGGGAAAAAAAAAATCAGAGAAGTTGATTCTGATTACAGCCAATTAATCAACAAAATAATTAACAAAAACCAACAGAAAAAAAAGTGGAGCTGCAGTAGAGAAAAAATATTTAACACATGAATTACACAAAAGTGCAGGGAAGGGGCTGTCTGGTCCCACATCAACACAAAAACTCACTTTGCGTGGAAATATGTAATTTGAGCTTTTTCAGCTTTCATTTACATAGTGTATTCAAACGTGACAGCAGAAAAATGAGCGAGCGATTTTTCTCTGCCTTGCAATATCTTAACCGCAGGAAAAACATTTCAATAGCAGCACAATTTAGTACAATTTAGTAGACCCAAGCAAAGAAAAATCCAAAACATGAGTAATTACACAGAGCAGCTGAGGGGTAGGTGGATACAAGCAGCTTCCCCAGGCTGCAGCTAATGATCGTTAACCCTCCCGCGGCCGAGGAGCAGCGACCCGCTCGCACCGGCACAGCCGCCCATCACCGAGAGGAGCCCTCGCCGGGGGCTGCAAGGCTGCGCGGCACCGACAGCCTGCGCGGTGACCTGCCCTGAGGGAGGGACGGTGTGAGGACCGAGGGGAACAGGTTGAAACTCGGTCCCGACGGTCGCGGCTGGAAGCGGCGCCACGAGCCCCGGCCGGGGAAGGGGCTGGGGTGCCTTGGAGATCCACGGTTCCCTTAGGGTGCACAACCGAGGGCGGCCTCGCTCCGCGACCGTGGGACCGAGGGGGAGGCAGCAGCGGCCCCAGCTCCGCCAGCGGAGGCGGGCACCTGCCTTCGCTTTAGGTCTCATCGGCTCCCGTTTCTGACGTCCCCCCCGGCCCCTCCGCCGGCGCTGCCCGCCAGCCCCGAGCCGCACTGCCCCTGCCCCTGCCCCCGCTCTCAGAAGGCACCGCACAAGGCGCGTCTCCCCCTCCCCGCGGGGCCGGACGGGCGGCCCCGGGCTCGCAGCTCCCCCCGATCCCCGCGCACCTACCGGCAGGCGCGGTGCTCCCACAGCGCGCTCGGCGGCGGCGGCGCAGCCCCGGCCCGGCCCGGCCCGGCCCGCCCCGCGGGGCAGCGCGGCCGCCGCCATTGGACGCTCCCCGGGGCCGCGGCGACGCATTGGCCGGGCCGCCCCCCCCGGTGCCGCCCCCGCCCCCCGGCCCGGCCCTCACACAGGTGGCGGCCGAGCGCCGGCACGGGCGGGCGTTCCCGCAATCGATCCCTTCGGTTGTTCTCAGGGCCCCGTTTTAAATACGATTCAACGTCAACGGACTTTGCCGTCTCCTCCAGGAGACGGGCAGAAAAATATCAATGTGCAAATAAAGAAATATAATGCAAACAAATCCTTCTGCTCCGGGGTCATTCAACGGGCGTGCTTAAATACAGCACTATTTGTAACGGGTGATTTTGTGCACCCACTTCTAATACAAATTAACAGGCACCTCAGTTCTTTTGTTGGACCCACCCTGATGAATTTCACAGATCAGCAAATATCCCCCTATTAACTTTATTAGTCCTGACTAATACAGAATACAATGCCTATGAATCAAATTGTTTCTAAGCTGTTAAGCTGTATTAGTATTACAAGCCTAATAATATAACCAGTATATTAATATTAATCTTCTTTCTGCCTTTAAAGATTTCAGAGAGCAATTTGCATATGGAAATGTCTTTATGGAGGCATTAACTTCTAACCCCAGTACAATTTCAAGGCTCCAGCTGAAAGGAAAATTATGCAAAATGAACATGTGCATCATCAGTACAAAAGTGAGCACAGATGTGTACATTTACATCCATTAGCAGATTCTGGAGAGCTGAGGGAGAAGGAAGTCACCAAAGAGCATCCTAGAAAATTGTACCTTGCCAGCTGAGAAATGTTAATGACCTTAACATTTGCATTAAACATTATAATAACAGCCTTAATGAGTAATGGGGACTGACTGTAAAAATGGTTAGTTCACCTGGAGAAGAATTAATAACTTGTGCAATTTTTTTTTTTTAAGTGTAAAACACTGGGAAGATCTCAAATGTGAAGTGCAAGATAACCACGCAATTACAACTGATGTTATGCTCGGCAGCTTAGCGCGTCTTGTTGACCTGATTGTTTTGAAGTGGTTTTCAAAGAGGGTCGAAGGTTTACTACTGGTGCGTAGCAATGTGGCGATACACATTACAAAGTACATAGTCACTCGAACAAAACCCCAAAGCCCCTGTAGCACAAGCCGGGGACAGCCTGTGTCCCAAAGCGCCGACACGAGTGCCAACTAGAGGTGGCTGGGAGGAAATAACACACCACTCGCACGTTCCCAAACAGGACTTGCAGATCGTGTCTTATCCAGCAGTGCAAAATGTTGATTGCCCAGACAAAGCCAGTCACACAGAAGATGTTTAGTTGCGTACACTGTCCATGGGCCCAAACGGGTTTAGGCGGGGAGCCATACTCATTTATATATGTACAGGGTAACTACAACAAGGACACGGGATAGTTCTGCTCTAGTATAACTGGCATCTTTGTTCCTTCTCAGGATTTTTTTATGAGCCAAAAGAACTACAGATTAGTTTTCCAGTTATTTCACTTTATATTCCCCATCTTTAATAAATCCAGGATCCAGAATAACATCATTGACCTCTGATGTACTGTACTGTGAGAGATCCTGGCTAGAAGAAGACTTTAAGGTTGTCAGTCCTTTCCTGGTTTTGATCAAGTACTGAACCCCATTTCTTTTTTTTTTTTTCCTTGTTTGTTTTCTGAATAAAAGCAGGAGCCATTACAGAGTAACTTCACAACAATACTACAAACCTGTAGTCACAAAGGTAGCTACAAATGCTGTCGCAAACAGTCCAACAGTGGCAGTGGTTGCTATATCTTGTATTGCTATAGCACACAGCATGAAATGTCATCAATCAGGTTGTAATTAAGACTCAGCACCAGAAATATACTTTCCATCTTTTCTGCCCTTTTCACCCCAAATGCAGCTTTACTGATAGCCTTTAGATGGTTTAAAGGCTGAGGAAAGGGATTTTTCCTCATTTAAAAAAGTCATTTAAGGAAAAAGGCTTGCATATAGCATATTTTTTAGCACTTTTTCCTCTTTTATTCAGATTATCGGGCTTAAGCTGGCTCTAGCATCAATTACTTTTTCTGATATTAAGTACATTGTATTTCCTTTATTCAACATACTCTTACAGTGGGGGTGGGTAGGGGAGCAGGGGCAGAAAGCAATAAGATGTTTTAGAACATTTGATTGTCTTAAATTATTGATTCCATCAAAGTTACTACATCATTACCACAATATCAGACATCTCTGTTTACTAGCAGTATTCTGTTTGGACTTGCAAGAAATTTTTACTTTTTGTTTCTGAAATTCATTTACTAGTCAGACCTAGAATGAAGTGAGTAGCAGGTAACATACCTGTTACATGCTCTTATATTTTCCTGAGTCTTCTCAGAATCAAACCCACAGAAAACACTTTTTGTCAGCCCTGCAGTGGTCAGACAGTTGAACTCGATGGTCATTATAGCTCCTTCACAGTGAAATATTCTGTTACATCAGAGAATCAAAACTAAAATAACTCCATATAAATAATTATACATTCAATATATGGTTGAACACTGCTGTTCCTACAATAGAAAAAGAAGTTAGAATATACTTGAATATTTATCCCCCCTCAAAGTAAGGACGGAGGGGGGGGGAAATCAAACACACTCCAGACAGCCTGATTTGCCTACTTCAAGTAGTTTGGGTTTGAAGAACAAAGATTATATCCTTCCATTTTCTAGAATACGACAATGCTACATATTAACCATAAAAATACAGCATTCTATTGTTGGTACTCTGACTGATGTTGAAAGCGTATGAATGATGAGGCTCTACAGGCTTAGAACATGTGAAAACATAACTATAAACACATGTACTGAGTAACTAAAGGTTAGAATGATCAGTTCCAATTTATTTTGAAAATATGCATTGCCTGACTTTTTGTTCTTTCAACTTGACAGTTAACTAGGGTTTTTAGTGTGCATATTTCATTATAAAGACATCAATAATTCATTACATCTTGGGAAATTATGCTATTTTATTCCAATATAAAACAACAATTCTCATGCAAGCTTTACTGCAGATTTAATTGAATTCATCAGTTAACAGTATTCAATATATTTCATGATATTAAATGAAGTGAGGAGATGTAATTTAACTGTCAGTGGTATGGCAGCAGAGGCTTAATTCAGAAGTCTACAGAAGCACTTCGAGAATTTTTTACCTATCTGGACCTATGTCCACAATTAAGTCTGTACTTCACGTATTTCTTTATACTCTATCACAGTCTCACAGGAGTGTTGTCGTTCATGCTCCTCAGCCCATGAGCTGATATTGACTTGACACAAAGAGCAGTAAGAGAAAATAAATGGGTTGTGCCAAAAGATTGTTTACTTGGCTCCCTTATCTTGTGCCATGTGCATTGAGTAGTCTTTGCTTCAGCCAACACAGCCAAGCCTGGAAGACCACATACTTTATGGAGATATTTATGTAACTGTATGTCTCCATTACGGCAAGATCAGTTTAAAACCAATAGCGCTGGGACAACGGCACTGTTTCCAGCATGGCAGGCCATCATCTTCATTTCCTGTTC
Organism: Pipra filicauda; assembly: GCF_003945595.2. Lineage (NCBI taxonomy): Eukaryota > Metazoa > Chordata > Aves > Passeriformes > Pipridae > Pipra > Pipra filicauda. The sequence goes on along the minus strand of NW_024104975.1, from coordinate 2,368,100 downwards.
ATAGACTGGGCATTTTCCCCAAGGAAAGAAATTGCTAAAATGTCCAGGAACTCTTGCTTTTCCAAGTAAGAGCAAACCAAATTAATCAGTAGCTGCAGAGCATGTTCTGCCTGAAATTCGAGCAAGTGAAGAGTTCATAGAATAGCAGTGTCAGGAGTGTTATGGCTAGTGGAGGAATTCGGGAGCACCAATTACTTAATATAAGCAGGACCGGGAGAGCTAAAGACTTACTAAACATACTCATTTTATGTAGTTTGAAAGCTTCCTTTTCTGTGGCTGCAAAAAAGTCTTTATGATTTGGCATTTAGAAATCCCAAGGAGAGTGGAAATGAATATTTTATTTGTTGTGTTTAAATAAGGAATAGTATTTTAAACTGACATAGACTATTGTTTGTTCTAGCACCTCTCAGAGTATCAAGTGGGATTAATGAGACATTAGATTTGAAATCTTAAGAAGGGGATTTATTTTTAGTTTATTTTTCCTATTCATTTTCAGTATTTACCATAGAGTTTTTCAGTTTTCAGCCAAAGGATTATTTGCAAACTGTTTACTCTGAGAGCTGTGCTTTATGATGCTGAACTAGTATCACTAGAAACATTTAAAAGTATTTCATATCAATCTATCTTTTGGAGCTGAACTAAGAATGACAAATGTAGTGAAGAGTAGACTTCTCGGGGCTTGTAAACTCTAACATAAAAATTAGGCCCCAAAATCAAAAAGAAAAAGATTTTACATGTGCAAAAAAAGTAAATATTTTTTGTTTTTATAGAGCTACTCACTGAATATGCAAGATTGCAGAGTAGGCAAACAATTAAAAAACATTCAGTTTGTCAGTTGAGAGGTTACATCAGTGAAGAAACCCTTCTTTCTTGCTCTGTTCTGAGAAGTTCCTACCTAGTTGCAACCCGTTGCCTTACACAAAGATCAGACTCCTAGTAGGGAACTCAGTAAGGCTGTTTGTTTAGCAAAGGGGCAGAAAAAGCCAACACAGCTGCGTGCAGTGAGATCACCACATTTATCTCACTGGGTCTGAATTCTCTTACTGGAGTCACCTCCCTTCTGTGCAATGTTTCCCAGATTTCAACAACCAAGTCAAACACAAAATTATTTGTAAAAAAAATACAAAATCCTTTAGTTATCCAATTACAGCTGAACATTTAACACAACACTGGATTCCACAATAAAATGTATACATATTTTGGTGTGGCTATTCTTCCTAATGGATTGTTCAGTCCTCTAATCAATGTGATGAAAACCAGAGATGAAACTTCATACAAACTGAAAAGAATTTACTCAATTCCTCCTGATATCACAGCATCAGTAATGAAGGTAACCAGAACAATTTGGAAAACTCTCCAACATGTAGGTTGTCAGGCCTTCAGCCTTTGAATTCAAAGCTGGATTATTCTTCAAGAAGTATCCTTTTTATAATGCAAAGTTGTAAACCTTAAACTGGAACATGCCACGTATTTCTTCAGTAGTTTTAACATCAGCTATAATAATGACTTTATGAAGTGTTTGACTTTTTTATCACATATCCATTTTTAATACTAGTAATGCAAATAAGCTTTTCCTTTAAAATTGCTGTTGAATAGATATGGGAAACTTTCCAAATAATAATAATAAAAAAATTATTTAGAAGTACCTAAAATGCCATTAATTAATGGAATTTCATTATATAGTGAAGTCCAGAGCCTCCTAAACATTAAAGTAAGATTGGAAAGGAATAAATACTGAAAAATATTTTAAATTACAGTTTTCAAGCTATTAGGATAGCTCAGATATTTCATCAGATGGTCTCAGTGAAAAAGTGATTTAAAAAAAATTCTTCATCACCTGTTGCAAAACGTTTTTCACTCTAGTGGGAAAGATTTTATACTCTAAGAAAATATGGATTTAACTTCGCAAAAGAGGCCACTGTTCTGCAAGCTGTGCCCAACTAGTCCACATTTTATCGGTACATATAATATTCCAAAAGATGTTGGAAGACAGACTAGCACAATGGTTAAGAGATTTACATACTAAAAAAGTTTTAACAGCCCAGGGACAGTAAGTCTTTACCAGGTCTTTCTAGAAGCTACACTGATTTTTAATTTTGAACTTTTGCTCTAAAAATATGAGAGCAATAAGAGTACTGAATTAATTCATTTTGTTAAATAAGTTTCTGAAGCTCCTGCAACCAACAACTTTTTATCTTTCTCTTTCTTTATATATATATATATATAATATATATATACATATATAAACACACGCACTTCTTGATATACACACACATGTATTGCCATGATATGGCAATGACTGAAAGCGTGGAAGTTACTCCCTTCCCAATCTTTGACACCTCAAGTATTTAACAAGTCTGAGTCACCATTTAGTGTCTAATACCCCCTTGTGGCTGCAAACACACACACCAGATACAACTTTTTTTTTTTCCCCAGCAAAAGCTATTAATTACAAGGAATAAAAAAAATTAGTATGAATCCTGAACAGAAATGGAGCCCCGTTCATAAATAACAGAGGGGAAGTGGAATAACTAATCTTAAAGTACAGCCTGCGTTTAGGAGAAAGGATGAAGAAAAACAAACATACCAAAAAAAAAAAAAAAAAAAGGAAGTACAGAAAGTGACTGACAGCAGAATTGGAGAACTAGAATTTCAGTGTTTTGCAACATGAAAATTAATATTCTTCACAAGTTATTTTCAAAAATCTGGAATTGCAACCTGTGTCATACGGAAAGCCCGAAAAGTTGGATACCAAAAAATAAAAATGTGAGCAACCTATCTCTCTGAAGTGGAAGACTGCCTGAAGTGCTGCTGCCCTCAGAAAAGCTTACCAGAATAAGTGGCAGCAGCACTGGCACCTCTTGGGTTAAAACATTTTCTCTGAGGCTCACTACAGGATTGGGGTGCTGTGCTGTGGAAGTAGAAATCGCATTTATCTCTTCCTACCTGAAATGTAACTACAATGGTGCCCCATCTCCACTTTTCTTTCTGAAAATGAAATTTAAGACTAGATGTTAAAGTTTTCATTACCTGGATGGATAATACATTGCCCTCCCTCAGCTCAGCTTTGGAAGAAGTTGATTATGGGTCATCTGACTATTTTTGACAACAAGTAGGCTAGAGTGACTTTTTTCCTCATTAATTCTCAAGGAATAAAATAATTGAATTCAAAAATGCCATTAAGATCATGACAATTTAGAGAAGAGGAAGAACATTTTGGCATTATACCAAATAAAACATTCTAATGAAATGGGTCTTGTAGGTTTACAAACTATACTTTCTAGTAATATTTTAATTTTAATTGAAGTGTTTTTAGTCTTAAGACTAAGAAGAATATAGCAACATAAAAACCCAAACAAAATCAGGAAACCAAACCAAACATACTAGTTTTTGATGAATTCTGGGGCTCTTTAAAACAAAAAACCCCAACACCTCTCCCACCCCATCATATACCTGGTACTCAACTCCCACCACAGAAAACAACTCCATATTGACTACAGGCTACAAGTGAAATAAAGTATCTATACTTCTGACCCCACCTCACCTGAGTACATCACCAATCATATTTCAAAACACGGGCTTTTTTGGAAGGTGATGGGTGACCTCACTAAGCTTGAGCTTCATCAGTTCAACTCAAGCTGGTTCTAGTACCAGCAATTCTGTTTTTACCTGCAACAAGTGCTATGGGCAGCAGCAGACAACATGGGAAGACTCTAAATACTTCAGAGAACTATGTAACTTGGGTTGATGCCTGAGACAATTTACCCACTGATGCCTTTCCTAGCCATTATCATTGCTACCCCACTGTCCTTTCCTTCTCCCCAGCTCACAAGCACACTGGAAAGCAAATCAACATAATGCATTTACAAGGGAGGACTCAGTCTCAATGGCTGGAGTCTGGAGGGATGAATGGATCAAAAAAGGCCTAAAAAGCAAGAAAACTTGTCAGCTTGCAATAGTGCCTCCCTCAGTTATCCATTTCTAGTCACTGAGTTACCCCTCTATTAGTATTGAAAATTTAGTACTAATGCTAAAGTTACTGGTCACTATTCTTGAATCACACAGCAGTTCCATGTCTGCCAGACATGGTACAAATACTGTCTATGCTGTCACACACATACACACACAGAGGGCAAATTCCTACCACAACTGAAGATAAAATGCATAATTTCCCATTCCCCCTTTTTATGCCACCCCTAAATTAACAGATTAAATTTTTTGAAGAAGAATTCAAGTGAAATAAGTGTGAGAATACTTACAGGAAGGGATGCATTTAACACTGGCACATATCGGTGCACATGACTAACAATTCACATCCTCTGTTATAACCACTGTGAACACTGAGGGTAACCACACAGGTGGTATCTTTATTTCACAAGATTAAAGATACAGTACAAAATGAATCTGTACATCTTTCTATTAACAGAATTTGTTTACACAATTATATTACATTTGACCAGCCTTTATACTGATTTTAAATACAAAATAAATTTACAAAACTCCTACAAGACCCTTTAAAGAACTGCAGCTGATAAAAACAAAGGGTTCTCCCCAATAGTCCCTATTTGCCATATGTATTTGCAGTAGTTCAAATCAAACTAAATCTTTTCAATTTAATGTTCTCTGAAACAAAAATAGAATTTCAGTTTATTGTTGCCTACGTAAAAAGAAAGCAACTTGCAAAGGTGAACGTGATCCCCCTTTATAGGCCAAAACTAGCATATAATAGGTGGAAATTAGATAATGCATAGTCTTAAAAAGTCCTTTCAAAAGCCACATTTTAATGTTCTTCTCCAAAAAGAATAACATTTGATAGATTCTGTGTTGGTTTGCCTTTTTTTTTTTCCTAAGAGCAGCTGACTTATGGAAGATGACTAAAAAGCGAGTAAAACTGTCTCATAAGAGTTTCATGAAGATGTTTGTATCAAAGGCTTTACCTTCTATTACATTGTCCCATTACATTTATATTGTGATGGACCATATAAAGCAAGGAAAGTTATTTCAACAGACAGCTCTGGGGCAAGTTTCAACAGAGTGATGTACTAGAATCCTGTTTTCTCAGCAATTCAGCATTTCTTTCAACCAGCAAGAACAGATAGTGTCTTTGATTAATAATTTGAGACGCAGAATAATGTGTCCCTCCATATTTTCCCACAGTTTTCCTACATATAGAAATCCCACCAACACTTACGGCTCTGTAGTTCCATTCTCTGAGCATGGAAAGAAGAGCATGTGTCTGGGAAGGTCAAATAGGCAGGCTCTGGCCTATGTTACTACACACAAAGAATACAACTTTTCCATTCAAACCACGCTGCACACCCAGAAAGGCTTCTCTTAAATCAAGTTTCCATTCTAAAATACTCCTGCATATAAACTGTAAGACAACCTGTGTGCTACCAAAAGGGAAAAGTACTTCACTGCAGTAAACTGAGCAATCCAGCTCCTTTAGGAAATAGATGCTTGATTAACTGAGCGCACAAGATACATATTGCTTGTAAGAGTTAAATATACCTCCCTCAAAATGCAAGTTTCAGAGCAGAGTAGCAAGGGATTGTCACAAAAACTTAAGTCGTGGATTTAGAAAGCTTATTCATTTCTTTAATCCCTGAGTTAACTCACCATTACTTATGGTAAGTACCTTTTTTCTTCTACCACTGCATCCAAATGAATGTCATCTGAAAAAGTCAGTGGTAGTAATTTGGTAGAAGGGAAAAAAGCAGGAGAAAGACTTCCTTATTGCTCCTTCAAAAAGCAGTTCTTTAAAGTGAAGTAACTCGCTGATCTTCAATCATTTTCTTCTGCTGATTTCTTGGGATGTAAAAATGCATCAAATTCAGTGAAAGTCATCTGTAAGACTGTCACACAGCAGCAGTGATGAGAGATTCTCATGCAAATAGGATAGAGCTTCCAGAATTTAGTTCTAATAGATCAAACAATCAAAACATTTTAATTACGCAGTAATAAAATTGTTAAACATCCTAAGAGACCAATACCAATCAACCAATGGTATTTAACTGAAAAACATTTTCCATATAATCCTTAATTTATTCATGCCAAGCTAAAAAGAGCTGTTAAGTGACAGCGGCAAAAATACTTCAGAAGGAGTGTTCAGAAGTCATGGACGTCTTAGAAATGCAGCTGGGGAGTGCTGTACATTTTACACATGACATATAAGTTCAATACTGTTCCATCTGCTAATTATGAACAAGACATTCCTCTACCACATGCTGCAAACTTCCACACTAACATGAAAGATTTGTCTTCACATAACCAGCTTAAGCATTTTGAAGTACTGAGTTCTACTTAGTACCTTTAATACTAGCCATCCATGACATTTCCATTCACAAAAGAATGGATTGCTTATCTTCTATCCCAAACTACAGATCTACTGTGCAGCAGTCTCCTTACAAATGTACCAAGTATGAAACCATACCAAAATCTCAATTTGAAATAAAATGTATTGATATGTTGTTGCCAATCTGCTGGAAAAATATTTCCATGAAAGGAAGCCTAACCTTTCAACACAACAGCTTTTGTCAGAAAGCAGCTAAAGCCTCCTCACTTGTATTTCATTCAGCTTTAAGACTACTTCTCAGAAGGTTTAATGCTAGTATAGAAGCAAATATTTAACTGCTATTGGTAAATAAGAACAGACACTTCTGCATTTCGTGCTTCTAATCTGCTCAGCCACTGCTTCCCACCCCCAATCCTGGAAATTATAGTTCAGTGAAAATTGTTACTCAGTGAAGATTCCTCTTGCAATCTTAAATCATCAGCCGACAGGTCATATTCTTTACACAAATTAGAAGGCCTTTACACTGACCTGGTGACATCAAGAAGCTATAAACCTGGTCTTCTTTCTCTTTGGATTTTCTTGTTACAAGGGGTCCTCAAGATGGCCCAGCCAGAGACATTATTGTGACTTTCTCATGTGTATCAGGTATAAAAGAGATTGGCAACAGCCAGAGAATGCTGTAGCTTTGGAGTAGCATTAGTGGCATAAAGCCCATGCCCTTTTGTAGAGAGTATGCATTTTTGTGGCCTTTTTTTGTAGATGCATTAAGCAGATGCATGCATGAGATACACACATATCTTTCTTGCAGTGCAAATCAGTAAGAGGATTGTTGAAAATTAAATACAGAACTTCCAACTCTAAAAACAAACAAAAAAGTCAGCTAACTCACTGAGATTTCTTGTTCTGTCCTTTCTTCAGTGTCTGTAATAATACTGGTACTTTCTGTAATCTAGACTCAGCCTTTTTGTAAGGGCAAATTTACATAACTTAGGAACACTACTAATTTGGTTTTATGTTGTAAAATATTGCAAAATACACAGGCTCCTGAAGTTTTAGAAGTGTGTGAGATCTGGGCACTGTGGGGACAGTTTTCAGCTGATGAGCTTTACAGATTCCAATCTGTTCCAATCCACCTCATGGGCTACATACTGTCTGCTGAGAACTGTCTAGTCTAAGGGGAAAGAGGAAAATACTCAAAACAAAAAAGCACAAATGGAGAGTGGCATGTTTGCTGGCTTAGATCACTGATAAACTCCGTAACTACGTTAAACTATCCAAGACAGCATAAAAGACCGAAGTGTAAGAAATACGACAAAGTAATGAAATAAAGACTATAGAAATAGTTGGGATGCAGACCAGAATATAAGTTCATGACAGCTCCAGTCTTTTTAGAGTTTGACTATAGTTCAGCTTCTTGGACTTAAATTGGCCATAAAATTATTTATTATTACTTTTATAAAGGGCAACTGCTATCAAGCAGGCAAAAATCTTCCACTGCTAGCTTTCTGTCTCTTAGGAGAGGAAAAGGACTCTGAATAAAGAGGAACTAGATACAGCAGGCAACATTTTTGTAGTAGCACTCTTGTGTTTCCACGAAAAAAGCAATAGTGTTATTCCATTGGCACTGAAATAACATTCAAATCAGTTTCAAAATAATTTTCTTATCCCTGAAAAAAGGCATCACTCTAAGCAGCTTTCAAACATTTTTTTTTTTTTAAACTTTTTTGCGCCTCTTTTGGGGGAGGGACTGTTGATCCAAAGTCCTAAATCACAATGAAAATTGTTCCTTTTGGAAAAATCCAGTTCTTTCACTGAGGCTTTTGTTGCTATTGCGGTGGTTGATGCTCTGGTGGTGGTTCTTGTTGAGGCACAGCTGGCCGCAGTCCTGCTGGTCTGGGAATCGCTTGGTGCTGCCTTTGTCTGTAAGCTATAATTGTTCCCAGAAGCAAGGCGATGATAGTCATAAGGTAGAGGTCCCACTCAGGCCCCAGTAGCTGGTCCATATCAATATGTGAGAATACCTCCCTCATCTAAGAAAGAAGAAGTCCACATCATCATGTCAAAGAACACGAATGGAAAGCAATTAAATCTGACTTGTAACATTTTTCAGGTACAAGTACCAGTTTTAAAACTTCAATAGCTCTTTTCCTCTCTGAAAACATAGTATCACGTCAGTGACATTTTTAACTTCCAGGAACTCAAACACCAATAAGACTAAGAGCCATGCTACATAGGATGAGCTATTTTATTTTGTGTTCTAGAGATGAAAGCTTTCAATATGTAGCCTTGTGGCTTTGACGTGAATGACACACCATTAAGCCCCAGGACATCCGGGTGGTACAATGCTGAGGTGAGGTACAGGGAAATTAAAGTGACTTACTGCTAGTTTTGACTGAAGTGCCTCTTTATCAGACCCCATTTGCATAAGCATTAGCCAACATACACTTTATGCTTCACTACTATATCTGATGATATCACAAAGTCACTACCAATTTAAATCTGCATCAGCAGACTTAAAACTTGGAAAAGCTGTGTTCTGCATACTAGCTTTTGTGAAAGCTACATGGGTCTCAAGACTGCATTTTGTCAAACTTAGCTGAATTGCCTGAAACTTCCATAATGTTTGAATTTATTAAGTAATCCAAAAAGGCAGTAAGATGTCAGACTACGGAGAAATATTTCAGACACTATATGGAAAGAATTCACCTTCTCCAAGCAAATATTTTTTTCCAGGGCCATCACTTAAGTAGAAACTCTGCACACCAGCTAAACTATCTAATACAAATAACATTTTTTCCCCTCACAGAGATCAAACAGAACTCTAGTAAGGTCATTACAGCTGAATATAAAATAGCACGAAAATTAAGGGTACGAAAAAATATTTCTCTTTTCCTGAACAGTAATTATGTCAGTTAAATCTGCTTAACTTTGATAGCAGATGGTCATGGATAAGCACAGTCAAACAGGTTTGGGAAATTCTCTTCAAGGAGAGAGTACCACAGAAGAAGACTGGCTGTGCATGTTTCAATTTCACACAGTTACATAAATAAGAACTAGGAATATCAGCTTCAGTTACATTCTTAATATCCAACAACAAAAAACACATCTCTCCGAAGTTTACAGAAGGCTCGAGTAAGACTTCTACTTAAGTAAAATTACAGCTCAAGCTTTTTTCTAAAATGGAAAAAACACATTTGCTGTTTTCTTTTAATTCTGCGTTACTTACATTGATTTCTCGTACATACTGCAAGGAATAAATCACTCCAAGCTTGCAAAGTGCTAGGAAGACTGGAACCTGAGCATCTGGGCTTGCTTCAGCTGCCATGTCATAAAATCGCTTTGCAAGATGAATATCCTAAGGTTAAGAAAATTCAAAGCTCAGTTTTGAAGAACTTGAAAAATTAACCATTTTTTTTTTAAATAAGGGATGTTTACCTTTGAATAGACAAGTAAAAGGAAGCTCAAATTTGAGGATGAAGCTATTGTAACTCATACCAGAATTGAAGCTCAGAGATTAGTAATAACGTATTCAATCTATTCACTGTAAACAAGGGCAAATATTTAAGTAACCCTACTACACACTAACATGTACAACACCACACCAGACATGAAAGACTGAGAAAACCCAAGTCCCAGAGGAGTATGCAGCAGCATTTCCTCTCAGTTATACTACAGTATGTCTGCTGCATAGTGCAGCCTCTAACCACTTCTGCACATACACACAAATTAGATTTTACTCCTTATCCAAAATGCACACAACTTGCATCAGTGAGGGCAGTAAAAGTATGAGCACAGAGAGCAACTTTAGGAAGAGCTTAAATTAGTGTTCTCTTCTGTGGCAGTTGAAACAAGGTGGTGACTGTAACAGGAACAGAGGATACGTGTAACTGAATAGTTTAACTTTTTGTGTATGGTGTTTTTTTGCCTCCGCTTCAGACACATACTATGCAATGTTAGGATACCTGGATACAAACTGTCTATGTTCACCCACTACTGTGAAGGACAGGCCTGTGGAAGACTTACCTCTGAAAGTGCTCCAAGTTGGACACATGAAGTAAGAGAAATCTCCAGGACTTGATGCCACATGTTCATTTTATAATTTTATCCTGATTGTGATTACCATAAAGATTTTCTGCTCATTGATACAGCAAAGCTTAATTCCATAACACTTGTGGAAATCCCAGTATGAAAATTCACACATAATGTGAATGTGATGTAGTAATTCATGTTTAGTATTTTAATTCAACAGAACAACTCATTGGGCCTGGAGAGTCTATCTTATGTGTAACTACTTAAAAGAGATTCCTTATCTCCCTTGTACTGTGGTAGTAGTGGTGGTGTAAAAGCAGATCCTAAATTATGGCTCATTTTCATTTCTAATCACTTCATTCTGCTTAGGCACTTAGTTATTCACTTCTACTTGACAGAAAAGTGACAACTGTAGAAGCCTGAGCTATAAAAGCACACAAATAGCACTGAAATACCATGCCAAATCTTAAGAAAAGACTGTAAGAAAATTAACTCATTTTTGAGCAGTATATGGAATCAGTCTTCATTTTGACATGTAGCCTCAGGCATCGGACAACATTAAATCTACAAAGAGTGTCTAAGTGTACATGTGTGAGATTTCTGAACAGGTTTAATATTTGGCATTGAACCTGATATGAGTTTGAAAACCATCTATGTACAGGAAGCGTAGCATAAAATCCTATATGTAAGAAAGACTAGTTTTTCAATAAGACAGAATAAGGCAAAAGCTGTTTGGTGAAAAAAGGCAACCCAAAACCACATTAAGAAATACCATATTTATACAGGATCATCCAGAACTAACAGTGGCCTGAATTCAAGTTGTGCAGGCCACCTTATTGCAACATCCTCCATAACTCTGGAGTGTTTGCAATCTTAATGACATGGATATAGGTGAGGGGAGATTTAAAGTACACATCCCTTTCTTCAAAACACTAAATCCCCAATTTTGTTAGACAGAATTGTGCTAAAATGTTTATATGTTCCTTCCAGAGGCCTCTAGTAGAAGAATACTTCAGTGGTAGACATCCTGCTACATCAGGAAACACGATTTTAACTCTCAATCATTACAGTTGTGCTCAAAATTCAGCCATTTCCATTCTGGGAAAGGAAAGTCAAATATTCTTCTGCTTCATGCAAAAGTCAGTCTTAGCCTTTTTCAGAATATCCTAGCCCAGTCCTAACCTTATCTAGTCAGTCCATTCTCTCACTTTACAGTTGTAAAGTTTTAGAACACAGCAAACAAAGACATTGCATATCCAAAATTAAGACTGGTCTTATACATGTAATTTCCTTGCTTAGACATTCTCAGTGCTCCTTTCCCATACTTATACTAACTATCCCTATTTCTCTTGCAGTTCAACTCTTCATTCCATAGTGGATCTGTAGGAGAGAATATTATTCCTCTGCATAAAGTAAGGCTACATATGCTTATCATGAGCCCCTGTGCATTCATTTCAGCTCTGTATGTAGACATCGTCGCTTCAGGTTGGAGAACACTCTGTGCAAATGACAGCATTAGGACTCATTTTTCTCATTATGCTGAACATGAGGTATTAACATTTTCAAAGTTTTTATTACTTGCTCTAAATTGGGTTGCATTCAAGGCAGAAGCAAAATACAAAAGTCCATGTCTGAAAAGATTTTTTTAAAAAGACAACTTCCAACTTTAGCACAGTTGCTTTTAGTTGCTGGCTAATTTTCGGAAGTTAACTTTACTTTTGAGGGCTCAGTTAAAAAGAGAAGACAGTCCTAAAATAAAATTTGAAAATAAACTTGAGGAACAATGTAGTATATTGTATCGCCACTTCTACATCTAGATTATTAAGCATTTTTCAAATATTGATTGCTTGCTGCTGCCAAAATAACAATATTGACCTAAGACCTGCTCTTCATTGTTCTCACTTTTGCCAAGAATTTAGGGGAAAAGAAGCAAAAACTGGTCTTTTAATAGACCAACAGAATAATTAAAAGGTGCATACCTAGAAAAAAGCCAAAGGTTGAAACTTACTGAAAATAAGGAAATTTCTTACACTTTCAGGTCATATTACTACTAAATTTGTACATTAATTGCATGAATTCATCATACCTTAAGGTAAAGTAGGCTGCTCAAAATTAGTATGCAATTGCTAATTACGTTATTTTGACACACACAGAAACATGTTGCTCTGGATTCCGTAAGTTAATTAACTCATATAATACACCATAGGCCTCCCAGGAGAACAGATACACTGTCTTCTTTAGGCAATGTAGCTGCCTGACTTGAAAAACCACAGCTAAAAATCACATTGTTGGTGGTGTTTATGGTTTGTTACCTTGTTTTCAAAATGTCATGATACAGGAAACAATTTACCCAGTGTTTCAGAGGATGAGAATGATCGCGTGCCAAAATACTTTTAGGCTGGAGTTGATTTGCATTCATTTCACTACACTTCAAAGTCTTGAAAGCATTACTCAGGCATATGGCACTCTTTTTGGCAATATTTACAATTTTGGGCTAGTGTTTTTCCCCTTCTACATACCATTTCCTCACATAGTTAAGTGTGAAGTGGATATACTCATCTATTTCCCATTGGTGAATGTATTGGGAGACATACTAATTCCCACTAAGTGGTTATATAGTAACCAAAGCCCAGTAGTGGTTAGGGACTTAATCTAATATTAGTAAAAGTACTCTAATGAAGCAGACCATCAGGGTACATCTTACTCACCTGCTTGATGCCCAATCCCTTCTCATGCATGTAGCCCAGATTAAACATTGCTTGAGCACTGTGCTGCTGTTCTGATGCCAGCCGATAGTGAATAAATGCAGTTTCATAGTCAACATCAGTACCAAACCCATAAAAATGGTAATCTCCAAGTTTAATTCTTGCAACAGTATATCCTATAAATCAAGAAAAAACAAAAAAAGATAAAATAGCTAGGCAAAGAAACACTTTTGGTTTCCTATGAAGATGCAATAGGGGCTTTAGTATTACTTTCCAGTTTGCATAAACTGTTTATCTTTTCCCCTTCTCACACAAACAGCTATTTTTTTTTTTTTAATTAGGTTTAGCTAAACAAAACACAACCAATTTCTATTTGCAGATAACACCTTTTCCTAGTAATCCTACCAACATAATGTTGTTCAGTTATAGTCACTTATTACAGAAAAACTTTGTTTGCTACATGACCGTTAAAGGCTTCAACTTTGTTTTTAAAACAGAGTCACCGAAAACTTTAAACACAGTGCCTCATCAGCATTTGATAATTGAATACTTAACCATTCCATCCTCTCAACTTAACTTTCTGCTAAAAGCCATGAAACTCTGAAAATTAGGCTCCATTTGCATGATATGCTTAATCTCTGACATGAAAAACTAGTAGACAGACAACAGTGCAACAGATGCACTCACATGAAAACTAGAGACCTCAAGATATTTAATCATTTAGTTCAGTTTTGCTTATTTTAGGATAGGATCACAAGCACCACAGTTTAAACTTGTGTTGCTTGGACGTCAAGACTGCATTCTTCATTACTAAACTTTGCTTACTTTGAATAGGAAACTGTGTTTCTTAGAAATGATGACAAGTAACAAAGTAGTCTTTAGGATTTTGCATCTCTTTTTCTTTCCAAGCAGGTATTTTTAGAAAAGTCAGTGTAAACATTCTTAATGCTGTTTAACACTGCTCTATAATTCCATATGGAATGGCAAAAGAAATATATATTTGTGTTTTAGTACTTTTAATCTTCAGAACCACAGAAAGGCTCCAACTTGCAATCATATTGCAATGACACTAAAGCTGACAATGGAGCAAAAACACCAACTACACTATGCAGAATACAACTTTTGTTGAACAGAAGGAGGTAAGCTTTTCCTCCTTCCATGTTTCATAAAAAACCATGAAATCAGACATCAATGACTCTACTAAACTTTCCAGTCTGACCATTTGGGAGGCACTCTGGTCATCACACTCCCCCCACCACAGACTGTTAGGCCCTTTGCAGTGGATGGGTGCCCTGCCTGATTCCCTATTCATGCCACTCTCCCACAGTCAGACAAGCTTTCCTTACTGGCTCGACTCCAGGTTTCCCAAAACAGAGCCTCAGATGCCTGAATCCTTTAAACAATTTAATAAGGGCACAGTAACACAAAAAGCAGCTCTGGTGCCTCCAGAAGGAACCCTCAATAAAGGAATCCCTGAGCTTTTATACCCTCACAGTCTGGGATCATGTCTCCTGCTGTGTCTCTGCTGTGTCAGTTCCCCCGTCTGGTGCCACAGGTACCTATGCCCTTTGCTGTGCAAAGGGTTGGCAGTTCATGGACTCTTGCCTCAGGCTCCCACCACCCAGAGCTCAATTTGCAGCTTGAACTGCAGCTGTACACTGAGCTACCTGCACAGAATGTATTCCTCAAGATAAAAATAAACTGATTGGAATTGTGAGGTACAGACATACCTTGAGAAGCTGCTCTATTCCAGTGAAGCAAAGCTCGAGGATAGGTTTCATTTTCTCCTACTATGCTAGCTTCTTCTAGAGAAGAAATAATTCAGTTAAATAGGATCATGGTATATGAACACACAACCACAAAATAACCCTCATGCTTATAATTCAGTCTGCTGAAATAAATTAAAAACTTGAAGCAATCTGTGTTAGAGCATAAACAAGATTAATCTGAAATTTATAAAAATGCCTTTCATTCATATGGCCTTTCCATTTATCTGCCCACACAAGAGCTAGGAACAAACGATATAATTTCATCCATGGCTTACCACGTGCCTCTCCCATTCCTGCTGATACATACTTGAGGAATGACAGAAGAAGCAAGTCTCAAGAGCACATAATTTGCACTTTGAAAAAGCTGCACTCAGATACAAGGCTAAAGTATAATCTATTTTAGTTTGGCCATCTAAAACCCAGGACTAGTCAGTAAAACAAAGGCTTAAACTCATTACCCAGCCACAGACTGCATGTTTTACACAGCAGTGCTTCTGCTACTTCAGAAGTTGTCCATGTCCTAATTTGAGCTGTCCTGAACTGTCAGAGTTCAGACAGTTCAAAGGATTTAGAATGTTAACTTCTACTGTAATTATGGTTTCAGCTGTACTATCTCACAGTTGACACACAGATTTTCTGCATAAAGCGTAGTAAATAATTTTAAATCAATCTCCAGTTGAGATGCAGATATATCTGAGTAATGACAATCAGAGTTTTAACCCAGGGAAAAGTGCTATTTCTTTGCAGGAATGCACTCCCAGCCAAGACTGTCATTACTATAGATGATTTCCTCAGGCACCTTTGAAAAACATTACCTGAAAATGAAGCTGTTAGGTTAGTGTATCAGCCACCAATAGCTTTCTATATAAGATGTAAAGCTGGTAATGATACCTAGATTTGATATTGAGAAAGTTTAAAATACTGGGTCTTGCAATTTCTAGAAAGAACTGTCACTTGTACTTCCACTGTTTCTCTAAGACTTCAAACTTTAATAAAACCAAGTTCTAGACATCTAGTTCCAGTAAGAGACACGGGACAAGTTTTTTTCAAATCTAACAGAACCAACTGTCCAGCTCTTTATCCCTACTACACAGGCAGTATGAGTAAAGTTACAAAAAAAGAAAGTGCTGAAAAAAGATTTAAGAGAAAGAACAAAGAACACTGAGACTTTTATGCATAGTGCAGGCCAAAGGTAAACCTAATGCAATTCCTACTTTTAAGGATGTGTTTAGGAAGTCCAGGGAAGAGAAAGAATATTCAGCACTGTGCAAGTTTCTAAAGATTCTCTCCCTATGCCATTTTAAAATCCCTAAGTCAGAAATTAAGTGTATTCTAATTTTTAGGCCAGAAAGTCATTCTGTGAGGTGAAAGTGAAAACTGACTGCTTTCCAGTGTGAAGAGCGGGAAAGAAGACAAGAGTTTCACTGAAGTTCTAACTGAACAAGAGCTATGTAATTGTATCTTCAAGTATTCTAGTGTTCTACTAAATGGGTTACTGCAGACCAACTCCAAAAAAATTTTTACAGTACAAATTCAGATCCTTACTCTGATCAAGTATGAAAGCAGCATTGCTTTGAGCAACTTCGTAGCCTTGTTCTGCCAGAAGAAGATACTGAACCACTGCAGAATTTGAATCACCATCTTTATAGCTGTTGTAGGCAGTCATCAGTCTTTCAGACCAACGCCCCCGTTCACATACATTCTTAAACAACTGCGGAGGAAAAAGGAAGGGGGAGGATACTGGTTGTCACGAACTTCAAAAATTTAGGTTTTGCAAGAAGTAAACCTTTAACATTCTGATGCCTGTTCAAAATATTTATATTTCACAGGAAAAACGTGATAAGACAAACTCAACTGCTTCAGACAGGCTTACCTTAAGGTACAAGTTAATAACAAATACATGTCAGGATTCAAATGCTTACTCAGAATTATTCTTTAATATGTTAGCTTTTTTGTTACATTTCAATTCAGGTCTAAATGAAGAATCTGGTACTTATAAAATACTGATGCTTGCTTTGTATTACATTCTTTTGATTTTCTTTGAAGTTAATAAAGCAGACACAAACCTGACACATCAACATAAATAAAGACTTTTCCCATGAAATACTGAGGAGTCTGCTAATGTATCACTTTGCTTTTTGATAGTCTTAACTCTACAGTCACTGGTGGAATTTAGCTAAGAAAAATGTCCTATA
This sequence comes from Pipra filicauda, assembly GCF_003945595.2. Taxonomy (NCBI): domain Eukaryota; kingdom Metazoa; phylum Chordata; class Aves; order Passeriformes; family Pipridae; genus Pipra; species Pipra filicauda. The sequence continues at coordinate 2,351,107 of NW_024104975.1, read as the reverse complement.
TAAACTGATGTGTTTATAGCCAATCTTTTGCAAATCAGTATTATTTGACCTTTACAAATGGATGACTTTACCTCAACAGCAGTATGGCAGGATCGCATCACTCCAGTGCCAGTAGCATGCATCTGAGCCAGGTTATAAAAAGCCAGAATGTGGCCACCCTGGGAGGCCAAGTTAAAATATTTCAAAGCTTGTTTATAGTCTTTCTTGACTCCAATGCCATCTAAGAGAAAGAATATGTCATTGCTATTTATTTCTCTTGAAAAGCAGAGTTGTATGAAATACAGTACTTACTCTTTAAAAATACTCAAGAAAAGCATTGTGAAAGTGTTAGGAAAAGGCAGAAGAAATACAAATTCAATGTAGTAAGCCCGTTCTACATGCAGTATGTGCACACTTGTAATGCCACCTAGTGAACAGTGACTGAAAGGGCAGGTGCTTAGACCTGGTAAATCGTTTTGATGCCACTTACTGTAATACATGGAACCTAGCTGAAGTTGTCCATCAACCCATCCCTGTTCTGCAGCCTTCTGGAAATACTTCAGTGCTAGCTCGTAGTTCTGCAGGAAGATATGGTCCAGTCATTAGAGCCTTGCAATACACCACAGTTTAAGAGAGAAAATGTGCATGTGCACATGTGTAGGGACTGATCTATATAACAGAAAAATGACAGCAAGATATTCTAGTGAAAATATTCACCTGGTCGAAATTTGGAAAGAAAAAATGAAACAGACTACAATGATATCAGCATGTCTTAAGTCTGTAGCTATCCCAAGGCTGGCATCCATATACAGCATTGCTTATACAGCATCCATATACAGTTACGCTTAACAGAACAGAAGCTCTGCTCTGTTTCTAGAACAATTATTTAATTTATTTCCTCAACTTTGGGCTAATTCAACTTTTGACTATCTGTTTGCATAGCTAAATATAAAACATTTGACAAGAAACCTTGTGGGAAATGCAATAAAGCAAATGAACTAATTAAAAGTTTCAAAGTGTTCCTCCACTCCCACAAGAGACACAAAATGGGGACCGTTAGTATTTATTTCACAAGAAAATTAGAGACAAGTTCAAATCTCCTGCCAAAATGTACACCGTTATGCATTTCTAATAACTTAAGTAACATTTTCAAACTTATGAGAGGGAACTTATAGCGTGCATCGTAGCTGCTAATTCCATAGTGCATTTTTTTTTATATTACAGATTTCCTCAAGGAGTTTTCAGTGTAACAGAAATCTTCACAATTAAGCCTTCTACAGCATTTCCCTCCAGAGAAAAAGTTTGTTGACAACAAAAAGTCACACAATCACCTATGATTAGAAAGATGAGTGTCAAAAGCTTACCACTGGAACACCTCTTCCATAGAGGTAAGCCATTCCTAGTCCACTCTGTCCAACTGGATTACCCTGAAAACACAGAAAAACACTTCTGGCAAAGAAAGGCAAAACCTACAGCTGAAATATTTCAAAACTGGTATGTTTTAAACATCACTAAAACATATAAGCACTCAAGATAGATTTGTCTTGTATCTTTGCTCCTAGTAACAGTTATTTAGGAAGGAAACAGTATCTATGTAAACTTTTTTCAAGAACTACAGATGACTGACAGGGAAAAAAAATTCAGTACTACTTATGAAAGTCTACTGTGCACTTTTACCGTGTCACACAAGATGCAGAACCCATACCCATAGAAAGATGGGCCATTAATAGCTTAGTCATCTTTAGTTTTTTCAAGTTTGAAATGTTTTGGATGCTATGGAAGCTCCCAAAACAACTCTAGGAACTCCAAGAATCTGCCTTAGGGGCAGATTGTTGGCTGTCCTGTAGGCTGCATTACTAACCACTGCCCCTGCAAAAGAATGCACCATGGCATTCCTTCAGAGCCAAGACAGGCAATGGGGCACATCAGAAACCTTCAGTGAATGTAGGAAATGAGCACAGTGAGAGATCCTTACTTTAGGACAGAGATGTGGAACAACATTCTAATTGTGAAATATAAGAACCACGAAGGCAATTATCTTGCAACAGTCCCTTCAAAACTTAATACACTGTTTCATGTGCTAAACATTTATTTTAATATTAATAAACACTATTAATAATAATTATTAATAGTCAGAATTAAATATATCATAATAAATTATAATCAAGTAGTGTATAATTAATAATAATAATATTAATAAACATTATCTGTTTACAAAAAATAAGCAAAAAAAATCACATCAGTGCACTGTAAATTTCTGCAACAACTTCAGATTAACAGAAACTAGAATTTCCTGGAATTTCAGACTATTTAGGTGACAATATTTTATACTGATGTAATAGACTCTACTCACAGAAGTTAGACTCCTTATGCTGAACATAGCTTCATGAAGCACTATGGCCAGAACTGGAGGTGGTTTTTGACATCTTAGACAAGCAAGGTCTAATTATGGGCTAATCTGGGAGTAGGCGTGCACACATGGAAGGGCACATAAAGAAGCATTTGCAGCATTTTGAAGCTAATAAACTTCTTAGTGTGCATGCTGTATTTCTAGCTTAGAGATAATCATACCATATCAGCAGCTTTCTTGAAATACTGAAGAGCTGTTTCATTGCTCTGAGGTACAACATCACTTCCTTCTGAGTACATCTGAAAGAGAAAAGCATTACTGAAGAACAGCTGAAGAAATCAATTTTGCATGAAGATCATGAACCATCTTTACCTTGCATATGAGAGGGAGTCTATTGTACTTACAATATTCTAACTACTGCATTACTGAATAATCATTAAAGAACTTGGCCAGAAGCAGAAAATACATCTCTCTGCTATAAAATTTAGATTCAGAGGGTTTAACTTTCTAATGGAGAATGAACTGCCCATAAAATTAAACAGTTTTCATGGCAATACCCCTCATTTTCAATTTCTACTAATCTGCAGTGAAGAACACAATCAGGTAAAAATCTCGAGAGCAGTGGAAGTCTAACGATATTGGCAGTCAAAATACTTTGTGAAAACAAAGTAAAAATTGGTTACTAAACAGTTCATTTCATTAGACACAAAACACTCAAGCAGTAGAGAAAGCAGGAACCGCATTTTCCTCTGTCAGGTGCCTTGAACAGCACATTACACTATTTTTTGCAGGCTCTAAGGACATGAATTTTGCATTATCTACCGCAGGGACAGCCTGAAAAAGATGAGGTAGAGCTAGTGCTTATTGCAGCCTAACCTTAGAGAGTATTCAAGTGGAGTAATAAGGATTTAGCTCCTCACAGGCTGAAGGTAGTCTGCAACCCAGATCTCAGACCAGTGACCTAAATACTTTTCTAAGCAGTAACACATTATCATCACCACAGGCAGCTAGCCAATCACGTTTTAGATTACAAATCATATAATGGCTTGGGTTAAAGATTGTCTAGTTCCAACTCCCATGCCATGGGATGTTAGTCACTAAATCAGGTTGCTCAGGGCCCCATCCAACCTGGCCTTGAACACTTCCAGGGATGGGACACACAACTTCTCTGCGTAACCTGTTCCAGTGCCTCATCATTCCTTGAATAAAGAACTGCCTAATATCTAATGCAAACCTCTCCTCATTTACTTTAAAACCATTCCCCCTTGTCCTATCACAATCTGTCTTGCAAAACGTCACTCTCCCTCTTTTTTATAAGCCCCCTTTAAGGCATTGGAAGACGGCACTGAGATCTCCCTGGAGCCTTCTCTTCTCCAGGCTGAACAAGCCCAGCTCTTTCAGCCTGTCTTCATAGGAGAGGTGCTCCATCCCTCTGATCATCTTGATGGTCCTCCTCTGGACTCACTCCAATGGGTCCATGTCTTCCCTGTGCCTCCCTTGACTTGCTGCGATGCTGCTTTTGATGCAGCCCAGGATGCTGTTTGCCTTCTGGGCTGCAAGTGCACGCTGTTGGCTTGTGTCCAGCTTTTCACCCATGAGAACCTCCAAGTCCTTCTCTGCAGGGCTGCTCTCAATGACCTTTCCTAGTCTGTGCTCATGTCTGGGATTGCCCTGACACAGGTACAGCACCTTGCACTTGGATTTGTCAAACTTCATGGGATTCTCACAGGCCCACTTTTCCAGTTTGTTCAGGTCTCTCTGGATGGCATCCCATCCTTCTGTTGTGTCAACTGCACAGCTCAGCTTGGTGTCATCTGCAAACAACCCTCTGGCTGCACCCACCCAGCCAATTCCTTATTCACTAAATATTCCACCCTTCAAACCCATGTCTCATCCAATAAGGATGTTGTGTGGGACCATGTAAAAGGCCTTACAAAAGTAGGTAGGTGACATCAGTCACTCTTCCCTTGTTGTCATTCCATCACAGAAGGCAACCAAATTGGTCAGGCATGATTTGCCCTCGGAAAAAAAGTCCTTAAATCTGAGAAAACTGAAATAATGGCCCACCTTGCAGATAGATTCAGGCTTTAGTCAGAGTAAGTGCAGACCTATTGGCAATTCTGACTCAGATGCCTCAGTTCTCTCCACAGTGTAACAATGTCCTTCCCTTTTCCTTTTTCAGCTTAGTAATTCCTACTGGGTAAAATTTGGAGAAACCTAGCTTTTTCCCCGCATACTGTTTGGAAAAGAACAGGAGCCTACTCAAAGGCACACTCCTCCACAGAAAAAGGACATTTAGGTACTTAATTATTTGATTTTTAAAAACCACTCTAGTTCAAGCACTATTTAGAAAAAAACAAAAGTTCCTGAAGTGAAGGAAAATTTAGTCTAGACACGTAGTCTGCTATAACACTCAAATCTTGCAGGAAAACTCAAAACAGTAGCAAAATAGAAATACTTAGATTCCAGCATTCAAGTTTTAGACTGCCTGATATCAGAAAGTGGGAAAGATTTGCTTTTTTTCATTGAAAGGTAGTCAGTTTTTTTACTTTTGAGAGCATTTATATCTTACCTTCCCTAGAAAAGCCATAGCATGTGAATTGCCAGCATTAGCTGCTTGATTGAAGTACTCAAATGCTCGCTGTAGAGAAGAAAACAAGTATTTTAGCCACCATGACTATGATTTGAGAATCTTTTCTCACAAATGGAGGAGAGGCAGGTAGGTTGTTTGCCAGCTTACCAAGTTCTTCTAGGGATTAAAGTTATCAATTCCACCTAGTTTAATAAATGTAACAGGGTTCCCCACTTATACGATTGGAATATTGAGCAGCAATTCTTCTCAACAGCGTATTCCGAAAAGCAGAAGAAAAAAATCCCCAAAGTACAACTGCTACTATGCACAGGCTACACAGGTAAATCTTTCTTTTTGTACCTCCAAGCTATGTTTAGAATAGGAGAGATTTGCCAGTTCCTATTCCACTTTTACAGAGAATTTGGTTTTACTCATTTTGACCACTTGCTTTCATCTCTGAACCCTTCTGAAGCAGTCGTTTTGAGGTATTTTAAATGTGATGACCATTAAATCATTTCTGTTAAATAATTACTGTATTGGATGAAATAATCCTCAGCTCTCCATTTTTTCAACACATACTCAAGAAGAGGTTAGCTATTTTAACTTCTGTAAGCAATAGCTAGGTTGGCTTATGTCAGCAGAAGTTCTATTTTCTATGCATACTTAATATCTTCAGTATTGAAAGCTGCATGGTTTCATCTACAGAAGAAAAGCCACATAAACTAGACTATCATCACTAATGCATGCCCAGCATATCATGAAGATTCTATCCCATGTACAAAAGCACAGCCAGTTCCCAGTACTACTTGATGAAAACACAGTTTTTGGTTCTGACTTTCTCATTTCTAAGGTGATTAGTCTTAAACTAATTACGTAAGAAAATCAGTTCCATCTACTAGTTACATAAAAATTAAGTTTTATTGAACAAGGCTATTGAAATCATTATATACCTTAGAGTGGTACTTATACACTTTTGCTTCACTGTTGTCTCAGTTATACTTTCTCACCCTCTGCCAAGTGTCATATGCATCAGAGATATACAGAAAAGGTACCTGATGGTTTTGCTCTACTCCTCTTCCTCCGTGCAAGTGCAATTGTCCAAGGCCAACCTAAAAATAAATTTTACACTGCAAGTTAGTCACTTTTCCCTAGGGACTTTCTTTTTCTAGTAATACAGATACCAGTGAGCTAATAACATGCACAAAGGCAGACCATATCAGAGTTAAAGATGCCACAAAGTTTGAAGGAACAGATCTGCTTCAATAACTACAGTACCTATTTTTTCACATTAGCCTAAGTGGAAATTTATCCTAGATAGAAGTGACATGACTGTCCTTGATGCAAAATAACAACTGTTCATTTGAATCCTGTCTCCCTAAGTCTGAAATCATATATGACCAGGTTGGATTGTGACACTCAGACTATATTAGCATCCTTCCCTCCCGCACTGTGTGTAGAAGAGGTTCAGCCTGCAGCATGCAGAACTCATGTAAGAGCAGAAGCAGTGAGAAACTGAGATCCACAGACAGAGCTATTTTTTTGATAAATCCTTCTTCCACAACAGCTAAAGCTATCCTTGAAAAAGTCTGGCTGGTTGCTAGTGAAAGCCAAGACCTCTTTCCTAAGATACTAAAGTTGTAACTTTGGGCTTATTTTGCGAGAAAATTTGCATTTTCTGTCCAAGTTCTACCTTAAACACACTAAAATATGTCTCTTCACATAAAAGCTAATTGGAAAAGAGCAAAGAGGTTGATTTAGGGGAAAGAGAATGCTAAAGCTCCAATGTTTTTCTGTATTTCATAAAGCTCTTCCTGTAATTCTTGAAAATGTCTGCATGCCATCAGGTGAACTTAATCTTACCTGAGCTTGTACATCTCCTTTCTCTGCTAAAAACTGGTAATACTGGATCAAGTCTTCTTCTAGCATGCCACTTGCCATTCCTGGATTTTCTACTTCATCTGCTAAGCGAATTCGCTGAACCACTGTGCCACCAGTCAAAGAAATGTCACTAGCAACTGGAAAACAGATAAGTTTTCAGACAGTTTTGTTCCATACAGAAATTACACCACAACTTAGTAAAGCCAGATCTCTACAGAGTTTCAATTTGTTACTCAGAGAGAATGAATTACTTTGACACCCTCTAATAATTAAAGACATTTTAACAGAGATAAAAATAGCATATTGTGATTCAGAGCCAAAATGGATAACTTGTTTAATAGCAGGAATTCTCTGCATTTATATTATTAATGTTGACAGTACTTCTAGTATCTTCTAGCTGAGTAATGCAGAAATACATACAAAGTCAAGAATGTTACCCTAGTAAAAGGTCTTTACCGTGATTAGCTACAAGTCGGTAGTGAGTGAGAGCAGATTCACAGCTCTGAAGGACTCCTATCCCAGCCCAGTACCGGTAACCCTGGAAAGGAAAATATCCAAATATGGGACTATCAGTTATTTGAGAACATACCGCTTGTCAGGTTACAAATTTTTTTCACATTACTTGAGCAAGATTTGACAAGACAACACGCAGGACAAAGGCCACAAGTCCATTGTATTTGCATTACAAGCAACTGACTTGACACCATTAAAGGTTAAGTGTAGCCAATATACTTGAGATATTACTCAAGAAAAAGCAAATAAGCAGAATGACACTTAAGGGTGAACACCTAAAGTCTTTTACTTACACATGTTGCACATATTTGTCTTAAAGCTCACAATACTGATTAAAACAGCACCTTCTGTAAAGATGTTTCATAGCTCTCACTAGACTACAAATGTTAGAAGTCTGATACTTCTGCTTTAAGTCAAGAGATGTAAACATGGTTCATCTAAATTCATAGCGGTATACAGCCTACAATGGGCAGACTTATCCTTACATTAAAAAGGAATAATGGGAAGATACTACTGCCCACCCAATGCATGCCAAGTGGTGTAATATTTGGACAGCGCACTCACATGAAATGAAATCTTACGTTAAAAACTTAAGAGTACAAAAACACTCTTGCATCTGTAAAGTTATTAACAATCTTACTTACCAAAATCATGTGAGCGATCAAATTTCCTCCTAAAGCTCCAAAAGTGTAATACACCAGGGCCTTAAAACAAAATCATTCGTTATTTAACATCTGCCTCTAATATAAAACACAAGAACACACACTGAAAATTTCTAAATTACCTTAGCTTGACTAGAATTGACTCCCAGACCAGATGCATACAGAAATCCAAGAGCCTAGAAATGAAATAAAATTTGTCAGTACACTCTTCAAAAAATCAAGGATCAATTTTCCTGGAATATATATGCATAAAGAAGTCAAACGATAAATCAAAGCTGCAAAGAATATGCCAAGCTCTACCTTCAGTTTGGTACCTGTTATATCTATGCTCTTCCCTGCCCCTTTTAAAGTATGAAGTTTCTAAATTATTCAGTTGCTTAGGATACTAGCATGAATTACTGTTTCACCAGAATTCAGCTGAATGGATCAAAAGCAAGGAACAAATCACTTCCCTGAATGTCAGGTGTAGATCCAGAGGTCCCTAACAGTCAAAGTATCCCAGTTTAAAGACCCTGAAGTGAAGCTCAGCAGTATGTGTCAGGTTATTCATGTACCCCATGTCTCATACATCAGTGCAAACATATGAGAATCATGGCCTTCTCTGGAAGATCTGTATTGTTTGAGTCACTGTCTAACAGATCCTCTGAACTTACTATTTTGCATTTGTTCTGCCATGGGCTACTTGCAACTGTGACTATAAATATAAGTGGTTAAAATGCACAGAGCTGTTTGGCTGAGGTTTTTTCAGAAGTTATTTTTGTTCTCAAGATTTACATAGTTACTGCACTATCTGTAGCACCTGTTACACCTCTGTGGCTCAGAGGAGAAATTAGTAGCACAGAAGAGTGTGAAATATAGACACCTTTATATATACACTATGTTCTAACACTATTCTAGGCAATCTGAAAGCACACACAAAAATCATCTCATACAAATGGTATTGAATTCTAGACCAATAAAAGCCAAGGTCTTCCTTGAGATATAAAGTCTCTAGAGAAAACATGCTCCTGCTTTCTATGGTAAACCAGTACTCTACTATTAAACGGGGAGCAGCAGGAAACTTGGTAGCCAAAGAGTTAAGAGAAAATGGGTAATTGCTTAAGCTGACACTTCCAAGAGAACTAACAGTAAGTATATGCAGATATTGAGTCATTACAATTAATAACACCCATATTTTATAACACTTCATAACAGTAAGTATGAAAAATGCTATAATGTTCAAAGGCTTGTGGATAAAGCAAGTCTCATTTCACTAAACAGTTTTTAAGACTCCTAGGAGTTTATAATTGCTAGATTATAAACTTGTGTGTATATCTACCTAAGACAAAATTGCAAATGAAAAGCCACAACATCCCACGCAAACCACAAGAAAAATATAATACAGTTTCAGAAAAGGTTTGTTGGCTGGAGTCACCTGTATTTACCTGTTTTTTGACTTATACATCCAATCTAGTCAGTCATACAACAGATAAGAAATTAAAAGACCACCACTGTACTCAATTACTGGTAATTAAATAATGTTTTTTTAAACTCAAAGAAAAAGCCTCTCGGGCGCCAAACTGATGCCTAAAAACCGGGAGAAAAACCTCACCAGGCAATATTAGTACAGATAAGATAGAGAGCAACTCTTAATGAAGGCCTTCTGGCTTACAGAGTACAAATGCACGTACAGAACTCACACTTTTATATCTTCTAATTATCATATCTAGTGGGGACATCCAATCCTAAGACCCCTTTTGCCCCTGGTAGTACCCTCAGAACTGCCCCACTGGAGCCCCTCCAAGGGTCTTGAGCCTTCTATCTTGCTACCATATCTCTTGTTATTCCAGACGAGGTGCACATCCCAATGCAATGTTCTTGCTAAAAATCTATTGCCTTGAAAAGATGGTTAAAAGATGGTTAAACCGAAGCTACGGTAATGTGACACACAAACTGTGAGAAAGTAACGGTCTAAAGTGAAAGAAAACTACAGCTACATTAAAATCTACAAAAAGCTAGAAATCTTAAAAATTCTAAGGCATCAGTGTTTACCTTGAGGGTGCAGGTGCCATCTATAAAAGCATATTTACTTACAGAATAAGTAAAATCTATAAAACGATTTATAAACCTATAAAAAGATCTGTAGAATTTAAGGACAGACATACCATTTGGCCTTTCGGAGATCCTTCTTCTGTCAGTTTTTCCAACAGTTCTTTTGATGACTGGATGTTCTGCTTCAGGTAATCCCCAAACAACAAAGCATAAGACACTTTCTCCATGGCCTTGGTATGATTCATGTCAGCTGCTTTCAGAAGATATTGATATGCTCTTAAGAGAAAACAATTTCTTAGTCAACTTGGGGCAAAGAAGATTCCGTTCATAAACCTGAAGATTCTGGAGAAGTGTTTTATTTCTCTGTTTTAGTCTCTATTTTCTACAAATGCATCTACCTATAGTCATTTGTTCCAGCTACTAATCAACCATATATGTAACAACTTATGATTTAAATAATAGACAAGCTATTTTAATGTTCACTCTGCTCCAAAAGCAAAGCACTAGACATTTCCTGTTCGGTGAGATAGACAAGAAGTTTAAGGTCAAATGATCATGCTTTTGCAACAGAACAATTTTAAGTCCTGTACAAGGTATCTAGTAGAACCACTCCTGTGACAGCCTGAAAAAGACTATGGAGTTTTATTTGTTTGAGGATAAAGCCATTCCAGTGAAAATACCAAGCATTGGGCCCAAGAAAACTGCATACATGACCAATTAGGTGATGAAACAGTCAAGCTAACAATGAGAAGGATCTCTGGAAATTCCCTTTTCTATTTCAGTCTCAGAACTTAGGGCAGTCCTTCAAAGTAATTTCACAGCAGCTGGTTTCACAGCAATTATAACCCCCATAACCTTAAACATGGTAACAGTATTGTCAAGCATGATTCAGCTTGGTCTCTCAGGGACCTTTGATAGCGCTCAAAGATTTTTCTTTACCTCTCCTCCTTTCTATTCTCAGACTTGCTTTCTTTCTTTAGGACATACCAAGGCACACCTGGTTACTCATATAATTTCATCTTCTAAGAAGGTTTAAGATGTGCAAGAGAACGAATATCTAATATCGTTTTACAATTCTTACACTCTTTTATACCAAAAAATGCTACTCAGAATCCAACAGATACTGTCTCCCTTTGTCTTTACCAACAACCTTATCTCCACAAACAAATTTAAAGTAGTAATAATGCTCACATAATAATCAGCAGGAAGTCACCACTTACTTATGAAGTTGTCAACATGAGTAACAGGGAGCTCTAAATTAACACAGCCATTCTTAATTATAGTGAAAAGCTGACAACTCTTTAATCACTAATTGGATATATACAGAATAGAGAGCAAAGAGACCAGAATGAACACTAATTTCTTTCTTATTCTTTGATTTTGTCTACAGGCATTACCCTATTTTCTCATACAACACTGGTTATTAGAATTTTAACAATTTGTTGAGCTTAAGTTTAATACTATTTTTATGGTGACCAAAACCATCAGAAAGCAAGAAAAAAAAAAACAGAACAGGACAAGAAATGCCAATTTTTCCCACTTAATCTTTGAAGCAGAATGAGAATGGGACTGTAAGAAACAACAAAAAAAGGACAATTATCTTGTATCATGTTATTCTTCTCCTGGGCAGTTACCACATATAAACTGGGGCTAGAGAACTGCAGCACCATCTTGCATTAAGTCAATGTTTTGATGACACCCACTCTTCAGAAATTCATCTCACACAATTTTTATTGCATTCAAAGGAATGCAGGCATAGATCTGTTTTTCTAAATACCCTGAAATTACTATTTATTTTCAGTACTATCACTGCATAGTTTGTTTTTAAATCCAATAAAGCCCAAAATCCTGGAGAAACTCATTTAAGTTCATTTTGATTTAAGCAAGAATGACCAGACATGTCATCCTTCTCCTGTGGGAGTGGATAAGGTAGACTCACACTTTCTTCTGAGCCTTTTTACTGCTTTCATTAAGGATTTTCATTCCGATCTGATAAACATCCTCAGCTTCTTGCATCTGCCTTCTCTTATTAGACTGCTCTTCAGCTTGAAAAAAAAAAAAAAGGACATTAAGAGATCCAATTATACAGCTCAACACTGTTCCCTCAGAATTCCTATTACTTCTAAAGGAAAAATACAGTCAGAAACATGTTTCTGAAGACCAATAAACCCAAGTGAATACAAAAAGCTGTCTAAAGGAGGTGTTGAGTATCTTGGGAGATGGTTCCTTCTTATGTGATGTCTCTGACGTATGAGTTTGCTGAAAAAAATATTATTTTCATTGCTCGAAAGCAAACTGTGTAGGAAGAAAGGTTCCTCCTTCAGGACATTCCCTAGAGAAGGGTTGCCTTTGTGCAACAAATCAGCAAGTATAATGGGAAATACTGCCAAACCCCTATATTACAGCCTCAAAACTTAAGTGTTTTATAGATGCCTCCACTGTAAGATTTCCTGATTAGCTCTGGGAAGTGGAATTTGCATTAAAACTTTAACCATCATGAAAAATTTGCCTTTGTAACTACTTGTTTATCACAGTATAAAGTGACCACTAATATATGACAGGGACTTCTAGATCCAGAAATAAAGGGCATTAAGAGGACTGAAAACACTAGCTTAAAAAAGCATTCATTGGACAAGAACAAGACATTAGGTTACTTACATTCACAGAAGCCCCACTTTTGATCTTTCTTGTAATCATAGGTTGTTGCACACCAAAGCCTGCCATCTTCCCTCCCATCTGCAGTGCACTCTGCATATTCCTTCTCCATAAACAAAAAGGGGAAGTGGCAAGGTTCACCATCTGCAGTGCCCCCAATAGCTGTCAACACTGAAAATGCATACCCAGGAATTAGATTGCTCTCCTTTATTCCAAAATTAATCTACTACATATAGTAAAGTGCTCCTATGTTGGTTTTAACTGCTATGAACTACAATTAATCAAGTTTCCTGTAAAATTCCTAATTAACAAAAGCCTGAAAAAGCAACTTTTTTTCTAAATAGCACTTGCAAAATATAATTCTTAGTTTTAATTATGAAATAAAGTAGAAGGCATGTGGTTTCTTATATTCCTTAGCTCTAAGTAAAGAAAATACTGTATAGATTAGAGAAGGCAAGTCTAAGTTATATTTTTACTGCCTATCAAAATAAAGAGCCTTTCTCTGCGTTTTCTCTTCTCTGTGAAGGACCTTGCAATGCACCCTTAAAGTACATTCCAGAGCATATTTTAATTTTAGTCCCAGAGTTGACACAACCATGGCAGAACAACACACATCACTAAATGTTACACTGAAAGTACCTGAGTATCACCAGGGATGAAAAGACTTAAGTGAAATCACTATAATGTGGATGGATGGTTATTCTAATCACTACAAGTCCAGTAATTTTCTACTCCTGAATGTACTTACACTGAAAACATTATTTCATTTCATCAATATATTTAGTTGCATTCAAAATGACCTTGAACAACATGATTTATCATTTCTCACACACTAACACTTCAAAGGTTACTGACTTCAGTACTGCAGTATTTTAAAATAACATTAATCTTCTATGGAGACTAAGAATTATCTTTGTTTTTTGAAGATGGAATTATTTCAACTAGACTTTTAAAAAAGTTTTCCTTTTTCACTACGCTAAATCCAACACTTGGGCTCAGCTTCATTTGAAGATGTTCGCAAAGTCGTGCAATTGACAATGTCAATTATACGTTTTTTTCAAGTTAAGTTTGCAATTTTTGTGGTTAAAGAGAAAGGTAGTTCTTTTTTCTAGGGTCTACAATTGAAAGGCTTAAAGACCATACTAATATTAATATTTCGTGTTTATTTTTTGAAGCAAAAGTAAGTCTTCAGGTGTAGTTAGCCTTTTCAAATTGCTCTTCATAACTGAATTCCTTGGCAGAAGTTCCACCACACCACTCCAAGTTAATTATATCACAAGGAGAAGTGTTATTTTCAGTAACTGCATTCAAAAATAATGCGTCTATATGCAATTAGCCTGGAATAATTTCACACATCTGTTAACTACAGAGTAATGTAAAAACTCAAGCTAAGCGTTCATATAACTACAACTGATGGGACCTCTTATCACTGTCATTTGAACAAACTCCAGGATATAAATACTACTTGAGAATTCAAAGTTTTACTTGCTTTGTTTAGTACCTTGTCCCTTGTATTGAAAGCAATTTTACACAGTGCTCTGCATGAGAGCTAGCTGCACACTAAAGTTATGAAATTCTCCCCAGTTCTCTATTTTTGCTCCCAGATAGTAACAAACAGTAACCCCTCCTAAAGCAACACAGCAATGCAATCACAGGTTAAACTGCACACCACAGTTGTTTTACTACATACTTAGAGAATGATAAATACAAAGTGAAGCAAACAATTTACCCAGAGGATAAATTAGCTTTTGTGAAATTGAGTGTGCAAGTAGAAATCTACCTCTTTTACTATGTCTGAATAAAGTATATGGTATTTAATTTTATTTTGTCCTTACTTACATCTCATTTCAGACTTTATGCTGCAGGAACTACTCATAGATTACTTGCAAGTATTGGTTACATTACTGTAAGATTCTTCTAAGTAGGAAAATAAATGCAACAGTAATCGCCAGCTCTGTATAAACTTGTGGGCAGTTTTCAGTAAAAACTGTTAGTATGAAACTTCAGTGTTACAAAACACTACAACACAAAATAATAATAACTAATAAAGGATCATTTTCTTTGCATATAAAACCTCCTCACTCATCAGAAGAGAGCAAGACAAGTTCTTTCTTAGAAGGTTAAAAGCTTTAATAGCACTAATTCTAAATTATTAATTTTTTTTAATGCTCAATATCCTGCAAAATACGTGTGGAAACTTGCAGGACATAATTTTTCCCATGCAATCTCATGACCATACACGGTAGCTAAACTGTATTTAGAAATGCTTTAATGTCCTGTAATGCAATCCTGCCATCAGTGGCTCATTTGGGAGATGTAACATCCGTACCTGAAATATGCTCACTTAAAGAGTTTGCCAGAAGACTGATAAAGGACAGTTTATTCTCCTGACAGAATTCAAGTACTTTTCTTTCAAAATTGCTTTTTATATAAAGCTAGTAATCCTTCCATCCACATTGCTTATTTATTTCATTAGATGTTCCAAAAACTGTGCAAGACTTAAACTTATGGTTTTTGAAACTCACTTGCTGTACTTTGATAGCTGTAGTTAAAAACCTTAGTTGCCAGGGAGCAAGTCATCTGGCTACATTTTTCTGACATGAGATTAAAAGTACCTGAAAGTTTACTTTTGAAATAGGCTTCACTAACTAAATATGGTGCTTAGCTCACTCTTTTGTGGCAGAAAGATATTTAGTGGATTACATACCTTTTACCTGTACAACACAGCACCTATCAACAGCAATAATTAATCCTATTACTGAGTTTTCACAAACTGTATACCAGTTCTGCACTAATAAGGAAGGCTTATTAGAAAACTTTGTGTTTAGTACTAATGAGTACTAATGTACTAATGAGTTAGTACATTACAGAGCTCATCTCAAAACTCCTGCTTTTTTTTGACATTTGAATGAGTTGAGAAGACAAATACCCTTAAGTACCATATAATTAGATTTTTTTCAGTAATATTGAAGATTTACTTTTTAAGAACAAATGAAAAGTCTCCTGCATAGGCTAAGGTACTCAACCATGCCATCTAGTTATCTGCTAGTAACTGCAGTCAAAAAGTCAAATCAAAATTATCTAGTAAAAAAGCAACACTAGAATTTCCTGGGAATTCAGGCACAAGTACATAAGGTTTTACCTATATTTAAAAACTTACTGAAGTTTACATGCAATTTAGATGTTGCCCTAAGGCACTCAATGCTGTTCTAGGAAACTTGTCTTCACATCACTATTTGTTCCCTTTCTGTCAACTGACTCGCTGGGCAAACAGCCAGGGGGCTGAAAAACACTGATGCAATTTCTCACTCTATGGCACACAGGATTGTACTTGAGTCCTACTGAAGCAATCAGGGCCTTCTCCATTTAACAGTCAGAGCTTTCCAGCAAGATGGAAACAATAGAATAATGGAAAACTCTTTCAAATGCATCTCAAAACCACTCAATCTCAATAAATTTCAAAACTTTTTGATGTTACTTTCTAATGGAAAAGGCAGCATTTAACATTCCATTATAGAGAGGTTAAAACACAAGATATTTCATATTATTATTTGTGTTCATCCAAACGCTGAAGTTGTTCAGATGCATCTTTCTTGTCCCTTGTTCAAAAGTCTGTGAACAGTTACCTGGACTCTGCATTTCTGCTTCTTCCAAATCCTGATTTAATAGATTTGACATTTCTAGAGAGTTCAACTCTTCCAGCGAATTCTCTTTTTCCTCTTCTTGACTATGAAAGTTCTCTTCATCCTCTGATTGAGAGTCTGATTTCCCCGATTCAAGGAAGATCTGACCTGCTACTACTCGAGTTCCTGTGGAATGGTCCTTTACCTGGTCCTCTGCAGATAAAGTCTGAAGGAAAGCAGTCACATAATTTAGAAGATTAGAAACCAAAGAGCAGCAGTGGGCTAAAAACCCATTACTTTTTAAAGATATGATTAATTAATATATTAAACAGTAGTATCAAAAGTGTTGACCTACCTTTATCAGCTCTCATTGGCTCTACCCCTTTCAATTCTTGAAAAAAAAAGTTAATTTTTTCAAACTTACAAAACAATGTTAATCCTTTTGATGCACAGAAATTGAGAGAGCAAGAGCTACAGAACATTTTAAAACAGAAATCAAATCACAGTTCTGAATTTCAGACCTTTGCTCTCACTCCAGAAGAAAAACAGAATGACTAGAAACTTATCTCCTCACCTTTGAATCCAGTGATTCATCTTGATTTCCCTCTTCATCTAGAAGAGATGTTATAAGTCAGTAAAATTGGTTTCCATGAGTAATTATCTCAAAAATAAAAATAAGTTTAGTTATAATATTGTATCATGGTTCTGAAATATTCTAGAGTACTACGTTGACCAATGCACTTCAGGAAGACCTTATTAGTGTTCTCAGGAGGAATCAAATGTTTCACAGAAGATCCTATTCCTTTAATTATGCCAACACAGCTGTGTTTTCAATAGTAAAAAAAGTGTGTTTTTTTTTTAAACTCAAATCAAAGTCTGAATTGCTCCAGTCCACCTAAACTACTTAAAAAGGTGTGCATCAAGTAAAAAAGGCCTATGGAACCTAAGGTTTAGTATAAACAACTTCAGTGGAGACCAGAAAGTTACATTATTATCCTCACACTCATAATTAACATTGGCTTCTGTAGAATGCAAATTCATTTTGCTTGACCAGCATATTAAAACCTTCATAGAGAGGTGTCTCTTCCGAACAGTGAGAAATTAGTTTGTCTTTAGGACAGGTAAAAAAGAGAAGATAATCAGAATAGTTTATTTATGACAGTTGTTTTGCAGAATTATTTCTGCAACAATATTTTTGTTCCTGTAACTTAAATGGGCTACTCACTGTGCTTCAAACAACTGTGCTATCATTTTGATGGAAAGCCTCCAAAAGTAACACCACTGAAATATGACTGTTCCCAGTCATCAGTATCTGACACCACCTCATTTAGGTAAACAAAACCTCACTACATTTGAAAGAAGATGCTATAGACCTCCCTCTCTCTGGTACACAACTCACTTAAACCAAAATAAAAGCTCAAAATATAAACAGTTCACTAAGCAAAGCTGCCACTAACTCCTCCTACATTTAGAAATCCCCCCCTTCTGAGGTTCTGGGCTGTCCAATGTCCTGTAGCAGTGGTAAGGCATTGACAGTCTGGAGACCTGCACTATGACTAGAAAAGAAGTCAGTGCCCCATACATGAGTCACAGCATTGGGTGTGTTTCAGTTGGCTATGAAAGGTATCTGCCCAAATACTGAATGACAACAAAACTCTCCAAAAGTTTATAGAAATCTGCTGACTTCCTGGAAGCATTTGACAAACAAAACTTGCATGCTTTTCATTCACATGCAAGTAAAGTGTCTTACCAGAGAGAAATCATCTCTGAAGCGACAAATTACAAACATGACACTTGACTGATACATGTTTTGAAGTCTATGACTACAACAGAGCAACTGTGGGCATTTGCAATGAAAAGATTCATCTTGGAAATCGCTTTCTGGAGTTTAGCTTCCATATTGTTATTCGAAGTATAACCTTTGATTGGAACAAGTAAAAAGATGAGGGAGAATCAACCGTAAGCTGTAACAGCATAATAAAAACAAAGAAAAAATGCTAAGGCTTAAAAGTGAAGCTGCGAAACTACGGTGACAAGAAGTTTGAGAGCGCAACTGAAACAAATGACAGCCCGTTCAGGATGGCGAAGAGGATGTAAAGCTCAAATAGTTTGACTGCCAACAGACATGGAATTTAAAAGGATCTAGAACAGTCAATATGGATAAGTAGCTGTACTCTACATGTCAAAAAATGAAAGTGTGTAGAGCACTTCAGAAGAACTTGCGGAGACGGCAAAGAGCACTCCAGATAAAACAGACCCTGCAAGAAGCAACCAAGACAGCATGAGAACAAACATCAATTTGGAAAAAAACATCAAGAGGCACAAGTTAAAAACAAGGCTAGCTGCATTTTTGGCAGAGACCACACTGCTTTATCATCCTGAGGAATAATGTGGTAAGTCATAAGAAGTTCTATCACTGAACTTTCAGATCACCATATAACAACTGTTTTTTAAATACACTAAAAGTACCTATACATTTAGGATACTTGCTGGCATTTCTATTTCAAAACTATAAAACAAAATTGAATTGACCATATTTGCCACAAACTAGTTTCTATTATCCTAAATAATTTTGATCCAAGACCAAATGCCACCTTTAAACTTCAGAGCTTGTCGAGACATTCAGACGTGCTTCCGGAGAAGGGGAAAACTGAGACAGGATAACTCACCCAGTAGCTTATATACTCCTTTAAATATATATAAAGTACTTGTGGAGTAACTGTTATTGCAGTAAGAAACATCATGCTTGTTTTTTTTTTAACCACTACACCAGCCAGGGTGATTGTTTTTGTCTGCTCAAAACTAGTGTATGTGCCTGATAGCACTAGAGCTTTCTAGTGTTTTGGTAAAGGTTTGACTAACTGATTTCCATTTCTAGAAGGTTGACAACAAAAGACCACACAGTGTCAAATATAAATAGGTTATACTCTCTATGCACACATATCAAACAACATTTTTATTGTAACTTCATATGCAAGGCAAGAGACACCCGAGCAAGGCAGAGCTCATTAAGAGTTTGGTCTTCTTCCTTGAAAATAAATAAATCTATTTCCTTTGTATTGCATCATTTAAAATTCCTCTGAAGGAACCAGCTTCCTTATTAAGAAGTTGTACTTCAACAATCGTTTTCAAACAGTGGTTTCAAAACAGTGCTAAAGCAAACCCAGAAATATTAATTTAACTTTTCTTAACTCTGAGACTTCCTTCTAAGGTAGGCAGATGAGGCTGCAGTGATGACAGATAATGTGACTAGAGGAGGGATCACTTGCAGCCTTGCTGTTTCACAGAACTGCTGACTAATATGCACCAGCTACTCATAGACGTATGTTTACCTCTATGAAACTGTTAAAAAAACTATTCTGAAAGTGTTAATAAAAGGTCTGTGGAAAGTCACTGGTGGACCTAAGAACAGTTTATTAGTCAAGGCTCAGCTAGTGAACAAAGTCACAGATGTTACGTTTGTGCACCTGCTTCAGAGATTAAAGCTGATAGTTTAGTTTGTTTTTCCACACTTCAATTAAAAAAAAAACAACCTGACTTTTTCTAAAAATTTGGATCTGTTACCAGAGCTGCCTAATTCTATAAACCTCTTCTGAAAAGGCCAAGTGGAAATTAATCTTAGCATTTGTTAAACATATAAGGGACATGCAACGATATATTAAAAGGAGAAGGTAGGTAAAACTACTTGTGGCTGAAGTGGGCAGCTGACAACATTGTACAGAAAGCTTCACTTACAAACAGTGCTGAGCTGTGTAGACACTGCTGGGCGCTCTCATGCTCTAGAGCTAAAAATTTTGTTTCAACTATCCACACTTCATGTATAATTAAAATCTGCTTTAAAAAGTATTCATTTTTCCTCAATTAGAAAGACCAGTATTCAACCAGTCTATGTAAATATAGCAAAAGTACTTTGGCAGCCTATGCGAGAGAAAAAGATTGTACCATATGCTAGATAAAGATTCTACCATTTTGTGAGAATTACCATTTTCAAGAGAGCACTAAAGAGTGAAGGGTAGAAACAAGAAGAGTTATGCAGTGTGATTCAGCAAGAAAGTCCTTAGCTCAAGGGAGTTCAGCAGTTCCAAACTTCTGCTGTATCAGAAGAACAAATCAATTGCCATCAGATAAAGCTAAGGCACTGCTACTACCAGACAAGAAATACTACTACTTTCAATGTTACAGTGGTCATCACGTTCAGGAAACAGCCAAAATTCAGTGAGCGCAAGCAGCTGGCAACCTCCCAGAGCTCTGATGAATGCCTCAGCTGATCACTGCAGTCAGTTTCCTTCTAGTTTTTGCCAAGCTCTTCAAGCCTCGAACACTATCACAACAAAGCAACTAGTAAGAGTCTGCCTAGAGCAGCGATCTTCTAAGTGGAGTGTGTGCATCTCAGGGGGGTGTGCTAGCCAACACACCGGGGCTGCAAGAAGAAAATACTTTTTGTACTGTTACCTTTTCTTAATACAGTGTTCATTCCACCTTTATTTCATTCTTTTCTCATCTGTGTTTTTGTGCGTGTTTTATGATGTACATAATATGTTAGGATAATAGTACATCAATGTCTAACATTAAAAATACACTTAAGAAGCATGCTCAAAAATCTTTCTATATAGAGGGGTGCATGAACAGACACAGCTTGGCAAAAAGTGTTTTACAGCACAGAGATTTTCTGTGGTATTTTAGTAATTTCTTTCAATGCTTTTGTGACAGTGACCAGACCTTGAAAGGGAATGCAAACTCTGTTTATCCAATTCTTGCAGGAAAAAAGGAAATCTTAAGAAAAAAATTACCTCAGACTGCTTCTCATCAAATTTTCAACTGTTGTATTCAGCACAGAAACAGATTCGATAGCATAGATGCTACTCCCATTACACAAACCTTTAAAACACGCAGTGAGTTAAGAAAAATCCATAAGTAGCATCTATTCAGCAAGAATAGTTCTAACGTATCCTTGGCAGCAAGTAAATTGTTCCAAGCTACAATCTGTGCAGTGTATTCATTTTAGTCCAACTAGAAGATTGAGATATAGGTCAACCGTCACCCTGAATAAAAATCTTTTTTCCAGTCTCCTTGCAATTGCTGGCTGACTAGTTACAGAGCCGACTCTCCAGCAGTTCCTCCGTAAGAACTGAGATTCCCTGTCAGGCAACAACGCAACAAGTCTAGGGACTGGTTTTCAGTTATGTAAGCAAAATCAGACAGGTCAGGGAAAGCCATTGAGCTCTGTCCTATGAAAGAACAGGTACTTAAGTTCCCTACAGGTATACGACTCTGCTCATTTGTCCTACCCGTTAACGGGACAGTATGAAAATGCCTGCCTATGGCTGAAGTTAGCCACGGAAGGTGTAGAAGACTCAGAGGAAGAATCACTTCCTCTCTTCAGGCAGAATGAGAACATTTCTACCTCTTAGTCTGTGAACAAGAGGAAACAAGCCCAAGAATCATGAAACATTGGCAATCAGGAAAAAAAAAGGAATTTTGTCAACGTTCTTAATGAATGACCAACAGAAGGAGGCCGTTGCTGCTGTAATAAGCAGAAGAAAGTCAGCTTCATCTAGAAAATACACATATGCTTAGCATTTTTTAGCTGCTTTTGCCAATTCCCTGTGGATTTCTTAATATTCTTTTCCCACTCCCAGTTTTAAACTCCTTCATAATTTGTATTACTATCATATGATTAAAAGAGTAGTGCCCATTTCTTTAGGCCAGAGTTTTCTTGCATTCACCTGCAGTTTTCAATAAATCGATTTAACCAAAATTTATGACTACAGAGTTAATATTTAAAGCTATAGTTAAAATACTTCTTACAAAAAACAAACAAACAAACAAACCCACATTCCACCATTAAAATCTGCTCCTAAAGTCAGGGAATGTAATACTTGAACCCTTTTTACTCATCCTTCTTAAAAGCCCTCCCTTCAACATACTCATATCCCAGATGACTCTTTCCAGACCAGACATTAGGAACAAACAAGTATTCAAGGAAGCATTTAACACACAGTTGTAAGGCATATAGCAGAAAGTGATACTGCTACTGTTGGAAATCAAAATATGAAGTAATGACAATTTTCTTTCAGAACGATTCTTGCCAAAAATTGGAGCAAGAAAGGTATTCCTCTTATAGTCTGCTGACAAACAATGGACTCTGAACACCCTCTCAATTAATTCCGGACATGAATGAACAGTTTTACCTCACAGTAGCTTTTTAAGTTTGTCAACATCTCCTAAGTCTTCATTCATGTACTGTACTGTGTGCTTTCTTTGGCTTACTAATTGTATTAGTTCAATTGACTCTAAACATAAGGGTCATAGAGGCTGAATTAAACTACTAGAACTTCATACTCACAAACATATCTTTGTGATAGTGGACAAATAGTCAAGACAGTAGAGTTGTATGCTAGTACAGGCACTGATGTACACTTGACCAGCCCTTAATTTTGTCACCTAATTTCCATGTACATAACAGGTGGTTCATCTGACATTCACAGTCTCTTCTTGCCTTAGCTTTTTTTCTTTATATACATTATAAATGAGAGCACACAATTCAAAGTGGCTACATGTTCCTGGCTTCACAGAACTTGTCTGTATCTTTTCTATAACTTGGGAAGTGCTCTGCTGGCTTACAGAGTGACGTACAAAGCTCGAATAATCTGAACTCCAGCAACAGAACTTCAAATTTCAACTTTCTACAGCATAAAGGAAAATGAGCCCCAAACCACTGAACTTACTTTCCTGAAATAGTGTAAAAGCACATCCCCAGTAGCACTGGATAAGGCTGTCTGCTAAAGTACTGGCTTCTGGCTTCAAAAGTACTATATAAATAAATGCATTGCACATCCCCCTCACCAGTCCATGGGGGAAATAAGGGTGTGGGAGGTAGAAATCTTAGGAAAGGAAGTAGATGACAACACATGAGAAGCACACGGAACCTGAGCTGCATAACAACAAAATAAGCACGAAAAAAGTATGATGGGGACACACACAACGCAGGACGCGGAAACGCTCTCCCTATATATCTGGGTGAGAAAACTGCTGTGACAATGCCGAAATCAGCATTATCAGCGCCTCGGCGAGAAAATGCGTGCTGGGGAGGACAAAAGCCTCACCCGGGTTTTGAGCAGCGCAGGCACCACGAAGTGGGCTCCCAGTGAGCTGCTCAAAGGCGGGCACCGCACTGAGCAACGCGGCCACCCCCGCCAGGCCTAAGGAGCACCCCGGTGAGGCGAAGCGCCGGCTCGGGGATAGCTGCGGCCCCGCCGCCCCCCGCACTGACGGGAGCCCCGCTCCCGTTCCCCCGCTCCTCCTCAGAGGTCGGTGCTGCCCCCGCGCACCCCAAAGCCCCGTCGAGAGCACCGGGTCCCCTCCCTGTCGCTGCCACCCCCGCGTCCCGCCGCGGGTGCCAAGACCCCCTCACAGACACGGCGGCAGCGCCCGGCGCCCCTCCCCCGCCGCACACCCGGGGGGCGAGGCCGCCGCAGTGCTGGGGCCCAGCGGGGCGCGAGGGGGCGGCGCCCCGGTACTTACCGGCCGCGGGCAGCGCTCCGGCGCAGAGCAGCACCAGGCTCAGACCCAGCGCCAGGACCAGCGCCCGCCGCCCCATCCCTCCCGCCAGCTCTGCGGGGCCGCCCGAGCGCCCCGACCCCGCGCCCTGGCCCCGCCCCCCGCACCGCCCCCGCCAATCCGCTGCGGCGTCCGCGGCCGAGCACGGGCCGCTGGCGGCCGTACACGGGCAACGGCTGGGTCTACATGGCCCTCTCCCATTGGCTCGGCGTGCCCATCCGTCGCCGGTCACGCCCTTCCGTCAGCCAATGGCGCCGCCCGTGTCTCAGAGAGTGCCGGCTGCGCGAGTGCTGGCTTCCGAAACGGCGCCTTCCATTGGCTCGAGTGCCACTCCTACAACACCCACAGTACCTTGCGCTGGCGGACGTGCCCCCGCAGGGATCCACAGACGGGGACTACATCACCCAGAACCCCCCGCGCAGGACTGCGCTGGGAGGAGCGCGGCGGCGCCGCCTGCAGGCCGGGCCGCGAGACGGCGGGATTGCCGGGAACGGAACACACCTCCTTGCTTGGGAGTAGGGGGAGCGGGCGTGAATTGAGTATCTGTCTAGACCGGCACAGATGGAGTATATGAAACGTAAAGAGTGTAGTTAGTAGAGCTTTATCTTCAGAAAGGCATCGGTTCTGGAAAGGGGCTGAGCAGTGTGGGACACAACTCTTCGGTTCTCATAAGAATTGCATCTTTCTGTAGGTCAATTCAAAAGGAAACAAGGAAGGGCAACTAGCAGTGCGACCTTTAATGGACTGAAACATGTCTAGGTAGTAACTATTACTGCCTCACAGGACTGTAACGGTACGCAATGCTGTGCTGGGTTAGGAACTGCATTTGTCCCACTGCCCAAATACTGATAGGCCATCTCATCCTCACAGTGCTGCATTTGGGGTCTCTGTAGGGTGAGAGCAGCCACCAGTGGCTGTATTTCTCCCATAGGAGACAAGAGCAGAAGCTGTGAAACGTTCTGTCCCACCCAGGGCTGGCTGAGGGATTTTCTGCCTGCCAGGATAGGGTCTGCAGGCAGCGAAATGCCGGCACCGCTTCAGCCAGGAGGTGCCTCAGTAGCATGTAAGTGCCTTGGATAGAGCTAATGAATAGGTCTGATTCTAATTAGGAGAATACTGAAGTACCAGTCAGTTTTTTTCTATTTGCAGTGCTGAACAATGCACATCGGCTTTGGGAAAGCCAAGCAGCACCTGTGGCATGGGAGCATCATCTTGGTGCAGGGCACTTCCCTGCACTTGGATCAGGCCTAACCTTAACCTGTGCTGTGGTCAATGGAACAGTGTTAAATGAACCTGTCTGTGTATGTCACTCCTTGGAGTGGAGCACCTTGCAGGAGCCAGGGCAACTGGACCAAGGTGGTGTGAGAGGAGGGGAACCCCCGCAATGTGGGGAGTGGTGTGAGCCCACCACGTGTGGCAGTGACTGTTCACACGGGCGGGACAGGCCAAGCCTGGGAGGCAGCACAGGGGCGCTGAGGTGACATGAAGACTTGGCCCCAGCACAGGAGATGGTTCCAGTCTGCCCAACTGTGGAACTAAGGCAGGGGTCAGTGGTGCAGGTTTGGGTACCTACAAGCGTGGCTCCTGTGAGAAGCTGCCAGAAGCTTCTCCTATGTCTGATAGGGCCAATACCAGCCAGCCCCGGGACAAGGCTGCTGCTGGCCAAGGCCAAGCCAATCACAGATGGCAGTAACACCTCTGGGGAAGGGGAAAAAGTTACTGTGCAATGGCTGCGGGAGAGAAGAGTGAGAATATGTGAGAGAAACAACTCTTCAGACACCAAGGTCAACAAATAAAGGAGGGGGAGGAGATGCTACAGGTGCCAAAACAGAGGTTCCCCTGCAGCCTGCGGTGAGGACTATGGTGAGACAAGCTGTCCTCTTGCAGCCCATGGAGGTTCATGGTGGAGCAGAGATCCACCTGCAGGCCATGGTGGACCCCATACCATAGCAGGTGGATGCCCAAAGGAGGCTGTGACCCTGTGGGAAGCCCATGCTGGAGCAGGCTCCTGGCAGAACCTGTGACCCTGAGGAGAGAGGATCCCACTCTGGAGCAGGTTTACTGATAGGACTTGTGACCCTATGGGGGACCCATGCTGGAGCAGCCTGTTCTTGAAGGACTACACCCCGTGGAAGCAACCCAGGCTGGGGTAGTTTGTGAGGAATTGCAGCCCATGGGAAGGACTCACATTGAAGAAGTTCATGGAGGACTGTCTCCTATGTGAAGGACCCCATGCTAGAACAGAGTAAGAATGTGAAGAGTCCTCCTCCTGAGGAGGAAGGAGCAGCAGACACAAAAATTGATGAACTGACTGTAACCCCCATTCCCTGTCCCCCTGTGCCACTAGGGGCAAGAGGCAGGGAATTTGGGAGTAAAGCTGGGGAGGAAGGGTGGGGAGAGGGGAAAGGTGTCTTTAAGATTTGTTTTTATTTCTCATTACCCTACTCTGATTTGATTCATGATAAACTAATTTTCCCAAGTCTCTTTTGCCCATGACAGTAATTGGTGAGTGATCTCTCCCTGCCCTTATCTTGACCTACAACCCTTTCCTTATATTTTCTTTCCCCTGTCCAGCTGAGGAGGGGAGTAATAGAGCGGCTTTGGTGGCCACCATGTGACTGGCCAGGGTCAACTCACCAGAGCTGCCCAGAGCCCTTGTGGTACTCCCAGCCCCCGAGATGTTCAAGACTTAAGTGAACAAACCTCTCCTCAGCCTGACCCAATCAGCCCTCCTGCAAGCAGGGGTTGGGCTAGGTGACCTCTGGAGGTCACTTCTAAACAAATTCATTCTATTTCTAAAGCTGTGTGTGTAGGGCTAAGTGAACTGGAGGAACAAGAGGAAAAATATAATAGGGGAAGCAGCTATTTTTTTCTGAATTAATTAATCACCTTCCAAATAAAAAACATTAGGTAAAATTGCAGACTGAGTTAGTTCCGATTAATTTGGTATTTGCTGTACTCTAAAAGCTTGGTAAATTTATTGCTGCCATTCCATTTACATGTGCAGCAGCCATAAAATTCCCATTACTTCTCTTAATCAGTTTTACATTTTCTTCTCTGAAGCTTTGAATGGAAGCTTAGGTATTTTTGCAGTGTTTTTTCTCTCTATTCTATTCCAAAATGTGGTGGTATCTTTTATGCAACAGTCCAAGTGACCAGATGAATAGTAAAGGCTCAGATTTCGTTCTCTGTGTTTTAGGTGTATGTTTTCTCGAAGTATTATCTAATCTAAATTTTCAAGAGGTTTTTGAATTGGACCTTTTTGAATACTGCCTAGTACTTGTCTGACATGATGTAATATTAGACATTCTCTAAGTAGGAGAATGGAAGTGTGCGAGTTAAGTTTCGAGGAGTTTAGTGATATGCATTAGAACTTTATGAGTATTTCTCATACTCTTTTGCTTGCCTTCTGTTGCTATAGTTTGATCATACAACTTTCTGTGTTGTAGCAACACTGCTTTTTACTTTGATTGTGGAAACTTTCTTGTAAAACTTCAGAAGTGGGAGAGGTATGAAGCTTGGTAGATTTTGAAGAACAATTTCCCAAGAACCATCCTTGTAGAATGTTCTTATGAAGTTTGTTCAGCTTGCTTTTAAAAAATTAAAAGGAACAAGCTTCAGTTACCTCTCAGGGAAGGTTTCTGTCCCAAAATACACTGTCTTTGTGACAGGTTTTTCTGACAGAAAGGACAAATCTTTTATTCTTTTAAGTTAGTGTACAAAAGATAGTTTTGCACAGACTAATTTTCATATGTTTTTAATGATTTTTTTGTACTTTATTTTACAATGTGTTTTTAAAGCTTTTGGACGCTTACTTCTGAGAAAACAACTACAAGGAGAGAAATGGTCCTAAATCTCCAGTGTTCATGGCTGTAGGAGGGTTATGATTCTCGCAAGGCCAATATGCAGAGTAAGAGACACAATACAGTTGTTAATTAAGCAACCTGAGGGAATAAAGGTGAAAATTGCTAAGATTAGTATCACCTGGTCTGTGAAATCAAGTTCCCAATCACACTTGGAGAGAGAAGCAGTGATGGAGAGAGGAAAGAATATTCTTATATTTTATGTTAGAAAAAGAGTTGTTGGCATGGCTTTTATGAGGACTCCAGTCAAGAAGAACAAGAAGGATGTAGCTCTAAGAGCTGCCAGCCAGTCTAGACCAGTAATGAATTGTAGAGATTAATTAGACAACATTATGAACTACCAGCATTCACATAAACAGAAATGCAGATAGCCCAGGCCTGTTTCTCCTCTCCAGCTGGTAAGGGTTAAAGCTCATTAGTGAAAACATCAGCCCTTGCTTTCTAGCTCCCCGAATACATCAGCATTCACAGATCTAATACCAGTGTGGACTCTAATATCCATGCCTAGACTGGTGGCCCTTACTCATTATGCAGGCCCTCCCCTACTTACCAGGTAGTCTGGCTTGATCTTCAGTAGGAAAAACAGATGCACGCACTTGTGCACCATTCTCACAAGCACCCTTTGCTCACACATCCCTCAAATATTACATCTCCCACTGGGTGGTGATCTAATGTCCATGCACGGACCCTGTGTCCCTGACCTGGTTACTGATTCTGACCTGGAGTCTTTCCAAGTACAGGTCTTCAAGCTTAAGGTTCACCGGCAAAGTATGCTTATGTGTACACATGAATGTACACACGTATATATGCACAGTTAAATTCTCTAGGCAAGTATAAACAGTGTGGTGTCTTCAACTGCTGGCACTTAGATTTACAGGCTCTGTAAGCCACAGTCCCTGCTCCAGTTGCTGGCATTTAGACCCCAGCAGCACACACCCCATTCCCAATGGGGGTATTATCCCTTCCCCAGTTGCTGGCACCCAGATCTCAGTTGTATTCTGGTCTCTCTGTTGTCACCTGGATCTACAAACCTGGGGACCCATGGTCCATTCTCCATCTGATGGCAACTGCACATTGTAGCACTCGCATAGGATAGACTGAGATTACAAAGGCAAGTCAATAGCAGGATTTATTAAGAACAGGTGTAGGGCTCAGACAAGTATCCCGTGTTTATTCCTCTGATATCCACCCTTATCTCTCACTTTCCTTGCCTTTGTCACTTCCCACAGAAATCCTATAATTTTTACATAACCCCCCCAAGTTCTTTCCGTTATTCCATGGTTTTTTTTGGTATACTCTCACAAAGCCTCTCAAACATCCCATCATACCCATGAAAGTCTTGATTTCTTCTCTGTTCCCTCCTCCCACTCCCTCTCACACCCCCGTGCCCCTGCCTATGCCTGAATAGTTCATTTTAACAGCCCATCAATCAGTGGCTGAAGAGTTCTGGTTATTGTCTACCTTATTACCTTCTCATTGATATTTGTGTGACTGTTTGTTTTATTGCTTTATCACTTTCCTTGTTACTTGTTACTATTACACTGAATAGCCCTTAACTGGGTAGTTTAATGAACCTTAACGTACATTCTACATAGTCTTACTGTGGGATAGAGGAAAATGCTCTTGTTTGTTTAAGGTCCTGGGATCATGCTGCCTTTTTTATTGGTTCTGGTTTTCCCTCTGTTATTGAATTACTGCTATCACTTGCCTTTTTTTTGTTGTTCATTTTCTCAGAGGAAGAGCTCCAGTTATCTTCAATGAGATTTCCTATAGGATTTAATGAAACCAGAGTATTACATGCTTACCACAGTTGTAGTGTTACAGTCCCAGAGGCATGAGTGAGTTGCTTGTATAGATTTCTTCTGCCTCTGAACTGTGCTGAGAGCTTCAGCTCTCTGCCTAGTGTGAACCTTCCAGCAAGGACTCT
Source organism: Pipra filicauda (assembly GCF_003945595.2). NCBI lineage: Eukaryota > Metazoa > Chordata > Aves > Passeriformes > Pipridae > Pipra > Pipra filicauda. Next base: position 2,321,494 of record NW_024104975.1, on the reverse strand, counting down.
TGGTGTGCTTGCATTAAAAATGAGGTTGGCTCATTTTGGTTGCATTAAAAATCCAGTTGGCTATGTGCTCCAGATCCTGTCTTTAGATGACAATGAATAGCAAACACAAATGAGTTTGCAGGTGCTACAGCATAACAGATTCCAGCCTACTCTAGAGATAAAGGGTAGTGACATGAGGTTGACCTGGGTACAAGTCTGGTAAAAACATAGCATTTATAATTTAAAAACCATTTTCATTATTGATTAAATGCTGTGTAAAATCAGTAGAATTCTATTCTAGTCCCTAATTTTCAGAAGCTGGACAAAATGAGGAAAAATACTTTTATTTAGAAGCAACAGAGTCTAACTATTAAGGGTCTATAATTGGAAATAGGAAGTGATGGTCTGTTCCCTTTTCATACTGCTGCACAGAATCACCTCCTTCTACCTGCAGGCCACCCTCTTCCCAATGCACCCCAGGATAGCTTTGGCCATCCTGGCCTCAAGGGCACACTGCTGGCTCATGGTCAACTTGTCATTGATCAAGACTCCCAGGTCTTTCTCAGCAGAGCTCCTCTCTAGTAGGCCAGCCCCCAACCTGTACTGGTACTTGAGATTATTCCTCCACAGCTGCAGGACCCCACACTTGCCCTTATTGAACCTCATTAGGTTTCTCTCCACACAACTCGCCAGCCTATCAAGGTCTTGCTGAAAGGCAGCACAGCCTTCAGGTGCATCAACCACTCCCCCTAATTTTGTATCACCATCAAACTTGCTTAGGGTACCTTCTATCCTTTTGTTCAGATTGTTGACAAACAAGTGGAAGCACGCACGTACATGTGAATTTAGATATATTGAGAGTTTTGGACATGATTTGCAGAGAGACATCTCATGAGTTGCAGTGGAAATTAGAACTAATGCTGCCTGCAAGCTAAAATTTTCATATATGTTGCACCTTACTTGCACTTATGGATGTATCAGTGTCAGTTATTTTAGTGGCAATTTCTAGAATAACCTGAATTACTTAGAAGTAAAAAAACCTCAAAGGGACTGAAAGCTTTCAAGGAAAAATAGGACAAGATAACTAGTACGGCATGGAAATGGGTTCAAGGGTGAGACCTGGTTGTGATGTTTTTCTTTCCAGCTTGTGAGCCCTTTTCTTGAAACTTTCTGTGCTGACTGTAGGCTCAGGACTAAAGCCAGAGCTGTGCTCAGTGATCAGGCAAGTAACAGGATATTTATTATAGGAATAGAGCTGGGTAGTAACTGGGAAACATCCCCAGCGTTGTAATTCTGGGAGGTACACAACACCAGATAAAGAAAAGTGCATCTCTGAGAACATCATATTTTGCTATATTGACTGTCCCCATGTCTTCTGTGAACTCTCACATATCTAATTTGTGTTTACATTGTGACAACGCTGTTGTTTCTGCGGCTTTTTTCACAGTTCGCTCTTAAATATGGCTAGTTACTATTCCTAATAGTTTGCTTAGAAAATTTGAGTCATTCAGCTGGAAAAACAGAAAAGAATCACAACATTTAAACTATCATTCATAAATAAACAGTCTTGGCACTCATGCAGAATGTAATTTATTTGGAAAGATGGTTCAACAAATGCTTGCAAACAATGAACATGCTTGGGGGAATAATTTCTTTTTTTAGGTTATTTGGGAATAGGGAATGGTAAAAACTGGTTACCTGTATATATTTAGAAATATGTATGTAGAAATAATTTACATCTAAAAGAACCTAATACTTGATAGTGTAAGAGATCAATATTAAGGATAGATGTCAGCCCACCCAAGATTCTTTTAAGCACATCATCACAGAACTAACTCGGGGTGTAAAAAATGGAACTAGTAGAAAGCCAGGGCTGAGGTGTATGAGTTGAACTCTGTTCCTCAGGAGTGGAGCAGAAGTACAAATTTTGCCAAGGCATATTCTTGAGTTTTGAGGAGGACTTCCCCATTGTGGGATGGGGCTGTTTTCAGGCCTTGGTTCTGTAGCTGCCGCAAGTGAGGTGGTGTAGTCAGTTGTGTGCCTATAGGGCAGAACAGGCCACTGGATGTTGAAGAAGGCAAGATGAAAATCATTGGTTGCTGGCTAGATGTACAACTGCATTTCCTTGCTTCAAGTGAAGCCTGCACTGGTCTTACCTTGCCACCAAATGATGTTGTCACATTGATTCACACAAAGTTCCCCCTGCCATCAGTTTCATTGTCTTTGTTATGTCAGGCCCCTGATGCACTAACAATGGTCTAGTGATCAGATGTCTAGAGAGAGAATAATGGAAGAGTATTAAACCTATTTTATTTTGAAAATTTTTGCTTTGATGAAAAAGCTGTTTTCTCTAATTATTTAGCTGCTCCTGTTTAGGTTTAACTGTAGTTAAAAGTGTAAGCTGCAGAGTGAGAGGGTCTTGCATGCAGTATGTGAATGAATGGTAGTTGAGTTTATACTGAATTTGACATTCGTGAATTCATATAATCTAATACAGGTCTAAGTGGCTTCATTTTCACTGCAAGCTGTTCATATGCTTGAGAGTCAATTTTACATACTTAACAAAAAAGTCTCATGGGAGAGAAACAAAAGGCTCAAGGAGAAGAGAGAAATCAGTAATGGAACAGGGAGATGAATAAAGGAAACAGGAAGGAAAATGGGAATAAGAAAATGCAGTTGAGGAATGATTACAAGAGCTGGAAAAATGTGGACGGAAATCGCTGTAAAAAGCTCTCATAGGAGAGACTGCCCAGATGTTCCCATGTGCAGACCTGTAGTGTTGGTGGGGAAGGTAGAATTTATAGAAGCTTTAGCTTTCCGTTGCTTGGCAAGTGTGCCACAAACTCCTGTGTTTCATGGCTTGACTGTAGCCCTACAACAGTCTTTGAATTTTCTTTGATGGTTCTTTGAATGTGTCAGTTTTGTGGTCAGCAATGCTAAAGCAGGTTGAACATTCTGAATTTTTAGGAAAATAGATTAAAAAAGGGAGTTCTGTTCACTGTATCTTAAAAAGGACATAATGGGAGTTAATAGAAGATACACATGAAGGCACTGAGGGTGTTCAGAAAGATGGACCACCTTCAAAGTTAGAGGAAACTAAATGGACTAGATCTGTTTTTCTTGGGAAAGAGGCAGTTGAAAAAAACTTACTAAATGTTTATAAAATCACAAGTAGTATGGGGAAGACAGGAGAGAATTACCATTTCATAGAATCATAGAATCAAAGAATGACTTCTGTTGGAAGGGACCTTAAAGATCATCTAGTTGCAACTCCCCTGCCATCGACAGGGATGTCATTCAGTAGACCAGGTTCCTCAGAGCCCCTTCCAACCTGGCCTTGAACTCTTCCAGGGATGGGGCATCCACAACTTCTCTGGGCAACCTGTTTCAGTGCCTCACCACCCTCACGGTAAGATGTTTTCCCTAATATCTAATCTAAATCTACACTCTGAGTTTGAAGCCATTCTCCCTTGTTCTGTTACTACATGACCTTGTAAAAAGTCCTTCTCCATCTTTCTTGTATTCTCCCTTCAGGTACTGGAAAGCCACAATTAAGTCACTCTGAAGCCTTTTCCAGACTGAACAATCCCAATTCTTTTAACCTTTCCTCATAGCAGTGGTGTTTCATCCTTCTAATCAACTTGGTGACTCTCCTCTGGACTTACTTCCCCCACTACCCCCAAGTTCTTCTTGGCAAGGCTGCTCTTGATCTGTTCATCCCCCAACCTGTATTGATACCAGGGGTTGCCCTGACCCAGGTGCAGCATCTTGCACTTGGTCTTGTTAAACGTCATGAGTTTCCTTTGGGCCCACTTCTTGAGCTTGTCCAGGTCCTTCTGGATGGCATCCCATCCTTCATGTGTGTCAACTGCACCACTCAGCTTGGTGCCATTTTGTTTCCATTTATTGGACTTCCATTGGTGGCTGAATAAGGGAAGTAATACACAAATGCATTTGCCTGTTAGAGAATCACAACTGTATCGTCTACCAAGCAAATGAGTGGTAACATCAATGTGTACATGTTTCTAGCCCATTTTAATGGACCGTAATTTCTGCAAAATTATGTTACTTTTGACCAAGGCAGAGAATTATGGCAGTGAAATCAGGCTCATTTTGTGTATTCAACATGTTCTGAGGAGACAAATTAAACCCAACTGAGATCTGGATGACATGTAACTGTGCCATTAAAACACACTGTTCGGTTTCATAAACATGACCTTTAGTAAGGTCATTCTAATGTGGTTACACAGCTCTTTGCTCCTAAGTGGCTCATATTTCTGTTTTTCAGAAACAGAGTTACATGCTGTGTCTGTAAGACAGGTGAGAAATAAATTGGAACTAATTTTTCTTATTACTGTGTGTCTCATAAAATTTTGTGCCTTGTTAAAGTATACACAGGTGTCACAAATAGCTTTAGAGTTATGGCACTCAGGTTAAGGTATTGCCAGTCAGAGGTGATTTAAAATGGATTTTTCATCTGTTGCTCCAGGAATCTGAGCTTTCCAATGGGTTAATTAGGGCAAGCATTCATCAGTTCACACCATGGATTTTCACAGTGGGAAGGAGTACAAACTGCACTTCAGATTTTTTTCTCTCTGGTGCGATTGTGAGTTCTAAATGTTTTAAGTATTGGTCTTTTTTGACTCCACAGCATTCTCTCAGGACAGTTGCATTGGTGATTGGCTTACTTCTGTTGTGATCTTGGGTTTTGTCTGCTTAGCTGCTCTGTAGCCCACAGTGCACAAACAATTTTGATGGAGCCCAGTGTTCATGTTGCAAACTTCAGAACCCTTGGCTATAAACTGACTAGACTAGAGATCCAACTATCCATTTGTTGTGCAGTAGGAGTTCAGGCTTAAGAACAATTTTCACTTCAGCAGAAAACTCTGTACTGCTGCCGCTGCCGCACTTGTCAGTTTTGGATTAGCGATTGGCTGTTGTTCCTCAGCAGTGCATGGAAGTAAAATCTTAACAATTTGAAAAACACACTTGGGGTGTAAATTATATTTTTCCTGAATTGTATGGGCATCCTCTCTACTGAAGAGTTTCCTGCTGGGTACTAAGCTAAAATATCCAATTCCAGATACCTCAAAGCTTATGAAAGCTGTGACAGTCGGACACTGCAAACAGGATTTTAAGGTTGTCGTCATATTATATAGATATACTAGGTATATACGTGTCTCTCTGTCATGCAGATATGTATGTCTACACGTGTTAGATAAATCTGTAGACGGGGAGGCCCGTCTGCCCCTCCCGCGGCCGCCAGGTGTCACTGCAGGGACAGTTCACAGCGCGAATGGGGGAACCGCTGAGCAGAGAAGAACGTTCTGCAGTTAATCTCGGATAAATACTGAAAATCCAGCGCCTTCTGAGGGTTTTCCACTGTCGGTTGCACTTACCAAGTGAGTCTCCTTTCGAGTGTGTTAAACCACCTGGAACGCTGCTGCTGTTAAAAGTGGCAGAGCGCTGTGGCGAGGGAACTGCTACTTACTGTCCCAAGAAACGTGGTGCCCAGCGACAGAGCAAGGGACGATAAGCACGAACTGTAACACAGGAAGCTCCGTCTCAACATGAGGAAAAACTCCTTTACTGTGAGGGTGACTGAGCGCTGGAACAGGCTCCCCAGAGAGACTGTGGAATCTCCTTCTCTGGAGATTTTCAAAAGCCTCTTGGGTGCGATCTGGTGCTGCCTGCTCAAGGTGAACCTGCTTTCGCAAGGGAGTTGGACAACATGATTTCCAAAGATCCCATTCAACCCCATTCTGTCATTCTGTAAAAATAACAGGCAAAGCTTTTCTGGTTCAGAGTCCACTTTTCTTTGAAAAGTCTTGCCTTAGTCTCTCAAGACTTTCATAGCTCAGCTGTGAAATAGCATTAGTAATGCATCCCTTCTCTACTGAACAAGAACTTGTGGAATGATATTTGGCTATTTTAAAAATAAAGCTATTTAAATTTCCAGGTCAACACCATAAAGAAAGCAAATGCAGGGCAAAATTTACTTCAGTACAGTAAATAACGTGTAGCATCATTGTGCATAATCTGGCTCACCAAGCTGTAGTTTCTTCAAATGAAAACAAGTGTCATTCAGAGATATAGATACTTCAATCTCTAAACATGTTTGAAGTATTTGTATCAAAGACATGAGGAACAGTTTATGTTTCTACGGTTTTTCTTTACTTTGACTTTTACTTTGGGCTTTTTTTTTTCTTTTTTTTCCAGTTTGTTGTTGTTTTATCCAAATGGGACTGACTTCCTTAGGTAACTTTGTATTCACTTTTGAATTCTGAGCAATTTATAATTCAAAACAATTTCATTTTGAAAATGCATACTTTTCTGACTTGAGATTGAAAGATGTATGTGTAATTTTTATATAATACATTCCAGATTAACTGTTGCTATGGCTTGCTCTCTAGTTTAAAACTGGTCTTTCAGTATTGCTGGAGATGTAGCTGAAGCTTGATGGTACAAATTCACCCAATTCCAGTTTTGTAATGATAAGTGTTTGTTTTTATCCCAAATTTTATCTCTTTGTCCCTCTTTTTTTATTGACCGCTGAAGTGAACCAGCATATTGTGGCGGTAGAAATGGATCAGCATCTGACATATACTGTACTTGCTGAAGAAAAGTTGCTAGTTTTCCATCTTTAAAAGAAGCTCTTTATGCTGAAAGGCCTGTATATACAGTTCTTTTGCATGTGGGAAACATATTATGGAGCTTCAAATCAAGTGAACTGTATGAACACTAATTGGCTATTTTTTCCCCCACAGCTCTAGTATGTGTTTAATTTGGATGCTGCAAAGAACTGATTCTACATCTAACACTACCGGTTGCAGCAGTGTCTGTTTTCAGCTTGAGTACCATGCTTGAAGTGGAGTTTTGGATTGATGAAGAAAACCCTATATAATATAGGTGATCAGGTGCTCCTCCGAGTTTCTTGCACCAGTAAGTGGATGGATGAGCAATGAAACATACAATTGGTTATTATGTGTAACTATATAACTCTTTACTACTTCAGCATGCAAATATTCTAAAGTGTATGAATAGAAAGGGAGAGAATAAGACAAAATGTTACGGTTTTAGAGACTTTCATTAGATGTAATATAAATTATGCATATGCTTGTGAACAGTTGTATATGTGAATGTTTTATGTTTTTATTCTTTCTCTAAAAAGAGGAGGTTGGCAAAAGATATTGAGATTTTAAGAGAATAAATAAAATCTAGTATCAAGATAGCAGTTATTTTATATGTATTTTCTAGGATATTTTATTCTGTGGAATAATAAGGTAGAGAATACTGATATCTTCTCTTCAGAGTTAATGACTTGGGAGGAGGAACAGTTCAAAGATTGCGGTTTCTTTGGGCATGAGTATCACATTAATACATTTTAAATAAAGCAAAATGGGATTGGAAACAGCCCTAAATATTTAAGGCTGTATAATTAAATGGCTGTAACTGCTGCTTTGCAAACATGTCCTGCACTTTTCTGGTTGTAATGGACTAGAGTCACTTGAGTTTTTTTCCTCTACCATGCTGAAGTTTGTAACCTGATGATTTCTTGATTTTAACTCAAATTTCCCCAGTGTTCATGGAGAAACAATTAGGCTCCAGAATTTGCTAATGAACTGAACCTTGACTTCATGCTTGAACTGAGAGTGGCTTTTATTCTATGGTCTGACTAGCTACTTGTATGCAAAACAGCTATATTCCAAGGCTCAGTAGAATGAGCTAATGACTGTGTCTCTAGATCAGAAGCCTCTAGGCCTCCTTTCAGTCTGACCTGCTGACCATAAAGCTGTTATCTTCATAATCAGACACTGGTCAAGCTACTGAACAGATACCCATCTCTTCCTAATGATATTTATGGTCTAGTCATATAGACCACAGATTCCAAAAGTGAACTCCTGTAATTCTTAGCTTAGCCACTGCATAATTTCCTAAAAAATTGGCTTGACATTCAAAGATACTACATTTGTTTGGTTCTCTATGTGAATATAGTCATTTGACTATAGGAGACCTAATTTAAAAATGTCAGTTATGTCAATTACCTCATCTGTAAAATTAGAAATATTAATTAGATTAAGATTAATACATTTGAAAGACACTTGTGATCCTTGAGTAACCTCATGGAAATATAATTACTATAAAACATCCCATGCATTAAAAAATCTCTTTATAGCTTTAGAAAAGTAGGTGTTACTGTCAAACAATTTTCTTCTTTCGTGCTAATGTGTTTATTTGTACTTTTGACTAAGAAATAAATAAATAACAGACATCTGACTTTGTAAAATAGAGTACTGTTTATGCAAATTGCAAGTAACCATCTAATTTCTATTACGACTTGTAAAAATCTTAGTTTAAGATTAAATTAGTGAGACAGGTTTTCCAGGACAGAAAGCATCAAGTTAGAAAGCACTGTGATGATTAGTGTTGTGCCAATGAAATCATGTGCCTTAGAGGTTCAGTAATGGGCTTAATCCTACAAGTATTTAATTATTTTGATCTTCCGAAGCAAACTTTGAACTCTGTGAATTCTTATGCCATGTGAATAGTCTTCTAGAAATGCATGGCACCACTTGTACCTAAAAACAAAGTACTATGAATGCTTTACTGGGTCCGATTTTATGAAAAAAACCCCATTATGAGGAAAATCTTTATTAGATCAGAAGCAAATACAGAGTACAGAGCTCTCTGATTTTTTTTCCCTGGTCAGGGAATCCATGGTGTCTAATAACTGATAATCTTATCCTTCTGAGATAGCACAATCCTTCTTGAACTCTTCCAGATATTTTCTTTTAATCTTATACTACTTGATGGACCTTTTACCTCATCTATTCTCCAGTGCCAAATTACAGCAAACCTTTTTTTTTCTGTTTTAGCATCTAGGATTTGAACAATGTTTAAACCTTGTTTTTTACTTTGTATCTTTAGTTTTTTGTGTCTTACAGAAAGCAGAGAAGTATGATATTATGAAACAATCTGAGTTGCATAAAATGCCCAGTTTTATTAAGGAATGGTGTATCTAAAATTGATTTTTAATATATGCAGAGTTGTATTATCCCAGAGAATCATAGTCTTCATGAAAAAAGGATGTATTTCCATTGAGACTCACTGTGGGAAAAAATCCCATTTCTTTTCCATCAGTTTCCTAAAATCCCAGAGCATAAACCCCAATGGTTTTATTTTTTTGAAACATAAGTACTTCAACAGCTGCAGCTTAATATGAATAAGCAGAGCGTGCACGTGAACTACACTGAACATACATCAAATTACCTGCCTGATACATGATATCGCCATGTCGTAATCCTGGGAGCTGTACGAGATCTGTAATCAGGTTACATTTAGAGATGTAGCTATATGATTCTCTTGCACTTATAGCTGCCTTCTGAAAAGATAAGTCTCAGATTTACAGAAGAAGTGTTTTATGCATATTCTGGTTAAGCTTTTATGAGATGCTATCTCAGGAAACAAGAAATTGAATTTCAAAGGGTAGAGGAAAGGGACAAAGCAGATATAACAAAAAGGACTAATTCTACCTGTCTTGTCTCTCAGGCTGTCTACTAAATTCTCTTTTTCTCTTTGTGCTTTAAAGCAGAACTGCAGAAATGAGAGAAAAATTGACTAACCTTACAATAAAATACTATGGTGATGTGTTCTTCACATCAGTTGTGAAGTGTACGGAACGAGCAGAGGGTTTTATGCTGAGTTTTGGGGACAAATAACCCCAGGCCTGTAGATGCTGAGGTGGAACTTTCAGAAGTTTTAGTTCTGCATAAAGGAATTTAGCTTATGTAGCTAAGCAGAAGCAATACAAATGCTGCCAGCTGACTTGCCTGAGCAGTCACAGTGCTATCATTGTGAATGCTGAATCCTTATGCCAGCACTTGCACTAATGTGGACTAGAAGGAAATACTTGTCTGGATAAGTACAAACATCAAACATCTATAAAAATGGCATGGTCTTTGTGGACAGTTTGAATAATAAAAGAGCTACATTTAGAGACTAAATTGTTTATTGTGAACTGCTCTCCCAGTTTCTGTAGTAAGTGATCTCATATATCAGTGTTTAGTGCTTTCTCAAGTAAAACAAACTAGTGTGGTGCTGTTCCTAGACTGCCTCAGTTCCATTCACATGCTATTATGCTTACCACCAGCATGCATCTTTCTCTCCTCGGAAAAATATACAAATGGGCAATGCTTGACATTCTTTCTCTTTTCTCTTTCCCTTTTCTTCTCTTAGTTTGAGTCAAACTACCCACACAACACAGAGATAATACATTTTTTCTTTTTAATACAATTGAAAAATGTCAGTTGCAGCCTTTCTTGGAAAAGTTGCATCAAGAAAATTACTTTTTCTACCCTCATTTTTTTTCCTCTTTAGTAATCCCAGTTATGGCAGGAGTTTATTTTGTTCTTGTTTTTTATCTGAAAAGTCAATTTCACAGACGAATCACAAGACTGTGAATAGGAATTTCTGAAAATATAAGTGTGACATTACTGAGGTCTCCTGAAGCAATCACTCTGCACTAATGTTGTCAAACTATGGGGTTATCGTGATTTTGCACAGATGAACAGTTGATAAGTCAGAAGACAAGGGCTGTTCACGGATTGCCATCATACCATAGATCTAATATCCAGCCAAAGATTGTGATCATATCATAGATCCAACAGAGCCATAGTGCTCATGGGCTGCAGGGGAATAAGGGATTATGTAGATAACAATGATTAGAAGAACACTTACACTCGTCAATTTGAACAATTGATTACAAACAGGTAAAACGCATCAATTCATGTAATCTGCTCAGTCTAGTCATCAGCACATGTCTGAGTGGTTTGGGCAAATAGGGCTTATACGAGGTTGAAATAGTTCAGTGTGTCCATCACGTGTAATAATCTTGTCTATGTAATAATTTGAATGGAAAACAAAGCATTATTTATTTCATCTGGGGTTTATGGCATACAGTTGGGGAAGAATGTGCTTGTAAGTGCTTTGCTGAGTCAGGGCCAATGGGAAATGCTTCTAAGAATGAAGTAATAATTGAAGACAATAAAAATAGTTCTTTTAATTTAAATCTTTTCATGTATGCCTATTATGCTGTGTTTCAAAATGGTAACAAACACAGTAGTGAAAGTCTCAGAAATTAAGTAGTTAACTTCTCAGAGGAGGATACAGGAAATTCATTAAGGTTACTCTAGACTGTAATTTGTCTGGAGAATTACATACTTTTTCCTTAATCTGTACTGAATTTTTGATCTGTGGAGTACTGAATCCCGAATGGATGGTGAAATGTATTAGACTAGGGAATAGCCTTCCAAAGAAGGGAGGAGAAGCTTTGTCCATTGGGGAATTTACAACTGCATAGTGAAAATGCTGGGGAGCCAAGTTTATTATTCTTCTTAAAGGATGGATTATTCTGTAATCCATACACAATCTGGCCCAAGGGGTTTGCGGAAGGGGATGGAGGGGAAATATTTCAAATTTTATTTGAAAATAAATTGTTTATTTTGTTGAGTCAATTAAAAAAGCCTCCCTATTCTTCTTTTAAAGCACACCCTTGCTTGCTGAAGACTGGACTTTGTTGAGGCAATCTAATTTCATTTTTAGTCAGGATATTTGACCACCTGGAGAAGGGAATAAATAAAGAGATCTCTAGTGTGAGTTGTTTGCATGCTTATCAGAAACACTAAATGGGAGAGGCCTGGCGTGTTCATATCACCAGCTAGGGAACAGGAATGTTCTACTATTAGTTGAGGGGAAGAAGATTCTCGAAGTGAAATACCAGTTTCCTAGTCTGAGACACTAGAAGAGCAATTCTTCTGGGTTCTCTTGGGTCTTATTCTGTGAAGTATTTTCATGAGGGATCAAAAAGTGTGCTGGTCTTTCCCTTCTAATTTGTGAGTATGTAAAAGTTTTAGGGTGATTCAGATGTTGAGCTCCACTAAAGCAGATCATGGTACTTGGTGAAAGTGTCCAGCTTTTATAACGAGAACTAAACTAAAAAATAGAAATTATGTCAGTTTTGTGTGTTCTTCCCATTTTGTGCTCACTGACTGGAAACTAATTGCCTTTGGTGCTTTGACTTTCCAGTTTTGTCATGTGGTTTGGTATAGGGCATTGATATTGTGCAACACCATTTTCTGCTCCTATCCAGTCATTACTGGACTTTCTGGTGTGTCCTCTACAAAGGCAAAAAGGAATAATTTCTATCAGGATTATTTTGTCCATCGTCTTGATGGATGTGCCCAAACACTGGAAGCCCCGTGGGGAAGAGATTGTCAAATGCACAAACCCAAAGTGGGAATTAACTGTCTGGAAAACAGTTCAGGTAGAGTTTGCAAACAGCCCACAGGATTAAATATTGTTCACCATTCGAATAACTTGGGAAGTCCTTACAATGCCAAGATGTAAGATTAATTTACAGTGGATTTCCAGGTAGCTGCTTGCTTTCTTGCTTTTTTATGAGCTGCTTGTGTCTTCCTCTTTACCTACTGGCATACCAGGCCTGCACAAATATATTACCTGATGTATTCATCCTTAGCTGCTTGGAGTAATGCCACATGGGGAAGAGTGCTTGCCTTTGAAGATTGATTCCCATCTCTGACTTCTTGGTCCAAAAAACCAAAGCAGCGTAACTACTTTAGGAAGATTTATGTCTTCTTTTGGCACCTAGTAGTCAGTTTGCAGTCAATCTATCAGCTAGGTGCAGACTTAATTTGAGAGAGTAGTAAAGTCTTATTTTCTAGTTGTTGGATGTGAAAAGCTGCACATCTTCTCTGAAGGTGCTTAGTGGGATTTCCGTTGAGGCGAATAACTCTCTATCAACCAGAGAGAGAGGATTTTCTGATACAAAGCAGTTAACCAGTCCCCCAAAAGATTTTTATGGCAGAATGTATTGAAGACATCTGCTAAATGGGACACTGCCAGCCCCCGGGCCATATGCTTCGTGTCCCTGGCATATGCACAACTAAGCACAACAGCACTGAACATATTGGGAGAGGTATGGATGCCTCTCCACCATCTCCTCCCACTCCTCAGAGAAACAGAAGAGAACAAACTTTTGCTGCATAAAAAGCTGTATTATAAATTCACTATCCCTCAGTCAAGGATCTAATCAAGAGATGGAGTCAGAACACCTCTGTGTCTGTCCAGCTCTGCTGGTCACTGATGTCCTTTTTAACGAACTACAGCTCAGAATCTACCTTTGGTTTCTGTTTGTGTTGGGAAAGGTTAGGATTGTAGAGTTTTCTGTCTCTCGACTCCCTGTACATCACTTCAAAACCAAGAAATGGAGAGTGTTAGGGGTGTTGGTGTCTAAGATGAAGTATTTTCTGATTCTCTTAAAAGTGATTTCTTTCTGTGTTTCTCACAGGCAACAGTTCTGTTTTTACATTGTAAAACATTGAAGTAGCTATTTTCTAAATTTTGCTTACAGTTTCATTTGATTTTTTTCAGTAAAGTATGTTTTCTTCTGTACACATAGTTCCTGAGACAATCTTATTGTACTGATTTTTTCCCAGTTCTTTTGTGTTAAAGCTATTATGAGGTCATTTTTGTATAACTTAATTTATACTTTATCCCTATGTTAGAGCAAGCTATGGAGTGGAAAGTGCATGCCAAAATGTATTAAAATTAAAAGTAGTAAGATGGCATTTTTAAGGTGTATTATGAACAATACCTCTCCAGTTGATTGACATAAATCAGGTCAAATTATCTGTTGCTAAACTGAAAGTGAAATTATAAATAGTGATGCAGAACAGCTAGAAATATTCAGGAGCTTTCCCTGCTCTGTTTTTTAACCTTTCTATGATATTATAGATAGTATACATTTATTCATTATAGTCAAAGTGGAATGTGGGGAGAACCAGCTAGAAATAAGTATGTTTTAACCAGCAGTTCTGGAATTCTAATAGATAAATAAATCTAGCATTTTAATTCTGAGCCATTAATTAAATATTATGGAGTGTTGGAGACTGGTGAAGCTCTGTAACAGTGCAGAAGTGCCATCATAATACAAATATTTAAAAGTAGTATAAGGGACTATTCAACACTCAAGAGAATAGCTACTTTTGCATAAGTCTTGGCAACAGAGTAGAACAGTTTGGATGCCATCAACAAAAGGTTAGAGACAAAGAGCATATTATTGTCAGTCAAGATGGTTTTATGGAAATGTGTTTTGTCAAACAAAACTGTCATCACTTGACAAGATCACAGATCTGGCTGATAAAGAGAGCAGAATGAATATAGCATACTTGAATTTCTCAAAGGCATTTGTTCTTATCACTCTAACATCTTGATGGGGGGAACCAATGAAACTTGGCTCTAAGAGGTTATATATTAGATGGATTAAAATCTGGCTTCATAACAGATTTAAAAGTTGCTGTTGGGAAGAAAGCAGGGTGTCTGTTTCCTGACAAGGTACCTCAAGAATCTGTTTGCTTTATATTATTCAGCATTTTAGCAGTGTTCTGAAATGTTATTTAAATTATTTACCAGCAAATAATATTGTGATTATACTACCGCATTATTACATAATAATCTGAATTATCCAAGTCATCGCATTTGAACATTTTCTACAGATAAATATTAACATAGTATATGTAGGAGTAGAGAATATTGCCTATACCTATTCCAAGAAACTCCTGAAAATGAATAACTTAGAGCAGGAATTATGAAAGTGAGTACCTATCTTGATACAGGTTTTTACTGAAGTGATGTGCAAAAAGTTTCTGCTATGAACACAGGGACTCTGCTAAAAATGGGAATAGCAGGTAAACATGCAGATGTAGTTTTACCTCTGTATGCAACACTGGTAAGAGTGCTATATTACTATGTCCAGCTTTGGGCTTTCTACTCCAGAATCAATATGACAACATTGGAGGAACTTCAGAGAAGGGCATAAAAATGATCCTTAGCTGGAAATGGATTTGAAGACATTGATATATTCCACTTATTTCTCAGTAGTCTAAAAGTTGACTTAATATATACACATAACTCTAGATTAGAACATGATGCCCTGGTAGGGGAAATTTTCAACCTTCTTTGCAATAACACAATGAAATAGGCAAGTTTACTCTAAGAAAGATGCAATATTTAAGTGAAGGTATTTTCAGACAATTTGCTAGAGAGTGTGGTGTACTTGCCCTCACTTCTGATGTTTTGACATTTTAAAATTATCTTACTAAAAAGCATACTTAAAATTAATTTCTATAAAGCTGTGTTAAAATTGAAAGAGATCATGCTAAATGAAGCCTGCAGGCATTAAAACATGTGAAAAGACCTGGGGAAGCATGCTGATTTCACTGAGTTTGTTATCAAGGCTTTGTCTAATGGCAACATCCTAAATGTGTTGAAGGAGAGTGTGAGGCAAAATGTAAAGTCATGATTTGGAGGGAGGAAGAGAAACTGAAGTAATAAGGAGAGAGGTATTAGTGAGATAAGAGAAGAAAACCCCAAACTGTTCAAAATGTCTGGAGAAAAGGCTAAGAAGAAAAGAGATGTTAGAGAATGAATCACTCCAAACAGATGCCCCAGTTTTAGCTTTTTTTTTTTTTTTTTTTTTTTTTTTTTTTTTTTTTTTTTTTTGTTTGTTTTGTTTGTTTGTTTTTTGGATTCTCTGTAAGCTCTAATGGCCATAACTTAAAAAAAAAAAAGTTAAGCCAATTATTTGTGTCTTGGGAACTTCACCAGCTAATTGAAACTATGCTTATCCTGCAGAGCAAATCACACAAGTGACTACAAAACAGCTTGAGATGCAAGTGTGTTTACTGGCCTATGCATGCTTTTGTGTGTGTGCACACAATTTTCAAGTGATGTGAAAAATGGTGCTTTGTATCAGTGGGGATGAAGGGTGCAACCAGGCAGTCCTTGAAGAAAGGTTTGTCAGTTTGTATATTTCATTTATTGTGAGTAGCTATTCCTTCCACCTTTTTTCCCTAGCAAATCTTTGTAACAGTAAAGTTGAAAGACAAGCTGAAAATCACATTCATATGCATGAAAAGCTTTTGAAGCAGAAAATTTTTTTCAAATTTAAACCATGAGGACTGTAATAGAAAAAGACGAAAGCACTTTTCATCTACATTTCAACTCGCCTTGCTATGCTAAGGTTCTTTGTGCATTTGTAACCAGCTACATGCCAAAGCCAGCTGTTCTGGAGGGAACTGAAGTGTGCCAGACTTTCCCTCTAATTTGAACATGTGGAACATCTTCATGTCTCAGCAAAGGCATGTCTGATAGGCAAAACAGCGTGTCTCAAGGAAAAGACTAAAGGAAGTGGTGGCTGGTATGCTTCAATCCCTCATCAAAAATATTTTCTGATAGGTGTAAGGCAATGCCATAATAAGCCTCTGGAGAAAAACAGCTGCTGCTGAAAGTATCTGCACAAGATCTTCTGTGAGTCTTTAGCTTGGAGTTGTCCAGGTGTACGGCCTTACTGCCATATCAGGGACTGTTGCAACCATTTCCTGATGCAGTTAGCTTTTTGCTTCGTTTCCATCTTCCCTCAAGATCACAGAATCTTAGAAAAGATTAGAAGGGTTAGAAGGGATTTCTAAGCATATTCTCACCCAATATCCCACTGAGAGTAGGATTGCTGGTACTGATAGCCAGGTCAGCTATCAGTGGTTTTATTTAGATGCAGCTCGGAGATTCCCTAATCCTTCTGGGTTATATTTTCCAATGCTACACTACTCTCCTGGTGAAGAAACTTTTCCTCATGTTCGCTGTGATCTTCCCAAGATGCTAAAAGCTGTGGCTTTTGTTCCTTGCTAAATTTCTGAAGTTAATAAAATGTGCTACTTGCTGTTTTTTCTGGAGCAAAATTTCCTTCCAGTGCACTGCCAGGGCTTCACCTTCTAAAATGACTCTTTATGAGCATTAATGGGCAGTTTAAGTCTCTGTGGTCCATTCTGTGTGCTGGCAAGTCTTCTGAGAATGCAGCAGTATGGCCCCTTTCCATTGTTAAATGATTCTATAATATCTATGGGCATCAATTTGACAGGAGATTACTATTGAAAGAAACGACTGTAATACAAGTCATAATCAGAGCCATTGCACCTCCACTGTTAATTTAGCTCACTTTGCATTAGATATTCACTGAACTGGTTAAGATAACTTCAGTCATTTAATCACTGCGGTGTTATTAAATAGTTGCATAGTAATGTGTTCAGATGACTTGTAAACCTCATGCAATCAGAGGCCAGTTGGGCAATCAAAGCAGGTTAAAAGGAAAAGGCAATTCTGTCTTGCTGGCTTTAGCTATTCTATGTTAAAGTAAATGAAGCATGTTTTAATCATGGTGGGGTGGTAGATGTCTTTGTTTTGGCCACAATATAAATGAACCCAAGTATGTTTCTGATGTCCTTTTCCTTTTTTCTTTTTTTTTAAAATCTATTTGTGGTGGGGGTTGTTTAACCCTAAAATCGTTACATGAAAGATGACAGGAGATTCAGAGATAGCTTATATAGTTTTTCCAAACTAGTGTTTCTGGTCTGGTGAGAACATAATGCTAATTTTACAAGAAAAACAGGATTAAATTTATTTTTAAGTTTTGTTTACCTTCAGTTGCATTTTTAAATCGACTTCATGATACTTCCTGAGCATAACACTTGATCTCTATTTGAGAAATACCACATGCTTGGTGGCATTCAGTGACAAGAGTGAATGGTAGGTGATGGAAAAGCTGAGCAGAAGGAGTTAGAAGTGTTTGTATGTGACACATCACAGGAGGTTCTTGTGTTAGTTTGGTATAGGACTAACTGTATTCCATCTTGCTTTGTACAGTAGAAGCCTTGGCTTATTGTGCATTTTACTAAAAAGGGAAGAATGTGAAATACGCAGTCTCCTTCACTATTGCAATAAGCAGAATTGCTATAGGATAGATATTTATCTTCGGGTTGCACAGTCTTGTCAAATCAGACTAATATTACATTATCAGTCAGATGTATCATCCATATGTCTGCCCATGCTTGCAAAGATGCAATGTGGAACAGAACTAATGGGCTTCATCCTTCTTCTGATAAATCCATTTCCAGGGCAAGAAGTGCCTGTGCATTTTTCAAAACTTCTTAAGAGCTGCTACCCCCATATAGTGTTTGGTCTTTTCCCTTTCAATCACTGATGAACTGCCTCCCCAGCTTGTTTTGGTGTGGTGCTGGTGGGGGAAAGGGAATGAAGTGCCGCCTTCTTTTTCCTTCTAACGAGCAAAATTCTTGACCATTTCAGTTTATTAAATATTCAATGGCACTTTTCCAGGGAGTGGTTTGTAGCCCATGTGTTTTCTCCAAATGTCTTGTGAAACTTCCCTTGTGATTTCAAATTAATATGGCTTTTTTTTTGGTCATGCTGAAATGTAATTTAATACTGTCTTTTACAGTTGTGCTCAGAGATGGCTGGATTTCAATATTAAGTGAACTGCACACTGGTGCTTATATAAATTATAAAACATGCTGAGATCTCCAGGGAAAGAGAATCATTAAAAATAGGGACTATTGCTGCTATTACTGTTGTTACTAGGAGTAATTATTACCTTTTTATTTCTGGAAATTCTATACAGCATTTTTCCTATAGGAGCTCTCCCTGTCTTGAGGTTTTTCTAGTGGTCTTTAAACTTTAATCTGCAGCCTTAGAAAACCTTTTAGGTACAGACTGAGACAGATTTTGTTACCAAAGGAAGCCCTCCTGCTGATGGAGCTCTGTGTTTAATTCTTGGCAGAGCTCAGGAAGCACTTGGCTTTGTTTGCCCGCTGTTGGTCTTTTTCACGTAGCCTTATGTGAGATCGTGATAATTCTGAATTGCAGCTCAAAGGAAAGAGAAACACAGTGTATTACAAGAATACTGCAAATAAATTATTCTATTTGGTTTAAAAGCTTGCAAGAATTACACAGAATATTCTGAACTGGAAGGGACTCACAAGAATCATCAGGTCCAACTCTTAAATGTATGGCCCATATAGGGCTCAAAACCACAATCTTGGCATTATTAACACCATGCTCTAGCTAACTGAGCTAGTTTCTTAGCTTGATAAGCTTTTTTAGACCTGTATAAATGATGCAGTTCCTTTTAGCAGCAGGACTAAAATGGTGATAATGTGGTCAGCTATTCAGTGAGGTTAGTGAGATGCACATCTACACTCTTAAAAATGCATTTTGGAAGAAATGAAGGAAGCATTACACCAACAACTGTAGCACTGACATCTTTGTTTTCTTTGCATTTGTGTGTTATAGTTTTTCATTACTTATTGAATACACTCTTATTGTGATACTGCCTGCCTCTTTGTAACAGGAACTGAATACAGCAGCAAACTAGTTTTGCTGTGGCTTATTGACAGTTTGAAACTAACAAAGATCCACTGATATAAGTGGATTTATATTAACTTATAGATATAAGGGTTTGCTCACTAATTCTGTTTCTTTCAGTTCAGTGTGTCCTCCTGTGCCCCATGCATTATAATCTTGCAAACGATTATTTAAATCAATCCAATCTGTGTCAAACGCTGGACATCTAAATGTGGACATTTATCTTAGGCTAGTTTCCCCAGGTTTCATAGTGATAGCAATGGGTTCTTTCAGGATGCAGCTAAGGACAATGTCATTTAAGCTGTAGCTATAAATTGTCTTTTTAATGCTCGTATTGCTGTCTCTGAATGATATGAGGCGATTAACCTTCTAATTTAGGCACCCAAAATCACATTATATGAAACCTACTTGCTTTTGGCATCTCTCACCATACTCTGCAGTATCTGGATACATGTTGAATGCTAACGATCCCATGTGCCGCTACCCAGAGATGACTTGCCATTATGACAGAAACGTACTGTTATCAAGCAATGATGACTCGGGAGTGTCCCTGTAAGATGTCACAGTGTTGCATGACAACATCAGTTGTGGTCTTCTGGCACAGTCACTAAGCAGGTTCTTGTGACATGATACAGCCACACTATCAGATGGTCTTCTGTATCTCATGATAGGAGTGGAACCGTGCAGCCACTGGCCAATAACAATGTAGTTTGACACTAATGGATGAAGCTTTTTATATTGCGATGCTTGCTTATAATATTCTACTGTGTTGAATTTATTCACCTTGTGTGCCTTATGCAACAAGGCCATGATCCCAGATGAAGTCTGTGTAACAAGGAGTAAGAATGAAGTACAGTACCCGTTATTTACACCTTCCCTTCATTTGAAGCAATTTAATTTCTGCACAGAAGCGTTTAATAGGCTACTAAAATAGCTCTGAATTTGTGAGATGAAAACACAAGCACAAAATCCAACTACAGCAAGCTCTCTGGAAATTATTTTCATTCCATTTTAAATGCACTGCTGATGCCCAGCTGGGTGGAAGAGGAACCTGATATGTACAAACATGGTAGATTCGTGATAGGTGACAGTTTATAATCGGAAGTCCAAAAGATGCGTACTATATCAAGTGGTGGGAAGAGAAGTGCTTTTTGCTTCTGTATGCATTATTAAGGATAATAACCATTTGGTAGGTGGAGAACTGGAAGAAACTTTACTTAGTGACTCTTTGTCTTTAATACCTTCTCTTTATAACAAATCTTTAAGTTGAAATATTTGAAGTTAATAAAAAGCTGGAAATTGTTTCAGCTTGGTTGTAAGCGCCCAGTTAATTTTACAGTGGAATCATGGATGGTTTGTTAGTCCTTTTTATCACTAGCATACCTTCTTGTATTAAAAGTGAGAATCAGATTACCTGGTTATTACCTTTGGTTCCTGACTGAAGGATTTCAGAGTATGATGTCTGTCCATAGAGCTAAGGTGGGATGCCCTGGTCAAAGAATCACTGACATCAGAGACTACAAGTAGCTTAGAGGCAGGGGGCACTGAAGGTTCATCCATTCATTAGTTCATTCACTGTGCTGCAGAGACAGAAGAAGTTTTCATTGCACTGTTACAGCCTGGGGGCCAACCTGCTGGAAAGCAGCTCTGTGGAGAAAGATCTGGCGGCCCTTGTGGACAACAAGCTGTGCATGAGCCAGCAGTGTTCATGCTTGGCCCTGCTGGCCAAGAAGGCCAATAGTACCCTGGGCTGTATCAGTAACTACATTGCCAGAAGGCTGAGGGAGGTGATCCTACCTCTCTGCTTAGCCCTAGGGAACTTGCATCTGGAGTGCATCTGGAGTGCATCCAGTTCTGGGCTCCTCAGTACAAGGGAGTCATGGAGCACCTGGAGTGGCTTCAGTGGAGGGGAACAAAGATGATTAAGGGACTGGAGCATCTCTCTTATGAGGAAAGGCTGAGGGAGCTGGGCCTGTTCATCCTGGAGAAGAAATGACTGAGAGGGGGCTTAATTGATGTATATAAGTATCTGAAAGGAGGGTAACAAGAGGATGGAGCCAGGCTCTTCTCAGTTGGTGCCAAGCAATAGGACAAGAGGCAACAGGCAGAAACTGATGCACAGGAAGTTCCACCTGAATATGAGGAAGAACTTCTTTACTGAGCACTGAAACAGGTTGCTCAGAGAGGTTGTGGAGTCTCCCTTATTGGAGATGTTCAAGAACTGTCTGGATGCAATCCTGTGCAATGTGCTCTAGGATGACCCTGCTTGAGTAGGGAGGCTGGACCAGGTAACCCACTGTGGTCCCAGGTAACCCACTGTGGTCCCTTTCAACCTGACCCATTCTGTGATTCTGTGATTCTGTGATTCTGTGATTCTGTGAATTCTACTCAGTTGGAAATTCTTGGAAGAAAAAGTGGTGTTTACAAGAGTATGTATTTGTCTATGTTTTAGATCTGGATCTGGATTTTTGATTATTTGCTCCCTAAACACAAAGTTTTAAGGTTAGTTGAATTTAACCTGTTAAGTGTAGAAACTTACTGAAAAATTCAGAAGCAGGGTGATTTGGTACAAATCTGAATAGTAATACAAAGTCTGGATCTTGGTTCACACCTGAAATTTTTTCTCTGACCAGTTTCTGTTTCTGAAGCTATGAAGTTCCCAAGCAATGGACTATCACTGCTGTTTTGAGAGGGTTTGTTCCACTGTCATGTTTTCATTCCCATTGAGTAATGGTGTCCTCCCTTTCCAAACTTCCCAAGCACTTCCATCTAAGAGGCAAGACTCTTCCTCACTTTTTTTTTCTGCTAGTGTGACTGGGAGTACTTAAGCACCCATCACACTCCACACAGCGGAACTGCAGGGTAAAGTTATCCATTGATCCATCTGCCTACCCTCCTGTCTGCGGGGGACTTATAAGCTTTTATGGAGAAAATAGTATCACTAAGAAAACTAGATTTATTGATTTTTTTTTTCTCTTTTGGGATCAGCAGTCTCCCCCAGTTGGAGATATGACATGCTTGACTTTAATAAACTCATTCCTTCTGTCTGTCTCCCTCTAGTTTCTGAAGTACAGCTTCATATTTTGGTCGTTTCTGTCCCAGTGGTGCATCTGCTTCCATTTTTGCTTCCACTGCTTTTATGATTCTTCCTGAAGTGTCTGTTGATGTGACATTGGCTCAGTTGCCTTTTTCACTGTCCTAGATATAGGCATTTTAGCTGTTTCTAATTAAAGACACAAGCAAACAGCAAAAGATTCCAACAATCACAGCACTGTTATCTCCTCATCACTGGTCTGTCCCTATACCTCCCTCTTACTCAAGCAGTTCTTACTGGCCTTTTCCTCAGCTTATGCACTGTTATCTGATTCATGCAGATAGACTATATGCTGTTCCTAAGAAGTTAATTCCAGTTTTCTGAAAATTCCCCATTTCCCTTACCTACTGTGGTGTGACTTTTTGCCTGTCAGCCACTTCTCCTGTTAAATGTAAAGATGCTCTTCCAGGAGAATCTGTGGATTTCAGTGACCACAGACTCACATGTTTGAAAAAAAAGAGCAAAAAGAAAAAAAGCAGTTGGTCTCTGAGGTACCTAGGACCAAACTCATAACTGGATATAATTGATATAATTTACGGAACAAATAACGATAGCGACAAATGCTGACCATGCATATCAGTTCTCTAACTAATGTAGTAGAGATTACCAAGTTAGGTTGGACCCTACTATTTCAAGTGCCTGATGATCTGTCGAAGGAAAGATGTTATTCAGAATTTGTTGCATATCCTTGGTTTTCTGTATAGTTTTCTCTGTATTAAGTACTGAGCCAGAGCGGGTCAACACTTGTCCTCCAAACACAAAGGAGACGCACAGCCTCTGGTCTATCACTTGTTAGTTTCCTGATGGTTCAGGATAAGACCTCACAGTAACTCAGTGTGTTCTTGTACTGAAAACAGGGTCATGGAGAGTGAATCAGTCACTTCCTCTTTGAAGTCTGTGGTCAAACCTGCCCATAACCTGCCTGGAGAACCACATATCAGTGGTTATTACCACGGAGGTAGATCCTATTCTCCTAATACCTGGATCTCAGCTTTGACATGAGCCTAGAGAGGAAGAATCCATATCGGGAGCTCCATATGTGCAAACCAAATAATGCCTTTTTACAATAACAAATTAGTAATTCTGAAAGCATTGACCTCTTAAACTCTACTGTGCCTCCCTAAGATGTGTATGCAAAGGATCAACCTTCGTCTTCCATATGGATTGTAAGAGTCAGAAGCTTGCTATCCAGCCAGTTAGTGCCTGTTGCTGAGAAGGGCTGTCCTGAGCTGCATTTCTCCCATTTTCTGGTTTCACATACTGTCTACAACCTGCTGCCAAACATGACCATGTTCCTGTGTGCCCGAGAGTTAATGGAAGCACACTCAGCAACATACAAAACACATTTAGACTCATAAAACATAAATAATACCATTTGGTGGTGACATGCTTTTTTTAATGGATGGATCAGTCATATTTCCATGCCATTATCTAAAGTCCCTGCCGGATACTCATTGGCTAAAGGCAACTAATGAAATACATTTTATCTTAAAAACCCTTCAAAACCTCCGAAAACTTTCCAGTTGTCTTTGAAAGCTGGTTCTCACCGAAATGAAAGGACCTCTTTGTCTACCCAGAAATATCCCTTCTGCTGCCTCTTCAGAGCCAGCCACACACAATTGTTTGCACTGTATGAGTAAGGGCAGGACATTTCAGGGAAAAGAACTCAGCAACACTTCCAGTTGATACTGTGACCCTTTTAAACAGGGACAGACGTTCCTCCCTCGACCCTACTGGGCCCTACAAAGGGAAAATGGGGTAAATAGAACCCTTTTACAGGTTCTAGGTTAGAATGGGCACTGCATTCCCAAGGTAATTAAAGCCAGTGGCACAAAATAAAGCACTAATTTGTTTAGTTGAATACAACAGGACAGAGTTTGCCCTTCAGTTAAGTGCATTTGACTGTAAAACTAGACCAACACAAAGAAGGTTAGAAGGAATACATTCATAGAGTTATATGAGCCTTTTGAGCACTATGCATTTCTGAGCAATTTTAATAGCAGTTCAAAGTTAGTTACTTAGTTGCTGAACTTAAATTTCTCTTTCCCCCAGAAAATGTTTCTGTGTATGTGGACCTTCAGATAATTCAGATTATGATGCCAGTATCTATTCATGTGGCTTAATTTGTGGTCTGGTCACAAGCACCAGCCTGTGGCATCCGTCTCACTGATACTCAGCCCAAGTCTCCTGGTCTTGTTTCTTTATTGTGTAAAAATTATAGAGCAGTTATCTGCATGTTACTTTGAAATTGAATCCTAAAATGTGGCTATTGCAATTGGGAACTCAGAATTCCATTACTCTCACTGTAGAGCCTCTGTTTGTACATCTTCATGACCATCTTTCTTCCTATATATGTTCACCACTTGATGGCAGTACAACAACACTTATGGAAATAGTTCAGAAAAGCTTGGTTTGAACGCTAGCAGTAGCGATGAAAGTGCATCATTTATGGCAACTGCTTACTTAAACTACTATGTGCCTTGTTTAAACTTTAAACTGGCTACATCTGTGTAGATTCTATCGACAAGGCCCCAGCTGTGAGATTTTGGTAATGTGTATGTCCTACTTAACTCCATCTTCCACAAACGAACACTTCAGCTCCTTGTTTGTAGTAATATTACCTTTATACAACAGGCAAGAATTTCTAGCAATTAAGATGATGTCCTAGTGTTCTCTAATTTGTGAAGGCAATGCATGTAAAACAGCACTTATATTTCATGAAAAGCTAGAACCTAATCTCCAAGAACAAAGTTGGAGAAAATGTAGCAATTAAGAGACTAGAGCCATACCAGTGACCACAGTGTTCACTTCTGGATTGGTTTGGTGCATACCCAGTTGTCAATTCAGTGCAGTGGGATCTGAGACACCTTGAAAACAATCTTGTTCTGTTTCTGATGCTTTGATCTCTTGTGCTTAATTGATGCTGAAAAGTGCTAGAGAATATCTGAGTGCAGTGACCTCTTTTTCCTGTTTAATTTTCTCATTTTAGTTTTGAAACTGGCTCTATGCAGTATATAAATAGTGAGGCTATTTACATACTGTGTTCAGTTCCAGAGGATCACCAGGCAATTTTCAACTTCATACACTTGGCATTACTGAAATAAAGCTTCTGGCATAGATGCTTTGGCTGTAGTTATAGACAGAAATACAGACCCTGTGAAAAAGTACCATGGGGATCTTTTATGTATCAAGAAAGAATAGGCTTCTTCTGAAGCCTTTTTTCAGAAATGGTTCTTTCTGCAAATCATGTTGCATAGTACTGCCTACAACTGCCTTAGAAGGATGAAAGGTTGGGGCAACCCTGTGAGCATTTGACATTGAGTCCGGGAGTCTAATTATGTCAAGCCTGATGATGAGACTCTTAAATCATACTTCTGGCCATTTAATTAAAGCAATCAGGCATAAGACTGGCTGCAGAACCACTTATGTAGAGCATTTCCATCCAAGGCTGAAAATTAAAGGAAAAATGGTGCTGAGCACGAGTGAGACAACCTTAACTAGGTTGGGCTCTTGTGACTGTAAGGAGGTGGGTTGGGTGAGAACTGACATTAAAGTGAGGATTCTCAAGAAGTGGAAGTGTTAAACTCTAAGAGTAATCTGCGTAAATCAAATGTTGTCCTGCTTTTACTTCTTTCATTTTATGAAATCATCCTATCCATTTTTTGTAGTACTTACTCTGCAGATAAGTGTTTGAAAACAAAGTTCTGTCTTTCTGCATTTTTTGTTAGTTATCCTACAGCCATGGAAGGGTGCAGTAAAATGCATGAGGTGCAGTCCTAAAAGCAAGAAAAGCCAACTCTTTCTAGGATGGAGTACACTAGATTGGGTTTATACGCTGTCATTATAGGTATATATATATATATATGTATTTGTACTGGTTCCAGTGAGGATGAAGTTATCAAGTTAACTCTTCGTAGCAGCTCATGTGGTGCTATGCTTTGTGATTGTGGCTAAAAGAGTGTTGGTAACACTGGGGTTTTGGCTGGTGCTGAATGCTGCTTGCACAGTGTCAAAGCTTCCCCCTATGAATAGGCTAGCAGTGGGCAAGAGGTTGGGGGGACACAGCTGGGACAGTGACCGCAATTAACAAAATGGATATTCTATATTCTATGATGTTGTGCTCAGCAATAAAAGCTCAGGAGAAAGAGGAAGGGGGGATGTTAGTGGTTATGGCATTTTTCTTCCAGAGCAACAAGTGGCTCAACATCTGCCTGCCTGCCAATGGAAAGCTGTAAATACCTCTATATTGCTTTACTTACACACACAACACACATAGCTTTTAGTTTTCTTATTAAACTAGCTCTTTACCTTCCTTTGATTTTTTTATTTTTTTTAGTTCCTGTCCCACAGGACAGTTGAGTGAGCCAAGGAAGGATGGGTGTTTGGCTGCTGGCTAAGATCAGTGCACCACACTATTAAATCCTTCTCCTCAGGATTTTTGTCCAGGATTTTTTGGGAATTGCAATCATGCTGCCTTTTTCCTTCACTTTGCCTAGCTTATCCTCCACCCTTAGATACCCACTATCCTCTACTCTTAGATAGGCCTACCTGCAAAACAGGATCAGATGAAGTTGACGAATCTGTAAGTTGGAAACATAGTTTTTCTGAAAGAAGTTCCTTATGGACAGGATGGTACAAAGGAGAATATTCAACTGTTTGAAGTGAGAAGGTGTGATGACATTCACTAATGTCTTCTAAAGATTCCTAAGTATGAGGTATGTATTCCTAAGCAGATAGGTTTTGAAAAGCACCTGGCTAAAAAGCATCAGGATCTAAAGCCCTTTTGTGAATACTCTTGTTTCTGCAGCAGGCTGCACTAAAAAGCTGGGTCTGAGCATTAGGGAAAAAAAGTGGATCTGAATCCTTACTTTACAATTTATATTGTTATCACTTCCCACAATAGAATTTGGATTAAAAGATGACAGTGAAATTAGAGTAGGCTACAGAAGTTTGTTTATTTTTTCTGTTACATAAAACTTGATGGAATTTGCTTTACGTTTTTGGACCAAGTCAAACCCAAACCTGCTTAAGAAGTTTAAAGTAAGCGTCCAAATTCTCTTAAATGAAATGGGTAGTAGGGTCAAAAAATAATGAAATTAGAGATTTTGATTTTTCTTGTTTCCAAACATCTAATGTGACTGCTCCAAAGTAATCTCCTGCACTACCGGGACAAGAACCCTGTCTTTAGAAATATGACATTTGAAATGTCCATCTTTCCATGGGAATCCGCAATTTGCCAATCTTATTAAAAAAAAAAACAAAAACAAAACCAAAGGAAAGTTGGTAAAATAAGAAAGCAAAAGGATAAAAGTTGGTATGTGAATATTAGACTCTTAGACCTGTACATACCGAGTAGCTGACCTTTGCCCAGGTGCATACTTGGACATTCCAAGGTTAACAAGGGCATTGGTACTGTGAGATTTTTTGGGGGACTCTGTGCTTGT
Source organism: Pipra filicauda (assembly GCF_003945595.2). Classification (NCBI taxonomy): domain Eukaryota; kingdom Metazoa; phylum Chordata; class Aves; order Passeriformes; family Pipridae; genus Pipra; species Pipra filicauda. The sequence goes on along the minus strand of NW_024104975.1, from coordinate 2,293,687 downwards.
TTCTGTTACACAGACTCTGTCCCAAAGTACGTACACCAGTGTTTGAATTTCTAGTGTTACTAATTTCACATGGTGTTTCATTTCAATAGAAAGACGAAACTCTCAAACCACAAATAATGAATATATTTCTTCTTCTTTATTATTTTTCTTCTCCTTGTAGTGACATTAATAATACACTTGCATGTGGTTCATGCATCATCCTGGCTACTAAAAAATGAAACATTAGGCCTTGCAATTTTCCTCTCCCCTGCTCTTCCCTTTGTTCTCTAACAGGGAGTATTTTGAATGTTTTCAGTTCATGAATAGCCAAGTATCTTAGGATCACACTAAAGAGGTTAGTGGATTTTCTCTACTTGATTATGTCACAGAATCACTTGCTTCTCTCCTTAGTCCTAATATGGAGATCATCTCTGGTCTGGGAAGGTCATGCAGAAAGTGTTCTCAAGATTCAAAAGAGCAAACAGCACACAGTTTTCACAGAGTCATAGAATGGATTGGGTTGGAGGGGACCTTAAAGATCATTCAGTTCCAACCCCCCTGTCATGGGCAGGGGACCCTCCACTAGGTCAGGTTACCAGGTTAATCAGAGCCCCACCCAGCCTGGCCTCCAGACAAGTATGCCCTCTTTGTGATATCTGATTCCTTTCTGTATGTATACAGTCTTCTGCCTGCTCAATTACTGACCTCAAGCAGAATAGAGTAGGGGTTGTAGAAGAACTGTGCATTTCTCAGTCCTTATGTCTGCACCCTGTACACAGAACAGATTCTTCATAATTTTAAGGAATTTGCCTTGATAGTAGGATTTGTGAAGCTTAGTTTGTCTTCAAATCTCAGGCAAATATCTGTTAGTTGATATGAATTTTGCAGTTTCAGGATTAAGCAGTCTCAAATTACCAAAGCAAAACATTCCAAATCCAAATTGTTTTGTTCTCTCAGCAATGCAGAGTGAAGGCACTGCCTTTGCATCATAATCTAGCTGCAGTTCTTTGGAAACTGGTTCCTGGCCTGTGACTCTCTTGATGAATGTGATCAGTGTTGAGTTTGAATAAAAAAACCTGAAGACATCAGTAAATTCTATGCAATTTAGTGTTTTGGAATATATTGCACATCGCATCCATGAAGCACAACAGATAATTACTTCCAAGGAGCTATCTGAAGCAGATCTGCCAGTGCCTGTAAATTATAGCAGGTATTTCCCAGTCAGCTGTGAATAGAGCTTTAGGTAAAATACATCTTGACTGTTAGGCCTGAAACCTGATTAATCTACAAAACTAGTCAGGATTTGGTAATGTTAAAACTTTAGGATCAGGAAAAGTGGCAACTTACCTAATGGAAGTTCACTGGCTGCAGAACATCACAAAAATTGTCCACCTCAGGCAATACCGAATTCTTAAAACTTACTATGAGTAGTGTGGGATGCCAGGAGAATGAGAGGTTTATACAGGTGTTTTCCCACTTGCCAGGTTAGTTTTAATTGCCATATGTGGAAGCCAACTTGTATTAAAGTGAAAAAGCAACGTGAGCCAAATTCAGAGGTGGCATAAATAGAGTATAATTTACAAACAGCTACAGCAAGGTACGTGCACAGCAGTCTTATGTGAGCCATGCACTGGGGGCACAATTGCCAGTCTGTAGGCTGTGGATTGTGCTGATAGCTGCTTCAGTCCAGTCCTTCCTTGTTTAGAGTTTGAAATCATCCAGTCCACAGCAATACACCTGACTAGTACATTTTCACTGGCAATTTGTCTTTAGCTCTGAATTCTCTCTACCATCTTTCAAGTAAATTTTTGTCACTCGTACAGTGTGGTCCAAGGGCTGGAGGACAGTGATGGAATCCCTTCCTAACTGCTGTGATCCAGCTGCATCTAGAGACTTGTTCTGTGATAGGGACCTCTTTCCTCTCTGCTGAGTAGCCTGTGTGATGGAAGAGATAGAGTATTTTTTCTCCCTTTAAAAAACAGACCTCCAATTTTTTAGGTTGTATTCCATCTTTCACTTCAAGGCTTAATTTTCTAGAGTAGTGAAAATGCTTCAAATAAAAGGGAAATTTCCTGTTTTGGGATAACTGACAAACACCTCAACATGAGGAAGAACTTCTTTGTATTGAGGGTTGCAGGGCACTGGAACAGGCTGCCCACAGAGGTCAACGTCTCCCTCTCTGGAGACGTTCAAAACCCACCTGGATGCAGTCCTGTGTAATCTGCTCCAAGTGACCCTGCCTTGGCAGGGGAGTTGGACTAGATGATCTCCAGAGGTCCCTTCCAACCCTAACAATGCTGTGATTCTGTAGTTCTATGATTTCTGCTGTGCTATTTAATACAGTATTTAATACCTACAGTATGCCAACTAGTGGTGCCAACTGTCAAAACTGTAACAGATAACTTCCCATCTTAAACTGTGTCTAGTGTTGAAAACACATCATGAAAGTTGCACATTTTTATTCACAGGCAGTGAATAAACAGAGATTGATTATACAGAGATTGATATAAGTGTCCAGTCTTGTACTATCATTTATAAATGTTGAAAATCATGGTAGCGCATCATCAAAACAGAATGTTTCACTGATACTTTTCATAGTTTTTAATGTTTATTTTCCTCAGTTTAAATCTTGACATAAGTACAGTTAGGTTTCAACAGCAGCTCCCTAAAGATCTTAGTATATCATCTCTTTCTTGTATTAAAACAATGAAGTAATAGTTAATTGATTCCTGTGCTATCCCTGTAGACCTAATACAACTGCAGAGCAGGGAGGTAGATATTCTTATACCATGTATACAAAAAACTGATCGTAGCTGACCATTTTGCTGGAAATACCTTTATTACTAGTGTGAAGAGATGAGAACAGCAGCTTGAATGGTCAAAATTGAGACAGTAAAAATTGAGTGACTTTTAATATTGACATATTTGAATTGGTATTGGAGTATTTAGAAGCCCCAAAGTATTTTGACTGTTGCTTTCCTGAGGGGGGCCAGACTGAGTGCTGGCCTTGACTATATTCTAGGTGCTGGCAGCAGGGACCTGGGTAGGGAAGAATAGAGGGAGGCTTCACTGAGGACTCATTTCCTACATGAATTAATGATGCTCCACTATTTTAACCATAGGAGTGAAAGGAGACTCTGTGTGTGTGTGTAATATGTCGTGAAATTTAAGACTGGGAATCTTTCTGTAACTGACAGTGGCATCTATGGGTGATCCCTTTGCTTTATGTTTCCTCGCCCAAAGCTATCTAAGCAGAAAATTGCCTGTAAAGCAGAAGCTTGCTCCTTGCTCCAGTCACAAGAGGGAATAGAGAAGGAAAGAAGAAGATACTGGGTCAAAACTGGTAGCTGGCAAATTACCGTAAAAGTCACCTTCATCTGTGCCTGTTTTAAATCATTGACTCTTGGGTTCTCACAGAATCTGATAACATCTGGTTATAAGCAATGCCAAGGAAGAATTAGCAAATGTGTTGCTGAAGAAAAATGAGATGAAGAGCTCACTGTGTATCGGCAAGGGAAGTGGTATCACAGCCAGTTTTTGTGAGAAAGTATTGAGGTTTGAGGGTGGACAAGAGAAGGACGATGAAATTTTAGGAATAGGAGAACATTTTCCACAACCTCTAAGTGTGTGTTAGTGCCAAAGACACAATCAGAATGCCAAGAAACTCAATAAATATGTGCTGGCAGCTTGTTCCAAAGATTAAAAAACTCATCATAAAGAAAATTATCCCACTTTCTGAACAACAAAAGGAGATTTTGTCTTCCTTCCCTGACTAGTTAAAGAATGGGAGGGATGGGGATTGTTTCACAAAATAAACATCAGAGAAGCCTTTTATATTCACATTATTTTAAAAGCTGTAATTATTTTTTAGCAGGAAAACCTTATTTTGGTCATCCCCAGCAGGCGCTGGTGCATGGGGCTGTTCCCTCCTGTGCTGTAGGACACTGTGCTTGCCCTTGTTGAGCTTCATGATTTGTCAGCCCATCCTTGTCAACCCACGAACTTGTCAACCTGCCTCCTGTCCCAGCTTGTGGTGTGGTTAATCAAGGAAGCAGTGCCCGCATCTTGCCTTGAAAAAATCTTATTTCTAAACTTACGTAGTTTCTGCCAGCTTGTAAAGAAAAAGTAAGAAATTCCATCCACATTGAAAAAAGCTTGTGATCAGTAGAGAGTATAAATGTTTTTTTTGTCTGGGGAGGTGAACGGGATTGGGAATTCTGGGATATGGGTATTACCAGAGGTATTTCTTAACTGCTGGAGCAATAAACAAATCCATATCCTCATTATGAAGAAAAATACCTAGAAGTTAGTCTCTTGACTTTGCATTTAATTTCAAGGGCTGGCTGCCTGGATTCAAATGTGCACCTGAGCAGGCACCAGATATACACCAGATACCTGCAGGTGTCCCTGGCACAGGAATACTGCCAGAACTCCTGTCCCTGCTGCCAGCAACACTTCACACCAGCGCAGGCACTGTGGCTTCTCTGGCCATCAGAGCTGCATTGCCAATTTAAATTTCTTTGCATTTCAGCAGGAATTTTGATGAGCACTTCTTTCTTCCTTTCATTTATCCTGACTCCTACTCTGGTTACATGAATGAGTTAATTTACTCACATCTGCAGTGGGGGCAGAATGCAATTTTCAACTGGTGCATTTTGATTTGTGAGTATGTGTGTATAGTACAAGCAGCATTACACTTACCTAACAGGACTAGGAAATGAAATAGGGCTAAGGCAATCAAATACTGTCAGAAAGAAGGTAGATAGTGGGAATATGCGCTTTATAACTTGTCTCATAACAACAACAACAACAGAGTTCTTTCTGAAATCTAAGAGTAAAGCTTGTCTTCTCTGTATACAGAATTTTCTGAGCTTCTTACATAGTAATGCCTACTCAGTCCTGAATAATTACTTTGAATTTGGGGATTAGTTCTTGATCTTCATGCTGGTGTGCATCCTAGGGTTCTGAATGTCTTGGGAAGTGAAAAAGCATAAACTTTTAGAAAAATACAGTTTAGTCCTGCATTAATAAACATCTTCCTGCATCATTTGCAATATCAGGACAATAAACTGGTTTTCATGCATGTGAAAGTGATCAGAAGAGGTGAATATGAACCTATTTGTATTGTTAAATATCTAAGGTATGAAAAAAAATTACATATTTGGGTAGAATGGGCTTTTAAAACTGTAAATAATTTGAGCTTTGCAAAAGCAAGTAGAGAATATTTTATTTTAACCTTCAGACTAATAATTGCTCCTTCAAGGAAAGAGACATACTTTTCTGAATATAAATACTTTTCTCTTTCAATCACCTTCTAAATCAATAATTTCGAAGGAGCAGATGCATTAAATTTTGTCAAAGAAACTTTTTGCCTGAATTTCACAATGTTTTCCTTTTTTCCAGGCATGTCCTTCTCTATATGTTGCCAACTTCATTACTAGGTTTTTGAAGACCTTGTAACCTTGAGGCAAAGCCATTCCATGCCTAACAAGTAGAGCTGTCTTGTCTTGAAAAATATGAATACAGAGGAAACAACCTAGAAAGTGCTGGAGCCCCTCCCCTCCTCCCCCCTCCTTTTCCTCTCATGAGTCTCAAGGGCTGCAGATAGTTCTGGTTACAAGTCACACAGTCATTTATCATAAAACAAGATGTAGGGATCTCTCCTATCTTTATAAGGAACATGAAATAATTGCTGATAAATGCATGGGCTTTTCTATGATAAAGTACACTTACATCAGGTTTGTCCTCTGATAATTTCCTTTATGTGTTTGCATCATGTTCTTCTCTGTCTCTTTGTGTCAGTACAAGTTGAAAAGATGAATTAAAATTAATGGTTGCTGAGATTATATTTTCCTCACTGTCAGTACCAGTGTCCTGTGGAGACCAGTAACCCATCTTTTATCCTTACTTTGGTGTTTGTCACTTGTCAGGAACACAACTAGATCTTCTGATGCTGCCTGGAAGATTTGATTTTTGGTCCTTCCCTAGTGGTGACAGGAGATCACATAATACATACACCTGCCAATTAGGAGAAAAATGTGCTCACATGCATTGTTTCTTTCCCACTTTGCTTTGAGAGGTTTCTGGCTTTACTTCTTCTGTGACAAAGGTATAAGGAAGGATTAAAAATCAAAGAAGTTACTCCTGATGAACCGTAAGGTAGAATTGTTTCTGCCTCGACTTTCTGTGCTTGAGCTGCCACATCAGATGTATTGTGAGATCTACCTATGTAAGAGATACTGTCCTGGTGGCTTCTTCCAGTTTGGAGGCATGTTACCTACTGTGATTATATTTATGACTAAATGTCCTCAGCTAACTGTGCCTTCCTTGTCTTTTAAATTGAAACCTTATGCTTCCACCAATATCCAGAAAAATAAGAATGCATGAGAGATCATAAAAAAGTTGCTTGTTTGTAGGGGACCAATTGTAATGTTTGGCTCTTGTTTCCTTGAGTTGGAGAGAATGTATGGAGAGAGTGTAAACTGCTTTTACAGTCAAGCAGAGGGTAAGATGTTGAACTCCTCAGTCCCAAAACCCATTAGTGCTAAGCTGGCATGAAGTGGGGATCTGCACAAAAGCTCCTTATGAGCTGTAAACTAGTCAGGCCACTTCTTTGCTCAATTCCATCTTTTCAGTGATAGTCCTTTGTTCCAAAGTGGTTGTTTCAGCTCCTACTCAGATTTGTGATTTTGTTCCAAACCTCACCCTGGCTATCCTGTGTCCCGTCTGCTTTGCAGTCTGGTCTCTGTTTCCTTGCTTTGTCCTTTTGGACTTGATACATGCAGATTAGCTGGAATCCAGATTGGGACTGAATGTTTGTGTTTTTCTAGTGTTTTGAAATGGTGCATTCCTGGTTTTGTCTGTTTCCTGTCCACGGCTCTGTTGTCCTGTCCCCCAGACAACTTAGTTTCCAAGTGCTGGTAGGAGAATTCAAGTTTTCTAAAAACAAATAACCATACCAGTCCATAAAACCTGTCAGACCTTGTCTGCGTTTATATGGTCTTTGTAGCTTAACTTTAGTTGTAGGTATAAAATTACTTAAACTGTGGCTAGTTCTGGAATCAGATGACTCCTGACTGGCCTGTCCCAACTGTAATAACACAATTTTACAGTGGTAAAATGTCTTTTACCTATCCTGTTGTTTTGAGCTTGTTTTTTAGCTATGTTATTACCTGATTTACTTTAGGTTTTACTTCGCTTTACTTACTTACTTGTTTGGTTCTTTCCCAAAAGATACATGTGACATTTTATTGTATCATACCTTATATAGAGAAAGAGTTGTGGCTGGACTAATGTTGAGAACCATTAGGAGAGGAAAAAATGTAACTTGTTGATGGAGTATAAACACATGGAAGTACTCATAGAAGGGATACAAGACTCAGAAAGGAAAAAGTCACCATCAACATCATTCTTCTTCTAGTTTACAACTCACTACACTGAAAAGATGAGAACTTGACCTGGGAATAAAAAGGCAGACACTTCATTTTAGGCATTTGTTGCATTACTGGTGATCCACAATAGGAACTGGATCATTTGAATTATAAGGAGTATTTCTATTTTTTTCTTTAGTTTGCTAGAGCATTAGTTAAATTAATAATAAAATATTTTTTGTTGGATTTTCACACAACTTACGAACTTTTAGTTGACCACAAAGAGATTTTATACGTAACAGCTCTCACTTTTCTATTGGAGTCTTGCACTGATTTACCTATAATCCATCTTGATCTTAATGGTCTAGGTAGAATATAAATATTCTTGAGCAGAGCCAGTATTAAGTGTGAATATACTGCTGGTTGCTTGGGGTAACAGTGGGAGTGGTGGTAAAAACGTAGAGGTAAACCAAGAAAGGAAGTTCAGTCTCCTAACATGGGCCATGTCTGTGTTTGGCCTTCACTGGCTCAGGGATGTTAACTAAACAGCTGGAGGAACTTTCCTCTATAAGTGGTCCTAAGTAAAGAGAATGAGTATGTACTGTTTAATCTCTGAAATAAATGACAACATTTATTTATCCAGATGTTGTCTGCATCTTGGATCGGTCAAGGGAGACCATACAAATATTGGGACCAGCAGGAAGAATGGTGATGTGGTAAGAGGGAGGGCCTGAGGTCTTTCCATGCTCCCTGAGTACTAATTCCTCCTACTTGGCAGCTCTGCATTTTTTGTGTGTCACCAAGCAGGTGTTTGGAGGGTTAGCAGAAACACTGCGGTCAGAACCGATGGTGTCCTGCCAGAGGTGGGGAACTTGACATTTGCCTTTGGGAGAGACGCAGAAATTTTGCTGTGTAGCATCCTTATTGCTGTGCATGTAGAATACAGCGAGGCATTGCATTGGAATGGAGTAGAGACCTCGAAGCAGAACACAGATTACATTATCCTGCCCAGTGTATTTCAATAGAGAATAAGAGAACCCTATTAAAAAATGAAAGACATAATTTACTCTTAGTTATCTCATATTCTGTCTCAGTTTTTAGACAGAATTGGAAGACAAACAAAATATCTGAAAGATTCTTACTGCCCACTTCAGTGGCCTCAGTAATGTTGTATGTGAGATCAAGAATACAGAGCCCCTAGAGACAAACTGTTGCTGGAATCCCTAGTAGGGGTTAGAAGATTCTCTAATTCAAATGCTTCAGGAAGTCAAGAGTTGCTATGTGGAATCTTCTGGTGTATATCAAGTCTTCTGTCTCAAACTAAAAAGACCTCCTTCTTACTCGAAGGGATGAACCTGCTTTGACCAGATATGTGCTGGTTGCTGTATGTTGCTTAGCAGCCAATGTGTTCTTCAAAAAAAGTGGCTACACTCGAGCGCTCAGTGAAGGAAATTTCTGTTGTGGAAGAAGATGGTAAGATTTATGAAAATGTACCTGAAAAACTTTAACAGAATCCTCATGGTCACTGCAAAAATAGTTGTTTTATCCCATTAGATTCAGGGCCAAAAATATATTTCTTGTTTTTGTGGTGTGGGTGTTTTTTTTCCTTTTTTTTTCTCCCCCCCCCCCCCCCCCCCCCCCCCCCCATGTAGTTCTATTCAGCACAGGGCTGCAAGAAGACTTTATTAAAGGAAGGATATCATAGTGCAGCCATTGAGCTTGTATGCCAAAATGTCTCCTGTCCACGTACATTCTCTTAAAATCACATAAAGGAACTAGAGCTATATTTGGTTGGATCATATTTCTGATGGGATATTTTTAGCAAGGCTGTTTCATCACCCGCATTACAAAACAGCTGGGAGCCTAAGATGCGGTTCAGTGTCTTTTCATTAAAGCTTCCTTCCTCTACAAGATCTTGGAACTAATAACTGTGACTGAAACAAATCTGCCCTCAGGCGAGGAATGCTGGACACAGAGACATTCATTCTCACTCGATTCCTTGTGGGAAGGTTGAGACTTAACTAACTTGCTAGTAGAAAAGGATAAATTTGCAAAGACTGTGAAACAGTAATTGGTTGACCTTGGACTGTGCCGAGAGGCTGGGTCGTGGGCCAGGTTCCAGGTGCAGCTCTGTCCCATGCCACTGTGGCTGAATTAGCAATAATAAGATGGCTATAGAGAAAGAAAATTCTACTGCAGTTGTCATGCTGGAATTTAGGGTGAGGTAACTATAAGAACAAAACTGTAGCACACAGTGAGATCAAATCTGAAATGGATTTACTGAGTGGATGGGTAGCATTTTCTGTTCAAACATGTGTAGATGCTCGCTCATTCACTCTCCATGGAATACATCCTAGTCAGGGTCACAGCCACAATCTGTGCTGGGTATCATGGAGGTGGGGGAATGGAATGCTTATTCCAGCTGGCCAAGCATCTGAGTCCTCACTGGGACCCAATTGAAGGATTAAGGCTGGCAGAAAGCTTAAGCTTCAGAAAGCTGGGCTACTGTGTTCCAGATAGATGCTGGAGAAAGTTCAAGGGAGACAAACACAATCAGAAGGTCGGATATTTAATGAAGTAAAATGTTGAGAGCTGTCTTTCTGATGATTCTCATAAAAGTGGGTAGTGAGATACTTAGGATTCATTTTTTATCCCATTGAAATATTTCCTGATTTCTGGAGCTTGTGACCTAGCTTGAATTTCACACCTTTGAAGTTTAGTGTGACTGAATTCTGAGAATCTGAGCAGCTAAAGAGCACAATGTGTCTTTATGATTGCACTTGAACAGCACAAAATTAAGAAGTAACTGAACAGAATACTTAGAGAAGCAGGCCTGTCAGAAGTGTTTGCAAAAAATTAAAGGTCTTCTGTTCCTTGAATTGAAGGGCTGAGTGTCCAACAGTGTTTGTGATATGATAGAGTTCAGAGTCTAATGCAAATGGATGTGAAAAAAGAAGCATCTGTCCTGCTAAATTAGTGTGATCCTAAGCAAGTCAATTCTCTGTTCTAGATCTCAGTTTTCCATGTTTGTGCATTCCACGTCTGTTTCCTTAGAATTGCATGGGTCTGAACCTTTTTATTTCCTTTTGAATGATGTGGGTTGTGGGATATTAATGGTGCTTCCAGTTATACATTTTTTCATTCACAATTTTGGTAGACTGGTAAAAACTTGAGAGAATAATTTTGCTTGTTGTCATCTGGAGATTTGGTCTGTACTCTGTTACTTCTCTAACATAATGCCTCAGAGTGTTTCACAGTTTAAAAATTATTGCCCTATTTTTCAGGAGAGCAATCCTAGGCATCAAGAAAGCAGTATTTGGCAAGGCACATGCAACCATTGTATAGCAGACCTTGGAGCAGAGTTCCCTCCTGCACAAGGAGGGATGCTAATTAATGCATTCTGAATTATGTAATATATTAGCGGGCGGCAGCAAATTTCTGAATCAAACACTGCTTACTTTGGACAAAGTTTGGGTTTGGGTATGATTCCTGGTCTGACAGTCTTACCAGATAGGATGTGTTTTCGAAACAACCAGAGCATTTTCTGCTAAGCCTGTCACATCCAATTGTAATCTTGTCAGACCTTGTGTCATGGCTGGTAGTAGAGCCAGAATCTTGTTTTGTCATCGAGTACTGTCTCTAAAGTATTGCTGCACAGATATATTGATTCCTTCCCAGATATAGTTTGCCATATAGTTGAGGATTTGGAGAGGAAAGAAGGATACAGCTTGCATCTGTCAAGAGGTATCTTCCAGGTTTCTGATGTTACTGGGGAAAAGCTAATTTACACAGCTGTTCCTGCAGCTAAACAAATCTCTCACTTCAGTACACAGATCACAAACTTCCCATCTCTCTAATTTCTAAGTAGGACCTATATATATTAAAATATGAGATTAAGCAACTTTCATAATGGATTTTATGAGCTTTGACTACTGAAAGTCAGTGGTAACTGAACTCATTGGATTTAGCTCTTTAATCAATTGACTACTATAGCAGTAGTCTTTGTGGTGAACAATAATGATTCACATTTAGCAGATGAAACCTTGGAAGCCACAGATGTAATCTCAATTCCGTTATACTTTTACATACTTTTAAAGCTTTTCATTATTCAGAGTACTGGATGGTTGAGGTATCCAAGAAAACAGAGAAGTTTAAATAAGCAGATGCCTAATGGTATGTGGTGTGGGGTTTGATGCTTCCCGTCATAAATAGGGCTTGGGACCCACTGCTCTCATTGCTATTGATTGTGGACCAGGTTTACTTGATTCAGAGTTGGGGGATTTCTTCATTATTTTCCTTGGTACACTGATTTCAGGTATAGCTCATCAGTCTCGACACAGTGATGCTGGTATGTGACAGCTTGGGCTCAAGAACACGATTCCTGGAAACTGGGAATGGAGAGTGGGTGAAATGTCTTTGTGGAGTCAAATCAGGTTAAAGCAAGGAAGTGCAGCTGGCTTTGGCTGGCTACATATGAAATCATCAGGACATCTGCATATTCTGAATCATAGAGCCAGTGTAATGCCAGATAAAGCCTAGCAGGGTTTATTAGTTCAAGCTCTGATGTGTTCTTCAGTGACTGTGCTATTACTGGAACCAAGATGATACTAAAAGCAGTCTGAGCATATTTGTCATTCTGTGCTTTAATTTATTATCCATCTGGACCTGAACTTTCTCTGCATCTATGACACAGACAGTTGGATAATCCACACAAAGACTAGACTAAGGCGACTCTCACTTAACAGGTCAGGTGGAAGACCCTGCTCTGGCTTCTACTGTCCTTTCTTTAACCACAGGGTGTCTCTGCCTACAAGAGGGCAATTAGAGGGTTTTAAAGTCTGTCATCATTGCCACAGGAATGTTCAGAATGGCTCAGTTTGGGTCTATTCCAGTGAGTACTCTGCATTCCTGAAAGGCAAGACTGTCGCAGATGTCCTTTTACTTAGAAAAGCAAATCACTTAACTTGTTTCTCCTATTGGGTTCTCCTGGGGGCATAGGATCACAAATTAAATCAGAGTCTTGGTCCATTTCATACTCTCTTCTGTCTTAGTGTCCCCTGGTGGCTCAGGGGATATTACTGTCCCCTCTTGCAAGCACATATAAAGTAATCTGTTCTTCCTATCAGACTTCCGTTCAGACTGACACTGATCTCTAGCTACTAGCTCTTCAGTCATCCTCATCAAATACTGAAACTGTTCCTGTGGTGTGCACCACAACCCTGTTAAAAAGGGACTGTAATCCTTTGGGTGCCAGGCCTCTGATATGCTTAGTACAGTGTTCCCTGCCTGCAAACCACAGGGAACAAATTTACTTAAGTGAGTATGGAGTAAACTGTGAAGGAAAAAAAAAAGGGGAGAAAAACAATGCAATCCACAGCTTACAAAAGTTCTAATTCTCTCAAGGTGTATTGAAGTCTGCAGAGCAGTTCTCTTTCTGTGTCACTCATAGCAACCAGCAGTGTATCCTCTAATAGCCATGGTGAGATTGAAGTTTTGGTGATTGTGGTCATGTTGTTAACTCTCATCTTCTTTTTCCAGAGCCTTTCAGTACTGCCCCAGATCAGAGCTTTGCTTTCAATAGATGGGGGAATGAGTGGCCTAAGAACTTTGAAGGAAATGCTTAATAAAAATTGATGGATAGAACCCAAGAAGCTCCCCTTCCATTGTTCTTGCTGGGAGTAAAATTTTAAGCATTGTAAGAGTCATGCTGTCTCCTGAAGTGTTTTGTGCCTGACATGCTCATGTTTGCCATGTTTGAAAGGCAATGGAGAGGAGATAGATAGAGGAAGGATGTTTGTTGAGGGAATTCAGAAATTAAATTAATTTGGTCTCTAATGGAATGTCAGGAAATACTAGCAAAGAGAAGTACCAGCACACTTTAGGGTCAGGGTCTCTCCTTTCCCCATAGATATAGCAGATAAATTTCTGTCCTATCAGTTAAATATCCATCTTTGAGGCAGCTATCTTGGTTGCACTGTTGTTTTCTGGATAGGATGGCAGAAAATATTTGTCTGAGTGAGAAGGAAATTGCTCAGGCAAGAGATTATTTTACTGTTTTATTATGGTATTCTTTTATGTACAGATACCCCTGTCTGAGTGGTGGAGAGGCTGCAAGGTGCAGTACAGGCACCACGAGTCCTTTCCAAGGGGATATGTGTAGCTTAGATAAACAGACCTGGGGACAGATCTGAGGTGGACAGTAAACATGTCTCAGGGAGTTTGGCTCTCCAACACATTTTCCTCCCCTTGGACCATGTCAGCCTCTCAGCTGGTCACTCACATCTATCCTCACAGTTTTCCTGTCACAATGAATGCAGGATTTAATGCAATTCTTCAGCAAGCAACGTACTCAGAAATAAATCCGTTGTTCCCAAAATGACAACGGAGTCCGGTTTGTGTTAGCAATACTTCATAAGACCTAAATAAATATCAAAGTGAAGGGTCACAGTGTATGCTTAATGTGTGAAAAAGCTTCATCTTCAGGTTTGAACATCACCTGGTGTAATGTAAGTAAACCACCACACTTGGTCAGGCATAAAAGTATACATTTATCTTACAGAAAATGAATAATTTGTAGTAGTTGTTAATAGTGCTGAGGTGCTCAGTAATTTCAGAAGAAAGAACAATGTCTCTCCAAAGGAAATCTCTCAGCTGCCTGGCTAAGTAGAAGTTCAGACTCTTGCCAGCTGGGTAGTATAACCTTTGAGCCTGCGCAGTGGATTTTTTAGGTGAGATGCAGCACGTGTAGAATGGACCCACCCTTTAATCCTAAGGTTCATCTGCCAGGGCTGAGCGAGCTTGGATGGTGGCAGTGAGGTCCTCAGGATGTAGGTTTAATTAGAGTATCCTTCTCTTAGATGGATGGCCTTACAGGGCTAAGTGAGCTCCATCTGCTCAGATTTGGAATTAGAGTTGTCCTTCTCCTAGGATGACTGCCAGAAGGCTAACGAGCTCATCCTGCCCAGGGACATATTTTACTACAGGACTTCTCTCGCACTTCCCACCCACAACCCTCCGAGCAGGACTGCCCTCTCTGCCCTCCCGCCCGTCTGGGGACCCCATGGCCCACCGTACTCCCTCCCACTCCCCCAGATTGAACTGGCAAACCTCTGTGTGCTCCGTAGTTCCTCCTCACCTCTCCTCTGGGGCTGCAGCCCCCGTGGCTGCCGGGAGAAGCCCCCTCGGGGTGGTGGGACCGGCCGTGAGGGAGGACGGGCAGCCCCCTCGGTGGCGTGCAGCTGGGTAGTATACAGTGTGAAACAAGAGTTATATAGGGGTGGGTAGAAACAAATGAGTCTCTTACTTTCTGCACTGTAACTTCTATATTTTTAAATTGTGTATTTGTATTTTGCAAGTAGATTAATTTTATTTTTAGCTTGGTTTGGGTTAAGTTTGGTTTCAGTCGTCTTCTGGTTATTGTGGTTGGGTTAACTGGGATAGGTGCTTGCTCTTGCAGTGTCAGACTCTCGAATGCAAAGTAACACCCAAGGATTACCTGATGTTTCACTTTTGGCTAGGCAAGTTTAGGGATTGCTAGCATGAATGTTAGCGAGAAAGATATGTTTTCTGATCAGTGCGTGCAACTCAGTGGTTTCAGAACCCTATATTATTGTGTATGTATGCCCTATAAACACCAAGTTCCTTCAATGTTTTGTTAAGTGTTTGGCATCTTCAGCCTCCAATGAAAGTAAATTCTGCCATATGTCTAAATGTTGTATGAAAAATGATTTCCTGTTGGCAGTTTTCAATTTCCACCTTCCATGGTTTGATTGCATATCTCCCTGTTATGGTATTATGCAACCAAAACCAGAAACTTCCCATCTCCCTTTCCCAGTATGGTTCCTTATTTGATGTACTTTTATCTTGTCTTGTCCTTTATAGCCCCTTTCTAAGGCAAACAGTTGAAGCCATTTCAGTGTCTCTGTGTGATCTTTTCGAATCTCTTGACCATTTTTATCACCCTTCCCTGAACCTTTACTTCTGTGATATCATTCTTTGAGGTGGGAACAGCAGAGAAACCCTTTTTACTTTAATAGATCACAGAATATTCTGAGTTGGAATGGACCCATATCAAATCCAACTCTTAAGTGAATGGACCGTAGAGGGGACCCACAGGGATCAAGTCCAACTCTTAAGTGAATGGCCCATACATTGAATGGATTGAACCCATAACCTTGGCATTATTAGAACTATGCTCTGATCGACTGAGCTAATCTCAGGGTTAATAATCAGAGGGCCTGCACAGCAACTGCATCATAATGACATTTGTGCTTGCCTGTTTGTTGTTAATATTTACCCAAAATGTCCCAGAATCATGTTTGGATCTTCAGTGTTCATGTCACATAAGTAACTCATAATTATGCTGAAATTAAATAGATGTAGATACTACTTCCTCCTTATTGGATCTGAATTACTAATGTTTCTAAATAAGTTCAGTCCTAAGGCAGATCTTTGAGCAAATTTGATTTTCACTTCCATGGGACTTCCACTACCCTTTCAGGAAGACGTATTTCCCATAAGACATCTGCTTACATTTCTGAAGCTAATTTTTACTTTCTTCAGTTCATCTTCTATTTTCCCTTGTCTCTGCATGTGGTCCAGAAATCATAATAAGTATTGCATTTGGGGAATTTGAGCAGCAGCAAACTAGAAGACTCTCCAAATATCCTTACGAACTTTCTGCCTGCTTCTTCTTTTAATGCCACATAATTTATAAAGTACACCACAAATCTCTTGCTGAAGTGACAGAAGTTGCCATTCTGTTAACAAACAAACTGAATGTTAGAAAGCTCTGCTGATATCGGTCTGTTTATGGAAACCCTAGAACATGACAACCACTTACTGAGTATTTCAGACTAATAAAGCCATGCACAAGTTCTGGGCAGGGACAAACATTATCAATAAAACAAGAACTGCTTACTGAATCTCAAGGGGTTGCAGTAGTAATAGCTCGAGGAAATTTCTCTTAGGCTCAAATAACCTATGCATTTTGAAGCAGGCAGGATTGGACTTCTGCTCCTTATGTCATCAGATACATTGTCTATAATATCTTGCACACTGGCGACTGGAAAACTCTGGCTTTTCTGTTTTTTTTTCTAACTGTCTTAGAAAAGTGAGTAACAAACAACTTTTCTCATTTTTTTTCTTTCTCTCTTTCTTTTTAGTTAAGTTGGAGGAAACTCTTTTGAAAATTGCCCTTATTCTTCATACGCAGAGGAGGATATATCAGGATGCCAATATATATTAAGCATCCTGCAGTGAGAGTTCTGCTTGTAACAAATAAAAGTGAATGGCTTTGTGGGTTTTTTCTTGCAGTTTTCATGAGCTTGTAAAGAGGAGTTTGGCTGTAAAATATTCCTCATACCTTAAAGAAACAAATCATGAAAGTTTCTGAAACTGTTTTTAAATGTCAAGTCCTGAAAAAAAAACCAAACAAACCACGTATCTTTGCATCTTTGGTATGAATTTACTGGCTTGATTTACTTTATTTGTTTCCTGTGAAAAATTCCCTAAGTATATATATTTGGAAATCCTTTAAACACAGTTTTGATGTGTACAGAGGGAGCAAATGTCAAGGGAGGCTTTGGTTGTAATGCTGAAGAAGAACAAGTGATTATAATCAGCTCTCCATGAGACCATTTACTCGATGGTAGGACTGCATTTGTTTAAACAAATTAAGAAGAAATGAATCTGTCTGATATTGCAGTACATGTAAATTGCTAATTGGAGCTATGTCACAGGAACTGCGTCTTTGGTGAAGATTTGGGTTAGGGCTTGTTTTGTCTGTATGTCATGTTAAATGGCTCCAATGTTGATGGATCTGATACTTTTGGCATTGTAGCAGAGTTGCCTGCTTGATTTGAGTACAGTTGATTATCCTGAAGTTGAAGTGTGACCTCAGCTGAATTTGGATATTCCCAGTGAGAGATGTAAATGTGGTTACTGGTTGGTATGTGACTGAGCTTAAAAATTGACTGCCAGCATTCCCTGTCTTTCTGATTCAAGTGATAAGATTGCAGCCTGCAGGGTTACTGATCCAACAGAAAAGCCTTTACTTCCAGTCCTGTAAAACACTCATACTCCAAACAACGAAATAGTAGAAACTAGGAGCCATAATATCTAGTCAGGAATGCTTTGGTATTATTCTCAGTGACTTCTTTTGTGGTTTTGCCTGTACCACAATGGTTGGATTTGGTTTCAGCTCTATTTCAAGCTAGTTCATTAAGGGGCTTGAAATGGCTCTGCTAGCATGGATCTTTTATCTGCAGAAACTAGTTTGGATGTGTACATGAATTACAGAAGGATCTGGCACGAGCTGAGCTGTTTTAAATACATATGCAGTACTGGCCTAGTGAAATGTGTCCCTGCCCCTGCAGGGGGTTTGGAACTAGAGGATCTTTAAGGTCCCTTCCAACCCAGGCCATTCTCTGATACTACAACAACAATTTCTGGATGCAGATACGAGGTGCGACAAATGTGAGGAGGTGAGGAAGCACTGGAGCAGCTTGGGTGCTGCAGGTCACAGGCAGGCACTCCAAAAATCAGTGCATGAAAAGCTTGTGTAAAACTCATCTAGATTAATCTTGTGCCCACAGGCAGTCCGTCACCTTCAGAGCTTTCTGCTTTGTGCTCTTTCCTCCCAACAGTTCTGCTTACAGGATTTTCCTCTGGGCGTGTGGGAGCACATAACCAGTGTCAATGGTGGTACTTTTTGTGCAGGGTTGTCTATGCATATCTAGGGCAGAGAGAGACATCACTAATGTATAGCTGTGTAGTGACTTACTACAAGAAAAGGAAGAGCTGGATTTGCAGTCATAAGTGGTGGATTTTTTTATTTTCTTCCTTCTTTATCTTTTCAATCCTAAAGATGACTTTAACATGATAAAATGTTGCAGAAATTCTTATGTAGTAAAATGTTGCAGAACACCAGAAATAGATTTTTTTGACAAACAGAATACTTTCTTTTTAACAAGAGATTAAATTTGGATTAAGGATCTAGCCTTAAAACTGTTTTTTTCCAATAAATCTGTTATTTATGCAGTTGGATATTTCTGATGAGGGGATAGCTAATGCCTCAATAAAGTCTGGATTTGGTCAACCCACATGGTAGATTAGATTTCCAGCTTATAATATATTTGTCACTGTTACTGTCATGGCTAAGATTCATGATCTCTGGCTGAAATCAGATGTTGCTTAGTACCTTCATTTAGCAGTATTTCTGACTTCAATGTCTTCTGCAAGGATGTACAGAGGAGGATGTGATTATCAATTTATGTAGGATGATTGAGAAACAAGAGAGGGAGTTGTAAGGCATGGGAAAAATATGGACAGACACTTGCAATAAAAACATGAGGAGGTTTACCAAGTCCAAGAACTGGCTGGGGCTTATCCATGTCCATGCAATACTTGCAAGCCTGAGACATCATTTTTCACAGGGAGTTCTGGAGTGTAATACATCATCATTCAAAACAAACCAGCCGTTCTCTGAAAGCTATTTAGGTCATGAGATGTCACCACACCTGACCATAACATCCATCATGCTGGGAAAACCAGTGACCAGCGCCTGGCATTGCAAAACACTGTTAGGTAGAAGCTATATTTATCTTTGTTAGAATTGACAGATTGCCCCTGTAGCTTCAGATTAGCCCACACTGACATACCAGCTCCATATATAACCAACCATCAGGGTGATCTCCTTTGGAACAAACTAGCTGCTACTCTAGCTTCAGGATTTCTGGGTTTGTTGATGGATTTGGAACACTGTGATCATATGTAGGAAGAAAGATGCCTTTTGAAATGCTAAACAGCTCTTTTCCTTATCCCTAGCAATTATCTTTGGTTTTGGATTGTTTGCTCCTCCCTTCATATTTATTTCTTTTCTTGAGCCTGCGAGGGTATTTTGCAGTGGTGAACCATTTCAGCCTGACAGCCTTGCTTCTGTTTATGCAGCAATGGAGCAAAACATACAGCAGTGCACTTTACATCAAATCTTCAAGGTTCCCACAAGACTGAATAGCAAGTTCAGTCTCGGTACCTCACTGACTCATTAGAGGTCTTTTGGGTTCACCAAACTTCTAATTAAAACCATTGCTTCTATGCAGAGGACACTTGTCCATTAGCACCGTGGAACAAACCAGGTGTTGAAGTGCATCTGTTGAAGTGCATGTCAGACCGGAGCTGATTTAGTGTAGCAGGCTGATAAGGACATATTTCTTTGCTACAGAAAGGAAATAAAGAAATAAATGTTTCTTTTCTATGTTGAGAATTGGGTCTCACTGATGGATGTTTCTGAGTGCCTGACTTTATGTCAGGCAAAAGATGGAACTTTCTTTCTCTTTGACTGGGCTTTGTTCTTCTCATTTATTACGTAATTACAAAAGAATGGCCAGTAGTGGTCAACAGTGAATGCCAAAGCACTGTTTGTGCAGGTCATACTTATAAACTTCCCCAGAGGATACTCCCAAGTCTTCATGGGCCTGAAGAGAAGTCTTTATACTTCATAGCCTTTGACAGATTTTCTTCCATTAATTCTTCCAATCAATTTTTAAATCTAGGCAAACTTTTCTAAGTTATAGAACCTATGGGATGAGTTCCATTAGTAAACTAGTTTCCAAATCCTTAAGTGGAATGTCACTGCTAGAATGAAATATGAGGAGATTTATGGGGAGAGAACCTTTACTTTAAATTACATTGCTGCTAATAAATATACAGGATATTGTAAAAATACATATAAATTTTATAAAACATACTAGTAAGAATGCTCAGGCCTGGATACTATTCAATGAAAAATTCTGAAGGTGTTCAAGGATGAATAGATGAACATAAACACTAGACGTAATCTTTCCCTGTCAGGGAGTACACATGACCAAGCCCACATGGATGTCCCTGCTGCTGCCACTGGTCCCTTAGAGTCCATTTTTGGGTCTCTGTTTTTGCTGGATCTCAAGAGGCCGAGCAGAGCCCACACAAAGAAGAACATTTGGTGCTTTGTGCCCAGTCCCAGCATACTGCTGGGGCTTTGAGGGTAACTTTCTGGATGAGAGAAGTGGAGGAATAAAATTGAGAAAACTTGTGGCTCGAGATAAAAACCAGGGGTGTCTGTGGCCTGTTACTCTGATCCCAAAGACTCCCATGTGTGGGGTCTCTCACAGCTGTTGGACATGGAATTGGACACGAACATGCTTACCTGGGGGCCACCCACAATTCTAGGACCTGGGTGAACACCAAGAGACCCGTGGCTGCCACGCAGGCGCACCAGAGAGACCCACAGCCATTATGCAAGCTTTCTGTGCTTTATTGTTGTAGCCGTACCCGTGTGGTGGCTGGTGGTCTCGGAGGCTCTGGCTCTAAAACTCGAAGTCTATGAGCTCTTCAGGCTCCTCCGGCTCCTCCTCCTCTACGGGACGGCGTCTGCGTCTCCTATTTGGGGGCCGGCGCCTGCCAGTGGGGGGGCTGCCTGTTTCATCTTGGCCAGCATAACCGGCATGGCCCCTCATCCGCGTGTTCCGGCGGCGGGAGCGGCTCTGGCCGGCGCGACGCGTCTTGTGCAGGTTTGGCTGGCTCCTGCTTCTGCTCCGGCGAGCCCTGCCCCTCCTCCGTCTGTAGCCGGCCATGGTGGTGCTGGCTGAGCGGCGTGTGTGGCTGCTCTGTTTTTATAGGGGGTACCAGGGTGGAGCCCTTTGTGACACTGGGGCTTTACAGAGCCAACCTCACCAGTGTTGTCACAATGGCTGCATGGCCACGCTGGCCACCCATGGGCTCCGTGGCTACTGGCCAACCCCAGCCCACATGAAGTGGGCAGCTGTGTCTTCAGGGGCCTTGCTTCACCACCAGCATGTGCCAGTGGGTCTGCTGGACACTGACTTGACACAGGAGACATAGAAGGGCTGGCCAACAGTGCAGGTGGTGTGGTGGGAGGAGGCACCACAAAGACAGATGAGCCCATTGCGACGTTGGTGCTGGTAGCACTGATGGTGTTTTCAGCTTTGATTGCACGTGTGGCTTTTGATTTCCCTAGTAAACTGGTTTTTATCTAAAGCAACAGGTTTTCTCATTTCTGCTCCTCTGATTCTCTCCCCTAGCCAGCTGGTGGAGGGGAGTGAGTGGCTTCATGGCACTTTGTTTCTGGCTGGGGTTAGGGCATGACCCGGTTCCATCATGGATGTCCAAGGGCTACAGGGGCACATCTGCTCAGCTGTGGCACAACATGGGCTGCAGAGTGAGAACCTGCAAACCATGGCCTTCCTATGCATCTGCAGAGGAATCTCTGCTGCTATGCCTGGAACACCTCTTCCCTTCCTTCTCTTCTGCTCTGGGCTCTGCAGGACTGTTTCTTGTATCTATTCCCAAAAGACTTTATTCCTGCAGCGCTACCACCTTTGCGAATGGGCTCAACCTTGGCCAGTGGCAAGTCCTTGGAACCAGCTGGCTGATGTGGGAGCTACTGGTGGCATCTTCTCCCAGATGCTCTCCCCACAGTCTTCTCAATTCCAAGCTCTCATAAACACAAGCCTACTACAGGCACAGAGCACCATGAGGAGGGAGGGGGAAGCTCAGTAGCGTTGGGAAGCCTACCACAGGGTCCCACAAGGAGATCTGGGAAGGGCAATGTGACAAACCTGCCAGGAGTGGGAGGAGGGTGAGAGAACATCCAAGATGAGAGCCAGGAGTGGGACAGGAAGAGCCACCGGCGACGCTGTGTCTGGCCTTTACCCTTTATGCCCCAAAACTGCTGCAGGAGAGGGCACGAGGCACTGAGTGTTCTCTGTGTGGGCTCTGCTCAACTATTCAGGACCCTGCAATAAGAGGGACTAAAAAGGGAGCCCAGGGGACCAGTGGCCAGGAGCAGGGGTTATCCATGTTGCCATCATCGTGTGCACTCCCCACGGGGCAGGCACAGCCATGGGTTGCAGACACATTCACACCCCATCCTGGGCAAGGACAACCCTGGACATGCACATGCCGCATGAGAACATCCTCCAACTCACAGATCCCACACGGGAACATCATGCCTGAACATGCACTTCCTGCACAAGAACACCTCTGTCTGATCACATTCTTGGACATGCCCTTCCCTCATAGGAGTATCCCTGCTCCTGGATGTGCACCACTGTTGTACACGCTTATGATCCCAAACACTCCCACGTGTTACTCCCATGCATTGGGTTGCTCACAGCTGTTGGACATGGACTTTTGCAAACTGAAAAGAAGCAGCTGCTCACCCAGCAAAGCCCACACCAAACTGAATACTGCCAACGGACCTTCAGATCAGATAAGTGGGTGCCATTGCCCAACTATCCTGGGTGCAGATGTTTACCTGAAGCTACAAACTGGATCTCCAGATAAGGAAAGAGGCTAAGAAGAGGCAAATCCTGCAAGGTGGGAGAATTCCTGTTAACATGCCATTGTCCTCCCTTTACATGATAACTCTGCTCATCTAGCCTGGGCTATGCATCTCAAATGTCGGACCATGGTTGATGCTGACACAATAGGCAGCTGTAGCTGTCTTAGGAGATGTCAGAGACTCAATGAAATGTCCCGTGACACTATCCATTGAAAAACTCCCCGCACTTGAGCTGGAATTGTATAGTAACTCATAATATCTTCGGAGTTTAGGTGGGGGCTTCCCCCAGACCACCAGTGCACCGAAGAAACACGAAGTTGCAACTACCAAGTTTCATTGCTGGATCCAGTGGGTGGTGACTATATATATATCTTTCCACCTTTATACTTTCTTTCCCTTTCTCTTCCTTTATGCATTTCCTTAAGTGTTATCTTTATGCTTTAATATTGCTATGCTTTAATAGTGCTTTATTGCTATGCTTTAATATTGCTATATTGCTATAGATACTCTAATATTGCTGTATTGCTATAGATGATAACATTGAAAATGGCAACATACCTGTTTAGCTTTGAAACAAAACTGTTCCAAAATAAACCTTACATATAAATGTTTATAAACACTGATTACTCAGTGTCGTTTTACTCTAATTAAGGGATTTACTGATAAGAACCTGGGTTACCCTCCTCTTCTGAGGCGAGTCGCAACAGCCACCCATGATCCCGGGACCCGGGTGGACCCCAAGAGACCCGTGGCTGCCACGCAGGCGCACCAGAGAGACCCACAGCCATTATGCAAGCTTTCTATGCTTTATTGTTGTAGCCGTACCCGTGTGGTGGCTGGTGGTCTCGGAGGCTCTGGCTCTAAAACTCGAAGTCTATGAGCTCTTCAGGCTCCTCCGGCTCCTCCTCCTCTACGGGACGGCGTCTGCGTCTCCTATTTGGGGGCCGGCGCCTGCCAGTGGGGGGGCTGCCTGTTTCATCTTGGCCAGCATAACCGGCATGGCCCCTCATCCGCGTGTTCCGGCGGCGGGAGCGGCTCTGGCCGGCGCGACGCGTCTTGTGCAGGTTTGGCTGGCTCCTGCTCCTGCTCCGGCGAGCCCTGCCCCTCCTCCGTCTGTAGCCGGCCATGGTGGTGCTGGCTGAGCGGCGTGTGTGGCTGCTCTGCTTTTATAGGGGGTACCAGGGTGGAGCCCTTTGTGACACAGGGGCTTTACAGAGCCAACCTCACCAGTGTTGTCACAATGGCTGCATGGCCACGCTGGCCACCCATGGGCTCCGTGGCTACTGGCCAACCCCAGCCCACATGAAGTGGGCAGCTGTGTCTTCAGGGGCCTTGCTTCACCACCAGCATGTGCCAGTGGGTCTGCTGGACACCGACTTGACACAGGAGAAGTGAGAGGAGCGGCCGGGCTCTCTGGCAGTGCGGGAGGCAATACACAGGCAGAGAAGCCCACTGCAGTGGTGGCAGTGGTGTCAGTGATGGCGTTTCCAGCTTTGATTGCATGTAGGGCTTTTGCTTTTTCTCGTAAACTACCTTTTATCTCAAGTAATGAGTGTTCTCAATTTTACTCCAGCAGTGAGGGAGTGTCTTTGAAGTGCTTTGTTTCTGGCCGTGGTTAAAGTATGACCCAGCTCCACTGTGGATGCCTAAGGGGTGTAGGGGAATATCTGCTCCGCAATGGCACAAAATGGGATGAAGGGTGAGAGCCTGCTAAAGCATCATGTTCCCCAGTGTCTGCAGAGGAAACTGCTGCTATACCTGGAACACCTCCTCCCCTCCTTTTCTCCTGTCCTGGGCTCTGCAGGACTGTTTCTCTCATGTAGTCTTAAAGACATTATCCATGGCTGCACTGGCCTTGCATCACTACAACCATGTGCGGGCAATTTAACCTTCTGTCTTATTTTATACTTTTGTATCATTTTATTCAAACCAGAAGCTGTTACTATTGTGGTAGCATAGGCTTAAAAGACCCTAAAAGTCCTTGAATGATACTCAATAAATAAATACAAACTAGTCACTTGCAGTGTTTACTGACGGAAATTAGTCCATGAAAATAAAATAACCTGATATGCTTCAAACTTCATAGAATGGTGGCTTATAATCAGCTTATAAGTGTTGGTAGAAACATTGCTTCTGCTCAAGTGTGTATTATCATTTATAGGGGAAAAATTCTGTGGAAGACCTAAAGGAGCTTCTGAAAACTGTCTTCAGGATATTTGGTATTTGCACTTGAAGAAAAGCTCTCTGAGAAGTAGATGAGGTCTACTTTTCATCCTAGTGTTATTTTTTATTTCTTCTTATCTTAGACAGGAGAGACACAAAGTAATTATAGTGATAGTACTGTAAAATACTGCAACTACAGTGCCTTCCCTGGTGCTATGTGTGAGTTTGGCCTCATGATTCAAGAGCAGACGAGGTTTCTGCATTCCAAGGTCTGCCAGCAACTCCCTGTAAGTGTAGCAAAACAGTTTGATTTGTTTTGGCATTAGTTTTTCTCAGTTGTAGTTAAAGACTGACTTAATGGAGATACTATGAATTAGTGCTTATGGATGTTTGTGAGATTGAGGCCTCTTTCAACTATTTTTTTAATAGTCTTGGGAATCTGGAGCGGTCCCAGTTGACTGGAAGCTGGCTAGCATTGTCCCAGTTTTCAAAAAGGGCAAGAAGGATGACCCTGGAAACTACAGGCTTGTTAATCTCACTTCAGTTCCTAGTAAAGTTATGGAGAAGATTATTCTGGGAGGTACTGAAAACCACCTAAACACAACGCAGTCACAGCCAGCATGGCTTCATGGGAGGAAAGTCCTGTTATCAAACCTGATTTCCTTTTATGACAAGGTAACCTACCCAGCTGATCAAGGGAAGTCAGTTGATGTAATCTTTTTGGATTTCAGTAAAGATTTTGATACTGTGTCTCACAGGATCCTTCTTTACAAAATGTCCGGGATACAGCTGGATAAACACGTCAGGTGGTGGGTGAGCAATTGGCTCACGGGTCAAGCACAGAGGGGAACATCAGACTCGTGACCTGTCACTAGAGGGGTTCCACAGGGCTCCATCTTAGGCCTTGTGCTCTTCAACAGCTTCAAAAATTACTTGGACACAGAACTGGAAGGGATAGTAAGTAACTTTGCAGATTATACAAACTTGGGAAAAGCTGTTGACTCCCTCCAAGGGAAAGAGGCCCTGTAGAGAGACCCCAACAAATTAGAGGACTGGACAATCACCAACCATATGAAGTTCAACAAGGGAAGGTGCCGGATTCTGCACCTGGGTTGGGGTAACCTGGGATGTACATACAGACTGGGGAATGAGATGCTGGAAAGCAGTACCATGGAAAGGGACCTGGGGGTCCTAGTCTACGGCAAGTTGAAGATGAGTCAGCAGTGCCCTGGCAGCCAGGAGGGCCAACCATGTCCTGGGGGCATCAGGTAAAGCATCACCAGCTGGTCGAGGGAGGGGATTGTCCCACTGTGCTCTGCACTGGGGTGTGGCCTCACCTTGAATTTTGTGTAGTTTTGGGCACCACAATATAAGAAAGATATTCAGCTATTAGAGAGTTTCCTGAATGGCCTGAAGCTGTGTCAGGAGAGGATTAGGTTACATATTAGGAAAAAGTTCTTCACCCGGAGGGTAGTTGGGCACTGGAACAGGCTCCCCAGAGAAGTGATCATAGCACCAAGCCTGTCGGAGTACAAGAAGAGTTTGAACAATGCTCTCAGGCCCATGGTGGGATTCTTGTGGATGATTCTATGCAGATCTAGAAGTTGGACCTTGATGATCCTTATGGGTCCCTTCCAACTCAGAATATTCTGTGATTCTGTATGGTTAAATTGAAGTCCTAACATATTTAATTCCTCATTTTTTTGGTAGATGATGTCAGGTATGATTGAACTAAAGTTTTAAGTAGGACATGTGAAAGTTTTGATCAGAGCTTAGGTTCTTTAAATTTTGATTATTTTAACCTCTTGGTTAATAACTACAAAGTGTTTACTTTTCTCTTTTTGTTGCACTGAACTGAAGGCATAGTAAAAGTTTCATGGGGATGGAATCATCAAAAGGATGATGGAGTGAGTTCTCTTATCAGTAACATTTGTTTATTTTTATTCTGTCCTTGTCCTTACTTGTTATTTCATAAATGTTGATGAACAGTCAACTAATTCTTGGTATGCTTACTGAGTTTTTTTCAATTTTCTTTCATAAAAATTGAGCTGTGATGTCATCAGTAGATTTAGATAAGTTTTTCTTCTCATAACTAGAGGAAGAACAGAAATGCCGATCAGAAGTTTTGAAAACGTTCCTGTTATGGTGGTGGGAGACAGCAGTTTCTTAATACCTGGAAACTTATCTCAATCCCAATCAGTTAGGGAATAGCTCAGTGGAAGTGAAATAGCTGGATGCAAGCAAAAGCATCCAATGTGTTTTTAGTGGTTTATGTGAAAGGGGCCATTGGATTTTGTTTTTTTTTTACAAGATTTTGTAACATTAGAATTACTACCTGTGATACTGTAATTGAACAGTAAAGTTTGTCTTTTTATGTTTCAATAACATTGAAAGCTTAATGTAGTTAGTGTTACAAGAGGTTTTTGCTCAAGGAGCAAGAGTAAGTGATATCCACAAATGTGTGAGTATATCAGTAGACTTTGATCATTTCCCCATGGTGATTGTACCATTTGGTGTCAATGTAGCTTTAGTGGGACATGCACCCTGTGGGAGGAAATGTTTTAATTTGCAGGCCAGCTAATGTTCTGAGCAGGAGAACAGGGGCCAAATGGCCTATGAGAACTAAACTTTTCTCATAGAGCTGGAAATTCTGTCGACTGGGAAGAAGAACAGAGAGAATTCTGACTCCTCGTTTTTGGAGATAGCTCTCATTTTGCCAAAATAAGCATAATAAGCCAGACCTGTACCTAATGGCAGCTCACTTAGCTTTTATAGATTTCATATACTTGCTGCATAAACCCCTTCGTTATTTGTGTTGCTTTTACTTGAATTCCTTTATTGGAGAGTCTGTGAACCCCACTCAGGACTAAGGCAGGCTATGGAAAGACTCTCAGTCAATTTAATGGGATCAAAATGGAAAAAGACATATAATTTTTGAAGTACATGAGATGTGATAGTAAACCCCTGAAACTAGACACTGCTTTATGATTAATAATGAATGTTTCTGGTATATTTGATTAATGCTGTGACCAATACTATCTTTTTGGAGGCTTAAGCTTGAAGTGGACAAAAGAATGAAATTAAAAGGGTGTTCTTGTATCAGTGTGGGATTGGTTTCTGTTACTACTTTCCATGTCATAGTTGTCTTAGTATTCATATTAATCTAGGTGTATTTAATGACAGAATAAGCTGGTGAATGTAATGATAGGGCTTTTATCTATACTTCAGCCAGCTGTGGTGAAAATATTGATTCATTTATGTTTTCTTATTCTTTGGAGCAAAGTTTCTCTTAAGACTGACTACCAAAATAATTTGCTGCAGCTATAACCTTTGCCTGGTGTAGTTAATGGGAAATGTGTTAAATAATTTGCTACAGCTAATACTACTAGATACTGAGGAATCAATATCTCTCTCATCTTTAGTTGCACAAACCCCTTTTGTCACTGTGGGATGTAGGCAGTCACAACTGCATCAGATCTTTCTCATGTAGACATTTAAGCATTTTCCAAGTAATTTATTACCTTCTTCCTTCTTTTTCAGTTACAGGTTGGTTAGGATGTATTTGTTGCACTAATGCTTCATTACATGCATTATTCATTTCTGTAAAATACTTTCCAAATAAAGGTTACTTAAAAATGTTTCGGTATAAGTAATGTATCTCTTAAGATACCTTAAGAATGTGATATCCAGTAGTTAGTGGTGCTACAACTCTGCACTGAGGTGAAGGTCTGTCTCCTTGTGACTTTTTAATGCTGTCTGTTCATTTTGTTCATTACTATGAGCAATTTAGCTCTTTCAGATACTATTCCTCATGATGACATTTTAAAACTTATTTATCTCAGCTCAACTTTGCTTGTTTTGCAAGTAACAGTGAGCAGTTTAATAAATTGCATCACTGTTGTAGAAACCTGATAGCTTGAATCATTATTCTTGATGGTTGCTGATTTATATACTTAAAACACCATGTTACAAAACTGGCTTAGAGTCATGCTTACCACATGCTATAAGCTAGCAGATTTTATGGCAAGGCCTGGAAAAGTTGACTGCCAGAGCAATCAGAGTGATGCCTTGAAGTACAATAGTGCAACCTGAACATAATACTGCATTTGAATCAGCTGCTGCATATAAGACTCCCCAGCTGTTATTTGACAATTTGAAAATAGAAGGGAACAAACTACTGGCAAACAGATGCACTTCAAAAAGATTATTAATAATGGGGCATAAGATGTTT
Source organism: Pipra filicauda (assembly GCF_003945595.2). Taxonomy (NCBI): domain Eukaryota; kingdom Metazoa; phylum Chordata; class Aves; order Passeriformes; family Pipridae; genus Pipra; species Pipra filicauda. Next base: position 2,264,601 of record NW_024104975.1, on the reverse strand, counting down.
TCCAAAGTGCCAGAAAAATGATCAGCTGGGTAAAGGTGTTCACACCTTTTCCTAAGAAAGGACATAGAATTCACTGAAATTTGAAAGGAAATAAGAGTAGACTATAACAACTGTTCTAATGATTGGTAGTGGAGAATTTTTCATCTTCTTTCAAAACACCTCAAAATGTTCATGGACATTCTCAGCATTGACAGTTTAGTACTATGTGTGTTTTCAAGCAACATGAGTAACTTGAAATGCTACAAAGACAGAACCATCGAAATATTTAAGCATCTCACAGAGGATTTTGGATTAGGACTAGTTTGAACTGAAAACTGAAGATGTCTTTCATAGAATTATAGGATCATTAAGGTTGAAAATGACCACTATGATCATTGAGTCCAATTGTTTACTCAGCACCACTGCACTGATCACTAAAGCATGTCCCCATATAGCAAGTGCTATATGCACCTGCCCTTTGAACACTTCCAGGGATGGTTATCCCACTGCTTCCCTGGTCAGCCTATCTGAATGCCTGACCAGCCTTTCAGTGAACAAATTTTTTCCCAATATCCAAACTCCTATTGGCACAACTTGAGGCCATTTTCTCCTGTCCTAACACTTGTTACTTGGGAGAAGTGACTTACCCCCACACTGCTACAATTTCCTTTCAGGTAGTTGTGGAGAGAACAAGGTCTCCCCTGAGCCTCCTTTTACCTAGGCTGAACAGTCCTAGCTGCCTCAGCTGCTCCCCAGTTGACTTGTGCTACAGACACCTCACCAGCTTTGTGGCCCTTTTTTGGACATGCTCGAGAACCTCCATGTCCTGTTGTCAGTGATCCAAAACTCAACACTGGAGTTGAGGTGCAGTCTCACCAGTGCTGAGTACAGGAGGACTCTGGTACTTTCTAGAGGTGAGTGAAGACTTAAACTGCAGTCTATAAAGGCAAAATTAAACTTTATCAGTAAAAATAATGGCTTAGAGGAGACTTAATTTCCTTAATTTTTTTTTATTCTACTGTGTGCTTAGTCAATGCCATCATCATTCTTTTCTGTCTGCAGTTAATATCCTGAAGGAGGTGAGAAATTCTTTATCTAAACTTTAGTACTGTAATCTTAAAGAAAGTGCTTCATAATGATATTTTTAGTATTAATGTGATCTATTATACTTGTAGCTACTATCCAGTATGACACAAAGGGATGATGTTGCAGGCTTATGAAATAGCACTTAGTTTATAGAGTATGACAGATATCAACAAAATTATTCTGCAAGAATCTTAGGCTTAGCTTCTGTAAAGAAACATAAGGGAGTAAACAGAGAATGGAGGTATTGTACAGGTGGTGCCTAAGAACAACCCTACTGGCTCAGATCAAAGTATTATTTTTCTCAACAGTCTGATTTAACATGATCCATCAGCAGTGGTTTAGAAGAAAACATAAAAACTTCCCCAAAATACTGTCCCAGATACTGAACCTTTCAATGGTTTTGTCTTCCATAATTCTGTCATGCCTTTTTCTGAGGCTACACACATTTATTTTTATATTTTAGTTTGGGTTTTTTTTGGTGGGCTTACAGAGGAACACTGAGGACTTGATTAGCATTTAGGTATCAGGCAAACAAAATGGTGAATGGAAAAGAGAGCAAAAATGGAGATCTCGGTCAAATGAGAAACAGGGAATTGTTCACACAGAATTTTGATGTTTGAAGTAGGAGGCAATTTAGAAGTGAGCACAGCCTAGATTCAGAGGCAGTGCCCCAGAGGGACTACTGAGGGGCAGAGATGGGCTATTCAGTAGAAAGTGAGCAGGGTAGTTTCAAAGCCTGAAATGACAGGAAAAAACCTGAATTACCTCTTTGTACTGAGTCTTCAAAGGACTGTCAACACGCTGGCAGATACCAATTTAAACCAAAACATCTCTATATTTTTATTTTGCAAAGCATATTTTTTATGATTTTTCTTAAATGCCTCCAAAATGTGCTTGTGAAATCTAGTACTTTTGTCTCAGCTGAGCCAGTTCTTTAAAACTGGCCAGCTCTGGAACAGGCCCTTCCAAACTCATAATTATTTGCTGTTGGCAATCAGTGAATTCTGGATGCCATTTCTTTAGGTCAGACTTTGCTTTCTGGATCATGGTGATCTTTGCTGGGTTCGTATTGTCCTCACTTAAGCAGCACATAACAAACCCCAGCAGAAAAAATTCATTCTCAAAAATCTGGCATATTGACTTCAGTGGAGTAGAACACAGATCAGAAATAAAGATCCTGTTTTTGTATAAATATCATTGATTTAGAAAAGGGAAGAAAAAGTAGAAAATGAAATGCAAAAATGACGTATTATGTAATTTTTTTCCTAGCTAAAATGTGTTTTATGAGACCCTGAGGCACTTATAGCTCTTCAAATTGTCGTTAACCAGCAAGGCCCTTTTATTATCATATTTGGAGAAAAAAGACTGTGGATTATATTTCTATTTTATAACAAAGCAACCTAGAGAGGTGAAAATTTTCTGCCCTCCTTTTTGAGACCAATGGTTGTTTTCTGCTCAGGCCACACTAGAGATTGGGGGTAAAAAGAAAAGGAATTTTTAGGAGTGTTGAATTTACTTTACAAATGCTTCAGCTCATGGCCATGACTTATTTTGAATGGCAAAGTATATAATTAACATCAAGGTGAAAGGCGATTATGCGTATAAATACTGCACTATGCCCTCCAGAAACCACTTATGAAGCCAATTTAGGTTACACATAGTTCAGTCTCTCAGAAATCCTACTTAATAAAGCCCCGAGGCACTCTCTTTTACTGAGCAGTTAACAGAAAGCGAGTTCCTGGTGTGATTGTGGGGAAAAGAAAATTTTTGGAAAAGGGTGAAGAACCATATGAGACAAACAAATGTTTCTTTACACAGTTCTGCTGAAAGCTGAAAATGCAATTTATATGGGCAGTTAAGGTGGAGAATAACATAGTCCAAAAGTACTACAGTGAAAGTGCTTGTATATGGAGTACAGTGATTTATGCTTGAGATATTCTATCCATCCCCTTCTATCCATTTTTTCCTGACTATTTAAATAGATGTTTCCCAAGAACCCTCCCCATGAAGACATACTGAAGAGGGATGATTCTGAGCATTTGGCATATGAGTTGCACCATGAAACCCCTTGGAGGTCCTTGCTTATGCAGGCACATACTGACAATTTCAGAAGAGCTGAATGGCAGTAAGCGTTAGATTCTCATTTGCAGTCATCATTTTCAGAAATCCAGCCCTAGAAAGACAAGGTTTTATTCAGTCAAGTAGTATGGTTGTCACTCGTTACAATTTGATTATTGACAATGTAGACAGAAACAAGCTACATATGAAAACATTGTGCAATAACACTATATAAGAACCATGTGTTATCGTGTGGTACTGGAACAGTTGTTATCAACTTGATATATTTGGATTTCAGCTTGGATTTCTGAGGCTGGCTAGATTATGGACTTTTATGTAAGACATCTTTATGGTGCTTCTGCCAAAACAGGACTTTGTGTCATTATTCACTGATTTCTTTGGACCAAGATAATTCCCACTGGTATCCTTGCTGGTCAGAAAATCAATTATATTAGGCTCATAAACATACATAATTGAGTTACTACTCCATTTTTTAAGCTCTCAAAATGCAGAGAAATGCTGTTATCAAATCAAGATACAGTCATGCATCTTATATATTTAATAGTTACTGTTGTAATCAGCACTTATGAGGAGAGAAAAAAGATTTGCTGTTGTTGTATGATCAATTATATTTCCACTGTTTATTTTGACATCTATTCTTGTGATAGCTTGATTTGCATACATACATAAACTTTGTACACATCCACACAAGATGAGCAAATTTTGCAGCTGACTGGTTGTTTCAATGTCTACAGTTACCCACATGCTATACTGATTTTAGTGCAGTGAACCCAATAGTTGGCACTTACTCAGTGTAAGGCAAAGCCATTGTAATGCTGCTTAGTGTCAGAAGGGACTGCATTTCACTGTGCAGTAGTGATGTGGCTATAAGGTCTGCAAAATAGTTTTAAAGATATTTTTTCATTATTAAAAATATATGAATCCGCTGCCCTTGTAGAGCAAAGGACAGATATAAATGCTCTTCTACTAGAAGGCAAAGGACAGTAGTTGGTTAGCGTGAGTGGTTCCCGTTTCGTTTGTCATTCACATGTTCTGTGTCTCCCCAACTATCCTCTGAACATACAGCAGCATCAGAGGTCAGACGAGGGTTCAGCAGGAGCTGAGCATTGAACTCTGAAGTCCTCTCACACTGACACCTCCGGCTGACTTCTGGTGCTGACTGTTCTCCTTTGAAAAGAGAAGGGGGACATCACTGCCCTCCCTATCAGCATGGTGGGAGTACTATAAGGAATTACTGCGACTACTAGTACAGGCAGGCAGGTATTGCAGCTTTAGGCTGTCTTCTTTTTCTATGCACAACTGCTCTGAAATTCAGATGATCAGACAGTCTCACAGCCTGTAGCGTAAGAAAGGCAGGAAAATAAGGATCTATTCATTAGTTGCCAAGTGGGTAGTTTTCAGTGCTGCTTTCAATGAAAGAATACTGCCTGTGAGGTTTTTTCTGCTAGTGGCACAGAGGAGATCTCTAGATGTGATAATACTGGGTTGGAAGGGATGCATTAATGTAGTCTCCTTCCACTGTTGAGAATTGGCTTGTTAGGGACCTTTTTACACTCAGAGGACACAGGGAACATGAAATTTGTCTTTCCTTGGTACATAATGTCCCTTTTAACTTAAACTACTTAAATAGTACACTCTTAACACCTTCCAAGCCACATTTCCCCAGGTATAGTTTACTTTTCTGCTGTTTCATCCTGTACCTCAGTACTGACTGGCCCACTGGTCTGCTTCCCCTGCACTCATCTCTGTGCTGCCTGCTATTTTACATGCTCTCCCTTTTCTGTATAACAACCTGCTCTTTCCCTTGTGAGCTCTCTCCTTATGCAAACCCCTTCTTCTAACTATTTTTGTGGTGCTGACAGGAAACGAAAGAACAGTAATGAGGTAGTTAGATGGAACTGACAGTTCAATTATTTATTTTTAAAGAATGCATATACTAAAGAATTCAAATTGGATGGGCCAGATCCTTATCTGATATTGCACTTTTATGTCAAGAGAGTAGCTCTGAATTGTGCCAGAGAAATCTCTCTCTTAATGTGTGCCTTTTCTTTTTTTTTTTAATGGTAGTTGATTTTTCTGGGAACTCTTGCTATGTGTGCTGTTTCAGCACATATGAGTGATAGTAAAGAAATCTTTTGGCATTGAATCCAACTATTGCTAGACAGGTAGTTGTATCCTTGGAGTACCTTAAGCCCCAAGAACGCCTGGCAGCACAGCGTGTGCTGTCTCAGATCATACCTGCAGGACTTCATCAGGGTAGTGCTGCTGGGGCACTTTGCAGCACAGCAAGGGGATTATACAGTTCTTTCTGAATCAGAGATCACACCAGTAATCCATCATTCAAAAGTTTTAAAATCAACAGAGTGCTATTATTGAAGAGACGTAATTGTCACTGTTGAAAATAACACTCTCACCTATTATTTAGCCAGACCCAGAACAAATTGTCTACAAGAGCACATATTTTATCAAGTATTCTCTCTTGTTTCAGAAGCATGACAAGCAACTATGAGATAAAACTGCAAAAAGCATCTTTGGCATCTTCTTGTCCTGGAATGTTGTTTTCTGGATAAAGCTTAGGTTATACCTATTCTGACCTTGGAATAACTTTCAAAATCAGGGCTATTGTTCAGTTCTTCCTTTGATGTTCTTTGTAATTTTATTTTCATTCACTTCCTGTGAACTACAGGACGGTGAAGGAAGAAGTGGCAAAACTTTTTATGAGGACAGTGAGGCTGGTCAGCATCTTTTTGAATTGAAATCCTCTCACATATCTTATTTGAAGGCAGCTGTTTTTGTAGCCAACATGAGGAAAAATCAGGACAATGTGCAACTCAGATAAACTTTCAAGTTTATGTGTAGGAAAGATTGTTTTTAGCTGTAAGTAGAACAAGGAACTTCTTGCAGCTGTGGAGACTCTTTGTACAACATACAGTTCTAGTTCAAGTGCTGTCCAGGTCACTAGTCCTCATTGTTCAATTCTTTTTGAGCTACTAGAAGGTAGCAGAAGATATCACTACTGGTGCCCTAGCTGATACTGTCACCTGAGAGACCAGACAGAATAAACTAGAGGTTGTGAACTCCTCTGTCATCTACAGAATTGGACCCATCTCACTGGAGAGACAACATTGCAACTGGCTACATTATACTTAACCAGTGGATGAAAGTGTTTAGTCTCCAGCTAGAACTGTCAACCAAGCTTGAAAGTGACTTTTAAAAATTTAAGCCAATTTATAGCTGGCTGAGGTTTTAATTTTATTTAAAGACAATTATCAGTAGAAAGGTCATCTGCCTGCTTGGCTGTCACCAGTCCCAGGCTGCATATACAGTACAACTAAGTATCAGCATTTCTAGGAAATTGGATGTACTCCATGTCAAGGATTTATTCTTGGAACATAAAACTCATCTCGGAGCCAGTTCAAGACACTAGGCAGAACAGGTGCTGACCAAGGGACATGAGTCTGTTGATCACAACCGATGATCTGTTTTGCCTATGTTGGATATGGCATCATAAGTACAACTACTGAAAATCAGCACCGAAAGAGATTATAAAAAGGCTAACATGGAGGGAGAAGGCAGAAAAGTAGTTTATCTGTGAAAATTACCTAGAGATAAAATTTAGAAAGTTGACGTAATAATATACCTTAATTTCTCACATCTGTCAGTGTGCAGGGAAGGTATACTGTGCCACAGTTCTACATGGGAAATTTGGACAGAATCTAGGTCTGCTACAACCATTCAGCTAATGCAGTTATGTGTGATGACCTTCTCAGAAGGCATCAGCAGGTGAACCTCTTGTGCAATGTAGGACAACCTCAAAGAACTGGAGTTTCATAATGTTCCTGTTGACATGGCTGTGCTCAAGCAAATAGAAATATCTGAGAAACATCTTCTTTAGGCCAGTGGGAAATGCTGGGATTACTCTGGCTCTCTACAGTCACCCATCCTTTATTTTCTTGCTATACATCTCTAAAATACAAATTCACGAGTAGTTGAGATTTACAAACATTTTTCATATATTCAATACAGAAGCCATGTATTAAAGAACATATAGAAGAAAATAGCACTTGTTTTTTCCTGGAACTGAAGATAAACTGAAATTATTAGAAAATCCTATTCTAAGGTAGTACCTTGAATGAGAAAATATCAAACCGTTTAAAGCAAGTTCATATCAGGATAAATATCCAAAGTCCAGCTTGTTTGGTTTTTTTTTGGTTCAACTGAGTTTTCTGTGAAGTCTTTGCATTATGAGACCTTTCTTGTAATTTCAGTCGAAGTCTGTAAGATGGGATGTATATATGGTGTTACAGGGAAAAGAACCAACACATGAGAGACTAGAGAATTGGAAGTGTTCAGCCGGGAAAAGAGGTTTCAGGGTGACCTAATTGCAGCCTTCCAGTACCTGAGGGGAGCCTATAAGAAAGATGGAGATATACTATTGACAAGAGGATGTAGTGACAGATCAAGGTGGAATGGCTTCAAACTGAAAGAGTAGGTTTAGACTAGATAGCAAGAAGAGATTCTTTACTGTGAGGGTGGTGAGACACTGGAACAGTTTGCCAAAGAAGTTGTGAATGCCCGTTCCCTGAAAGTGTCCAAGACCAGTTTGGATGGAGCTCTGAGCAACTTGGTCTAGTGAAAGGTGTTCCTGCCCACAGCAGGGGTGTTGGAACTGGATGATGCTTAATGTTCCTTCCAATTCTGGCAATACTATGATTCTATAATAGAAAACGCAGTGCCTTAATACAATAGAAAATACTCCAAAAATATCCTATTGTATGTTCTTCATCCTTTTGTGGAGTTTTTCTGAATTTGAAATAAAGTTGATTAAGCCTCTGAGGACTATTTTCCTCTGAGTAGACACAATGGTGTAGACACCATTAATGATGTAGACACCATTTTATATTACATGAATATGCATGCAATGCTTTACGGAAAAGTATTTGGTGTCTCAAGGAGTCTATAGTTCAGAGAAAGAAGAGAAGAAGCTATGTTGGAGGGTAAGACCCTATAGAGATGGAGACATCTCAAAGTTATTGTTGGAGCAGGTGGTATATCTGAAGTATGTAGGCAGTGGCTTTTACAAGTTCGTCTTTTTTTCTTCATTATTTATTTTCTACCAATGGGAAGCTGATATTTCTGCTTTTGCTTCCTTTTTTCAGTAGCTCTCATATGCTCTTATGATTTTATTTTTCATATTATCATAAACTGTGAACTTATGAAGAGAACATGTGCTAATGCTATTTCTGAGAGTCACAAGTCACAACTATTCAGATACACTTCAAGAAACGATGTCATTTTTCATGATGTCTTTAGACTAATTTAGTAGACAAAAGCAACAAAATGAAATGGAGAAAGAGGTCGAAGTTCAGTTGTTATCATATTTGCCATCACCTACTCTTGAATACAGAAAATTATTTAATTTATGACACTAATTTGATCATTGTCCTGACTGAAGCAACAGGACTGTGGGATGTTACCGTGACATGTAGCAAGGAATGTAGCTGTACATGCAAGACTACCTTCAGGCCAGCATTCTGTGGTTTTGAAATAATTGGAGAGAAACAATTAAGGCTGGACATTATTGTTGTTACTCTTGTATACTTCAGGTACAGACCCATGAAAAATAAAAGGCTTTTAGGCAATTTGTTATATGTTAAGTAAGTACAAACCCCTGTGTCAGATGAGCTTTAATGGAGCTTTCAGTGGCAAGCATGTGTAATGTTGTTCTGGCCTTATGATAGGTAGCACTTTGCTCTACCTTTTGCAGAAGGATCTGCTGCAGCTCCTGCCCGACTTTGCCACTACATAATGTTGGCTTATTTCTGATGTGAGATCTGACTCATGTCAGGAAGCAGCAAATTGTAATTTATTTTTAAAATCTAAATTTTTCATATTTCATTGCTGTGTTATAAAGGCTTCTTCAGGGTTCCACTGTTTGAAATAAGCCTCTGAGAGTCTTTTTTTGCCATCACAATCAGAGTTCTTGCCCAAATCTAGGCTGTCAGAAGCTGACAGAGCTGGGGATGAATCTGGGTCAAGGAAGGTATGGAAAGCAACTTTTGTCAACTCAATACTCTTGCAGCTGCAGGAGTGATACTTGATCCCTCCTCCTTGATCTCCTCACTCTTGTGAGCCTCTGGTCTCAGCCCCATTTATGGGTATATTAGGAGGACAGAACAGGTCAGAACTGAAGTGGGAAAAAACCAACCAAGCTGACTTTCAGGTCACCAGTTTTACTATGTCAGAGTGAAAAATAGAACAGGAAACATAATTTTCAATTCTGACATGGAAAATTCAAAATCCACTTGGCTGAGTTTGTGGTGTGGGGCTTTTCTATGTATGTTCTTTGTCATAAAATATTTACTGCTCAGTATGACTCAAATTCATTTTTTCAACCTGAAAACATATTCCACCGGTGTGTCGGAGTGTGCTGGCTCCAACTGGGCATGAAAAATTAGCATCATATCACATCAACAGTTAAGAGGGGAATTGGACAAGGTGATTTTTTAGTTAATCTCCATTACTATGTTTTTTTTTTCTCGTCTATTTGAAATATGCATGGAAAATTTAGGAAAGGAAAGAATGGGAACCCTCAGTAGGCACAAAAAGGTGCGCAAAGTGTCAGCCCTATTGCCCAGCTCAGCAGTGCTGATCTATAGCCAGAGTTCCCTTGAGATTTGTTAGCCTAATGATTTGCTTTGAGCTTTCAGTCTTACATGGCAGCACGACAGTACAGGGCATTTCCTGGAGTTTTTTCAGCTTTGGGATAGACAGTAATAAATAAATAAATGTAGACCATTTGTGTATATGTGAGAAAAAGAAATTAGGATACAGTTGTGCTTGTTTTTTGCCAAAAGTTTTCAAAAAAGTTTTATCCTTCCTCCACAGTTATCTAGTAATTAAACTCATTAAACTCATAAAGTTTAATATACTTAGTAAACCAGCTTAACCTGCGCTAGGCTCTTTACCAAAACTAAAAACATGTTGGTCCAATCCAGGGTTCATAAAGGTAAAAAACGAGAGAATAGCATGTGATCTTGCATGTAGAAGTGCTTCTTCAGCAGCAGGTTATTTTCTCTGTTAACAAGATAGTGTATAGCTTCCAGCATATGGGAATAAACACATAGTACAGAGTCAGCCTTCTCAGTCTGTGGCTCAGTGGTGTCTGTAAGAACAGTGCAAGTGTTAAAACAGCTAAGGGTAGCAACATCTCCTTTTCTGATGTCATAAAAAGAAACAAACCAAGGAATAAAAATTAAGGGGGAAAATAAAATAATTGCAAGCACTATATAGTAAAGACAATTTTTTTTCACCACTATTACTACTGAAAATACTTTTAACCTAATCAAAATGTTTTCCATATCAAGTGACAAAGTTAGTCCAGTAACTTTTAAACTATGTTTTGTAGATACTTCATGGTGTCCTGACATACAAAAGGCAGGGAATTTACAACCACAGAAAGGCAGATCAGTAAAACTGAATGCAGGTTATACATAACATTTATTTCTCATTATTGATTCTGGATTTTTTTGGATGCCACTCCATTTGCCTCTGCAGTAGTAAAATGAGACTTGTCAGCTTAATGGCCAACACCTAACTTGCTAAAGATTTCTCAGTCTTGTACATGGTACTGGGTTTCTAGTGCTGTAGAGAAGTGTTTCAGTGCAGATAAATTGATGCCCTTCAGGGAAAGTTATAGTGGTCTTTAGCAGAGAGCTATTGCTAGAGCTTGCCAATCACAGGTGCACTTTAAGGTTTATAGAACCTCATTTTGATTTTCTAAAGCTTATGCTTTTTACTATCATCCCCTTTTTTTGATTTAAAGAAAATAATTGCCTGCTACTACAATGTCTACCCTCTTGTGCTATAGAAAGCTTAGCAGTATAAATGCCTTCCTTATGCCTCTCCATCTGACTGCTGTGCCTCAAGTGCCTTGGAAACCTTCCCCACGAGCTTAGAGAAAAGAGGAATTTGGTGTCTTTGTTATGTAAATCAAGGGAAGAAACAATTGTTTTGTGTTGCCAAAACCCAAGGCACTACAGGGATTTGCATTTTTTCATTTAAGTGTGTTTTGATGACTCCAGTCCCAAAATCCCTCTCCTTAAAAATGTGAAGTCAACATAAATATTACTGACATAAAGAAACCCCTTAATGCTGGAGGCTCAGGCAGCCAGACTCTCTGCATGGTTGATCAGTGCTATCAGTCAGTAGCTGTACAGACTTTCTTTGAGTAGGGCTCATTTAATGACAAACTTTTCTTTGCAAAAGCCCTTTGTGTGTCCTGAGAACTGTAACTCTGCCCCAGAAAAACTCCACCAGTGGCCTGGCAGCATACTCTCAGATTGGACTACAGGCTCTTGGCATTTGGTTCAAGGCCCTTCATAGACATTATTTTCTGGATCCAGCTACATGTGTGGAAGAAGTTACTGACCTCAGCTGTGCTTGGTTGCTCTGGTATTTCTGCTGATGTTTCTAAGGTCAAGTAACATTGTAAAGAACACACTCTAGGGTCTTTTTAACCTTAGTGGAAGAAGAGCCCAATGTAGGATGGGGTCAGGATGCAGCACTGGTGCACACAACTGATTTTCCACAGCCACATCAGATGTAAACCAAGATTCCTCTTCTCCAGATGCTCTCAGCCTAAGGAGACCATATCCATTTTGGAGCTTAACTGCGCTCTATCAGCTTTCTTTAGTGTAGGTGCTGAAAGTGCTCTCTAGTTTGCTGATTCAGGTAAAATCATGCAGGTCAACTCAACCATTGCTCAAGATGACATACTTGATTTTATCTGAACAAATAAAGAAGTGTTGAAGGGTTCAGCTGACATATCTGTAGATGTTTTTGACTCCATCAAAGGGTGGAGCAAAACACGGTAAGCATTCTCTTCTACGGTGGCATAGCTGGATCTAGCAGAAAGCAGCTGTAACCTTCAGTTCATTCTTTTCCAGAGAAAAAGATTATTTTTTTTCTAATTCAGTGGCTTAGAAAGCAAATAGGATTGTTCTAGATTCATCCAAATGCTTAATTTACAGCAATCAGATAGTAACTTTAAATTTCTGCATGATGTTGGGCAAAGACCTTTGCTGTCTTCCTTTCAGCTGCAGTGGAGCAAACACTGGGAGTGTTTATGAGGCATTTTGATTCAGATCTCTTCTCAGTAATCCTGAGGCTAACAGAGAAATTCTGCTTATTAATTCTGCTTTGAAGCACAAACAGGTAAGCAGCAATGTCAGATCTCATTTTACCCTCCAGAGTTTGTCACTGAACAACTCAGCATCCCTGAATTATTCACAACACAGAGTACCAGCAAGTGTCAAGATCAGTAACCATCAGCCAAACAAGAAATCTGGGCTGGGAGTGGTAGTTTTGCACTGTCAGGAGAGCCTGAATTTGAGAAATTAGATGTTCTTGCTATTTTATGTTCAAAACAATTTAATAAAAACAAAAAACACAGTCCTGGCCATCTAGGTGTTTTTGAATTCACCTATTTATTCCATTTGTAAAAAAAAAATGGGTTTTCTTACCTTTTCTAAAATTGTTTTTGTTTCAGTTGTACCATCGTACCTGCAAAATAATTTCATTGATGATTTTAGAATCCTTTCAGCTTCATGTAGATTAAACAAAAGTTAAATTCTGGTCCCAGTATCCACATGTATTCTGGATAATTCTTGCGAAAACTAAAGCTAGTGCTAAGGACCACAGCCTTTGGTGATCTTCAAGATTCAGTGCACTACTATAATAGCAGGCCCCTATAAAACAGTTTAAGTTAATTCAGCTGTAGATTTTATTTCCATAGTAGTGTGTCTCAAGGCTTGTCAGAAACTATAAAATGATGGATAATTTAGATGACTGACATTCTTGAAAAAGCATTTGCCCCTTTGATTGAAGAAAAATGTCTTGTTAAAAATAGTTTGAAATCAGGACATGCTAATTGAACTAGGAAAATATAAAAGAGAAATCCCACTAAAATGAATTCTGATTATGCGCAGCAGCAGCCTTTCTTTGTCTGTGGATGTTTCCACTAAGCAGAAAGAGTGAATCAATACTTGTAAGTGCTATGGCCCTTAGTTGTGCCCTGAGAAGGTTGAACAGCTTCTTCCATTGGATCAGGAGTTCTCATCAGTAATTAAAGAGTATGTAAGAGCTGTGTTTGGGTGGTGAGATTGTTAGCATAGGGTAATCTCATTTGCTTGTTGTGATACAAATGATCCCTATTTCTTCAGACTGATGATGTGATTCCTGCTGTACAAATAAATTTTGTCTGATGTGGCTGCGGGGATTCAGTTGTGTGCACTGTCTCTGCAAAGAGCGTGTAAGCTTTGTTTGTGCCCTTTTTCCAGCAGAGTAAGGAAACCACCAAGGGTGTTCTTTATTATGGTAGTTGACCAGGGCTGTCAGCATCTCTTTTTTTCTTAGTTTCAGTTCTGGTCTCTCTGGAATACAGAGAGGAACAAATGGGAGGGAAGAATGGGAGGTTTTCTTTCAAAAATAACAAAGCCCAAACCAACCAGAGAAATCCTTCATAAGTCATATTTTTCCTACAAAGACAGGAAAAAGAGACAAATCAATTGCTGTAATTTAAAAAAAAAAATCGAGAGATTCTTTGACTCTGGCAGGGTGATAAAAGTAGACCGATAGCAATGGAGTAAAATAGCTGGGGAGCTTTCATATACCTTCAACATGCTGGTGAGGGGAACTGAATATTACACTTGAGAGCTCTTTCCTACTGCTTGTTAACCAGTTCTTGTTTTACCCACTACTAAGAATATTACCTCCATTTTCTTTAATATTTATGCAGGAATTCAAATAGATACAATAACAAGAAAAATTTTCTTTATCAATTAATCAAGATTTGCTACTGTTTGTAACTTGTGGTGTAATATTCCTTCTGACATTTTTCAGTCATTCATGCACAGTTTCTGGAAGAACAGTACATTCGATAGAGACTTGAATTGTTCTCCCCTCAATCCCAACTCAGTGCTCCTATTTCTCCTTCTCCTGCCCTGGACTTTTTTATGGTACTTCAAGGTTTTTCTATATGTCTAGACGACTGAAATATTAGAAGCCCATATTTTTCCATTTCAAGTCATGTTTAGCTAAAAAAATAAACTTCAACAAATGCAATGTATTTTGATGATACCAGTCTATATCATGTTCTTAGGTTCTGTCATCAGAGCATACCTGCACAATGAATATGGTGTTTAGAAAATTAGGAGGTAATTTAGAAAAAGGAATACTGGCTGGAATTGATGGGAAAGAAACAAAGAAGATAACTGAGGGGAAGAAATGTTGGATACAGGTAATGAGGAAGCTGCTTTGACTGAAGAGAGGAGTTAAGTTACGTAACATGGCAGTGATGAGAAGCTCTAGAGTTTATGATTTACTATGTCTGAGCTCAAAGGTGTTGGTCTATTTCTTGAGTTAATGAGTAAGGAAGCCTGTAACTTACTGGACAGCTGAAAATATAGTCGCTATTTCTACTGATAAGGAAATAAACTTTTATTAGGACTGTAAATTTCAGTTTTCTCTTTTATTGAAGCTTTTTTATGCTATGTGAGCAAAAGCTGAAGACCATGTGGAAATGGCCTGAAGTTGTCTCAGGTGTTAAGGTAGTGTGGATGGTGATCCAAGGGTAGAAGGGGAACATTTGGTACAACAGACACAAAGTTAGTAAAAAGAATGGCTGTATTGCATTGAGCCTTACAGGTTATACTCACAACTGTGACAGTCCCAGTAAGAGTCTGAGTGTGCCTCTATGTGTGAAAGGGGTGATGCAAACTCTTTACCCAACCAAGAGCCACATAATGCAGTGGGAGAGGGAAGGAGATACTCTTTGAAGATTCTGGGTGAGTAAATCTGCCTGAGGATAGCTGGAGTCAGGATGCAGGTCTGTCATCTAGATTGTTCTAGCCTGTACTGAGAACTGGATATTTGTGCTTTCTTTCCCTTTTTGATTCTGTGCTTCTCAGAGGTTAATGAAAAAGAGAAAAAGAGAAAAAGAAAGAGAAAAAAAGATGATAGATTTGCCAAATCACTTTTTTTTCTCTCTAATGATCTTGGCAAGATACAGACTGGGTTTTTTCACCCATAATCAGGCTAGAAATTGCTTTTAAAATAGTTTGTCTGAATTTGATTGAAGTAAGCACAAAGAAAAATGCTTCACAATGCAGGAAAAGGGTACAGGAATCAAATCTTAAGGACGTTGTCAGAAAATAGAACAAGATTAGAAAATGAAACAACTGGTGTACATGCATTTTAAAACATAATGTTCTATCAGGCAGTAAAAAGGAATTTTCATGCTTCCTATCTGCCAGTTTTTTTCTTCTTGCCAATAAGTACAGTAAAATATATTAAAGGCTAAGTTTGTTAATTTTTTTTTTTACATTTTTCTTTCAGGGCTTACCTTTTCTCAAACTGTCTCCAGCTTTAGAATAGCTACCGAGTGACACAAGAAAACGTGAATTTGTGTTTGATCATCTGTTTTACCATGTAGCTTGGCATAAAGGGAGCACAACACTCCAAAAGTTTGATTTTCATTTCCTTAAAAAGTATTCGTATCTTTTCTTGAAATTTTTTCTATCTGGAATAGAAGGACATCTTTCATGAAAAAAACTCCAAAAACTTCAATTAAAGAGTTTAGAGATTCTCTAAGTCAACTTGAGGAGCAAGAATGGGACAAAGGAATGACTAGTAAGGAGGGGAGGCAAAATATTCTTATCTCTTTGTAAATTAATGACTTTTCTGTTGTGACAGTCTATAATAGTGAAAGTGTCTAATGCATCATCCTCGCTGTATTCAGAAGTAAGGACTAAATTCCGTGCAAGTGTCTACAAGAAAGCACGAGGTGCTGAATGCTTTGTAAGTGGCTCTTAAATTTAGTGACGAGCTATGACTCGGTTCAGAATAATGGGAAGTTAAGTGCTTTTTATCTTAGAGCTGTCAGTGAAGGATGTCATCCTCTATCTATAATGGATATAATACTTCACACAAAGTATTAAAGTAATGAGGTATTATGCTAAGAATGTTTCTGCTATTAGAAATCATTGCCACTAGAGTCCAGCCATTCATGGCTCCTGCAGTTCTGATGATATTTATGTCAGTACTTGTCAGCTGTGTGCTTTATGGGTTCAAAATGTAGTGCACTACCTGTTTGGTTCTGGGGGGTGAAAGTATCATACCTACTAACACAGGAGCATTTTGGAGAAGATGAAGGAGGTTTGGACTGAGTTGAAATAAAGATTAAAGCTAAATAAAATATATTAGTTTCAATTTAAGAACATATAATGGACTTAACTAAGTCTAAAAATAAAATAAATGTAGAATGTGAGGCTCATTGCATTAATTCTTTGGAACTTGCAGTTTCTTACTACCTGTTCTGGACTGTGCAAAGAGGTCAGGGTCTATATGGGATTGCTTAGAAAAGATGTAGATGGTACTGTGTATCCTAAACAGAGCTGAGAGATGAAAAATATTCAAGGCAACAGTATGTCTGGCATAGTGTATTATGGGTAAACTAATTTGTTATGCTGCTTAGAAACTCTTTGTTCCAGAATGAAAATAACAGATCAAAGAAGTTAGTTGTTTACTAACGGCCTCAGAAGTCTTTATTCTTCAACAGAATGGGAACTGTTGGTTGTGGGTGAGCTGGAGAATATATTCACATGTATTCCTGAGGTGCTACATTTTTTCTTTAATGAATGATCATAAACACCTCTTTCATATGTCATGTCTAAAAATCTGCTCTTACCACTAAAAATCTAGTGTGTGGCTTGGCAAATTCAGTCATATTTATTCTGTTGGTTTTAAAAGCACAGTCTTTCCTGTCTTCAGGGGAAAATTATGGTGCTGGTGGTAGTGATGCCTGTCAGAAGTAGCAGCCTGCACTAAGTTATCCCTTCCATGGGCTGTGATGCTGTCCAGAGTCCCTCTGATAATTTACGCTAGCCCTCTGAGGTATGTGTGGCTCTGGTTTGACCTGGCTGTGAGGTTTGGACAGATGCAGCTGTACTGTACGATGAAGGAGGGATTTTACTGCATTAGCATTCCTTATCTGTTACATTTGTGGATCTCCTCATAGCATTCGGTTTACCCCTCTGCTCCATGAATCAGAGCCCCCAGTGGCTTTCAGAAGGATAGTGTTGTTAAATACTAGGACCCTTGATACAGTGTCACCTGATAAGGTGGAATTATCAGTCTCTACATTACAAAACATTTGCACATAAATGAAGCAATAAATGCTAAAGTGGTATGAAGCATGAATGTTTAATCAATAATAAAGATAATGCTTTTAGATCTGTGCTGTTCATGTAGCTTTTTAATGTTGTAAGTAGGAGGGTAGAAGAGCAACTTCAGGAGCAGGAGGATTTACCAAACAAGTTTTTCAAAGGAAGAGGGTCCTTTGGTCTTACAGTGTGGCAAAGAGTTAAATAATTTTAATATCTATCCTGTGTGGAAAGGGCATGCAGTCAGGTGGGTGATTACGGACTTTTCTTTTTCCTTTACTTATACATTCATGCAAAGTTGTCTTTTGAACCTGTCTCAAGAATTGCAGAAAGTAGGTGGTGTCCAAAACCCAAGCAGGCAGAAAAATATAACTTAAAAATATTTTTTTTTTCCTGTTCTGAATCCTGGTTCAGACTTTCTGGACTTGTCAGCACAACTATAAAGTGAATTAATTATATTAATTATATATAACTTTATAACAATAAATCAATGAGTTTGAATAGAAGAACTGTGTGTATGAGGGCATTTTAAATTTGTCAGATGCAGGTTTCCACTCTGCCTAATATATAACTTTCCCATTTCCCATGCTTTAGAGATATGGCTGAAGTAAGATTAAATTTTCCCTGTAATTATACTTTTGGTAGTTTTCTTCTTCTGTGCTACATATAGCAGTACAGGAAGGCAGAGTGGAAAAACAAGGAAGAATCCAGCCTTTCCAGCAGGATCACGCTTTGTGATGGATTGAATTGCTTTTCAAGTCTTCAGTTTCTCCAGCTACAAAATTGCTCTAACTTCATTTAGCAAGCTGACATAGTGGTATAAGCTTGGCTCATAAAAGTAGTACATGAAGGTTAAGTGTAACTTGTAAATAGAACTTGTGCTTTTCTGTAGCAGGGAAATCATGAAGGGTATGCTAGATAGAAAGGGATGGTCATATTTATGGGTCACCATCTTTAGAATGTTTTACATTTGTTTGCATTATTGTATTATAACTAAAAGAAGTCCATCTGTTTGGAACTTGAATTTACTTTGTGAAAACGAAAAAGCAGAAAAACCTGAACCAGTGTCTGAGTTCAGCAGGGAGTGCCCAGTGCAGCCAGACCTGGGGTGGGCAGGGGCTGCCAGCAACCCGGGGCAGGCACAGAGAAGAGCTGGGCAGAAACACAGGTAGGGGCAGCCCAAGTGCTTGCCTGAGTGAAGACCTGGAACTATGTGTTTCTATCCATGTTTCCTGTTGCAGTTTAATAGAAGAACCTGTCAGGGACTTGGGTAATTGTCCAAACACCATCTCAAAGGACGGTGACAGTAAGAATTAAGGAAGAGAAGCAAGAAACATAATCTGACAGATAGGCCCTCCTTAGACATAGGTCTCTTTGTACTTTTTTTGGGAGAAGCTGAACACATAGAGACTATTGTGACTAAAATATTGGAGGAGTGAGAGTGCAAAAGAGAGAGAGTACAGAGGAACTTTTGTTTTAAGCACAATTGTCCTGGCACAAAATGTTTATGGTATAGGGCACTGGACTGAAATAATTATTTATGGCATTACTTTTAATTACTTTAATAGAAGCATTTTTTAACCTGCTGGCAAGCATTGGAAAAACTCAGTCAGCCTAGGGGAAAAAGAGATTTTTGTGTGTGGCCATTTTTCTTTATATTGTGTAATGTACAAACCATTTTTTCCCTGAATAGAAATTTGTAATTAAAACAAATTAGAAAGTGGCTGGGAGATTTTTATGAGGAAAGAAGTCTATATGGAGGGTTTGGCTTTCTGAACATGAATTTTTTTGTAGTGTCTTTATAAGACCTGAATTTCCCTTTAGGGTTTATAGTGCAGTGTATACAATTATTTATGAGATACTGGAGTATGATAAATAGAGCATTTTGACATTAAAAAAATACCCCCAAACCCACCCAAAGAAACCTCAGGATTGGTATTACAGGCCTACTTAGTATTAACACTGACCTTTATTATAAAACTCAGAATAACCAGAAATACAAAAGAAGTTATGCTATATATATAGGTAAATTGGCAGAAGCATGTTTAATGTGATGACCAGATATGAATAAACTTGTTCTACCTTTTACAAAATTGTCCTCTATGCAATCAGTGTAAATGTTCAATTTTTTCTTCATCAACCCTGCAGGAGGAAACAGATGCATAGAATAGGAATGTAGAACCAGTATATAATCAGTGAATCCATCAAGCCTTACACAACTCTGTAAGAGACATTTAGTCTATAAAGGTCTAGGCAGCAACTCTGCCACAAGCCCACACACTTCACAGCAGTCTACATAAGCTCAACATCCAGAGGGGACCAAAAGCTATAATCCTAATGTGCTCCTCAAACCCGACTGTTCTGCGGTGTCAGAGAAACATGAACAATACCACCCATGAAGAGTTCCTTCTTCATAATTTAAAAGAAGGCTGACCTCTTGTTTTTTTTTATTTTTTACAAGAACTCTTAAAAATGTTCAAATTTCTTCCTAAATACCCTTTAAAATATTTTAAACTTGTTTTAGTGAGCTCTTTTTTTCCCCACAACAATGCTTTTGGAGTGAGTTATCTGTAACGTGTTTCCTACACCTTTCTTTTCTTTAGGGATTAAAATACCTTTCAGATGGCCTTTTCCCACACTTCTTAGTTCTGACTTAGTCAGTCTCATACACTCAGTGTGAGCTTTATTTTTTATTCACTCTGCATGTTCCCAGCTGTTGCAGCCTTACCTCAAATATTCATTGCATGGCTCTTATGGCCTCTCCTCTTCCTCATCTTTGACACTGTATAACAGATGTTTGGTTTTGTGCTCTGCTGCCTAGCTACATCTACCACCTTTGGGAAAAGAAGGGTCATGAGAAAGGAAGAGAACTGTGATGCTGCATGCCAGCAGCTATGGGTGAATATTTTCTCCTTGGCATCCCTTGTGAAAGTGCACTCTCTTCTGCTGCGTAGTGTTCTGCCCTCCCCACTACAGCATAGACAGAATTATTTCAGATGCAACACCTAGGGTGTGAAGGAACATGCCAGGAGCACAGTAGGTCTAAACATCTACAGAGCCCCATTAACCAGCACATTTGGGGTGACCGTGACTTTGGATCCTTACCCTGCAACCTCTGAGGGAAGTATCTTAATGTGGCTGCATTGGTGTGCAGACCAGAAAGCTATGTCACGGGACTGCCTTCTGTGGACAGCTCTTGCTCTGATGTCTGCTTTTTTCTTTTACTGTCATCTTGGATTCGTTCTTATTTCTTGAGGGAGTACCTGGTGTTTGGACACAAAGGTGTTTTGTTTTTTTAAGTTGACTGTTTTTCAGTGAGCTTGTGAGCTTGTGTATGTGCTGCATGTGTGTGTTCGTTCTGTACTTTACCAGAGGACGTGGCCTTGGAAAGGGCCAGAAACATTTTTCTTCTTTTAGAAGACAAAATGTGATAGGAATGTCGGCACTGGAAGAATACATTTCCTTCATTAGACTTATTTCATGGTGTCTGCATGGTCACTACTGGAGCCAGCATTAATTGGTGGATATTGTTCTGTGCATTTTAATATCAGGGTGAATGTTTTGCTATGTGGAACTTGTAGACATAATGAAACCTAACAATACTAAATTAAAAAAGCCCCAATTGCAACAACGTTGTTACATACTAAGACACTGAATGAACAAACGTGTGTAGAATGAACAGGCAGAATTAATGGGGAGAAATGCACTGGCATTCAGACCAAGGCAAAACACAGTTCAAACACCGAAGACTGCTGAAGTTCTTGGAACTTACTTCAAAATTACAAAGCCAAGAAAATATATAGCTAAAAGGTAAAAAGCAGGCTAAACTCACCACATATTTCTGAAGAGGGGTACTTCAATCGTACGCTACCACTAAACACCAATGTGGAACACTTTGTATGCACAGAGCAGTGACACACTGAACAGTGAGCAAGGACTCTCCTCTTTCCTTCTGTGCAATTAGCTTCCATATTCATGTGTTCATGCAGTGGCACTATTGTTTTTGGCTTTTTATGTAGCAAGAATGACTTGTTGTCAGAGAAGAATATTCCTACAGATAAGATTTGTGTTCTTTTTCATTTGTTATTTTATTGTGTTTATTGCCTCATTTCAGGATAGAATGTTTTAGCATTTTCTGTTACTTGAATATACAGCATCATCTCTCATTATGATGTCTAATTTTAGTATAACTGACTAGATATTCAGATTTAGTATTTTGATCTCACTGGCACACCCTAATAAACTTGGAAGCTGAACTGTTTCTGAGAGGGACGTATTTCTAAAACACTAAAGAACTAGTGTTATTATAGAGGGATTTACTTACTGCTATCTCTGCAACTTCTCATGTGAACTTGGATGATTTATTCAGACTTTTTGCCCTTCACTTTCCATTTATAAAATTAGCGTGTCCAATTTGTCTGCTGGGAAGTGGATGAGCAAATACCAGTGGTGCTGCTGGGAATCTTCTGGCATTAACTGGTCTCCAAAATGTGACACAAAACACCTTTTCCTTGCTTTTTCCCAACCTTGTATTCTTAAATTGTAAGGAGTCTCTCTTTCTATGTAAATAATTTATAGAGAGGATCTCCAGCTTGACTGAGATCCCTAGAGATTATTCTAATACAGGTAAAAAGACATATTAATGTCTTGCAAGGGAAGCAAAGGAAGTCTTTCCCTCCATGTTTTCTTATTTGATCCATCTGTTAAACTTTCCCACACCTAAAATGTGACATGCACACATCTAAGATCCTGCTCTGTCTGCGTCTGTCACTTTCTCATTACAGTCAGTTGAAGCTTTGTCTCTTACTCCTGACACAGTGGGAGCAAGGTCTGCCAGCATGAGGAGAGGAGCCCTTGGAGACTCTTTTGTCTGGTGATCCTCTCTCATCTCTCGTCTCTCTGTATCTTTTATTACATCTCATCCCCAGGGAAAAGATTCTTTCACAAGCCCTTTGGTCAAAGAAGGCACCTCAGCTGTCAACTGTTAACACTTACATGAAGAGGACATTTGTTGGTGTGAAATACATGCAAAATGCAGCAGGGATTATAAAATATTGAGCAAATCTACATGAGAGAGACAGGAATATAGAAATTCCCTCGAGTTCTCAATTCCTTAGTTCTTGCTCTGTGTTCTTGGCTTGGCTTGTTTCAAGGCAACACAATGGTATTTACTTAAAACATCATTTACATTTTCAGATCTTGCTTTGGAAGAATTGCTATTGATGCCTGGGTTTATTTTGTATAGAACTTGGTAACAGCTCAATAAAAATTAAATTACAAGCCACTCATTATTCCTTAGGAAATATTAAGATTTATTAGCAGTGTCTCCAAAATTAAGTAGTTTAAAACTGGTACTTTTTAGAATTAAAGTGGGAAATATTGGTTTGTTTGATCTACGGTGTAATTATGCTGAGTAGATTTTTTACTTACATATTTCCATTGTATAACATTGCACATTAATTGATATACATATTGTAAAACAAATCCTCTATTCTGTCTTGGAATCCAGTGAATCCTGTGAAAGATGAATTTTGTTTCCAGAATTGTTGCAAGCAAGGAGGTAAATGGGAGATGAAGCTGATTTTTATTATGAAATTTCAGTAAAAGCATGGAATGATGACAGTTCATTCTTTGAAATAAAGAATTTATGATGTAATTATGGGACTTGCAATAATCTTGTTTCCTTAGGAATATCTGAAAAGATGAATTTGTTCTTATATAAATATTGCAAAATTGACAAGTTGAGGGTCCTTACCTAGATTTGCTACAGTGTTATTTCTACATGCTCACCACTTTTCAGAGCTCTACCTTGGTTTTGACTGTTTCTAGAGCCACTACTGTCTTTGTAATATCAAAAACTGACACGAGTTATCAAAGTGTATTTCGTAAACTTTCCCCAAACTTTTAACTTCTGTTTAGTTTTTAAAACTAGAGATGTAGAATTAGTGACATAACATTTTTTTATCTTCCTCTCTATTGTTCCTACTTTTTGTTAGTGGAAACAAACAACTGAATTGTTTGCCTTTTGTTTATACTTTTTTCTTTTGCAATGATATTTCAAGACTTCTACCTCCAAATAGCTGTACTGTCAAAAAGGAGTATAGAAAAGTGATAAGAAAGGAATGAAAGGAAGTCTGAATGCTATTAATATGTTGCATTCAATTGCAAATAGGAGTGCAAGAAAAAATGTGAGAAGGGGAGGAAGAATAAAAATAATGAAAATCTTTTGAAGCACATTTTGTTAGGTTTTGGGGGCAAGCTGGGCAGGAAATGTTATCTTTTGGAGATATGAGAATTATTGGGGAGTTTTTAACAAATACTTCTCTTCCTCTTTCCCCTTATAATCCGGAACTCCTCATAATGTTTTAGCACTTTCAGAGACTCAATGAAAGAGAGCACAGAGCCCCAAAGGCCTTGTTTCTAGCTTTGTTTAATACAGAGAAATTGCTGGACTGTTTGGAAAAACTGGCTCTTCTGTTAAACTGGTGAATCTACTGGTCAGGGGAGATCATATATAAAGTTTTAGACATTGGGGAGCAACAGGTTGCTATAGAGAAAACTTCTGAGTTTACCTTGAACTCCTGGCTTTTTTATGCTTATCATAGAGTCCAGTTCTGCTGCTGGGCTCTGACAGCAATTTACCACTAGAAACAACCATTTACCCATATCCACTGCCATAGGTACCAAAAATATGAATAGCAATGCCAGCAGGTTTTTGTGCACTCTGTCTTCCTGGCCTTATTCATTAACTACAGCATATTTTCTCATAATTGGTCAATTACTACTGTTAAAAAATAGTTTATTAGCACATTAACCTACATTAATAGAGTCTTGTCTGAGAACTGCCAGAGATAACCAATTTCTCAAGCTTTATAGGTTTCAGTTATCCCTTTGTGTAATTCTCTGGATTAAAAAAACTGGGAAGATTTTCAGAGACCTGATGGTGAGAAGTATCTGGCATTACTTAGATCTGCCATACATATGACATTATTCTTTACTCAAAATTGTATGTTCCTCACAAGACCTTCTGGAGTGTTTTAACTATCTGAAAATGTTGGAGAAAAATCTGTTGTGGTTGGGCTGATGGAAAAGACTGATCCAAGAGCTCTAGGAACTGATGTCTGTTTCCTAAAAATTACAAAAAATCAGGATCTATGATGGGAAGTGTTATATCTCAGTATAGATGGGATTTGGAGAGTAGAAGGCTATATTTGACATCACACTTGCTATTTAATAATAATATTTAGCATTTAAAAATGACTCAGAATTCCTGAACAACTGTGCTTGATGAAGAGACTCAAGGTACTAAAGGAGGCAGGCAAAGAACCATTGGCCAAATGCTACCTGATGCCCCAGAATCTATTGTTGATATGCCTAAACAAACTCTCTCTTCATCATTTTCTCTGCTAATTATCCTCTTAATTCCAAAGTGGGTGACAAGATGGACAGTGTCTGTGAGGGCCTGGTGTATGTTTCATGGTGTAAAGAACAAAGGTACTGAGCAAAGAGAAGTTAAAACTCTGCTGCATGCTGAAGCAATAGACAAGAGGTGTCCATTACTAAACAGTATTGTTTAACTTATTCATCAAAGACTTGGATGTCGTGAGAGTGCCTCCTCAGCAACTTTGCTGATGTCACTAAGCTGGGAGGAGCACATGAGACCCCAGAGGGCTGTGCAGTCCATCAGAAGGACCTCAACAGGTTGGAGAGATGGGCAAAGAATTACAGAATCCCAGAATAGTTAGGGTTGGAAGGGACCCCTGGAGATCATCTAGTCCAACCCCCCTGCTAAGGCAGGGTACTCAGGAGCATGTTCAGTTGGGTTTTGAATGTCTCCAGAGGCAGAGACTCCATGACCTCCCTGGGCAGCCTGTTCCATCTGAAATTCAACAAAAGGAAATGCAGGGTCCTCACCTGGGGAAGAATAGCCCCAGGCACCAGCACGCGCTGAGGGTCAACCTGCTGGAAAACAGCTCTGTGGAGAAGGACCTGGAGGTCCTGCTGGACAACAAGCTGTCCGTGAGCCACCCGTGTGTCCTTGTGACCAAGAAGGCCAATGGTATCCTGGGTACATTTGGAAGAGCATTGCCAGCAGGTCAAGGGAGGTGATCCTGCCCCTCTACTCAGCCCTAGTGAGGGCTGGAATGTTGCTGTGTCCAGTTCTGGGCTCCTCACTACAAGAGAGACTTGGAGCTCCTGGAGTGGGTCCAGTGAAAGGCTACAAAGATGATTAAGGGACTGGAGCATCTCTTATGGGGAAAGGCTGAGGGGAGGCCTGTTCAGCCTCAAGAAGAGGTGACTGAGGGGATTCTTCATCAATGTCTATCTGAAGGCAGGATATCAAGAGGAAGGGTCCAGGTTCTTCTTGATGGTGCCAAACAATAGGACAAGAGGCAGAAACTGATGCACAGGAAGTTCCACCTGAATATGAGAATTTCTTTACTGTGCAGTGATCGCACACTGGAACAGGCCACCCAGAGAGGTTGTGGATTCTCCCTCACTGGAGATGTTCAAGAACTGTCTGGATGCAATCCTGTGCAATGTGCTCTGGGATGACACTGCTTGAGCAGGGATATTGAACCAGTGACCCACTTTGGTCCCTTCCAACCTTACCTATTCTGTGACTCTGTAAAGTGACTTCAGATTACAAGAACCAGGATTTGGCCTCCTTAATCATTCATATGCCTTTAAAACTCTCAGAGGTATCCCATGACATAGGTTTCCACAGGTAACCGTCTTCTCCTGATTATATTCTAAGTGGAGTATTTTGTATCTGCCTTTTCATGTTTCTCTGGGTGGTATTTAGCAACTGTTCCTCCCTAGAATAGACCAATTGCCTTGTTAAACTTAACCTCAATGAAATAAAAATACTACCTCATTAACACTAAGCCTAACCTTCCTACTAATTATCATCCCTAGCAAAGGGTTAAGTGTCATGATATTTTACTTTCATGGTTGGCTATAGTTTTTCTAGTTGGTCTCATTAGCACTGACTGCCTTTGAAAATGCTTTTCAATTAATATAATTTTCACATATTTTTTAACCCTCCAGTTAAGTCCAAAAGGATCTTGATCAGGAAGAATTGGTGCGTGATGGGAACTGTGGAATCGGGAACCGCCAAATAACTCAGCACGGATTGTTTCCCAGTAAAGAGTATTTGTATTAACCTTCAGTTTAATTAAATTAATTGTTCAACTAAGTAAGACTTTTGCAGAGTTTAGTGATATTATTAAGCGGTGTTTCTGCTGTACCTAGTAGGTATGGAATATGAAAACACACGGGCATTCTTTCAAATCTGAAGTCAGGTGCAAATGGTGCTAGATGAAATCACTTAGAAGGTGAAATGGCAGTGGAAAAAAATTTTTGAAAGAATTTTCAGGGACTTCAGGGCTTTGATTTTGCAAATTTCTGGACTTACAATATTTTGCCACCCACATACAACACCCTCAATACAGGGAAGTTGTGAGTGGTATTCTGACAGAAGGAATTAATCTAGTCTAGCTATTTACCTTGTGGTCTTTTTGTAGCTGAATGCCATGTTGTGTGATGAACCAATTAGACAGATAGCTTCTTTATGAGCACCACTGAGAAACAGAAAATTCTCCTGTTTTGCCTCCTCTACTCTGATCAAATCCCTCTAAGACTCAGTCATCTCATCTGTTATTCCACTTGTAACTACTCAATGGTAGAGCTGTTGAATTTGCATCCACTCCTAATACATAGGATCTATTAAAACTGTCAACTATGCTACCATTTTTGTGCATCGGTGGAGATGCCATATTGTAAAGATTTCAGAGATGACCCAACAGGGATATGATTTATGTTTGAACTAAATAGATATCTCTTTATTGGATGTTTCCCAAATAGAGTGACAAATAACCTCCTTTAAGTAGTTCTTGAGCCTTGAAACATATGGACTCATCAGTGGGACTTAATTAAGAATAATTAAATTGAATGCAGTAGAAGGAAATATGGATATTTGTGCACGATGATGACCTGAAACCTTCCAAAGAATTTTTGCATTTCTCTCCATACTTACCTTGTATGCTTATACATTCCCATTTTTCTCCTTGCTAACAGACAGAGAGGGTTGACTTGTATTGAAAAACTTTTCCTGAGAGATGACAATAGAGGGTTGTAAGGCCCCAGTCTCACTCAGCAAGTTTCTTAAAGGGGATTTGTTCTTTTTATACCCTGAGAGGGCACGAGGGAGAAAACGAAACAAGGTTTTTCAAGAGGTTAAACAACAAACTTTTACTGGCAAACTTTAGAAAATAGGAAACTTGGCAAATTTTAAAGGCAACATTCAATCACAATAAAGCAGTTCACGAAGCATTGACTTAGCAAACTCCAGCCAATCCAACTTTAAGTTACCCAGATTTCAGGAACAGGAAATTAGAAGAGAGAAAGAAAGCAAGAGAGAGAGAGAAAGCAAAAACATAGCTACCCCTTTGGTTCCATCATGGTCTTAGCCAGGGACAGTAGGGATGTGATCGCACATGTCTTTTTTTTGCAATGATTTTTATCTGGTCTGGCCTCCTGTGGCCACCCCCCCACGTGGGCCTCTGGTCTGCTATCCATTCTGGAACTGGGTTAGAGGCTCCAGGGGTGGCGAGTGAGGCATTACTTGTGGTGTGCCAGTGACTGACAGCCACTCCTGGGTTGTACTGGAGGCTCTAGGGAGGTGGGGTGTGTGAGCAGTGCACTGTCCCACCTTTGCAGAACTTGCTCTGCCCTCTCCCCCCAACACAGCTTAGTTGTTTTGAGCCAGGAATATTTTTTTCCAGTCTCTTGCAAGGGTGAATACCTTTTTTAGCAGCATTGTGAAGCAGTCAGAAGAATCTCACAGTCCTTGTGTGTGGCAGCTCGACTGTTATAGGATGCAGGAAACAGCATTTCACCACAGGTCCGTGGGTGAAAAGGCTTACACTTTTAAGAAACAAAAATGAAAGAGGCTGATGTTCAGCCTCAAAATGTGAATCTTGATTTACTACAGCAAATGAACATTCTTAGTATCACGAGTACTCAAGAAAATTCATCATGTAAAAAAATACACTCTCTTTTATAGCCTCTAGAAAGCCTTGGGGATTTGAGGCCTCTAGAAATTGAAGTTTTAAGAAAAGCTTAAAGATACAAATAGATGCATTATACAGCTATAAGAGAGTAAAAGTGCAATGTACAGGGCAACTTTTCTTGCAACTGCATTACCAGCCAGTCTTATCAGAACACAGGTGATTTTAAAGATATTTGATTCTTTTGAGAGAAATACCTCCTTTTCTGAGCTCTCTGTCATGGTTATGCCTTTCAGAATTTAGATTTTTAGCAAGAAAATGACATCAAGAAAATGACATTTTTTAAATCGTTATAGGGATTCTCTTACCTCATTGAAAAAAGAATTTTAAGACAAGATATGTGTTTATATTATGGCTTAGAAAAAAAAGTTTTTCTACTTTTGACTTTAAAAGAGCAGGGAATCCTTTCTCATGCAACATCCTCATCAGAGAAAATGTTATTACATAGTGCTGTTTGATCACTTCTGCATGAGACTCAGTGTAACTGTGTGCACGTACCCTCTAAATTTGATTCGTTATTGTAAATAAGATCACTCCACTGAGTAGGGAAAATAAGATCACCCCATTGAGTAGGGAGGAAATGAAGAGGTGAAGCTCCCAGTTTTTCTGGTCAGGATGTCAAGGATCAAAAACTGGGACACAGCTTCTAGGAAAATTATGTTGACATCACCTCACCTCTCTGAGTTAGTACACAGTCCAGTGGAAAAGTAGCATACACACACGACAGTATCATATTAGATCTATAGATGGCAGCTACTGAGAGAAACTAAGCCTGCCTAAGGAAACTCTTGTAGGCACTTGCGATACTGACTGGGCTTTCATGCATCTAATCAATTTGTTTTTCTCTTGAGATTTGCAGTATCCATTTCTTCTCTGCTGGTTACAATACATCATCTCCTGAACACGCTGGGTTCCTGTAGACATCACTGATAAGGTGTGCATGTTTAATACCACTTACTGAAAAGAGAACTGCTGTCTAAGGTTACTTAGCCCATGTCCACATGACAAAAAGGATATGTGGGATAGAACTCTGCAGGTCACATTCTCCCAGTACTAAGGAACCTTATTTCCAAGGAGATTTTTATAGCTTGGAGAGCTACAGCATATTCCCTGCCACAGACAATGACACACAGAACTGCTTTAACAGAAACAGAATTGTAATAATCCAAGCGTAGTGTTTTCTTTCACAAGGAAAAATGAACAAGAATTTAATGCAACTGTTTATAATGGCCATATGAAGAACTTCTCTGACCACTATGGCAGTTTGGGGTGTAAGTCAGCCCAATTAATGTACCAGAAAACAGATAATAAAAATTTCACATGTGCTGTCATTGAGACATTGGACTTAGCAGACAATCATCACTCCCAATTTCGCTGTGCCCTGAGCAGTGCATAGCGTTAAGGCTTTTAGTGGGAGGGACCCAGATTACTCAACTGCTGAGTAATCTGCAACTGTAGACCCTCAGTTGCAGAAATATCCTTTCAGTTATAAGTCAGAGCCTGCATTTTGGCAGCAGCTGAATTTTTGTTCTGCCAGATATTCAAATTTCATGTTTCTGTGGTGTTCAGTAGAGACATCTGTCTCACCTTCGCAGGGATCCATCTTACGCCATATTCTCTTCAACATCTTCAAAAATGACTTGGATGAAGGACTGGAAGGGATAGTAAAAAAATTTGCAGGTGATACAAAATTGGGCGAAGCTGTTGATTACCTCCAAGGGAAAGAGGCCCTGTAGAGAGAGGTGGACAAATTAGAGGGCTGGGTAATCACTGAGGGAAAGTATTGGATTCTGCACCTGGGATGGGGCAACCTGGGGTGTACATACAGACCAGGGAATGAGATGCTGGAAAGCAGTGCTGTGGAAAGGGACCTGGGGGTCCTGGCTGATGGCAAGTTGAATATGAGTCAGCAGTGCCCTGGCAGCCAGGAGGGCCAACCGTGTCTGGGGGGGCATCAGGCAAAGCATCGGCAGCCGGTTGAGGGAGGGGATTGTCCTGCTCTGCTCTGCACTGGTGTGGCCTCACCTTGAATGTTGTGTGCAGTTTTGGTCTCTGCAGTATAAGAAAGATATTCAACTATTAGAGAGTTTCCAGAGGAGGGCAACGAAGATGGTGAAGGGCCTTGAGGGGAAGCAGTTTGAGGAGTGACTGAGGTCACTTTGGCCTGGAGGAGACCTTACTCATAGTTAGAACTACGTCGTATCTTCTTCGTCTTAATAATAATTTTTCATCTGAGACCATGTTGATTGCTTTCTTTAAGTCTGATGGATTAGATTTTACCCAATTTCCCTAGACAATCAACTACCCTAATAAAGGTTATCTGTCATGGTGTTTTATATATAATGATATTCATTCACTCATATTTTTCCAGATTGCGATCAGGCCTTGTAGTTGACAATATCACTTTTCCCCCTATGTTAAATAAAGCCACTACATTTCTGATTCCTGATTCACATGTTTCTGCCTCTGATTTGGCATGAACAGGATTTGTTTATTCATATCACTTTCTGTTTCTTTAGTGTCATCTTTGTCCAGTCATGCTTACTGTGCTTTTATATTTTCCTTCCTTAGTGTTTGCAATCATCCAGTTTCATGTCCTACATCAGGACTTGTGGTTCTTCCTCCCAGTTGTTGCCTTCTTTGCAATAGATGCAACAGCTGTTTGCCTCTGACTTAGTGCTGAGTTTTGTATTGTCATACACTAATTGTATCAACTGCCTGACTACTGCTCCCATCTGGCATCCTTCTGGCCCTTGCTCATCTCTGTGCAAAAATCTGTTGAGCTAATTAAGGACCTAGACCTTCAACTGATCCTCTGCAAAGCCATTCTTCTCCTCATGGTCTGTTAAAATAATTACAGTATTCAGAGAATCACTCATAATGTTTAAAAGTTTCAGAAGTAGATTTGTTTGTCTGATTCCTTCGTGGCTTATTTCTGTGAATAATTCTTGTTCTGAAGCTTATCCACAGTCACAGGAATTAATGTAAAAATCCAAATAGTATGTCTGGATTATTTCACTTTTGCATTTTTTCTCCTACTTATAACTAATAAAAATGAGAAATAGGTGCTGAGAACCAACTAAAATCTCCTCTTGTCTTACGCTCTAGACCTTAAAAATTTCTGGCAAGTAACATATGGGGGAAAATAGGGAAAAAAACCAGACTCTTATCTTTGAAGTAACATATGACATTTCTTTGGCCAAACAAATCTATGCAAATGCTACCAATCCGTACCTACCCTAGAAATGCAGGATTGCTGCCAAAACATAGTGTCTTTGGCTCAGAAAACACAGGATGCTTCTTAGGCAGGTAAAGTTAGTAATAATGGAAAGGGTTGTTGTAGGGAGCAAAGGGACTATGTGTACAGAGCAAGAAGGTTGCAAGTACACAGAAGAGATAAACCAGATTGGCTCTTTCATTTTCTATGCTTAACACAACTCTGAATTTCTTTGTAGAAAGACCTTGGGCATCGCAAACAATGAAACAAATTCTGCCCTTAATTGTTTCTCTCCATTCATTTCAATGAGAAGACAGTGATGGAATTAATTCTAAAATCCACTTCATCTGGATCTGGAATTGTAAGGACCAGAATTGCAATGATTCGAACTGTGTTGCTTTTTTAAGAAATAAGAAGGCTGATGTTACGACCCATATCTGAAGGCAAGGGTAACCCAGCTTCTTGTTAATGAGTCCCCTGGGGGTGGATTACAGTTAAATGACACTGAATGATCAGTGTTCATAAATATATATGTATAGTATAAATATATATATGAAAGGATAAGAGTAGAAAGATACCACCACGCGTGGATCCAGCAATGAGACTTGATTGTTGCAATTTTGATGTCCATTGGTTGAAGTGATGGTTGCAGTCTTGATCCGTTGGGGGTGGGGAAAGCCGGTAAAACACAAAGTTCAATGGGTTAGTATATGTTTAGATTTAAATGGGAATGCCTAGGAAACTCCTCTGGGGGTGGAGTTTTACAGTCTGATGCCACACTGAGGAGTGTTGCAACACTGTGTATCATGTGCAGTCTTCTGGTCGAAGGCCCCAGAAGTGAGTCTGGGAGCACTTCGGGGCTCTTTGATGGTTTATGACGCCTTCTAGGACATGTCAGCTGCCTCTCGTGTCAACATAGTTGAGATAAATATGCCTCATTAGAAGGGATGAATACCTTCAGGTCCACTTGTGAGTGTCCCGGTATCTCCCCGGGGGTAGTTTTGCATCTGAACCAGTTATGCCCCTTTAGAAGGGATGAATAGTGTGAATGTCCCTTACTTTCCCTGATGTGGGGGGGAAGTTTTTACAACTGAACCAGTTATGTAAGGGAGGACATTGGCATGATAAAAAGCACTATTCCACCTCGCAGGGTCTGCTTCTTACTGGCCTCTTCCCTTGTCTGGCTCAAAAGCCAGCTTCTTGCTAAACAGAGGTTGATTTGTTGTGGTCATCCGCTGGTGCTCACGCCCTCTGCACCTGGGTTTTTACTGTGCACATCGTCAGCAAAGAACCTGCTGCCTCTGCAAATGGCCAATTGTTTTGAGTCATTTAACATTTCAGTCTCTCACAGCTGACATAAAATTTTAAAGAAAATTTTTGAAAGGAGTCTTCTCTCTCAATGGCTTAGTAACCATACTTGTCTCCATGGGAATTGCAGAAAAGCCCCATGTTCCAGGTATACTGCTGTGTGTTTCGTTGCTGCTGTGGGCTATTCCCTACTGTTACTCAGAATAGAAAAGAGTAAAGGTAGTGGAGAAATCTCCCTCACTCTTAGTAACCCTAATTCATTAGACAAACTTGTGCTTAAGTGTTGGTAACCCTGTAAAACCGAAGTTGTATGCCCGAATTCCTTCAAACTTTCTCTCCATCTCAAACTGCATTAGTCCCCCCAAACCACTATCCATAATCATGTGAGTTTCCCACATTTCTTTTCATCTGGAGCTTTTGGAACAGAAGGAGGACAGACTTTTGAGCCATCTGTAGGACTCATGACTCCATGATATTACCAGGGACTCTGGTTAACAGGGTACCCTCGTGTTGTAGCTTATTCCTCTTCTGAGACAGGAATAATGGGTTCAGGAACTATATTCCTAGACTATTTCATTCACAAATCTTTACTGTCTTGGACAGGGATTTAAAGGACTAAAGTGGCAGCATACCAAAGCTACAGCAAATGTGCAATTCCCTAGTGCCCAGAAAGCAGCTGTGCTTAAAAGCTGTCAGCCAGCAAAGCCTTTTTCTTTCTGAAAAACTGTGTATTTCCATCAATTTACTCTGCCCTGGACAACTCAAATTAAGGACTCTCTGTCATTCTGTTGCCATCTGAATTATGCATCCTCAGATGAAAGCCAGCATTGATGTGGATGTGCCCAGATAAAGACAAATTGCACTTTCATTTATAACATGTGAAATATTTATCTTTTGCTTTTATGGAAATGCTTTGCATTTGAGACATGATACCAAGCACCCTGAAAAATTAATGGGCTCCAATTAATTATCTTGTGTTTCTCCTGGTTCAGTTCCAACCTTTTAATTCTATAAAGCTATGTTTCATTGCTTTAGCACTTCCAGTACAACAAGACGTTCCAGGTCACGACTTGGACCTGAGTGTAAGAGGATTGCCCAGCAATTCATTTCCCATCAGATAAACCCTGAAGGGTTCAAATGTGTATCCAAGTGCATCCAAAACTCTTTGGAGGAAAAATGTCATTAGAACAGATTTTCTTTGAGTTTTGTTTCATTCTTGGTTGGCTTTAAAACAGAACAGAAATAGCATCATTCATGGCTTTGCTTTCAAATATGTTTTTTTCTCAACATTTCCATTTGTAGCTCTGAGTAAAACTGGGTAGCAGAATAATGCGAAAATTAATGAGAAAAGAACTTAATTTTCTGGAGACAATCAGACAGTAGAGCTAGTCCAAGCACTGATCAAAATGTAATACTGCTTCTTGATCATTACCTGACTCTCTCTTGTCCTGTTTGTCATGCTGTCTTGTAAGTCATGAAGCCAACAGAGAACTTACTTGTTTTAGTGACAAACAGAGCAATGTCCAGTTTCTAAATTAGTTCACCAAATGCACTTGTAATCAAAAAGATTTAATATTGTTCTGCTTTTGTTATTTAGCTATTTTAGTTTAATTGATTATTTGTGAATTAAATCAGATCACACTTTTCAATTCCTTCAGCACTTTGAACAGTCTGAATGTTCACATGGGTACATGAATATCTGTGGAAGTAAACACGAAATTTAATAAAAAAATTGTAACAATATCATTACAGCATTAATTCTATATTTATCATAGTTGTTCTTCTTTATACATTCACCCTGTTTTTATTTCACAGTAATGGTAAATACTTCAAATGAATGTGTTATGAAAAGGTGACTGAAAGAGACCATGGCCATTCCTTTTCCTGACATTTTCAACTTGCTCTTTATTTATTCATCAGAGTAATTGCGCTTATCCACATTTCTCCTGGAGTTGAATTTGAAACTTTCTGTCTAAAGCTTTTCAACAAAATCTCAAAAACTTATTTAAACTTCTTCCAATATATGTACTCATTTTTTTTTTAATAATCATTGCTAGAAAAATTACATTTGTCATTACATTTTTATATGAATATTACTTGTTACAATTGCAAGATAAAAATCTTTGAATATCAGAAGAAATTCTTGAATCATTAAACAATCTTAAAAGATAAATCGACATTTTTAGATGCATTTCACAAGTTGTGACACTTAGGTAATTTCCTTTAACTTCACAATATTTTCTGAAGTTCTAGGAAAATGTAGACAGAAATGCACTTTAGTTCAGTGTTTTGCTTTTTGGAAATGTTTTTAAGTGAGAGTTTGGTCATCCGTGGCTCCAAGCCAGAGATTGCCTCCTTGAAATTTCATGTCCAACAGAACCTGTTGTGTACAGAAAAAAGAGCTCTGAAGCTGAGGTCTAAAGTGCTTTTACACAAATGATTCCTTAATGAAAGCTCCAGCCAAAGAGACCCATCTCTGCCATCAGCCTTCTCATTTAGGAGCTGACATAATTCATCCTCCTTCTCATCTGCTGCCCCTCATTATCCAAGTAGCCTGATGTGCCACATTACACTTTTGGTAGAAGCATTCCTTTTCAAAAGCATGTTCCCCAGATCAGAGCTGTTTCTTTTGATTTGCTTCCTGACTCACTGACATTTGCAGAGATACACCAGTGCATCTGAGCCCCAAAACAAGAAGATGGAAAGCACATGAAGTTCCTTTTGCTTTCATCTCTTCTGCCTTTGTAGTCAGACAAGATTTCTATTACATTGGCCTTTCTTTTCTTCTTCTACCTTTTTTTTTTTTTAATTTTTCTTTCATTTACCCTGATCTTATTAAAGTTGCTCATCTCTTTCTTGAGTCCTGCCAGCAGAGTTCTTAGCAAGTCTCCTCATGCTATGACTCTTATGTAAGACATCCTTTAGCACTTCATCACTTGAACTGTATTCCTGTTACATCAAGATGCACTTGCTTGAAGCTGGGGATGCAATTTTAAAACACTGCTGAAAAGAATTATTTTACTCAAACTCAAGTGTGCCTTCAGAGGGTGTTGTGGTCTCTCCATCTCAGAATTTATCCTCTGTCAGTGTGTGATACAGAGATCCCTGTCCCCTGTGTTGTAGTAATGAACTAGCAGTCATATTATGAATTCCTGCCTTTTTCTGCTTTGGACTAAAATTTGCTAGGTAAGTCTGAGGTTATCCTGTACTTGTGGCATGAGCCTAAAATAAAGCTTTATACTATAAAATCAGACTAACAGATATCAGCAAACAATTACCAGTTGTCTATCTATGCACTAAATAGCTATGTTTATAGATGGTACTGACTTCTGATGCTTCATCTGTCTGATTTCATCTATTAATAGTATCTGCGTAGGTGTAACCACATCTACATGCAGGTCATGCTTGCAGCATTTGTTTCTGGAAGGATGAGAGACTCTAAATGGAATAATTCCATTGAGGCAATCATAATAACAGTCTTGATAGACATGTTTATGCTTTCACAAAGAGTCAGGCAAGGGAGGGAGACAAGCTTATGAGCTGTGACAATAATACTTCTCAGAGGTTTCGAGGCAGAACAGGCAGATCTGCATCTCCTCCTACTCTGTCAGACACAGAATCACAGAACATTCTGAGATGGAAGGGACTCACAAAAATCATCCAGTCCAACTCTTAAGTGAATGGCCCATACAGGCATCAAACCCACAACCTTGGTGTTATTAGCACCATGCTCTAAGCAACTGAGCTAATCCCAGGATTACGCCATTCTTCCTAGCACTTCATACTCTGTGTGAAATATTGAGGGCAGTTGCGGCGTCCTAAAATCTCCTTTTGCCCATTATAATCAAATTCAGGAAACTTCGGTTATGCAAATTTTAATCTGGCTTTTTTTCCTCCCTGTGATTAGTGAATCCAAAGATGCCATACAACAAGGTTTTAAAGCTGTAAGTAAATGTTATTTGTTGATAGATTGTCAGTTGCATTTGTTGGGGGCTGTGAAATGAGAAACTTATATACTACTTACAGAGGTGTCCCAAGCACTGGTTATGGTTAACTGAATTTCATATCCCACAGCAACTCATTTTCTAACTTTAAGTGCTTTGATCTGTATCATGATTCTAAAACCTCCACTGGGAGGTGAAGAAAGTTTTCAGTATATGACGGAGTAAAAATGAAGTCACAGGAACGAATGTTTACTGAGCAGTTCTGAAAGTCTCAAGATTTATTTAAAGGTTGTTATTAGTCTGTTAGATTTCAGTTGTACAACTAAACTCTTCTGTCACTGTCTGGGGTCCAGCTTGGACAGGAAAGAGCCTGACAAGTTGAACTAGTTGAGAACTGGTCTGTAAAACTACTGTGGGATCTACTGTATCCAAATGGGTGTAAGAACTAATCCATCAGTTGCTTTGGGCTGCTCACTCTTTGCCTATGCGAGCTGGACAATCATCTCTGATTGCCGGTTCTGACCATTGCTCCTTTGTTTGCGTAGCCATTTGGGTTTTGGATTCTCTGCTCTTGCTCAGTCCCTTCCCTTTTGGAGCCAGATTTCTGACAGCAATCCTATGCTTCCTGCAAAACATCCTTTGTGGCCATATTTGAGTCATTTTTCTGAAGCTTAGCAATGCTATTGCCTTGCCTTTCAACTTTGATTCCATCTTAACTTCTCAATTCCTGACCTTGCTTTCACACTATATTGATACAGGCTTTGTCTCCCAGCTCGATGGCTGCAACCTGATCCCAAGCACTGTGATGCACTCTCTGCTGGATCTCCACAGGAGCTCCCATAATTTAAACATGTTACTAAACATTTAAAGTTCTGAACTGCAGATTGCAAACAGGAAAAGAAAGAAACCCCCTATTTAATGTCATCCAGTGATTTTTAGTATAGTTCCTCTGATCCTACCTTTCCTAGAACAGACAAACTAAAAGTCTTATTTTCCAAGCCCGAATGACTCAGGAGGTTCAGATGAGGCCTTAGGTTTTCAAATCTGTTTAAGATTGCTTTTATGTTTCAACTAAAACAATTTAATAGGATAATCATCTAGTATGTTCAGAAGCATTGACAACAGAAGGCCTTGAGTTCTCTGGGATAGGAGGATGGAGTGGGGAAAGGAGTAATCAAAAATTCTGAATACAAACAAAGCTGCTAAGTGAGAAAGGAAATGAATTTGAAGATGTAGTATTATTCCACAATACAGCTTTCACAATAAAGGGAAGTAATTCTAGCTGTCTGGGTAACTTTTCTGAGACATCATGCTGATGATACATTATGGTAGACGAGATGCTTTGATAAGTTGTTTTTCTTGACATCAGTATATGTTTGTCTTTGCCAAGCCATCAATAAAACCCTCTTGACTACTTTCAGACAAATCATTCTCTGAAAGTTACTAGTAGGTAGCAGGTAGCTGAGGCATACTGCTGCTTTATTCTTTATATTTGGCAGTAGTTGGAGGCATGGATTTACTGGGTTATGCTCTAGAG
This sequence comes from Pipra filicauda, assembly GCF_003945595.2. NCBI lineage: Eukaryota > Metazoa > Chordata > Aves > Passeriformes > Pipridae > Pipra > Pipra filicauda. Next base: position 2,226,157 of record NW_024104975.1, on the reverse strand, counting down.
AATTCTGCCAGTTTTACATCTGCTTGTTCACCACTTTTATTCCTTAATCTGACACAAGGCTTGTGAAGAGTAGAATGCACCAAACCTTGAAGCTGTGGTTGTCCATAAAGTAAAATAATGTTGTGAAGAAATTCTTGGTGCTCAGTCATCAGAAGAGAAGATGACAGTAGTGTTACTTGAGGAGAGAAGTAGGAGTTTAACCTGGGAGTGACTTGAACTTAAAGGAAGTCTTCCAAAGTGTCATGGAACAACTAAAAGTTGTTCCTGGTGACCATTTCAGTCTTGCAGGTATTGAGGTGACCAGATGAGGAATGTCTCAAATCTCAGCTTTTTACACTGATGGAAAGACAAAAAGGCATTTAGTGAAAAACAGATTTATCATGTGTGATTACTACGTTATCCTTTGCCTTTGAAACTCAATGAAGATATCTGTTCCCATTGACACAATGAAGGATGACATCTTGAAAGGTATGTTGTGTGAAGAAAGCAAAGAAATACAAGAAAGCCTGAACAGCAAGGATGACATTCTGAAGAGAAAACAAGTGGCTGGTATCGACTACTTCCATAAAATCATTGAGGTCAGAATAAATTGGCTGAAGGCCATGTGAGCTAACTTTGTTCATTTGACAATTTCTTCCAGAAATTAAAAAAAAAGAAAAAAAAAATCATGTGCCCAAATTTGACATAAAGAGAAAACCCAAAATGTAAGAGTTGCAGAATCAGTCACCAAACCTTTATACTGGTACCGCTCTGTACTTCATGTTAGAGGCTTGTGGCTTATGTCTTACAGAAAGGAGACAAAAGGGTGAAAACTCATTGAAAAATAGGTGTATTCTGGGCCAATTATTTTTCATCATTTCTATATTAGAAAAGGGGTTGAACTATGTCCAAAATATCGTATACAATTTTTAAAAGTCTATGATATTATTTCTTTCAAGATAGCCACCTGATGTCATGAAGAAAACTTAGAATGCATGTAATGTTGTTAAGATAGTATAGCTTTATTCATTCAAAACATGCAGAATAAAATTTCAGTATTTATGGCATTTAGAGAGGTGTAATATATGAGGTTGAGGACTATGATCTTAGAATCTTAGATGTTGTGCTTCATTTGCCAGTGTTGTGATCCATCTCCAGTCTACTGGAAATACCCTTCTGTAAAGGAATGAGATGCTACAGAATTAATAATAATAAACTTCTGCATTCCTCAAACATAAAGGTGTCCTTAAAAAGGAGGAAATCTGTAATTCTACTACAGATGTGGAAATTCATTATTTGAACTCCTCCTCTCCCTTGACTTCCCTCTCTCCTCCAGAAATCCAGGTAATTTTCATTCTGTCTTTTGAATTTAACCTTAAAAATCAACAATACCTTGGTCAATATAGTTGACTGATCAGCATGTAGCCTTTTAGAACTAAACAAAGGGCAGAAAATGCTAAGTTGCCTGAATAGGAATACAGAGAAGGAACTATTTTTAAACTTCTACTGAGCTTTGTCTATCTCTTAAGTAATGTTAAGTAATGGAAAGGCTCCCATAGCATTGGGACACTATCTCAGGTGTGGAATTTCTCTCATTTAACAGCTACAGTGACAAGGTCCAGATATCCAGCAGCCAGAACACAGGGCACCTAGTTTCTTGCCCCCATGTGAACCAGAAGCAGCAGAGCTCCATTCTCCAATGGCAGTGAGGTCTTCAGGTTTCTACCAAACAGACCCAGTGTGATACCATGTCGAGTCAGTGGCAAGTGGGTTAATAGCTCAGCTGGAGCTTAGAGAATGAAGAGAGACTTTTCACTTCCAGTCTCAGTTCTTTTAAAACTCTATGCTTGCAATTTACAAATGGTGCTTCAGAATCCCTTTTGTGTTTCTTACCGATCTTTTCCAAGTTGTTTACACTAAGTTTGCTAGATTTCTGGGAGGTGAGATCCTGGCTTCCCATAGAAGAATTTGGCTATGCTTCATAATGACTTTTTTGCTAACCCTTACAAATGCCTATTACAATTATAGTTTTAGAACCAAAGGTAAAAAAAAAATGTAGGTAAAAGACCCAAATTGCATAAATATCACTTTGGCATTATTCTGTGTTTTTAAAATAGTAGCTTCAGGTATTCTACAAAAAATGTATGAACTCTTCAAAATATCACCTGTTAAATGAAAGTTTTTATCTAATAGAAACTAGAGTGGGTAGTTGAAACTGCTTCCCTAAAGCCACATGGTGTAAAAATAGGAAATTATGATAGTTTCAAACTTTTATGCCTGCTCTTGTATTGAGACTACAAGGCCTTGACTCTCTGGAAGTCCAGGTGCTTTTGACAATAAATTGGACAATAAATAATGAGACTTCTCTACAGTGAAATGCTCAGAATGTTTCAGTATCAATACACAAATCTTGAGTGAACTGTTACTCTTACAGAAAGCATTTCATTCTGTGAGATTAGAATATTCACCCTCCCATTTTTTAAGTAATTCCTTTCAAAACTTGAAGGATCAATTGGATCTCTGATGAATTGAAATGTCCAGGAAAAAAATAATTTTCACCCCATTGTGATACAAGCCTCCTGCAGTCAAGATTTTTTCCGACAGATTTGGGATAAGTTACTCAAGTTTTAAGGTAACAGTTTGAGGTACTAAAGGTGGTTTGAATTCCAGAAAAAAATGCTCAATATTGTCTGATTATAAGGCCCTATTTCAGTTTCTGAAACAGAGAGAAAAAATAGTTGCATGCATTTATGGAGTTATCTTTTGGACATCAACATGGATTTAAGTCATAAGAGCATTTCTCTACCAGTTGTTTTATGCAATATAAAAATATTGATTATTAAAAGAACATATAATTAAATTCATCTGCAATTAACCTTAACAGAATTAATCAGCTGTGGTTACTTCACATCTATATGATTGTAGGTGCTTCTGCTTTAAAATAAACAGTATACTAGTGAAGTTGTAGATTTCTATCCTTTTTTTGGACATGCAGTGGCGATTTAAGTGATATGCAATTATATATATCTATTGTGATGATAGGTGAATTAGCAACATAATATCTTCATCTTTGATACAAAATATATTTGTGCAGACCCAATGTAATAGAGCAACATCAACATTTTTCTCTCCACCTAGAAGTATGTGCTTGCACCCTAGTGCAGACAGAGAGTGCCTGCTGACCTCCTTGCCCTACCAATGTCTTGGGTAAGCAGCTGCTGATAACGAAGCAGAAACATATTGAAGATTTCAGGAAATGGTCTTCACGTGAAATAACCTCTTAATAGCACTGTTGGCATAACAGAGTAGTCTTAGAAACAACCTTCAACCTGGAAAATCTTTGTTTCTTATCCTTTCTCTGTATTTCCTCTTCTGAAGCTAATAAGTAGACCCAGAATGTTACAGAATTATTTGAAAAAGCTTTTTAAGGGCTATGTGTTGACATATTCTTTGCAGGGTGCCACTTCTAACGCTTTTAGTGTAGTCCAGTTTACATTCAGGAAAACCATTTTAGTATATGGACTTCCAGTAGAAGATTCTTCAAGGATACCTTAGAAAGTGAAAAGCCAGTTTTCATGGTTTTGGTATTCACTATCATGTTAAGATTTCTAAAGAGGCCTCAACTATCATATAGAGGACAAATAAGGAATAATAACTCAGGGAAAATCACCCTTCAGCTTACAGTGAGCCCTTTACAGCAAGAAGGATGCAAGCGGGAAATTGCAGTGTTTGGGTACAGACAGTTAAGTTCTTTGGCTGGAATAACTACTGGCTACCTTTATTCAAGGTAGATTGCAGTGTTATGGTCTAGTCTTTAATATTTATGAAGCATTTTTAAGATGAATAGCGTAATACGCAGCATTATATTGATACAGTGATTGGTACTACTTCTGTGAAATAGCCTAGTATTTTTTAATAAGGATGGTAACTAGAAAATGATCCATCAGGAATGTAACCAAGCCTGAAAATGAGTAACATGAATGGTGCTCTTTAAAAAGAAAAAAAGTCCTCCGAGACAAATAAACACTCATTGCCAAACCCTTATTTTATTAAATGATCTCCCTTTGCTCTGCACTTGGTGGTTATCTTTTTAAATGTCAGTAGTGTATATTATATCTTTTAAAGTTCTCATTTGCGCCTTCCCTTTAGCTCGGCTGACTTTCAGTTACTGTCTGACACAGTGAAACTGTGGCAAGCATTTTTTGAAGTTAAAGTGCACAAGTCTGTTTTTCTCAATCTGCTGCTGTCAATATAGTTTTTAAAAACATAAATACTGGTAAAATTTGCATTTCATATTTTGTGCCTGTAGTTCTTGTCACAGTGACAGTTCCCTTATATTGGATGCTAGTGAGGCTGCAGGTCCTCACAAAGAATTGCTTGTGTTGAAGCAGCACTAAACATCTTGGATCCAGCCATGAACTTTGGCCTTGGGGGAACGTTCATGGATGTGAAGATAATGTGCATGTAATAACAATTAAAATTTCTAGGTCCTGGCTTTACTTTAGCCAGTATTAAGTATTAAGTATTAATACTTCATATTAAGGCCAAACATCTGTCTGTCCATCTGTCTGTCACTGTGGCCAGTGCTAGAAGTATCACACAGAACTAGGCCTCTACCAGAACTAGCCCACATAGGGTAGGGTCACATGTGACACATGCAGGGAGGCACACAAGCTATAGTCTCATTTTGCTCCTCAAAGCCCTTCTCAGTGAAGGCATTGCCATCATAATGCAATGGTCAAACCCTTTGGGTCTGTCAAGGGCTGTTAGATCTTGGCTGAAAAATGAGTTCCCTTTCTAGACTAGAGTGAGCACTTTCTCATTGCAGGCCTTTGATGAAGTGCACTGGCAAAGCAAAGATGGGATGTGATGGCACCTCTAGGTGAGCTCTGAAATCTACCATTTATCTGTGCTGCACATCACCAGCAAATCTTTTCTCAGGCAGTTGCAGCTGACATGTGTTGCTGATGTTGCACAGGGGCCTCATGGTGGAGTAGGTAAAGAAATCACCTTAGCTCAAAACATATTATTTCTGTCTTTTCTTATGAAAAGCACTCATTAAGAGCTAATTGTTTCTACTCGTTTGAAAATAGATTAATGACTTTCCTTGTTATTCAGCTCGTCTGTAGCCCAGATGTAAACTCCAGTCTTTCAGCTAAAATGGCTGTAAAAAGAAAATATGTTTTGTGTTTAGAAATGTGCAGACATAGCTTGTATTTTCTGTGGAGGCTCCCTTGATAGTGTTCATGGATATTATGTTTCTCTCTCTCTTTCCTATATTTTTGTTATAAATTCAGTATTTGTAAGGAAAGCAAGATAAGCTAGTCCCTCTGTGCATGATTGTGTGCTTTATTAATGAACAAACGCAGGCCCAAACCTCATGGTGACACTGGTAGTCCCCGTCCTGCTTACTTTTCCTCTATATGGAAGATTTCTGCTAGATTAAGCCAAGAATGGTTTTAAGTTGCTCTTTGACATGGATAACAGTGCCTTCTACTCCTCACCAACCTACTCTGCTGACCTGCTAAACTCTTTATCTGTAAAAGAGTCCGTGACTAGAAGCAGACCTCAGCCTGGCATGTACTTTCCTGAAGGGTTATAGTAAGGGCTCTTCTATTTGAGAGGGCAAAACAGGACTGCAAGTTTTAAAATTGAAAGTGGACGTCTCATGGGGAAATAGGTGGAACTTTGTTCTTTAAGCACTCTGTGATATAGTTACCCATCTGAAAAAGTAGGACCTGTCACGGTGTTGCTTAAAGAGTAAATTAATTTATCATAATGGCCTTGTGTTCTCTAGCCACAGAATTTACTTTGTCATACATCCATACATTTTAGTATCAGATTTTCTTAATGCACTTGTATTTCTATTACTTATTAATTGTACATTTGCAAGTGAGCAAAGAAGAAGTCAGTTTAATCTGATCTGATTCTGCAGAAAGCCTGAAACAGGTTGGAGAACTGAAAACTGACCCATTTCCCTCGGTAGGAAAGACTGTGAACTTTATAATTGCTCTTCCCCAATAATACGGCGTTTTGTCAAGATGTTTCAGAGCTCGGTGCTTTTGCAGTGTACTTTACCACTATATACCTTCTGGCACTCATTGCTTTAATTTCTGTTTTAGTGCCCTGCCTGTGATTGAACTCTGTCCTCCTGCTTTTTTCAGTGGAAGCTGAGTGCAGTGCAGTGCTGCATCAATCTATAGCCTTCTGAGAGTGGGTAAAAATATGTATAAAGTCCAAGACTTAGGAGAGAACCAGAAGTTCAGTGGTGGTCAGTTTCCCAAATCCTGAATTCAGTGCTGAAGATAAGCATCTACAAATTATACACCAGTAAATATGATCTTTAAGTGACAGTGGATGTCTTTCCTAGATGTGATGGAGGCATGCCTGAGATATAGAATAAGATTTTTTTGGCAGTAGAATTTAAAGGTTGCAGTAAACACAGTTTTGTCTCCCATCTTGTTAGTGAGTAAAAATGGCCCAGCTGGGATCAGGAACTGAGAGTGTTGTTCAGTGACAGGCTGCAGTGTCATATCTGATGACAGCAAAGAACACAAAACCCTCAGTTTGTGTGAACAATATATATATATGTGAAATATATATATGTATTTTTTGTGTGAACAATATACATATATATATATGGATATTTTTCTCATTTTTATTAGAAAAAATCAGCTACTGCTCATTCCTCTCTTCTTCTAGGTTCACTAAATATTGTGATATTCTAGCAGAATTACTCTGGCTATTAAAATTTGATTTTCTTTCAGTAATTTAGAATAACTAGGGGAGAATTAAAGCAAATATTAGCATAAGTGGTTTGGTGGCCTCTTACTATGTTCATACTGATCTCTTCTCCTTTTGCACGCACTTACAGGGTTGTTTCGTCTCTTTTCGGTGAACTATTCTGGCTTTGAAAATGATCTTCCCTTTGCAGTTGTCTTTCTGTGTGCATATGTATGCATGTTTTTCTTTCCTAATGCAAAGAGCACTGAAGCAAGCAGAGAACATGCATTTAAGGCCAGAAACTGTCTGAAAATATCTAAGATAAAAAATTAAATCTGTCTGAGACTCTTAGTCCCAACCTCCTCACTCCAAAACAGCCTACATTCCCCTTTGGAAGGAGTAAGTGTTCAGAGGAGCATGTGTACAATTCAACATTCTGCTCACAGGAAGAATGTTAGTAGTGTCTTAAGGTCCTACAATTCATTTGCCTGTTTTATTCCCTCCAGCTAAACAGGGAGACAAGTATTAAAGTCCCATTTCCCTACCTGTGTCTTTCTGTTACATTAATCTGTTTATTATCATCTTGCTCTAGAAAGATGTGTGTGTCCTCCATTCCCCTGAAACGTTAAGAAGTGGATGTGAGGACTCAGCTGTTGGCATTGTGTGAGCCTTTGCACATCATTACCAGGAGAGATGCAGTCCTATGGCATTAGTACACAAACATATTAGGTCTCATGATTCAGTATGAGACCTTTTAGGTTGACCCTTTACATTTCTCGCTCATGCTCCTTGGACACGGTGCCTGTGTTTTCAGTGTCTGCAGTAGAGGACCGTGGATTTTCCCCCACACTCCGAGAACCCACTGACAAGGTACGGCTGTCCAGTCTGGCCTGGGAACTGAGATTCAGACTGGAGATAGCACGACTTAGGGTATCGTGGGAAGATGCCCTCCCTTCCCTGTGATTCCCACTCACAGTGCAGTTGTTACTGACCTGTATTCAGACTTCTGGTAGGAGTTGGCTTAATGGCCCGAAAGACACATTCAGGACAACATACTGGAAAGCTTCTGGAGGCTCAGTTGGGAAGGTGGATGTCTTATACCAAAATATTGGGGTACACAGAGCCTTAGATAGACTTTGCAGAACTAGTTTTTGTTATTTGAATTTACTGAATTGTAACAGCTCTTGTATTCTTACTAAATACTGAGGGAAGGAAAACATATACCCATGTCTCCCTCAACCTACTTTGTTGGTTGTATTTTTTTCCATTATAACTGCCTATATCATGTTTTAGTAGATGGTCCAGCCAGAGTATTTTTTCCCCTAGGGTTTGAAGATTCATGGAGAAGAATATATAAAAAGTCATTATGCTTTAAAACATTTTGTAATGCATCATCTTCATGAAACTTTGACAAAACAATTAACTGTGTGTGAAAACTCACCGGCTTATTGAACTGACCCTGTGCCTGCCTTTGTAATTTGGACAGAGTTGTTTTCCCATCCTTGGAAAAATGGAAATAGTAAAAGTTCTGGGTATAAGTCCATTAAGCAACTTGATTGCTGTTCTCAGTAATAACATTATGTTGGCACTGAACTACACAGATGAAAGTTGAGTGATTCTAAGTGCAGGAAAAACATGGGTCTGTTCAGCCTTTTCCTGGACAAAGAAATATTACACTTGGACAACTTTCTTCCACTGCCTGTAATAAATTTCTACTCTTCCTCTGAAGAACAGTGAAACAGTTAGTACGTGGTTGACTCATGTTTTAAAAATAATATTCTAGGATATTCAAATGAATTTGATGCTCCTGAAAATTGAGGGAGAGAAATGTTCAGAGGGAATCAAGCTTATTATGTAACCATACATACACAATCCCTAAAGAGGTGTTCTCAGCACAAAGCTGTAGTAATTTGCCTTATTCCTATCCAACAATAATTTCTGTCTTTTTTTTTTTTATTGTGTTGATCCAAGTTTTCACACAGTGTCTATCCCTTTAGTACTTGAGTATGAATGTAAAATGCCTGTACTGGACTGATCTGGGTGCCTGGAGTGACTACAAGAACTGGGTTAAGCCTGTAGTAAAAATTCCATGGTGCACTCTTCCAGCATCTAACAACATGTGGCTCGGGGACTTCATCATCTGGAAGTAGTATCTTTGTATTTATTAAATCATGATAGATTTTTATTCTGGGATTTAGTCCAATTAATTGCCTTCTGAGTCCTTGTAAACATGGAGCAGCTGTCATGTCCTGTGACAGTGAGTTCAACAGCTTAACTATGTGAGGACAAATCTACTGTTTCTTTTGCACCTGCAGCCCACTATTTTCCTTTGATTTCACTGGTTCTTCTCTTGAAAAGGAGAGGAAAATCCTTCCATGTGCATGATCTCCAGGTCTATGAGCCTAAAACCATTAGTACATCTTTCTGACCTGTACCTCCCCTGTTACATGAGTTCTGGATGATGACAGGTCTGTACTACCTGTGTCAGGTTCTTCTCTTCAGTGGGTGCTTCAACAGAGTTGTACCTATAAGTGACAGAAGAATCAATGCTAAGAGAAAGCACCTTCCATATAAGGATGCTTATTCCCTTATATATGAGGACCAAACTCCTGTCAAGTAGAGAGTACAAATCATGCCAGTTTGTGCAACAGTATTTTAATCTGTGCTTGGAAGCGATATGTGAGACCATTTTCCTTGTGACTTACCGATTAATCACTAAATGGCAAGTTTAATCTTGAGGTGCTTTTATTGTGTGGTGTTGTTTAAATAATGAAACTGGCTTGATAGGAGATGCATTTAATAAACTGAATTTCAAAGGAGGTTTGAAATCCTGTAGATTGGGTTTTATTTCAGTTAACAACAATACTAGTTCAGTTTCTGAGCTGTGTCATAATATGGAGATGAGAATTCTATTCAATATTGCAGTGGATATTGAAAGATGACTGATGGCACTAACTTTTCTGCTGCTTCACTGAATGCCAACTCTATTAATTGCTAATTGTTTTAAGATACACTTCTATGTATTTGAAATTGAGGTGGGGAGTATGGTTGTCCTAAAGTGATGGGTAGTGAGTGCTGTGAAAGTGAGTATGAGTCTTTAATTTACTAGATCAAATAAGGGCTTAGATGTTGCTTTCTAAACTGCAGCATTTTACACTTGGTGTCCAGCTGTTCCCATGGCCTGACTCAGAAAGCTTGTTTATCCTGATGACTTCCAGTTTACTAGACAATAAGTGACAGAAGTGTTTACTTACTGCTGCACAGGCCAGTGGATGAAAGCAAAACTAAATACTATATTTTTATGTTTTTTTTTTTCTTCTCTATTGTCCTTTTCTTCTTACACCAAAACTAAAAAAAAAAATATTTTGTCCATTACCAAAGAAATTTAAACTCTGGATACAGAAACTAGAAGTAAATGTATAATTCCAGAATTGTCTTTTACTCTCTTTGTTTCATTAACAGACAGATCACAAAGTTCCTGTATCTTCTTAGGATGCTAAGGGTTGCTTTTGTACTTTGGCATCCCAAATAGAGACATCCCAAATAGAGACTGGACTGCAGTGCCCTCGCTGTCCTGACAACATCTTGCCTTTACATTTTGACTCCAGGCAAGAGACCTCTTTGCATCTCTCCCTGTCAGAGGAAGAATTCCAGGGACTGGGATGAAAATAGCTGTCTAAGACTCTATGGGCAGTGAGGGATATACAGGATGTGATGCTCAAAAAGATTTTCACAAGTGCCATCTGCCTTCTCCTGTGTTAGCTACTTGGCTGTTTGTAACTGTTTAGAATTTGGGGGGTGAGGAAGAGGCAGGAATAAATGTGCAGAGGTGGCACGAAGAAATCAATTTGAACACATAAGACTGGAAATTTAACTTTGGTTTTAGCTTCTCTAAATATAGCTCTTCTAATAAGGAACCATTTGATTTTTGAAATCACTGTGGTTTTTTCGTCTTTTTCCTACTCAGCGGTATTTAGAACAGTCTCTGCATTCAATGAAGATATTTCATTCTGAAAAAGTAGGCTGTAAATACCTTTTTTGTGTCCTCCTCTTTGAAGGATAGTTACATGTCAGCCAAAGAGAAGGCTCCAGGGAGACCTTATAGCAGCCTTCCAGTACCTAAAGGGAGCTTACAAGAAACCTAGAGAGGGAATTTTTGCAAGGGCATGTAGTGACAGGACAAGGGTGAATATCTTGAAACTGAAACAGGTTTAAATTGGATATTAGAAAGTAATTCTTTACTGCGAGGGTGGTGAGGCACTGAAACAGGTTGCCCAGAGAAGCTGTGGATGCCCCAACCCTGAAAGTGTTCAAGGAGAGGTTGTTTGGGGCTTTAAGGAACCTGGTCTAGTGAAAGGTGTCTCTCCCCATGGCAGGAGGGTTGGAATCAGACGATCTTTAAGGTCCTCTTTCATTTCAAACCATTTTATGATTCTATGTTGTGTAAGTTGCATGTCAGATCATGATGTAACTGCGAGGAAATAAGATGTTACTTCTATTTATTGAACATGCAGATTGCTGATCCTTCCCTCAACACCATATGCTCAAACACACTGCACTCATCAGTTACTATCATCCAAATATTTGCACTGTGGTAGAAATAATATATGACACAAGATGTGATGGTATAATTTACTTTGTGTGCAGTGAGCCTAGTGTTATTTAGCCTGGCTGGAGTTTTTTATGGCGGAACATAAAAGAATTGTGTGTAACCTCCCACCAACCCAGTACTGCTGTTGCATGCAAGAGGGTGTATGGTTCCTTCACATGGAAAATAAATATGTTGCCTAAAAAGGAGCTGACTTGCAAAATCCTCACCTTATAGTTGATGGATCAGAGAGAAAGCAGACTCAATTGCTAGGTAACATCCTGGCTGGACTGTAGTGAACACTTCCCTTGAGACAGAATGTGCAACTGTGCAGTGTGGTTGTTGGTTTGTCAGCAGTGCATGTCCATCTGCTGTATTTCCTGCCCTACCCAGAGGCTGGAGCAAAGTGGCTTACTTGATCACTCTCTGTGGATCCACAAATCTATCACTTAGCAGTCTGTGAAGACTTTTACACTGTCCTGCTGTTGGGAACTGAGAAAAGATACTGTGCTGGTTTTGGCTGAGGCAGAGTTAATTTTATTCATAGTGGCTAGTATGGGGCTGTGTTTTGGATTTGTGCTGAATACAGTTTTGATAATATAGAGATATTTTTTTATTACTGCTGAGCAGTGCTTACACAGAGCCAAGAACTTTTCTGCTTCTTGTACTGCCCTGCCAATGAGCAGGCTGAAGGTGCATGGGAAGCTGGGAGGAGACACAGCCAAGAAAGGTGACTCCAACAGACCAAAGGGATGTGCTGTGCCATATGACATTATGCTCAGTATGTAAGGTGGGGGGCAGAAGGAAGAGAGAGAGGATGTTTGGAGTGATGATGGCATTTGTCTTCCCATGTAATGGTTGTGCGTGATGGGGCCCTGCTGTCCTGGAGGTGGCTGAACACCTGCCTGCCCGTGGGAAGCAGTGAATTAATTCTTTGTTTGCTCTGCTTTGCTTTCTCTGTTAAACTGTCTTTATTTCAACCCACAAGTTTTCTTGCTTTTACCCTTCCCATTCTCTCCCTGGTCCCACTGGTGAGGGAGTGAATGAGTAGCTGCTTGGTGCTTGGCTGCTGGTTGAGGTTAAAGGTGATCCCCTGAAAATGAGGTCTATAATCTCCAGGAAAAAGAAAAAAAGACTACTGGTCTTGTAAAGTAAGATATTTTCACCAAACACGGCAAGGCACTTGACTCGTATGTCTCGGGTTGGAGTCTGTTTTTTCCACAAATCGTGGGTTTACAGCCGGGAGAGAAGTTGGATCCTCAGCTACATTAGGACTGGGAATCAGCCTGAATAGGTCGCTTCCTTGGTGCCCAACATGAGACTTTATACTGTAATGAGGAACCATCTTTGTAACACCTTCTACCTCTAGAATATTTTAGGTAACCCTAAGTCTTACTAGTAATACTAAATGAAGTCCTAAAGAGGTATGTGTAGCCGGTCCCTCAGGTCACTGTTTTGGTAATATAAACTGGACAGATAATATGGGACAATGAGTCCATTCCTGTTCTATCCCAAGTAACACAGGTAACAGACATTAAGCTCCATTACCTGAACAGACCAGTTTCAAGTCCTCCCCTCTTTCTTGACTTTTTCCTTCACACATAAAATATTTTTTTCAGCACTAAATTTCATCCAGTTTTTCCAGGCTTGGGAGTACAGTTGAATCAGCAGGTTTGCTCTCTGGCCTGCAGAAAGAATATGCTATTGCTCTCCAGTGATGAGTTATGAGAGTTACAGCTGTCAGTGATGCCAGGCAGCTTCCCAAGAGTGTAAGGTTTTAAACATGTTGTCACTTGTTAATGACTGTAGGTCACTATTACACTGGCCAGGATGTGAAACATTGACATAAAGAAGACAAGCCTAATGTATCTTTACCATGGCCATGAGCCATCCAGGGCTTCTTTTCAAATGATGTAAGGAAATTATCTGCAGTGTTATTATATTTACATATTAGTGGAGATAATGACATGCAATGAGTCTTGGTTTTTGCTCCCAATTTTCAATAGTGCAGTTCTATTGCCCTTGATATACCATTATGGGAGACCAGTGATTAATGGGCAGACAGAGAGGGGATGGATAAAGCTTGCCTCCCTGTGAAGGCCAGGAGGCCTAGCCAGCCAACCATTAGAAGCTCATTTCTGCAGCAATAAAAGGATTGATCCCTTAATATAGTTCCCTCAGAACTTTGTCAATTAGCCCACGTGCAATTATATGCTGGCAGTATAAAGAGGCTGCTGATAAATCACATTTTTTATTTCTAAAGGCAAAGGAGAAGAGAATTATTAATACACAGCAGCATATGGAATTAATATAAATTAGGAACTAATAAAACAAGATGCTTGCAGGAATGCTGCCATTGCAAAATTTTGAATAACTTGACAGTAACAGCCAATTCATTGCATCTGGGCAGGGACCAGATTCTTCCCATGTCAGGTGATTTGACTCAGAGCAAACATGCATCTTAAGCAGACTACAGAGGGCAAAAGAATTGGCTGGCAAAAATGAAGTTAGAGCAGCTTGAAGCAGTGGCCCGAGAAACAAATAGACTGTTGTAAAGTGTAGAGTACTAATTACTCCACTGTATTAGATGCAAACACAGAACCGAAATGTAATTCCCCAGTGTAAAGAGTTTATAGTTTTCTAGATAATAATGTATAACATGGTGTATAGTGGATCTGATAAAAGGAAATCTGTGAGAAACATACAGAACAGTGAGATGTTCATTCTCTGGTTTCTCTTTATGTCTTTTCCAGGTACTGAGAGCAGAGTTGTTTGCTCCTCACCAGGGTAGTCTTGCAAGATAAACAGTGCTTATGTGATGGAAATAAACTGCAATAGCAAATCAATACAAATACACCATCTTCAAGAAAGGGCTTTAGTGGCCCCAGTCCACCTCACACAATTCTCACACATTCTTCCTCTGCGTCCTCCTTCAAACAGAGCGACTGCCTTTCCTGGAGCTCTCCTCAGTGCATTTCACAGGACCCCATAGGACACACCATAAGGTTGTTTAGAAATCAGCCCAGGGAAATTCTGTCTGTTAATGTAGTTCTTCAGCTTCTGATAATTTCAAACATTTTACCTTGAATAGAACATCAGGAGGGCATTACACTGATTTTGCTTTCTGTTAGGTTTGCAGGCCTGCCTGTAGGGAGCCTGGTGGATTAGCACAGGAGCATAGCAGGATGTGTGTTATGCCTGTCTGCTCAGTGTGTTTAGGGGAAGGTTGTTTGAATTACTCTGGGTGGTGTGCTGGAGAAACAACAAAATTCTCAAGAGGTTCATTAATGAATTTTTACTTGCAAACCTTAGAACATTAAGGTAGGATAAGGTACTTGGCAAATTTTAAAAGAACATCCAAAGTAAGGCACTTAACAATCTTAACTTAGCAAACTTTAAGAAGTTAGGAGAAGAAAGAGAGAGCTAAAGAGAACATAAAAAAAGGAGAGAGAAAGATTCATAGTCGTCACCCTTGGATCCAGTGACAAGACTTGGTTCTGCAATTTTGGTGTACATTTGTCAAAATGATGGTTGCTGTCTTGATCCATTGGGGTGGGGGAAGGAACCTGCAAAACACAAAGTCCACTGGGTTAATGTTATGCTCAGGTTCTGTGGGAACGCTCAAGTACCTCTCCTGGGAAGTGGAGTTTTACACTGTCCCTTTGAGTCAGCATCTTGGCACAATGCTTCAGAGGACATGGATTTCTGTGTGCCCTCTCAAGTGATTTTAGAAGCACTATCAGCTTAGGATGATAGATTAGTAATAATATTCCTTGGTGCTAATTCTATTTACTGCTAGAAAACAGAGTTAGAGTAGGCAAGATTTCTGCAAAGCACTTGTTCCAGGGTCCAGAAATGTCACTAACTAGAGTCCTAATTCTTTGAAAACCCAACTGCCACTAGATATGCCATCTTGCACTCCAGATATTCTAGTCTGTTTAGGTTAAATGAAATATAACTTTGAGGGTTGCAACATAGGGAAAAATGTCAGCTATTCATTCCCAGGATATTTTTGCAGAACTGTTTTTAAGCAAATGTAAAGACCTGACTGAATAAACTTTCTGATTTCTTCTTTTTCTTCCCCATTGATCTGTATTTATATTCCCTTTTGGATCTTGCACAACGTTGTTAAAATAACAGGGCATTGATCTGTGTCCTTATTTAATTGCATAACTGTGTGTATTCCTCTTCTTTCCATATAATTAGCTTAGTGGAAGCCCTGGTACTATACCTAAATTTTTAAACCTCAGAAGAACTGACAGCAAAGACTGTCATCATTTTGGTTTGCCATTTCCTATATATATATATATATATATATATATTCATGAAAATTTTAAAGATGACTACTTGATTTGCATAATAAATGCAAAACTATTGCAATACAGTTTTCTGGAAGAATTTCTTCCCTGTTTTTTTAACCAACTTCAGTGAAAGAAGGGATTTTACGAAGTTAGAAGGATCTTAGTCTTCAATGTAATAAAGGGAACTACACTTAAGCCATGAATGCATTTTATTTAGAATAAAAATCTATAGGTGAATGTAGGGCATTTGAAAAGACAACTATTTGTTGCCTCACTTCAGTGGTTGACCTCTGAAAGAAAAAGTTTATGAATTTAGGTAAGTTCATAGGTCTAAAGGAAACAGTCAAGAGCTGCTGTTGGTCTACCTAACCGTGAGGGTCTCTAGAGGTTAGCATGAGAGCGTGTCCTCTCCTACTGCCTCAAAACAGCAACTGCATTGTGCACAGATTCAAGAGTTCAACTACTGTTGCTGTGGCAATATGTGCATCCACTCTTAGCAACTGCTTTCTTTTCATTCTCCTTTCATGACCTGACTTCCTCTTGAGGGATGAATTCCATACTTTAAAGGCACAGTTTAAAAGCTACAAATATCTGAATCATGAGAGAGTATTTAGGAAAGTATTGTTATGTACTTGCCTGTTTTTATACTTTTTCCTTTGCATTTATAGTATCCCCAGAGACATAATATTGAGTTTGACTAACCTTTTGTCTTATCAGGATGACTGTTTGGTTTCTGTGCATCTTCTCAAGAACACATATCCAGTTATAGAAGTTAGCAATGCTCCAGGGATTTCCGCAAAGAATTGTTTTTCTTCACACTGGCTCTTCCTGCTGTCTGCAGCATAGCAGGCAATACTGCATCTTTTGTTTAAAAATCTTACACTCAAAGGTACAAGGCACAAGGTCTCTGGGTGCCCTTTGAGGGCAGGATGTGAAAGAAGAAAGAGGAACTTATGCACTCATTTCCCTTCCTTGCATGAAGGGCAGCTCATATACACAAAGACTTTCAGAGTCTGGATTTAAGTTGTTGGCATTACTCGACATTTTTAGGTGGTGTTTCAAAGAAAGTGTTGATGTGCACAGCACTTAGGTAGTCTCTGAATATTGTTGAATATGCATCTACAAACCTTGGGATTCATAAGCAGCGTTCTCCAGAAAACAGCTTTGTTTCAGCCCACATGCAATGTGGTATTTAGTAATTATACAGGCTTAGCAAAGTGTTTCACGAAGACACAATGTCATTTCTCAGCACAGGCATACTCTGCTCTTGGAAGTGGGAAAAACATTTCTCAAAAGAAGCAGCAGGTGAGAAGAACTGACTTAGCTGAGGCGTTGCTTAGTTCCCCAGGGGAGAAACTAAAGGGGTGTCTAGTCCAGGGCCTATGACATAACTTGTGGTAGAGACTAGAATAGGGTCAAGAGACTAGCAGATAAGAAACAGATGTAAAACTGACCCATCATATTCAACAGGCTACAAGCTGACTGGTCAAATGACTGTATGTACTGTACTGTACTGTACATACAGACATAAATTTAGCAGCAAATTCAATGTTATGAAGTACCGCAAGTCCTGGGGACAGCTGAGTTACAGGTGCCATGGGAGCTATAACCATGACTTTCTTGGCTTTGCATTTTCTTTTCTTTACTTAACACATCCTTTTTGGGAGAAGAGCCATTTCAAAACCTGAAAAAAATCTTTTTGCAAGAAAACTGTACATGTGTAAGTGAGCTGTTGTAACCTGAGAAGCTACAGAGAACAGGGAGTCCTTGAGCTAAAACCAAGGAAGATTCCCTCTGCATTTGGGCTTGTATTTCTGCAGTGGACTGCCTTCATGAGCCTTAAGACTGTATGGTTATCTAGGAGAAAGAAAATGCCAAGGTGGTCCTTCAGTGCTTTTTTTTTTTTTTTATTAGCGATGAAGCAAGATGATAAAAACCCCATAATCCCCAATTATTTTCCCCACACCTCTATCATCAGAGATCCTGGCACAATGGTGTGATTGCTTAAGCCCTATCCACCAGGGTAATCCTTGACGATGTGCAAACCCTCCGATGTCTCCTGCCAAATGATCTGCCTGAAGCAAAAGTGATGTTGTTAACATAAAAATGCCCCATTTCCACCAAAGCATGAGTCACTTTATTCCTTTTTTTCAAGTAATAGTCATCATTGTGCAAATTTCCACTAGTTTCACCAGTTTATCCATTCTGTGCTTTTCTGACAGCCTGTCAAAACCATCCCTCCCAGTGCTTTCCTTTCTCTTATCTCACCAAGACTGAACTTCATATAGAGTCTCTTGAGCACCTTATTTAAGCAATTTCCTTAATAGCTGCAAAGGTGCCTTACAGTTTCTCCTTTACTTCTGTCTGAAGGACACTGTGTTAGATTGGGAAGGGACAGGTAGAATGGCAGGCCAGGAACCTGCAGTGGGAAATTCCCACTCCTCCCATCGATGGGGTCCACAGTGCTGACAAAGTTTTGTAGGGTTCAGTAAGTGCCTGAGTGGTCTTGTAACTGACTTCCAGGATGAAAGTGGGTTTAGGCACTATACCAGCATCAGTTTAATGTTTAAGAGCTCTCAGCAAAAAAATAAAGTAATATCCAACTAAAACCACCTTTTGTGGGTTTCAGTTTGAAACAACTATATCCAGTTGTCCTAAATTTTCAAAGAGGATGAAAGTTAACCCAGATTTCAAGGGCCTTTCTAAAGCAACTTTCTGGGTTTGTGCCAGAACCTCACTGTATGTTGAAACTGAGGCTATAGCTCTCTTAGGGGTCAAGGTCATTGATTAATGTCCTTTCACATCCAAGCTAGAAGCCTCCTGGGTTTTGTTTTGGATTAGCATTTGTTCTTTTTCACGTTGCTCCAATCACAGTGCCTTTTCCCTTAACTACCAATACCAGCAAACACTTTGCCCAGTACATTTCTCTCACTGTAACAATTTTGTTGCTGGTCAGGCCTGGCTGTGTAATTCTTTCCTTGGATTGAGGTAGGAGTGCTCAAAAAGCACTATGCTTGCCTGACAAAATGTGTGCTGGGATTCTGCCTTTCCTTCCAGCTAGACCTGTGGTGTCATTAATATGCTAATTCAAGGCAGCTGAGAGAACTCCCTACCTGCAGCTTTTTAAACTCAAACATTTTTAAATCAGTTTCCTAATTGGGACCTAGGGGACCCCATTAGGTTTTAATAATACATTGGACAAAATCTATCTTTTTTAAAATCCTTATTATGGAGTGCATTTTAAATAAATTTCATCATGAATATCTACATGTTTCAGGGGTGGGGAGAGAGAACTGGGTCTTCTGTTATAAGATTGACACACTGAAATGCTCTGGAATCTGGCATAAAATACTCCATACGGACAATGCATTTAAACTGTTGCCACTGTATTGATCCAGTCCTTATGCAATGATAACTTTTTTTTTATTCAGTTGTTTTCTTTGTCTTTGCTTTATTGGTGACCACAGTGACTGTTATGTGTCGCTGTGGTTAGACTGCTCTGTGTTCCAGACAGTTTAAAGGACTATAGACGATACTGTGTTGGAAGTTTGGAACTGAAAATATAGCCCAATAATTTGTGTGATATATGTTCCAAAGGCACTACTGGAGAAAAAATCTATTCATCACAATGTTTCTGTAAGCAATTTCTTCTTAACCTCATCACATGATTGGCACCATACTGTCCTCCCTGAGCTTGAGGATGAAGAGTTATTGCTATTTTTTTATCACATAAAGATAAAAGCCCCTTTCTGGCCATGGGCAGGAAAATCAGAAGTATCCCTATATGTGCTGATATACTGACTGTCATTTTGTAAATCATCATTTGTTATTTCTCAGCTTACAAGGTGAAGGCATAGTTTCATAGCAGTTACGCCAACTATGAATTTAGTGGTTTGTAAATTAGCATGCAATTTCTAGGATACTGATTAAACTCCAAGCCAACATAACTTTTTTTTGGTGAAGATTGGATTATATTTTCCTATCAACTATCTTGTGCTGCCTTTTCTTAAGTCCTGATAAGGAACTCAGCAATTTTGTCCCTTGGACTTCAGTGACTGTCTTCATCATTTCATTTTTGGGCAGTCCCCATACCAAATCTCTATACTGGAAATCATTGTAGTCTAAAGAGCATGCACTTTGCTTACAGACTATGCATGAGAGGCACAATAACAGTTCTATGAGATATCAAGACAAGGAATCTCTTGATATGTTTCTAGCCTGCATATATCCTGCATTTTGATCTTTGTTAAATAACTTCATTCTTTGAAAGGCAGCAAGCAAGCGATGGTATCTATCAAGACACAGAGTTCTTATAGAGGGACTTGCTCTCACTGAGTATTTGATCTCTGAAGTTGTATTTATTGGCAGCTTCTTGAGATTTTGGCATTAATGCCTACCTCTAAATGTCTGATGTATAAGGTGAGTAATAAATATACTGAGTCATGACAGGGATCCTGAGGTTGTTCCTATAGAAAGTAGCTGCCAAGAGATTTAGGAAGAATTTGCTTTGGAACTTTATATGGGTCCTGGGAAAAGGATTTGTTGATAGAGAGACCCAGAACTGAATAACTACTTCCATTGAGAGACATGACAGGAGTCTGTTTATTTCTGCCAAGACCTGCCTTTTCTCCAAGTTTTATTTTTCAAATATTACGCTCAAATAAGATTGCTTTGGCATCATATTGTTAGAAGAAAAATGCAGACACCTGCCATAAATAATGCAGTTCTGAAATGACTTGCCTTAAAGGAATCTCCCCACCTCTTGCCTTTAACCACAGGGGGAGCTGATGGTGATTCATACATTTGGTTTAATGTCTAGGATTGGGTGGGGCAAACTTAGTATTAAGTGTATGAGCAAGGTAATACACTTGGTTAGAAGGAAGAAAGAGAGGCACTGGTAGTAATTTTCTGTGGAATTACTTCTACATTTGAGCAAAAGAAATCCTACTGTAGGGCTTCAGTAACTACTGGCTAGTGGCAGCTGTGCTGCCAGCTGACATGCAAGAAGGTACAGGGACATCTGTTCCAGAAAGCTACCTGAGATTGTAGGAATGTAGGATAATTAAAATAGGTGTGTGCCTGTTGTTAAATAAATGAGGGCCAAAGAAGAAACTAAAGCATTTCTTCTACCCAACCACCCCCACTATGTAAGTGTGTGTTTGGTCTTTGGGTCTTAACTGAAAGGAATTCACAAAACAATTATAATTATGTTGGGACCATAAAGAAATCATATACAACTGAAAGCAGACCCTGAGAGAAATACCACGGAGTACACAGGTCAGCCTGGACTACTTGCCTTGGTGCCAGAAAGGACTCCTTGGTCCTATTACTGAGTTTTAGACACGTATTATAGGGAGGATATGCCACTGGTAGCCAAATGAACTGAAATATTGTCAAAGGAAGGAAAAGGGAGGGACAAGACCTAAAAAAGAGCAGAAAACACGTGTAGGGAAGATGTATGACAATTCATCTCAATCTTTCTTCACTCAGGCAGGAGGAATCCCATCTTCTCCATTGTCCTAGGACATGGAGCATATCTTAATATGGTTGGCTTGCAAACTTTACATTCCTTCTGCAAACACAGGCAAATTGAATATGTATGTCCCTGACACTGCTTGTTCTGCCATCACCTGAACTGGGAAAGCAGTTTCTGAAAAAGAAGCAGCAGACATCAAACTGCATGACACATCTTCTTAAAAGAGAATGCGAGTCCCTCTGTGTGAATAATTGCATAATAAATAAAAGCTCTTCGTTCTCAAAATTGTTGACATTCTGGGTCAAACCTCTCTCCGGTGTAATTCCCATGTCTTCAGTGAATTTATATGAGATGAAAAGCAGTCCTCTTTGTCTAGAGACTGAGGCAATTCTGCCCATGCATTTGTCTCACAGCTTGGAAAATTAGCTGCAACCTTGCATATCTGCATGTCTGTGTGCATATTATATACACCTCTGCAAGTGCGCATGTACATCTATTTATGCATTAAGAAACTAAACTTCAGTTATGTTACAAATTTTAATGCTATAAATTATCAGTTTAAATGCATTTTGATTACCTGCCAGGCCCATTTTGCCTGCTACAATTTGCCTATTCATCTTTTATGTAAACTTTACTGACCCTTGACTTGCAGAGAAACAAGTTTCTCATGGTAATTTTTAGCAGCAAATAACAAAACACTACAGGTGTATTTTAAGTACCATAATAATCATAAAAGTGGCTATAAAGCAGCAACTTCCTCTGTGACTTATCTATTGTTAGTTTCTTCAAGTCGTTGCTGCTGATTAGTATAAAGCTTTTGCTCCTCTTTTTCCTGTATCCTAAACACAGCTACAGCAGAAGGAGGTGAATCCTCACTGCCTCACAGAGGTCAGCTTGAAGATCAGCTCCATTGCTTATTGAGGTGATGAGGAGAGGAAGAGCAAATACCAATGGGATGGCAAGTACTGCAGTTGGCTATGAAGCACTAGCAAAAGGGCAAATCGTAAATTTGATCTCAAACTAAGTAAACTTTCAGGCACTTAAAAAAAAAAAGGTTGCTTTTCTGGGGTTTTATATCTGCAGTGAGAGAGCCCATGTGTAGGTCTCTGACACAATTTTAATTGCTTTACTTTTCACTGGAAAGAGCTAGGATGAGACCCATCTAAATGTATCTTCAAGAAATAAAGGGTATCTTTCTATTTACACCAATTGAAAGAGGTTAAAATAGGTTGAATGTGATATAAGGGACAAGCCAGTGAAGAGCTGGTATAGGGATGTGTATCTGCCTCGGGTAGAATAAAAGACTGTTGAACAATATCTCTGCGAAAAGTACATATCCAGTAAAAGCATGTCAATTTTTCTATCATTTCTATACAAAAATTTATCTGAAAGTTTATAGGGAAATATACTGAGAAATTCAAAGAAGAGATAATTTTTTTTTTCACACCAGCAATTACACCCTGAAAATGACTGTGGCAGGTCATCGCTGAAGACAATAGTTTCTCAACATATGAGAATAGAATATTCATCTTAGGAATAAAATAATTAGAAATGTTCACAGGTACCATCAGTCTCACTGGGTGTTTTTTTTTTTTTTTTTTTTTTTTTTTTTTTTGTGGAAGTTTCTTGAAACATTTTCCTGTATGTCTAAACCAAAAACCCATAGTTTGTAATGAAGGCTGAGGTGCAGGGGGATGAGTAAAGTACTCAGTACTGCACGTTCTGTTACTGTCCTGCTGTGACATGCTCTGCAAACCTTCTGAGAGCCTGAGATAATTTTAGATTTCAGCCTTTCACCAGGACCTTTAGGCTTGAGGCAAATGTCTTGTGTGTGCAAACTTTCTTTGGAGTGACTGGTGAGAGTCAGTGACAGAAACAGGACTCTCAAGTAGCTGGATAAGGGTTTGATAATTTTCACGTTTTTCTGCCAGGCAGTTTAAAAAATCCATCATATTTTCATTCTGTAAATAAGTTGTTTATGTGAGATTTCTCTCCTGTACCTCTTTGGTATCTTTCTGTGCCCTGTAGAGATGATCTTGCTGTAAAACCATATACTTCACTGTGATAAATGCTGATTTTTCATAATGTGTACTCAACTTTTTACACCTACATATATAATTGCAGTTGTCTAATTAGAAACTGTATCATGGAAGAAGAAAAATATTAAAACTATCAGCTTTATATTATATACTGTAGCATGGAAGGAAAATAATTTTAAATTAAATTAAAATGGTTGAATTAGCACTGAATGGTACCACCCTAAAATAAGTGATAGATGTACTACAGAAAGGTGTCTGTCTTGCATGTTCTTTAGAACACCAGGTTGATCCCCACCACTCAATGACTGCTGAAACCAATGAGGTTCAATTGGTCTTTGCCACTCAAACTGCTCTTTTTTCTAGAAAAATGAGGAAAGGTCAGGGATTTGATGCTGTCAGACCACGTTCCTTTTCTCCTTTCCTATTTTTCAATGCATAGGCTCAGGGTGTGATTGTGAATAGTATATTTAACTTGTGTTTTCTATGCTAGAAACCATCATGCTACAAACTAATTTAAAACACTTCATGCACAATGTGGCTTTTTTCCTGCTGCCATTAGAAAGGTCTGAGGGAGAGCAGTGATGTGCTTTAGAGAATAGGAAAATATTTTGGAAAGGTTTGTGATAAAACTGGTTTTAATTTTTTTTCAGCCACTCAGCTTCATGAAGATCACATCCAACTACAAAAGCTGTAACACAAGACTTGGACAGAAATGAGAGTTTCTCCCATCATTATGTATTAGTGTGCCATAGACATTTAAATACTACATTTAAAGAATGGGTAGTTTCAGGATAAATCACAAGGCTTATGATCTACTTTTGTGAGAGTTTTCAGAGATGGCTGAACAAAGAAGGATCTGAGGTTTACTCAGACCTTACTTTGACTGTAGTGGATATTTTGTTTATGAGAAAGATGTCTGGATTTGATTCTGAGCTGTCAGGAGCTGTCCCCTTCTACTTCCCCACCTGTTGCTCAAGTAGATTGTATTGTATTACTGGTGTTGAAGTTAGTAAATGTGATAGACATAACAGTGGTCAGAACTGAAGTCTTTATTGATTTTATTGGAAGAGAGACTTTGGACTCCACTGCACAATATGGCACACTAAGTACCCTTTCTCCTTTCCTTGTATTAACCTTAACAATATTTCCCCATCTCCCCTAAAATAAACATACAGCTTCATATACTCAGCAGACAACTGTAAGGCTTCAACATGAAAATGCCACTGTTTTCAAAATAATTTAAACAGTTTTATTGATTTGACAGCAGGAAGAAATTGACAAATGAGGATGTAATATTATTTATGTTGTCATATCCAATTTCCATTTTTTTGGCTGTTTTGTATGAGGGATGATATGTTGGAAAATTAGATACATCATCTATTATAATTTACCTAAGCACAAAAAGATGAATTTACAGCCTTTATAGCAAGGCAATGCATTCTGGTCCTCATTACATTGCAGTAATTGTGGACCAAATCTAATGAGTAAGATTGCTTAACCAGTCTAAATAGGGTGACACGGTGGAATTTCCTCAGCGTTCAAAACTTTCTTTAAAGTCTAACACTCACTACAAATTAGCACTGTATTTGAGAATGGTTGCATCAAATCCAAGTGAAATTGGACAACTGTGTTAAGGTGGTGTAGTCTTATCAGAATTTTTACTGTCTGGAGTACTGGTCAATAAGAGATTCTCCTGATGTCTGCTGCATGGCTTCATAGCCAAATACCTTAGTAAACGTGCCCTAGAGAAAGTGTTACTCAGTTGCATCCATCTCTTGGAAGGTACCTGAAGGTGAGGGAAAGCTGTGCCAAAAAAGAGGTCACTATCATTTTTCATGGTTGGGATTTAGATGTTGACTGTTTTATTTTTAACTTTAGAACTGTGACCTGCTTTTTAACCTAATGTGACAGTATATGTGAGACATGTTAATTGCCAAGAGAAAATAAAGATGATTGATGAAGATCTGAACCTGCAGAATCCTGGTATGTGTTTATCTCTACCAGTGAGAGTCCAGTTAGAATCAATGAACCAGAAGCTGTTGTTCCCCTAAGCAGATCCATGCTTGAGAACCTGTGAGTGTCCTCTTTTAGCTCATGGAATAGTGGATTATTTTTTGGAGTGCAAGTATTTGTGCACCAATCCACCACCCAGAATGAATAGAATTTGTTCAGTAACAAATCCAGAAGTCTCAAAAGAAGTCTGAGAATACTCCTGGAAATATTCCTCATAATTGAAACAATGGGTATTTTTTCCTTTGAACCCATAATTAGGTTAGAACTAGGGAATGAATTTTAAAGGTTTTGAGTTTTTGTACATCTTACCCTACAGAGGCAGTTGTTCTGTCTAGAGTGCATCTCACTAGCTGGGAGTCCTGAGAACAAGGTGAACAGTTGGACCTTTAAAAGACCTAGACTTGTTGTTCTTTAAGATGCACACTTGATGAACAGCCTCTTGCAATGCACTTCTATTCTTTCCATTCCCTAATCTCCTCTCATACCTGAGGCAGATTAGAGGCAACATTTGACTGACAAATTATAAGTGATTTTTATAAATAGGAAACTTTAAGAGCAAGGCTTTAAATACCTCTCAAAATCAGAAAACTCTGGAATGATATTTAGAATAAAATGAAATTCAGATAGGTGCTGAGAAGAAAGTGGGTTATGGCCTCATTACTTCTGCAGCAGAGTAAAGTCATCACACAGGACTAATGGACATTTGCAGCTCTGAGGAAGCCACAAAGTTTATCGGGTGGAAGAGGGCTATTTCGTTTTTATGTCTATTTTTGACATTTGTTTGAATATACTGTGAACCTTTCACTGTCAGCATTCAGAGTTTTGGCAGTCTTTATTGACTGAAAGGCAGCAACATTGATTTATAGTATGTGTAAAAGGATCCTTGTAGTCATCAATGAATTACATCCATTTCTGGAGAGAAACACAACAGGAGCTTCACTGAACACAGCAGTTCTAAGCAATAGCATGAGATAAGATGAACAGCTCATCATATAGTAGAAGAGCAACAGAAAGACTTGCAGTAGGTAAGAATTAATATATTTGGGATAGTCCTTTACTTTTAAGAAAGACATAATTGTGAAACATTGTAAGTGATCAGAATATAGCAGCAGAGTGCACCTTAAAATCAAACCACTTATAACCTGGAAGAGTGTGACCTTTATCAAATTTATGAATTCATAAATTTCTTACTCCTGAAGCCAAACCGTATTAGAAATGGCTTTGAAAAAGTCAAAACTGAATACAAGGGGAGAGGCAGAAGTATACTTGTGCTGTCCACATTAGTCTACCACTTTTTCACACGTTCTTTTATAAGCGTATCCAGCTTTATGTAAATGCAGTGACAAGATAACATAAGCTGATAAATAAAATAGCAGAAAAAATCCCTTTTGAAAAATCTGACTCTGCTGATGCCCTGAATGCTTTGATTATAGTCCATGTTTTTTTTTCACCATGGCTTGAAGAGGAAAACCAAGGAGTTTTGATCTCCCTGAATTTTCCTGTGGTTCATGGTTCCAAAAACACCTGCAAGATGCCCTGTCTGCTGATTTGCTCTTAAAGTTCAGTGTTTACTGGCCCTTGATTTGCTTCATTTCTCATGACAGGTGTGATGGTCTAGTGGTTGTGCATGAGGTAACAGTGTGCATCATGTAAGCACAAATCACATTTCTTTCCCTACAATTGTGTCTGCCAGATTCTAAAAGGAAAAAAAAACCTGTTTTACTATTTCTCTCTTTTTTTTTTTTCTTGTGTAGGAGTGAGCACTCATTTCAGCTTTCAGGTGCAAGCAAAGGCAAAAACTGAAACTGTGCAGAAAATGAATACTACATAGATACTTCCATGGTGATGGAGAACATTCAGTGAAATTTCCAAAAGGCTCTCTGTAATGTATATTGTACAGATATACACAGTGAATACTCATCATTATGATTTGGGATAATTTATAGTAGCTACCTACTTCTACTGGCAACTTTAATTGGATAGATTATTCATCTTTGTTTATTGTCTCATTGCCACATAATATTTTTGTTCATTATTGAGCATCTGGAATTGTACATGTGTGGTTTTTGTCATACAGATAAAGTATCATTAAGGAAAGGCAGAGGACCAAATTGTGTTCCTTGTAAACAGGGATGATAATACTTTACCCATAATAACAATTTAACTTGCACAGCTTTTGGGGCAACACCTCTCTTACACTGGATTTATCCTGCGTTCTACAAGGAGGTATTGGCTCTGGCTTCAGTGTCTGTGTGGTTCAGAAGTGTGACCAAGAGATAAATTGCCAGAGGACTGCAGTACCAGACACCCTTCTCCCCAGTTCTGTCAGCTCTGTGATGGGACGAGCACTGGGTTAGGAATTCTTCTCTTTTGAGTTAGGCTTTATTCCAGGCAAAGGCCAAAACTCACTGTTGTTGGGCAGGATAAAACATCAATCTCCTTGCTCATGTGAACTGTTGGAAAAAAATGTTTTCCCATACATCTCCCTGAAACACTGTAAAGCACTGAGCAAAATAGATGTAATGATCTGTATTCCTCCAGAAGATTTGGATGGAGGGGACTTCTGACTCCCTGTGAAATAAGGGAGAGAGACATTGAATCAGGAACCTAGAGAGAAGCAGAGCCTGAGCAAGAAACAAAGACTCTAGAAAGAAAGAAAAAACACCACCGAAAAAACTACTCTGGGCTTCAAGTAACCAGTCAAATTAGTTGTTGCTATTTGAACAGCCTATGGCAATGTCTCTAAGAAGGCCATCTACCCACGTCAGCTTCCATACCAAGAATGAAAATATTCAGGCAACTGATCTGGAAGGTAACACTTCTGTCCTGAAGAAGAATTTATAAGAAAAATACCACCACAAAACCCAGGACTTTTCAGTGTGTTGTCTTCTGTCTTGCCCAGAAAGCTTCTGTAAAATTTTAGTTCCTATTTCATTATAAAGTTGGATCTATGGAGAATCTGGCTCTTGAAGTGTAGAGCAAGGCAGGTCTACAAAGGCCCTTCTTCTCAGGCATGTTTTGGTAGATCAGCTCCTGGAGAAGATGAGGGAAGAGAGAGTGTATTCCTGGGAATGCTTCAATGCTGTGTCAATGCAGACAGTGGTTTGACTTCAATCACACTGCTGGGGCACAACATTGTTGCTATTATTACTTATCTTTTAATAATTCTTTATATCACAGATTTTTGTGTAGAATAAAGATGATGACATGCTTAGATATGACATTTGTACGGAGTCATAGTGCCAGAAATGTATGTTAGCCATACAGACTGGCTTGCTTTTTAATCCATGTAGAAAGGGCCCACATGGTGTAGTATAGCTATCAAAGATAAATGGTATAAAGGTTAAAACCCTGACTTTATCACTGTGCTTAGCCAAATCAACATAAAACTATTCCACTGTGCATTTCAGGTTATATAATAAAGTCAAGTTAGAGACTACTAAGCTCAGCTAACTTAGGCACTGAGAACAGTGTAAAAAGAGCTGCACAGAGAAGGGAAAAAGCTAATTTATTTTGCTTCTCAGTGCTCTGCAACTGTTGGGTATATTGGTATTGCTAATGATGACTGCTATATAACACTAATAGAGAAGAAATATGATCTGAGATCAGGAAGGTCTGGGTCTGATATTTGCTGCCACCTGCAATGGAGTAGTGTGAAATTCAGAGGTTATGAAATGCAACATATCTCTTGCTGAATAGTAGCAGATACAATATAGTTTCACTACTGAAATTTTTTCCTGTTCTTTCCATAATCTGTCTTTCAATATACAGTACAAAAGTATGATTTCCTTCCAGATTTCATTTAGAAATACCTGCAATAATTGGAGGCTTGTCTGTTCTCTGAGTCTTTGTTGATGTGAATTTTAAGCTGAGGTCAGATATAGGGTTTCTATCACCAGCATCTGAAGCCCTCTGTTCCTAAAACAGAGTAACACAGGGTATTGAATCGGGAAACTTGGACTTACCCACTGGTTCTTGGTGCTTTGTTAGCTTTCTTGCTGTGCAAGTTATTTCATCATCTAATGAAGCTGAACATAGGCTGTCAGTCATGTCACTTAAACTAATAACCTTTAGGACCTTGAGAATAGGTTTAGGTCACTACATGACAGATGTGTGCATCCAGATGTGGCTTTCCCACCCCTTTCAGGAGCAAAAGATTTTCTATTTAGGTTTCCCTCCTCAGAACACGGACAATTTCGACATTATACTGTTAATGGACGAAGCTGTACTTGAGGTTTTAATCCCGGCTGTGATACTTTCTCTTCTTGGAAACTGTTTTTCCTTTTATCCTTTTTAGACTCAAAATCTTTCATGTTCTGCCATCCTCCCTGGCCCTCTTTCCCATGACCATGTCACAGGAGAGGAGCTCAGCCCCTGGCAGTGTGGATGGCAGTAGATGGCAGCAGTAATCCACTGTGGGAACAGAGAGCTGCAAAATAAGTGGATAGGAAGCAGACGGGCTCACAGGAGGCTGGCATTTTAAATATTATCTTCTTTTTTTTTTTTCCATGGCACATCTCTGGTTCTAATTTTCCCTTCAGATCGCCCACATATTCTATATCAATTATCCAGAAGGATTTTTCATTTTATTTGCTGCTACATTTCCACTCATGGGTGATTGATAGAAGACTTGGACATGCCCCTCTCAAACCATAAGCACAAGAGAATTTGAGAGGCTCAGATTTCCCTGCAAAATACAGCACTCAGGTTTATTCTTGGTTTTCCTAACACTTCACTTCCTTCATACGTGCTTACAAACCAAAGTGTTTCCAAATGACTTATTTGGTTATTTGTTCCTCTGAAGCTGCTGCTCAGTATTAGAGCAGAGAAACCTGGAGGAACTGTTTTTTTCCCTTTTGAACACTCTCTTTATTTTTAAATGCTGTAGTTCAGTACCATGGCTTATAATGAAGGGGAGAAGAAATTTTCTTTATTTATACGATGAAGCAGGATCTCACAGGACAAAAGGATGGCCTTTTTGTAACCTTACAAGCTAATACAAGGTTTTGAAGTATGGTTATTTCACTCTCTCAAGTGACCACAATGGCAAAGGATTTAGCCATTGAACTTGTCAAATGGATGCTGTCCTCCAGGATTAGATTCAGGCACTGTTCCAGGCTCCAGGCCTGATTGATATCCAGGCATACTCAACTGGGTATGGAGCTCAAAGCAGAAATGCTGCTTTTTTAACTCTTCTGTCATTTGAAACACCTGTTTCAAAAAAACAACCTGCAGATTGCAGGGAGTTGGAAGTAGATGATCTTCACGGTCCCTTCCAACCCTAACCATTCTATGAGTTTATGATTCTATGAATAATGGCTACACAAGTCAGGCATGTGCACAGCTACATGCAGAGAGTCAGAGATACTGGCTGGGAGCAGAAGTCAAGACAGTGCTAGTGTTTTACTTACCAAACAAAACAGAAGAGAAATTGTTTAACAATCAGCAAAGGAAGTGTAAGGCCCTTCACTCTTGTTGGACTCAGGGTACTGTCTGACTCCAGAAAGGCAGGGTTATCCCTGATTCATCAAGCTAATTCTCTTGCCATGAGCATCCCCACTCCACCTATCTTATAAGGACAGCTCTTTGAAGCAGAGTAGTTCCTGGCCTCCAGGCAGTGGCTTCTGGATCAATTGTCTTATATAATCATAGACTTTTGTGAATGATTTCGCAATCAAAAATTTTCTCTCCCTGACAAATTACTTTTTTGGGGAGTGTGACCCAGTCTGTTGTTTAGAGGTTGCATGCATATAAAAGAAGATGGATAAATTACCTTCACGCTCTCATTAAGCTTTAGAAAGGCTCATTAAGTTGCAGAATTGTGTGTTTCAAAGAGAAACAGTGAGACCAAAGACTTCACTGATATGCAAAACAGAGCTACCTGCACTAAATGTATTCCTCAACAAGAGTAACTCTGAATTGCATTTGATGGTTCCAAAGGTTGGCAGGAACCTGGGGTTGTTTGGTCTCTGAACATTAATATTGGTTTTACACTTAATAGAAATTATGGTTCTCAGCTGCTACCACTAACTAAGGATATACTGCTTGTCATTCACAAGCTTATAGGGATGAATGAAGGCACTTAGCCTGGTGTAAGTTTCTAACCCTGTTCACAACAACTAGCACTTGGAGACGTGTATCTGTAGTCTACTACCAATGGGTGAAGCATGCATGTTGCAGTTAAAAGTTTCCAGATTATTAGAAACAACTTTGAAGGGGATTTGAAAGTAGTATTAAAAATTAAAAGGCATCTAAATTGTTCCTTAAGGCAGAGTAACCAGCAAATCCCACTGCATTACCCTTAGCACAGTGGCTGGACTTCCATCATAATTAGCCACACATCTTCATTATCTGGACTATGTCTTACAGGTTAAAATCCCTATTAATACCCACTTTGAAGAAGAAGCTTGTGAGAAGTAAAAGTAGTATCTATGAAGGTTGTACTGACCAGCCTGAGTGTAAAGAATGGAATTAACCCTCCAATGATCCTAAGCATTACTGAATATGACTTATCCACAAAATTCTTCATTTACATAAAAAAAGATGGCAGACTCTAGTGTTGAGTTTTCTTGCTGTTTAGCAACTTAAGGGGGGGGGGAAGGTTAAGAAACATTTTAAAATGCACAAAAAGCCTGGAACTTTCCTTGGACTATTGGAGATTGGTTTACAGATGTATAATACAAACTTGACTACATTGCTATGTCCCAGGAGCACCCTCTAGGAAATGATAAACTCAAGTATAAAAGCGAGTGATGTAGCGATAGCTGAATCTGCAAAGAAGATGGGAGACAAAGAGTCTGCCTAGATGGCAAGAACTGTATTGAGGAAATCTTTGAGGTCTGCACAGGAAGCACTGAGCTACATTTATTGCAGAAATACAAAAAAATAATCTTGTCTTAGGCAACCTCTTTCTCCACACAAAATAGGGGTCTCTGTAGATGACTACAGAATCTGCCTTCACAGTGTAAGTGGTTAATAGTGATTCTCATTGTCAGGCATGGAAAAGAGTGCTTACATTGTGTTGTCAGCGAAAATTGTCATCAGTGCAATTATTCTGTGGTGCATTTTAGAGCTAAATTTTGCATATTATTTGTCAAGGGAGAGAGAACAGATTAGGATGAGAAGAAATGAAAAAAAAATAGATAAATGTGCATTTGAAGTATGTTAAAACAAACCGGTGAAATATATCAGAAAATAAGGGTAAAAAGCACCAATCAGCAAAACAATCTGATAAGTTTAGGAAAAAAGAGGAATGGGAGAAGTCAAGCTAACTTAGGATTTGCACAGGGCAGAAATAGATTCTTAAAATGTTTAGAGAAAATGAGAAAATAGATAAATCATTCTTCACTGAGCATGAGATTGAGATAGTAATTTAGATACTCCTCAAAACAAACAGAATTGTCTGCTACAGTTTTTTGATTAAAATAGTGGTGGAGTTGTTGATATTAAGGATATAGACAAGGACTAGTAAGGGTGAATGAATGAAAGTTGAAAATATTATAGTGAGTCAAAACCAAAACTCAAGAGCATGAAATTTTTCAGTTGGGAGACTGTAGTAATATGTACTGGAGACTTGTAGTCTGTGTTTCAAGTCAAGCACTAGAAAAGATAAAAAATAATTTGATTAAAAAAGTGAGAAATGCTATATGACCAATAGATAAAGATTATTAGTAAAAATATTATTTGAGAGCATAATTAAATACATTCAGGAAGTGGGAAATGGGATCAAACATTTTGTGCTGTTCTACTCTAAATTGTTTTTTACTTTTATACTGAAGGGTTTGAGGTTTTTCGTTTTTCCTTTTTGTTTGTTTGTTTGGTCGGTTAGTTGATTTTTGTTTGTTTTACGATGGCAAAAGATTTTGAATTGGAGAAGAACCAATATGTTGGATGTAGATAAGTAGCAAATTTCCTCAAAAGTCAGTCTTGCAGTCAATATTGTTTGATATCTAATTAATAGCTATAAAAAAAGGGGAAAGAGTTTGCTGACGAAATATTTGGGGAATATATTGGAATGTCATTTTTAACTGGAATATCCTCAAGATAAATACATGACCAGAAACAAGAAGAAATATGTTGAAGTAAACTTATAGTTCAACTAAGTTAAGAGTGATATTTCTCAATGCATTTCCAACAGAAGGAGGAAAGTATTAGTGCCATTACAGAAGCTACTGGTGAGAATTTGGGGCTGCTTGGAGAAAAATCGTACCGAATCTCTGTTCATCTGTTGTCAAAACATTTAAAAGCAGTATCAATTCCCTCTGTCATGGACATGTTATTGAAGTGGCACATTCCAGTGTGTAACATGTTCCGCAGAAACAGATAGTTCAAGGGACTGAGATGCTGGTATTAGACTCATGGCACCACTGAATTGATGCAGACAAAAATCTGCAAGGAAGATGGGCCTCAATAGCCCAGAGAGTGGCTGATTATGAAACATATTTGTTTAATAGTAGAAATACAGGCCTTAATCTGGAAGTAATCCAAACAGCTACATCAGTGGTCTGGTTATCTGCACTAATAATTCTGGATGGCAGAAAAACCCCAAAAAGTTGGGATTTAGTTATTTTCATTATCTGTTAAACTGAGTGGCAAAAGACTGGAATTCTAAGGTGACATGCTGGCTTATATGGTCTTTTCTGCAAGGTAGTTGGGTGTTTTAAGTGGGCCTGCTGTTTGAATCTGATACCTTAGAAGTATCAGATAGAGCAATGATAGAAGGACATTATTGTGAACTAGCCAAAGATATAAAAGTGGGTCCAACATGGTTGTGTGCCAACATGTGCAGCTCATTCAGTTTGCAAAACTTGAAAGCTGAGAGCTGGGTGAGAGGGGTGAGAATAAAATGCTATGACATTTAAACCAGACAAAGTTAAATTCACTGGGAAATCTTTTTCTCCTAAGAGAAATAATATTTTCTGAAGTCTTCATTCTTCCCAATGCCTCACTTCCTTGAGATTATCTTAATTAGATAGGAGGGTAATATAGCAGAAAAGTAAATTTTGGAGCAACCAGGAGTGGAGCTGGCAAGTAGCTCTACTGAGACTGCACCTGGTGCATGGTACTTAATCAGGTTATGCCTAAAAACATATGAAAACCAGGAATATTCCTACTTCATGCCTTCTGATACTTAACTATCCAGAGAGGATCCCCACTATATCAGGAAGCTTTCAAATGTGCAGGAGATGTAGCATCTGACTTGTATAGCAGCAATCTAAATAGAGAAGGTAGAAGAATGGATGTGGCAGTGTAGGTAACTGTGAAAAAAAAAATCCCTTCAGGTGACACAGAATAACCTAGTGATAGAGCCAAGAATAGAACCTTAAATTTTCCAATCTCTCCTTAATCTCTAGAACAAAAAAGGATCTTCCAAGCTGGCAATTTTCATGCTAGTTGTCTGCAAGCTAGCGCAGAGTTACCCTTACCACATTGAAGGGCTGAAAACAGCCACTGCTACTGCTGACACAGCCAGCTAGGAGTAATCTGGAGTAGTGTCCTGGTGTCTTCCTATTGAAGCCTTTCCTCCCTGCAGCTAGTTCTCCAGAATATGTATAGACAATAACATGTGAAAAGTGATGGCTTGACAGGACAGGCTACTGAAAGCCAAACATTAAAGTCTCTTCCACTTAGCCGTATTTTTTCCAGTACACTTAATATTTCCCATTAGCTGCTGAACAAATGTAATGGCTCTGACATTAATGAAATCTGTATAAAGTGCACATGGCTTAAGTGGGGACAGCCTAAAATGCACAGCATAGATGCAGACCACACTTTAGCAGATTGTTCCTTCCTATTATGTTAAGCACTTCTCCAGTCATTTTGGAGTGATATTGCGCAACAGCTGAGACTTGGACTAAAGTTAGAAAGACTTCAAGAAAATAAAATACTCCTTTTCTTCTCTTTAAGTGTCTTCAGAGCAACTTGTGTAACTTGATGCTAGTTTGCCTCTTGAATAAGTCCAAATAATTCATTCATTTCTTTATGGCTAGAAATCTGCTGGTGAGGTTGTTATGAGTAAAGGAGACAGCCTTGGAGATCAAAGGGTTTTGTTACTGCCAAATAAGGAAGTAAGATAGTGGATTTCAGGTTTTACCATTAATGATTATTGCAGATTATGACATTACTTTTAGCTAAGTGCTCCCAATCTGTATTTATCTGAAGGCTATCACTTATACTGGTATCCAATTTAAGTGAATTATCCTAACTGTTTTTGGTCTTTTTCTGTGCTCATGACAAAAGATCTTTCTAATCAGTAACCTTTGACTGATGTGCTACAAAACCCAGATAAGAGAAATCTGCCAGAATCTGATGAGATAGAATATAACATGGTCAAACTGAAAATGTGCCTTCTATAATAAAGCTTTGTGTGTATTTAGACCTGTGCTAAGGTTGAGATTTTTTCCCCCAAGCTACCACTGGCATGACTGGTTCAGGTTAAAGCTTTCTAGAGTAAAGGTATAGTAGGAGCATCATCTTTCTTATTTTCCCTTTAAGTTAGCTACACTGACTGTGATGTGTCCTTCACTCATGAGCATAATTAAAACATTCTTTGCTGCAAAATGCCCTTATTGCTAAAAATTCTGATTGTTCTCACTTCAAAATTGATGAGAAGCAGGGAATTTCTAGACTAAGAGACAATCTACTAAAACCTAACAGCTTTTTCACCTGAGTACCCTGGGAGTAGCAACTTCTTCCAGGAGTCGACCCTTCCTCAGCTCCCATGCTCTGCAATCCAGTCTCGATGCTTCCTTTTTCTGTGACATTTACTTTTTCTATAAGCACATGAGGTTTTGTAGCTGCCTGAATACATTGGTACCCAGAACTGTTACAAGTATGAATATTATCAAATGTCTCCTCCACATATAAGTGGGTTTTGAGTGGTAAAGGGAAGCTTTATTGCTTCATCTCACAAGCAAGCAAGTGGGTTATAAAGAGGTTAACACTATGGTTGAACTGGGAATTGAACCTTCATCCACTGAGTTTCAGATCCAGGGAATTAATTAAAAATATATTCAGACCCTGACAATACTTTCTAGGTTAACGGGAAGGAGAAAAAAAAACCCAGCAAAAATACTGCACCCAAAATAAGACCTTCCCTGACAGTGAAGGCTGTTAAATTCCCTTCTTGTCCTCCATGAAAAAGCTGTAGTTAGGTTTTTTTTTTTCCTCCCCACTGTCCAGATGCCTGTTTGACATTTTCTGTTTACAAAACCATATGACTTATGTCAGATCAACAATCTTATACCTTTCAGGTATTTATATCTCATCTAATCTCCATGTAATGGATTATACACTGTACTTGGAGTAAGGGGTTTGAATTTCATTATTCTTATTAAGATGTCATTTCCATAGCTGCTTCATTAATTTCCATTTTGCAAAGGACTATGGTTTTGGTGGCTTTGCTAACCAATTACAGTAATGCTTTTCAATTATGCTACAAATAGAAGACTAACAGTTAATATTTAGAGTGGAAAATGTTCTTCTTTTATTCCCTGACAGTTGAGACATCCAAGTATCCTTTGGTATTGTTATTCTAAATATATTGTTATTGTAAAATATTTATAGAGTGGATCAAATCCCACACATTTTAGAGACAAAGAAAGAGACAAATTATCTGCCCCAAGATAAGGCAGGACAACTATAAGACAAGACACTTGACAACAGATCAGTTCAAAAAGAGTCTGGGGGAGGAGAGAGAGAAGCAGGTTGGGAGATGAGCTCCATAATGATATTTCAAGTGTATGACAGCGTGTCAGATTCACAACACTATCAATGGGAAGGCACATAAAGTGCAAGAATGTTGCAAAGCCCCTGAGATACTGCTGTCAGGGTAGTTTCAATGGGAAGTGAGAAGCAGCTATATCTGTGTAAAGACAGACAGGATGTGGTGAAAGCCATTCTCACCCCAGCCTTGCCAAGACATTGTAACAGAGCTTCTTATGCCATCTTTACTTCCAAGTGAATTTTCTTCATTTAACATCTGCTTTGGTTATGTATCCCAGGGACAAGTCCAACAGAAGTTAAGAGGAGTCAACAATGCGCTGATTTCTCCTTGTAGTTCATGACTTGGTGATGTTCACACGGACCCAGAAAGCAGGAATCCCTGCAGCTAGCCCCCCCTTTTTATGAGACAAAGGCAGGAGACAAGAACCATAGATTCCAATTCATTAGCTCTTTTACAGCAGGAGTGTTACTAGTTAGAGGAATACAGTGGAGAGACCGACAGGAGTCAACATGAGATCTGTGACCTTTGTGAGTCCTTGGGATGAATATGTCTTCTCTTGATGAAGGTTTGAGTGAACAGCTCACCCAGGTGAACTATCCAACCACATCTTCATTTCAAGAGCACTATAGGTGTGACTGACAGTTAAAAGGCACAAGATGAGAACTGTATCCTCAGGATCTTGCAAGCCACTGTTTCACTGAAGCTTTCTCCTGACAAATGACATGTCTTTAAGGAAAACTAACTGTATTATCTTTCATTAATTCGACATAACAGGAAGACCACTGTTTCAATTAAGCAGGATCTGGGGAAGAGATGCTGGAGAAGGTTCAGTGATGATTACAAAGCTGCAGGAACTCTGTCCCACTTATTCCACCTGCTGTCTTAAGGTCTGAAACCCTTGCATGCCATGGAAAGAAGTGCAATGTTTGGACATAAAGATTTCAGAGAACTTTGTGAACATTTGTAGTTGGACTTGGGACAGCTGGTTTCAAGTCTCAATTTAGCAGCTTCATCAGGCAAATTGCTACATATCTTTGCATACGGCCTACCTAAGGTGTACAGATAATGTTTGTAGTGATAGCACTTACACAAGAGATTGAGAGGCCCCAACAATGCTGTGTTTGCTAAAGGTTCATAAAACAAGGTTTGTTGCACCTGGGACAGGGAACAAAAACCATTTCAAGTACTTCAAAAGCTGTAGAATGTTTGCATTTCCTAGCTATGAAATATTTTCAGAAAACCCTTCTTACACATACCATATTTAGCTGTGTCTTAATGTTTATGTGACAAATGCCTTGGTCCAGTAGATTTTTGGTTGCATGACTTGTACTTCACTAAGAAAACCTGGAACAAAACCTGTGCTGAACTAAACCTAGAAAATGTTCTTAATGTTATTTAGCTCTGGGATATGACTTTTTGTTTGTGACAGACTGTTTAATTTGAAAAAACTTGACATGGTCCTTCCTTGAAAATCACAGAAGAGTAGAAGAGTCTGAAATCTTATGCTATAATTTTTAATTAATGTCTTTTAACAGATTGATGAACCCTTAACACAGCATGAAGGGTGAATTCTTTGTAATAGAGATTATAAACTACTAATCTAACAAGCATTTATTTGAAAAAAAAAACCAAAACGACAAAAACCTAGATGTGCTAAAGAAAAAAATATATGACACTTAATGAAACGTAACTTCTGTGATAAAATAAGCTGAAAAAATATGTTTGTCCTTTTGTAATTGGCTGTCTGTGTATGCATTAGCGCATCAAATTAAATTTAGAAAGTCATACAACCAAGTAGCATTTACACTGTATCAGATGTGAATCTGCATGGATTTGATTCCCTTGCCTAACAATGTCAGTTTTAGTTCAAATTTTCAGAAGCCACCTCAAGTTGAAGCCTTATTACAATTGAAAAGGGAAGAGAGCAAGCACATTGTTTTTAGACCCTAACTGAATAAAACACTGAGTAACCTGGTCTAATTTCAGTGCTAACCTTGCTTTGACCAGGAGCATGGACTGAAGAGCTCCTGATGCCCCTTCCAACCAGAGGGATTCTTTGAACTATTGAAGAAACTATCTATTGTAATGATGCCTCTGCAGGCAAAGACACGCACACATATGTACACACACAAGAGACACAGGCCAAAGCTGTGTCTTAGGGCATAGTGTTGTGACCTTGGAGTTTCACAATGGTGGAAAATGTGAAGAAAGAAACAAACAAAAGTCAGTAATATGTCATGAGAAGGAAAAAAAAGATTCTCCAAATGTGAGTTTGAAGCACATGGAGATTCATGAGATAACTTCTAACACCGGTATTAATTTTCAAGGAGTGGTCACCTATTGCTACTTCTACCACAAATATACTGAGATTACAGCTATAGATGGCAGCTTTTTCTTCTACCAGAGATTTTGCCAGCTTGTGATTTGTGAGTCTCTGTTCTCTTTTTAAAAACATTACATTTCTGGTCCTTGTCTGGAAGCAAAAGCCTAAATTATTCTTATGCATTTCAAAGTAACACAGAAATATAGAATTGTACATTTTGTGAGATGCATTTGCTAGTTAGAAAGAAGGAAAAAAACCTGTGAGTTTCACAGTAAAATGTGCTTGCAGAGGTGATGAGTAATGGAGGTCATCTCCACCATCCCTTCACAGAATGTTTCTGGGACTTTTCACATTTTCACATTTTCACACTGCACTGCACCTTGGTTTAAAGTAACTCTCCTGCTGCAGAACAGGAAAACTCAATTCTTAAATTTGTCTATTCTCTTCCATCTGAAAATCCCCCAAAGTGGTTACTGCAAAACTGGAGTGTTGATTATAACTACTTTTACAATTACATTTATACATGTTCAGACAGAAAAACTTGTATATACCTACCTTCAGCAATCAGTGCTTCTATCTTGCTTTAAGGCTATTCTCACTAACAGTGGATTACCGAAATCCTTAAGCAATTTTGAGGCAAGGTAAGATTGCACTCAGCAATGCTATGATTAATACCTTGCAACACTTTCTCCAGAAAAATATCTCCCTTCAAAGTGTCAGTGCCATTGATCATATTTCTCATATATGACTCCATACTAACACTTATTTGCTCATTAACCAAATGCACTGGGTTTTCTGGAATGCCAGGTACCATCTATGACTAAGAAATAAAATTTCTAAAATCTTGCAAAACTCTATGATGGAGTTTGCGTGTCCATAGCCTGTGTGTTAATACTACATTCTATGTGTTTGTTTTCTCTACTATCTCATCTCAGTTAGCTTTAAATGTTGTAATCAAAACTCTAACCATATTGTACCTCTTACAGCTTGCAAATCTATTTTAGTTATGTAATGAAAGTGTAATAATGACAGTTCTGGCAAAAGCAGACTCCCCTCAAGGTGCTGAAAAGCTGTAAAAAAATAAAGTGAGAACTCAGAAAGGAAAATATCTCAAATTTTGTGGAGAAATATATACAAGAGCTGAAGTAACCACATTTTAGATGTACTTGATTACAGGCTTTCATTTTTAAGATACTTGAGAACTTGATAAGAATTTTTTTTTTTTGCATGTGTGTGCTAAGCTTTTCAGCATTTTCAGTTTCTAAGCATATATTTCGGATCTGAGGATAAGATTCCCAGACTTCCTGCTTAGCAGCTACTGCTGAATAATAGGTTATATACAGCATGATATTTACTGTAATATTTGTTGAGACATACCCTGAGAAGAATTTAAAAAAAAAAAGAGGAAATTATTAGGACCATTGAACTTTATTCATAATAGTAGTAAAGCCTCTGCAAGGCAAACTGTACAGCTTGTGCTTTCTGCAAAAGATATGCCAAGGATGGGCAGAGAACAGGAAACAAGAAGAAAATTCCATGTGAATGACTAACTTCAGGCAAGTATATAACTAGATGTGTTAAATACCAACAAGTCTAGAAGCTTCAAACTGACACAATTTACCTTTTAAACAGAATAAATACTGTTGGTGACGGCCTCAGGTGGAAAACTTTTCAAAAAAAAAAAATAAGATTTGGAGCTTGTCTGAGAGGGTGAGAAAAGCTATGGGGTATTTGTTGACCAAAAAACCAAATCCCACGGTAGGAAAGATTCTGAAGATGACATGTTAGCATAACATGTCCTGGGGGAAGCTGATGAGGGAGTGCTCTGAAAATCCCTCCAAAAAACAGTGTCTCCCTAGTCGCTATTAATGTCAGACAGCCTGCTGAAGAGGATAAAGACGGAGAGAGATCTTCTTCCCAGGGCAGGTCTGTCTCCTCATGGTAACAAAAGCTTGTTGAGGCTGAAGGTGAAGAGTGGCCCTACCATGGGTACTGGTTGAGAAGGGAAGAACTTGGGAGACTGAGCAGACTGTGTTTTGGGGCAGGAGGTGGGATGTACTCAGAAGGATTTGACAAATCAGAGAAGTGGGCAATCACCAGCCATATGAACACTCTCAGGCACATGATGTGATTCTTGGTGTGTCCTGTGCAGGGACAGGAGTCGAACCTGATGGGTTCCTTCCAACTCAGCCTTGTTTATGATTTTATATTCCACAACTTTGTCAGAGGAAGGCATGTGCTGACCCAACTGCTTTCTGAAGCCCTAGATATAATGAATAATTGCAAGGTTATTTTCTACAGTGATACTTAAACTGAAATTTTGACTGACCTTTCCATTTAAAAGAAATGAAAGAGGATTTTCTGACACTGATTTCTTCAACTGGATCAGGTAGTGCTTTTAAGGGATAAAAGAATTATCTCGATCTGAAATTACCTCTTTGTACTTCACAAAATCACCCAATCACAAAATATGCTGAGTTGGAATTGACCCACAAGGATCATCGAGGTCAACTCTCAGCCCTGCACAGGACCATTCCCAAGAGTCACACCATGTGCCTGAGAGAATCATCCAAATGCTTCCTGAACTCTGTCAGGCTTGGTGCTGTGACCACTGCCCTGGGGAGCCTGTTCCAGTGCCCAGCCACCCTCTGGGTGAAGAACCTCTTTCTAATATCCAACCTAACCCCCCCCTGACACAACTTCAGGCCGTTCCAGTTGAGGTTGCTGTCTCAGTCTGAGGACACTGGAATGTTTGCTAAAGAAGATGAGTTATGAGATAGACCAAACTCCTCTCTCCCAGCAATTGTAAATTCAAAATTGAGGGGCTTTAATCGAGCAATTGTGGAAAAAAACAGAAGAAATAACAACCCTTTATTAAAAGATATATGTATGTTGGCAAAACCAGTAACAGAACACAAAAAAACTAGAGAGCAGTCTTAGAAA
The DNA here is from genome assembly GCF_003945595.2 of Pipra filicauda. NCBI lineage: Eukaryota > Metazoa > Chordata > Aves > Passeriformes > Pipridae > Pipra > Pipra filicauda. Next base: position 2,184,047 of record NW_024104975.1, on the reverse strand, counting down.
ACAAGTCTGACTGAATACTTCTCTGTCCTTTAGCGCAGTCCTAATCGTGGCCTGCAGGGGGCGCTGTTGGGTCGCTGGAGGTGCAGGACCTGCAATTCTTGTTGTTCCCAGATGACGGTGTTCCAAGGCTCTTCCCTTCTCTCCCAGCAAGCACAGACCTCTCCGATGGAAACCCAGTAGGTCCCAGCTGGAGTCACGAGGCAGTGTGCGAGCCGACCGAGTCCGGTGGTCTGGCCTCACCAGGACGGAAAGCCAGAAAGAAAAACTTCCAGGCCTTCTCTCCAAATACCCACACGCAGATCCCCGTCTCCGTCCCCGAGAGCGAACTCCACTGTCTGCCCCTCTTCCCTCTGAGAAGAGCCAGCCAAAACTCCTCCCCTCTGCCCCCAGCCTCTGACGGGCCATCAGCAAGGAATTCGGCCAGATCTTTTGTAAAGCTAATTCCCCCCACTCACTCCGTTTTTAATTAGAGTGGAGCAGGGGAAGAAAAATTCCCCTATGGAATTTATAACCTATAACAGTTGCATAGATGTAAATCTTGTCCCCTCTGACATGTTTATCCACAAAAAAGAGGTAGCATGTAACAGATCCAAATAATATTTTTAGTGTCCTGTGCTTTCTATGCTGTCCTGTGTCTTGCTATTGGGATACCAATGGATGCAGAAATAGCAGCAGCATCAAAAAAGCTGCTGGACATACTGGAATAGCCAGACAAAAAAATAAAAGAGAGAGCAATCAGCACCACAGCTCTATTTCAAAAATATCCTTGGTTCAAACAACACAGTGGTTCTGTAAAAGGGGAATATTTTTATACTCCAAGACTTATAGTTAGGTTCCCAGTAACCTTAATTATAGAGGTCCAGATACCAAAAAAATTGTTTGGAGTAAAATGGTCTCAAAAGTCATGCCAGACACACGAAAAGGTGTACCTGTAACTGCATAAGCAGCGTTGAATACCACCTGTTTGAAAAAGCACCCAAGAACTGCTTCAAACATGCCTTGTCTGTAGTTTGTTCAGGTAGTTTGACATGGGGTGTTGAAGTGTCTGATAACCAAATTAAAAGTTTTGTTATTTTTCTTATGAAGCCTGTGAAAGTAAGCCTTATGAGCATCGATAGCTCATGGGGATGGATTCCTTGATTCATTTCAGTAGAAAGGAATATTCTTGATGACTTTTTTGCAGAACACAGGCGACACATTTTGAACTTTATGAAGATCTTCATGGATCTGCAGTTCTTTACCCAGTCTGAGGTTTTGTTGAGCTTATATCAGTGTTCTTGGAAAGAATCTGAGGTGCTATAAAATTGACATCTATGTACTGGGAAGAAAAAGTGGAATATCTTGAATGTGCTGAAATTAAATTTTTGACTTACACAAAGAACAGGCCTTCCTAGTATACAAGGACTTTGTAAAAAGAAGGGACTGGAAATGTGTATTGTTAAGATGACAGCGTAATCTTTTTCAGTACATGACCCAGGCATCTATCTTCACAGCTTTTTACAGCTTAATATTCTTAGAGCATTATAGTACATCCTCCTCACAGCAGGAATGGCAAACAGGTATTCCTCTCCATCTCTTCAGTGGCTACTGTGTAATGCAGACAAAAAACCTAAGATATTTGATGAATTTCAGGGTGAGGAACCGAGAGCAAGTCTTTTTTAGGTGCCAGTAGAACCCACTGGGAGCACAAGCAGAACATCATGGCTTGAATTGAAGTGGGGACTTGGGGATTTCTCTAAAAAAGGCTTGGTTGTCACAACCCTTGCCTACTAGCTGCAAGATGGAGTAATATCCTTTTGTGCTACAAATTCAAGCTGGTTATGACATCTATTCCTATTTTTTTGATACTCCATTCCTTTCTGTCAGCAAAAGCAGGGATTATTATACAGGAGATTCCAAAACTTTGATGACACATTTTCTTCTTTCCATTATTTTGAGAATTGATAGGTTTAACACATGTGGCATCTCCTTCCACTTCCGTGGTCAGAATGGTGGATGAATTTAATCATGCAGTTTAATCAGGGATTCCCACTAGATGCCAGATTACAAAATTGTTCTAAAATTCTTCATGTAGTAAATGTGGCCAAAGAATAAGTTTTTTTTCTTTTAAGGACTGTCATTGACTCCAGTAAATGTTCTCCCTCTCAGTAATTACCAGGGTTCATTATACAATCATAGATGTGATGAAATGGTTTGCCTGCCTTTGTAACTGCCAAAGACAGTTACACACTAGTAATAAAAACATTTTCATAGACCATTTCACCCTGGTTACAACCACTTAGCACTTTTTTATAGAAATGCAAGATCATTGCCAATACCCTGACAGGTGATGCGACGTTCATGAATCATAAGGGAGACTTGAACCCAGCGGGTGATTATTTAAAAGAACTCATAAATGAGATCCCAGAAAATCAACTCATCATGCTGTGTGTGTCAGCAGGACTGAAAAAGTATGGGTAAATTTCAGGCAGAAAGGTGTGTGTATAAAGCAAAGGGCTTACTCTGAGTCAGGAAAAATCAATTTTGGCAGTTCTGAACAATTCAGTCCCAGATTATGGTGCAGCTCTTAAGGGACACAACCTTAAAAAAGCTAGAGAGCCACTGCAGGTGCCAATTGTTAGGAAGAGCACTACCAGGCAACAGAAACAAAAACACTTTCAGAAAAATCATCAGCTCAGTGGTATTCATGGTTAGAGGCTTAAGCCCAAAAAGATAAATTGCAGTTTGATGGATTTTGTAAATTGGTATACAATGGAAATAACCCTTTTCCTGAAAACTTACAGGGACCACCAACTTCGGTAAAACTTATTCTGTGAAAAAAGTACTGAATAATGCCAAGGGAACACTGTTAGGTCCAAAAGCAGAACAGACTATAATAATAGTTGGCAATTCTGTATAAAGACTTGCTTTATAAATATCCATTTATTAATACTGTGGAGGGCTTATATTTTGTTTTGATTAACCAGCTGTTCCCCGGTCATGAAATAAATATGAGTTATTGTAGATTATTTGTTGTGGGCTGCTTACAAAAGTTATGAAACTGGGAAAATCTACATCATAGGCAACTGAATAGTAAGTTGTTAGTCCAGAACATAGTCCTAAGTAGGAAAAAAAATATAGAAAGAAATATTTACCATTAATTTAAACAGAAATTATAGCTTTCATTTTAAAACCTCCTGGGGTAACAATACAAGTAACAGTTACAAGGAAATTAATATACACTGGTAGCATTTAACTCCTTCTAGAAAATTTTGAAGATGTTCCCAAAAACGTTGTAGCTAATTGCTGATGGATTTAGATATTCTTATACTAGAAGTTTTTAGATTAAGAATAGAGCCTTTTCATCAGACCGGCTAGTGGTTTATATGTTGAAAAGAGCTACTGCTGGGCATAAAATGAAGATATAAGAACAGACTGCTTTAAAGCCTGAGTCTACTGAAGGAAAACATGTCCAGCTGTGTGAAAAGAAAGAAAGCCCGTCTAAAGGAACTCATCCAGTCTTTTCCCCCCAACAGAGAAAGCAACATGCACTTCGCTCTCATATTTTTGAATAACAACTATTTCAGAAATAACTTGTGACATCTTAACAAGAAACATTCTTTGGATGGGACTCAAAATAGGGAGTCCCTAAAAATGGGTAAAAGCCTCATTAAAATCTGAGGAATGGAAAGCTTTCTCTGAAAAGGAGCAATGGCAGTGAAACAGTTGAGTAAGGGGTGTAAATTAGATTGTTACTAAATTTTGCTGTATTTTCTGCTTATCTGTTTTAAGGCGAAACAGCAAAATGGGTGCACAGTCCAAAATAAACGCGGTGTTCAATCACAAGAGAGGGAATGAGGGGCTTTTCTAGCCAAAGAGGGAGAACATATGTGCTGCAGCAGTGCTGCTGTGTTGTTGAAGGCTGTTTTCTAAAGACTATATTTAAATGAATTTGAGAAAGATACGACTTGCTTCTTTATGCTTCAGAGGTGTCTGACATTTAAAGCAGGATGATGTGGATAAAGGAAAAGTCAATACTTTTAGTCTGAAACAGGCAGAAAATAGACATCCATAACAAATTTAGTACCTATCTTGTAAGTCAGAAAACCTTGTACAGCATGAAACACATTTTAGGCAGAAATGTCTTTTCAGGAACATGCATCAACAGACACATTTAGTCTCTGGATAGTGAAGGACTCACTTGTTAATGGTTGTAATATGCAAAATTTAGTTTGTTGTGACTTTCAGAATCTAGTCTGTGTTGTTAAAACCCACCTGATTCTGGGGATGCTTTTATGAAGCATGGGAATATTTGTGTGAAAGCACTGGTCTGATTGAAGAGCTCATGTTCTGCTACGTGCAGATAATGCTGAGAATACACCTGAAGTGTCAACCACATACTAAAATTCTCAAATATAACAACTAAAAGCTTTAAATGGGTAAAAATTTTCTTTTTTTTATAATTATTTTATTGTTTATATAAACCTTTCCATGTTTTCTTAGCATGCTCCTTGTTGTAACAGAGGATATCTGTGTCTAAAAATAACACAAGATTGCAGCAATGTATTATTATTAAGAATGTGATAATTGCAGAGGCATGAGTGGGTTTGTTGAAACAGGTTTTAAAATGACCCAGATTGTCAAAAGGTCTCTATAACCTGGAGTGTATATACAGCATAGAAAGTGTATATAATATATGTATTTAGTGCAAGTAAATTTTCTACATCTGTAACATATTTTTTATTTATACTTACAAATCACATCACCATTACTGCTTTTCATATTAAATGATGAGAATATGTTTTCAAAATGCATTCTGAAGGCAACTCTTCTTTTTGTGAAGTAGCAAAAATGTAAAGCAATCACCCCATGAAATAGAGACATTTTTCAACTTTAGACTGAAATATTCTGTATTTCTCAGGGTATTCCTGTGTAAGCATTTCACAGCCTTTCTGTAAAATGGAATGCTGAGAACAGGGTTGGGGGAAAAGCAGGATGCCACGACAAATCAAAACCATTTTGAAATCAGGGTTTATGTGTTACAATTTGCCTATGAAGTCTGTGGTGGGTGGGAGTCCATTTTCACATGTACTCAAAAAGTATTTTCTTTTCTATACTAGTGCCGAAAAATTCATGTACAGCATCATTAAACAGAAATTGACTAAGTTCTTGAGAAGTTTGTTTCTGCTTTAAAGTTCCCTGTATTAATAAGTGAACAGTGCACACATCTGATCAGGAGACAAGACAAATTCAATATATCCTTTGGCAAACTCCTCCCAGTTAGTGAACATGCTTTGGTCTTACTTTTAGTTACTGGACAGGAGACTCAGCTGCACATGCACTTCTGTACAGCTGTCGGTGTCAGATCTTTGGAATGTGGAAGTAGTTGTTCTCCACTGATTTGGCACTGGTGCGAAGAAATTAATATCATCTGTCTGAAGCTGAAGGGATTTATAATGCAATTCTTGCTACAGACATAATATTTCATGAATGTAGTAACAACTGTTTCAGGCAGCTGTCCCAAGAGTAAGTTTTCTTACTAAGCTGGTTGCCAAGTACTTTCATCAGTCTTGGTTCATGAGATAACTGACAATGGTTGCAAGCAAACTTGTGTGCCCCGAAGTAGATGTAAGAGGCACCAGTAAGTTCTTGGATTTTGAGAAAATGGAAGTGGATAAATTTGCAGTTGCACTGACCAACTGCATGACTTATTTATACAGAAGGTTATTTAATATGGAGTAATTTCATTTTTGCTTTCTCCCAGCTCTGTCTGGGCTGTCAGGTTGGCATGTCATAGAATCATCAAAGTTGGAAAAGACCTCTAAGATCATTGACTCCAACAGTTAACCCAGCACCATCATGTTCACCACTAAACCATGTCCCCAGTGGCTCACCGTGTTCACCACTGAATCGTGTCTTTCTAGAGCCACGATGCTGCTTGTCCTTCAAGGAGTTGTTGCATGCAAGTGAAGGTATCTTTACAAGTAGGCTAGTCAATAATTGAGTCACCAGGGTGTCATGGCTGTACCTGAGCAACAAACTCTATGAAAGCTCTGTGGGCCTTCTGACAGTGGTGATGGAGCTTCTGAAATAATAGTCCAAGCTGACATTCTGCTGACTGGAAAACAATCGAGGAAGATTCATTTACTTTATTGCCAATTAAAAATGGAGTAGGATAGTGAGAAACAGAGACAAAATTAAAATCACCATGTCTCCCAACTCTGTCCAACATGGGGGCAGTTTCTGGGGTGTTCTCACAGAGCCCCTGCTACAAAAACCCTGACATATAAACCCAATACAGGTTTAATCATCTTAAGTTTACTTTTCAAAAAAGGTACGGTTGTCTTAAGGAAATGACAAGCATTCTTGTCAGTCTGTTGGGTTTTTCCTAGAGAAGGGCATGTGTGCTGTGTAATAACCCCACTGGAAAAATACATTGACAAGGTCTTTCAGCTACCAGCACAGCACTTGTTTTGTGAAAACCCTAGAGATTTCAAACAAAGGTTAAGCTTGTTGATCAACTTGCCAAAGTAAAATGAAACTAGTCTGTTCTGATGTGACAGTATTTCTGTGATAATGGAGTAGGAAAAATGCTTTCGTTTTTGACTCCCAAGTCTTTGTCATACACAAAGGCTTCAGATTTCAAATATGGGTGTAATGTAAAAAGAGGATAAGAGATTTCCCCCCAAGCTGGTTTTCTGCAGTGTCGGTTTATGCATGGGGAGAACTGAATCCTCAAGTCATATCTGCAGCAAAGGGAAATACATAAACCTCACAACTTACTATCTCCAAAATATTGACTATTTCAGCAGCAGTGGAAAATGTGTAATCACTACCAGAACACAGCTTCCTAGACAACTTTTCTGCTTGACAAACTTGATCAGGAACATTTCAGGAAGTGCAGAATGAATCATCTGTAAGTTGCTGAAGGTTTGAAAATAGCCTCATTACATCAATATATCCTTTTTCCTGTTTTTTAAAAAAAAAATATTTGAAAAGATCCAAGTTATTTTGTACCCTTTCATCTGTAGGTGTGTAGTATTTTTATCAAAAATTCCATACTGATATTAAATAGGTATATTAATTATTCCCTTCCAGGATGTTAGAGAATTGAAAGCTGGCAGCTGAACACAGTCAGATCACATACAGGCTTTAACTCAAGTATCAATGATTTAAAATGTCTATATATTTTAAATACAAAATAGAGCTTTGTATATAGATGTATATAAAACATGAGTCCTCTCTCTTTTTGATATCAGCCATATAGTTTTCAATATGAAACATGCAAAAATCAGACATAGATTGATAGTATGCTTTTAAACAAAATAGGAAACTTAGCATTAGTAATTTTAAGCAACTTAACCCAATGACACTGCCAAATACAGAACAAAGCTTATTTGTCTCTGGATTTGTAATGTCCTTTTGTTTTTGGAAATGGGCACAAATCAGAGGTGGATGTGAGATGTTCAGTACAGAACAGTTGACTGCTGCCTTGTGGACTTGCTAAGTATGTCATTAGTTATTTTGTTATGCTGTGTGAAAAGATCAAGAATAAATAATTCAGGGGAAGAAATCCACTCCTTGATGTGGCTTCCCAGATATAGAAGATCTACTGAGGAGAAAAGATGAAGACAAACATCACTGGGATTGAAGAGAGATGTCAGAGACTTCAGGGAATATGGTCTTTGCAAAGAAAAAAGTTGAGGGTCAGGGAATATCTATGCAATAATTTAAAACCCTCTGTAATACAAAAAAGTGAGGTTTTACTTCCATTTGGGAAGGGCCTGATAAAGGACTTAGTTTAGTTGCTTGATCAAAACCCATATTGAATGGGAGATAAGTTCCTTATAACCTCAGTGAGGTCAGGACTTCTGTTTTGATTGCCAAGTTTTAAATAGTGCTAGTTCCTACATGAGAAGCTAGGGATTTTCTCTGATTATGGGGAAATACTAGACTACCCACAAATAAAATAAAAGAAGGAGAATTATTTCACTTACATGAAGACATCAGCTCTCCTCTATGATGAAAAGCCATTTTTCCTGCCTGCCATGGAGATCTCAGTCCTACAGACTACATCAACTGAAAACACATTCATCTTTCCACACCATTTAGGCCATTGTGTACTTAATGAAACATATAATGGGATGAAATTGCCACCTGGTGGTTGAGATATGGGACGGCTCCCAAGGGTATAATTATAGACTATTTTTAATATTCTAATAGTACCGATATAGAGATGTATCTCTGCCTCTGGATTTAGTTCATATTATGGCTTACAGAAATCAGTAGCATTATTTTCTTTGTGTTTTCCCTAACTGCTGAAGAAGTCTATTTCAAATATGAATTAGCTCTGTGTATGAACTGAAGGCTATGGAACTATGGGTTGAAGTGTGGTTAAGGAGGAGAGGACAGAAAGAGGAATAATAAATAGTAATGTACTTAATTGGAAAGAGATAGTGTCAAGTGAATTGTTGCACTAACTTGGTTTTACATGAGACAGACATTGCTGATCTAAAAAGTGAAATAAATCAGCCTTTTATTGGAATCTGCAAGTACTGCCAACACATAGAATTAAAACAAGTCCAGATGCTAACAATCAAAAAGCCCATACCTCTGTTTTCTTTTTTTTGAGACACTACTAAAGCAAGTAAGGAAAAACTCAAGCTGAAGGAAAAAGGAGAGAGAGGTGGCATGTGGACTATATTGATCATTTTCAGTTCTCTTGAACTAGAGGAACAAGATTTGATAGGCACTTAAAACACAAAGGCATTTATTAAATATGAGATGGCAGGTCAATTTTAAAAGGAGTCTGCAAAGAGCCCATCATTTCCATAGATACCTGTGTCACTGCCATGAATGTGGAAACATGATCAGAGTTATTCTGTAAGAAGGAAAAGAATCTGAAGTGTATAGTAGGAAGGAATCAGACACAGTCTCTGAAAGATGTAAATCTATGCAAAACTGTAATGTCAAAAATATGGCTAATAATAAGTTGCATCTGAAATTGCATGTGAGGAGTACATTGCAGAAAGATCTGGAAACACACATGCTCATCCATCTTGTCAAGAAACAGAGAGGACAACAAACTAGACACTTGTAACCTAGATTTTGTTTAAGTGCTTTTCTGAGAACTTTGGTTGGTTTTAACTGGTGCAGTGGATATTTGCATGTGGACCAACTGTTTGTGGCATAGAAGTGATTGCAATGAAGAACTGTTTCCTTTTTGCTATCTGTAAGATGTGATCAGATTTAAAGAAGTTAAGAACAAAAGAGGCAAGAATGCTCTGGCACTTTTCAGCATGCCAGTAAACCTGAGTTTTGCCTCCCAGAAGGATGAAGTATTGACACAAAGTTGTGGCTGAACTGTTCCTATTATGAGAAAAAGAGGGTGAGGGAGAAAAAAGCGAAGCTGCTGTGCTGTGCTGGAAAGACAGCTGTGAAGGGTCAGGTTTGCTGTTCCTATGAGTGAATGAGGGGGGGAATCAATCCTGTATTGACTACTGCTCCAAAATTACTGCCCTATATCCTTAAATTTTCCTAATTGGTGGCGGCAGCAGTAGTCAACCCAAGCAAAAGAGACAAAACTCCCACCCTATGCTGTTACCAGCAATGGAGCCTGCTAGGGTCTGGAATAGTCTCCTGAGGAATTGCTCTAGTCACTTTAAAGAACACACTGTTTTATACTAGTCTTCAGGGAGATGGGCTAAGTGTAATCTAACAGGCCACTTTTATCTCTTCCTTATGTGTCTCCAGGAGTTGTAGCATGCACTTCATTACTTCGGTCACTGAGTTCACAGAGTAACATCAGCTATCAGCATTTCTTCTGCCAATCTGTGGGTTTAAGCACTGTGTTCGCCGGTATGGTCCATCCTTTATGAGGAGGAGAAACGTAAGGAAGGTGGAGGGCAATAGAGCAGGGAAGCTGCTGAGTTTGTCTCGTGGTTAGTGTGCTGTGCACAGACAAATCAATCAGCCCCTGCCTGGGCATCTTAATCAGAAGCGTGCAGTTCACTGCAGTGGCTAAGTGCTACCATGCTGGCGATGGCATCTTCTTCAGAGACACTATTGATTGCTCTTCTTTCTCTTCTGAGAAGAGATTCTAACTGTGTAGACAGCATCATGGAGAGAGCTGGTGGAGAAGTGCCCTCTTACATCTCTACAGGATTAGGATCGACAGTTTAATTTCCCTGGGGGCAGGCAAGCTGTCATTCTAATTCATCCGGACTAGTGTGGTAAAGAGGAAAGAGATGCCTGTTTGAAAGGTCCATTGATTATCTGAATAAGCCTGGTGTAAGGCCAAAGATGATTCAGTCCTAGAACCATGCAAATTGAGGCGAGGGAGCACATGTTTGGGAAAGGTTTTTTGAGGGAAATCCACTTTTGCAGTGAAATAGAAGAGAAGCATATTGCAGGGTGACCTTTTCAGGGTGTAGAAGAGAATCCCTGAGCTGCCTGGCATCAGAGTGGGGATGTTATTATCCTCTGGCAATGCTAAAATACCAGACTGTTAACCACCCCTCCCCCCCATGATATTCGGTGTAGGAGTACCTTTTGGTCTCTGTGTGTTTGACTTTATATGCAAGCATCTGCTTATATGCTCTCTATTAGTAGTCTTATGACTTTCAAATTGCAAGTGTATTATAAAAAGAAGACCTGATGCAATGTAGTCAGACATGTTTTCAAGAAAGCAGGAGATGCAATGTGAGCCCACATACAACATTATGCTTTTATGAGAAATTCCTTTATCCAGCGAGTAAAACTTTAATTCCTTCCTTCTCCCTAAAAAAAAAAACCAAAAAAACATCATGATATAAAGCATACCATAATGACAACAAATTTAGTCTATCAAGTTACCTGTTTATTGTGGACTATCCAATGCACATTCCATGTTCGTTCTAGACTTCAAAACTTTTGGGAATAGATATATAAAGTCTTCTTCTCTCTTGTGTTATATTGTACCGCATTATCAAGAAGAAGATAGCCAGGTCTGAATCAGCTTTATAGTCTCTTTTTTTTAAAAGACTGCTCATCAGCATACTAATTAGTTGCCAGGTCTATGCAGATTTAGACATGAATTCTTGTTGGGAGTTGCATTGCAACACTGATCTTGTTATAATGTAGAATTCTCTCCCTGATTTGTTTAGTTGTGAAAGACTTGTTATTTTAATTTGAGAGCTATTGAGAATCAGCAACCTAGCTACATCTCACCTGGGTATGGAAATTTTACCAAAGATAGATCCTGAAAAATGCAGCTGGTGCTTCTAACCTTGTGTCCTTATCTGCCAAAGAAACCGGGACAGAATGCCACATAGTATGAAAGCAGGAGAGAGTCAGGTTTTAGTTGGAGGGCTCAGCATGTTGTATGAACAATTATCAGGATGTGAGAGAATCAGGAAAGTTCACTGGAAAATATTCAAGTGAGGAAAATTATCTTCATTAAATAGATATAGGTAGGGTTGAATCCACATTGGGACGTATATGTTTATCTAAACTACATGTAGTTCTAAAAGAAGTAAATTGTCCCCACATTGATTAAAACACTTCCTAAAAGATACTGCTGATTTGCACTTATGCAAAGAGCAGCAGTGTGTTAGCTGTGGATTAGTGTGTGAAGGGAGTGCTGTTTTCTTTGTATTCACACATCTTAGGTCTTGATCCTCCTTTCCACTTATAAATCAACTGCCAACCTTATTTTTTATTTCTGGGCCTCTATTGCCTCTGCATTGACTGTCATGCAGGAGATACTCTACAGATTTCACAGAATATTCTGAGTTGGAAGAGACCCACGGGGATCATCAAGTTCAACTCTTAAGTGAATGGCCCATACAGGGATCAAACCACAACCATGCTCTAACCAAGGGAGCTCATCTCAGGGTATGTGTCTGTGGGAACTCACTGCTAATGCAGTAATGAGGAGTCTGAACAACAGTGCAGCACTGAGGCTGACCTACCTAAATAACTTTTTGGTGAAATTCTTACTATTTTTATGTGTGGAGAGTGTTGGAGAGGCTGAAAGATTTCCTTTTTGAGAACTGATTTGTTTTCATTACCTGAATAAACTGTGGTCAGATGGATGTGAATCCAAAGAGCAGTTCTTAGGTAATCCTGATACTCACAATGACACTGATAGAATAAAAAAGTGGTGGTGGAGAGGTGTTGGGGGAAGAGGGCTTTGTCCCAGTCTGTTTAGCTGAAGCTGTGATGTATAGTGACATGTAAGATATTAGAATTTCTCACTAGCAGTCAAGTGTGGTAAAATATTAATTCGCGTGAGTCTTAAGGTACTGAGAGAGAGGAGATACAATGGACTATTTTTCATAAGCTTCTCTTATACTGTAGGTGAAAACCAGCTTTATAACAATTTGTTTCATTCAGCATTACAATCTACATCTCATTATGTGGGAGCCATTTCCAATTGTATCTCTCTGATTCAACCTCAGCAATAACTCTATACCTCAGTTTAACCACACTTTAGAATGAAGAGACACATTTAGCTGCAGCAGACAGCAACATAAAACTAAACCAAGGAACAGTGTGTGGATATGCTTTTTAATACTGTCCAATTATGCTATCCTGAGACTAAAGCACATTACTGTCAAGTGCTGATGGATTTAAAGAATGCCATTTTTTTTGGTTTTGGTCCAAACCTTGATGAAAAGATGTGTAGAGTTTGAAAAGTCAGTCTCTATAACTAAAGATTGGAATGTCCACCGTAACATTTCTCAGTCTTTCCTTAATGTGACATGTCTTACAGCCCTATAATGCTTTTGCCTCCCTCATCATCCAGTCATGCAGGAAAGACAATTGCCTGAATCTATCTGGCAACTTGGGAGACAGTGGTCTATACAGAGTTACAAGCTTTGACTGGGGTTTGTGTTAATGCAACCTATTGTGTGGGATTTCACACTCATTTAGTAGAGCTGCTATTCAGTCAGCAACCAGTCTTAATTACCACATAGTGGTACAGGGTAAGCCACACATTTTATCACAAAATGGCTTTGGGAAGAGTCCACAGAAATTCTGTGAGTAAATTGCTACATGGATGCAATGAATCCATTAAAGTTTGCCCAAGTTTTTGTTAGATTAATCATTTCAGCACTCAGAAGCTAAAGGAAAAGAAATGTTTTACAGAAAATTTTCATGCAAGCATATACAAGTAGTGTATTGTAACATTTCAACCAATCTAGAAATTCTAGTTACAGCTGTGGTTGAAGCTAGTGGTCTTTCTGGCAAGATCCAAGGACTGGATCAGAACTGAAGGGTGGGACATTTGGCTCATGCACAGGCCTTTCCTGTGCTCTTGCAGAGCAGCACATGTATTCCCTGAGTGCTGGTAATTGCAAGGTAATGGTATAGTTGTGCTGCTTTTGCACTGGATTGGGCTACTGGGCTCTGAAAAGGTGAAAACACTCCAGGGTCTTGAGTGTTAGACTCAAGAATTTACTTATTTCTTCCACTTATCTCTTATTTCTATTTTACTTATTTCTTCCACTTTTGTTCTCCAGCATTTTTGGAGAACATATAGAGGTTAAGCACAATCCAAATCTAATGTTTTATTCAACTGACTTTTCAGGGAGAAAAAAAAAAAGCGATAGGTGTTGGGCTACACAAATATGTGCACCATAGAGTGATATGTCTGCCATGGCCTTGTCAAGGGTACTCTGCAAGACAAACTAGACCCCTGGAATCTCAGGCTTTCATAGCTGTGAGGATGAAATATCTGTCTTTGTGCAATGCACTGAAAGAAAAAAATCTAGATATTTTCATCTCATTCTTAACCAATGGAACTTGGGACAAATCTATCTATACTTATATTCAAAGGTGGGTGTCAAGGAGATGCTGCCAGACTTTTTCCAGTGGTGCCCAGTGACAGGAAAAGGAGTAATGGACACAAACTAAAATGCAAAAAGTTCCACCTCAACATGAAGAAGAAATTCTTTACATTGAGAGTGGCAGAGCACTGGAACAAGCTGCCCAGGGAACATTATGGAGTCTTCCTCTCTGGAGACATTCCAAGCCCATATGGATGTGTTCCTGTGTAAACTGCTCTAGGTGACCCTGCCCTGCCAGCGGGGGTTGGACTATGTGATCTCCAGAGTTCCCTTCCAACCCTAATGATTCTGTGATTCTGTGATCTGTACTACAATATTCACTCAGTTCTTGTCTCATTTTGACTTTTTTCTGAACTGCAGGAACTCAATTATGCAGCAGGATTTGGCTATTATTTGCCTGAAGCTGACAGGAAAATGAACATCTGATGAAGATTGAATCAGTTTAAATGCATAGTAAAAAATAGATTCTTCTATGAACAAGGTGGAAATAGGAGCCAGCCTTGCTGGAGAACATCTTTGTAAGCCAAGCAGTTTGCAGTGTGTTTCAATGAGACCTCCCATTCCCCCTCATTATCTTCCACTTATTAACCCTGATCTAACTGTTATTGATAGCTCTATTATTCTGCTTGGGACAGCAGTGACAGTCTCACTGACCTTGCCCTGGGTGATGAGAAACTCATTTAGTGCTCAGCACACTCTTTGCAGAACTATACTGAGGGAAAAGTGAATTCTGCATGAGAAGCAGACATATGTTTTTACAAGGGTTTCTTGTGATGCTGTTAATTAACTCAGGAGGTGCATTGTGCTCCACTAAATACACTGAAAACTTGACTAAATTCCTCTTAAGTCTTAGAGATAGATAAAGGTAGCAATGAGAACAAGAGAATAAGAATTTTTCATCCTTGATGCTGCATAGTGTTCATTGTGCAAAAATGGCCCAGAAAAGCAAGACTAAATGAAAAACTAAGGGTCCAAGATTTTATATGCTTTCATGATTCTCTCTTTCTAGCTTCCTACCTCTTGGGCAGTATCATTAGCTGCTTTTTAAACACTCACTGTCACAGAGAATAAAATTTCACCTCCCACCGTCAAATTTGTGTAGTTGGTTTGTTGACTACATGACAGCACTTCTGTTCTATAAAAAGTATATAATTACAAGGGCTGCCCCCTACCAGGACCAGATCCTGAGCACTTCATATATGTGGAGAGTAACTGTTACTCTTAGAAAAAAATAAATGAGTATTGTGGCTATCTGGCTCTTCCCTGAAGACTGGAATTTTATGGTGCTCTGACTTGGTAGTGAGTCTTGGGTTTTTACATGTGAAGTTGCAAGACTTAGGCTGTAAGAAATAACAGAAGTTTATACTGGTTTATTCAGGATTATATAGATATATTTATTTATAATAAAACTCTAATGTATCTTTTTTGTGATGTAAATCATTAAAAAAGTTTATTTTCTGTAGTAATGATTTCCTTCTTTTATATCTCTCAGTTTAAGCAATGGAAATAATCAGTCTGTTGATTAATCACTTGTTTTAATTCCCAGTTTTGGTGCACTTGCATGTAATTCCACTACTTACATCACACATACTGTGCAAGAATATTTAATTGCTTTAAAATAAGGTCATTGATGGAACTAAAGCAGATGTGCTTTCCATCTGCTCACACAAGTGGGCATATGACTGCTTTGGTTTTAGCAAAATACTGTTTTGAAAATCTAGTTTCACCATCAAACTAGACCTTTTAATCTTAATGGAGATAATACTGTTGTTGTGCTTGCTAATTGGAGACAAGAAGGCTGAGATTCTGAAAATGCTGGCTAAATTGCATATGGACACTTGAAAAACCCCACCTATGCTCTTTGTTTCAGAGATCCTTTATGTCATCACTACTCGTGTCAGCAGGAAACTTATTAAAAATAAATTATCTATTTAATAAATAAAGAACGTGAGAGAGTACAAAATAGTATTTGGTTTTTCAAAAAGAGTGTCCAAGTAGTCTGTCCAAAATATGTGTGTGTTATAGTGAAACCCTTAGATGTTCATTCCTCCTGAATTCATCAAGTGTCCCTAAAGTAATCTCATTCTTCCTTATGCCAGTGGTAACTAACTGTGGGAGCAGTAATATTTTAAGATGTTTAATTTTTTAACAATTTTCTAAATTAAGATTTTTTGTCTTTCGGGAACCATGTATTGAGAGTACCATCTTAGTTCACCAGTGTGACTAGAGGAAAAAGGAGCAGAATATAAATCTGTCCAAACACATCACTGAAGTATTACAAAAGAGTAGTGGTGAATGAACCCATGGAAATGCCTTTATCAGGTATATTGTGGGTGCACATGCAGTCTAAACACTCCTTCTTGTAAACCCACAAGTGTGAACAGGACAGAGACTCAGCACCAGACTCCCTAAGAGGATGGAAAATTTTCATTAGAGCTGGGGCTTTTGGAAGTGTCAGGTTGCTAAAATATGTCCTTGCTGAGCATGAGAGTTTCAGTTTTTCAAAGACTTATTAGCTAAATGACAAATTTTGTAAGGTCCATGAAGGCCGCCACTCTGATTGCGAGAGAAATCCCTCAACTTCTCTTCCAAACTTCAATGCCTGATTCAAAGCAGGAAGGCAACATACATTTCAAAGAAAAGAAAGTCTCAATAATTAACGGATCTGAATAATATCTTAATACAATTAAATATTTTCCTGTGTATATGTTCTCAGAAACAGGCTTTGTTACACAGCACTAATGGTCATCAGCCTGGCAGATACCTGGCATTTAGACTTAAGTTCAGATCATGTAAGTGGGATGACATCATAGCCTCTAGGGCTGCCAAACAATTTTCATTATAATGACAGGCAGAACTGTCAACTTGGCTGATAATGCATCCACTTTATACTGTGCAGCCTGCTGTTTGAGGAAAGAAATGTAGATATCCATTTGTTCACAGAAGGGCCACAAGTCTTTTTCCCCACTCAGGCCTTATTGCATGAGAACAGCTGGAGTTTTGCCTGAGTAAGGGTTGCATTATTAAGCTGACAGCATGGGAATAGGAGGTGGCCTTTTTCATGGGATGCTTTAGAAGGTATGGAATCACAATCCATTCATTAAGTGGTCTTTCATTGTGAAATCTGTGCTAAATATTTTTGAGTTAAAAATTTCATTAAAAGGTGGAGGAGCTATGTCTTCTCAGGTGAGTTTTTAGGAAGAATGTTGCTACTGAATCCATACATAATGCTGGAGATAAGATGTATTCGTAGTTTTCTTTAGCCAGGAAGGATCATTCCATCTAGCCTTGTGTATATCATGGGCCAATTAGACTCACACAGGCTTTCTTGTGTTGAATCTAGCGCCTTGTACTGGACTGAAGTTTATAAACTCAAAAAAAATGCTCAAGAAAAAATTGACACTCTGCTAGTTTTTTGGGTAGTTTCTACAAAGACCTTTTATTTTCGAAGAATTGCTTGTTGTATTGTCTTTATGAATTAAACTGAAAGAGCTGTAGGATAAAACGTACCATTTTCCTATAGGAATCTGTGAAACAATCAAATTACTTATTATTCTAATGAAAAAAGTAATTAATATGTTTAATTTAAAATTGCACTGAACCTCCTTCCCCCCTAGTTTAATACTCTCTTTTATAATACTTCTCTGTGTCCTTACTTTCTCAGAAAAATATATCTCCGTTTTTTTTTTCCAAATTACTGTTGAACAGGGGACAAGCATTGTTGCATTAAAAAGGAAATAAAGACTCCAACTGTGTTTAGAGAAAGAAAGCCACAATGTTTCGAAAATGTTTAGCACTTTAATGATTTTATGAGTACACTTAGGGATTCAATGGGGGAGAAAAATCACTGAAATCTGTCCACCTTAAAGGACATCTGGAAGTGCAGTGTACATTTCTTCTGTGTAACAGCAAACTGCTGACTATAGAGTATTTTGAGTGCCTTGTACTTGAAGATGCCAAGAGCGATTTACCAATACTATTGAGTAGGACTTGCAGGACTGTGTTGACAAAGATAAAGTATTGTCCTTTTTCTGCAGAGAAGAAAAGAGACACACCAAGTGACATGAGGAAATTAACATAAGTTTAAGGAAAAACTGAATGCAGAAGCCCAAAAGCTTAG
Organism: Pipra filicauda; assembly: GCF_003945595.2. NCBI lineage: Eukaryota > Metazoa > Chordata > Aves > Passeriformes > Pipridae > Pipra > Pipra filicauda. The sequence goes on along the minus strand of NW_024104975.1, from coordinate 2,166,116 downwards.
TTTCTTGGGTTCTCTGGTTGTTGCCCAGAAATAATTAGCTGGCCATGGGTTTAAAAAGCACTACTCAACATTTTTTCTTGGAAAAATCATAGAATCATAGAATCATTTAGTGTTGAAAAGACCCTTGAGAACTCTGAGTCCAGCTGTAAACTTAGAAAATGTTACTTTGTGTTAAATATAGAATTATTGTATCAGTTGCAAGATCTTCTCATATAAGTGAAAAGAGGTGCAAAAGTGCTACAATTCTATTCAGTGTAATTTTGAGTTTAAATCCTATTTCTCTTAGTTCAAGTCTGTTCCTGGATGTAGGTGTAATTGATCATTAATGCAAGACACACTGCTGTTAAGCAGAAAGGTAATTCATCTCATGTTAAATTCTTTATTTCAAAGGCATAAAATTCTTCAAGTAAGACGAAAATGAAGTGTTTAAAAATCCCACACGGTGAATCGCTGGTCATTGTCATACTTTCTTCATTTCCAAGCTTGAAGGATATTATTTAGTTTTAAGAGCAAGCAAAGATTTCAGCTGTGATGAAACAGCCACCTTATGCTTTGAAAGGAAACGTGGGACAGCAGAAGTTTGATCGCATCTGAAAGGTATGGAGGCGCTGAGAGAGAAGACCAGTAATTAGTATTTATGCACACAGCAGGGTGCCAGATAAAAGAGGAGTAGCAGCTGATAAGAAAAATGGGGGTTTAAGAAAATATCCGGATTAACTGAATTATTGATACAATGATAAGTATCAACAAAGCACACATGTACAGTGCTCTGATCAACACAGAAGAGATGTGCACGTCACAGGGAATTTATACGAATGCATACAAGCTCTTTTGCTGTAATCAAATAAATGCTCAAAAGGTTTATTTTATTTTAAAAATAGATTCTTCAGTAGGGTTCCCCACAGCTGATAAATCCATGCAAGGTACATGCATTTTGGAGACAAAGCAATGGAAATATAGGGTAAAATTATTTATCCCAAATTGCAAGAGAAGTTCTGGGATAGAATTTAAGTTCTTATCGTACATGTCTTCTAATATATATTAGAGGAGCAGAATCTTTTCGTCTCCCCAAGAAGCAGCAATTAAACCATTCTAAATACAAATAAAACAACAACAACAACAAAAAAAGAAAGTAGGAGTTGGCTCTTAAAGGATTAATCTGCTGTCAGAGCTTAAATCCTGCTTGATGTTTTTACCTGGAGATATCAGAGACTCCTATGATACATTTTAATCTGCACAAATTCAAATTGACTAAGAAAGCAAAATATGAAATTACTAATAGCTAACTTTAAGTTAATTTCAAAAATATTGGGGCAGAGGTTTGTGTATATGAAGGTGAGAGATGTCCTGTGGCTTTGAGTTCACAAGTTTTGCTTCTGATGCCTTAAGGTCCCTTTAGTTTTTTCATTTTCATTTTCATGTTATGTAATAGAAGCAGATTTTAGAAGCAGCAGCATTTATTCCTTTACCTTTCCCTTACCCTTAATATAGTAACTACACACATATCCCAACCCTTTTATCCCATTCCATGCTCCCCATATCAATTACCCCTAAATTCCATTAGAATATTCAGACTTCTCTTTAAGATAGGCCTCTTCTGTTTGAGAACACTTGTACTCTGGCCTAAACCGCAAGATACAGCCAAGAACTGGGTGAACATGTGCCCTTTGTGCTCTGAGGACTATGAAGATGAAGAAAATGACCCCAGACCCAATTGCCAAGGAGCGGGCCGGGGGTTGGACCAAGGCAAAAGACAGAGGGTGGAAAAACCTGGGATTGGACAAACCTGGGATAATTTGTAAGCACCTGAGGCAGAGGGGCACTTGCATTTTGTAACCTATGTGCCTTGGAGGCATGATTAAATCCTTTTCTTAGCTCACCTCTAATTAAATTCCTCTGGAGTTTTTTTTCCTCAGCTCCTTTAGGCATTACTTCTCTGCCTTTGTGAACAGGATTGACATCATGGTAGAATGAGGGAGGCTTTATTTTAGTGGGGCTTTATTCTGGAGAGTTTTTTAAGGTGAATTGATTCTGGAAATTACTAGGTGTATGGCAAGGACTTCCAATGTCCATCTCGCTCTATAGGTCCTTCATATTCAAAGCTAGGATGAGACTGTTTGCTGAACTGCACTATCACAGTGTTTTAGTAAGTTACCCATCTACTTATAGCATGGATCCAAACAAAATAGCCAATGTCACAAGTCACCCGTCCTTTTCACGATGCAAGTTTTTCTATTTAAAAAAAAGGTTACAATTGAATCAAATTTGTAATAAAAAAGCAACAGCTTCTGAGGACTAATGAGTGTTGTTTTTTTATGCAGGAAATATGAAAGTGACAACTTTTATGCACCAAGTATGATTTTAATTATAAAGTACCTGTTGTTTTGTTTTATTTCAGTGGAAAAATCAACTTTTGTTTCTCTGGTTTAAACACTTAAAAACATCACAAAAACAACACTAAATGCGCCTAAATAAACCCATTTTATACACATAAATATCAATATGAAATTAATGTTTTAGTTTAGTTTTATTTAGCATGAACAAATTCTTTGACACTTCCCTTCTCACAAATTTTTTGTGATTTTATTTTTTTCTTAAAACAATCAACTAATTTTTTTATTGTTAGTTAAACACTCCACATAGTATGAAAAGAACACCAGTGTTACCTTTCTGCAAGTGCTGGTGAGGTTAGAGAAAGGGAACCCAGGTTTGAGAGTTATGTATTCAGCTCATTTTGAAACTTGTACAGCTTTGGACAAATCACTTTCATTTCTTGTTCTTTAGCTCTCCAAACACAAAAGGAAAATAAATGTTCTCCTCCCTCAACGAAATGCTGAAGCTCAGATGGAAACTACTGGAGAAGGACGAAGCACTGTGTAATATTAGCTCTGTTAATCCGGGTCAGCCCATTTGTTTCTCACAAAGACTGTAAGAGAACAGAATTGCCTCTGTTCTGCTATTTATATTTCCTCAGTGTTCTCCCTCCTGTCTCCAAACTGAACAATTTCAGCTGTTGCTAAAGGGTTTAAAACTCTTGATTTGTGGCAATAACTTCCACAAAGATGCATTATGGGCACTGAAGTGATTATCTTGAATGGGCAGAAAAAGGCAGCCTAACTGGCAATTACATTCCAGTGTCTGCCCCTCAGCGTAGCACCTGCTTTACTGACTTACTGCTCCATCCCAGAGAGCTTTATTCATTAGTAAGGGCCATTCAAGCATTTCATGGAGCTCTTTATATTGAAACAGCTTTATTTGCTCCTATCTATCTTCTAGGCTTCTTTCGCTGAAGAAAAGTCCTTTAAAAGAATGTAGTTTTGCTATGGCTCTGTTCAGGGAGCTCCACCTTGCTCCCCTGGGTAGCTTTGTTGCCCCTTACCTACAGGTGGAAAAGATATACAATAAAGAAAAATTATAGCTTTTTTGTTTTTTAATTATTTTTTAAACCTCTAGGAAAAATATTAAGAGACTTCAGCTAGTTGTTGTGTATACTAAGATGCTGTTGTAAAGCTTTGTTTTATAACACTTGGAGTGGCTCGGAGGATTTTAGCAGTATGTGCATTTTTTAATTTGTATGATTCTTAAGGGCTTGGAACTTGTACTAGATTATACCTACAGGCACACTCTAATATTACAAGTAGCCAATTATTTTTGTTTTAATAGAATTTTAAAACTCTCAGAAATACAGCCCCAGAGCACGGGGAATAAGGCGGTTAGAAAATCCTAGAAAACAAATGACTTTAGAATTAAACCCAAGTCGCAATGCAAGTAACACATGGGTAAGAACAACAACAATAATATATTCAAATAACACACTAGCCATTTCATTGAAAAAAGCAAAATTGAAGCATTAATTATTGAAGATCCACATATAAGTTCACTTCTTTAGTCTTCTGCATGGATAGCATGACTAAGCTATAGCTTAGTCCTGTTGTGGGAAAAAAAGCATGTGAGAAAGTAGCAGCCTTCTCAATTAACTTTCCACATCAAATACCCAGCTGAGCAAGTAAAGAATAAGCTTAACTTCTCTGGACTTAGAGATTTCAGTCCATCTGGGTATAAAAGTTCAAGTGGTAAAGTCCTGTGGAGTCAAATCTTTTTTTCTGTTCAAGGCTATGAATCTCTTTCTGCTGACTTTTAGTTTTTGGTGTTTAGTTCAACCTATATAAACAATGATCCATGTACTATTCTTTAGTGGTAGCTTCTGAACATCACAACAGCAAATCCTGGCTGCATCAAATTTTCTCCTTCTGTCGTGATGCACAAAATACTTTTGGGTTTCCAGATTATTGGTTTTCGATTTTGAAGACTTGGTCCTAATCCTTTTAAAACTGGCTTAATCTGTTTGCCAGTTTGGGCCTATGTTAAGTTAGAGTAAATATCCTATTAAATATGCAAAGGTAAACTACCTCCCTATTTTGTTCATTTTAGGTTTGAGTCTTATTTCTTTAAAAGAGTACTGGCTGTCAAACTACGTTCAAGAATGGGTCCCTTTGTGTAGGGATAATGGTAGGGTATACTTTCACTCTGAGTTTTCCCATCAAGAAAGTTTAGAACTTGACCAGCATGTTCCAGTTCCCATTTTTCTGTTACATGCCTTGCCTGATTAAAGCATGTCTGCTCTAACTAGAAGTAAGACATCATATCCAAAACAATCTGTAAACATTTATGGATGTGTAATTACTGTGCAATAAATACAGTCTGACTACATGCCATTGCTGTGTGGTGCTAATATACATAACTCAAAAAGTATTTAATTTTTAACATTCTTATTTACTTGCACTTCTAGAATGAGAAATACTTTTTAAAATTTAAAAATACATGCCAAAATGAAAATACAGACCAATAATAGTCTATTAACTTCTGCATCAATGTCCTAGTTTTCCAACTGATTTGAAATTAAATTTGTATTTAAGATACCAAGCAAATGATATAGTATGAAGAGAGGCCAATTTTTTTCTTAATACAATGTTTACAAAGTCTGTGATATTACTCAGGGGATACATTTACTGGATAAAGCAAGATCTTTCCCTTGTATAAATCAAGTTGCCATCTCTTGTGGCAAATAAAAGCAGATTTTGCTATATCACCGTTTATGGAAATAACCAGGGAAATAGTAAAGAGAAAAAAAGATCTCTTTTTATGGGATAAAAAAATCTTTAAAAATGTACCACAAGATCATTACATTTGAAATAGCTGAAAAAGATACTGGTCATCTGTTACTTGTCTAAGGTATGTGTTGTGGCAGCCAACTCCTTCTGCTTAAAGCCTTATCAAAAAAACAGTGGGAACTTGCACGGTTTTTCTCCATTTAAAGTAATTGATTTTCACATTTGTATCTAATTGCAGGCCATAAACCCCATAGATAATATGGAGACATTATTCTATAATTCTATGGCCAATTTTGACTTTAAAGAAACAAATTGGGGCTTCCACTTACTGCATAAACTCAGAGGCAATGATTTTTCCATTCTTCTTCCTGTAGTCACTTATCTCTGCTAACTGCTAAAAACTCAAGAGTGCCACAATGTTTACTAGTAGTGTTTAAGTCAACCTATGATAAACATGGGCTTGAATTTACATACCGAAGCTCAGAAGACCAGATTATCGAGGGGAAATCTCAAAGCTTCATTTAATTCTGTAGCTTTGACTTGTCCTAAATTCATAACAAGAGTTAGACTGTGTTTCTGACTGTGATTCATGTTTTGCCAGATGGGTACCAGCCATCATCTGCCAAAAGCACAACATGTTTCATCATGAAATACAGTCCACAGTAGCATGTCAGAATGCTTTTGACTGAAAAATAGACAGGTCTATTTCTGAGATTTATGCAAACTTTCCCCTTTGCATTATTTGTAAGTGCTGCAAGAGATCAAATGGATCATTTCCATTTGAATATTTTGAAAGAAATGTTTAGATTAACACCAAGAGATTATTCTGTTTATTGGCATGTATTTTTGTCTCCAAGTAGAAATCTGTGCATACTCACAGGCTGGGAAAGAGATTTCTCTACATTGCATTTGGCTGGTGCTGTTTGTTCTGCAGTATGCAGAAGCTGTTGCCTTCTAGGATTGTTAATCCATGGAACTAAATCATTCACAGGCAAAAAGGTATTTTAGGCATTGCTTTTGTGGTGGCCCAGAGAATGGAACTCACTCTTTTCCTGTGTATTTTTAACAGAACTGTGCAAAGTAATTTAGATAACAAACCTGGCTCAGATTTGTACCTCTCTGTAAGTTCTAGATGTTCTATGCTGCTTCTTCAGCAGCTGCTTTTCTTCGTAACTGGGTTTTGGCAAAGAATGCACATCGGGTTCATATACAGTAAAAAACACTTAGCAATAAACAAACCAAAACCAATGTCTTTGCATTTCTGTTTGTGAACGAAAATCAGAACATAAAGAAGTCTGTTCTTTCAACCAATGAGGCTGTTCAGTAACTTGGAAGACTGTCTTGGATATATCTATACGCAGTCTCTCCCTTGTGGAGCTTTGCATGAAAGCATTTGTCATTTCATTTCACATAATTATACATCAATGAAATATGGAAATGCCAGCAGTTGTTCCATTTTTTTTTGGCACTGCAGATGATTCATAAGGTGCTGCTTTCCTTCAATGTCATTATTAGAAAAAAAAATGTGAGAAGTGAAGTAAAACTTCAGCATTCCAACTGAATTTTAGATTTTCAAAGTTTGCTTAGAAAAGCAATGTAAGGTAGGAATATTTATAGCAACACTGAATACTAAACACATAACTGCTTTTTTTTCCTTACATTTCTTCCCTGATTCTATTTGAGCTCAACCATCAAAACATATATTACAGATTTTCAGAAAAAGTAAATGAGTGGTCATTTTTGGAACACAGAAGTGACAGTACAGATATTTTCACTGTGATTCTCAAAAGCCATGAGATTAAAATTGACTGGAACATTTTCCATAGGTTCTCACATTGGAACAATTATTATCCTATATACTATCCTTTCCGTCTCTCTTTGTGCTTCACTGGGGAAATAAAAATACAGTGTGAACAACCCATAAGAACACCTTTGGAAAATGCTTAGATGGGATGCAACGTTCAAACAGAGCTTCCTGCCTCTTCATTACTCTGCTATCTCTTAATTTGCTATCATTTCTTTTCTGAATGCACAGCTAGAATTTTGTTCTCTGTACGCAAGGCTTGGATTGTGGTGAAGCAACTCCTTTACCTCATAAGTTTTGGTCTCCACTTGAAGATTACTGCATGGTTTTCCAAACTGTGTAGAGAAATGGAAGCAGATTTAGGTTTCTTTTGAACTTGTTTACCAACTGTTCCTGTGTGAAAACTGAACAGCACAAGTGTCTTTTGTCAGGGAGAACTAAAATCTGTTGGTGGTTTAAGGAGAGATTACTCAGAGGTATGTTGTCTAGAAGGTGCCTGGGAGACATTGCAGTTACTTTGATTGGATTTGTTGTTGATCTATTATTATTTTTTGTGATGCTAGTGACCATTATTGCCGTGTGGCAAGCAGTGGTTTAGTGGTCTGGAGCATGAGCCTTATGAGAAGTGGCTGAGGGAGCTAGGGTTGTTTTAGCTTGGAGAAAAGGAAGCTCAGGGGAGACCTTGTCACTCTTGACAACTTCCTGAAAGGAAGTTGAAGTGAGGTGGGAGTCAGTCTTTTTCTGAGAGTAATAAGTGACAGAACAAGAGGAAATGGCCTCAAATTTCACAGGGGAAATTAAGATTGGATATTAGGAAAAATTTCTTTACTGGAAGGGTTGTCAAGATTGGAACAAACTGCCCAAGGTTGAGTCCTTGGAGGTGCTATAAAGATGTGTAGATGTGGTGCTCAGGGACATGGTTTAGTGGGGGACTTGGCAGTGTTAGGTAAGTGGTTGGAATCAATGACCTAAAAGACCTTTTCCAACCTAAACAATTCTATGATTGTATGATTCTAAGCTAAATCAGAGGATGGAAAGGCAGCCAGCAACTATCAGCTTGTGAAACAATGTCAGGGAGCGCCTCCATGGAGACTGGCTAGTATGTGCTTGCTGTCCTGCTCAAAATAGTTTCCATATAGTCATCTGACTGGATATTCCTGCTGCTTTCCACTGCATTAGTCTTCAGATAAAGAGGACTGGCTTGTGATCTTTTTTCATAAGCATGGGTTGGAACGGAATAGTAATAGAAGTTCTGCCAGTGATTCCCTGTAGCCATATAGAAGTGCTTTAAGTTGCTCCCTCTGGAGCATAAAGCACTGGTTTTGACCTGTTGATCTGTCTCTAAACTTTTAATCTTCTCTGTTCCAGAGTCGGCTTTGTTCAGGTAGTGGAAAGGGTTTGTTTGTTTAATGATGTCAGCGGGGTTATCTCCGGACTTGCAATCTACCCAGCTTGTTTCCCTGCACAGCTCTGCATTGCTGCACAAGTATCTTTCCTGCTAACTATCTCTAGGGCAATGACACAAGCTCTTTTTTCGTAGCACCTTCCATAGTTCAATACTCAAGATCAACACCATACTGAATATACAGAACTTTCTTTTTTTTGATGGATGCTATAAAAAAGTGTGAGTCAATACGGAATTGTTTGAGAGAACAATAAATCATTGGTGGAGTTTTTTTTCCCTTAGAAATAAAAACTAAACATCTTCAAAAGTGGTGGAACTTTCTATCATGTCAGAATTATAATTACTGCAACAAAAGGAGGCCCTAGTTACCTCTAATCCATCCTGTGTCTACCAAATGCAATTTGAATTTTAGATGCTGATTCTGGCCATCTGTACTGTGGGCAGAGAAAGATGAGCCTAGGGTTGTATTTCCAGATGACTGAAAGGTGCAAAGTAAACAATATCAAAACCAAAAAAGAAGCCTGGAACTTTGAATGGGCTCCTGGGGTCTGACTCATGATTTCTGCTTGACAGTGGCCTTTTACATTAGTCTAAATATGTGACATAAATATTCATGAGCAATCCTGATGAAACATGCCAAACAACTTTTCAGCTGTGCTTCTAGATTCTCCACCTGGTTTATTAAAGATGCTATTGGTATGCTGGTAAATTGTAGGTTATTTTATCCACTATGATGGATTGAATGCAGTGTTTTAATATATAATAATCACAACATTTTTTTTCTTATACAAGTGTACTTGCCTTCTAAATATCATTCCTTTACAATCTTAGACAATTTCAGTGGGGATTTTTAACAAGAGCTTGATTTTTAAACACATAAAAAAATTTTTAATTCTTTAACAAGACAAAACATAAGACTACTTATGATACATATAAACATCCTGAGACTGTTTCTTAATTGTTTTGGATTTCTACTGTGCAGTGAGATGGACAACAGTTGTTCACTCTTAAAAGGAGTGTTCTTTGGTGGAAAAGGAAATCTTGGTCTTTTTAAGTAATGTGGGTAGATCATTGTGCTTCTCACTTGGTCTCACTTTCAAAGTTCTTTTCATATCTATGTTACCAGAATGCTACTGTACCCTAAACCACTTTATTATGGGGCTGGGTGGCTGTCTGTGCTACATAAATCCTATTTTCTTTGTCAACAGTTAATTGTGCCATTTTTTTTGGATCATATTGGTATTGTGAGCTGATCCTTCTTTAGTGTTGAATCCCAGAAATAACAAGATTTGTTCCTTGGCTTCCTCTCAGTTGCAAAATCTTCTGTATTCTGCTGCTGTTTTTGTAACCTCTGTGTTTCATTTTGCCTGGAATTCATGATTCTGTATTAGAATGTCATAAACAGACTACTTACTTTAAGTTAGCTGAATCTGCTAAACAACATCAAATGACTTGGGGATCATTCATTGTCAAGTACATAATATGTATAATGTTTTTAATTATCATGTATTCCTTGCAGGTACAGCACACAAAGCTGTTTGGATGTTTTCCAGTTTTCTGCAGTTATGGAGAATGTAAGCCCTAATGGAGCTTGGATCTGCTCCTTGCTTCTTTCACACAGTTCACTCTAGCCCCCGGCAACATGCACTGCTCAGAATTATATCTGAACAGAGAATTTCATGTCTTCAAAGTATCTCAGTTCTTTGACTTCAGTTTTGTTACAAGTGAGACTTAAAGCTCCCACTACCTGTGTACTTTGTCAGCTGCAATTTCATCATCCTTTTACAATGAGAGAAGACAGTGTTATCAAGATCACTAATGCTAGGTACAGAAGTGCTGACTAACCAATCTTGGTACTTACCTGGATAATGAAGCTGTTCCTTGGTTTCCACATCCAAATTTCAATCTTCTTTTAACTCTTGACTAATTAAGATTTTAACAACTATGACTCTAAACAGTTTCTAGTTTTAGTTACAATTAAAGACAATCCAAACAGATATTTCCAACTGTCTCACATCAAATCTCAAATTAAACCAAGTAGTGAAGTTTTGACCAAAAAAGGAAAAGGGGAAACATAAGGAGGGGAAAAAAAATATTCAGTTATTATTTTCTGTGAAAATATTATATTAGACTACAAAATAATGAGGTTCAGTTTTGTATGCTTAACTGAAGTGCAGAAAACTGCCATGTTTGATTGCCATTTAATGATTACAGTTAGTGCAAGGGTGTAGGCCAGAGGCCACACAAGAACCAACAACTCCACTTTTCAGAGTAGGTAGCTCCTGGACTGCTTTTGACCCACAAGACAGGAGTGGAATTCAATCCAAATGAATGAAAAATTACATAGATATCACAGTAAATATTTAGCATATTTATGGCTACCTGCTTTGGAAAACAAATCCTTATATTTCTGTCCAAAGCTTTAATGTGTGAGTCTACACTGAAGAATGGTGGCAGTATCCTAAGAGATCTGCTCTTTGTGTTCAAATTCAGATTACCTGACTTCTGAGATGATTTATTAATGGGTTTTGATAGTATCCACAAGGCATTAGGATCACACATTTAATTTAGTGATAGCAATTAGAAGGCAAATGTGTAGGGTTGGTTGGAGAATATGGTGCCTTGCACTGAAAAAAATCCACTTTTAGTTGTTTGTATTTTATTTGACAGTTTTGTGGGGAAGATATGAAGCATCTCTGTGCTGAGACTTGGATTTTACATCAAATCAGATACCAAGTTGCTCTGGCAGATATGGTCTATACATCTTTTAGAAATATTTAAATGGGTGTACTGGTATCCTAAAAGTCAGCTGCAGCAATTTAATCCCTAGAATGGAGACTCTGAAGTAGAAGACAATAAACAGATTTTGGAAGAGAGTGAGCTCTACTTACAGGGGGATGGGAGTTCCAGTGGAGCACAGACCAAGTTAAAGTAAGCTGAAACAGGCAATGCAAATGTGCAACTCCTACAGAACCAAAGTATCTGAAGGAAATTGAGTTTGGATCTATTTTAACTGGAGCTTTCTGCCAATTTCCACTCCTCAGTCAATGGCACAACAACAGTATCTCCTGGATTATAACCATAGGTTTGCACCCCTGTTACTCAGATGATAGATGAGAAGAAGGTGGCAGCTTAGCAAATATTGTTGGGATAGGCATCCCATCAGAGAAAAAAACCAAACAGACAAACCTACCAAAACCTTAGTTTAAATCTACAGCCCTGGCCTGGATTTGCTGGGATCCCAAAAGTCCACATCAGCAAACAAGTAAGCGTCACCTAGTCACAGGAAGACTACGAATGGGAAAACCAATATAGACTCGTTAAGGGAGAAACACCTGGATTGTTATAAAACTGGATAATGAAGTCTCCGGGTGTGGGAGGCATGTCTAAAGGCACAAGGGATGTGCCGGGGCAGTGAGGTCCAAAAGAGCATGCGCCGTCATAGGCAACTCCATTGGCTAAAGAAGGCACATGGTATGTAAGGATAAAAGAGCGCGGATTTTGAAATAAAGCCTCTTTGTCCCACCACCCATGAGGAGCTGTACTTATTCCTTGTTATACAAGGCCTGCGTCTACTACATCCGAGTATCCCCAGTGCCCCTTAATTTGACTATGTCTGGATGTCGCCCTGCCTCTTTACCACCTGCATATCCCTGGAATCACACATAGCAAGACTACTGTGGCCAGATCCTGACAGGTGTCTGGGGCTGCTGCTCTGCACTCACTGTGGCAGGAAAGGGACTGTACAGACTCTTGAAGTCTCCATGGAGAAACCATCATCCCACCCCTTCAGGGCAGTGGGACTCCATCCTGGGCAAGCTGTGACTCTCCTGATCAGTCACTGGGAAGGCTGTAGATCAGGAAGGCCTGGCTGGGGATGCAGCCAGAGTCAGCCCAGAGTCCAAGGCCATCAGTGGAGTCCATGGTTAGGAGGCAGGACCAGGGTTGAGCTCTAGCAAACCAGGAGCAGGTCCAGTGAGAAGGGGCTTGAACACAGCCCCGGTCATGGCAGGGCCATGGGGATAGGCCAGGGAGGCTGGACAGGGACAGGAATGACCACTAACTGTTCTTTGGAAGTATCACTTCTTACTTTTCAGGGAAAAACTGTACTCACTGCTGGAATATGCATTTCTTATTTTGGATTTATTGGTTAAATTCAGTCAAAATATATGCCTGCATAGCAACCAGGAGTAGACAAGTTCTCATCCCCTCAGAATATATTATCCCTCACAAAATATTGAAAGGCTAATGTGGATGCAGTCCTTGTTTGACTGAGCAGCCATGACCTTGCAATACATTAATGTGCTGTGTTTATACCATTATTTTAGCTTTAACTCCTCACATTTGACTTGACTGTCCAGGTTGCTTGTTTGCTTTGTGCTCTGGCTCCCACTGCAATTCTGTCATTGGAGTAATGAAGTAAACTGATTAATGACATTTAAATTAATGTAAGCAATGGATTAATTAAATTAATAAATTTAAATTAATTAGGTTGATCAGTGAAATTTATTCCAGGAACTCAGATTCTGCTGCCTGCTCCATGTCCATGGTACCAGGGCACATTGTGGTGAACTGTCTGATGGGTACCCAGAGGAAGTCCCCTAAGGCAGAGTTGTGATGTGCCAATCATGAAAGACCTCAAGACCCCGTGAGGCGCCTCAAGTGCCTTGTTTAGTATATATTTCTAGACCCTTTTCCCCAGTTACAAGAATCAACAAAGGGCTAAAGAGGCCCTGTTTTTTTTTTTTAATAGTAATGTAAATGTTGATACTACTGATGCCTTGAAGAGATTACTAGTGCAGGTTTATTTGTTGTTGGTATGATGGGATCTATTCAGAGTAGTCCACAATTGTCACCAAGTTTCTGTTTAGACTATAAGTAATTCTTTTGTTGTCAACACAGCTCTAAGGATGTTTAGCGAGTTTGAATAGTACACTGCACGAGTGTAAGGATTACTCCTAAGAGTTGCCATACAGTGGTTGCTAAATGAAAGGTTAATTGTAAACATATTGGGATAGGATCATTCCACATCTGAAAAAATTTAAAATACAAAAGTTTTGCTGATACTTCAATTTTAAAAAAGCTGAGGAATACTAGTAACAAAAAGGTTGATTAACATAAGAGGCTGTATTTTTTCATACTAAAAGTAGTCACTGAATTTGTGCAGGATACAAGGCATTTGTTTGAACATTTTTTTAAGTCCTAATTAGTATTATGTGTATCTACACCCTAACTAAGAATTACGTACACAGAGTAAGCTACAATCCCAATGCTTATGATTCAGAACAGATGAAAAAGATGTTGAAGGCAAAGAAAAGAGGTAAAAAGATAACAGTGTTATATCTACACCACTGGGTCAAGGAAGTTCTAACAGGTTGAAAGTACAGATTGCAAATTTGCCAGTGCAGACTATATATAGATCTAGGCTATACCCTCTGAAGCAGACAAGGACTAATGTGTTCAAACATCTGGGTGTTCAAGTATCCTGCCAATATATTAACACCCTAGGGCATACAGAATCTCTTCAATTTAGGTCCAAGGCGATGGTTTGAAGAGAGGATGGGCATGGGCAGAACTTCATTATCCCTTTAGAGACTCCTGTTTTCCAATGATACAGCTGTAACTGATGCTCACACATGGAATTTGTGAGTCAAGAAGTAATTCCAGATTTCTAAATCCCAGTCCAGAGTCCTGATCTTTTCTCATATAGGTATTTTTACTTGTGTTTAGGTTCTTGTACTCTGCATTCAAGTTGTTATCTTATAAACCTGAGGGATTTCAAAGCACAGTGTAAATATATTCCAGAAAAAATCTTGAAGTATATAGCACAAAACTACAGAATTAAGGGGTTATTTGTTTCCAAGGGATATACAGTATTCATATAGCATCACAGACAAGCCTGGAAAACATCAAGGGACTTGATAGAATACAGAACCTGCCAAAAGCAAGAAACAAAGCAAAGCAGAGAAGATGGTGTGTCCTTCAGAGGCCTGATTACTGAGTCTGTAAGAGAAACAGCATAACTTCTGACACAATTCGAGCAGAAATAAAGGGCATTAAAAGGAGCTGGATGATGTCTTCCCTGAGACCTTTAGAGTAATTAGAGAAAGGAGATGATCAGGAGATGTGTTTACAGATAAAAGACAGCAGGGAGACCTAAGACTTTGGGTATAGGATTAATTACTTGGATATCGATTTAAGTAACAAGTATACAAAAGCTTGCTGCCTTAAAGAAACACATCAGAAACGGTGTAATGTGAGGCAATTGGGGATGCCAAAACATTAAATGAATTACACTACCCAGTATTTTTCAATTATCTTTATTTTTCATGGATCTTGATGGAACTTCATGCATGTTGGATCAGATCTGCCATTTTTTTGCATGGGTCCTGTATTCTTGTACTCTCGAGCTATTGCTCATAATAAATGTTGAATGGTGCACTGAGTGAATGAAGCAGAATTTAATACTCAGTTTTTACTCCTACACTGGTCAAATTCTCTTTCATTTCTTTGTAAGGACAGAATAAACACCTCAATTTTTGTCAGTTATTTGATAAACAGACTCCATGTTTGTACTACAGTGATTTGTATATTGGTTCAGTATACAGAGGGGAAGAAAGCAGTGAATGCTTTTGTTTTAATTCAGTCCCTGCAATTAAGTTAGATATAAACAAAGAATATCTAGGGCACCCGAAAAGAGGTGAGGTAATGACAGAGTGTGTGACATGATGTCCGTGCAGAGGATTTTTGGTGAGAGCAAACTGATAGTTACCAAAGATGCCTTTTGAGAGCCGAACCAATCTACTCTGGGGAAGGAAAATAGAAAAATGCTTGGAGTTATAGCCATGATGAAAACTGTGGAGGTGGATAATGAAGCCTCATACTGTGTCTAAAGTGAAGATTGTATACAGATACTTTGGATGCAAACATCTTGTTTGAAGCAGAGGCAACACTTGGTATTGCTGCTACAGCTTTCTCATGACAAAAAGCTTGTGCTCAAAACATCCTCTCTGTACAACTTTTACTTACAGGTGAGAGAGTTTATGGTTTTTATCTTAAGAGTTCTCATGCTACTTCTATGCTCTTTGATCTGTTATTGCTGCTACTGAACTCTATCTTGTGTAGCCATCATAAACTGCTTCACGAGTGTGTTATTGTGTATTGACTCTTTCCATCAGTGAAATGCTTTTGCTCTGGAGGTGGTTCACTTACCAATAATGCCAACTTCTTCCTGCCTTAACTTGCTTTGAAAAAGAAGCCAGCTTTGACACCATTAATATGTAGCCTTTTCTTATGTTTTATCTGCATTCCAAATAATTGCCCCTTATGGAGTATAATTTAGTCCTAATTGATGAAAAATTTCTGTATACCTTTGAAATCACAAGGAACAAACCCTTGGGAAACTGATTACTGAATAAAATTTGAGTTGCAAGAGCTAGTCTTTGATAGGTCAAGTTTTTAGGTAGGTATGAAATAACAAGGCACTGACTACAAGCACTAAAAGTGGCTTAAGGAGTTCCTGCTTTTGTTAGTGCTCTCATGCAACACTGTACTGTCTCTTCGTTCTGCCAGTACAACTGTTAATGGGGTTACACCTCTGTGCTCTGGATTCAGCCCCTTTCACTAAACAAAAGAGAAAGGCTTATCTTCAAGCTGAATTACTTCAAAACTCGGTTTGTGCTGTGGTTTCCAAGATAGCTCTATAAACAAAACTGAAGAGAAGAAAGGTATAGAAGCCCTTTTAGGTATCTTCACCATCAAAGCTGTAGTTTAAGCATATCCTGTCAAGGAGAAGATTCTGTTGTGTAATCCAGATGCCCTACTAAAGCTTTTGTAGTTTCAAACGTTGCATTACCATGAAGTACCTAATGGGCTATGACACAAAATTGATTTCAGTGAAAATAGCATTTGCTGTTAAGTGTTCATACAGCATTATCACATACTGCTTTTTCTATGAAATCCAAGACAGAATATTTAAAATGAGATTGATGTTAGAAGACTTGCAGGAGAGATGATGCATCTGCAAGAAAATTAACATCCTGGTATGTAATAGTTATATAAGATTGTTTCATCTTAACCTATGCCTTTCCTTACTAATATGGCAATGGATACTGTCTTCCCATGCAGGAGAAAGGGATTAAGACTGCATATAAAATTCTAAGCATTTTCTGACAGAGAAATGAAGTCATGGATTAAAACGTAAACCTCGTTCTTTTACACAATAAAATACAGAAATGCAGCACAGCTTCTGGGTCTTTAAGATCTTCCTCTAGCAAGTACCCTACTTTCATGTGAAGGATGTTCTGTTGTACAGAAAGGCATTAAACCAAAAGGTAGGTGGGCATGGTTCATCGGAGTGGTGGGGGTTTGGGAATGAGGGATTGTGGTGTTCTCTAGGCATTAATATCTGCCTGTGTGGCTGTGTGTGTGTCATCATGTCCTGTAACAATACCCAACGACTGACCCCAGGTTTCTTATGTACCTTGAAAAGAATGTAGTGTGGGTCTTTCAGCAGATCCCTACATCTGTCTCCTCTCATTCTTAATCTTCCTTTCATGCTCTAATCATCTTTGAATCCAAAGGGTTGCATGACTGAGGCTTCTACCACACGCAAACATGTGTGAGAAGGGTAAATGCATAAAGAGAAATATGATCTGAAAGTACCAATATAATAGGGCTGGAAACTGCCTCCCTACCTCAAACTTTGAATAGTTAAGTTGGAAAAGACCTCTAAGATCACCAAATTCAAGCAAGGTCACAAAGTCCAACTTTGCTTAACATTTTTTTCAGTAGCGAAAGAGGTCAGAAAAGATGATGAGAGGAGAAAGTACATATATGCAGGGCTAGATTCAAACCTGGCACAGATAAAATTCACTCTGTAGACCTTGGAGTTGTACCCCAATTTCAGGCAGAAAGAAAACTTATAAATGTCAGTGCAGAGGTTGGTCAGGCACGATGGATTGGAGATGATTCCTATCCACAGCATCACATTTGTGTGTTGAATTAACAAGGCACATGGGGACAACTAAACAAACATAATCTGTGACCTACTCCCTTTAACTGGTACTTCAGTGTGATGAGCTCATTAAGAATAAATCTGCTAACACTTGTTTTGTCTTGGCAGAAGACCAGTGCATGGTGCATGTTGTCATCTCAACAGGAGATCAAGACATAGCCAGCTCTGATATGACCCATTATCTCTAAATAGCAAATTTGTGCAGTTACTTCTATTTCATGAAAACGCTTGATGCACATTAAAGGAAACCTTTTGAACCCAAAGCTTATTCATTTTTTTAGTTCATCAAATTTTAAGGCAGGCTTCTGTACAGCCCAGTTCTCAGCACTGTCCTGACAACTGTCTAATAATTATAGATGTTATTTGTACTGTTCTTTTGGGGCAAAGGCCCAAATCCTGATGCCTATCTTCCCCCTTGGCATTAACAAAATTTGCAGCAATTAGGTCTCAATCTTTTGAAGCTTTGAGAGCCCTTAATTCTGCTGATTATTACAGACTTGGCATCCTGACCAGAAAGGCCACCATGCCAATGGAAATGAGCAGAAGATCTTGGCATAAAACTAGTAATTTTTCCAGATGTCTGTGTACAGTTTTTGATTTTAAATGCAAAACATTTAATATATTCCTTTGACTCAGCAGTAGATTAACAATAATGTTTCAGTTTTTCTTGGGACTGATTTACTTTCATGATAGGCAGTTTGTTTTTTTTTAATTGAAGTCTTAATACAGAGAATTGGTCAGCTTCTGCAGGTGGATATGTGCTTGAGAATAGCCCACGTACTTGGTACCAGGACCTATATGTACTTATGTTTCCTGCTTAAATGTATCCAGCCTCAGCAGTGCCCAGGGATTTCACTAATCAAATGGTAGCAAAGTGTAATGGAGTTAGAAGGACCTAGTAGTGTTCCCATCATTATATCTGGTTATAAGTAGAACTCTCTTTTCTTCTGACTACCAGCTGGTCTAGAAGAACTAGTCTTGAATAATCTCAGTCTCTAAAGAAAAGTGTGAATGTGAGTTGGGACCGCACTCAGTCCTAGATAGTTAATGCTATGTTATGCTAGCTCTGTTATGCTAGTTTCCTGAGAATGATATTGTAAAGGGATAATACGAATGAAATATGTGTTGCCACTACTTCTGGTCAGTTATACTGCCTTTGCATTAGATATTATATTCCATGAGATACTAACCCAGTACATTTTGCTGCTACTACTAAGAGGAACAGACCTTCCCTGATAGAGTAAGCCAATACTCCAGAATGACCTAGACTCTCTGAGACCCAGATACGCATCTTCTAATGACTCTTCTGCAGAGTGCTTTCCTCTGGCACATGGGAGAGCTGTGTGTTCAGTGGCAATGTATTATGATCTTATAAAATTTCAGCATTGAGCTCTTAACATGAATAAAAGGGGTAGCTGAAAGATGTAACATTGGGCCAAGAGCATTTACCATACATTTTGATAGACTTCAAAATGATCAATAAATGATATCAGACTTAGGATAGGCATTTGTGACGGACAGCAGTTAATGCTTTTGAAACAGAAAACACAACAGTTACAGGGTGGAATTGCATGGTCAGGGTTTGTATATCTTCACTGACAAGGCAGGCAAGGCTGATTTTCGACTGGACAGGTGTGAGGGAGTTATCAACAATCACAAGCAGTGGCTGAAATAGGTCAGGGTCAAGAAACTATGTAGAGGATTCACCACCAAAACATCAAGTGGTTCTGTCACGCTTAATCTGAATACTCTGGCATAGGTGTCAGTTAAAGGGAGATTTGTTTATCTGACTGCTCTACAGTTAACTAATACTTTTTCCTTCCCAAATACTTTGCTGATTTGAAAGTTTAAATAAATAAATCCTTTCAATATTAGGTGATATTGCATAGTATATATTGGATTTTACCTTTTCCTAAGAGTGACAGAAAACAAAGTTTGCCATTCACTGCTTCTTACATTTGGTGGGCTTAGTGTTGTGGATATTGCCCTTATCTGGCACCTTGTTCTTTATAGACTCTTTATTTTTCTATATGGTGCCTCACAATATAATGCAAAATATGGGCATTTGCATTAGGTTTATTTTTAGGTGGAAGTTCTGTGATAGATGCATAGCAGAATAGATTATGGGAAAGATCATCATAAAACCTTTTCTAGATAAGGAATTTCAGAGCCTTTACAAGATGAGTTACAAATCAGAGGTGCACTGAAAAACTGTGCTCAAAAAGTGCAAGCAAGCCATTGCCCTTTTTGCATGCAACCCAGCTGCATATGATGTAAGAAGGACTTTTGTGCCGTGGCTGTAATCAGTAGGATTCCACAAAAATCTTTACTACAGCTTAGACAAAAAAACTGTAATAAATGATCTTTGCTATTCACCTTGTCCCTTCTCAAGAGATCCATCTAGAACTCTTAAATGTGGAGTGGATTTACCCTTTCCTGCCCTGTTCAGTCACTTGGTTCTCGTCAGAAAGTCCACCTGGGAAAATTAAAAATACTCAGGATTTTTAAAAAACAGTCAACTGATGACTAGCACCATTTATGGTGAGAAAAGACAAAGAATTTAGGCAGTAGGAGAGGCTTTCTGTTTGTAGGAATAATGGAAAACAAAGCACTGGAAAAATGGCTGGGAAATCTTTAGAGCTGGAAACAGCAGTTAGTTCTGCTTTGAATCAGATCCCTTTTTGAAGTCTCTTCCAGATCTGTTTTCTATCATTATTATCATTTCATCCACCTACATGACACAACCCAGGAGATTTCAGCAAGTCCAAAACTGCTGGAAGAATGAGAGTATTCAATCTGAATCACTGCATTGACACTTTTCTGGCCCTAAGATCAAGCACACAGTCATATCAAGTGATGACCCATATCATTTGTGGCTGAATTTGTTGCTGGGTATGCTGTCAGGGCTGCCTCTTGAGCAAGCCAGAGCCAAGTCCCAGGGCACACCACTCCAGGGTGCATTTGGATGTTATTTCCATAAACTTCAGGCTCTGCCTAGATGAGCAGCTTCCATCTAATCCATCTGCTCCCATAGAGGTATTCCATGGCTGATGGCCATCAGGCCAGATGACACTGAGTACTTTGTTAGAAGAATCCCAAGCATCAGCTGCTGCAAGGGTAGGAGGAATTTCTAAGCACTTTGAGCATAGGCCAGATTTAAGTAGCCTCTAAGACAGCAGAGATGCAAAATGTCAGGGCTGGGCAGTTCTTTGAGACGGGTCAGGTCCGATACCTGCAGATCTGTCATGTATTGGTAGTTAGTCAGTTTGTCTGCATCCAACTTTTCTACACATTAAAGAACAATTCTCCATACAGGGAAGAGATCCCTCATAGTGACTTGAAGATTATTCAGTCAATATTTGATCCAATATTTGTTAACCAAGACAGACTGACCTTCACAGACTTCCTCAATGTCCTCCAGCAAAACCTGGAAATTCTTTCAGTTGTTGTTTTTGAGGTAAAAATTGAATTGCGTCAAAGAGCTTTGGGTTTTTTACTAAAATGAGAAGAAAAAGAAAATCCCTTTTCCATCTTTGCAGTTCAACTTGTTCTATCTGACACCTGATGGAGGACCTTATGTCAGTCTGTGCTTTGGCAAATTTCAAGTTCAATAAACGCATCCTTAACACACCATTTGGTGTAGACTAGATATAGATATAGTCAACACTCTCTTTTTCATACATGGCACCCAGTATGACTTCCAAAGTCACATTTAAAGCTCTAAGGACTATTGATACAACCTTCTGTTTTGACATTAAAATTGAGCCTGAAGGGAAAGTATAAATGTTCTATCTGAAACTGAAAATGTCATGAAATAAAGGGATAACTTAGTGGAAACGTAGCTAAATGTATGTACAACAGAGACTACTAGAGTTTATAAATAAAGCTCCTTGTATTTAGAATAGACCAAAGCAATGATAACAGTAATAAAAAAAATCCCAATCCTTAAGATTTCTACCTGGTTGTTAATATGTAATTCACTCTTTAATTAGAATTCTACTGAATGAGTGATTATTCAGCCCTTAATTCTAAGTGTTTTCAGTATTATTGAAGTAATCAGTTACATTTGTTTTCATGCTTTTAGTTGTTGGAGAAAAACTGAGTTGATTTTTAAATTTTTTAATGCTGTGCACGGCAAAAAGGGATGGAGAATTGAGAGATAAGATCAAATGTTCCCTGGACTTAACCTATAAAAGCTAACGGGAACTATTGATGACTGTGTATGTGGTATTGAAAACTTGATCTAGGGGAGCAGTGTTTTACAGTGTGACAGACAGAGTAATGACCAAATGAAAAAGAGCCTTTCTTTGACTCCTTTTTTGAAGTGGACCTGTCAGGTCTTACACTGTTCACCAGCCACTGCAGTATCCTGCAGACTCCCAGAATCAGGGTCGAGAGGAGTAGCTCCTGGGCACACTTCGCCCCCTGGTTAGCTCTTGTCGTCTCAATTTCTTGTGTGTCCTCTCTTCATTATGTCTCATTATGAAAAAGACACTGATTTTGCAGGATTCAGTCTTGTTACAGATGGGCAGAGACACACAATCCAGTTTTCAAAGCATTAGATTTGTTTCTTTTGAGGTTGGGCCCGTGATACGAGAGGAGGTGGGGTTACTGTGATTGTTTTTCTTTCTGCTAACTATTAATGGGTATGATCAAGGGTCAAGTGTGCTGAGGAAGCACAATGAATCATGTGCTAGCAGAAATTGTGATCATTCATTGAGAGCTGAAGACCAGAGATGCCAACTTATTCAGGCTAAAAAAATTTTCTGTGTTGGAATTGCCAGCATGTTATCAGTCCTGGCAAGTCACCTGTGTGAGATAATTGCATACATCAAATTTGTAGTAATTATTGTTCATCACCTTTTTCAGCCTAGACTAGCCTGCAAAGCCCTTACCTTGAAATTACAGCCTCTAACCAACCTTCTGAAGCCCCTCTCTTCATGCTGACTTTTGACTCTTACATGGTAGTAGTGAGGCTACTGAACCTATCATTTCTAAAGATATGATAGAGGCAAGTTCTGCAGAGATAGTGTATTTTATGAGATCAGTGATGAGGCTGGTAAAAGCAGACAAGCTTTCTGAGCTCCCAGTCCCTTCCTTGGATAGTTAAAAATGGACCTTCTTCAGCCAGGAAGCACTTACTCCCTTCTTTTCCTGACAAGTGCTCTAACAAACTACCTAAACTCCTTCTTCATTGTAGAGTTTTTCCTTTATTATTTGATGGAGGTATTATTGTCTGCCACTGACGGCCTCTTTTCAACTGACATTCTAAAGACTTTCTGCCATCTGTTCCAGACCTTTCTGCTTTGGACTGAGTTTGCATTTGAATTTTTACATTTACATACATACATGTGAAGAAAGCACAATTTATCTTTTTCTTTTGTCTGAATTAAAAAGAACAAGTGATGAAATTCACTTAGACACAAGAAAGTTTTTCTTAGAGAAGTGGTAGACCTCTGGCCTCATTCCACTGCTGCCTAAAGTAGAACTATAGAAAAATCAAAAGCACGTGTACTTTAAAAAGCCATCCAAAATTAAAAGTTTTTCTATTTCTTTTAAGAAATCTTTGTTTTTCCATTTTTTTTCCAAATTGCTAGCACAGCACAATGAATTATCTGTCTATTTATACATTTTATCTCAGCATTTTCATCCCAATTGAGCTGATTCACAAGAGGGGCTTGCATGAATACTCTCAGGTTTTTTTCCTTAGAATTTTTAAAATAATTTTGGTAGGTAGGTGTCTGTTTAAAACTGAATCATCTTCGATGAGTGGTGCTAAATTTACATTTAAAATCTGAAATTTCTCATTTGTGCAGGAATGCACTTCAGTTAGGAAGGACAAGCATTATTATTAATTTTGTCTGGGAGCCACCTCTTTATTTATTCACTTCAGTCTTGGGAGAGTGAGAGGTTTATGATCAAAGTAATAGTATTATTACTGTAGTATGGAGACTCAGAAATGCTACAAATACTTTTATCTGCTAATCAATCTTATTGAGGCTTTAGTACTGCTCAGAATGGAAAACATCATGTTCAAGTTGAACATCATGTGCATGATATTGGTCTTTAGAAGCAGTGGAAGTGAACAGTAGTAGGAAAAGGGCATATGGCAGCATGTTATTCCTAAAGCTGTCTCATGCTGGAAACTCAGTAGGACTCTACAATCATATTCTTTGTCTTCTGGGCTCTCTGAGTTGGCTGGTGATATTTCTCAAGAAGCTCAAGCTGTTATTTCCATTCTGCTTGTTGCAGCCTGAAAAACATTTGGAGTGCAAGCTTAAAAGTAGTAGAAAGGAGACTATGGGTTGCTGGGCACAGATGGCATTGGTAATAAAGCAAAGCAGCTGTCAATATTGTCTCAGAATAAGTTATTAATGATTAGCACTACAGTTTGATATGTTGACAAGACCAAGCTTGCAACTTGGAGTGTGCTAACTTGTGTGCCAAGACAATATGGCTAAAAGCAGAGAAGAGGGGCTATCCTTTAAGGCTTTCTTGATTGCTGACACTCACTCCTTTTTTCAATAGGAGATGCAGTCATTTGGTGCAATGCCTCATATAATGAGCTCGTGTTTGGAAAATGGTAGGAAGAGAAAGCACACAGTAGAAAAATGTCATTCAGTTGGAACGAGCAACTTCTGAAGCATTTTGAACCTTGCCCCTTGCTCATGCTGAGATCAGCATGCATTTGTAAGTATTTTGTTTAAACAAGTCAGTCAAGAATGTTCAGTCACATAATGATGGGCTCTGTCCATAGCTTTTCGTTCTTTTGAAGTACCAAGTGTGGGCTCTTTCCAGAAGCAGGATATTGAACTAGGTGGACCACTGGTGAGACACAGCTAAACTCATGACCTCAATTATTGATTGTATGAGGATGGCTTTTTATTTACCTCTTTCTCACTCAACAATGCTATCTATATTCTACCCAGGAGATCTGTTTACTGCTTAATATTTACTACAACTGGTCTTATTATCTTGAATTCTAACCTCCCATTATACAAATATGATATTGTACTGTACCTGGTTGCAGGCTGAATATCTAAAAGGAGTGATCTGAAAATGAATGTCTCTGTTGCATGCCTGTGACGAGCACCTGCTAGACCGTACTTACTATTAAAGTAAGAAAGTGATAGTGAGGTGACTATATCATATGTCCACCAGAAAAACTGTGAAATAAATGAAAGTGAAAAAGAAAAATACATAATGTTTCAAAAAGGGAGAAAAAAAAATACATTTTAAATTTTTGACCAAGGAGATTTAGTTGAGGTGCTTCATGTATGTGTGTCTTCTCCACTAAGTGCATTTTTGCATTTCTTTCTCTAAAAAGTGTCAAAGGTAAACCAAGCTCTCTTGGACTGGGATATTTTGTTTCATATTTGAAACTGATATTTGTTTCTTTAAGTACGCATGCAAGATTTTACAATGTTAAGTGTGCTTCTCAAAGGGAGATTTAGAAAATAAAACAGTCAATCAAAATTTCTTGCAGTGCTAAATCAAAAGCTGATGAAAAGTCCAATTATATTTTATCAATTCATTTGCCTTTAAACAACCAACCTAGTAAAACTTAGAGGAAGAAGAAATGTTTTCTAATATGTTCTGTATGTCCTCTCTAAACCACTCCACAATTCTGTTCAGAAATCTTTACATCATAGCGTTCTAGGTTTTCGACAAGGACGTCTGAGACTTCCTGGTCAAGATTTCCCTTTCTGATTATTGAGATTTTAGTTGCAGTTCTCCATTCTTTGACATTTCTCCAACTGGAGAGTGTTACCCTTCTAGAAATTCAGGTGGAAAAGGTAGATGCTAAAGAGCTGTTGTGAATAGACCTAGAAGTGAGGGCCTGCTACATCTTTCTCTTGGGAACTTCTTTTATGGGGAGATTTTAGTGCTGCCTCTGCCCATAACACACCAGAACTGTGTAGCAACTACAGCTCTGCCTAATCTCCCTCCTCTGTGACTCTGACCTGGACTCGCTGTTTTGGCTTCCTGGCTTGGCCTTGGACTGCCTCACTGCTGCAGACTTGCTGGGTGGTCACTGTGCTGTGTCTGACTCTGGTCAGTCTCTTGATCAGTGTCTCTTCTAAACTGGAATCACTGCTCTGCATCCTGCCTACTTGCTGGTTGGGACACTGCTGCCATAGTCTGTTATCACACCTGGCTTCTGGCTCACCTTGGCAGCTGGCCCTTGTTGCTCCCTGAAAACTTTTGGGTTCTGAAAGCTGTCCAGATCAGTCAATTTAGGAATGTTACATTTAGCAAATATTGCCTTTTCTGTAGATTATAAGCATGATACCCTGTCACCCTAATAACAGGATGGAACTAGCTCGATTTTCCACATCAGTATGTACTGTATCACCTGCATCTGGAAATGGACCCAGGTAGTGGGCTTAAAACCACAATTTAAAACCATGGCATGCATATGTTAGTAGTCACAGATTTTCATTCTCAGTCTTGTCTTTTGAGGATGCTTTGTCGATTTCTGTTGCAGATCTGGGCTGAAAGGTCAGAGATTTAGTGGTCAGATGAGATGATTGACTTGTGGAGAGTATTATCCTCCTTGTAAATGGGTATTTCTGACTTACTGATTGCCCTGAGAAAGTTTGCTTTATAAGCCGTTGTTTAATTTCATGCACAAAGCTTTTATGATGGCATGTAGTGCACTGAAGGAAGTGGGTTACATTCTGAGTGCACTGTGAGAGGGGGGTAAGGTGAACATACTTTGTGGTGGGTGTGAGAAATACATTGTAAGATTTTGCATTTCTTGCCTAGGCACAGTCTGACCTTATTTGGTGTGTATTGGTGCACAGAAATTTGTTTCTGAGCATCTTTAAAAGGAAGAGCTTTATTTGAAGAGGAGGAAAAAGAATTTGAAAAAGGGATTCATGTTATGACCTTCTTCCAGGATAGTTTATAGTTTGAGGATTGACTTTCTATATATCTTCCCAGATAGGATAGTATAGGACTTATGATATGATTATATCTGTCTGACAAGAAGTTTCTTCAAAGAAGTAATCTATTTGAGAGAGCATGGTTTTGGTTGGTAGGGGTTATCTTTAGGGTGGTGTGTGCATTGTGCACCTCTCTGGACAAGTGCACTCCTGTCCTCAGCATATTCTCTTCTATTATTCTCTGATTCTATTTACTTCCAACATAGTCTATGGTGTTATTTCTTTTTGGTTTTTAAACCTCTTATATTGCCATTTCACAGTTGTTTTGAAGAAGATTGCACTGTCTTCATCAGTGTAGAGAGAATAACTTTCACCTTACTTTGATTATTTATTCCTGAAAACATTAGCTCAGAACTGGTCTGGTTAGTTAGAACTGGTCTGGTTAGTTAGAACTGGTCTGGTTAGTTAGAACACTAGACTGTTCTGTATGCCTTAAAACTTAAAAAATGGACATTTTTTTAGAAATAGAATAATACAGTTCAACAGTAAAATATATACTTATGCAGATGACATAGAAAAGTACCACAAAAAGGTATGAATTAAAAAACTCAGTGAGGTTCTTTCTCTGAGCTGATAGTGGATTTGGGGAAGACATATTTCAAGTTTGACAACTCAAAACACATATATGCAATGCAATTCAAGATGGTTTTGCTGAAACATTAGAACATTAGAAATGTTCTTCAGTAAAAACATGCATTTTCACTTAGAAACTTAGATGGTTGGATAAAAGTTAGATTAGAAAAAAGTGTTCCTGAGTACAGGGTGAATTTCTGTGGGCAACAGGAAAAACGAAATTGTGTTCAAGCCTTATTGCTACTTGCTTCAGATAAAAAATGCCATTCATTCTGATACTTATTGACTTCCTAAAAGATCAGTTTATTTTACACTGAGACTTACGCACATTGTTGTGTTGGAGCTGTTCTACACCGTGGAAAAAAAAATATAAAAAGAAGGGATGAACATCTTCAACATCATTGCTTAGTAGTGAGGGAATTAACCAGAGCTAAACAGGATAACTTGAGGGACAACTGTTCCAAATTAATCATTAAACAGAATGTGGGCAAATGGCTAAAATTATATATTTATCAGCTCAGAGAATCTTAGATTTTCTTTCTGGAGAAAATTTTGAAGATCCACATGACAATATGGACTTATAAGTTTACTTTAAAAATTGTTATGAAATTTTGTGGTGGGGGAAAATGGTGTCTTTTCAGTGAAAGCCAGACAGTGACAAGGACAGCATTCTTCTAACAGTAGGCCCTGTAGCTGGGCCCTAGAGCTTCCTTTCAGCCTTGTTTTTCTATTATTATCTCTTTAATCCTACTGAATTTATCAATTCCTTCCAAATTTCATATTCATACTGTTAGTTGTTCTTTATTATTAATGAGTTTATATATTTCAATATTGACATTGATTGCACTCCTAATTATGTATTACCTTGATGTAGCATTGAATCAAATTCTGAGAGTAAAACAATGTAATTTGGTAAATAAAACTGGGAGATGCTAAACATGGAACTTTATTCATAACAGTTGCAGATTCGGTGTGTTATGAGGTCACCTCTACAATTTACCATGGGCTAAAATTTTTCAGAACAAGTCTTTTGGATTTTTAAATTTGCTTTAGTTGTTCTGCTCCAGCTTTAAGAGTTCAGTATACATTTGCATCTCCCATCCAATCATTAGGTTTATTTGTTAAGATCGAGACATTCTATCTATCAGTGTGACTCTCCAGCATTTGATATTTCCTTTTATTGTGTTCTGCACCACTCTCTTCCTGCCTATGTCCTTTTCTACCATATGCGTAAGAGCAAAATATCACAGTAATTTCCTGCCCTTATTCAGTCAGTTTTTGAATACACTCACTTTTCACATGCTCACATACTTGCATAGCTTTCAGGGAATATCCTAGAGATTGATGTCATGAAGGTACTGCTTTAGAAGGTAAAAAGTTTTAGAAGAAAATTAATGTTAAGTTTGTTAATGCAAGTCTTTGATCCAGATGCGTGTAAGCATTTATTCAACCTGGGAATAAAGATCTCATGTAGCTTATCAGAAGCATTAGTTAGTCAGCAGTTCAGTAAGCCCTAGCTTAACCCCCCGCATGTGTGAATAACCCCAAATGCAAAAATCTATCAAACTACTATGGTACTTCTCTAATTTGTATCTATAGCAAATACTAATACACTCACAGGAAACTACTCAGCCCAATTTAAGGAGCTTGAAAGTTCTGCAGTTATTTACTATGCAAATATTTTTTTAACAGATTCAATAAAGCTGTGACTTCATGGTCATTGCTTTCTGTTAGGTTTTGGTAGTAAACCACTCATTTCCATGTATTTTCTTAGATTTATCTGTGGAGAGGCCCAACTGCCCAACAATACAAAAGGCAGAAAAAGAAATATATTTAACTGGTTAAATAAGTGGAGGAAAGAATCCCACATCTAGATTTCTTATTGACATCAATGTCATATTGCCCACACCAGTGTCTCATCAAGGCAGCCATGTACAAAGTAAAAAAACCCCATGTGCTGGTTTCCATCCAGGAATAGAAGTCAGTGGCAGAAAAGGTAGAGAACACAGATTTCTTAGGTCATTAGCAAAGTTTTATTTTGTATTGTGCAGTTTATAAATGATGTTTGCTGTTTCTGATTGAGCAAGATATTGTTTTGCTAATAACTGCTGAAGATGATCTGCTTAGATCAGAAATAGCAGTGGCCTCAGCACTTAACATTATATTAAAATACAATTTTCCTGGTTTCCTATAAATACATAACGTATTTCTGGTTGTTGCTGTTCTCTATTGGCATGGGATCACTGAAACATGAGCCCATGTGGAGGATGACTGTTGCTCCTCTGGCCTCATCAATACTGCACAGAGCAGTGTCCTACACACTCTGTATTGAGAAGAGATGCTCCAGATGACCCGCTAATACTTGCTGCAGTCACCCTTACACTCAGATTGTGGCTGACTCCTAATACAGGAAAGACAGTGATTCATTGAGTAGATGGACTATTTGAAAAGTCTTGTATTGTTCCTCAGAAGATTCAATAACAGAATGAGGAATTACTGAGAAGTATTGACCTACCCTGTATGAATGGCCTAATTTCCACTTATTTTTCTCCTCAGAAACTAACAGATGCAGTAACAAAAAGTACCACAACAAATGCAACAGATAGGTTGTTGAGGCTGTTGGTCTTTCTTGATACCATAGTCCCTATTCTTTGAGTTGATTCATTTGAAGGAAAACAGCATTGTGTACTGTTCTGGAACCAGATCTCAGAGTCTGTTGTAAAAAATTACTTGCCTGAGCCTTTGTGACAGTAGTAAATATTCATTTTAACTTGCTCGATTCTGATGCACATATAATTTTATACTTTATTTGATTATTTACAGGGTTATAGCGTGAAATAATGTGTCATATTACTAGATTCTTATAAATAATTTATAGAAGGATTACACAGAGTGATAAAATCACAATGATTTTCCCTGCAACTTCATAAAGTTCATACAATTGCCAGGACATGAGAGGACATAAGGTATGTTATACCTGGTGGATTCTACTATAATGTATTTATCTTCACAATACTCCTCTAAATTAATTCAATATTTCTGTAGATATTTTAGAGAACAGTAAAAGATAAAATCAAATGAAGTGAGCACTGAAGTCAATAGACAAGCCAGGGGCATTGGCTTCCCATGTTAAGCCTTTAACTTTCTTGTGTAACTAGGCAATTTCAGATCTCATCAGATTCAGAACCAGTTAGTTATTGAATAATTAGTGAAAAGTTCTATTATTTTTAATTGAATTATGGTCTAATGAATGTAACCTAGAGTTTATTTGATATCAAGATAAATTTTCTACTCTAACATCACAGCTGATTTTAAGATGATCAGTACCTGGGGGGTTATTAGATTAAAATAATCCTCTTTTTCTTCATCTGACTTTCTTTTAAGTCCATAGAAACTTGGTTTCTCCAGGAACATGAGCCCCTTAGATGGGAGGGAGACCACATTTGTTCTCTATACTATTTTTTGAGAACTTACTTTATTAGTTAGGTTTTCTGCAAGATCACTGTTAATTATGTCTGGAGGTAACAATTTGGCAAAGGTTAATGACTTGCCTCATATAGGAAAATTTGCAATTTAGTTCTACTTTTAAATGAAGGTGTTGATTCCTGTGGGCAAAAAACCTTTATATCTCAATTAAACTTTAAATGGAGCATTGCAAAGACAAAGAGATCTGCACAGCATTTGGAATATTTGGACCCTAAACAATTTTCTATGTTACATAATACTGTATGTAGCACTAGGCAGGACAAAGATAGTGTTACATGTCTACCATGATACTGCAAGATAGTTATGAATAATTCTTACTTTGATATGTGGCTTATATATATATTAAAAAAACTAGACGAATTTAAATTTTCCAGTATTTCAGGGGAAGTACACATTAAAGAAAACAAAGCTTTATTATAATGACAAAAGAAACAGCACATCATGTTTGCTTGTACTGAATCTTCATTTTTTCAACAAAATTTCATTTTCATCTGAGCTACTTAAGACTCTATTTACTTTATCAAGCCAAGCATTTGAAACTCATCAGCATGGTATCTGAGCACCAAATAGAGTATTGTGTTCTTGGTTCCAGGAGGGTGATCAGAAAAAGCACGTTTTACATGATGAAATGAGAGCCACCCAGCTTTCCTTTGCCTCATCTTCTATTGTAAATACCTTGATTCTTCTCTTCCTTATTGATTTATTGCCTATATCCTCTCTCCCTTTGACATCCTAAAGGAGAAAATAAAACAAGCAGGTAAAAAAAAGCCAAGAAGGTTCAGTATGTTCCTTTCAACCTGTGCTTCATACACAATTCTTGGTGACCATTTTACATGTATTACCCAACACCAAAGACAGCCAGAGGTTAAATCGCTATTTAAACAGACATTCTAAATGGAAATGAGCTGCAAGTCATTTAAACACACTCACTGCATGCGGATTCCACTCTCATTGTAACAAGGGTGGAGAAGGAGCCTGAAAACAAAACCTGTAAATATTGATTCTTCTGTATACTTGAATGGAAATCTGGTACAAAGATACTTCATTATCTCTTGTCCATCTCTCTCATAATTAATGAAACAGGGTTATATCCTTGCAATATGTGTGTTCACTCTTTCCTCAAAATGCTAATTCCATAGCCCAATAAAGCAGGTTTTTACACTCTTCCTGTCTTGTGTAGTTTTCCTTTGCTTAATTTAATTTTTTACATCTAGTCTGTAAATGAGTCCTTATCCCAATACATTTAGTGTTTATTATTGATGCTCATGTACTGTCTTATCAAATTCAGTTGCCATATGGCTGACAACTCTATGACCAGTACCTGTTACCCTTTCCATCATGGCCATATGGGCCTTTCTTCCACTGCCAGGTTAACATTCAGGTCCTTCTGTTCTTAGTATGCTCACTGTCTGACACTCCCCTGACCTAAGGGATGTTTTTTTTCTTAAAGATGGGGTCCTGAAATAGAACCATCCCCTGAAAACATGCTCTGCATGTCAGAACACAATCTTCTGTCACTGTTATTGCCTCTTTTGTGCCTGCTTTCCAAAAATATTCTAATAGACAAGCTTGCCAGCAGAGATGTTACAGGCATCCTCCTAGGAACAAACATGCCAGGTGTTTGCTGTAGCCTATCAAATCTGAACAGCACAGCTGGAATTTCAAATAGCAAATCCTTACAAATTAGTTGTGGATGAGCCACTAAATTTAACTGGGAAATAAGTTTGAATAGCAAATTAATTCTACAAAATCATGATCTGCTTGTCAAGTCAGAAATGGGGAAAAAAGGAGGACTTGTCATCATATTCTTTGGAGCATTTTTGCCTGTAACTGATTTATAATAAAGCAGTTCCAAGAATCCTTACTCTGATATGAGTTCATTCATCATACCATTATCTTTAAATCAGTCTCTCTCTATGTTTAGTTTTCATCTTTTCCTAGGTTTCCTTTGTTCTTTCAGGTCTTTGTGCTAGTAAGCAGTCCAGGGCTAAGTACTGTATCCTCAATGCAATTTCACTGAAGCAGCAGAGAAAGAAGCTAATAACTCCTTGCTCTATAATGCAAAATTTCTGCATATGTATCCTTTCCTTTCCGACATTCCTGTTTTTCATTTCAGCTGCAGACTGTATTCAGTGGCAGCAAATAAACACAGAGCCTACTATAGGAAAATATATTTCTAAATCATTAGGGGCTCATTTTCAGCTTTTCAGTGAAATTTATTGCGCTTTACCACCTTTAGAATGTAGTTTAGGAACTGTTTTGAAGACTCTCTCATTACTCAGTAGTATAATGAGAAGCTTTCTCAGCCAGTTAGACACTAGGAAAAGATTTGAACAAACATACTAGGAATTTTCATTGCTCTTGAATGCATCTATAAGCTGCCTTTGTTTAGGATATTTTCCAAAGGCACAAATGGAGAAAATGCATACATTTAAATGCAAGTCCATCATCATTGCTGGTTTTATTTAATCAAAAAAAGCTGTGAGTTTCCTAAATCCTTGTTAGATAGAAAGACGAATTTGAATTCAAGTGATACAAATTGATTTTCCAAAGCAGGAGGAATTGAACTAAACATGTTGTGAGGCAAGAAATTACTCCTGTGCTACTCAGTACCGGATAGTCATGGATTTGTTGCATATATGAGAAAAAATGAAGTAATCTGTAAAAATTATAAATTATTGACCATTCACCTAGAACTCCTGCTCCTGTCAAAAAGCCAGGTATAGAGTAGGAGATAAAATTGGAAGGAGAACAAGGTGAAAGCTCTGAGCTACCACCCAGATCTGGGAAAGGATTATGCTGTACTCCTTTCAGTGTGTAGCATTTTTCACAAGTGGTGTTTCTCAGTTTGATGAGACTGGAATGTTTGCTAAAGAGGATGAGTTATAAGGTAGACCAAACTCCTCTCTCTCAGCAATTGTAAATCCAAAATTAAGGGGGCTCTAGTCGAGGAAGTATGGAAAAAGAAGAAGAAATAACAACTCTTTATTAAAAGATATATTTATGTTGGCAAGGACAGTAACAGAACACAAAAAAACAACTAGACGATAGTCCTGTACCCAAAAGTCCCCTTTCAAAGAAAAGAAAAAAAAAGTCTGAATACTTCTCTGTCCTTTAGCACAGTTCTAATCACGGCCGGCAGGGGGCGCTGTTGGATCGCTGGAGGTGCAGGGCCTGCAGTTCTCTATCGTGGCCAGCAGGGGGCGCTGTTGGGCTCTGGCGGTCACCGCACGGGGGGGTGGGGGGGTGTCGGGGGTCTCGGATCACGGGAGAAGCCGAAAAAATGAGGACCCTTCCCCCAATGAAAGAAGAGGAAAAGAAAAGCAGTCCACCCCCACGGAACTCACTGTTGTTCTCAGACGACGGTGTTTCAAGGCTCCTCCCTTTTCTCCCAGTGAGCACAAAACTCTCCGATGAAAACACAGCAGGTTCGGGCTGGAGGCAAAAGCAGCTTGCAAGCAAGCTGAGGACAGTGTTCAGGGCTGACCAGACTGGGAGCCAGAAAAACCAGCCTCAAGGCTTTTTCTCCAAAATGCCCACACACAGATCCTGTCTCCGTTCCAGAGAGAGAGACCCAAAAAACTCTTTTCTCCTTTGTGAGGAGGGCCAGCTACCGAATCAAAATTCCTCCCCCCTCACTCCAGTCTTCGATGGACCATTAGCTAGGAATGTGGCTCTACTGGTTAGATCTTTTGTAAAACTAATTGCCCCCCCTTCCCCATTCCCATTCCAACTCCATCTTTCTTACAGAGGAACAGGGGAAGAAAAAATTCCCCCCTTGGATTTATAACCTATAACATGGTGATACTTGGAATGGTATGAAATTCAGATTCTTTGTACAAGGCACAGGAAAACCTGAATATTTTCAAGTGGATTTTTTTAAGTCTTATTTTCCCTGTTATACTATGGTATAAAATAAATATTATAGCAAATTAGGATCACTTTGACAGATCTAGACAAAGATCTCTTTCTTTCTTAGGAAACAAGTCATAGCATTTTTTTAACTTATCAGTTGTAACACTAACAAATCCTAACTAAACCCACTGAAAATACTGCCTTTAAATGTATCAATGAGTGCACATAAAAACCTGCTAATTATTGATGAAGACTTTTTTCAAGATCTTCAAAAAAAGCATCTCATGGAATTTTTCAACAGTTTAAGTGATTGCAGAACATTCATAAATTTTGTAAAATGCAGCTTTTCTCTATTGCCCTCTCTACCAAAATCCACCAGATAGAGTGAATAAATCTGCATCAGTTATGTGGTATAGTTAATTAGTATAGTATAGAGAACAGTGGTGCACTGCTGATTAACTTGTATTTTAGATACTTAATTTCTTACTTGCAGCTCACCTGAGAAATACATTAATCAATTTGTCTGTATAGACAGGAATGATTTTAAATAAAGATATCAGAGCTACTTCTGTTCCTTCCCACATTTACTAAATTTAGTGTTCCCATCCTTATAGCATCTGTTTGCTATCCAATGTTTTGTGTTTAATATTATAATTTTGTGTTTAGTGTTTTGGTGCAAAATTTATGTTTTCAGATATCAATGTCCAGAATAAAATTAAGGCATCAAAATGAAATTTAAGATCCAACAATGAAGCTCAAGCTTGCAATCCTGAAAACCCCATTCAACCGCCATTTAATTTCACATATCTCTAAACTCTCTAAGTATTTTGCTTCTCAATTACTGAGGCATCTGATGTTGCTCTCTTCATGCTTGAAAAGTACACTGGTCGTGAGGGAAATAAACAGGTTGCAACTAAGTCCATTCAGGCTTTAAGAGGCAGGTGTCACTTTAGCATTTGACTTTGATGGACATTCTCAGGCATGCTTATGTAAACAGAGAGAACAGGAATTCTCAGAGATACAGTTTTCATGTCAAAAGAGAGAAGAGTTAATTTTTGAATGGCTGCCTTTCTGGTGTTTGTTTGATCACAATGAACATCCGGGCCCCAAATGTAATGTTTAGAGAGAGACAGGTACTTAAAATGAAGTTCTGGATTTCCAGTGGGAACCAGAGTTCTAAAAAAAGAAAAACTGGAATGA
Source organism: Pipra filicauda (assembly GCF_003945595.2). NCBI lineage: Eukaryota > Metazoa > Chordata > Aves > Passeriformes > Pipridae > Pipra > Pipra filicauda. Next base: position 2,130,718 of record NW_024104975.1, on the reverse strand, counting down.
CTTTAACACCACTATCCTTCTTTTGGATCTGTCACAAAAATGTTCAAATTCAGGTATTCAGAGAAGCAAAGATAAGTACCTGAACTACTAGCCAACATCTCCTGGAATGAAAAGGTACAGGGTAAATATAGGAGTTTCATCTTCAAGTTTCATCAGACTTCCCTTTAATTTTTGTACCCCAAGTTATTCAGTCACTTAGGTGTTTTTTTTTAGTGCTGCTCACAATTGTTATTTCCAATTTTAGTTTAGATTTCTAAGTGTTTCATCATTAGTGCTTCCAAATTCTGGGAAAAGCTGTATGATTACAAAAGAGGAAGAGAGAGGTAGGGAATTTTCCTGTATAGCCACACAACTTTAATTTTACATACACTGTAAGTCTAGAGCATTCTGAAAAATAGCTAATTATCGCTTTCTCCTCTGTCCTGGTTCCATATCCCTTTCAGTTCCTTTTAAGAGAAGTCATCAGATGGTGCTTGTGCTCCTCAGTGATTGATGTATTTCAAAGTGAAAGGTACAACAGGTACTGTGAGGATGAAGTAAAGGGAAGACAGTCATAATGTGAAACAGCAACTTCAAAGCTTCTAGTATCATCAAAACATCACAGTGCTTTAGCTTTCTATAACTTTAGAAGACTAAATAAAATAATATCAATTTTCTTTCACTGATGCAAAAGGATAAAAATAGCCAAAGGTGAAGCCTGGATGATTTTGAACTTTGGTTCTGAGAGGCACCTAAAAATCTGAATCTTTTAGAGATGGCATCATTGACAACAAGACTGTTTTAGAAGTCACCAGAGTAACATGGCTTAGGAACTGACACAGCTCTGCTTCCAGATGTAGAGACCAACGGAAAAAAAAAAGCAACTTATGAATTGAAAAAATACTTTTCAGTAGTCCAACAGGTTCTTCTAAGAGGCTTTGCTACAACTTTCATTTAGTTACTGTCTGTGGACTGGAGACATCAGACTCTTTAATCCCACCAGAAGACGTAGAATTAGATGCAAGCCTCTAGATTGCTCCACATAGAATCATAGAATAGTTTGAGTTGGAAGGAAGCTTTTAAAGGTTATCTAGTCCAACACACCTGCACTAAACAGGGACATTTAGTCAACTAGACCAGGTCGCTCAGAGTCCTGTCCAACATGACCTTGAATGTTGCCAGGGTTGGGGCACCTGCCACCTTTCTGGGCAACCTGTGTCAGTGTTTCACCGCCCTCATAGTAAAAAAAAATCTTCCTTATATCTAGTCTATGTCTACCCTCTTTTAGTTTAAAACCATTGCACCCTGTCCTATCGCAGCAGGCCCAGATAAAAAGTTTGTCCCTGTCTTCTGTATAGGCCCCCTTCAGGTACTGAAAGGATGCTAAAAGGTCTCTCTGGAGACTTCTTTTCTCCAGGCTGAACAACCCTAACTCTCTCAGTCTTTTCTCATAGGAGAGGAAAGCCCTATGCTAATTTTTGTGCCACTCTTCTGGACCTGCTCGAACAGTTTCATGTCTTTCCTGTGCTGAAGACCCCAGAGCTGGAAGCAGTAGGTCTTAATCTGGTCCTAAGGGAGGCAACAAACTTCCCTAAGAGGAAGGTCTGTCTGAGAGGAATAGAGAGGAAGCGATGCCATAGTTTCTCAGGGCCAGAAAAATATAGTAACAGGCAAAAAAAAGGCACTTAGTTCTTGAGTCACACAAGGCAACACCCACTATCTGATATTAACCTAAAAATGGCAGGGTGCTGAAGGAAGCAAAGAGACTCCTATATATGCTCTCTCTCTCCCTGTGGGAAGGCACATGTCACCAAGACGAATTTTTAAAATGTTTTCTTGAGGTTTGAAGTCTTCACATGTCTATCTGCTACCCTGTACCCTTAAGAACGGAGACATTTTTAGAACAGAAATTCATGGAAAGTGTCTGTTCTAGTGCCTTTTTTTCTAAAAGTAGATATTAAAAAATTCAAATACCTCATTTGGGATTTTCAAATGCAAAGGTTTCCATTTTACTTTTTAAATGCTTATTCCACTCATAAACGCCAATTTTAATTATAGTAAAGTACTAAAAAAAGATAATTTGCAATTACCAAACTGAAATATTTTGGAAGAGAAAATATTTTGTAGTGTCATTATTCTTTCTGCAATCCCTCTTCCTACTAATTTTATGTAAGGCGTAATTACTCTCATCAATGCAGAAAATTTATTGAGTCTAACTTACACATAAGTTCATTTTCCATTACTGTTTGGCAGTCTGGCTAGGTCTTCCATCCAAAACTGCCACTTACAGTAAGACAGTCAAGTGCAGCCCGGTGCAGTGTCTTGCACACATTGAAACCATGAGTAGGGTTCTTCCCTGACATGAGGCAATATGAGCAAGTTCTGATGAATATGTTCCTCCATGAATGTGATGCACAGGTCATGTCTTTTCTATCCAGGTTTGCTCTCTCATTACCTTAATGTAATTCCTTTTGAGAAGAGCGCTCAGAAATGTAAACGGTACCTATTATATGGTCGTCTTTTTCCACTCTTTCCCAGGTAATACCAAACAATTCAGACGCTTGTCATGAATTGCCAATTTAGATTGAAAAATGGGTTGCCCTGCCCTGTAGGTTCTTCCTCCTATTCTCCCATTCTCCTTAACTGCAGGATTACCATCTCAGAACCCTGCCTTATGTGCTGGACAGCTTTACAAAACATAAAAAAGAAAACAGTGGGGGAAACGGGAGATTTTGAAGACTAGCTAACTCCCTTTTCTTCCCTCCCATGCTTTTCCTGCATTTGGATTTGCGTAACAGTCATAGAGCTTTAATCCAACAGTTTTTTCACTGATCTCCTATGATGTAACATGCTAAAGAAGATATATATATGTGCCTGAAAGAGCCAGCCACCTGACTTCCCCTTTTGTCATGGAACCCCAGTTTTCCTTGTGGTAAATTACCACTTTTAATAGTGAATGAGTTTGCAAATAGCCTTCAGAAATTAGTCCATATCAGCAGTTATTAACTGATTTGTGTCCCCAGACACATCTTCCCAAGACCTTTAGCTGGTCTGAAGAGGTTTGGTGCTTTGGTGCTTTTTTTTGCTTGCACAGTGATAAAGAAAGAAGAACCCGAAGGAAGAAAAGTTAGAGCTAAGAGCAGCCAAAAGCCAATCTTCTGTTACTATAGCAAGTGTAATTATGAATGCATACTTAAAATAGTATCTGAATGGTTCCTGAAGCCAGTGGAACATCGAATTGCTATCTAAGTCACAAGCTCTGATCTTCACACAGTCATTGGCTGAATACCATTACTACGGAGTGGCTGTCAAAATTAATTGGTGGTCAGTCTATCTCCTAATAGACAGGCACGTATGGAATCATGGAGTCATTCTCATACATACCCCAGACTTAGCAGGGGAGCTTGGAATTGGCAGACCATGTCTAAACATGGAAATGGGTCCCTAGAAAACTGTAGAATAATAGTGATAAAGTGGATTAGAATTTACACAAGTCCTGCTCTGTCCCCAACCTATTGATTCACTGAGAACTTAAATGCTAGAGAAATGACCAAGCTTGACAAACTGGAATCTTGCTCATTTCTATCAGCCATTCCCTGCAGGAGACAAAATTCCTGCTTCCAAAACTAGATTTTAAGAGCTTATTAGAAATGCGTCAGAACTGATTATTAGACTGAGTACCTCCACTGCTGTCATTCATTTCCTACTAATCAGAGATCAGGGTATGATGAGGGATGTTTATGCTGTACAACTCCGGATTTCCTATGACTATGTTACAGTATTTGGCAAAATAAAGTGCCTTGCTGTTGCTCTGTCCTCTTTGGACTTGTCCCAGGATGCCCTGGTAATTAAAAAGACTTTACAGAATTTCTGACTGTGAATTATTTCTGTGAATACTTGAGTACATACAATCATATTTGCTGGGATCGCTCAGTCTATTCAGCTAATCAGCGCAAGCACATATAGCTCATTAAATAGCTCAAACTTGGCCTCTCTGAATCTGAAAGCTTTGTAAGACTGCAGGCTTTCAAACCTACACAATTTTTACCCTGGACATCCTAAACTGGTGAAGGGTGATCTTTCCAATACCTCCCTCACAGGAGTTTTTTTGCTGTTTGTTCTTAGCTGAATGTTTATTCCATATGGAAGGGGAGAGTTAAAATGTTTGAACGTGCAATTTAACTGCTCTTTAGTCTTGCCATTTAGGCTACCTTCCAGATGCTGGCACAGCAGAAGTATAATTTTTCTCTCAGAATCACTGCGGATAATTTGATGCAACTTGGACAAGAGGGAATTTTCTACAACTTGACTCAAAGATTACATCCCTTGGAGGAGACAGTTAAGGAAGCAAGTTTAGCGTATTGAGAATTAGGAACATTTGGGCACACATCAGATAAACCTGACTCTCTTTTGTATGCTCAGCTTTGAAATCCTAGTTATGAAACACTGTATATTTCTGTCAATAAGGCTTGTAATTCTCAGTGACAAATGGGATAAGATAGCTGCTGCAGTAACACTTGAACTACAAAGCATCCTTCGTACTCCTCACAAATGTCTATAACCCTTAGAGGAAAGTTGTTTCCTTTTAGACCTTTTCAAAACTCCAGTCTCTGCTGCAACAAAATATTTCACACAGGTCTTTCTGTCCCAGCAAAGCTCTCTTAAAATCAATAAGGCTTTGGAACATTGCTTTGCTATCTTTCTGCAAAGGAGGACTCCATTGATTTCGGTGTAACATCTAATTGAGAAACAATGTACTATATACTCTTAAAATGAAGTACTGGTACCTGACAGCATACAAACTTTTGTGATTGCAGAACTCCAGTCACTACAGAATTTAAAGTCTTAATTTGAGCTATACAGGAATCAAGCATAATTCGTAAAAGCTTTGAACAGTTTTACATACATTAAAAGGCTAAATTAGTTTACACAATAATATGATGACTAGGATCTGAGCTGGCCTGTTCTATAGGACTGAAATGGACTATTTGAAGAGTTGCTAACAGTGTACTTGGAGAGACAATGTGCTTAAACTATACTTTTTTAACCTTTGATTCATCGAGACAGCTAACCAGTTCTAATGAAACACTGATGCAGTTCTGACGGTTTGATTTTGGAGTTTTTCTTTTTTAGCTGTATAGAACTGACAAAGATGTTACAATGTATAGTGAAAAAATTGCAGAACATTTATTCCCTGCTATATACCCACATGTCTGTCATCCCATATATATTTATAAGTCTTTGTAAGTGTACTTTCTACCATTACAAACTGTAAATAAAAAACACACCTAGAGAAAACAAATAACTGTCTTAACATCTTCTTCATAGTCATTGTCTATAACTACCCTAATAATGTGTTGTGGGGTTGTTTTTTTTTAATAGACTAGATTGGGCTCAGAGCAGACCCTTTAAAAAAAGAAGGTCAGGTATAATTGAAAGGTACTAATAATTTGCATTAGTGTGTCTGTTCAGCTTCTTTTGAAAGGTAAAATAGGGGTTTTTTTATGTTAAAAAAATACAGAAGTAGTATTAAGCAGTATGTTTTCAGCAAAGGTCAAGACCTGTGAGAGAGGTAATGGAGGCCTGGGAAATGAATTGTAAATAAACAAGGGGTGCTTGGGAGGTGTATAGTTGCAGAAGAAATAACTTAAAAATTGAGAAGCTCTTTCAGTCCTCAGTTAACTTAGTTCAATAGGGTTGTAATGCTCTCAGAGTGGAATCGATACAGTGGTGATTCTAGATTTAAACTGCTGAACTTTTAGAAACTATACACAGTTTTGTTAAAGATAGAATCAAAGACTCCAGCTCTGAAATTCAGCATGCTGCAATATCACTGCAGGCTTGAGCAGACCAAGAGAGCTTAAGCATGAAGAAGTACCTTTGTTCTGTCATGAATTCTAGGTGTCACTACATAAACGACATCTAGAACCTAAAAGTGTTGTGGACAGATGGCTGGTTTGGGTGCCTTGATTCTTTGCATGGTCTCAGAGAAAGTCAGGCACCTCAGAGAACAGTCTAGGTGATGGAGGATAGTTCAGAGTGAATAAGTAGGAAACACTAAATATATGGGTGTGTCTGAAAGGTAAGGGATGGCTATCTGGATTTCTGCTTCATAATTCTTACCTGAGAAGAGGTGCCTACTGTGCTTCTTTTCTCAAAAATAAAACATAGTTTTAACTTCATGTGCTTGCCTTTTCTTTGAACTAATCTAGTGAAGGGAATACGGGGATACAGGCTACTCCAGGAGGCAGCAATGTGGGAAGACACAGCAGGTGCTGCTGACTTGTTGAGAGGAGAAAAGATGACACAATTTTCTGGCCAGAAAGGGTGGGATGGTGACATTTTCTAGCTTCACAGTTAGAAACCTGATCTAGTCTTGTGAAATACAGCCACTGAGTTAAATGTAGAAACAGTATTTTGTTATGTGTGTATGCATTGCCTTCATTTATTTGGCTGAAGATGACTATTACAAATAATTAACAGTGACTGATAGTAGTCCTTCGGTCTTGACAGAGACTGCTTTTAGTTTCTTTTAGCCTGAATTTTGAATTTGGGTGTTTTAAGGCCATTTCAGGAGTTACTAATGCTTGTAGTGTTAACAGAAACATCATGTTTGGATATTATGAGTTTTCAGTTTTAGTGAAGAGACAGAGGTGTTTTGAGACTGTTTAAGCCTTTGCATTTACAACTACTTTTAAACGAATATGTTTTATACGCTGCTTCTGATAATATATGTTGCTAATGTTGTGCCCTCTGGTGCAAGGATTAACCTTTTGTCATCCATTGGAACAAAGCACAAGTTGTAAGTAAAAAACTCCACCCTCAAGAGTGTTATTAGACATTGCCAGATTCAGGTAGAATCTAAAGTGGGACTTCTTTTGCTCTCCTAGTATAAATGAGTGAAAAAGACAGTTTTACTTAAACCACTGTTTTCACTATTAACCAGAAAGCATATCTGAAAGGAAATTTAGTAGAGCAAATCTGAAAACAATAGATGGCTGAGAAGCTCTGCTAGGTTTGACAATAGTCACAGACTGTCTTGAATCCAGAGAATAAACAAGGTTCAATGGGACTTGAAAACACTAGAGGCATGTGTTACCCCTGGGCCCCCTTCAGTGATTTTTTCTTATCTTGGCTTTGTCTGTGCTGCTTGTTCAGATGTCAGGCTCTGCCTATGGATCTGTGTCTGGGTATGTCTAGCACAGTGGAAATGGAGACCTAATCTGGTCTGTGATCTGCCTCATTACAATTAATAAACATCATGATCACTCAGCATCCATGTTATGTGATATAACTAGCTCAAACGTCTTCCCTTTCCTGCATGGGGCAGGTATTTCTCATCTGCTTTCCTTCACCTCCCAGTGTGTTGCCTGCCTTCATATGTGTAGAATGTGTGTACAGGAGAACATTTTCCCCTCTGGAGGCTGCTACTCTATTTATTCAAGAGGGGGAGGCATAAACTGAGCCATTAGTGGAAGAAATAGAGCCTGAGCACACAGCAGCAACCATTTTCTAATGAGCCTATTTGTACTGGGCCAGCGGGTAGCCCTGATGTTGAGTCAAACCTGAGAGTGGATCTGGCAGGCAGCCAGCATTCTCCTGAGAAGAAGCTGAATTATGCATCTTATTTAGTACATTTATTAAAAGCTCTTCTAACATTTCCAGGCAAAAGTCACAAAACAAATGCTAGTATCACATAAGAGCCTTGCAGTCCTGAGCTACATTTAATACATTACAATTCCCTCATAATACTTTTCTGATGTTTGCTGAGCTTCATCTCTCAATGCTGTTTCATAAATTATTATGGTAGAGAGATATGAAAGGGAAGGAATTCTCCCTGAGGCAGAGGTGTGGAGGAAGATGCTTAGCGCCTGTGAAAACTGATATGGATCGTGCTGCCTCCCCAGCAGGCCTGGGTTCAGGCATCACATCAACCTGGCATTTCAGGTTGGGAGTGCCCAGCTCTGTCCTGATTTGGAGCAAAGCCTGCCATTACAGCCATGGTTGCTCTGCAGAAAGGCAGCTGCCGCTTGGGTCAAACAGTGTAGTGACTTCTGTTAATTAATCTGACACACATATGCTGATTGATCTCTGGCAAACACTGTAGGGTTATGCGTGCTCATGTTGAAAATCTCCTTCCCCCCCCCCCCCCCCTTTTTTTTTTTTACAACAAATCCTTCTTGGATTTGAGTTGACAAAAAATACCTCCTGGATAACAGCTTACTTCTCATTTTGTCTTTCATTATCCCCTACAGCCATATTTTGCTTCTCAGCTCCTGTATTCCTCCCTTAGCAGGTGAGGAGTTCCTACAGGTGTTACTGTTTGGCCTTTCATCACAGGAACTGCTCTATGCACCTTTGGCTGAGCAACACTCAGTAAATCTGGATCCTGACAGTGCCTGGGTATAAGTCCTGATCTGAATTTTCATCCCTTTAAAAAACCTTTTGTAACCAACTTGCTGTCTCTAATTTTTACTTTATCCAAATGATCTCTCTAGAAGGGCATATTAAGGTAATGTTCCCTTGAGATGGAAAGTAATCAGCAGACAGCACTTTAAAAATTGCCTCAAAACTCAGAAATGATCCAAATGTAGTAGAAACCACTCCAGAAAAGCTCTCTCCCCTCTGTATAATTGTTAAAAAGTGGGATAAAAAGTATGGCATCACCCTTTGGAGTGGCAAGAATTTGTAGAGAGTAGCATATTACTGCTCATCGAATCATCAGTCTTCTTACATAAAGGCTGGTACTGGTAACCTGCAGACAAATCGACCTTTTGTAGTAGTGTATGTGGAACATATGGGCTTCACGTCTCAGATTCCTATTCCACTTTCTTCCGAATGTGTAATATTCAAGTTTGCTTACTTTTTTTCAATATTTGGTGCCCTGTTCAGTTGATAAGAGTTTAAAGCACAGGGGTATAGGCAGCAAGGGAGAGAGTTAACTGTTAACATTTTATACTTATCATTAGCTTTCCAGCTATCGTAGATGCATCTGATTAGACTGCCAATTGTAGGAACTGCACAATAGTTAAGGTTGAGGACCATATATTATTTAAAGGTCAATTCCTTTAAAAGACACAAGTTTTCAGTTGTCAGACTTAACAACGTGACCTGAGCTGTTCCCATGCTGAATGTCAGCTTGATGCAGATACAGTTTTTGAAAATGTAGTCCTAAATGGCTCTGTGTTTTTGAGAATGACAATGGGGAAAATGAAGTTTAGTTGTTTTAAATGCCATCTTGCTTTGAACAAAGAAGTTAATGTTTGGTTTAATGAGAAAATCTTTGGAAACATGTTTACATATCTTCTACAGATTCTGCATAGAAATTTGCAGCTAAATTCTGTGTCTGCAGTGAAAGTACCTCTGTGAGAGATGATCAGAACCCCATCTATGACTGTAACTTTGAAATGCTGCACTCAATGTCATCTCTAGATGCAAACATTTGAAGAAGCCTGACAGTCAATGAGCACCTGGGAAGTGAGACAATTAAAGTTGTCCATGCAATTAATTTCCTTCAGTTAGATACATTTCAGTACCAAAGTCATGATCTTATAAACACTTCTTTATTGGTAGTAAGGTTTCTGTCTCATTTAGAACACAAAACTGTATATATTTGGAGCTTCTTGGTAAAACCTTGAAGATATGCGGAGGTGGTGGGCAAATGACAGAGGAGATAGCAGAAAAAAAAGTATAGTTTCTTGGTTATTGCAGCTGAATTCTGAGGAAACTGAGGAAGTGGTTCTCTTCATTCAAAGCAAATTACTTACATATGATTAATGAAAATTTGGTTTATTTCACTTTCAGAATGCCTTGATTGAAGACTCAGGAATTTCACAGAAGAGTTGTTGAACGACAAGTTGCAGGAAGGACTATGGAAATTGTATTAGGAGAATATTCACAACTGAATATTGAATAAGCACTAAATGAGGACTCTAGCAAATCAGAGGCAAGAACCATGAAATGCCTTAGACACCTGGATGCCACTTACTGTCCATGCTCACCTTTTAGTTAGTAACTTTGTCAGCCACAGGACTATACTAAACACAGAATTTAGGGTACAATTTATATCCCAGTCTGTCTTCCTTGTGCTACCTCTTTAAATGTTGAATTTGTTTATTAATTCACAAGTGGGGCTATGGAGTTAATTAGGCAGTTCTTAATTTTGGAAGCTCAGTTAAATGATTCACTCTGAATTATTTTGGGTAGTACTCTCACTGTTTAGTTTTAGTGATTATAAAAGTACACTTGTAAGTGTCAGGATGTTTTTAATTCTTGCCTAATTTAGGTTCCCTGGAGGCTAAATATAACTTTTAATAATTTATAAACAGACAAGGCATATGTATAAAGATCACCTAAAAGAAAGTTACTGGGTGTATGAGCTAAGGACTGGTAAGTTTCAATGGGAATATTATTTTTTCTTTTCAAAGCTCCATCTTTGATGGATTTGATTGTTCATGAAAGTAAGCTGAATTAAGCACTTTCTTATTGGACACCTTAGGTGTACCACTTGCTGTGGGCACCACCATGGCTGTGAACATGATGCTACAGGGTGAAAGTGTCCTTTTAGATGTGGGCATTTTTTTGTCATAATAGGTATTAAGGTTTTCAAGGTTGTTTAATTTATCAATAAAGCAAAGAAAAAATTATTATACTCCAGCAAACATTACAATCTATCAGTTATGAGTTCTAGGAGAATTGCTGTGTGTATATGTGCAGCTCTTTGTGACAGTATTGATATAACTTACCCAAAAACCTTAATGATTATTTAATTTGGTTTCCACAGTAATCATGTAAGTTATTAGCGTAGCGTTTGAATTCTACTAGTAGCTTTTTTTCCAAGCCTTGTCTGACTTTTATATGATTACACACTATGTAGACCAGAGTGAAGATCCAGACAAAATGGCAGATAACACCGAGGTAGTTAAATACCAATTTCACAAATTATGTGGGATAGGATATAAATCACAGAATGTGGCTGTCCAGGTTCAATGCTGACATACATGAGTACGCTATTACTTTTTAGGGTTTTAAGGCTGTTGTGGATTGCACTGCTTGCATTCCCAATATTTTTTTTCTCTCACGTTATGTGAGTCAAAGGGACATTTCACATACTAAAGATGGAATCTTTGTGACAGCATGATCATCTGCCTCCTCCAAGTGCTGCAGAGTGGCTCTGCCATGCATTAAATAAAGGACTAGATCTTTCTAATGCCAATGTAACTTTATGGGTGAGGATTATTTGTATTTATAGCATCCATAAAGCAATTTATAGTCCTTCTGCTGCCTGTTATTTTGTGCTTTTGAGCAGAAAGAGTGGACTGCAATGACTTAAAATGCAACTCAAGCATGCTTCAAAGGTTGAAAGGCTTTCCGGGTCACAGGCAATGAATGTGAATAGCAGTAATAACTACCTTTTTTGTTACCTTGTACTTAGAGCTTTGCCTTTGGGCTGCTGATCTCCCTGGGGAGAGCAGATGTTAAGCATGCCTTGGAGCATGCATGTTTTGTAAGTTGCAAATCAGGAAATGGAGGTGCTGAGGTGACACAGGTATCACCTACTGGACAGTGGTGCTTAAAGCAGAACTGAAGTCCCTATTCTGTCTGAAGGTGTTACTCAAATAGTTCTGTTTTAATCTTTGTAAATCTGGAGGAACTAGAAGACTGCTACTCAAAACTAAATTTGAAGCTTAGTGGTTAGTCAAACAGGGGAGTTTGAGGACAAAGGCATTGTATGTTGAAAAAAGGGACAGAATTTTTCTTGTTTAATCTTGCTCCTACCAAAGGAAATGGTGCCTTAACCTGTGCACAGAGAGTTACAATGCCTTCTGAATGTGATGATATGCATAGTTATTCACATACATACAGGGGAAGAAAGATGGGGAGAGAGGCTGAAGGATTACTCTGCACTGATGCAGACTGGCGTTGGTGCGGCCTCGCCTTGAGTACTGCGTGCAGTTTTGGGCACCACAATATAAAAACCACATGAAACTATTAGAGAGTGTCCAAAGGAGGGCCACAAGGATGGTGAACGGTCTGGAGGTGAAGCCTTATGAGAAGCGGCTGAGGTCAACTGGTCTGTTTAGCCTGCAGGAGACTGAGGAGAGACCCCATTGTAGTGTGCAACATCCTTGTGAGGGGAAGCAGAGGGGCAGGAATTGACCTCTTCTCTCTCATGACCAGTGGCAGGACTCAAGGAAATGGCATGAAGTCGAATCAGGGGAGGTTTAGATTGTATATCAGGAAAAAATTTTTCTCCCAGAGTGTGGTTGGGTACTGAAACAGGCCCCCCAGGGAAGCGGTCACAGCACTAAATCTGTCTGAGTTAAGAAGTGTTTGGACAATGCTCTCAGGCACATGGTGTGACTCTTGGGGTGTCCTGTGCAGAGCCAGGAGTGGGGCTCGACAATCCTGGTGGGTTCCTTCCAAGTCAACATTTTCTATGATTCTGTGAGACTGGTGAATGGTAAATTACCACAAAATGATTGTGTGTTGGATTAACAACAGCATGTCCATTCTTGCTTATTAATGTTAGCTAAAAGATACTGTGCCTCTGTAAACATGAAAAGAATAGCATCTGACAGCAAGAATTTAAATACTTTTTCTCATTTTGGCTTCACTGATGTCTCCAGAGGACACATTAATCAAAGGGGGTGGGAAGTATAAGAATAAGACTATAGCATCATTAAACCTTAAAACAAAGTGCCTTAAGCCTATCTATTTTTTTCTCCAGATAGCAGTACTAATCCGTTCACTGAGCTGTGTAACTGAGGCACACTTCAATTTATTTTCTAAACTATAGGAAATTTTGAGAAGACATTGTACACTGCAGTGGTAATTCAAGAACTGAAAAACTGCTACAATAACTTGAATACAGGCAAGTGTCTGTGGTAAAAAAACACAAAATCAAAACTCAACCAAAAACAGAGAGACAACAAGGATGTCTCTTGGCATGCTATCTTTTGTCTCTTGTTGGCCAGGGGTCTTTCATGATGGAAAACACTCTCTTACATATTCTCTGAGGAAGTATACATACTTTGACATCCAGTGGACTATTTTGTCATAACTGTTTTCTTCTTCTTCTATTGTGAGTAGAGAGCTAAACAGGCATTTGTATCTGCTGCCTGAGTCTGCTACAGATAATTTTTCAATTTATATAAATAAATAACCTGCCAAAACTAATTACTTCTCTTCAAATTCTAAATACATTATTTCTCCTTTTCCACCCCCACATCTGTCTTGGTTTAATTATTTTTGCATCAGTTGACATTTCAGGAGCTGGTTTGGTCTAAAAAGGGATATTTGTATGCGTCTTGCTATTTTCATTTAGCTAATTAAGATTGCTGCCTTTTTTCCTGGTATCTGGAGGCAGAAATAGAGCAGATGCTCATATACTGGTGCTCTTGATTTGATGGATAAAGAAATTGTTGTGATCCAACATTACCTACTAAAAAATTCCAGTAGAAACACTCAGACTAGAATTTGCAAAACTGGTGGGTTGATTTTCAAAAATACTCATAAGAATTAGCCTCCCAAATCCCATTTCAGTCCACGGGACTTGTCCTCTATAGTCTCTGATGCATGATTAGTGGTGGAAAAGTTGATTCAGGAATGCATTGCCTGACATTGTTGGTTAACAGTGCAAAATTTAAGTATCAGAAATACCAGAGAACTACTAGCTATGAGGGATTTTGTGGTGGCAGAAAGACCATATTCTTCTTATGATTCATTTCAAACTATTTCTCTCTAAATGAAGCAATTAAATGAGCAGAGAAAGCCAATCTGAATTCAGCATAAATATGATACTTCCGAGTAGGTCCACAGTTGCTGTGGTTGCAAGAATGGATTAAGTTTGCAATTGTACTTTGTGTAGAAAAAATTGTTATCATTGCCTTTTAACCTGCTTCCCGCCTGGTGAGGAAAGGGATGACTTGTATGTCTTAGTCCAGATACTGGGGACAGCAGTTTCCTACAGATATGTTCTAAAATGAGGTGACGAGGATTACTCTGTTCTTGGCCACTGTTGCAGGTAACATTCAGATGATCTTTAAGGACCTGTCCAACCAACCCATTCTATGATTCTCTCCAACTCCCATCTGTCTGGGAGTGATGTGCTTTCCTTACGCATTCTTACCCACCTCACTTCTTACTCAGCCTATCTCCTTCTCTCCAAGGATGTTCTCAGGCTAACAGAAACACTTAGACTTATGGGTCTTTGTTTTTTGTCATACCACTGAAATATATTTGATTTGGTAATGGTAGATGGAACTATATCTTATGCTGTAATTTGCCTAACTGTAAACATTTACTGCTGTAATTTCTTTATTTTCTTGTCTCATTTCAAAAAGAGCTCTTCCAGTCTCATTTTGCTTCACCAAGGTTAGTGTCTTTGACCATCGCAAATGGGGGACACTTAGGGAGGTGAGATCTTATTCAATCACAATTCAACTGAAGTTCTGGAGACAAGACTTTACTTAGTTTTCACACTAAATAACATTCTTCCTGTTTACATGACTGAGAAGAAAACAAATTTCATTATGTGCTTGATATACTAAAATTTTAACTGTGCTTTTGATACCAAAGAATCTAGTCTTTCCTGTGGGAACACTCTAACTGTAACATCTGAAACCCCTGTTTCTCAATGCTTTCTGAGAAGATCCTCAGCATACATCTTTATTGTAATCCAGTTTATCTTTGAAACATGCTAATTAATCCATTTATATTTAAAGGCACTTTTGTAAATACATTTGCTAAGGCACCTTGTAACTTACATAATTTGTTTCAAGCAAAGATTTGTGTTACTCTTTGTCATACAAACAAACATAAATAATTTATCTTTCTCCTATATATTGTAAACAAAAATATGAATAATTTTATCACATACTCTGGTATTTCCCACATGAACAGAAGTGATTTGCTATAGCCCAAGTTAGCCATGAAGTTAAAATCATATATTTTTTTCCTTAGGCTAAATACAGTCTCTTGGACTGTCATTTTCATCTTTAAATAACCTATCTACTTTATCCCTGTAGAAAGTTTGTCTTTTTAATTTTTAAATATTACTCCATTTGATCAGCTGAAGAAGTTCCACTTTTATTTAGGATTTCCCATTCTTTTAGTACCTTTTTTTTTGATGTTAAGTTAGGGCCTATGATAAACTGGGGACACTGACCATAATTATATTGCACAAGGTACTGTATGCCACCTTCAAGTCTTCAATTACCAATCTATTGCTGCAATATTTTGATTGATAGCACAGCAGCAAGAAAACAAATACCAGTTTTAATGAGCTATTTAAAAGTAGATATTTTCCATGGATTCTTTAAAAAAATATAGATAGTGAGCTAAGCTTTTGACAAAACTTGCAGGTTGGTCTTTCATTATGGATTTCGTCATGGACAGATTCACAACAGCAATGAGAATTTTAAGAATCTTGTGACTAAAGTTGTCTTTGTTTTCCTGGCAGCTCTTATGGGCATGCAGTGTATGCAACGAGCATTGAGTGCCCTTCATTATGTGCCGAAGTGGATATGTGACTGTGCCAGGAAACCTGCCCCACTAATAGCTTGTTCCAACAATGGAATAAACAGCTCTACAACAAGTCCTTCAGATAGGTTGTTTCTCCATATTGGATACTCAAGATTTGTCCTTGCTGATTTTGTTGTCCATTATCAGTTCTCTGCTGCCTAAGCATGGTGCAAGGACTTGGCTTTCCATGTTTTGGGACCTAGAAGACTGAACAGAGAAATAGTCACAAGAATCTGTTCGTAACAGCCTAGCAGCTTCCTTACTACAACAACTGTGGCAGCATAGGAAGTAAATTGAAAAATAGGAAAAATTCTGAAGGATATTGGAAGTGGGGCATGCAGCCTACAATGCCTGGCATGATCAAAGTACAGAGAGAGAAATGATGAGAGGGAACTGTTGACTGACTCTGCCACAGTATGGAGAAACTCTACTTCTCAAAGTTCTAATGGCTTAGTACAGCTATAGTTGCAGCATATCAAATTCTACTTTATCTCTCACCTTTCATTGAGGCAGGAATTAAGAATAAACTTTAGAATTTGGCCCTTGATTGATATGATGATTTGGCTGGGATTTGAATTACCATATCTCTGTGCCAGTCCCAAATGTGCCTAAAATATGTTCCAAGGAGAAATGATCCTACTGTTACCTCATCCTGAAGTGCAGTTCTGCTTTTATTTTCCTTGCCATTCAAAAGTATGCATGTTCTTGCTTCAAGGTCTACTCCACAGTTTCCTGGTGTGTGAATTTAAGAACCCATTTACTTCTACTGTGCTTATCCTATATGTCTTGCATGTGACAGGACCCTGGTGCCCAAGCATTTCCAAAATAAACAGAAACTTACAGTACTTACTTCTTTCCACAGTTACGCAAAATTTTGCAGAATCAGGTCCTTTGATACCTGTTTATACACTCCTTGTGCTCTCCTGATGCATTCCAACCAGATGGGTAGATAAGGTCCTCATATTTAGGCTAAATGAATCGTAAATACCCTAAATTTGGATTCTGGAGGTAGTCGCAGTGTCTCACTGGAAGTGTCTGCAAACACGTGATCACCATAAAGCTGAGAACTGCACATCCTGGAAGGATGCAAATGCCACAACAAGATGATATTTCCCTGTCTATAAAAATTCTTTCATTAATGCATAATGCATAATTCCAAAGGGTTTGTCAGACTTCTCAAGACCAGGCAGATGCAACACTGAGAATCATAACAGGCCTCATATATTCTTACGTTTCATGATAGGCATCTGACAGCTGTCGTGGCCCCATTGCTAGAACCAGAAGAGATCATTAATGACTGGGGGCTTATTTCTGGACCCCTCAGTCTCATATTATATATTATACCTTCTTTCTTGTTCCAGTCAACAACAAAAGAAAATAAACAAAAACTGACTGAATGAATCCAAGGGAAAAAACATATTATCCACTATTTTATCCATACTTATCACTTGTGCTGTCCTTGTGCTGAAGAAAGGGCTCATCTACCTCCTCTGTCTTTTTTCAGATTTAGGGTGCAGTGGCAAAACTTACTCTAATTTTTATCAGCTCACCAGGCAGTAACATAATATCTGCTGCTTCTGACTCAGCACTGAGGGCCATAGGCCAAGGAATTGTTTTTTCTCCTGAGTAAACTTTTTTTATGTGACAGCCTGGGAAGGAGAAATGTGATAGCTATCTTGAGGTATGTCTGTGTTAAGCTGATCTTAGTTGTACACAACTGGATACACTTCTTCTGGCAAAAAACAGTTCATCAACAGGTTCCAGTGTTTGAAATTTCATATTGAACAATTAAAAAAAAAATCAGTTATGTCAAAACTTTTGATGTTTATTAATACTGATGATGTTTGCTAGTGTCAAAACTTGAATGTTGACTTTAATTTCAATTGAAAATTAAAAAATACTGTTATTTTTTACGATAAATTGAGATAGTCTTTGAGGTAATTAATCCGATTATGTACCCATGGCCAAATTTGCGATGTTTAAGAGATGAAAGCAGAGAGAAAAGGTCTGTGGTGGTGTCCCTAGGACACATGTAGGCTGGTTATGCTGACAGCATGCTATGCAGGTAGCATATATTTCATTTATGAGGCCGGAGATGGATCTTCTTCCCACCGGTGTGTATCAGGCTGTGTGAGCTTTGAATGTCACCATGTGCATCATGGCAGATAACCAGTATTTTCCTAAATGATGTGGCTGTTGACAATAACTGTGCTGCTCCATGCAGACCCTGCGGTCCCAGAGAGTCTGAAAGGGCACTCAGTGGACTGGCTACAAGGGGAGATAACTGTGAGGGACAGACTGGATGTTGTGATAATCAGTTCTGAATTTTTGTGTGACTTAGGTGCACAGTGTCATTGTCACAGGATCCATGGTGTCCCCTGGTCTGAAAATATGCCTGTGTGCTCACTCTCCCTCCTGTTTCTTAAAGTCAAGTGCAGGAGTCACTAAAGTTCATTACACTTGCCTTCTGCTCAGGAGTCTAGCACAGACCTGGTGGCAAAAACAGTAAGAGAGCAGCATTGAAAAATAGCCTTCATTAGTGATATTTGCCTCTTTGTGCTAGACATAGTTGGAGAGGAAGAGGAGGCACATCTTAAATTAGAGGCCCAGAATGTCAGCTGAATCATGGGTAATGAATGTCAGTTGGCCATAGGAAATAAAACTGTGCTGAGTGGCTCTGAACCATTACTTGCAATCCTGGGTCCACACATGGGACTTTAAGTTGTAACAGGCAGTGTATGCATTAACCCACCAGTAGCTCATCTTCTTGAGTATCCTTGCTACCACCTCATATATATGAAGAGGTTCACTGGTCAAGAACTACTTTCTTATAGATGTCCATGATGATTGTCCTTCATTTCCCTATGACTTTTTTTTTGTTTCATATGATTTCCCCCACCACCAATGCTTTGAGAGAAAGAAGTGTCAGGGTCCTAAGTGCACCACTAGGTCTTTGTTGCCCTGATCAGCCTCACTAGGGACAACTCCTTCTTCTGCCCAGATGTGCCTTCTTCTCCTTGCACCAGGGACTCAGGCCATGGCACCCAGTAGGTGTACCTGTCTTTGATTGTGTTTCCTGCTGTTCCCAAATTGTTTTTTCTAATTTTGTCGGTTGATCTTAGCTTTGACTCACTACCTTGCCTTTATCTGGTGGCTGTTGAACTCCTGATGCTGGAGTTCAAACCTGTTGCAGTTATCACCCCTGCTCTGTTCACCCTGTTTGAGACTGGGGGACTGTGCCCTGCTGGTCATGTTGCTGCACCGTCTGTGGTGTGGTCACCTTCAGAGCACAGCGCTGCTGCTTTTTTGGATATACTCTGCTCTTTCTTTGCAGCCTTTGAATGTATTGACTGCAGAGTGTGCTAAGATGTGGTTATACATGTGCATGGAGACCCGAGACCCTCCTCAGAACTGCTGCAGTACCATCCCACTGCCAGCATTTGAAAAGGATGAGATTTCACCTGCATGAGTTAATCTGAAACTTTTCCTGGCCTGTGCTAGCTCCTGAGCTGTGCTCCAAGTCACTATAATAATACAGGTGATTATCCTTTTCTTGTCACAATTCTTATTTGACAGTCTGGAACTAGTCAGGTAGTGCAAAAGTCTGTTCTTGCTGAGCATCAGTTGATTGCACTTAAGATGACTTTTCACCGCACAGCCCCTCATACAGAGTTCACTGCATAATTTGCTCAATAAAACTCTTACAGAAACAGCATGTTCTTTCAGACTTCAGAGTATTGTGTGGATAAAGTCCAGTAATTGTTGTGAGGGTTTCTTGGACATAACTGTAAGTAACGTAATTTTTGGTTTTTCTTTCATACTTTATCCCCCTTGCTGTGAGGAAACACCTGCTATTTTTCAGCTTGGTTTTCACTACTTCATCTTGAAATCATGGTAACTCAGGTAATGATAAGAAGCCACGAAAAGATCAGAAAGATAAAACCTGAATTCTGACACATATCTTTTTTATTTTTTCAAATAGTATGTTGTATCTGTTTTTCAATTGCAGATTCACACCAAGCCCTGCATCACCTCTGTGCATCCTGCTGCTTCCCATTGTGTTGTACTCAACCATTCCCTCTGCTGTCTTCTTTCAACACGTGCTGGTATTTGTAGTGCTAATCAGCTCATGCAGTGAAATGCAGAATGATTCTGCTAGCCCCAAAGGAGCAGTCAGCTCTTCAAATTTGAGTTTAAGGAATTTCAGACAAATGTGTCATTTTGCCTCAGAGACACTTGAGAGAGCTTTCAAGGCCATTCTTGAGAAGTGTGAAAACAAAAGCAAACGCGAATGTCATGAGGGAGAGGGGTTTGCCTAAGAAAAATATATTCTTGTCTTCCTGTTACTGTGCTGGCTTTCTCTAAATTGAGATCCTAACTGTTAATTAACTTGAAGTGTATTCAGATTAAAAGCTCCTAGTCTTTGTAAAAGGGAGAAAAAAATTCACCAAACTATCTTTTTAATGCAAAAATATAGACTCCAGCTGTCCCAGGGCCAAATATTTTATTTACCATACTGAGACCTATAAAGCTAGAATCTCTTGCACGCGTTTCTCATTTGATGGGAGCTTTGCCAGAGATTCAAGAACATGAAGTTTGTCCCTTGGCTTATCTTTAATATGTGTTAGTTTAGGATGTGTGAAAAAGACTGATGATTTCACAGACCCTGAAGTAGCAGGTTTAATGTCATACAGTGCATGTTGTTTCACTTAACAAATCTATTGAAGTTTCTTAATGTTTCCTCAAAACCTGATTGTAAGGAGCAGTTTTCTTACCTTCCTTACTGTTACCCTGGGTTAGACGAGCTCTTCTGTGTGTGGTTTACCCACACATGATAAACAGATACCACAAATGATAAACAGAACTCAATGGTGATATATTCAGATGATGTGTTCTATTAGAAATAGGATCACGAAATTCCTTTTCACTCATGTCTCCTGTCATAATTTTCACAGAGTCACAAAGGTGAAAAGACAAAATAGTCAGTCTGTAAAATTACCTTATTGAGGCAGTTTGTAAGGACTGGAATGGGGTCTCATTAAATTTATCATGGACATTTTCTTTACCATTTCCAGCTTTGATAAAACAGTCAACTTTATTAAAAATGGCACTTATGTGTTTTGCTCACTTTCTGCATTGTTATGCTTTCTGCTATCACATATCTGCCATATGTGAAACATATTTTGCCCTAGTGAATCCCCTAGTTTGGTAATGGTATATGAAGTTCTTTAGGCTCTCAACTGTCTGTGAATCCACTTCTGTAACTAAATGTTGCTGTATGACTGCCTTTCAGTGACCTATGAAAAGGTGGGTCTTGGTCAGAACCACAACAAGTTGGCTCATATTGGTCACAACAACCACTAAAATGCCATTTAACAGAAAGCCTAGCTGAGAACCTAATGCAAAACAAAAAGGTCAGCTTCTGCTTCACTTCTTATACTCTTTAAAAGCAAAATTCCAATTGCAACGAAAGGTTGCAGAGCCAACCTTTTGTTACTTTGAGGTAAGAGGGGCTGCTGATGAGGCATATTTCTTTGGCTCTACATCAGTCAGGAAATGGTTAAAAAGCAGTTTGGATTTGCAGGATGTACCGTCAAATCTTTATCTGTAAACACATTTTAACAGCTTCTGAAGCCTTCAACTGCTTAAATCTGTGACAAGATGCATTAAATTTGTACTCATGGTTTGGGGATGCTTTATGGAGAACAATGCAGTCTTCTGTTGGATCAAAGCTGGCATGACCAAGAGTGTTCTAGTGAGAGGGAGTTTTGTGTTACTGATGCTTGGAAACTAGACAAAGAAGGAGGTTGCTTGTTTCAAGGGTCATTTTTTTTCAGAGCAGTGAAGGATCAGTGTGTTATTATATCACCAACAGGAGTACGTGAGAATTTTACAAATTTGTTCAATGCTGTAAAGGTGAATTTCTTATTTCCACGGTAAAAGATTATTCCCAATGAGTAACAATGTTGACTGCAAAGTGCTGTTGCCCTTCACACTTGTTTATATGGCAGCTTTTGTTAACTTCCTTGTTCAGCACAGTAAGAAAACTTTCTTTAATAAGCCTTAAACACTGCTAAGAGTTGTCAAAGGATAATAAATAACTGCTGGTAGAAGTATGTAAATATGAAAGTGGAAACTCATTAAAATTTTTGAGGAATATTTATTCAGTTTTTAATGAAATGTCACACCTCAAAAATTAGTCATGCTTTGGGGTCATAGCAAATGGACAAAAGCAAAGAAATTTGTGAAGAAGTTATCATTTATTAAAACATTTCTAGTCTCATACAGCATATTTAAGAAGTGGAGAACTCATGTGAGTGACTAAACCTTTGTTTGTTCTTCCTCAGCCTAAATTTTACTGAGTTCTTCTCTTCGTAAACCTTGGGCTTACTCCCAAGTCCAACAACAAATAAACACACAACTAGCTCGCCCTGGACTGAGCGTAAACAATTCTGTGTGGGATTAAGGAACATAGAGAGTTTCTGAAAAGAAAAGGAAAATAATATTTTTTTTTGGTGTTTGTTCATTAGGAGAAGAAAGGGACAGTTATTGCATGTATACCACCATGTAGCAACCCCAGGCTACCTGAAGAAGAGACATGTCAGCTTCACTACTTGGAAAAAGGTTGGTAGGGGTTCTGCAGGAATCATCTAACCTGTTTAGTATTACAGGCTGCGATATCATGTCACTACCTAGTGAGGCACACATGTGCTGCTGCATTTTCATTGTTTTCCTCACAAGAATGACCTTGAACATGGGAAGGAGGAAATAGATGAATTGCATGCCTTGACTAAATAACACCATTGAATCAGTGACAGTGGAGGGAAAATGAACAGAAGAAGCTTGGCAAAGCAAAGGCTACATCTGCATTGCTGCAGCTCTGGTACAGCCTTTCTGTCTTGCTTATCAATGGCGTGTGTTTTACTCCTTGTACCTTGATGCTAGAAATACACTTTTTCTCTCTTAACTTGTTCTTAAATGCTGTAATCATTCATTGGAGCTCATAGGTGAAAACTACTTCTTAAGAAGCCAATTTTGCATGTTGAGATTCAAGCACTCTGGACTTTTCTGCTAGTGTTCATTTCTTTAAGGTAGACTCTGCTTCACTGAAGTCAGGGTTAGAGGAAGCTTGCAGGTTGGATTTTAAAGAGGGGAATGAATAAGAGGAGACAATGTAGTAAGATCACTTCCCTACTGTGGACCTTAAATAACCATGCTTGCAACAGATAAGCCCAATTTTCTATGCCTTGTTTTCAATGTACTGTTTTCTGTCTTCATGTGCCACTTACAGGTGCTGTATTTCTTCCTTAAAAACTTGTGTAGCTACAGTTTTATGTTGATCCTCTGCCTAGGATATTAAACTGCCTGAGCTTTTTATTTTTGTGTAGAGTGGTTTGATTACTGAAATTTCATTATTGTCAAAATGTCTCACTGTGACACAAACCTCTGTTAGCCCTTTGTCTCCTGATGTGTGTAACAACCTTTATTAGTATTGTAATGTCTTTGATTCCTGTCTCAAATGTAATGGAATTGCCTGCCAGATGCTTGATAGGGCTGCAGAATATCTTTGTATGTTCTCTAGGTGCTGCTGTCCTTATTAAAGTCCTTTCTGGTTGTTCAGAAACTATCAGAGTTCTCTTTCATATTATTGTTTCCCCCTACTGCTTGCAACACCTGAC
Source organism: Pipra filicauda (assembly GCF_003945595.2). Lineage (NCBI taxonomy): Eukaryota > Metazoa > Chordata > Aves > Passeriformes > Pipridae > Pipra > Pipra filicauda. The sequence continues at coordinate 2,107,535 of NW_024104975.1, read as the reverse complement.
TTTTGTTTCTGACAAAAAGTTAGTCTCTTACTTTTCTTCATTTATAGAGTAATCTTTCCACAGTGCCTTCATTTCATTTTATCCTTCTTTTCTGCACTCCCTTCCTGCAATGTGTGCTACATGGATATACTTCAAAACCCCCAGTACTCCCCAGCAAGGTCTGAGCAACTCGATCTTTTATTTCTAGTCCTTAGTTTTTGTTTTGATTTCATTTGTTTTTAAAATCTAGTTAATGAAACTCCATCTACCAAAGTTCTTTATATCTTTTAAAATGAATTCTTTTGTGTTTGTATGTCATTATATACCTACTCGAACCTTGCTGCTGCATGACATCATTTAGAGTATTTACTAGGACTGGATTTCTCTTCTACCTTTTTTTCCTTTCATAGTTTCAGAAGCAGTGACCACTGCTGCACATAGCTATCTAGACCTATGGGCTACCTCTGTTTCTTAGAAAATTTTTGTTCTGAGAACCTACACCTAAAGAAAGCAACACCTTGTCCTGCAGTTGCAGAGGCTTAGGAATGTGAGAAATAGGATTCCGAGAGTCATTATGGGCTTCTATTTGTGCTGTATTCTGCTTCATGATATATGATCAATCATCCTCATGTGTTTTTTTAAGACTTTGTGCAACTTGCTCTATTTTCAGGCAAATCAATCCCTTTTCTGCTGATTGAAAAAACTAGGAGGGCTCCAGTTTAAAAAAACTTAATATTTGCCCAAATGAAGAAATAAAAATCAAGTAAAACAACTGAATGAGCTTGGGAAAACACAATGGTTGCAGGCCACACTCAAATAAGAGGTCAACACTCTGTATGACTACAACAGGCATTCAGCAGCAGCAGCAGCACTTTTCATGTTCCCTTAAACCTGCTTAATCCTTCTGGCTAAGGGATTTAGTAGAAACCATTGCAGAGGTACAAACTGTACTGTTAAGAGTGTTCTCACCACTGCTTCTTGCAAGGGATGCTTAGACTGAGCTTGGCATTCAAAGAGGGTAGAGAGTGGGCAGATAGTTTCTGACCCAGGTAGTTGCTATGTGGCTTTGGAAGAATTACTTCTAGAAGCACGAAAACCCTTGTCATCACTCTGCTTTCTGATATATAGCACTAGTCTGCATTTCTGAGCACAATGCTATTATTTTACAAGAAACTCCAATCATCCTCTCTTTGCTTCCCCAGCCTGGACTAAAAGTGAACAGAAAATCAGTGCTGCTTTTCCATCCATCTGGTATTGGGAGCTGTTAAAGGTACTGTGGAGGGAGATTGGGTGGGGTAAAATAGCACCCTAGGCTGTATCCTTGCAAATGCTTTTTATTGGGCACAAGGATGGGGAGGCCGTAACAATGTTGGTGGCCCACTCTTTGTGATGGTGCCATGGGATCAGCTAGGAAAGCAAAGAACAATAAATCCAGTTGAGGTGCAGTTTCAACACAGTGCTCCAAACAAACAGGCACAATTTTGACACCTTCAAGTGTGTTACATCTCTGTCTCTCTACCTTCTCTTTTTTTTTCTAAATATGAGTGAATATTGATCACCATTTATCTCAGTTAAGAGTCAACAGGAGGTTGACGTCATATAACCCTAACTTCTAAGGAAATCTTCCCAGTCTTTAACCAAATTTTGTGAGCAATCATATTTCCTTTGTGTGCCAATTTGCAACATTTTTAATTTTCTTTGGGAGAAAGGACTAGGTGACAATGTACTCTAAAAAATTAAAAAGCAGGGGAGAAGGGCAGTAAAATAAAGATAAAGATTCAGAGAGGATTATGGCATCAAAATATAGACCAGGTTAAGAGCTAGGCAACATTGTAAAATGTGTCTTCATCTTCAGAAGGAGTAGCTGATAGATCAGATGGAATAATCACTAGAGGACTGGCAGCTGGTGCCAGATGGAAACACTGCACTATGTCCTTTGCAAAATGCTCCAGATTGTAACAGGATCTTTTAAAGGTTCAAGAGTATTTCAATGGTAGATGGGTGCTACGTAACCACTGAGGGGACACTTGCAGTAGTCTGGCCTATATGTTGATTCACAACCTTGTGTGCCCATTAAATGCTGAAGTACATGTGGAGCACAGCTGTTCATTTATCTTTCTTTGACAGGAGTTCAGCATGCAAGCACCAAACCCACTCAGAAACTGAGATCAATGACAGGCAAATGGAGACAGATGGCAGGAAGGTGTCAGGGCTGAATCAAAGCTATGTCTGAGTCAAAGCTGAAGCACTAATTGTAGGTGCATTTTAAGAAAGCATGCAGATTTTAGAGCACTTTGAAGAAGAGATTTTTAATAGAAAAAGGCTTCACAACTTACCCATGACAGGTGCTTCAATATCCCCTTTCTAACCACTAAGATTGTTACTACTTTTTACTGACTAATGCTGAAAAATTTCAGATTACTGTCTTCTTGTCCTCTCCTGCTTTTTGTGGTAGTCATTATACCTCGTTTTTATAGCACTCCAGACTGCAAACCCCAGTCTGAGATGTCTTTGTCCTGACCAAATGCAGGGGAGGAGAAGCACAAAATTTTATGTCTGATCTGCAGCACGAGAGCACAATGATAATCTCAGTCCTGGTGGTTTGTGGCATATGCAGCTGAATTGATAAAGACTCCTTCTGATTTATCACCAAAGTAGCAATGAAAATTCAGCTGACAATACATAGTTTGAATTTCTCTCTGGGTGTTACAAGGGTACTTCTGCAGTAGTTAGTTTCACACCAAATTAAAGTGACTTTGTGAAGACATGTTTAACATGTGAGGCTTTAAAGTGGTTTGTCATTTATGTCTGCTTGAAATCAGTCCCTCTAGTTCATTTCTGCTCTGCGAAGAGATGTCCAAGTGTCCAGACCTCTCACAGCTCCCATGAGGCTTTCTGTCTTGTGCCTCTGGCCATTTCTCAGCTCCAGTGAGATGCTGAACAATATGCACAGCTGCTTTTTCTCTAGAAACCCATAGACCTTTTGCAGCTGATGGGTAAAGCTGTCCTGCTTTGGCTGTAGGATTTTCATATGACAGCTGGGATCATCTTTTACAGCTAAGGAATAATAGAAAGGCATAATGTAGCCTTTCCATCAAGTAATGCCATCCACATGCATGCTTTCTGCAGAAGTTCACCTCTGTAGTGTGATTCCATCCATGTGTTTCATACACTGGCAGTCTTACCATAAAGGATCTATGAATTTTGGTGTCTATTTGAACATTTCTATTTTTGTTATTTGAAGATTGGCTTCAAGATATGGAATAATGTAGAAATCTTCCTTAGAAAGCTTTCTCATCTAGACATGGACAGAGGGGGAAAGTAGGAGAGGTTTGTCTTGGGAGCAAGTAAATCCATGTTTTCAGGGTTGTAAATTGTCTGATTTAAAAAAAAAATATTAAAATTTTTAATACGTGTTCCAACACTGTGGAAGAGGATATATTAAAATATATACACAGGATATTGTATAATTATATCTCTGCCTAGGCTATGTTTCTGCAACAAGTTCAGAACAATTGTCAAAGACATCTACCAATTCCTATCTTAGCAATCTCTCATGCCAGAAATGTCTAGAACTCTTAGGCTTTTAAAAGCTGTGTTCTCATGTGGTATGATAAGTCAGTTGAGTCATACATTTATTTTGATGATATACAATAGGCCTGTGTTTACATTAGACTCACCAGGGAAGTTTCCTAGGAACATCAGTGAGAGTCCTTAATTTGTTGATAGCACACGTCATCATATGAAACATTGAGAATTAGAACTGTTCTCTGGACAGCATGCACAGTTTCAATTACTGACAGCAGAATACTTTGGTTTGACTTTAAAGCATTTTCTCTTTGCCTTTTTTTAATTCTGGAGTCAGCTGGGGTTTTTCTTTATGTTCAACCACAACCTGAATCAAGCTATTCCAGTAATGATTGTCCTAGTTGTGTTGGGTGGATCTCTTCTCCGTGCATTTAGAAAACCCTGGAGACATCCATGCTGTGATTCCTCATAGCCAAAGGCATGCTCTGTTGATAATTGTCTGGTCCTTATAAAGACAGTCTAGCCAACATGAGTTCTGTCACTGGTCTTTTGTACAACCATGGGACACTCACTTTACCTTGTTTACTTCTATTTCCCTAAAATTCCTTCCCATTTTCTTTAGGTTGTAGTATCTTCTAGGCTGGGATTGTTTCTGCAATTGTACAGAAGTTTGTATACTTCCATCTTGTCTTCCCTTTGGCCCTCTAGTGACCTACATTACCAACAGAGTAACCTGGGCAGAGTGTTCCTTGCAAGCTTGTTTTTCTAAACGAGTGTCTCCAGTCTTGTAACACCTCTGGCAGAAACTGTTTGCTGGAGAACCTAAAGCTTTTTACCACCTACTACCTCCCGATCTGATGCAGTCTGTTCAGGAATACATTCAGAGCAGGTAGCTCAGTGCACAGCTGCAGATTAAGCTCTTGGGGGCAGAAGGCCGAGGCAAGAGGCCGTGAACTGGTGCCAACCATTTGCACAACAAAGGCACGGGGACCTGCGGTGCCAGACAGGTGACCAGACGCTGTGGAGCGCATGACCCCGACTTTCTTGTGCATAGAATGCAGGACTAAAAAAAACCAGAGTTTCCTTTGTTTGGGGTCCCTCCTCCGAGGTACTCAGATTGAGCTGTTATTTTGTTGTTGCATCGTGATTAAATTATTTTAAGGATTTAGATATCTGAGACTCTGCTGTGGGAAACCTAAGGTCGAGCTGGTAAGGAAAGCTAGTCTGACCGCTTGAGTGTGGGCTGTTGTAGCTGTGAAGGGAGTTTCCTTAACGCAGTCTGCCCTGCAGTTTATTCTCTTGCTACGGGCGATCTGGAATTCCTAGTGGCCTCTCTTGGACTCACAGGAGAAAACAGTAACAGTCTTTCCTGACACTTTCAGGATATCCACCTTTAAAAAACAAGCTGTGAAACCATTATCAAATTCCTGCTTAAATGGTGTAGCTTCCCATAAGGAGCAAATTCCCAAACCAGATAAATAAGTATGCAGCTTGTGAAGGGGCTCTGTTTCAGCAAATTATTTATGAAAGCATTAATACAGCCCAGCTAACATCTTCACTTGGGCTTATAACTTGCTTTCTGACTGCATAATAATATACATTTTTCTTTCGACGAATCAAACATCTCTGATTCTTTCCCCTTAGGTTGCATTTTCTTTATTAATCCTTTCAGATGTCAGCTGAGCCAGGTTTCCAGGTAGGTACAATGACACAGTGGTGTACTATAGCGAATTCCCCAAGCTCACACTCTGTATCTTCAGTACATTGGATGCAGTGAACCTTGGGGGCCTTTATTTTTATGGCAGCAATAAATTCACCTAGTGAGATGAAGACTTATTTTACAACTGTTCCCTTTGATGATGGTAGCGCTGTATAGTGCAAAGCCAGTGAAACTAGACATGCTTAAATAGTATAAAGTTTGAAATAGGAAAAAAAAGCCAGGCAACTCTGATTGCTGTGGAAAAAAACTGAGTTATTCAGCTGTCCAAAAGCAGTAGAGGAAAGGTGGGTTTTACCATATGACTGCTCTTCGAACTCTGAATCTGTTGAAGGAGAGTAGCAAAGGACACTACTCAAAGCCCCCATAAGCTAAACGTGTATCGTGTATGAGCACCAGTATAGAATTAGGGTTCATTTGAACACTCTCTGTCAAGGATCAAGGCCCATGATTAAAGAAAATGACAAATAAGTAAAAGTGTTTCCCAGCCTGCTTAGCAAAATGTGACATGCAGAGATGAGACCTGAGGTCATGTTTGCTGTCAGAACTCTTTTGTTAATTATCCATTACGGAATTTCCTTGGGCCAGGGTAGATCAAATATAAACCACTTTATTGGCTCAGTCTTGATAAAAATTTCATTTTGTGATCACTTTTTTATCCATAGAGTTAGCTTCAAACAACAAAATTTAAAAGAAAATAAAAAATATAATTCTCTTGTGGTTGAGAATTTTGTTTTCTGATAGAAAAAAAATATGTATCCAATAAGAAACATTTCTATGCTGATAATTAGTTGAACATATTTTTTGACAGATAGGTTATATGCCATGAAAACAGTGAATATGTATGTGTGTCACCTTTCTCTAATTATGGGACTGTCAGTTTGCTGTTGAAAAAATAGAAAGTATGGAAAACAGCAGGGATTAACTAATGGCTGCTTTTAAAGCTCATGGACAGGATGAGTCCGTTTAGAGAAAACTAAGAAGCAAAAGTAATAGGGTTTCAGTCAGTTTACTGTTCAGTCAGGTTTCAGTCCTGTTACAGGCAGGATTCCCTCACACATTTCTTCATTATAAATACTGATTTGAATATTATTCTTGCAAATTGTCTAAATTATACCTGGCAGATTCCATGGGAATGTGGCCCCTTTTGTGCTGGGTCTATGGATATTAAATATCAGAAGAACTCTTCAGATTCCAGGGTCTTTTGTATCACTAAGTGCATTTAAAGGATTTATTGAAAGAGCAAATGGGTCTGGGAAAGGCAGGCAGCTTACATTACTGGAAGCTGTACTGTCCTAAGCTTATTTCTCCCTAGCTTTAACTCTTAACGTAGAAAAGATACTTAATTCTTTTGTCCTTCACTCTGTCTACTGTCAGGTTTGATTTATGTAATGAATGCATGGTATAATATGAATGTGTTAGCAGTGTGTATAACTGAAGAATTACTCCTAAAACTGCAAGCTCTGCTTTTTTAGGTCTGCAGAGAATGAACATAATTGTGGATGCAAATAAGGCATTTTTACAGGCTTTAACTTGGAATACATCTGTAACTGAGATACCAGGACACATACATTGGAATGTTACAAGAACACTGTTTTTAAAGGATTAATTTTCTAGTTTAGACAATGTAGAATATAAATTTTTACCACAATAAGGTTCAAGAGCTGGCAAATTCATCACAGAAAGACCCTAAAAAGCTAGGTCAATTTAGCGTACCCATATATAGCCTGAGATGAGAATTGATTACAAGACATCAGTACTTTCAAAAGTCAGAGCTACTAAATAATAAAGTCCTCTTTAATCTAGCAGGGAAAGACAGGAAGGAAACTAATAGCTGCATGTTTTATCCAGAGAAATTCAAATTAAGAATTGGTGCCTCATTTCTAAAAGTGAGATTGATTAACCAGTGGAACAAATATTAAGGGACATGGAGTTCTTTTTTCTTGAAGCCTTCAAACGAAGACAGGGCATGAAAAACATTTTTAGAAGATATATTTTAGTAAAAAGAAAAAGAATCACCACCTCAATACACAGGTGGTGATAAAATTTAAGGGCATGTATAACACAGAAGGTCAGACAAGAGGATCTGATAGTCCTTTCTGGTGTTGTTAAACGTCTGAGTGAAAGCAGACCAAGGAAGAGAGATGATTTTCAGTATTTTCAAATGCTGAATAAATTGTTAACATTTATCACCCTGCCTGTAATTTCAACTTTATGCTTGGGCAACACAAAAACACAGAATCCAGAACACTCAAACTGCAATTGCATTATATGGATGGCAGACAAGGTTTTATCATCTAGCACTAGACTGCTGTTGTACCCTGGAAAAAATACGTCTGCTCTGGCAAACACTGAACCTAATCTGCTTTATGCAAAATAGAACAAGAAGGAAGAAAATATACACACATAACAGCACTCCCTGTCTGACAAGAAATGTGTTTGTGTCTTACTCAAAGAAATAGAGCTGCCTGCATATTCATGAGGTAGGTACGTTCAGGCCCCTGTAGACACAGAATTTGATTAATGTGCAGTTTGTTCATCACTTGCTGGAAATTGACATTCCCTAGAAATTAAATGTGATCAACCACTATCAGAGGACCCTGCACTTCATATGCATTATTGAGCGAATATACAAGTGGACAGGTCAGGTAGGAAAAGGAATTGTTCAAAGTTATCCAAGGGTATGTAAAGGAGAGGAATGACATGGCATTTCTGGCACTGGGCATTGAAAGATAAGACAAGTGGAAGTTTTAGCAAGTTGTGTCCTTGCAAGGGATGCACATGGGATGGTGGAACAACAGCAGCTTCAGTGATGGATCAATTATACCTGAGCTAGACTTTGGTAAAGTTCAGCACAAGATTACAGGATGAATTCCTCAAAAATGGTCTAATCATATACGGAAGGCAATTTTTATGAGAGAGTACTGTTGAGTTTGTATCACACATAGAACTGATGCAAGAAAGTAAAGAACAGGAAGGTCAGCAGAAGTGAGGCACTCATTTGTATTAAGGCTGAATTTCTAGAAAATCACACATTTATGTGTAAACTGAACTTAATGTGTAATACCTGGGTAAGTACATGCTTAGAAAATAGGGATAGGCTTATGCATGTGTTTTAAATACTGAGAAAAGCCTTAATCTGACAGGTAAAAGATTTAAATACTGGACTGTTTGTGTGAAATAGTGATATTTGGTTATGTCTCCTTTATAAAGCAGACCTTATATAAAACTTGATCTCCTTCAGAGATAAAATGATGCTAGTTGCATTGCTTGTACTTTGCTTATTGAGTTTCAGTGTTTTCTGGGAGAATGCAGTGAATTTTGTCAATGCTGATGATCAGTGAGGGATACCAACAGTTTTAGAGGAGACTTGTCACTTCTACAACAGTATCATTTTCTTTTGCTATTCACCTCCTTCTTAACACTCAGATATTTTTGTGAGTGGTTTCAAGAACTCAGGGGAAAATTGCCTTGTTTTGTTTTTCTTTCTGGTCACAGTGCCATTTTGCTAAAGTATTCATTGGTGTAAGGAGCTTGAAAAGAACTTAGAAGATGAGCAAATGTGTGTCTTTGTATTTTTGTGACTGTTTTAGTCAGGATATCACCCTGTCAGACTAGTTTTAATTTAATGTAGCTGTGTTTATTTACACTGAAATGTTTCTGGCCCAAAGAAGGAACTGTCTCAAATGCACTGGTGCAAATATATCTTTTCATAGCCTGCTCTAAAGAGCATTGGAAAGAGAATGTCATAGCAGGTAGCACTATGTCTTTTAAAATTCACAGTTTAGGTCAGAGGAAGAATTTTATCTTCTATTCAATTTTATAAGGTTTTTCCAATAAGGTCCTTTTCATCTGTGAGTAGTACAAGAGGGATGGAGGGAACCTGGCAGAAAGCTGGAAACTGTTCATCCAGTGATTTCAGATATATTTCTAGAAGCAAGTAAAAATACCACAAAGGGAAATGTAGCCCACTGTTATAAATGTGGTGTACAAAGAGTGACAAAGGGATCACCGTCCAAAGCAAGCAAGACACTTCAGAGCGCAGGCAGCAGGTGACTGTTCAGCATGACAGAACAAATTGGTTTCATAGAGGCAAGATACACAAACCCAAAAAATTAACAGCTCAACTAATTGGAGGCTTACTCAGCATGCAGAACTACAACAGAAAGGAGTTTAATTCCCTGTATTTACAGAGGGCCCACAATACTGGTCTTGAATTTTTAAGAACACATTAATGTCTTAGTGCAGTGCAAAATGTATAGCTGCCTGGGATGAAATTCCCAGTGTATAGGGTAAAATAATTTTAATCCACTCTAAACAAAACAGAACAAAACCTAGTAAGATTATTTCTTTTCTTTCTATCTCTCCACTCTCTTTTTTTCCTACTAAACAGGGAGCATACAATAATAACAAGAAGCATTTAAATCATGCATGTTGTTTTTCCTGTTGTCTCAATCTTCAGTTTATTGGATACATATGGTATGAATGTCAGCAGGTGCATCTGGATGTATTTTTCCCTGAGATTTTGACTATGCTATGTTATAAGGCGTTGTATTCATATGTACACCATGGCCTCTAGATTGCAACCTTTCAAACAAGAGGGCAATCTAATGAACTGCTTTGCAGCCACAGTTCTGCCTTGAGTAGTTATTAATCTGCTGTGCATTCCTGGCCCTCTACTGGGTCTGCATATGTGTTTGTGCAGCCATTCTGTGAACTAGGTTGGGAAACTGGTCCACTTGCAAAAGAGTAACACTAGTAATAGTAAAATGATTATTTGCAACTGGATTATCTATCAGCTGGACCAGATTCCTGCTCTGTCTTGCAACCTGATTACATAAATGTTTTTATCACCATTACCTGTAGGATAATTCAGTGATAAGGAGAAAAGCAGAAGGTGCTGAAGCCAGCTTAAACAACATTGCTATTTGGATGGCAAACCCAATCTAGAAAAGGATATTTGCTGTTACTAGTAATCCTTTATGCAGGTATAGATCTGTCTACAAGAAAACATTTAGCTTTAAACTAAAATATCTAGTATTTAAAAAAAACTAACAAACCTTTCGAAATTCTTTTTGCAGCGTGCTGAGGAAGCTTCATGCTAATACTGCTACATAGTCTTTCGAGCAGATGGGTGACAGCTGAGCTGTGATGGAGCACTGCTCATGGTAGCAGTGTTTTGGCCAGCATTTGCAGATTCAAGAGTGAGAGGTTTGTACAGCTATGTCTCCTCATTGCAGTCAGTGCTGTTGGCAAACTTGTTATCCTTTCCAGCTGAGGACACCTGCTGTAACAGAATCAGACAGGTCTTAGCCACCATGCATTTAAGACAATAACACCTCCTAATGCTGAATATGCCACCTGAGTCACTCCCAGGACATTGTGAGCATCACTATAGTTCACTCTGTTAGTTGGTGTTCTAATGGAACAAATGTAAATGTGTTGGAAATAACATACGGATGGGACAGCAGTGGGTGACCAGTCTGTTGTGAGTGGTGGAAGTCTTCGCAGGATATCTTCAGACATGGTATTTCTGAATCATTGATTCAGTGCTCTTGCTTTCCACATAGCTGAATGGGAATACAGAACCATCACTCTGGAAATTTGGTCTTGCATGCAGACTTGCTGCACAGCTTGCTATGGGAGTCAGATCTCTAAAACACAGCTGATATTGCAGGAACTTGAGCCACAGACAGTTTGGCAAAAGGCTCTGTTACTAGGACATCATTTGTAATTTTGTTCTGAATCTGCCCAGAGATAAAACAATAAATGCAGGAGGAAATGTTTTTTTCAGAGCCCCTTGCAGGGCCATGAGAAGCCAATCAACATGCCAACATCTCTACGGGGGTTCCTCCTCCTTCAGCATATTCACTAATGGTTTAGAGTGCTGTCTGTTGAAGCTACCATGGGGTCTAAGGCCATTGTCCGAGTTGCTTGTCTCATTGCAGCAGACTGAGGTCTACGACATTTAGAATTGGTATGTGGACTAAGAAACGTTCTTGGCTTTCTGTTGTTCAAGGGCAAGGAAAGTGAGGATCAGCACGGCCAAGTCAGATATGGCAACACACTTTCTGAGCCCTTTCTAATAACCAGCGGTGTGAAACAAGGCTGCGTTCTTGCACCCACCCTATTCACAATCTTTTTCAGCATGATACTCCAAAGGGCCACGGCAGACCTCAATGATCAGGACGGTATCTACATTCGATACTGTACTGATGGAAGCCTTTTCAACCTAAGGCGACTGAAGGCCCACACCAAGACCTTAAACCATCTTGTCCGGGAGCTGCTTTATGCTGATGACGCTGCCCTTGTTGCCCACACAGAAGCAGCTCTGCAGCATTTAACATCCTACTTTGCAGACACTGCTGAGCTCTTTGGGCTGGAAGTCAGCTTAAAGAAGACAGAAGTTTTCTATCAGCCTACACCTCAGGAAGTCTTCCATTATCCCCACATCACCATTAGCAAATCAGAGCTCAAATCAGTCCAGCAGTTTAATTACCTAGGTAGCCTCATCTCCTTGGACGGTAAGATTGACGGGAAGATAGACAACAGGTTAGCAAAGGCATATAGTGCTTTCAGAAAACTCCATAAAAGAGTTTGGCAAAATAAACACTTGAAGAAAAGTACAAAGATCAGTGTTTACAGAGCTATAGTGCTGTCTACTCTTTTATATGGTTCTGAATCATGGGTCATTTACTGCCACCACCTGCGACTCCTAGAAGGCTTCCATCAACACTGCCTCCATACAATCCTAAACATCCACTGGTCAGATTATGTGACTAATACATCTGTTCTAGAACAAGCAGCAGTCGCAAGTATTGAGGCCATTTTACTGAGAACACAGCTGCGATGGGCAGGACACATCTCCAGGGTGAAGGACCACCACCTCCCTAAGATCTTGATTTATGGTGAACTTGCCACCGGCTGCCGCAAGAGAGGAACCCTGAAGAGAAGATACAAGGGCTCCCTGAAACAACATCTCAGCCTTGGCCACATTGATCAACATAACTGGTCTACTCTGGCCTCAAATCAGGAGGTCTGGAGACACACTATCTATAAACTGCTACTTCCTTTGAGAACGCACGCAGGATCACTCTTGAGGAGAAAATTCAATGCAAAAAGAATCGTGTCTTGCAGAATATACCACCTAAGGAGTCTTTCTGCTGTGCCTTTTGCAACCGGATGTGCCTATCCCGTATCAGCCTTTTTAGCCACCAGTGCACTTGTAACAGACGCGGGTAGAGCCCTTCCCAAATCTTCGTTCGTGAAGCCCAGCCATGATTCTTCCTTTTAAGTACATGAGATGTATCATTCATCTCCCCTCCCCTGCCCTCCCCTATAAAAACTTATCCTTTTAGTCCTTTTTTTTTCCTTTTAAACTTAAAAATTTGCATGGCAAGTACGTGCTTACCAGATGATTCAGCTTAACAAGAAATGCTGCTGGAGGCTGTGGTGAAAACTCAAGCTTTGGTAATATTACAAATCTTGATTTCTTGTGACATATTTGGGTTCAGGCATTTCAAACACACCTCTAAGTAGCAGGATAAGATGAGAACCAAGGTAGCAGCTTGGTCTTGTACATTAGTACATACAAAATGAATTGAATAGGCTTGGACTGTTGAAACCTCACATTCAAATCCTACATGGTTGAGAAAATTTTCACAGCTTGAAAATATCTGACTCTTGTGTGGCAGGTTTGCGCAGCTGCAAAAGCATCAGGTTCCATGTCCATGGAGGAGGGGATCAGGTTATTTTGTATTGAAACTGTAGTATACGGCCTATATTAATTTTCTCATTTTATTTGCGTGAATAATTAATGCTTTCATTTTCATATATTCACATTAGTAAATTAGAATACCTTATTCCAATATAATAATTTCCAGCAAAACAAGTATTCTGCAGGGATTTGCATAGCAGTAATTTCCTACTTGGGTTGTTATAAATATTTACAAACTGCGTGTAGGTGGATCTCTGTATGGTTAAAGATTTCACCTAAACCTTTCATTGGAATAATTTTCTAGCAATTCTTTGACTCATTTGTTATACCCTAAGTTTTGTTTCTGTTAGACAATTGCAATGGTAGCTTAATCGTAAAAATAGCAAAATCTCTTAAAACAGCAGGTTTTGTTAGATGGTATTAGTAACACTATTGCTTGTATTTGGTATTAGTGCTGGCAACGTTCATTTGAACATCTCAGAGCACTTAAAGAGTGTCTGCTGATGCAGGATATCCACTTCCACAGCAAAGTATCTTTTCTATTAATGTAAATTCTCATCTTGAGTTTTAAGCTAACTTTGTTTTTGCAGTTGAAGCATGGGAATTAAGCGATTTAGCCTAAGGAACAGGAGCCCAGAATATAATACAGGACTCTTGATTTGAGGCAGGGAACAGAAGGTCTTTAATGCCTCTTCTGATGTGAAATATTGCAGTACAGAAAAGGAGTTTGGATGGTCACAGAAGGTCAGACTGTGACCCTTTCCTGTCATCCCATGAAAGGGGAAATCGCTTTCATTTTACAGATTTCTCAAAAGCAAAGACAAGATCCAGTTGAAACCTTAGACATAACAGAACACTGCTTTTGCCTTTCTGTAGGAGCTGCTGTAACATTTCTAACAGCTCTGAAGTTTGACTGTGATTTGAGAATTAGTTCCATTAAAAAATGTCATATTCATAGGTCATTCAATGCTAATGCTGTACAGTCAACTACTGTATATATTCTAGTGTTTTATCTAGGCTAGTTTTGAATATCACAAAGGAAGCAATCATATAAATAAACCAATATTAATTGGGTGACATTTAAAGCAATGACCTTCAAAAGATGATTCACCAGGATTATTTTTGTTTATGCTTGGAGTAGGAATTGCAGATCAGGATTCCTGGCTTCTTTCATGGCTTAGGCACTGGTACACCACTGCCTGCCAACTTGTGATAGTGTCCAACGGACAGTACATTTGCACATATACATTTATGTATTCTGCAAAGGCTGAGTTGCTGGTACTGTTTGTTAAATGTCTGCAGATATGTAGTCCTTTTAACATGGCAAATATTCATCTTATTTGAGGTTTTGGCAAAAACACAAAGAAATGTTTCATTAGAACCTTAGCAAAATACTAGATGAAAACCCAGTAGTTTTAGCTTGCCTGAAACATTTAAAAAGTATTTTTCATATTAATAATTTACTAATAATTAGAAACAATTTTGTGAGCTTTTAATCTAATCATATATAACTGAAAAGAATGAATTTGTACTTGAGTTAATAGCTGAAACACTCATTAACTTGTTAGAGCAAAGTTATATCAATTTCAGGTGAAATAAACACAGTGGTGATAGGCAGTTGCAAGAGGCTTTTCACTTTTTTCAAATCAGTACTGACGTAATTACTCTGGAATAAACACGTGCTCACACTTGAATTCTCATTTACTCCAAAATAAAAGAACAAAGTCACTGAGATGCTTTATGACTCTGTATTTGTGATATCAAACTTTTTTTAGTCAAAGCAATGATAAAAATTTTGATATAGTTTCTTTCTTCTTTGGTGCTGTTGTCTTTTTCTTAAATGGCTGCACTGTCTTAACACAATGATATCATTTAGACAAAAGAGAGTATTGTATATATTACAATTTTTGTAAAAATGCATAAATTTAAAATTTTCTATAGTTCTAGAATAACTACAGGTAGCTGGTGAATATTTAATGATTGCAGATAAGTCGTCTTATGTGTAAAACACTTTTTTAATCAATATATACAGCATAGCAGAATTATTACAGGTTTAAATCTCTGATTCTTCAGTGAATAGAACTGCAACCTCCCATTGTGGTACTACATAGTTTGTGACCCAATTTTATGTACTTTAATATTCTTTGTTCCTCTAAGTTTGTTTACTGCCCTGAGTAAAATTATATGATCCATAGAACAGATTAGGGAAGAGAAAGCTCAATAATGGAAGTTTTGTGTAACTGCTATCTGAAGACATTATGATAGAGCTGAGATGATTTGAGGAAGCCTATGAACCTCTTATAAATTCTGGTAGATTTTGTGTAGTCATTTATAAAAATATACCATTGAGTTTTTCTGTAAGGATATGCAATCATTCTTTGGTGGAGAGCCCAAAACATCTCTGCCAGTCAGAGACAAAAAGTCCTATTAACTCAGTGACTGAAAAATAAGCATACTGGGGAGCTGAAAGCTCCCCAGTGAAGCAGATAGAAAATTACCAGGAACGACATGAGGGAACATCTAAGCATGAAGGGATAATCATGAAGGTTGGGCAAGAAGTCAGACCAGGTTACATATAGAATCATCATAGAACGGCTTGCATTGGAAGGGGACCTTAAAGATAATTTAGTTCCAACCCCCTTGCCTTGGTCAGGGACACCTTCAGTTAGACCAGGCTGGTGAAAGCCCCATCCAACCTGGACTTGAACACTCCAGACACGGGCCATCCACAACTTCTCTGGACAACCTGTTCCAGTGCCTGACTATCCTCACAGTAAAGAATTCTTTCCTAATATCTAATCTAAACCTTTCAGTTTGAAGCCATTCCCCCTTATCCTGTCACTATATGCCCTTGTAAAATGTTCCTCTCCGTTTTTCTTGTAGACTCCCTTTGGGTACAGGAAGGCCACAGTCAGGTCACCCTGAAGCCTTCTCTTCTCCAGGCTGAACAATCTCAATTCTCTCAGCTTTTCCTTATAGGAGAGGTGCTCCATCCCTCTTAACAACTTGGTGGCCCTCCTCTGGACTCACTCCAACAGGTCAATGTTCTTCCTGTGTTGGAGACAGAGTTTTTTCCAATCTGGGCTTGAAAACTGCCGTGGACAGAGACTAAAGAACATTTCTGAGCAGTGCTTGACTGCCCTCTTGGTGAAAAAATACATTTTTAAGACCACTGAATGCTACTATATTAGTGAAACAAAAAAGTCCATGAAAGGTTGTTTTCTCAAGCAGTAACTTTATTATTGTTTTTAATCTCTTATTGGTACATGCTGCACCAGTACATCTCCATACACTGACACACAACTCTGTGAATTCAAAGCATCCTTCTCTCTGGAATAGTAAAAAAACCTGGAGGTTAGCTCCTTTCTAGGTGATCTAGACAGTTTTCCATGAGAAAGCCTTGAGATTTGGCCACAGGCAGCCCCTTGACTCCATTCAGACTCAACTACTATAGGTTTTCAGGTGCACACAGGATCTGTGAGAGTTAGCTGAGGAGCTCAAGAGTACAATGAGGTCTTCCAGAGCTGAGACAGGGGTCAGAAAGAAAGTGTGAATTAGCCTTACATTCATAAATTTCCCTTTGATAATTTTCCCTTATAAGATTCTAAAATAAATGGAAAATATATTAAAAAATGGTTTTCTGGTGCTATTCAACCTTAATAAACATAATAAGCAATTGTATTACCTCAGTATACACTGTCTTTCCCAGGAAGAACTTGAAATGCCTCAGAGACGCTAATTAATTAAGCCTTACAACACAACTGGGATGGAAATACTTCAGGGGAGTTTATAATATCTGTTCATTTTACATTTACATTAAACAGAGCACAGAAAGCTTAAAAGATTACTCCCCAGTGACATAGCAAGTCAGAACCAGAGCAAGGAGCACAACCCCAAGACCCAACTTGAATGTTGTTCTGCTGGAACAGTGGAAAATATGTATTGCAATTATACAGTTTATAACAAGATTAATAAGGTGTGCAAATATTTATTTACGCTGCAGGTTTGGGATAACAAAATATTGCTGTGATTTAGTAAAGATCATATTCTATAGATTGAGAAATAACTGCAGACGTGCCTCACAGAACTCATTTCACATTAGCAGCACAGAGGCATGCCATTAATTCTCTGCCATCCACTTCTGCAAATGTGTTGTAGGTGCAGCAGCAGGACCAATCTCGCTTTAAGAAAAATGACTGCAGTTAGAGGGAACTGGCTCCTCTAAAGTCCAAGGAATGGTAGCAATAAAAGTTCTTGAGGATCTGGCTCTCCATGCCCTTTTCAGGTCTCTAGCATTTCCTGCCTGAGTCTCTTGAGGTGAAGCTCCCAAAGGAAGAGCAATTGCGATTAAGAACTCTTTTTACCCAGAACCAATGTAAGTGGGTCTTGAAATATGTTATATAGACTCTAGTAATACTAGGGAACTTAATTTCTTTTGAGTCAGCATTTGAAATTTTCTGGGGAACTCTTAGGAGATTTGTCCAGACAGGTGGTGGAGTTACCATCCCTCAAGATGATCAAGAAATGACTGGATGTGGCACTTAGTGTTACGGTCTAGTTGACAAAGGAGTGATTGGTCAAAGGTTGGACTTGATGGAGGTCTTTTTCAACCTAAATGATTTGGGGAATTTTTTCTTTACAAGGAAAAGAGCTGAGATTTAGCTTTTCATGTTAAATTTTCATGTTTCTCAGCCCAATGATGTTGGGGAGTTGGATGGGCGCATGAATGATTATGGGAAAAAAGTTCAATAAAAACAGAAAGTTAAATGACTTGTTTAGTTCATACTGTGCTTAGTAGTGTAGACTCTGTATGGCTACCAAATTTGTATTAATTTAAAGTACACTGTAAGCCTTTCAACTTTCTGGCCTTTCACTGTTGGAAGGTGCACAGTAAATTTGCATTGTTTCCTCTGAACTGTAATTCTGACTTTTTTTACCAACCTTTATCATTTCCTGAAGTTATTTGACTACTACCTGGCAATTAGTGAATCAATCTGTTCCTGTCATGAATTGCTGAAGTTTCAAAAAAGTGAAAAAAATATATTGGTGCAAGTTCACACACAATAATCCAGACAGTGTCACATCTTGGATGATATGAGATGATGTCCTATGTGATCTGAGGATTTGAACCAGCAAGTTTTCTCAGACTATGTTCCATGGTATTCACCCTGAAGCCTGGGTCGATATGCATGCTATACCCAACAGAACCACGCTCAGGGAAGTTGTGTCAGCTGTGGGACACCCAAGGTCAATCCATTCTTCCTTATCTTCTCTAAAGAAGAGAACTGACACTAGGTCTAGTTTCCTCCTAAATACCTTGATCATTAAATTTTCAGTGTTCT
This sequence comes from Pipra filicauda, assembly GCF_003945595.2. Lineage (NCBI taxonomy): Eukaryota > Metazoa > Chordata > Aves > Passeriformes > Pipridae > Pipra > Pipra filicauda. Next base: position 2,089,252 of record NW_024104975.1, on the reverse strand, counting down.
AAAATGGGACTTGCTTATCCTTTCTTGTCGAAGTTGTTCAACTTGGGCTCAATGAGTACATTTATATATATATATATATCTATCGACACACACAAACACATGTACATATATTGCAACTTGTGTATGGATGTAACTCACAACTTTGTAGAACCATCAAAACTGTAGACTACACGAGTTGTTCCCAAGTTGTATATATGTAAGCCTTTTCCTTAGAACATTCACCTGTTTCTCCATCTTAGATCTTGGCTATTCTCTAAAGAGACATTAAATAATACAGTTCTTTAAGCCTACCTTCTTTAACGTCTTGTCTTTATCAACATATATTTAAATTATTTTGCTTCTTGTTTGCGCAGATTTATCTTAAATGCCTCTCACTATCCATTACACCAACAAAGTTGTTAAACAGAGCTGTTCCCAGTTCCAGCCCTTGAGGAACACCACTCACTGGTCTCCACTTGGACACTGAGCAATATTCTGCAAATACAACTTCCTGTCTCCACGTTTTCCCCCCTCTCCCCACCCCGCCCTCCAGTGATCAGAATATCCTGTGAATCCACAGGAAAACTCACTGAAGTAAAATTGGAATCAGAGGTCTGACAGTGTATGCACATGAATCAACTTTACATTTAGTTTTACTGTTAAATGAATAAGGCTATATATATTTATCAATATATTTAGATGAATCTGAAAACTTCTTGTCATTTATTACACGATAACTTTGAGTGTTTATAACCTTAAGTTGCCTGATATTATCTGACAGTGTCAAAAGCAATCCCCAAACATGGAGCATTTATACCATCATTAATAGCATTTTTACTGAACCTACTTCTAGAAACTTCTGGCTTGACTCTGCGTGTGAGTTGTTCCCTTCAAGCATGATAATATTTATGCCTTAGAGTGCATTTCACAAGTAATTTTTGAAGCAGTTTTAGCAAGGAAGTCAGTAAAGTTACTGTGTTTGTACAGGCGTGGACCAAGTGTCACTGAAGTGACTTGACATTTAGGAGTTCAGTGGTGTATCCCAGGTAGGTAAAGGGCACAGAGTCCACACTGGGACTTGATTTGATCTAACTTCCCTGGCATATGTCACGGATGTGCACAGAGGAGGCTGGCTGAGGTCATCGTCCTTCAGAGTACAGCAGCCTCATATTGCTGCAACTTTCTAAGCAGGGGCATCACCCTTATTCAGCTACTTACCCAGGCTTTATGCACTTGTTAGAAGTGATTAGACTGATAGGAAAGTAGTGTGCTAATGAAAACACTGGAACCTTCCAAGAAGTACTGGTGTCTGATGGAATAAATTCAAACACAGAGTTCAGCTTCTATTTGCAAGCATGGCAGAACAGGAGACTTCCACATTAATTGCTTATAATCCTGTTAAATTAATACAGAACATTTCCATAAGTAATTTTGATCATCTTAGAAAAATGCTTTCTGCTTCATTGAGACCTACATTCCAAAGTCTAGAGAAACTGGATTTCCATCTGGTTGTTAAAAACAATCCATTTGAAAGGCCTTTGAGTGATTTCTTCCTCTCTTTTGAAAGTATGGTAGGACTGGTGGATTTTTTTTCTAGAATCAAACCCCACATCATCCCTGGCTTTCTAGGGTAGTTTTCTACTGAATGACATCAGTACTAATTTCTAATGAAACAAAACCACTAATTTCTCAAGTACTCATCTTGTTACCTTTTTAATCAAGTTTATGTCCTTACCTCCTTCCATCAGTGCAGGATCTTGTGTAACATCTTGCTTTTAGTTGCATATGTATTGTAGATACTTGATAGCAGACCTCATTAGGGCATTGGTAGGGTTGTGTAATGACAGGATGGGGGTTTGGGGTGAGAATACAAACCCATTGTTTTTCAAAAATGATTTATTAGGCATTTCTAACTGCTAAACATATTGTAACCCTATAAATTTGCATTCATTTTTACTGATGTGACCCAATTACAGAATGAATTGAATTTCATTAAAATGTGTATGCTGGCTCTCCTTCCAGTAAAGTGCTTATTGTTGTCTGCCTTTTGTACCCTACTGAGGAAGAGGCTTGTTTCAATGAAGTCTGTAGGCTAAAGGATTTCATGTTTAGACTCAGATCTTACCTCTCAGGAATGTCAATGCTTTTTTTCCCCTCTTTGTAGTCAGACTAGTTGTATTGCTTTCAAGTACTAAGCGTGATCCCTCCAGTTTTCACTGGCATTGTCAGCTGCTTTGATGCATGATCCACTATAACATGCAAGTGGATGCTCATTCCAATGTGAGAAGTTCCATAGTATACACCTTATTCTTTATCTTCAAGGTGATGCTGGGGCATGCACTCACTGACTTTCAGATCCTTCACATTGTTACCAAATCTATGGGGTACAGTCCTCTCTTTTTAATATAGAATGTATATCTTCTGGTGGTGGTCAGTTTGAAATCGACAGAAGGATGTTGTATTGAATGCCTTGAAGATGGAAGTTCTTCCCTCACAAATGCGAAACAGTTGAAACAGTACACAAGCTCCACAAGCCCATTTTCATAGACCAAATTCTGTTCTGTGCAAAGAAGCTACTTAAGACCTGCTCTAAAAATAATTCTTGAACCTGTGACCCTTAAACTGTTTCTCTGCTTTATCAGCATAACCAATCCCTGTTAATATATCCCACTTTGGAAGGGAGAAAATAAAACACAGAAAGTTTGTTTTTCTTTTGTTGTATGTCTTGAATTGGTGTATTTTAGGTGTATTTAGCTAAAGCTAGTGAAACCCCACTGAAGTGGCTTACTACATAGTATTAAACTATGTTACAAACACAGTGGTGATAAATGTACACACAGCAAACAACCCAAGTGAAGAACATGTACCAAAGCTTCATACGCTCTTTTTACTGTATCAATTAGTCTGACTGAAGAAATTACCACTCGGTATGAAAATTGCCTAACTTGTATGGTATGGCAGCCATCTTTAATTCCAGCTGACTGCTCTCACTTTGTTAGACAAATGATAGGTAAGGCTTTGTACACCAATGGCATTTGCTGAAGTAATCTGTTGCTCTGTAGTCTTCTGTCAAATATGCAGACTGAGTCTCATTATCTTTAAATGAAGTAATATGAGACATTCATCAAGAAATTGCTCTCCTTAAGTCTGTGCAGTAAACTGTGATTTGTAGTGCGTGTTTTCCCAAGGTAATGTCACTTTTAAGAGTTGTAGATTTAGAGTAACGTAAACAGATATTCATACACTGATGAAAGATTTATTACAAAACTCTGAGGTAAATGGACAGAGGCAGAACATGTACTTAAAATACGCAGTATTACTTGTTTATATCTTAAGTTACATTAAGGTGTGACTTAACAGAAGCTTTTCTTTCTTCATTTCTGCATACTAGTAGCATCACCATTTCCATACTTACTAACCTCAAGAGACAGAAAAATCATCAGTCTGTTTGAATGCTTACAAATAACTGTCCTCACTGCACGGATTACACTGAATGGGAAAACACATAAACAAATGCTGTTACTTCTAAGCTTTCATAGTGATAACATGCAGCAACCTGACTGCAATCCTGGGAGACACATCACATACCCGTACTCCGATCTTGTAAAAGAGTGGTTTCAGTTTTAAACCCTTTGAAGTCAATGAGGGGAGCCCATAAGAGGAGAGTCCTTTGTTTAGGATCAGAGTAGACTTAGTACAGAAAGTAGCAGGGCAGGTTGTTTCTATATGCTCAGTATCTCTTGTTCATACCTAGGCCTTAGCAGGCAGCTGTACTTAGGAAGCTCAGCATTCATTCCTGCTCATTAGTACTCTTTACCAAAAGTGCCAACAAGGCAGCCAATTAGTGCTGGTTGTGGCTGTGGTATCTCTATGGATTCACCTGTTCAGCTCTCAGGAAGGCCAAGACCTACCTGCTTGTTTCCCACAAGGCATTGGGGTAATACACAGATGATGATGTTAATGATGATCAGCCTTCATTGTCCTGTTATTTATTTACAGTGAGAATGAAATGTGTAATAGTCATTACCACCTGTACACAGCCTTCAGAATTTATTGCTGGTGCAAAAGTGGCCCCTCAGGGCTATGAACACTTTTATTTGTTAACACTAAAATAAGGACAGCATGAGCAAGGACTATATTACCACCATCCGTGTTATCAGAAAACCTAAATCCTGCCTTGAAGGGTTGAAAATGAGAATGCTTTGATTTGAGGTCTTGCATTTTCTCATGCATTTACTTCTGAGATTGCTGGAAAGGGAACTAATTAGCAGTCACAGCCATGGTTTTCTGTGCTGGTGGACATCTGTCCAAAGAAAATGAACAAGAAGCTGCTTTTGCATGGGCCAATGAAATGACCAATATTTTTCATATATTTCAATTATTTTTTACAAGTGGCCTAAGACAGATTAATTTGTGACAACTAAATGTGAGAGGCAATAATTTCTACTGTATTTCTCTGAATATTGTCTTGCCCTTATATTTCAGGCTTCACTGTTAGATTAAATTTATGCCTCCCCAGAGAGCTGACTGCACTTTTACTACCTTACTTTTGTGGCAAAAGCAGTGTCCTAATTTTCTGTTCCTGTGACCCTTCTTGTATACACAAACTTCTCGAGACATTTGATTTTAGTTGCTAATGATTTCTGCCTTTGAATAGTGTTAAAATTGCTGAAGATGACAAAATATCTTGAAAACTTAAGTATGAGAGAGAATAGATCTGTTTTCTGAGCTTTTTATACTTCAATATTTCCAAATTGTAGGTGAAAAGGCATTAACCATGCTTGAACTGCAATTCTTGCAAATAAACCTAAAGTAAACCATATGAACAGAATCAGAGTTGAATAAGGGTTCATCAAAATTTCTTTCACTTATAGATCATATTGTATCTGATACAACTTAGAAATTATTCTCAGCATTCTTAAATATAATTACCAGCAATTAAAATGTGCAACAATATAGAATGCTCTTGGATGGAAGATGAGAAAAAATTATCAATATTCAACAGCAATGCAAAACAAAGTTTTGCATAAGGAATAAAGAATTTGAGAATACTAAGAAAAGCAAAGAAAGTAGTCTAGGGGGTTTTATTTGCTCTACTTAATTGGAATGCTTAAAATATGATTTTTCTTTGCAAAAATTAGGGTGTGATCCAGAGTACATCATCTTTCAAGTGTTTTAAGATTCCAATTTTACAACTCTTGAAAAGGAAAGCTTCCAAAAATTCAGTGCTATGCAAGGCAATATAAAGGACACTACAGATCTCTGTTTACATCACAAGTGTAATATTGTCAAAGTTCCAGAAAAAACACCCACACAATGTAACCAGATGGTCAGAAGAGGTGATCATCCCACTGTATTCAGCATTGGTGCAGCCTCACCTCAAGTATTGTGTGCACTGGGCCCCAGAGTTTAAGAAGGATGTGAAGGTCCTTGAATGTGTCCAGAGGAGGGCAACAGTGCTGATGACAAGGCTGGAAGGAGTGTCCCATGAGGAGCAACTGTGTTCACCAGGCTTGTCTAGTTTGGAAAAAGGTAGGCTGAGGGATCTCACTGCTCTCTGAGAGGGAGATGCTGAGTTCTTCTCTCTGGTATCCTGCAACAAGATGGGTGGGAATGGTTCAAAGCTGTGCAAGGGTAGGTTCATACTTGACATTAGCAAACATTTATTTAATAAGAAAGTAAAAACTCTCATAGATCCCTCAAAATTGAACTATTATATTCTATATATTTCTCTATTTTGGTGTTTTCTTTTTCTTTTTTTTTTTTTTTTAAGAAAATCCACAGGAAGGACCATGGTATTTTTGGCTTCATCCATCAGATTTACTTTGTGCCAAAGCCAGATTCTTAGTGGAAATAGGAGACATCTCAGTGAAATGGTCCCTTTTGCCTCCTGGGTGAAAATCTCTGCACCAGGTTGCTGGAAGCACAGCATGTTTGCAGCAAAACAGTCTGTGGTGCACAGATCTTGCCTCAGACTGCCTGTTGTGGGGCTGTACTCTGACATGCCAAGCTTCACAACAAATGAAGCAGACAGGTTTTCAGCATAGGTGGGATTATTTCTACCCAAATGGTGGTTTCCGGTTACTTGTGTTTTCCTCCCATTGTTGTTTTTGTTGTATTGTTTGGTTTTGTTGTTGTTTTATTGCTGTTGAGTTTGGGTTTTGGGGTCTTTTTTGCTTGGCTATGCAGACAAATTTTGATCTGGAGGGAAACATCAATGTTTCAGCTTTATTTTGCCTCCAGAAGGTTGCAATTCAGCTCTGTTACGTAACTGTAGAGTTGTAACTCCATCACGAAGTGACCTAACTAATACAGCTGGGAGAAACTATTGTTTAGCATTTATGTTGCTGACTAGCAAGAAATTATGTCCGATATGTCTGGATCAAGGCTTGCATTGCAGAGATTTCCTGTGAGAAAGTAGTGTCAAAGAGTATGACTGAGCTTTCCTCTGTCTGCAACACGAAAGATTGTCTATTAACAGTGGCCTCACATGCCCCACCATCAATTGCAATCAACTGAAGCAGGCTGTTACAGCCCACTCTTTCCTTTTCTCCTCTCTTATATAGGTATAATTTTTTCATGAGATACTGAGCTAAATAAGGCATAAGAATTTTCCTGCCCTGGAATGTAAAAGGAGAGAAAAGCTGAAAGCAGAAGAGAAGAAAAAGCCCCCAAGCAAAAGCTCACTTATTAGAGTACTTATTTTTTTCATTAAATCTTGGCAGCTACTTTAAGAATTAAAATATTACTAGTTTTCAAATTTTACAACTGACTAGCCCGTGAATTTAAAAGCACTTGGGGAAGGGTGAATAGTTCATTAGCTTGTTCCCTCAATGACACTTTCAAATACTTTTCTTACGGTGACCTCTATTTTAAATTTATGGGAATCACTTAAGTGTCAAACAAGCTAAGTGGTGCATTTCATTAATGAAAAATTAATGGAGAGGACCTTGGGCTAGTTTTCAGTACTTGTTTACAATACATATAATTCATTAAAAGAACATCAGTCAAGCAAGGACCCTGCATGGCTGCAGTGGTGTTGTAAATGGGACTTTATTCTCTTTTTTCCAGTTAATGAAAGTATGAGGCAGAAAAAAATACACATAAAAGAGATTTAATGAGTCTTTGGAAAAGTGTTAAAATAGGGTACACAAGTCATAAATTTCAATTACTAACTCTACTCCAACCATACTTATTAGCGTAGGAACAAGATATCAGTCTGTAATAGGATAAAAGTCTTTGTGACAGGCAAGGACCAACTAATTTGCAGAAATTTGGGACTATGATCCCCTGGTTAGAATGAGGGACTAGGGAGAAAGTCTTAATGCTCCCATGTTGCCTCTTCAGGTGAGGTGACACCTGACCTTAAAGCAAGTTCCTTCTTCCCAGAAATGCTGGTGCTTCTCAAAAACTAACTTTCTTCAGAAGCTCCTCAGGGACAGCCTTCGGAGAGAATCTTGCTCTGCCTTTCTATATAATGAACTGAAAAACCAAAGTCACACTTTCATGCACTGTGAAAGGCATGGTTTATTATCTCAAATGAAAAGTTGTGCAAAATTGTGCAGTTCAAATATATTTTCCAGCTTAAATCAGGCTATAGCTACCCATAGGTTTTGGATCACAAATAAAACAAGACCAGTCTTCCCTTTAAAACTTTTTTCATCATATAATAGGTGAGGAGTGTTTTAAAGACATTTCCTTCCAAGATTCATGGCTAGGCTTTGTGAATGAAGACTTGGGAAGGGCTCTACCCACGTTTGTTGCAAGCGCGTTGGTGGTTAAAAAGGCCAATGCGAGATAGACATGTCCGGTTGCAAATGGCACAGCAGAAAGACTCCTTGGAAGGTATATTCTGCAAGGCACGATTCTTTCTACGTTGTCTTTTCTCCTCAAGGGTGATCCTGCGTGGGTTCTCAAAAGCACCCACAGTGTTATAGATGGTGTGTCTCCAGGCCTCTCGACTGGAGGGCAGAGTAGACCAGTTGTGATGATCAACTGCCAAAAGACCATTCTGGATTAAACACAGATACTAATAATACAGCAAACTTTAGTTCTATTTATATCATAAAATTCTCCACAGTGTATTATAAATGTGTTTATCAGACAAGTGGTTAGCACAGCACAAGGCAGTGAATCCCAAATTATTAGCAGTATGGTATAGAACAATTTAGGCATATGGATTCATAAGCATGAAGTATCTTTGGGCACAGAAGAATTTCTAGGAGATCCAAGTGGCCCTCTTTCTTCTGCTCCTCACTTTAAAGCAGCACAAGAAAGTATACAGCTTGGGACAAGCTATATGATAATAACAACATTACTTTGTAATAATGTTCTGGTATTCCACTCCACATATCACTGTGCTGGACACAGAACTTCAGATTTTGTGTGTAGAAAGCTCCTACAGATTTGCTACAACATACAAGACCAAAAATGTAAGAAGCCATGCCTCAATTTCCCTGCCTATAAAATGAGAATAATGATATATGTGAAATTGTTGTACCATCTTATTGCTTGTTCATGGCACTTTATACATCCAGTCATTGAATTGTCATCCCATTTCTCATTGAATAGTTATAAACATCTTTTTAGGAGAATGCTCTCAAATGCTCTGAGTACGTGACTGCCTTTAAAGTGATCCTTCAAGCCTGCAGGGGCTCACTCAATGCCAGTTTTCCAAGCAGATTATTCAGATCAGTCTGCATGAAGGAGTAAATGAGGAACAACAATTACGGCTTTTCTTACTTTCTATTGGCAGTGGATTAATAATGTAAAGTACTCTGCATGACAAGTTATTTGTTTTTCCTGAGATTAAATGGAATCAGTTGTAAAACTATGTGGGTTTATTACTATAATATTTTTCATACAGTGATAACAAATATGAGCACCATAATATCATCCAGATCAGTCCTTAATGGACACAAGTACTGCCTAATGTTATTAAATACGTTTGGGAATATGAGCTCTGAGTGTTTGTTTAATAATACTAATAAAAGCACAAGAAAATATACAGATGCTGATTATATTCATTATAAAGGGAGGAGAACAGACTGCAATTATGCAGCACATTGAGGAATAACTAAGATAATATTTGCAAGGTTTTTCCCAACACAAACCAGGTGACTTCAGAAATTTTGAAAGAAGCTTTTTTTGTCTCTTTTACCAGGCTTCAAAAATTTATTCAGAATGAACCGACATTTTGAAATGGACCAGCATAAGGCATGCATGTTGCAAGACTGCAGTTCCCCTCTATTGTAAACAAATTTATTTAGCTGTGGCTGTACCTGTGAAAGACTAGAGCGTGTCCTGTTCAGAAAATTGGAATAAAAATTATAAAAAAGTTCCAGCAGTTATGATATCTTCATCCTTCTAGAAAAAGTCTGTTATTCCCTTGCTGCCCATAGTCTTGACTTAGAACACATGGGACCCTTCAGTTGACAATAAAGATGGTGGTAAAATAGCTTTTTCTTTTTTTTCTTAAATTCTTCAACAGGAAAATTTAATGTGATGAACTTTTTTTTTCTTTTCATGGCAAATGTTTTCTGCATTCTAGAGGAAAAAAATAAAAAATATACTCCCAGGTGATATTTTCTATGACTATTTTTCTTATTGAAATGTTGAGATTATGGTACATCATGAAAAATCTCCGGCCTTAGGAACCTGGGTTATGAAAACCAGTAAGATTTCATGAGGCATTACAGCAGAATTTTCAGTGTATTCTGAATATTTTAGCTGTGAGGATTTGGATATTTTTGTAGCTGTATGTATGCTTAGGGTTGGTTTTTGGTCTTGGAGTTTTTTGTTGTTTGTTTGTTTTGTTTTTACTACTGTTTTTATTTTGGTTCACCAACAAAGTAAACAGTCAGAAAGCTTGAGATCTTTTATTTACAGATCACATGTATGAGGACAGCTGGCCTTCTTGGTTTCTGTTCAGTACTTTCTGCTGCTACCAGGTTAATGGATTAAAACCCACGATTCCCCCTTTCTGGTAGTGCATGAGTGCTTGCAGCAGAATGGCTTACTAGTACTGCTCACAACTCATTTTGAATGCTTGAAGGTAAAACAGAAATGAGATCTGAACTGGTCACTTCTGATCCCAAGTCAGAAATGTGTCCTTCTGACATCCAAGCCTACAGTATTAGAGTCCATAGCCTACATATGTAAATAATCACTCAAAAAGGCCTTCTGTTTCCAGTGTCCTGAATGTCAGAACTGTATTCTCATCAAAGGATTTTAGTATAGAAGTGTGATGATAGTATCAATTCTTATCTAGTTGTTTCCCACATGGCATATCTTTCTTCAGTGCTTTCATTTTATTCATGAAGCTGAGACTTGAAAAACTGCTTCATTCAATAATAAACCCCATAGCTATTTATCGAAATTTCTAGATATCTCTAAACTTCTATGTTACCCTAAACTTATCAGTGTTATTTCTTCCCATAGACTCTTGTTTTTCATATTTGGGTGAGTGCAAAGCTGGGATTATAAACAGTTCAAATGTTTCTCTAATTGTCTTTAAGTTTGAAATTTTATAGTCAGAGACTAATAGACTGTATCTCCCAGCTTGCCAGTGGAAACTGCTTCCTCAAAATGTCTCACTATTGTAAGTGAAAAAACTCCAAAGAAATATTCTCTTTGTAAGTAGGTTATTCCTTTTAGATTTTCCAGAAATGAGAAAGTTGTTGTTTGACACATTAATTCATTTCTTAAATTGTATTGATCAAAGACAGATAGACGCCTCATATCAAAGTATCAAAGTCATATTAATCTGTTAAATCAAATTAACCTCTAAAATTTGCATCCTTTGACTGTGATAATTAAAGAATGTTTCCCAGACACTGAGAGTTCCCAGTTCAGCACCTAAATAAGAAGTTGTTGTGTGAATGCAGTGTCAGAGTTCAAAAGACCATTATAAAATGAAAGGATAAAATATTTTGCAGTCTCTCAGAATCAAGATCTGAGATCCTTATGTAGTAAGATAAACTTCTGGTTAACCCCTCAGAATTTTTCACTCAGTAAGGGCTTAACTGCACGGCATAAAAAATCTGGAAGAGATTTCCAGAATGAATAAAATTGCTTGGAAATGTGGGAGCCAGTCAGCTCTTATCTGCCTCCTGGATTTCTGGAAAATATTTTGTGCAGTTTTTTTCTCTAGAATTTTCATTAGCTTCAGGAAATATAGAAGAAAAAAGCTGAGAGTACACCACAGAGAACTGTAGGTGGTCTGTGGACATATTTCTCGTTTATTACTACATTTTGGACTGGTTTGTGGAATAATATTATTCTTCAGTGAAAAGTATTTATCAAATAAATCAACAACTATAAACACTGATATGCTACACAGGATTGATTCTACTGTAGCTCTCCTCATTAATCAGGGACCATATGCTATTCAGAGCTCTATGCTGGATGAAAAACCTCTGATGTCTGTTTATATGCTAGACATGCACAAGTGAGATTATGAGACTGAAAGGTAAATTGTGGGTGGAGGGTACCTAGTGCAGTCCATTGCCACTTCAAGTGTTTATTGACTGCTTCTTAGAAGTAGGTTCGGGGCTTTTTTTATGGTACTTCTGTCTTTAATATTGTTCCAGAACCTCGCTGTTTTCTCAAATAATTAGTACTTGTATTCCAGCCAACACTTTTATTCCAAAAAGAGAGAGTTGATGGGACAAGGACAATTTGGGAAAAGCATAAAGGTCAAGTCTGTGGTTTTGCACAATTGTCCCACTTGATTCTAGTGATTAGGATGACAAACTTTCATCATAAAATGCATTTAAGCAAGGAAGTGATACTATAGCTATTTTTGTTTAGTGTGTTTCACATATAGACTTCAATATAAAAATCTTTAAAATCACAAAAGGAAATTTTTTAACTCTTAGATAGGAAAGCTGTAATTGTTCCTTTTGTTTTTGCTTCCTCTGATCTCCTGAGATTTAAAACAGGTCTTGCCCTAATTTAAACAGTTTTGATCAGTTAAGTGTGAGAGAATTAACTTTCACTTGTAGAAGGTTTCTCCTTGTGATCTCTCTTTTCTCCTTGTGATGTATCAGGGAATATATAAAATAGCTCAAATTTGATGTGATATTTTTCTTTTGAAATTATAAGTTATGGTAAGTTATGGTAAGTGATAGTAGTTCTGTCTAGTTGAAATAAATTCCAGACATTTTTAACTGTATATAAGCAACAAAACATTTTGTGTACCTCATTGTCCCCTTGCAGAATGTTTTATCACTCTATTTATACAAATAAATGTTAAAAATGAAAGCAAAGAAATAATAAAAAACTTCATACTCTTTCTAATTGATTATTTCTTCTCTTTCTTACACAGTGTGGCTCACCTGAGTGGTAATATAAATACCCTAAAGCCAACAGATACTAAAGCAATCTCATGATCTCTAGAGTACTGCATCCAGCCCTGGGGTCCCCAGTACAGAAAAGACCTTGACCTGCCGAAATGAGTCCAGAGGAGGCCGCAAAGATGATCAGAGGGATGGAACACCTCTCCTATGACAAAGGGCTGAGCAGATTGTTTAGCCTAACAACTGGGGAGACCTAATTGAGGCCTTCTAGTACCTGAGGGGGGCCTACAAGAATGATGGAGAAGGACTTTTTACAAGGCCATGTAGTGACTGCTTTAAACTGAATGGTTACAAACTGAAAGGTAGTAGGTTTGGATTAGATATTAGGAAAGAATTCTTTACTTTGAGGTTGGTGAGGCACTGGAAGAGGTTGCCAAGAGAAGTTGTGGATGCCTCGTCCTTGGAAATGTTCAAGTCCAAGTTGGTTGGGGCTTTGAGCAAGCAGGTGCAGTGGAATGTGTTCTTGTCCATGGCAGGGGGGTTGGAACTGTATGATCTTTATGGTTCCTTCCAACTGAAGCCATTCTACAATTCTACAATTCTATGATTCTATGATTTCCATCAATAGTGCTGCCTTGGCAGCTCTACCTCTTGTCATTGAATGACAAGTTTCTGTGAATTAATCAGAAGGACACTATTGTTTGAATATGTTGAATGCTCTGGCTCCATTCCCTCCCTTAAGGAATGTATTTCAATATCCCTTTGCCCGGCTTTGGACTATAGTCTGCTTGATATGGTCTATTACATGTGTATGGCTTATATATGAATCTGAGTGATTATTGAGGAAAGCTTACACTGTTGGACAAGATTCTTGCACAACTGAATCACCTTTTATTGCTCCGCAGGATTCCCACAATGTTTCTCCATTAGTTCCAGATGGTCAATAAGAACAGTTTTTATGCTATTTGCAGAAGCATCCAAATTTGGCAGTAAGATACAGACTAGAGCAGTTCAGCCACTTTTGCCAATTCTCCAATAAAAACATCTGAGATGCTATAGGCTGTGAGAATATATTTAACATTTGCATTTATTCTTAGGGGAAGTACTGCACTGATAACCTGCCTTTGTGCCCCATGGATAAATTGCTCCTGGAAGGAAGACCTGTGAAAGAGGAGGTTCCTGTTCACGGGAGATGATATGTGTGTTTTGTTTGATATGTCACAGATCAATGACACTTTCGTATGGAAGCTTTCATATCTCTCGATTTTGCTCATGTTCTCACCTCCAGTTATGCTCGCTGTAATGCATGTTCGTCAGGAATTCTGTTCATGGAGGTCTCCAAATGGTCTTCAGGTAGAAGAGACTTTCAGAATTAGTGAACCCAAAGCAAAAGTCAAATAGGAACATTTTGATGCCTGAACTAAATATATCCTATAATTAGCCTACAGAAAGCCCACATTTTTTTTTCTACAACACATTGTATTCTATTTCCATTTCCCAAGGGCTAGAAAAACCCAAGATAACTGTTCAGTCTGACCTGTGACATAGTAAAAAAGAACTCAACTCTGCTTTCTTTTGTTTCTCTGATGTATTTTGTAGATGAATTTTTATAAGTTCTTTGCGGTCAAGTGAGTCTGTGTTTCTGAGAGCGCTTTTGCTCCAGACAGGAAATCTCAATTTTTTTTCCCAGTTGAATGGTGTTATCAATGTTACTTAGTACAGGACAGCATAAGATTGTACAGCTACAGCAGGAAGAAATTTCTCTGTTTAAAATTAGGAGGGTTTGAAAATGACACCAAATCAACAAGACATGAGTAATATGGAGGAGGTGTAATCAGCTCTAGTCTCTCTTCCAATTGGAACAATGAGAATTTTGAGGTGACCCCTGCTTGAACTAACCTAAATTATGGAGCGCATACTCCAGTACGTAATATAAGGAAGACAATTTTCTGTTACTGGCAGGAAGCATGGAAAAAAATCACCTGAAAATGAGCAACTTGGGAACAGACTTTCAGAGAATGTGATTTCATGTAAAAGAATAATAAACACTTGAAAAAAATGTTGAAAAGGGAGGTGAGTGGAGCTAAAATCAGTAATATGCTAAAAATAGAAATAGATGAGATTCTTAGCAGACATGCTGCAGAAAAAGAAAAAAAAAGTAGAAAATAGGAGTGTGAAAGTGAGGGCCACAGAAAGAAAAAATGGAAAGGCCTACATTCCTGGATTGCCACTGACTCTTTTTCCTATCATGTAATGATTGTATTATATTTCCATTATGACAGAAGTTTTCATTGAAAGAAGTTGCACTATTGCCAACTAGGTAATCTTTCCAATAGAAGATTAGAAATGGGAAGAATATTAAATAGATTTGTTAGATTATCATTCAGACTCTGAGTGCAGAGAGAAGGCATGGGGGAAATGATAGTAGGGGTCTTAGAGAATGGAACTTGGAGACATAGACTGTGAAGTAACTATATAGTATTTATTGAGTACCTATGTTGTTTCATTTGTCTCTTGCCAGTTCTCTTTTCATATTTCCCTTGGTGACAGAGGCCAAATCAGGTGTAGGTGGTGTTTGGTTCTTCTCCTAGTTTAGCTACTGACTCACTATACATGTTTCTCTCACCATTCCAACTCTGTCTTACTTTTCCTCTGTGGAAATTGGGGTTGATGGTGCTTAACAACTTCACAGGGTTGTAGTGAACATTAATGTTTGTTTCAAGTGCAATATCTCATTAAGGATAATTGTCTTCTTTAGCTGATGCCACTATTTATCTGGAAATAGATAAAATTTGGACTTTGAAGTCCTACTGGGAAAATGTAATTGCATCATTTCTACAGGGGTGTAATCTTCCTGGTGCCTTTGAAGAATCTGGTCAAGTCCACCAGATTCCAGCTGTATTAAATGATCTTGCTGCAAGACCTTACAGTAGTAAAAGCTGTTTATTTAAACATTTAATTTTCAGTAACTTGCCCTGTCCAACAGCAGATATTTTCAGCTTCCATATCACAACAACCACTTCTAATCCAAGATGAAGAAAGTGATTTTTTGAGAAATATATTTTTCTAATGATTTCTGTGACTATTGTGATTGTTGTGACTTTTTCAGAAATCAGCCGTTATGAACATTTTTTATTTGTCCATAGGCACCTGCTGTGATTTCCTCAAGCATCTGATTTAAGCAAAGTAAACAGGTAGTAATGGATTGAACCTATCACTTTGCTAGTCCTGCTCTTTGAGGTTCAACTGTTAGCTAGAACTTCTCAAACCATGATTTTTCCTTCCCCTTATTTTCTGTCACCGGTACAGAATTTCTGCCTATCACTTGTTAACATAAGCATACCCTGACTCAATGTGAAATCCCTCTTGTTTTCAAAAGATAGAAGTTTTATAAGACTGAAAAATATTAGTTATGTAGAAGGAAAGCAAGGCTGAAATATTTTTAGTAATTAGTAATGATTATTGTCAAACTTATTTACCTATATACATCAAATTGTTTTCAGTTTTGCTTGTTTTTAGGTCTGCTTTTTTTCCCCAGTCAATACAATAAAATACAGTCTCATCAGTGAAATTTCTGCCTTACTAGTTACTGGACTAAAACTAATTAACGAGGTACCCATTTTTCTTCACATCTGTAAAGCAAACTGAAGAGAACTGAAACAGATTAATATTATAGAAGAATATGCCAGCTAGCATGTCCAACAAAGGGCTCATAAAAATGTGAAATACTTCAAACTTGTAGATTTCCTCTAGAAACTCAAACTATGCTTTAGTTTAAACTCACCTTCTCTCAGATGAATCTTTACTTTGATTCCTCTAGAAACTGTTCTCCCGTTTATATTCCAGGCAGAATAATTCCCAGAGGATTCATTGGCTATCCCTACCCATTTCAAATCTTACAATATTAAAAGAAAAAAAATAAGAAAAGCTTGAAAGCTCCCTAACAAACAATTTCTTTTTCTACCCTTATCTTCAGTGGACTTTGGTATCTGATAAGAGGAGCTTATCTAGGTGAGGAAGTGGTGGAAAAATGCTAGTGGAAGCTTTGGAATTGTCTCTATTCTGAATTAAACCCTAGCTTTTTATTCCTGATGTGAATACTGTAGTGGAACTCATAGGAGCCAACAGCTGAGATGCTGCAAATAACTGACTGCCAGAAGATCCAAAAGCAGATGAGGCTGCATGTAAAATCTTTTTTCTCGCACATCAAAGACCTAAGATGTGTTCTTCAATTCATTGATTAGGTTGATTTAACCATGGATAACAAGACCGTCTCTAGATAAAATATTCTCATTCTGATATGGCTTTAACATTGGGCCCCATATGACATAGGGGCCCCAATTTTATGATTGGAATTCAGTGTTGTACAAGCACCATTGTAATCCTCTCATATAATCATTGGTTTTGTTCAGATTGGTTAGATTCAGAAAGGTTACAACGGAGCAGCAAAGCAAGGGGCTATAAAAATTGGTTCAAGAGTGAGTAACAGAGGGAACACAACATAGTGAGGGATTTATAATGTACTTGTTTAGTAAGAGTGGATTGCATCATTTTAGAGCCGAAGTGTTGTTTCAGTAAGAGAACCCTTCACAGCAGGAGTTCTCGTTATGTACCACTGACTTCCACAGTACTTCCCCAGACTCTGTGCTTGCACTTTATGTTTTTCCGTTCTACTTAGTGCAACACACCAAAGTGTTAGAAAAGTGACAGATAAAAATGATCCCCAAAAGAGTCACAAACGAATAGCCTGAATATATGAGCTTTTTTTTCCCTTCTGTACTGCTCTAAAAAAGCAGTACTTAGGTTCATGCCAACAGAAAGATGATGTAACATTCTGATCATCTCTTTTGCAATCTGACATCACTCAGTATTTTCCTTTTGGTTATCCAGCCCTTGTCTGTATAGCCAAGACTGGGCCATTTCCAAAAGCTCGGCCTTTCAGCATTTATAGCTTCAGTAAATTTTATACAGACCCACAGGTCTTCCCAGAAATAATTTCACACAAGAAATAGACTTTCTAGACTGTGATAATGCATTTGGATATGAGAAAGTGGGTTTTAGGGTGGTTCTTTTCTAACCATTACCTATTGGCCATAACCTGCAGTGGTCCATCTCAACCAAAACGGATACTGGCTCATTTCTGGGGTCTTTCCTCCAGCATTTCTGGAAGAGATGCCAAACTCATGACTGTGTCCCAAGCTGCAAAAAGTATGAGACAATTCAGGCATTGGTTCCTAAAGACCTTTGGAAAAACATGTCAAGAGTAAAAGCAGCACCCTTCAAACTGCAAAACCCCTTAGGATACTGGCTACTTGCTCTGTAATATTTATTTTCTTCAATCTTTTTAAAAAGGCCTATAATGGCAATAACCTGGCTTTAGAACACAGGTTTAATGATAGCACAACTTTCTTCAAGCCATTGTCTTTCCAGTTGGTCATTAATTCCCAACTGGTGCCAAAGGCTTTTTGACTGTGGTATGTTTAATTCATGGAGGTTACACAAATTGTTTCCTGTGAAGATTTGCAGATGTAAATTCAGGAACCTCCTTGCATTTTTGGCTAGAAATCTCCAGACTTCTTGATATATGTGTCTATGGAGAAACTCAGCAACTTTGAACATATCTTACTGCAGAAGAAAAGAGAGAAGAAAGGAGAGAATGGGAAGGGAAAGGAAGGGAAGGGGAAGTAAACATCTCTTTGATACCCTGATCTCCCTTATTTGCCCACACTGACATGGCCTAGATGTGTTTTTTGTGCCCTTGCTAGAACTTTACTCCCTCTATAACTGCAGGTTTCATAATAGTTTGGTTGTTTTTTAATTTGTCCTCTTCCCTGTAGCTCTACTGGGGATGCAAACTGGGCTGTATGAAACAAGTTGGTGACAGGTGACACATGTTTTGGGTACTAGCATCTGATTAGGGATAAAGTTGATAATGGACTCCACACTATTAAGTAACAACAAAAAAAAAAGGAGTGGTGGTGGTGATTTTTGATCAGTAAACTGCTTTATAAAGAACAACATAACCCTCTAGTATCAAGGTCAAGAGCTAATTTTACCACAACCATAACATGCAGGAGCATGATCCAGAGCTATTTAGCATTGTAGAGCAACACCAGACAAAATTCAGGGTGCAATGAAGATTATCACAGAATTCCTTAGTACCTCAGTGCTTCTTCTTTAGCAAGAACAATCAGATTTCTTGCTAAATCCTCTTTCTCTTGATTTCTGTACTGCCTGTTTTTCTTTTTAAGGTTACAAAAGGTATTTAGTGTTTGTAATTAATAAAATTTCATCCTCTTTATTTTTAAAATAATAACCTGTAAATAAAAAGTATGAAGTATATGTGCCTTTCTGTTGTTTCAGAGCTGAAAGTCTTCCATCTAAAGTTTGATTTATTGCTTTCTTTACACCAGTTACCATATCTCTCTGAAGAAAATTATAATTAAAACCTACATTTACCAACCCCCTCCAAATCTGGCTCTTACACAAGAATTTCAAGACCATGTAAATCAAAAATGTCTCATATGTTCAATCGACTATCGACAATACCTTCAGAAGAAGAAATGTGGTAGCATTGCATTTTCTTTCATTTTTCATCCTGCAGTTGAACCTGATTTCATCTTAAGCATTTGGACGCTGAACTAGTGATGAAGTAGGAATTGAGAACTGAAGAGAGATTCTGTATACCTGGAATATAATTTCACAGCCACATTTGTAGCCATAGAATTGCAGATGGTGTGAAAACATTGTTGATTAAAATAATCAATCTAGTACTTAATAGCACTTTATGTTTTCAAATATAACACATTCATAGATTAGTCTTTGCCACACCCCATGGGGTATTTTCCTTTGCATTTCCTATATACATATACCGAGAAACTGCACACAGAGGAGACAAACTCAAATTTAATTTGTTGTTATAACAGCTCTTGATCTCATTGAGTACTGCTTTATGATAGAAGTAACTGCTTTCTGGTTATTTTAATTTCTTGCTGAATTCAGCCAACTCTGAGCCCTCAGTTACTTCATTGTCAGGCTGGATAAAGTAAGAAGATAAAGAAGTCACTGTCATGAAATTTTTCTAACCCCTTTCCTCTCTCCTTCTTAGATTGTTCTCCAGTGAGCATAGCAGAGAAATGGGTGTAACATTGGCCAGTTAAATAAGGCTTAACCTGTTTTAGCTCCTGAAGCTTCAGCTAGTGCTTCAGCCAGAGAATTTACAAGTCATTTTCCTCTTCTTCCTCATGTTGCCTTTTGCTAGGACAGTTGGGACAGATCAGGAGACCAACTTTGATGGCTGAGGCAGATAGGTTGTTTGCAAGGAACAAAATAAGGGGATTTTGTGCTGCTTAGGTATCAGAATAATTTATTTCATTGTGGCAAGTGTCTTGCAGGGAGGGGGTAAGGGGTGGAATCAAACAGAAAGCCAGGCATTGTGCAGTTGATGAAGGTGGCTTTTGGACTGTAAAGTGTGTTTTTATTGCATCATTTATCTCAAATAAATAATTGAGGTTCAGTGACTCCTTACAGGAAATGACATGCAGACCAGCCTTATTTTAGGCTGAAGTAGAAGCATCTATCATGTAAATGAAATCTGAACTGTGCCAGCAGGATGCATATATTGAAGGGATAATGGGTGGATGATGTATTTTGTTATCCTAAGCCTTATTTATCTACTTAATTTTTTTTTTTTTTTTTTAAACAAGCAGCTATAGTGATAATTGCCAAATGTCTATACAATAGAAGAACATGATTATCTAAAGGGCTTCAGGACATCTGAAACCATAAACAGGTACTGAGCAATTACCTGGGAGGACGGTCTCAGGCCTGCTTATACATCTGTTCTCTTCCCCATTCCTACTCAGCTTTGTTCTACTTTTCTCTGCAAGAAGCCAACAGCAAATTTAGGATGTCCAAGACTAATCTAAACAGTGCTAAGAATTCTTTGTGTTCCCTAAAGTCTAACTTCCACAATTTCCCATTTAAATCATAAGAAGCTGATGGCCTAGAGGACATACCTGTATGGTACAATGAGTGTCCTGAGGGGGTACATGACAACTGGCATATCTGGTACTAGAAGAGGTTTATCTGCATTTGTCAGAAATTACTGTCATAAAACATTGTGGAAGGGAAGATGATACTTCAGAAACTCTAAATATGCTGATATAACCCACTCACACTCTCACACTCACGTCTTCACAAATACTAGGATGTGTGGGCCCAAGATCAGCTTTGTGCCACATGGGGGATGAGATGTGCCAGCCACTGAGTGCTCATCACATTCTGGAGTTCTTGTTAGGTGATGTTGAGTTAATTTTGGGACTGGTCTTTTAAACTCATTAAGAATCAAGTTATTATGGTGTTGTCCTCATACTCAGAATCTTGCGAAAGTTTACATAACTCTAAGGCAAGGTTACTGCTTGTTGTCCATTTTGCCTTGTTTGAAAAACATGTCGGGAATAATATACATCTGTGTAGCTATAGCCTGTTTTCCTTGTGGTCTAACAGGAAAAGAAATGGCACATGTGATGGACCGTGACCTTGATGCAATCCTCTTTTTGTCAAAAGACCTGATGACTCATTTGTGCTATGTTCTTACCAAAGTGCAGACTTCCCATGAACAACACATTTCTCATTTCTATTTCTAGGAGCAGTGTCCTTTGTTGGCAATGCAAGCCAGACTTTTAACACTTCTAGTGTTTCTTCTGGTGCTTTCATACATTCATTTCTGTTCATACTTAATTTGTGCTAATCTTAATATTTCTGTTACAAGTCTCTATACGTCCCTCAGGGCAGCTTAGATTTAGATTAGATGCACTGGGGCAGAATACCAAATAATGTGGTTGTGGACATACATATCTGCTTATTCGCTGAGAGTCCTAACTCAGCTTGGAACAGTTTAATGTCCCAACTCTGAATCATGAATTTTCTTGGTCCCAGTTTCAAAACAGTTGTGCACACAAGGTCAACAGAGCACCAGGAAGACGCTGGCCCAGGTTTACCAGGTCATTATACAGTTACAGTGGATTAGCTTGGACAACTACCTTTGTTCTCAGGTTATTACAGTTTGTTTTTCCGTAATTTTTTCCTGTTGTGAGTATATTCTTCAGCAAGTGCATGGTTTGCAGTATCATAGGTACTCATCACCATTTTCACAAGTTCCCAAATAGCAAATCAAGCAACATGGATGATCTTCCTCAGTAGCTCAGCCAGCCTCACAAGTCACTGAACTGCTGCGCAGCATTATTGGCTGCACAGTCACTTTCTGAACTGAGTTAATACAGCAACTAATTAAAGATCAGTCATCACAAACACCATTTTCTTTATAACAATATATTGCTGGTCCTATCAATGTTTAGCAAGCACAACACTCTATGAGTCTGTGATCTACAAAGGTAGCTGGAACTAGTGAAGCAGCTTTTGACAGATAATGGTTGTAGCCATATTAGCGCAGGGTTAGCAGAGTTTTGAAACCTTTTAAAGAGAGGTGGAAACTTTTTAAGTTCACTAATACAGGTATGTGCAGTGGGGCTGCATCTTAGTGAATTATGCAACATTAAACTTATCCTTCACTTCTGTCCCCTTAATTGGTACATTGTAGGACGTTAGAAAAGTCTGCTTCAAATCTACATCTTATTTGTGCAGTGCTTCAAAAACAATAGCAGTCACCCATCCTAGGACAAGCAAGAGATGTTGCTATCCACATAAGACAGGAACACATCTCACTGCTTTGAAACATAAGGAGAGTAAGAGAAGACAGCTGGAATTATTAACAGTTTCATTGACCCATTCATAAATTATAGAGAGACTTTGGTTTTAAGAGGTGACCAAAATGACCACAGAGAGCTATTAACAATTCTTAAAAGTGAGTAAATTTGTATTAAGCAGTTAATAGCATCATGAGCTTGAGAGCATAAGACTACTATTATATCCAAGAGAACTAAATCAAATCAAAGTCAGGTCTGGTATCAGATTTAGAAGGAGTGACTTCCAGTACTAGATCAAACTGTCCTTTATCTGTTTCATTTATGTACAATACCTGCCAATGATATCTTTTATATGGTGACTATAACTATGTTTATTTCAAAGGAGTTGCATAGGGATGTCTGTAATTTCACATAGCAAATCACACAGAAAGATTCAAAATAACTGGTACAATCTTATTTATCAAGGGAAGTACTGTATTTCTTGTACGGGTCCTTTGGTTATTGATATCATGTAGAACCACATGGTATTGAATCTGAGTTATTCAATATTGTGAGTTGGGGATTCACAGTCAGACCCTAGCAACAAATTAATTTCTGTACCCAGGTAATTTACAGTGATTTTTACCAATTTACTTTATGTTGACTTTGGGGTCAGGGAATATGCATTTTCCTTGAGAAGTAAAATAATTTGTCATTGTGGTAAGCATCTGAAGAAATTTGCTATTTAAAAAGAGTAACTTTATTATAGTTGAAATCATAACTTTATACAAATTCTTATGTACTGGTTTATTACTATTGTCAGTCCTTGCTACTCCATAAACTGCCTAGCAATTGCAGAGAAAGAATTCCAAGTTGTACTGCAAACTGTAGCCCACCAGCAGCATCTGCAAAGTGACAGAGGATCTGACTCCCTGTGTATGGAAGTACATGTGTGCACACAGAGATTGATTTACTTTATTGAGGAGTCTCTTCTTAAAATAAACTTATATACAACAACTTTTCAACTTATACTTTACTGTTACTATAAAACCAAGAGAAAATTATTGTCCAGTAATAAGGCATGGGATTTCAGAGAAAAAGAGGTAGTATCCAGGCGGTGACAGAGTGTAATAACTGCTGGTCATGTCTCTTTACAAACAAAGCACAGTGATGATCAGTTTCTTTTGTTCATTGACTAAGCAAGAACACAGCAGCTCTACCATCTTCAAGCACCTTGTGCTGCTTTCAGGCAATGATTCAGTGCAGTGAGGAACAGGAGTGCTTATTGAATTATCACAACTACCTTTTTGTGCTCAAGAGAGGACTTGAAATTGCCCCAAATTGATGGGCAGACCTTTCTTTGCAAGAGGGTTATGGAAGGTAGAGGAAGAGATGACTTTCTTTTTTTCTTTGGCAGTTACCATACTGTTCAAGCACATACAGTGCCAAACCAGCCCAGCCTACCTTGTTCTTTCAGAAGTGATTGAAGGCTTTAGTAGCTCATTGACACCAGAGGAAAATGTCTCTCCCCCCTTTCCTGCTCTTCTGTTTCTCTCTTCCCCTTCACCTTCCCTGTTCTGATATCCCATCCTTTACCCTGTCCAGTGCTTTACTGAGGTTATCCAACTTCCTCAGAGTTTTCTGTAGACTAGTTGTCTCACAGTCTTGAAAACTGAATCATCTTGTGAGTCCAACAAGCACTGCTTTTAAGTTTATGTGGATGGAGGGGAGTGAGGAGGAAGAGAAGGATCCTTCCCTTTTAGCTTGGACTGTTCCTATCATTCCATCTTGAGTAAATATTCTTTGATTTGCTAGGACTTCTGTGAGAGGTTCAGACTGTTGTTGTGTAATCTGCATGTTCTTCTAGAAAGTGATGTAGAAATAGATGAGACAGTTCTTTAGAGTTTCAGAGATCAACTTATCAGCAAAGGTCCTGCCTCTGTGTTTCTCACATAGTAATTCAGTTATACCCTTAAACTGAAACTATCTTCTAGATTTCTCATCAGGTGTCATCACGACAAGATACTTTCTATGCACCTTCCAGGGCATGCTCTATACACAGAGATAAAAGCTGAGATAGACTTTTCTGCAGGAAGACTGAGAGCTGAACCAGAATGAAGAGGGAGCAAGAAAATGTGCTGTTCAGTTCTTCTCCTTATAGTGGAGAGCAGGTAAGTGTTTGTGGCTTGAAGTGCTGAGAGATCCCCAATGAGTCCTTTCTCTACACTTTGAGTATGTAATACAGATAAATGCACTGAACAGGGACTGGAAACCTTTGGGCTTGGCAGTAAGAAAATGCAACTAGTCTGCTTCCCATTTAAAACTGTGCTTCTAGAGTTCCTCATTGCTCATTAAGAATCCAGATGCAGCATTTTGTTTCAACCCAGTCTTATGCAGCAGCTGTTGCTCATCTCACTTTATGGAGAGCAGATTTGCTTAAGCAAACACAACTTTGTTTTTGACAAGGTAGGCTGATAAGAGGAGCTGTGATGACATCTACCTGCACTTCTCAAAAGCATTTGACTTCATACCACATGACATTCCAATTAAAAAATTAGAACCATGCAAAATTAATGTAGCGCATAATAAATAGATTATAATTGTCTGATGGATTTCAAAAAAGGAATTGTAAATGAGGAATCATCATCCACAGAGAGTATTTCCAGCAGGGTTTCATTGGGATCTTTTTCAGCCTAACACAATTCAGCAAGTTTTTTAATGGTTCAGAAAT
This sequence comes from Pipra filicauda, assembly GCF_003945595.2. Lineage (NCBI taxonomy): Eukaryota > Metazoa > Chordata > Aves > Passeriformes > Pipridae > Pipra > Pipra filicauda. Next base: position 2,064,557 of record NW_024104975.1, on the reverse strand, counting down.
GAGGAAATCAGTGCCTGTAAAATTTGCAGAGGATACAGCATTAGTAAGAGTAAACAGTGGTAAAGTTGGATCAGTTTGACAGATCAATCTAGTTCATTTGGAAAGTAAGTCTTGTTTAACCAGCACAAATGTTAATGTAGCAAAATGCAAGGTTGTTTGTTTGGGAACAAGGACGATGGGCTACACATGCAGAGTGGGTACTTGCTTCCAGGGAAACAGTGACCCTGAAAGGAGTTAGAAGTCAGGCTGGATAATTGACTGAACAAGAACTCTCAGTTTGATGCTGTTGTTGAAAACTAATGTGACCTCAGATGAATAAGCAGAAAATTGCTGATTAGGAATAGGAAAGCAGAGAGTATGACCCTACATAGTGATGTACTCTTATAGAGTTTGATTGAGACCACTAAATACATCCCTGATTTGGGAGTTGAGCCTAAATTGTAGGAGGTGAAAACACTGCACAACACAGCCTTCTGAATGTGGTATGCTAAAGTGATGGCACCTGAGGAAGTCTCTGTCACCAGAGACCTGTTTGAGTTGAAGTCTTCCTTGACATAGAATCAAAGAATATGATGAGTTGGAAAGGACCCATCAGGATCATCGAGTCCAACTCCTGAATCCGCACCCAACACCCCAAGAATCACGCCATGTGCCTGAGAGCATTGTCCAAACACTTCTTGAACTCAGACAGGCTTGGTCCACTTCCCCGTGGAGCCTGTTCTTCCAGTACTCAGCCACCTTTTGGGAGAAAAACCTTTTCCTGATATCTAAGCTAAACCTCCCGTAACTCAGCTTCATGATATAATATAACCTGCATTTAAATGGTAACATTGAAGTCACTCCAGTTTTTGTGCTGAAGCACCAGTCTTGGCTAGGGAATAATAAACAGAACTGTCCAGCATCATTATGAGGGTGTGTAGTTATAGGACAAGAGGTAATGAATTCAAACGGAGAGAGGTAGAGCAGATATAAGGAAGAAATTTCTTACTGTGAAGATGGTGAGGTACTGGAACAGGTTTTCCAGAGAAGCTGTGGGTGCCTCATCCATGGAAGTGTTCAAGGCCAGGCTGGGCTCTGAGCAACCTGATGTAGTGGAATGTGTCCTTGCCCGTGGCACAGGGGCTTGAACTAGATGATCTTTAAGGTCCCTTCCAACCCAAGCCATTCTATGATGCCTTCCTTCCTTCCTTCCTTCCTTCCTTCCTTCCTTCCTTCCTCCCTCCCTCCCTCCCTCCCTCCCTTCCCCATCTTCTATATTAATTGTTGCTTTTCAGTCCTTGTAACCTCAATTTGATGTTTGATGTTTAGATTTTGGGTGATTCTGTTGAAGCCTACCCCCATGCGGAGAGCCTGACAGTGAGATGGCTGTGTTGCTATGTATTGCAGAGACCTGGAGAATTTATTTCTCTTCTGTTGAAAAGAAGATTTTGAATAACCATGGCAACAGTAAAACCTGCTGTGAATCTTACAGCATGAAGTATTTCTGATAGCTGCTTCTGGGGATCAAGGATTTAGTCAAGGATATCTCTTCTGTGTGGTGTTATTCCTTCTTGCCCCAGCTCTCCCACATTGATACCAGAGACATCAATGTGAAGGCAAGTGAACAGTTTCTGACAGATATCTTTTAATGCAATTTTTTTCTGTTCTCCTTTTCTCTGATTGCACATGCATTGGATGTGCATTTCTTTTTATGACTTATTTAAGAGAAATCAGTGTGAAATGTTTAATTTTTAATGTAGAGTATTCAAAGCAAACCACAGAAACGCTGGAAGAAGTGTGTGTATTTTGTGGTGAGTGAAAAAGGACATCCAGCTAATATGAAATGGTTTACCTGGATTAATTAGATCCACTTCAGGGAGTTCAGTGACTGACCTGGTGGAAAAAAAACATCACATGTATGCTAAGGTTATGGCTAGGTATTCTTTTAACCTACAAGAAGCACAAAAGGTTTTGGTGTAACCTAAATTTACCTTGAGCTGAGAGTCTGTATCTGAATAGCCAGTGGGACTCAGGGGCTATCTGGCAGCTAAGTCTGAACTGACTCTGTGTATTTAGATTATTATTCTTATTGCTTTTATCTCTCCAGCCAGCTTGTTTCAGTCTCACCCTCACAGGAGAGAGTAAGGTCTACAATAGGTTAGAAGTTTGCGAATTCAGATGATGCCTATTGCTTGTCTCATGGCTTCATCTGAGTTTCTCTGATGTAAAATGTACATGACCAAATTCAAGAATTGTTAATTGGTTGTGTCCTAACAGAAATTTCTTAATTTTAAAATGTCTTATTCTATATTCTGTGTAGATTGAAGTCTTGTGACAGGCACTGCCTGCCTCCCCTCCAAACCAGCAATATCAAGTCATCACATTCCTTTGGTGGTATTCTGTTTGCTGAGGTTGTGTTGAGCATATATATATATTCAGCCTGTTCTGGCACAACCTGTCTTTACTTTATTCAGTACGTAGTCAGTGCAAGCTCACGTCTGTCAGCAAAGTGCTGGCAGAGGTGCCACAGTGAATGCTGAGAAATGAAAATACTTAGCGATGATTATTAATATATTAGAAACCATCCCTCACTGGCAAGGAAAGCTTTCATTTGGCTCTTTAAAATTCTTCTTGTATGTCTTTCTCCCATGTAAATGAAAAAAACCCCATATTATCCCCCTCATGATGGATAAGTATTTCCTCTAACAGGCTGTTGGTCAACTGCTTCAGGTTCTATCTGAACACGAGGAAATACTTTTTTACCATGAGGGTGATGAAGCATTAATTAACCTTGTATTACAAAAATAAGAGTGCACAGTGCAGTGTCACATGGAGCTGCTATGAGGCTCCAGTGCAGAACGTACCAGTCAAAGGTAAATAGAGAAAAGACAGACACTGTTAAACAGTCACAGGGCAGCATCCTGAAGGTGGAATGTACAGAGAAGTTAGGCATTCTCCATCCTTGGAGATATTTAAAAACATCTGTACACAGTCCTGGGAAACCAGCTCTAGATGGCCCTGCTTGAGAGGTGGTGTTGAACCAGATGACCTCAGAGGTCCCTTCCAGCTTCAACCATTTTGTGATCCTGTATTGATAAACCCTTCATGGCCTGTAGTTGGTGACACAGTTAGAAGAAAATATGAATGTGGCATGTGGCTTCTTGTGTTTGCAAGTCTGTCTTTGCTGTGGAAAGCAGAGACCAATATTGAATATTCCCTGCAGTATTTCAACTTGCAAGTCTCTTAGTGTCTCTTCAGCTGTGTCCCAGCTGTACGTCTATTTTATTTACTATGGTACTCTAAACTTTGAGGGCTGTGTAAAATTTCTGAAGATCTGCAGATTATAGGTGCTATGGGAGTGACTCTTCTGTGTTATGCTGTACCAAGAGTGCATGTTGACGAAACAGGTATGTGGGCATTTGCTTAGACACAAGAAAATATTTCTTTTTGGCTTGTGGCAGCCATTTCTATAAAAAAAACCCCACAAAAAACCACAAAAAAACCTCCTCAAAAAAAAAACCAAACAACCCACAAAACCCCAAACCAGTCAGAGCAGAGCAGAAAAGCCTGTTTTTCACAAACCTTCTAAAAATAAGCACTGTTGCTGCACTGAGATTTTTAATTGGAATTTTTTTCTGCCCAACTCTTTAGTTTAAAACCACCATAGGTTTTAAAATGCATATCTGTGCTTGTATGTATATTTGCTTATGCTCCTAGACTTCATCACCTCGTACTCACACAGAAAGGAGTGGCTCGGAATTCAGCACATCCTTCCGCAGGCTGAGGCGGTGGGTGAGGATTCCAGCTGCCACCAGAGAGCACTGTCACTATACGATTGCAGGGCAGGTACTGCCGCCACTGCCGGCTGCTGGCACCGGCTTTCCCTTTGGTCTGGCAGTGGCAGGGAGGTTCTTAAAGGAGAACCTGAGCACGAGGCTCCGTGCTATCTTTACCTCTGTTCTGCTCTGTAAATCCACGCTGAAAGGGGCTGGCAAAGGGCAAAGGGCCTTGGCAAAGGACAGCCGGCTGCTGGCACAGCCCTGTTGCTGGGCTTGAACCCAGGGTGTACAGCCCAAATGCATCCAGCTGTGGGCTGGGAAAATGGCATTTCTGTCATCCTGTGTTTGCACTGCTAGCCCACGTTGCTTCTCAAACACGAGAAGTGCTACACAGCAACTGTCCCAAACCAGGGAGTTTTGACACCCTGCTCCCTCTTCTCTACAAAATGTTTGTTACTCAAACCAATTTCACTTGAAGCAAATGTTCCTTATTTGTCATAAACACAAAATCTTATTGCTTCTGTTTGTATTGCTTCTGCCTGAAGAAGGACTTGTGTGTTCTTGCAAACTGCCTTGTGTTTTTTCTGCCTTCATTTTGCACACAAATATTGCACACATGAGGCTGCAGCAAAGCTACTGACGCTTCGAGTCCTTGCTCAGCTCAGGAGCACAGCACTGCTGGGGTTTTCGGCGATCATTCATGTGGTTTGCACACACCTTGTCTGCCTGGAACCAATGCACCATGCAGGACTAATAATTACTTCGAAATTGTATGTGTTCTCTTTTAAGGATAGGAAAGAACCCTGTATATGGTACAGCAGCTACCTGTTTCTGAAGTAAACATACCTGAAGATGTGAAGACAGCATTTAGTTCTCCTTCTAGGGAGGCTGCCAGACCAAATTATATTCATCCTCAGAGTTATCTCAATTGCTGTCGGATATTCACTACTGAATGAAAGTAGTGTTAGAGATCTCAAAAACGTTGCATCTGAATTCCATTCTTTTGTCCATTTTCTGAGTCTTTCTCAGTTAGTGTCAAAGGACTTCCTCCATGTCCTCAGGAGAGGCTAGCAAGGGACTGCAGTGCAAGGATTCCTCAGTTCTCCTCCCAGGGGTTAAAATGTACATGGGAATGTGGCAGGGGGGTGATCTGGCTGACTGTATCCTCCTTTTTATGCAGTAACTTGGGTGCTATTTCTGATGAATGCTGTCTCAGCTTCTCAAAGCACTGACCCACTGCCTTGCAGAGATAAGCTACTGTCAGAGCTATCATTTCAGAGTTGGTGCATACTTGGACAGCATTTCTTATAGCTTGGATGGCATAGCACCACAATAGCAGATGCAGTTCCTGTAGATGGAGACACCCAAGATACAGTCTTCAGTAAATAGCATGAGGTGGCATCCTAATGCTGTTGCTCATTCTGTAACGTGTAGGTTAAAATAGACAGTCTGTGGTGAGATGATAGGCCTGTCCTGGTCCAGATTGAAGAGAATTTTCCCTTAAATAAATCCTGCAAGTGGAGGCAGCACCCTCCTGTTTCCTACAACCCTCCCTTTCATATAACTCCAGGTCCAAATCTTGCTTAATTTATAGGCTCTGACAAGATCTTAGAGCAAGAATGATAGCATGGTTGCAGAGCACAGGCTATCGTTTAGTATCCAAAGTGCCAATTTTCTGACAAAGTGTATAATCTAATATAGTGCTGTATAGTGTCTGTGTTTGACAGGGAACCTCTGTAAGTCACCTCAGATTAAGAAGAGAAGAGTTTGAACTGTTATATGGGCAATGACAAAGAGAAAAGAAAACAATTCAGGCACAAATCTCCATTCTCTCTCCCAAAAGAGTGTAAACAAGACAGAAAAATACAGTCTACCTGAAATCTGACATACATTTTTACCCTGTCTGATATCAATCCATAGTTCCTGTTTGCTTCCCCCTCCCAAGGGCTGAGAGAGCTTTACAAGCAGGCATGTGTACACATATCTTCACAAAGTGTTATGAAGGAAATTATTTTTGTTTTTCAGAGATAGTAGGATTAAAAATAGTTTTATCCAAGTCAGTAAAGGTCTTAAAATTTTGCTGTGAGTATATCATGATGTGGATTTCTCCTGCTGGCTAAGCCAGGGATCTGTTTATTCTGAACTTGTCAGGCTCTGATGACAAAATGACATATTGGAAAAGACAGGAAAAACTATTACATATTGACTGCAGACTGAGTCCCAAACCTGATGAAACAGCTAAAAATCCCACTGCAGGGTGATCAAGGCATGGAGAAGAGGTTGAGATTAATTTACTCATTTCAGGGACCTAATCAGTGACACCAGGTCTAGTTGGTGGCCTGTCACTAGTGGTGTCCCCCAAGGTTCAATACTAGGCCTCATATAGTTTAACTTATTAATTAATGACTTGAGTGAGGTAGAGTACCTTCTCAGCAAGTTCGCTGACAACACCAAGCTGGGAGGAGTGGTCAATACCCCAAAGGGCTGTGCGGCCCTTCAGAAGGACCTTGACAGGTTGGGTAGAGAAGAACTCTCTGAAATTCAACAAAGGCAAATGCAGGGTCCTGCACCTGGGCAAGAATAACCCCAGGCACCAGCACAGGCTGGGGGCCAACCTGCTGGAAAGCAGCTCTACAGAGAGCTGGTGGTCCTGGTGTCCATGAGCCAGCAGGGTGCCGTGGTGGCCAAGAAGGCCAATGGTATCCTGGGGTGCTTTAGGAACAACACCGCCAGTAGGCTAAGAGGGGTGATTCTGCCCCTTTACTCACCCCAGTGAACTTGCAACTGGAGTGCTGTGTCCAGTTCTGGGATCCTCAGTACCAGAGAGACATGGAGAACCTGGAACAGGTCCAGTGGAGGGCAACAAAGATGATTCAGGGACTGGAACATCGCTTGTGAGGAAAGGCCAAGGGAGCTGGGCCTGTTCAGCCTGGAGAAGAGGTGACTGAAAGAGAACCTTCTGAATGTGTATAAATATCCAAAGAGAGGGTGTCAAGAGGAAAGATCCAGGCTCTTCTTGGTGGTGCCAAGCAATAGGACAAGAGGCAACAGGAAGAAACTATGTACAGGAAGTTCCACCTGAACATGAGGAAGAACTTTACTGTGCAGGTGACTGAGCACTGGAACAGGTTGCCCGGGGAGGTTGCGGAGTCTTCTTCACTGGAGATATTCAAGAACCGTCTGCATGCAATCCTATGCAGTGTGCTCTGGGATGATCCTGCTTGAACCTGGAGGTTGGACCAGATGACCCACTGTGGTCTCTTCCAAGCTGACCCAATCTGTGATACTGTAATACTTGCAAGCTTAAAGTAGGAGTCTTAGCTTTCTATGTAGTCAGTGGACTACACAGAGCACCTGCTGAAGAAGAGGAAAGCCCAAGGTTGGATCTTATGGAGCCGATGTGGACTAGAAAGTTGAACAAGCACTAACTAACTCAAGCATTGAAAATAAACTTGATGAGCAAAAAACTCTTCCATTGCGGTATTTGTCTGTAATGTCATGTGGTTCAGCCTGGATGGTGCACAGGAATTCCATTCTCCTCCACAGTTATTTGCAAACTTTGGTAGAGCATGCAATGAATTGCATCAGTGAGTGTAGATTTCCAAACGACTTTGAGAGCAAGGAAAATCTTCCAAGGGGATCTTTTTTGGACATGACCATGCTCCCACTTGCATAGTCAGGAAGAAAAACATGAATGAACAGTAGTAGAAACATTAGAAAATTTTATTTGCAAAAGTGTTTACAACACAGCTTTGGTTTACTTGCCACGGGTCATAACTTGCCATGGTGATAGCAATATTGCATGAAAACCAGAAGGTGATCTAAGTGGATTAGATTATTTCTTCACTAAATCATGGGCAGGTATTACACAAAATAAAACCACAGGAAAGGTGAATATCAACGTAGATATTTTTTCATTTGTGACTTTTTAAAATCTGCTAGATTCACAAGAAAAAAAAAGTAGATTTAAATGATAAGGGGTCATTCCTCATCTCTGAGTTCCACAGTCAACCTAATGGAATTTATGAGCCATTTTTATTCTTCTGGCCCATCTTATTCTGCTTTCTGCTTTTGAACAACATAGCACTATAAGAAATCTAAGCAGGGAAATTGTTTCTCATTCTTCTCAAAAGCTTTGAAAGCTAAACATTTAAACCAAAACCATCTTTAATCTTCAAAGATGCTAAGAATTGAAAGTAAGTTCAACTCTAGCTGTTGATTGCACATAACCTAAGCTCCTATAGATAACAATAGAATATCTTAGTAGTGAAACACAGCTAGAATAATGGTTTGGTGATATTTTTAAGTGTTTTACATGTATTTCATGATGACACACAAAGCAGCTGTTTACATAGCAAACAAGGTGTATAATCTCATAGGAAATTGACCATCTACTTGCCCAAGGAGGCAAACTAATAATGTTTTGATATCAGTAGATTTCCCTGGGATCTCAGACTAAAATAGCTTATTCCCATTAATAATAAGTTAGCCAGGCTAGGGGAGCTAAATGTAAGGTAGGTCATGGCAACCTGTGTACATTGTTTTGTGGATGGAGCATGAAAGATGCCTGTAAACCTAAGCCAAGCCTTTCAAATAAGGGTGCTAAACTTTTATGGTCCAGTTTTGGGTGCTGATCTTCACAGAATTCAGTGCCAGATTTTCAGGACTACTGATCGTGTCCACCTACAACAGAAGTTAAGGGTATTCTCTCCAAAAATGCAGTGGCCATTTTATCAGCTGAAATTGGTGCATCTGCAATTGGAACCCACCTTTGAAAATCAAGCTCACAGGCTTTTATGTGAAAGTGAGACTGTCAAGACAGTGTAATCAAAATCACTGAAAAAGCCTCTTTCACTTAGTGGCAGATCTGTTTTCTCTAGCACAAAGATAAATGTTTGAACAGTAACAAGCACTTTCACAGTAAACTGCACTAAGATCTCCTGGATTTCCACCCTTGTGATTTTATTGAAGTATCTTTCACTTACTCCCTGAACCAGAAAGTCCTTTCAAGATTCTCCAGGAAATTGAATCTTGCATCCAGATTTTCCAAATTCAGTCTTTCAATATTTCTACATTAAGCTGCCAAAGTACCAACAGGTGTCATAGGTCTCCATTGAAATAAGAGGTTTTAATCTTCACAGAGCCAGTGAAAATATTTGCTGTTGTTATGTTATTCCATAGTGGCAGATAATTTAGAATAAAAACAGATGAGTTTACTATGGAAGATACTATTCAGGAAAGAACCATCTCTGTCTCTTGGGAGAGTATACCAGTACTAGTTTAAAGAGTTGCATGTAGGCTGCCAAACCGAAGGGGTCTTAGCTCTCTCCTTCTGACTTACCATTAAGGCTTGAAGATGAATGATGGAGGATAAGACCATGACACCATATTTTCTGCAGTAGAGTTACCAGGAAGAGCCAGTTTTATTTTCTCCCTTTAGGAAGTGAAATCACACTGAAAATTACTCCTAGACAAGCCGTTGATAAGCCAGAAGGTTTTTTTTTTGTTGTTTCTACATGAAGTTTTGTTGCTTTTTTTCCAATTATTACAATAGAAGGAGTTACAAAATCTGCACTGTGAACTGAGACCTTTTTTCCAAAAGCATGACAATTTTCATACAAAATTATCTCAACATCAAGCCAGTTCCATTAAGAATCACCTTTGAGTTGCAGTCTCATGATTCATGGAAGATATATACTTTCTCATTCTGAAGAGCTGTTGGTCATTTTTATATCCTTCAATTACTATCTGTCTAATTCATATTGCACTCTGTTCTGTCATAAAAAGCCTTTTCTTTCAACAGGGTAGAGAATATAGATTCAGATTTCTTGTGCCTCAAAAGAAAAGGACAAATGAGATTCAGATTCAGCTTTTTGTGGAAAATATGCAAAGTGCAAGATACTGACTGGAATAAATTTTTGAAGCCTCCTCTAATTCAGAAGCATTGAGAAAAATCTTCATGAGAAAATGTTTTTGGGTCAATGAGAGAAAAGAAGAAACACAGTTGATTGGTTTTGTTGCTTTTTTATTTTTCACAGAATCACAGAATAGTCTGAGTTGGAAGGGCCCCACAAGGATCATCGAGTCCAACTCTTAACTGAATAGCCCATACAGGGATTGAAACCTCAACCTTGGTGTTATTAGCACCATGTTTTAACCAACAGAGCTCATCTCGGGCTATGGAATCTAGACACTCTTAGGACACAATTCCTACAGATTAAAGTAAATTTTTCTGCCTTGCATCTGCTCTGAGGTTAAGAGAACAACAGGACACTCTATTTTTTGTTATCCCTGTAGCCTACATCCAGATGATCTCTGGTGGGGATGTGTACGGATCAGTACTAGATGCAAACCACTTACATCTTTTTGCAATCTTCTAGCAGTAAATATTAAATCCTTGATGATTTCAAAGGTATAGATTTAAGAGATAAAAGCTCAAATAAGATAGGTCAGAGCCATCTGTCTAGAAAACAGAATGCACACAGGGATTATAGAATCAGGCTCTGTCCCCGGGAAAGTAGTGACAAAGGAATAGACATAGGGTTTAGAGTTGAAAAGCAATGTGACATGAGACTTCCAGAAGGCTCCTATGGGGAAAATAAAACCAAGCAGCAAAAATGCTCAGTCTCTGGAAATTTAAGTAGGAGTAACAAGTAGGATTAAGGAGGGATTTACTCTGTACACAGTGTAGTGAGAGCCAATACTAGAACACTGCATCCAGCCAAAATGTCTAAATTTTAAGGAGAACATCGAAAAAATAATTGAAATATTAAAGAAAAAGGTTATACCAAGAATCTTAAGAGTTTTTCCTAAAGGAGTGACTTGATTGCAGCATGTGTCTTCCTGAGAAGAAAATGCCTAGTAGTAACTAAAGAACTCCATTAGTTCTTTAATCTAGTGGAGGAAAACATAATGAGTCAGAAAATATTAACTGAAGCTGGGGGAAAAATATCAAATCAAATTACATATAAATGAAAAAACTGAGCAGTCAGAAAACTTAACCACAGGTGGATTCTCTATTCCCTGATGCCTCAAAACAAAACTATTCATTCCTGGATGATGCTTTAGCAAAATATGATTTAGTTAAACAGAATCTACTCAGGATCTACTCAGCCCAGCTTGATACAAAACCAGAAGTAACAAGGTATATTTGCTTAACTGGAAATGAAACACCTTGGGAATACCAGAACAACCAGGTTTTGGTTAGAGGTTCTGTTTTGGTGAAAACACAGAGTTGTCACACATTGTTTTATCTCAAAATCCCTGTTTTTCTCTTAACTAGCAGCAAAAAATAATAAATCCCTAAAGGGTTAAATAATCAAGAGATGTTTCCAATTCCCATATTCAAAGCTTTCTGGTAGTACGAAACATGACTGGTTTGAATTTGTTGATTTCAAATTCTACCCAGCTGCATCCTCCACAGTTAAGTGAACTCATTTTACTGACTGCTCCGGCATTGTTTCTGGTCTGTGGTTGGGGTAAATCACTGGTATCCGGTGCCAGATAATTTTGAACAACATGCCCTCTTTTGAGTAGTGAACGTAGATCTGGTTGGTCCAAAAACTGTCATAGCACTTCTCCTTCACTATACTCAGGTTTCTATGCTCCAGTGGATCATCAAAACAACTTACTTGAGAAATTTGTAATATTGTTCTTCTTTTAGCGTTTCATCTCTAACATTAATACAAGTGGTAACAGTTTTCTTCTAGCTTCAGCCTGTTTCATGAAGTAAAAACAGAGATGTGGACATTTAAAGCTAAAGAAACCAAACAAAGTGAACAAGGAAGATACTCAAAAATGTTCTCATTAATCACATTCTGAAGAAAAGTTAGTTGTCTGCAGGGGAGTTTTTCTTCTACCCTGAAGAATACTCAGCTATTCCTACTGCAGTTTCTATGTTCCTTGGTCTGATTACTGAGATAAAAAGATGAAAGTTGTGCATTTGTCCCTGACCAAGACTATTGCTGTACTTGTCATGAAAGCACTGGGATTTTGTAACTGAATTTTTTGCATGCCTCTACTTGTACAAAATACTCTTTCCATAGCAGTACTTTGCCTTTTTTCTCTGATCTCAGGTAGAGCTGGAAGTTCAACCACATAACCCACCTTGAAGCTGTGACTGTACTGTTCTATTGCTGCTGACAAACTAGGCCAGCTGGCTAATTAATTAAGGATGAGACACTTGGTGATGTGCACCTGGAAATCATTAGATGCCTGGAGGTTACACATTCGTGAGTGCTCTCCTGGAATTTGGAGGTTATCTGTTGTGTGTGTTTCCCTGGATTTCTGCTGGTAAAGTTCAAAGAAAGTGATCTCTGAGAAGTTGCAGAATAATTCTTTGCTTCTGGCCAGGTGCAATTAGTTGTATTTATTGGTAATAGGAATGCAGATTAGAAGTTGACAGGGAATGAAAGTGAAGAGATCAGCCTGGGTCATTGTGATTAAATTCATTCTGCAAAATAACTTCTCCTGTGGAAATTAAAGAAATAGTAATACAAGTGAATTATGCATCAAGGTTTTTTTCTTGTGTGCCACTCCAAAGATCGAGAGAAAACATCTACATGCCACAATACTTCATAAAACTCATCGCCTCATAACAGAGACAGAGTGAGCTACTTCCAGGTTGTCAGCTTTTGTTCTTTTTTACTCCTTCTCCTATGCACAACAGCTGTATGTTTTTCCACAGTGTAAGGTCAGATATGTTACCTCATCACAATTTGACATTGGAAAATTATGACACTAACACACAGATAATCCAATAAAACTCTTCTTTTGTTCAGAAAATGCTTAGTCTTTGAAATAAACATCCTTATAAGAAGTGATCTGATTTGGTGAAAATTGTAATAAGAAGGTTTTCAGGTCTCAAATCATATTCGTAACTAGCAATAAGGATAAAAATAAGTATCTTTAGAATAATATGGCAGTCAGGGTATACAGAAAGAATAATCACATTATATGTAGTGTTACTTTATTTATTTATTTTAGGGAGCACGTATTTTTTTCCTCTACTAATAATGTTTTCTTGCTGGACTTAAGAAATAGGAGTCTGTCTTGAAGTCAAAGATTTCTGAGCTGCATTGCACAGTGCAAGAAATTAGGCAGAAAATTTTGAATACATTAATTAATAGTCAGTCATGGAGGTCAACATGGCTCCTTCCCTTCTGTTCTATTCTAGTCCAACACAATTTAGTGCACTGAAACATTTTATTGGATTAACTAATCTGTGTTGGATCTCAAATTTATGATTTAGTGCAGCTGAACAAGCTTCTAAAAGACAACTGAGCCATGGTAAATCTTGCTTTTAGCCTATGTCAGATCTGAGATCACTTAGCTTTTTCCACCGTGAAATTAGTGGTAATACAATACAAACATATGCTTCTATGGAGAGGAGCTTATTTTAGAAGCAGATTATAGGAATTAATTTCTTTCTTTTTCTTTCTTTCTTTCTCTTTCTCTCTCTTTCTTACTTTCTCTCTCTCTTTCTTTTCTTTTTCTGTTAATACAGATGGTGGTTTAAACAACATTTTTTGCCCTTTTTTTTAGGACTGTCTGCAGAGGTCTCTGTTAGTTTCTGCTACCATCTGTTCTTCTGTTTCAACAGCACAAAACATCAAATAGAATTTTTTTCTTTTTAAGCCATTGCCAATTTCACTGAAAGGAGTGCATATAGAAAAGAACAGAACAGAATAACTGAGATATTTTTCCTGAGAAAGAGGAAAAGTTGCAAAATTATGGAGGAGCTTTTATGTTTGTTGACAACTTTAAATTAAAGCTCAGATATGCCTTTCTGAGTAGGTGGTGGTGTCGCTCCTATCCCATTCTCTAGCTGACACTCTGGGTTTCACTTGACCAGAGTCACAAAACACAGTCCTTGGGTATAGAGAGAGAAGACTGAAAGATGGGAACTAATTGCATACAGATAAGACTAGATTCTTTTGGGTGACACCAGTTTTGTATTCCCCAACAAACATGATATGGCCTTCTATATTTTTAATAGCCCAAGAGAAGAGAGACATGGATCATGAAATGCAAAGACATTAGTATCAGGCACAATTAAAATGTCTGATTTTCTTGTTGCTGTTGACTTTTGCCCTCCTGAAACAAGAAGGAATGAGACAGGCATGTGACATCCATGACAAATACGAATTGGTGCCACAATGATTTGTTTGTATTAATTTTCTTTAAAAGTTTTTCTTTAGTGTCAGCTTTAATAATATTATTTATTGCCTAGTAAAAAAAGGGTTTACCCCCTGGAAGGAAGGAGCAAATAATGAGAGGCTTACCCAGGGGGAAAATTTAAAATCAATACATTCAAAGAGGAAAACTTCATGGGGAGGTTTCTGGGTAGATGTAACTTGGGATGCTATCTATCTATTTGTGTGTGTTATCAAATTATGTACATACCATACACGGAGGAAAATTAAGGTTTATGATCTTACAAGGAAGTAAGCTAAAGAAATAAAAGGTAGATGACAGTAGCAGCACTCATGAAATGAGAATAAAATATATGACAGCTTTGCTAGACTTTCAAGGCAGAGGTATTGGAGTTGAGGTGGTCAAAAAGACACAATTCATCAACTTTGGGGACTTTAGAGATACTAAAACCGCCAACTCCAAACCCCTTTCTATAAGAATTTGACAGCCTCTGCTTCTTGTTTTCGCAACAATTTGCATAAGAAAGGAATGAAAAATGCTAAGTGAATTTGCTTGTGTGTGTGAAGATCAAGGCCAATGAAAATTAACTATGAAGGTCAAGAAGCAATCTTAACGGTAAGATTTTCTGGGATTGTGAAATAATGTCCACACTGGAAGGTGTTGCAGCAGACCCATAGCTTGGCCCATTTAAAACTGGGCTCTCAGACATCCTAGGCATCTCAGACATCCTGCTGGACCCAGGGAAGCCATGATGCGGTGGCAACCCTGGTGCACCTTCCCTATTTCTAGTGTCTGCCAACCTGCTAAAGACCTTCGTGTAGCCCAGTTGGTTTGGGAAGAATTTTTGAGTAGTTTTTCTTATGTCCTAAGTTGTCTGGCCACTTATAGTGATCTTCCATTTCATTTCCTAAAAGCAGTTGCCTTTTGACAGTTGTAATCCATGGATTTCTTTAGTATCCTTATGTTCCATTATTAATGCATCAAGAGAATATATAGCACAGCTGGAAAAGAATAGTCTATTACTATTTCTATCTCTGTTAATGTTCCTTTGACATTGTGAGAAATTATGTAAAGAACCCTAAGATTTTTATTTCTGTTTCCAACAACCTACAAGACAGTTTAGACTGGGAGCGGGAAAGTTATGATTTGTGGTGTTATGTTATGCCAAAAGAAGTGGGAAACAACATTCACTGGCATTTGCACTTGGTCCAAAAGTTGAAAAGGAAGACACTGGGCCATTATATGCAAACCATTTGTGTTACAGGCTTCAAGTAGCTGCTTGTGCTTCAGCTTAGGTTTGGAGGAAATAAATAAATCTCCAGAGAGCTGAACACTGTTAGAGGCGAGAGTTATATTTCCTCTCTTCTTATGTCCTGACTGGGATCTGGCTAATAAAATGCCTGCTTATTCCACTGAGTGCAAAACCGTAAATGTCAGCAAGGCTTTCACACAAGGAATGTACCCCCTCCACAACAATGCAGCAAGCCAAAAATGCACTCCATGTTACAGTGATGAGTATATTAGAAAATGAGAAGATAGAGAACCTGTTAAATGCACCCCTTTCAAAGCAGCTGGGTCACAAATTCATGGTGGTGGGTTAGCTCACTCACACTGCTTCTTGCTATTCATGAATATTCAGGTCTGAAGAAAGACTGCTCCTAAGATGGTCATTGCTTTTGGGTTGTGGACAAGAACATTTAGTGCAGAAATATTTCTGTATTTATAAGTCACATATTTAAACAGTTTCACTCAGACAGGCATCAGAAAGGATGCCATTTAATTTATCCTCCGCCTCCTGTGATCAAGAAACATCAAGGGTAGCCTGTGTACAACTCATAGGTGGAGGTTTATGTGTGGAAATCAAGACCAGTTTAAAAAGAAGTTCGTACTGTGTTCAATTAATGTATTCAAGTGATTACTTGGGCTGGATAAATAAAAAGCTGATGAAACTTTTGCTCTCTTATTTCACTTAACAAACATTATAAATGTAAAAAAGCTGTAAAACCTATAAGCAGAAAGAAAAAGAGCATGATGATCCCTATAGAGAATGGAATCTTTAATTACAAGGTATTCAAACCATATATACTGTTTTGCTATTGACAAAAAGCAGCTTCCTTTGATGAGGAATGTGCCCATATTTCAATCTTCTTTCTTTTTCTCAATAACTCTTCCTATTGGAAAGTCTAGAATTAAGTTGTCTGGCATTCTCCTACCATGAAAAAAATTTATAGACACCATCTATCAAACAAATCTGTAACATTGCTATCTGTGTTTGTGTAAAGAAACCTCTTTGTTTAATAAAACTCTGAAGTGGAAATGACTGAAAGAGTTGAAAGGGCTGTATTTGCACAGTTTCATCAAGTGTTGATCGAGCAAAAGTGTATTAATGTTTTCATTTCTCTAAGGGGTATGTACTCTGTCAAGCAGACCAAGGCCTGATGGTGCTGATGAGCTCTAGGGTGATTTTCATTTCAATGGAGCATCTTTTAAAATTTGGTTTAAGACCATAATCCAGTAATTATGTGAAAGCTGTGTATATAACTACATGTGTGTGTCTATGACAGCCTCAGCTGATACAAGCCTGGGCTGCTGCCCATGTTCCCACCTTTCCCTTCTGCTGCTATTTAGCTTTCTTGGGGTTGCATGAGGAACAAGTTCAGAAGACTGATCTAACTGAAAATTAACCTTACAAAATAGAAATTAATTTTCAAATCAGGATAACTT
Organism: Pipra filicauda; assembly: GCF_003945595.2. Lineage (NCBI taxonomy): Eukaryota > Metazoa > Chordata > Aves > Passeriformes > Pipridae > Pipra > Pipra filicauda. Next base: position 2,047,920 of record NW_024104975.1, on the reverse strand, counting down.
ACAAACTGTGAACTATAGGGATACTAAAAAAGCAGGTCTCTGGAACTTACATCTGCACTTTAGGTAACTTCTGTTCCTACCATTAACTTAAGTATCCTCATATGGCAACAAAAACTCATAGCTCAGTGATATTATATGGACCTGAAACAATACTCAGTAACTTCTCAGCAGTCCTTTCAAGAGTCAGAAACATTCACGCAGGATCAAAAGCAGGAACAGACAAAGCAGACAATTGCTGAAGCAACAGGAGCACAGCCTAGCTGCCTGTGTTGCCTGTGGTTGATGCCTGAAGAGATTGCTGCTGAGGGAGACAGGACAGCCACTGGTAGGCTGGTGGCCTTCCCCAGCAACAACATCCATGGCCCTGGAGGAGGACCAGCCCTTGCTCTCCTAGCCCTTGCTTCCCATCCCAGTTCTCTCATCATGTCATGTCATGTCATGTCATGTCATGTCATGTCATGTCATGTCATGTCATGTCATGTCATGTCATGTCATGTCATGTCTTTCTCCATCTCCATGTCCGTCTCCATCTCCACCTCTCTTTGCGAAGGAAATGGCTTAGCCATATTCTAGTTCATCATTCTGGGAGGAGACATTGACTAGTGCTGAGAAATCTTTACACTGCATTGGTTCATAAAGGCAGGAGAATGACTATTAAAAGATTGCCAGCTGAAGTACATGGAGTCTGTCAAGGAAGTTGTTGTGCCTTAAAAATGCTGAGGGTTTACTGTGTTGGCATTTTCCTCTCAGTTTGTATTAGCACTTTGAAGATAAATTTTAGTACTTTTTTATTGGTAGGGTATTGAGTCTTGGCTGCAAAAACAAGGGTCATTGTAGCCAGAAGCTGTGAAAGTCAATTTTGACTTAACATCAACCCTGCTACTTTAGCTCTGGGACTCTGCTGTTCCAGACACATATTTGTAGCAGATTGACTGGGGGCTTGTGAAGCAATTACAAGAACACTTGAATATTTGTCCAAAGCTGCCAAACTCTCATTACTTTCCATCAAAATCAGAAACCCCAGGTGAGATGCCATGGGCTTGCAGGCTGGTGCCTTGTCTCACATACATCTCCATGCCCAGTATCTGCAGTCCTATACTTTTGTACAAGGCAAAAGCTCATTAAATACCATGTCGATTTTCTTTCTTTTGTTGTTGGAATTACTAATAACACTTACTAACAGTAACAACATTTTTAACCTTATGGACAGGCTAGCATTCAATGGTTCTGTGGGTTTTCTCTCTTGACTATACACAGTGATTATCCAGGGGTATCTTGAAGAATTATTTTTTTGAGAATGACATGAAAGCAAGCTGGCAGATGTGGTAATGAACTGGCAAGTGTTTATATACCTACCCTACATAGCACATGCCCTCCATGTCTAACAGCTGGTTGAGATCCTTCCTAAACACAGGGACAACTGGAGCACAGGGATATTTGTCTGAAATCTGCTGTTACAAAAGAATTCTGGTAGACATGATGTACAAGAGGGATAAAGGGGAAACTCTGAGTAAGCACAAGGAGTGTTTTTTTTCTCTTGTGAGAACATATTTGTGTTTGGAAAATAATTATTAACTGGAAGAGACTTTTATAGAAAGATTTACCACATGCATGAGGCATATATGACTAATTCCCCTGCTGATGTATGAAACAGTGCCTTCCCCTCTCTCTGCCACCATGTCCCATATGCATCTTTTTCTCCCACAGACACTTAACTAGGACTTTCACCATGAGGTGAACTCTGATGTTTTCATGAGCTGAGGAATAATGAGAATGGACCAAGGCATTAACATGTTCAAGACCGATAATAATTTCCTGCTGCTACATAACAACCAAAGCATCTATTGTCAGAGCAGGAGATACTGATCCTCCAACAGTGCTGTGTTATGATGTGATCCCGAATGACTGAAGTACTTCCATCTGATGAATGTGAGTACCTTAGAGTGACAGGTTTCCTGTGTCTTTCTTTTTTTCTTCCTTCGAAAGCAGTGTTCATCCTCAAAATACTGTATTTACTTCCATGATACTAATGGTTCACTGAAAACAGAGTTTGACCTTAAAATCTGCAGGTGTTAAGTATGTCTCTTGTCAGGCTTGATAGTGACCTAAGAATATGGTTGTTATTTGTGCACAGCAACTGTAAAAAAGCAAACAAAAAAGAAATACTGGGTAAAAATCCTGGATTAGGAAGATGTCACTGGCCTTATTAACTCAGAAGTCTGAAGTGCTAAAGCCTGGCTCACTCCCATACATTTGCTAATGTGCTGCATGTACCTCTGAGTGCCTTACTTGTACTCTGAACAGTGCAAACCTCCATTATTGAGACATTGCATTTTGGCACCTTAGTTGTCTGCAAAAAGACTCTGCAAGAAGACTTAAAAGCATAAAATAAATATTTATTAGATAACACAGATGAGAGAGATGATTTACAGAGCTAGAAGGCTAAATGCTGGCAGGATCACCACCCAATAAAGTCCCCCAAGAATCCTTCCTGGCAAAACAGGCATTGGTCGGGAGTGGAAAGGTTGATTCCTGCTGCTCCCTAGAGCCAATTCTCTATGGTGCTGTTTCCCTGTTTTTCCCCTTAGGATTCTATACCTTTCCACTTTGGTGTTTTTCTTCTTGAATCTCTGAGCTACCTGCAGTCACTGGCCCAAAAATTCTAATTCTGTAATTTTCCCATTCTTATCTTTAAGGTCTTTGTTCTACAGACTTTCTCACAGCTGTTTTTTCAGAGGTAAATGATTTCCTGAGAACTCCAAGCCAAGATGACATAACCGTGTCAGATTAGAGTTGGGTCTTGAATCCTTGGAGTGCAAATCTCCTTGCCACAGGCTGAAAGTTTGTATATATTTGAGATAAGACGGGATAAGTTCTTGCAAGAGGAGTCCATTGAGAGTCATTGTATTCATAGAAACCATACTTGGCTTCAGAGGTCTCTGAGTTTCACATTAAAAAAATTTGCAAGAGGCACTGAGGAAATCACATTTACTGCGTTCTTACACTCCTCCCTAGGTATTAGCAGAGTGACTTTCATCTGACATAGCATGACTGGTCTTCTGGTTTTGTCTAATGTTATGATTGCTCTGTGATAGAAAAGGAACTGGTTTTGAATGTCCACTGCTGAAAAAGCACTTCTTATTTGCTAACGATCAGCATAAGGATGCTGTGGTGTAGCGGGACAACAGTTATGGCCTCTCTTTCCTCGTTTTCACTCCATTGCTCAGGAGATTACTGTTCCAGATTTTTTTCATATTTCTACCTCATGTTCATGGATATTTGGGAGTTGAGAAGGTGATCCTTAACATGTGGATTCTCTAAGCTTACCATGGACACAGACTGGACCCATGTCCTGTCCTCTGCCTGCCTTAACACTCATTCATTCTCCCAAATGAACAAGGAAGGGAAAATCCAAATTGTAAGGTGTAATATGGGAGACTATTTTGTGGAAAGTACCTGATTATCAGTGGACTATAGCCTTTATATAGAATGAAATCATTATTTGAAAGCACGTATGATCTTGATTTTGTGATTCATAAAAATCTGGTCTAGCATCTTCTTACCTCCCTTCCTTAGTAGTCTAAACGCCCCCATTTTCTGAACACTGTCACAATTGTTCCCCATGCACAAATGCAACTTGTTGTAGAGAATTTGTGAGATCCTAGTGAAAACCTTTGAAAAAATGGCAAAATATGCCACAAACAGAACTTTGATCTCTGTTGCTTATAATGTACTGATATTTACAGTTATTTGCAGCCTGGTTACAACTTAGTAAGAGTTACAACTAAGTAAGAAGTAACTTCAAGAAGTACTAAGAAATTTCAGGTTTTGTGGGCTTGACTGTAAAATCTTAACATTTCCAGTCTCAGTAAAAATGTTAATCCTTCCCTTTTTCTTTCCTCAGAGTCACAGCACTACTGACACTCCTAACTATTGCCAATAGAGAAGATTTTCCAGGGTCTACGCAATGTGCTGATTGTTCTTTAACAGGAGAAGGGAATGCAGAAATATGAGGTAGAGTGTGACTCTGCAAGTAAAATACCAGGAGACTATAGGTAAGTATGGAAAGAAAGGTCAGCAGCACTTACCATGTTTGCCACTGTTTTCACTTTGATGACAATTTGGCATTCCTACTATTTAGTTAAACTTCAGTGAACACACAAGGTACCACCAGGCTAGTAGTCCTATCACATGTCTGTTGGTCCTACATTACCCTTCCTGTGCCTTATGGTGGGTTTAGATAGCATAGGAAATGTCTGCAACTGTAGGTCTCCCCACCACCATGCTCTCACTTTTGCCTGAGGGAATTTATGAATTCTCATGAACTGTGTCAGCTGGTGCAGAAAATTCATGGGAAAAATGGAAGTCTTTGCAAAGACTTTTGGAGTGCCGTTAATAGATCCTCGTGATGGAGGAAAATGACCTGTCAGTGTAGAGGAGAGGATATTTTCTTGAAGTTATGGGCACAGGTCAGGAACCCTAAAAAACCATGAGAGTGAAGCAGGGCAGTGATGTTGACTGCTCTCCTGGTGACCAGGACACAGCCTTGGTTCTCACCACACAAAACACCTGACTGCCAATGGAGACAACAGATATTGTTGGTCTTGTGAGTACTTGCAGATGGGCTCTGATGTTCTAGGATGTAGAATGGGACAGATTACAGAGTCTATGTCTGATGGTGCATTGTTTTCCTCTCATTAGGCTAAGTTCCATGGTGATGGCAGCATTTCTTTACGTTACTAGAAAAATGTGACTGCGTACTTCAATCGGTTTGTGAGCCATTCAGATTCTGTGACAGTGCAGGTCTGAAATATCTGAGTCAGTGCCATTTATGGCTAACATGGTAACATCTATCAGGTTCATGGTATTTTTGCAAAAGCAGAGGAAAATGTTACAGCTCACTGTTGCATACACGCACGTTTTGTAACTATGGGGAAACACCTGGAAAGATGGGCTGCTGAAATAAAGCTGAAAGTCTCGTGCTTTCCAACCCCTTTAAGAAAGAGGACTGTATGTTATCTCCCATCGTTTGATCAGCTCACTTGAAAAACAAATAGAATAGAATAGAACAGAATAGAACAGAAAAGAACAGAATATTTCAGTTGTAAGGGATCCCCTTTTAGGCTTTTGTTGCTGCATCATTACTAGTGGCAGGTGACACAGTTTATGTGCAAGCCAAAGTGTGACGTTACTACTCCATGTAGGGGACCACCTACCAATTTCACAGCTAAGCTAAACATCTAACTGAAAGCAGACTTTGTTGTAAAATCTCTGACACCTTTTACAGACACCTAAAAAGCACCTTTCTTTCAAGTACTTATGCTCGTCTTTTTCAAATGGAAACCAGAAGACCTGAAAATCACATCTGAGCTTTGCACCTGTGGGTGACAGGGACATTTGAAGTCGCCTGTCTTGGGTGGAGCTCACTAGCACTTTCACTTTAGTGTTATTAAAGGCACCTTGTTAGTACTTGATGGTGCATAGGCCCAAAGAAACTTAAGCTCCCTTTCTTAGAGCAGTGTTGTTTCTGACATGCTTTACTGCCTCTTCACTGGGACTGGATGTTGTGTGATTAACAGGCACATGTTACGCAGATATGTTGGGAAAGGTGACTCCGTTTTCCTGACTTAGAGTCATGTCCTTGGTGTTTAAAATAGGAAAAGCGGTGGCCTTAGGTTAGAAACGAAAGACTGGATACATAAGGTTGAAGATGTCTATATGCTTAGATTCACTGAGCACTTAGCAGTCTTGACTCAGGCCTCTTCATTTCCAGCATGGACTTGTTGAGTTTAGTGTAATGTGGGACTTTGAAGTATGAGGTGGTTTGCAGATGCATGTTGTATATGACATCTGAGGTCCATGTGTGTAATAGTCTCCCTTGGTATGTTTGGCCCAGGATATGCTTTCCTGCTTTCCACCGCTGTGTTGATCTTACATTTTATGGCCTGATTTGTCTGTCCCAGATTTCCACCTTCCATTATGGGACTTTTTCTCTCCCTTTATAGTATTTCAAACTTTTTTCAGTTCAGCAAACAGTTTGTTCCCCCCTCTGTCCTTCAAATAAAGTTTTCTTTGGCAATCTCTGTCAGGATAAATTCAATAACTTTAACTCAGAACGATCCCTGAGGAGGAAGCCAAGAGTCAAATACTACAATTATTCATATTTTGGTGAGAGGAATCAGACTTCTCAGGAATCATTTCAAACAAAGCGCTAACAGTTTATTCCTGCTGGGTGGAAGCAGGAAGTGTGCTGGAGGGAACCTGACAGCCTCCTGAGCACCATCAGGAAGCATAAAATGGATGGGCAAAGAGAGGAAGAGAGAGAGGCATTAACGAAGAAAAATGTCTCATTTCCTCCCTCAAACTAATTGGAAAAATATGTTACTGGTTGTGTCAGTGGTAATTTCTCAAGGTGGTAATAGCTGCAGCCTGTCCTGCTATGGGGCTGGTCACAGGTTGGACCTCTACCCCAAATGTCTGTGATTAGTGCAAACTGTGGCAGTTTGTTTACAACATAAATGGAGAAACACATACACACACACAAATATTTATAAGTATACCTACATATACATATGTAAGGGGTTTTTTGTCCACTGAGGATCTATGCCTCATTTCTAGTAATTCTTGACTGTACATACATTTACAAAACAAAACATAATGGAAAACAATTTTTATGTATTTGAGTATTTGTTGGTTTTGTTTTGTTTTGCTTTTTAAACTGTTCTTTAATTCACTGCCTGTTCTCTGTTCTCATCCCCACTTGAGAGTAGCTTGCTCCATGAAATAGTAGGGAGATACAGAACTGATGTAACTATATTGGTCACAATATTTTAGAATAAAAATGGTATCACTTATAAACACTCATGCAAATTCTGGGGAAAAAATAGAAAAAGAAAGATTTCATTTGATGCACCAAGGCATCACCCACCAAGGCATCTAACATCACCCACTCACCCACCCACTGTAATCACTGTAATCAATGTTGATAAGCCCATTTATGATTTCTTTGTAAGCATGCCCAGCCCAAACTGAGATATTGGTCACCTGGGTTGCTCTAATTCCACTGTTTAGCTGACATCCTTTAATAGACTCTGACCCAAAAAATGCCTAGTTTAACTCCTCTCTGTCAGAGCCTCTGACCCTGACATATCACCTTTCCCAGGCCAGGAAAGAGGTACAGGGCAAGAGTCAGCTTGGTTAGCTGCCACTGAAAGGGAGTTTCCTACCAATTGGAGAATTTTCTGCTAATGGGCCTTTCATACAGCCCCTTTATGCTGCCTCAGAATTACAGGTCTCTTGCAGAGAGACCACTGTGGTATGCAGAGAAAACAGTTTTCAAAATCTTAGATTGAATTTCTTATAAAAGCTATAACTAAAAGTATTCAGTTCCACATCTCTTCAATTATATTTCTGTGCGGCTGATGAAAAAAGCAAAAGATAGAGCCCAAATCCAGTGCAGAGATTCCCTTCTGAATAAAGGGGTGGGCACCTGCCTTTCAGTGATCACAGGCAAAGTATTCAGCCACTCTGGATGCACTGAATCATATTCTGTCATCATTTTCTTTACTCTTTATCCTCCTGAGACAGACAAATGTACCTCTCTGTAGTTTTCTATATGTACATGTTTTTTAGGTGAAAGACCTTTTTAACAAGGATATAAAGTGAAACTGCTAAATGTAAATATCAGTAGTAGGTTATGCCATATACCTAGGAATGTTAATATAAGGAGAAAATCTAAAATTACAGATCTGTAGATTTAATCTGTAGAGGTTTAACAGCGGCAGCAGTGTACTGAAAATTCACAAATCATCTACCTGGATTATTAGCATAGTTTTTCTTTTATTAAAGAAGTGAAAGAGATTTGAAGAAGAGATCAAACAGCAAGCCTCTGTTGCAAGCTTCCCAAATGTACTCAGAAGCCAGTGCCCTTTTAAGACCTCTGAGCATAGCCTCTTCTAAAATTGAACATATGTGCAAATTAGAGATTACCTTGCAATAATAAATCACCTTCCACTTTCCTCAATCTCCATTGGTAAATGTGAGCACATGACACTCAATGTACAGCACACAAATGCTCAAAAAGGTAATGAGTTCTTCAGGTATCCATAGACAAGCCATATTGTATAATATTGTATAAAGCCAACATGGAAGAAAACCCAGAAACAAAGTGTGGAGAGCGCAGCAGCTGGGGAATTAGTAAACTAATGAGATTTCACTTCTAAATTGCAGTGGCTATTTCATACCATCTAGAAAAGCTTTGGAGATGGAGGTAGAGCTCTGATAGAGGCCAGTGATTAGGGTATCATCTTGGAAGGGCATAGAAACTGTTTTCAAACCTTTAGTTGAAACCAGCCATTGCCACCCATGGCTTCTACTTTGAGTCTGAATAGCGGAGGTCAATAATTTTTAAGCCATGGAAAAGTTTGTCCGGGCTGTGTTCATTTCAAGGGCAAACCTGAGAGTGGACTCAAAATCAAATTAATTATCTTAGTGGTTGCAGTCTCCTCTAATCTGATATCTTTTTCCTCTTCTTTCTCTGACTGGAACTTTCTGTTCTTAGTGTTGCATATCATTTACAGAAATGTGTATTTTATATTTGCTCAGATGTGATGACATTGGTTCCCGTGTCTTGCATTCATAGGACTCTTTGCCACTACAGGTGGCAGCAATGAGATTGCTGTGCTATGACCCTGATTCAGCCAATCGGCAACCACCCAGTTTGGGTGTGATGTGGGAAAGCTCTCATGGATGTTTGGAAGAGCTTTACCTCTACAGATTCTTGGGCAAGCAGTACAGTTACTCTCTGTAGGCTATAGAATTACTCTTTGCTTGCCAATGCAGCTGACTGGATGGTAAATGCCAATGATTAGGATGGACAGACAGCTGGAGAGACGTCTTTGAGAGGGTCAGAGATATTCGCCTTCACAATTTCTTCTTCCTATTTCTTTCTGTTACATAGTGAATCACCCACCTGAACCATGCTCTCTCGCAGATACCTCAACTCTGCTCTGTGTCGATCTGCGCTGATGCTACTGTTTAATGCAATGACTGTGTTGCCTGAAAACACTGTTTCTATATGGAAGAATATATTAAAAAAAAAAAAAAGAAGGGACACCTTCCCCCCCCAAACACCTTAGGACAAATAAGAAAGGAGGGAAAGGAGGGGGTACATCAGTACTCTTGTTGATTCCAGATTTTTTATCTCAGAAAATTTTTTAAAAGTTACTTGGTTATAGATTTCAATGTTAATGGTACCCAAGATTTCCTACAAGCACAGATTTTCTGGGCAGACTCCACACTGGGAGATTCTGTCTGGGTATATTCTATGATCCTTGGTAGTGGTGCTGCCTGCTACAGGTAGCACAGATGCACAGAATGACTCTGCTTCTGTTTAAGGGTAACATTTGGAGCATGGGAGGTACGGGGAATGGCCATTAGTTAAGCATATACGACATTTGGTATTAATTTATTTTCTCTCAACTATTACACAGCAGAACAGTGGAACGAGGATTTTCCCTGGGTGGCTGTTGTTCTGATGTAAATGAAACATAACACATAAATTTTAAGAATAAAAATAAAAGTATGTATACTTTAGCTGTAATCTCAGTTATTACTTGTTCTGAGAAAAAAGAAGGGAGGATAGTGATTATGGTGGGGAAGAAAGTTCTTTTATTTTTGCTAACAATAAGTTAAGTTAGGGTGGATAAAATATGTGATATTTTTGCTCAGAATACTCATAGCTTTTTGCTTTTTTCCTTACTCAATTAAAATCCAGCACATCTAGAAGATGTTTCTGTCTTGCACAAAACTAAATTCAAATGTGGCTGGCGAGACATCAATGCATCACTTAGCTGGCTGTGAAAAGTAGCAGGGGCTCTGAGATCCTGTCAGTGTTTAAGAGGGTAAAGTGCTAAAAGAGAAATCAGTCAAATTCTCAGATTCATTATGACCCATAAGATGCCTGCCAGAAATTAAATGCCCGGTGGAAATCAGCAGAGTGTGGTTGTGTGTGAGTGTGTGTGTGATGGAAGTCAGAAATGTGTTTCTGTGTGTACAAGTGGAGGAACGAAAGTAGAAATTGAAATTTCAATCATAAATTCCCCTTTATTGCTGGGTGCAGGCTGAGAGGTAGAAAGGACAATCCCATATACAGGGTCGAATGTGCTTTCTTCTATAATTTTTAACACTTTTCCTTAGTATATTTCAGTGTTTCAGGTGAGTTACGATAAGAATATTATACCTTGATCTGTAGGTTTTAATATTGATCCTCTCTTATTCTTTCAGAGATGTAAAGGGCATCCCCTCATATGCTAACTCCCTCATCAAAACTATCCACACTGTGCTTCCTCTCAGAAGCAGCACTCACTGCAGAGAATGAGGTTAGAGCCTTGGCTGCAGCCCTTCAGCATGTCCTTTCTGCACAGCTGGCACAGCCAGGCACCCCCATGAACAGGTAAAGAGAGCACTCATACTAGCATGTACATCTTTGATAGCATCAGTAAACACTGTCCTGAACCCAGGGGTTACTGCGCTGGAATCTGGTCCACTATCAGACCCCTCAAATTCATTACTCCTTGTCAGTCATATGTACGTTTTGATAGAGTGCTACACAGAGAGTTCATACATACATTTTCCATACCTTCTTATTCTTTGTCCAAAGTTTCCTGAGCAAAAGGAGGGATGGGAGATTCCATGTCTACTACAGATAGGGCAGCTCAGCAGTCAGGAAATTAAATACCTCCCCTGGCCCTTGTATAATGATCTCTCTTGAGTCCTGACCAGCATGACTCATCTTCATTTCAGTAAGGGGACAGGCTGGAACTGGGAATAGCAGAATTAATTTATCGCATTTTAATAGGGAGGTAGCTCAGGAAGGGAGGGACTAATGAGATACTTTATAAAGAAATTAACAGGCTTCCATTCAGGGTTGTCTTCTGTGAGGCAGCTGCAGTGATGACAGATGGCATCAGGCATGGCCCTGTGCTCCCTCCCTGCCTCTTCCCTTCTTTCTCAGAGGGCTGCCCTCCAGTGCATCATCTTCCCTGATTACTTTCCCATCACTGGAGTGGAAAACCCTTTACTTGTGATCCCAGTGTCCAGCTCATGTATCTTCCTGAGCTCAGGGTATAAAGCAACTGGGGTGTGTTGCATATCTTAAGCAATGAAGAGTTCACAGGTGAGACTGGTGAGGTATGTCACACCCCTTAGGGCATATGGAGAAACGATTTTTCCTAGGTTTTGCTGTTTTTTCCCCCGATTTTGAAGAAGTGGGTGCAGGAGGCCTAACAGTTCTGCTGACTCAGCATTCACTCAGGATTCATTTGCAGTTGCTCAAAGGTCATTATTGAAGATTTGGTTCAGCAAGGCATTTGGAGAGGTAAGGGGGTTTTTCCCTCTTGAGAAATGTGAGAATGTGAGAACACGCTTATCTTAAGTAGGTGATTAAGGCTTATTGCCTTTGAAGGTACAAGTAGGTGCTCCTGTTCCATATTGAATCAAGTCAGAAGACTGGATTTGTTACAGGATAGTTTTGTACCACCTCATTTAGGTACATTCAGACATTTTCACCTAGAAAGATTTTTGTGGGTTTGCTTGCACATTTTTGTCTTCAAACATATTCTGAACTTTGCTTCTAAAGGAAAAAAGATGGAACAGAAGAGTTCTTGTAACCACTGAAAATGGTAAATTCAGCTCAAACCTCACAGGTGTGGCACTTGAATCTGCTGCAGAAATTCCTGGAATAGACAGTTAAAACAATCCTCAGTTGTGCTGCAGCTTGCTCACCTAAACAAATACAAAGCTTTTTCTTTAGTTTCAGCATTTATTTCCCATGTGCTCAGCTTACAGAGTATTACAGCATTACCGTTCATACTCTCCTACCCATCAGGCATCATACAGTGCTCTGCAGTGGCTAAAGTACACAGATTTTTGTGTCTATAGACAGAGTAAACAACTGGTGACAAAATGACCTAATCATCTTGAAGTCATTAGCTTCAACTCTGTATCAATCATTCCATATTGCTGTGCTAATAATCCCTAATTATGAGCTGCTCCTGGTGTTAGCACTGCTAACTGTTTTCGATTTAAATGCAGATGTTCCCTGACCTTCTGCTTCCTGAGGAACGGGAGATAACTCCTTCTTTTCAAAGTCAAAGGAGGGGGACAACCTCTCCTTGTGGCACTGTGAAACCATTATCACCCCACCCAGGGATCTCAGGTTCCCCTGGGGAAGAGCAGGTATGTTGACAAGGCTGGAGGATGCTCTTGGTAGGTCGGGCAGAGCACTGATCCTCAGTTAATTGGCACTGCAGACACGTCACTGCTGGCAGAGTGTCAATTGTGATGCTGTTACAGTAAGTTGCTGGTTGTCTTGCCATACAAACAAGAGGCTGGGCCGTCAGCATGTAGAGGTTCATTGTGATGGAGAGGAGGAAAGGCCAAGTATCTTTTGCTTGAGGTCTTGAATTAGATGGGACTCAGCTTGCATTTTAAATGCAATCAGGTATTTCTTATATACAGAACTTGGTACACGCCACTGACAGTGTGTTTGGGATTATTGTGTTTGCACTTTTCTGAATTCTTACCTGTAATTTATCTCATTCCTACATTATTCTGACTAGCCACGCATTGATCATTGCTGGTAGCTTTCTCCTGTTTCCAAAGAGGATAATATATAGATTGTTTTTATTGTTTTGACATGTATCTATAGATATATATGTATTTGTCCCACAAAAGAGAAAATGACTGTCTCACCTTGATTGGAGTATTTTTTTTTTTTCTTTTTTTTTTCTTTTATTTTTTTCCCCCAAAGGTACACAAAAATATACTCATTCCAAAGAGGTAACTTTTCTCTCTGGAGATGCTGAAAGATATAGGGCACTCTCTTGATATCAGTAGGTGTTGACTACTTTCTTTTCAAAATTAAATCCTTTTGAAATCAACATTTTTATCAAGGAAAAGATACCATAGAAAGACATTTTCTGCTAATGCTTTTTGGGAAGGTAAAAGGAAGAATTGGAAAGGTAGTCCTGTTGCCATGGCCACTTCATAGAGTAGAAGTAGTTGTTACTAGAATGTTGACTATGGCCATCCCTTACTATGATATATAGTTATCTGTATAGTGGGAGTAGTACAGGGAATGTATGACATGCTGTATGTGTTTCACCACCAAATTACGTGGCAATGAGAACTGTGGTTACCACGTGCCACATTCGTCACTGGTGTGCTGGTAGGGTTTCTGCTTTCATCAACATTGAGTTTGCCCACAGAAGGTCCAAAGTTAGGAATTTCAATTTTAGACACCATTGTTTCTCCAGTGAAGCACATATAAACTTCTGTTTCTTGTATATTGACAATATATATGTGTGGAATTATGTATATAATTTATATTATTGTCTTCTGAATAAGATGAGCTTCAAAAAATCTTCACTCCTTTACAGATATTGTCCCTTGAAAAAGAAATCTTTAGAGAGTGCATACAAAATCAGTTCAGAAAGACATAATTTGGGACAAAAATGTGGCTTACAGCGAATTGAAACAAGTGATTGTACAGAAGTTATAGTTAATTTTGTTTTATTTACACATATATTCATCTTGCAGTGCTCCTAAATCAGGAGAATTTCAAATCATTTAAAACAGTTCAGTTCTTGAAGGCAATTATTTGACTTTTCAAATTACTTTAATAAGCAAATGAGAAAGCTTTGGATAAAGGAGATTATTTCTTATTTTTCTTCATGGGCATTTGCTAGCTCTGGACTCAACACACAAATATATTAACCTTTCCTAGGTGATAATATGGAGCATAGGACTGGGTAAGCTGATGAAAGAAATACATTCCTTCACTCTGTTATCTGGCCTTTGAAAAAGTAATTAAATGTACCTAATTGTTTACACGTCTTTCTAAAACTGATTCTATTGGTAAATTTACTTTATTTCTTTGCAATATTTTTCTTTGTCAGTTTAATTTCTGTTATATCAATCTTGTGATTTATAAGGAAATAGCATGCTTTTGGATAAAATGATCATGTTCCTCAATTGTTATTATTACTTCTATTAAAAAAGGGAAAAGAGGGCTTCCAACTTCACCACTTACCTTTATCTCAAAAATCAATGAAATCCCATTCAAAATAATAGGTTACTGTAAAAAAATGCAGATAAGTAGATAAAACATTACAGAATGCCCATGCTTAAATGTTCAGATGTTTAGATAATTTTTACAAGGTTTTTTTTTCTTTTTTTTCCATTTCTTTTCATTGGTAGATTAGAAACAGATTTGTATTCTGTTTTCATTAATGACATGAAAATTCCATGATGCTGTGTTTATTTAAAAAAAAATTCCGATACTTACTGTCTTCGAATGGACTGAAAGACCTTAAGATTTTTTTTTATTTGAGTATAAATAGATTGTAAAAAATGACCAATTAAAATAACTTGGAATTAGATATTGACCAGTTTTTAAAACTTTAAGAAGAGTTTGGATCAGTTTCTGTATAGACTGGCCTTACATATCAGATGACTTCTGATTTTATCCAGTTCTTCTTATGGAGTCTACAAAAACAGTGGCTTTCTTTCATAATGGCAATCTTCTATCACAACTCCAATGTTCATTGTTGCTTTAGGATTAAGATTTCATTTGACTGTGATGTTATACATTGTAGTGGGGAAAAAACAGTTTTCCTCCTAGAGTTATAAAATGGTAACCCCCCCAGCGGGTGGTGACCCCTGGGGGTAGAGTCAACCAGCGCTCCTGTAAAATGTAAACATATCACCCAGATCGGAAAAGAAGGTAGTTGTTGTGGTTGTTGTTGGAGGAGAAGTGGCCATGTTGTAAGCCACGAGGAAGGGGCCCAGAGCCCCACTGGGGGCTAGGCCCCCCCCAGCCCCCGGCTGGGGGGCTACAGGGACTTGGAACTGTGCTAGACTGGGCTAAGTATCTGTAGCTGAGAAGCTGGGAGTTTTTCTCCACTGTGAGCAGCAGCAGGAGCAGCGGCAGAAACAGCACTGACCCGAGGCTATGGCAGAGAACCAGAAAAGATAAGAACAAGCAGCAAAGACAAGCATGCAGCAACGCAGAGAGAACTCCTGCAAGGAGAGAAAAAGTGCCGGCACAGAGCAGAACTAATCTCCATGGACAGAGCTGTGGAGTAAGAACTGAAAACTAAAACCCCCAAACTCCTTTTGAGATCCCTCCTAAGTGGAGGGGATGGACTCCTACTGGATGGAAGTCCTAAAATGCAGCGTGCACTGCAGAGAGAGGAGCTGAGAAGCTCAGGCATCCTGGAGCTGGACCAGGATGGGCAGAATGGAATGCGGAGGAGGACTTCTCCCCCCACCCCACCCCGTTGCTGCTAAGCTAGCAGCCTGAGATCAGAGTACAGGAGCTCTGCAAGGGAGTTTGAATCCCCTGATATGATGTGGTGAAGCGACCTTTGTCGTGGTGAATGCAGCCCACGGAAGCGAAAGACTCTTGCCTGGAGTCGAAGGGCTGAGAGGGACTTGGAGGCCTCCCTCGTGTGTCATGATAAAAGATGCAGCCACAGCTGCTGCATTGGAGAGAGAGAGAGACTGCTGCCCTAGAGAGACTGCTTCTCTGAGAGTGGAAAGGATCTCTTCCTTCTTCCCTCCTGGACTTTTATTTGGAGGGAGAAGAGATTTGATCCATTGTAAATACTGCTTTGTCATAGAAAATATAGTTATGATTATGTGTGTAATGTATTGTAATATTTATTTGTACAGTGATTGGAATATAATCCCTTCCCCCCATATTGAGTCTTGTGTGTTGTCTGGAAAACCCATCTCACACTGGGTTGAGATGTGTGAGGGGGGCTTGGACTCGGGAATTGGATTTTGGGGCTCTCAAACCATTACATACATATATATCAGAGGTGAAGTTTTGTGCACCTAAACACAGCTAGCATCTCAGGTAGTTTGACGTTGAACTGGAACATGGAGGACATTTACCATGCTGTTGAAAATGGTATAAAAGCCATGCTAAACAGAAAAACAAACTTGCTTAATGATGCAAAAACAAAGTCTAACATAATGTCTACTTTAAGGAACTACATTCCACTCAGTAAATGGATTCAAGAAAGTTCAACTTCTGCATGAAAACACCTGAAAAGACAATTAGGCTTAAAAACCCATTGTCTTAGCTATCAAGACCTTCTTTGCTTTCAGTGTTGCACAATATGTGAAGAGTCACAGTGAAGTTCATGGAAGTGTTTCCAGTGTCTTCAGTGGACTGTTGCTCAAACAGTGCTTGGAAACTAAAGAACTGGTTGAGAAAAAGCTACCTTCTCTGGTACAATTTTTAAGAGATGTAGTTCTCATGAGTTTTTCTAAAACATTAAGGGCTTAAAGAATTCTTTCTAGATGAATTAAATGATTGTAAGTAATATTCTTCGTTGGAATGCAGCATTGAAATTACTTTGATGAATGTTGAATTGTATCTATTTTTACTTCATTGCTCAAAGCTTTTACAGCCAAGTTTGTTATTTGTTCTTTTTCTAGTGGTCTTTTGACATACTGAGATTTTGTATGTCACACCATGGCACAAGGTAGAACAATATAATTATTACATAGAATGTAAGTTTGTATACTGACATGCTCAGCAGAGAGCACACCCACACTTTCACATCTGCTGGTCAGCAATGGTAATTACTTCTCTTCCTTTCTATACTGGAGCAATCTGTTTTTCAATAACACTGGCTATTTCCAAAAGAATTTTGCTGAATTTAATTCTTTACAGGGTAGGAGGAGAAATTTATTTTCAAGAAAAAAAACTTAGCTTGTCTGGCTTCCTTATCTGGAGCCTGAATTTCAAGCATCTTCCGTTCTGAGGCAAAATCACCACCTTACACTCACTCAAGTGATCGGACTTGCTGGCTCCCTGCTGCAGAGCTGAATATGAAAGATCCCTGACTTCCCGACTCCGGTGTCTCTCTCTGGATGCAGCTCCCAGAGTTTGTGCCCACCTGGTTCCTACTCTGTTCCTTAGGTCCAGCAGGGTTGGTACCTGTAAATGGAGGTGAACTGAGATGGTGCCTCAGTACGAGTCTTGGACCTCCTGGAAAATTGCAACACTGAATGTTTTGTTTTTTTTAAGCCATCACTTAAGGATTTTAGTTCCCATTATCTCATTTTGGAAGCTAGAACATTCATTCTCAAATGGGTAAAGTATTTTTATAAGTTCACAGATTCGCGACGAGTGGCACTTCTGGCTTTCAATTACCTCCGGTCCTTATATCATGTTCATTTAGATATGTATGCTGATGTTAGGATGCTTTGAACAGGTAATAGCTCTAATCTGTTGTTTCTGTATCATTCTGAGCTATTTAAGGAAAGATAAATTTCAATATCTGATATCGGTCTGTAAAGCTGCAAGACATTATTATTTGTTCGAGCCTGGTCCTTGGTTTTGATGGAGTGACAGCAAAATACTTTAATGAGTATGTTATGCCACTCATGCTGATGCCAGTTACTTCACTTGTAAGTTTCCTCAGCAGTTCCACCAAATTCTGATGATTCACTGTTCTTTAACTCATCAGTTTGATAGCATATTTTCTCTTCTAACAATTCAGATACTGTAAGCAAAGGGTCTGAAATAAGCATCTCCCTAATGCTTTCTCTGGTGAAGGCTAAGCATATTTTTTTCTGCAATGTCTTTATTTTCTGTGAATTATTCCTCTGTTTCTGGGATTTCAGAATTCTCTCCTTGAACAACTGGATAATATGAACTGAACAATACTGTAGTTTGCGTTTTTCTTCTTGCTTAATTGCTTTTTAGTATTCCCTTGCCCTTTATTTCAGTCTTTCATACATAAGTCTACCGTTTCGTAAACCCAATAAGTACATTTGTAGTGCAGTCTGCCTCTCAAAGTGCAGGAAAAATAAGTAGAGAAAGTTTTAAGTAATAAAAAAAGTCAAAATGCAAGATTTGATTCTCTCTGTTTCCTTTTATGTAGGACTGTAAACATATTTTAATAATGAAGAGTGAACTCTCCAGTCATCTTCAATTCTTACATAGATATATTTATCTAGAGGCTTTGGCAATTTTCTTGCAAAGGAAGATTTTTTTTTTTGCTTTTTTGTACTGGCACACAGTCAGGGAAATTGTCAGGCTAGATGTAATGTGAATAAAGAAAATAAGCCTAGGAATGTATATGATTGCAAGAGCAAAACCCAGCAAGCAGGAGGGAACCAGCTTTTGTCCTCCACCTTCATCAGGATAAATAAGAAGAATTCAGAGTAGGAAGACACAAATACCAGGTATCAAAATCATTAATAATGCAGTTACCATACAATATATTACTTGTAAATTCCATTTAAAGGGCATGTCACACCATTTAGTACAATCCATTAATCAATAGCTTACAGAGAAAGAAACCATCTGTCTTGGTCTGTTCCTCAAATCTAAAGTTCCAAACAAGGAGAGATTTCTTTAAGTAAAGTATTAACTGCTCCAAAGCAAGGGAGCTCGATCATTCAAAAGAGAGCAAAAGGTGGTTCTTTACTTTCAGCATAGGTTGATTTCAGTATGAAATTAATCATTCAATTTACCTCTTCATTGCTTACTGCCAAGAATATGTTATGGATCTCTGTTAAATTGCAATAATCTTTTCTCCCACAAAGTTAAATTAAAATATAAATCAAAAATACTTTCTAAGAGTGAACAGTGTTAAATGGTTATCTTTGAAACATACTGCAAGAGTCATCAGGATAGAATGATCTGTGCATTTAGCCTTCATCAGATTCTAATGACAGTTTCATTAGACACTGGGCTAAATTTATTGCAAATACACCTAATACGAGAAAAATATTTTTTTCTGACCTAACTGGCCGAATACAAGTACTGTAGTAGCCACCGTGCTGAAGTGGATCTATCATAATCTTTATATTTTTGAACTTGCTAATAGCATTGCATTCTGGCACATGCACTTGATTGTCTTTGTGCCTGTTTTTGTACCCCTTAGAAACTGATAAACAAAAAATTAGAGACTGACTGCAAAACACCTGCTGGAGCTGCAGATTTGTAGGATGTCATATCTGAGGCATGGTGGCCCCATGCAGCACAAGTGCTGTGAGCAGCCGTGTGGACAGGCTGCCATTCAAGAGAGAGGTCGTCTCATTTCATGAAATGGTAAAAAACATCTGTCCTCCTCTCAACTGGTTGTGGACTGCTGTGGACACAGTGACTTTGTGATTCAGTGCCTTTGATGATCCTTAATCTTGAAAGGCACTTTTGTTTCTCTTTCATCTCATTCTGTGGTGATGAGTTCATTCATGGGTCCAATGCTAGAAGACAGCTAAACCAGCAGAAGAATTACGTAACATTTGATGAACCTGAGCCTTCACCTGAAAACCAGAGCCAGGGTTTCAATTAGTTATTGTAACAGGAAGACCTATCCTGGTCTTTCTGCATCTCTGTATACTTCTAGTTGCAGGATTAGTTGGTACAGAGAAAAAGCGGGTCTGTGTGCTACTGCTGGTGTGGATGTAGTCACATTGGTTGAAGTCCATCCTAAAAAATGACATATCTCCAAATAGCTCTGAAGTGAACATGAACTTAGGAGTCTGAAGAAGGAAGGAATGGCCTGGGTACTTAGCTGGATGTTAACCCAAAAGAAGAGCAGACTTAGTCAGAGAGGGTCAAGGGTTTGCTCCTTTACTCTTGCCCTCTCCCAATTCACTGGACGACTCCTGGCATTTTACTGAGAAAGCTGCATAGTGTTTGAACTTCTTATTGATTAAAAAGGGATGAAAAAAGAAAAAAGAAAAAAAGAATCCATACAGTGAGGTCTATGTATAGATACCACTGTGCATCAGCACAGGGAATACAATTAACCTTAGAGAGCAGTAGCAGTAAAAAGGAACAGAACAAACTGAAATAATAAAGCTGGCTCTGCACTCTACCATGGTGTCATGGACAGATTGTGCTGAAAAACATCAGCACTGTGGAGCTTTCGGGTGAGGGGGGTTAATTATCTCTCTGTGAAACATTCATTACAGCACCTGGAACTACATGGAACTCACTGGGCTTCAAGTTCATTGAGAGGTTCATGATCCTTTGTAGCATATCCAGAGACATTCTGGCGTGAAGCCTTTTCACTTTGCTCCCCGTTCATCCAAAGCTCTGCCTCCTACACGCTGCAAAGCTGATGCTTTTTCTCTGCTTATTCCTGTGATTATGACTTTGGACTGTCTTTTGCTGCATTTGTGCAAGATATAGCACAATGGGGCCCTGATACTCATGTGGAGCCTCTGGGTGGGCATGTGATACAAATAATGATGCTCCTGAGCAGCTGGGACATTTTGGCTGTGCTGTCTTTCAGTTTGTACAATTTCTTCACACCCTTCACTGGCTGGCCATACTCAAGCATGAGCTTAAGCTTCTGGTCTTAACCTCTGCACCTTTTGCCCTTTCACCCCAGTCTTTACTCCCGCTAGTTTTCATTGCTCCATAAGGCTGGCTTAATTGTCTATTTTTTTAATCACAAATACTCTCTGTGCATTCATTTGGCTATCTACACTTTTACAGAGTAGTTCAAGCAGTCAGCAGAGACTGCCATTACGGTCTCCTCTTAGTTTCATGTCCACTCTGATACCTATAGGAATTCCGATATAGAGACGGGCAGGGAACTGGGCAACATATACATAAAATACCTTAAAGATAGACTGGCATTGAGTAGATGTAGACTCATACCAGTAGACTGGTATGAGTAGACCTTGAGCCATAGCTCTGAGGCATTTGTCACTTTTGCTCCAACACTTTCTTTTTATCCCTGCAGCACACTGGACTGCCCTGTTCTGCTGGATGCTCTAAAGGTGTGTGGAGCCGTATTGCAAAAAGGACCAGTATTCAAAACAACTTCCATCTTTTCTAATCTTTGTTAAGAGGTTTTAATTTTTTCCTGAATTATACAGCAGATTGACTGTGATGGCAAGAACCCATGTTTTCATGACAGATAAGTTCTGTTAGAGCAGTCTCTGAGGACTGGGAGACTGGAGCTTTGTATTTGAGGTAGCAGACAAAATTAAATCTATTCAACCTCCTGGTATTATTAAAACAAGCAAACAAACAAACAACACCCCCCTGAAAAAAATCAACAAAACATCAAACAAACATAAAAATGAGAAACTGGTATTTCATTATTTAAAGTGAAGCCTTACAACCTTCAATTTATGATCTGGTCAGCTGCCCCTCAGGAATTTAACTAGATCAAAGTTGCTTGAGCAGGAAAGGCAAAAGAAATATCCCATATGTGAGTCTTCCCATAGTTAGTGGCAAATCCACTCAGCTGAATGGCATAAAGCTTGTAACTCTTGGGAAGCCCTGCAGTTTAATTCAGAGGCACACAAGGAATTTGTGCTCTTCCAAGGTTAAGTCCCAATGGCTGGGTGTTTTGGCAAACATGTCTGAACTTAGACATGTAAATCCCAGTTAATCTTCTTTCTCTGCATGTGAGGTCCCCACACTTCCTCCCTGAAGTCAAGAGAGAGAAAGTCGAGACACAACGGGGAGAGGACTGGCGACTGTGTCAGGACAAAGATGAGATCTGCTGTGTCAATGGGAACTAGATTAGACAGGATTTAAGCTTGTAACTATTGAGGACAGAGAGAACAGGCTTTTGTCAAAAGGTCTGGGAGACTGTATAAAAAGCGAGATGTGAAATTGTGAGTAAGAAGGGACTGAGGATTAACAGTAAGTGAGCAAACAGTGGTGAGGAATAGAAAAATACAGATGATGGACGAGGTACAGAAAGGGTCAGAGTTGAGCTGTGACTTGAAGATAGGAGGAAAGAAGGAAACCCAAAAAATATGGAGGAAGACATTCACTGACAGCATTCCAAGGGAATTGTTTAATATCAAAGGCCACACTGTATACCATTGCTTTGTAAATAAGGCCAGTAATCCATCCTGAAATTACAGACATGGATCAATATAAGGCAAAATAGCTTTGCGAGCAACAGCTTAAGAAAAGTTGTTGTGGTCACTGCTGAACATTCAGTGGGCATAGAAGAAATGTTTGAAAGGATTAATCCATAGAGCAGGAAAGACAATGCAATGGGAAACTAAGGATGGAGGAAAATGAGCTGAGGAAAAGATACAAGTCTTTTTCTCTCCATTTTCTGGAGCATCCAAGTGAATATGACTGTTGTTGTGTAATGCCTTCTCTCAGAGCTGAGGAGCAGCCACAGGACATGCTGTAAGCTCATAGGTCTAGTCTTGGCTGGATCTGCTGATGGCATGCCTCTGTGGCTGTGAAGGCGGCCCAGGGAAACCCAAAATTCAGCTTGTCCTTAATTTGCTCTGTTTTGTGTGAAAACTGTGGAGTCTGATCCTTGTTGCAATTTTACTCATAATTGTGAAAGTAAATTAGATCTCAGTTCATTTTCCTCCAGCTTGTCATCCAAACTAGCTGTGTACATAATCCAGAAAATAGAAGACATGCCTGGTAGAGTAAAAAATTGTTTTCCGTTTTGCATTTTTAATAGAGTAATGGCAACATCTTCCTCTTCAGCCAATGATTGTTGTAATTTCCTCTCCAATCCAAAACTCTACGTAGGTGCAGAGTCAGTTAGTGGGTCAAAGAGTATGCTACAAACCCCCAGGAGATTTTCAGAAATTCTTGTTACCCAGCAAATTTCCTGAACTTTTAGCAACCTTAGCACCTTGTTCTCTTTGCTGTCTGTTTGATTCAAAACAGAATGCTAAAACTTTAACAGAAAACCCCAGCAGTAAATGCAGAATTTAGGCTTTGATACAAAAATTGCCAAATAGATATTGAGTGTTAATGATGATTTAATGTATTGTTATCTGATACAGTTTATTTGTATAAATGACCTTAAAATACCTTCCAATGCAGCTTGATTTTGGAACATTTTCATGCAGACATGAGAGAAGCAAGCTATCAAAAAGAAGGCAGAAGTATTAGGGGCACGACTAGAATACTTTGGATTCTGAGGACTAATTTTTTTGTTATGAGTCTTCAAAATCCAGAATAAGTATTTTTCCCTCTCTTATTTCATCATATCCCTTTTAAAAACATTTCTGAAGTCCCAAAGGTAGAGGATATGAACATAACAAATGCTTGTAACCCTGTCACAATGGCTTCACACTGCAATACCAAAACCAAAACCAACTAAACAAAAACACCCAAACCCCACCACATTTGCATTTCGAGGCTGGGTTGGATGGACCTCTGAGCAACCTGGTCTAGTGAAACATGTCCCTGCTCGTAACAGGGGGGTTGGAACTAGATGATCTTTTAAAGTTTCTTCCAACCCAAGCCATTCCATGATTCTGTGAACCTGACAATTAGCCATTTCTGCTCTATATTGCATTAGATTACAAATCTATGCCTAGGCAACTGGTACATCTCTGCTGAGCAGAATCACAAGTTTTTATGTAATGTCTATCTGTTCTCATACATTGAGCTTGTGTCAAAAAAAATGTCTTGGAGGTGCACAAAAGTGGGAGAACTAATAACCAGAAGGTAAAATCTCTGCCTTTGAATTGAATCCTGACTTGGCTAGTGACTTTACATTTAGTTTTCAGAAAAAAACTACCCTATGATAGTTCTCAATTTTTTTATTTGCAGAGTAGAGTTAATGCAACATTCTTAACTCATTGCCAAGTTGTGAAAAACAGTTTTTATTTCTGTAATGATGACGATGATGCTGGTAGTATTTTTAAGGGAGAAATCATTGAAGTCTTTATAGCATTTGAAATTTATTTTTGGTGTTACTTTGAAAGCAAAAAAATGTCACTTTCATTATTTGAAATGACTTAGTTTCAATGGGAATGAAATTTTACAGGGCAGCAGTGCAACAAGAAATGGAGATTCAATGCTCCTCTTCTCCTGTTCCAATCAAGATGACATCACAAGGATACACCAAGTGAATGCAGTTAGTGCAGCTAGAAATTTCCAGAGGCACTATGCTCATTTCAAAGGACTAATATTTTTTTCTGTACAATCTAAACAGTGACTAAAAGTGCATGTAAGATCTACATTGCTTTTTCAATGAATGGGAATATCACATATATAAAGTTTTCTAAATCATGGTTCTAAGATCAGTTGATGGTTTCTCCTTCACTTGCCACAACCATAATTAGTTTATTGACTAGAATAATGTCCCTGCTGAATGCCTTATAATTTCTTTTAATTAGAAGAAAATCTTTTAGTTAACAATGAAAATAATTAATCTCCTTTAAAGAAAGGACTAGAAAGGAGTAACTTGTTTGTTCATGAATTGTGAAAAGTTAAAAAATAAACAGCAGACTCTAAAGTAAAGCTAGAAGACAAGTGGAATACCATCTTCCTCCTCAGTTTTCAAGATTACTTTCTTTTGTCTACAAATCATTTATGCCAACTTTCTGGGGAAAACATCATTAAGACAAATTTCATTTTGGGTAAGAAGCAAACTAAAAACATTCATTCAGCCTGATCTGATAAATCAATAGAAGTAGAAGGTGCTTAGGAAATAAACTGCACCTCTTATCTGTCAGTTTGACATCTGAAACTCCATCAGTTTAGCAAATTGGTTAAAAGCTAAAGTCCCGATTCAAAGCTATTTAAAACAATTGCCACAGATTCAAAAGGAGTTCAAATTGGGCTTTGAGACCCGCACCCTTATTTAAGGTCTATAGTGGTATTTCCCTCTTGGGTAGTTACAGTGTTGCTCAGGATTAAGAGCAATTCAAACGGCAGAACATGGCTGGGGTTACGGGGCTGTCCTGGAGTTGAACTATCTGGTTCTGGATAAAATTAAAAATAACTCCAAAATTTCTATGTTCTAATCCAATTTAAAAATCTTTCCCCAATTCTTTTCTAACTGTGCAGCTGTAACTGCTCCTTGGGCAGGGATATAAGATACCTGACCTGTCACAAGGTCAGATGTGATTGAACTAGTTCTAGTCCAGTTGAAGTGAGTGTTAGAAATTTTGTTATCCGACTTTTATTCAAAAGGCAAATTGGGTCAGTTTGTGCAGACTATGTGTCAAGTTTGTAGGTACAGAAAATCTGAACAGATTTGTCAAAACCAGCAAGTTCTGTCTTATGAAAAGTTTTTATTCCAGAAATTGTAGAGTACTGAGGACTTGTGAATCTTCCAGAGACCTTGTTGCTCTGAGGAGCCAGGTTGTCTGCAGAAGGGGCTCAGGTAACTGTGTCAGTATAAATCCTCAAAATTAAAGAGTTCAGACTGGTTGCTTTTCACAGTGCTGAAGATGTAGTAATCTTTCCTTCTGTAGATCACACAGAAATGTAAGTGGCTCTTTCCCTCAAATTCAAAAGTTGTTTTTTTTAATTTTTTTTTTTAATCTCCACAAGATTTGTTTTTGACTAGAATAGCAAATGAGGGGAAAAAAGAAAGTCGGTTTGGTTTCCATGTTTGGGCCAAGTTTTTTCTATATTCACAGTGATAACACGAACAATTCTGACCTCAATTCATCAGTTAATGGGGCTGTACAATAAAGTGAAATTCTCCAACAGAGAATAATGCTACAACCACCGTTAGTGATGTGCAATGCTATGGTTTATCCTCTGTTGTCAAGCAGAGAAGGGGATGAACTCTTCATCTCATCTGTAGGAAGCAGGGTGCTTGGAAGCCTCTGGTAGATAGTTTATTTTGATGATCTTGTTTTCATTTGAGCCTGCAGCATTTGGTGTTCTTCACTTACTCCCCTACTGAACACCGCTGAGACTGTGAGTGAATTGTCATTCATATATATCAAGTGATGTGTTTCTGCACTTATGTAGCAGATCTCAAAAAGGATCTCAAAATACTATACAAACTTTAACGAGTAAGCTTTCACAACACTCCTGGGAGGTGCAGAAGTACCGTTAACCCAATTTAATAGATAAAGGAAACAAGATGCAGAGAAATCAGTAGATGTATATTCAGACTTCTGCCTCCACCTGTTTATATATCTTGCAAGCTTCTGTTCATACATAGGGAAAAAATTCAATATCCCTAGAAATGCAAATTGAAAGTTTTTCCCTTGAGAGAAAAGGATTTCATAAGTGTACATTTCATTATTAAGGCATCTAGAAATCAAAATTTCTGAGTAGGCATACAGGTATTTGCAAGAGTACACTCAAAGACTCATTTTTTCTATGAACACCTGGAATCCAATTTGGGGCTGACAGCTGTCACATAACTGAGAGAAACATGGGCATATGTTCCGTGAGGAAACAGGGCTCACTGGGAGAAACCACAACAGCTCGAGATGGTCTGTTTTAAATTAACAAGTGTCTCTTGTGGTACTCAAGGCTCCTCAGAAAATTACTACTCCAGTCATTGAGATTTTTATGGTAATGAAACATACACTATTTTGAATTATTGAGGCAATAGTTTTCCCTTAAAGAGTCCCCTGTAAGTCTCCTGAGGACACTAAGTCTTTCCAGTTCCTCACTCCTGGCTCTCCAGGTCTGCTGTCGAGCCCTGGGAGCTGCCCTGCTCTCCTGGCTGGGGATGTCAGGGAAGTGCTTTGGAAGTGAAACATCATCATATTTAAAAGCAACAACAGGGGATGCTGTTGGGTAAAAAAACCCAATCCTCCTTGCTTCCCTCCCACCCCCCTCCTAAGGCCTCTCTAGGAGAGCCCACAACACTTGCCACTTTTAGGAGCGGAAACCCAGCAAAAATCAAACCAGTTGTGTTTTAGGCAATACAGAGCACTAATTAAAGGACCACACAGGTCACTGTTGAATAATTATTTTTCACTTTTATTTTCAAATTGGAAATGATAATTTTATTTAATTTGACTGCAGAAAGTGATGTGGAGAAGTCAGGTGGTAAGCAGTTTGATTGGATTGTTTCTGATCTTCCAAACAAAAAGATTTGAAAAGTTCACCACCATAGCAAAATGGATATTTTCCATGTTTGTAATGATTAATTAGTTCAGAGTGAGGAAGACACATCACATACAAAAGACCTTCCTCTGGGCATTTACCAAATGTCTGGAAACCATAAACTAACTGTATCTGAGAAGCTAGGGCCATATCTAAAATAAAATCACTGTTGACAGATTCCCAGAAAAATAATCTCCTGAAAAACTGAGATAATTAGTTATTAGACTCTGCATATTTATGAGTGATCAGAGCTAGGAGAACATGTTCCTTTATCAACCTCTTATTACTAAAATCTAATTCATCTGGACTTTTGCAGAGGTTTCTGAATGTTTTACAGTTTCTTATCATAACCGGAGATGTGATAAGGCTGTTGTAATCCTGAAAGAATCTCTGATAATGGTGTTTGTGGCTATGCCTGGTAGATAAGGGTAATCAAATGCCAGGTTTCAGGGCATAAACTAATTGTTTGCAGATGTTGGAAGGAAATGTTTCCTTCTGTGTTCTGTACTGCAACAATTACCAAGGTACATAATTCATGTGGGAGTGAGTTGGGGTACTAGAATTAAACTTTTCTCTGAAATTTTATTTATTTGCCATTTATTTATTGCTATCTGGCAGGGCACCAGACCCACTGGACCATGTAACTAACTTGGTATAGCAAATCTTATGGGAAAGTCATTCTATTCAGGCATGCAATACAATGCTAATCCTTAGATCTTGACAACAGACAATATGTTCTGACAAAGACTGTCTTATTAACTCTGCTAATAAATGTGTCTGCACTGAAAATGAAAAATAGATTACCTCAATACTTGAATTATGGTTAGAGAAGAAATACATATGTTATGCAGAGGAGCTGCCATGTGCTTTATGAACAGTGAGGTGGATTTTTTCACACTGATTGCATATTGTGTGCCATTCACGGATGCCACAAACTCGTGATGACTGGGAAAAACTATACTCTTTCCTTTCCCAGATGTCTTCCCTGTAAATATTTTTAAGTCACATCTGCATGTTTAAAAATGTCATACCCCAGCATTTAAATGAATAATACTTCCCTTGAAACAAATTTGCTCCTGATATAGGTCTAGTGATAGCAACTCAGTTTAATCAACCACGTATTTGGATAGCTGATTCATTCCAGTAGATAAGAAGCTAGAGAGAAAAATTAGCATTCTAGCTCATTTTTGTTTACTTGAATGTTGTCACCTTAGAAAACCCCAAGACCCAAACCCAGTGACAGTAGAATGTCAAAGATTTCTGTTCTGCCGTGCTTTTCTCAAGCAGTGATAGATTTACATGCTGATAAAACTTTAGTGCTTCTGTTGCTGCAGACATAATTTTTTTTACCAGTTGGGTGTAAATCTCTCCAAATTTTATGAATTAGTGACTGCAGACTACTGTACTCACAGTCTTTAATTTCTGTAGTGCTGATGCCCAGTCTAAGTCATTGCACTGGCAAGAAAATTAGACCATTTTCTGACTGCCATTAAGTAAACTCTAGTTATGATCTGATCTGGCTGATGCATATTTTCTCCTTTTTTTTTTTTTTTTTTTTTTTAAATAAACATGGCAGAAATAATAATGCAAACAAAAAAACTGTTTTATTTTTCGTAGCATGTAAAAATGTACTACTTTATATCTAATGTAGAACTCATTGCCATATATTATGTATAACAGGCCTTTGGATAGGCTGATTGGTGGGTTTCAGATCTGAGGGCCCAAGTGGGGCTTCCTGGTGAAGGAATGTTTTTCCCCAGCTGAGTCGGTGCTCAGGAAGACACATGAATCAGCAGCTACTCTGTACACGTCAGTGGCCTTCCTGCCCAGCTGAGGAGAGAAGCTGCTGAGGAGAAAGGAGTGGAAGAAGAGGAAGAACCTCTCAGGTTGTTGTTTGCTATCATTACTCAATCAGTAATGAAACAGATGGAGAAAGTGAGGGAAAGAAGAATACAAACAGGTGTTTCAATCCAATCATTAAAATTATTAGAGAGATGCCTCTGCCCGAATGAAGGTGCAAATGAGACCATACGCCAAAGTCATTGTATGGATTTTATTTAACAGTAACTGAGGGGTTCGAGGGAGGAGGGGTTCAGGGGAGAGGGGGGTGCAGGGGGAGAGAAAGACAGTGACAGTGAAATAGTGCAAGTAGAAAAAGACATCACTGCTCTGTAGATTCTGAGGGCATCTCATTGGTCCTCTTCTTCTGGTCTTAGTGGTTGCAGACTGTATCTGCTGAGTGGTGGGGACAAAGAGTACATAAAACTGCCTTTTCATGGGGTTTATACTGTGTGGAGGCTGGGTGGAAACGTCCCCTGGATGATGTAATACTGGATTACTGGACATTTCATGAGTCTTTGACACCTTCTAGGATGTTGCAGCTGTCAGCCTAGCTGAATCAATCATGGCCCATTAGGGTCTGTCATCTGAGATGAATAGCTCAGGCTCAATAAGAATGTCTTCGATTCTCACCAGAGGGGTTTTCACAGCTGAGTCATCACAATGAGGGGAGACATTAGCATGGTAAGAAGGACTATCCCACCTAGCAGGATTTACCTCTTATCAGCCTCTTCCTTTATCTGGAAATCCAGTTTGTAGCTTCAGGTATGCACACCCTTCTGCACGTGGGATAGTTGGACAACAGGACCCCCTTATCTAATCTTGAGGTCTTTTTGCAGTCCAAATTAGTAGGGACTGGTCCAAATTCAGGGATGGATGGGCTTCGGTAGATGAGCAGCTATTTCTTTGCAGTTTGCTATAGTAGATTGCAACAAACGTGAGTAGTTTGCAACAAACGTGGGTAGAGCCCTTCCGAAATCTTCGTTCACAAAGCCTAGCCATGATATTCGTATTGCTGCAGTAGACAGAAGTCTTTTGGTGACTTAAAAATGTGTAAGCCATTGACCGTTTCAGTCTCTGAGGGCGAGTAAAAAGGAAGTTTGTGATGGACAATAGTCAAGTTTGGAACAGAATCCAGACAATTTCATATCAGATGTGAAATTTATTTCATATTTATTTCATTATTATTCCAATTAACTTTGTGACAGGCCCATTCATGGAGATTTAAATGCAGCTTTTAATTGGTGTACTTTCCAGGGCATGGCAGGTTTTTGATTATTTCAGATAACAGAACAGCAGAATGGAAAATTAAATTGACAGAGTGTAAAGAGAGAAGATGAAAGCTACATGTGGCATAGAACAATAAACTATTATTACAAATGTTAGTAATCAGATCACATCTATTCATTACTGATTTTTTCTGTCTTATAATATTTATTTATTATAATTGGCTTTTGCAGCAGCATTTTCCAGAGTGATACAGACTGAAGCCTAATGATAAGGCCTTGTTTGTACTAATGTTTTTTTTGGTACTGAATGGGAGACCAAATGAGTGGCCTTCCCTTAACGGCTGTAGCAGGATGGTCATTCCTCAGCAAGAAATGAAAGACCCCAGTGCAGCAAAGATCTTTGCTAGATGCATGCCTACCCTGGCAGTCACAAAGTGTGTTTGCTTTCGGTGCATACTTGTGTGCTATTGACTTTGAGTAAATCGAGGTTAAATGTGCTAAATGCTTTGCTTGGCACGCTGTGTCTGAACTAGAGGGAGGGAGTGGTGATAGGTTCCTTAGCTCTGCTACCAGGTTCCCAGTTCCCCTTCATCACTGTGTTGTTATTTAGACCAGCAATGATTAGAACAGACACACTTTTAAGGAGCAATATGAAGTTCCTCAGGACAGCTCATTACAAACAAGATACACTCTCATGTGACTGGAAAATAAAGCCTCTGTATTTGCATTTTCCAATGCTGCAAGTATTTGAAGCAATCCATGGACCTTTCCTTTTGATACCTACTGAGAACATTAATTGTCTCCAGTATTGTTAGAGCATCTGTTTCCCATTTTGACAGGTACACTTATCTCCTTCTTCACCCCTACCCATGCCTTTCCTATTCCTTGACTAAAGATAATGAATAAATTACAGAGAGGTGAAAAAATGTGTTGATAATTAAGATAAAAAACAAATGAACTAGAAGTGTGTATGTTTCTACATAAAGCTGTAAATTGCTTTCTTTTCTTGTGCAGTGAAACTTCTGGGTTGCCTTCTAAAAATACCAGAACATGAGAGAATTTTTAGAAGACTTCTAAGAGAGAAGGGTCTCTCTTAGAGAGAGGCAGCAAAGCCTTTGGGGTCCCTCACCTTTCTGGGGAGAAAATGAAGATAAGGGAATTATCTGGAAGGGTTGAAAGCAACATGAGAACAGATGGACAGTCAAGATGGTGAAGATGGAGTTAAAAAAGAGGTTAATTCTAATTAGGATTTAATGAGTGGATATTATGCTGGTGAAAACAAAGGGCTGGACTGAGGCAGAAGACAGAAGGCACAGCAGAAGCCTTGCTTTTTCCATCTGCAGCAGCCAGCAGCCAGAGGGCCGGTGGCTTCCCAGCACTGCCACCCTTCCCTCCTTTGCAAACCCACATTTGTTAGTAACTTAAAGCACATAGAATTGTTTTAACCTTCATGCTCCTGATGTCTTTAATGGATAAGAACACTCCCCATCTTCTGTGTTCTCTGCTATTCCAGCCTTCGTGTCTGCCCATGGTCCAGCCAGTGCAATTCTCTCCGCATCCAGAGTTTTATTCTTCTTATCACCAACTGAATCTGCTCACAATTCTTCTGAACTTAAAGAGCTGCAGTATTAGTTTAATTTCATGCTTCTCTAGGACAGCAGTATGACAGCACTAAAGAAGAATGAAGATCACCTTTGGCACCTATGAACTTGAATAAATTCAGAGTTTTCAGGAAAATTATGGTAATTTATATGATATTTAATGTGATTGCTTAAGAACATATTCAAAATTTGCATAGTGATATTAGGATTCCCAGCCTCTGCCTTTTAATCACTATCTCTCTTGAGCTGAAATGGATGGATTATATAGCTAAATAATTAAACTAAGTTAAGCATTATTTACCTAAAAGTCTGCACAATACCTTTTGCCAGAACATGACGGGCTGGGAAGCGAATTAATCTAATTCATCTTTTGGTTTTAAAAGTTTCATGGATTTATGACATTCGCGTTCATTAAAATTCAAAACTGGATAAATATGGAATAACTTCAGCTCACTCTATTTTTATATTTGGAGAAGACTGAAACATGTACAGAAAACAATCTCTTCATAAATAAATTGTGCTGTTATTCCAATACAAGTACTTTTTTTTTTTCTGCAATGTTATAATTACTTGGGGTAGGCACAGTCACAGGAATTATTATTATTAGCATTTTTCAGTGTTGTGCTATTTTAAAAGAGCATTGCCAAGCTGCAATGGGATATACTTCTAAGCATCATCAAACTCATTACACAGTTGAGGAAACTCAGGCAAAGGTGAAGTAAGTGCTCACTTTCAAGAGGAAAAGTCACTGAAAGAATTCATCTGGGGAATTTACAACTCAAAATGTAATATTTTCTTCTACACTTGGAATATGTTAATTAATTTTCAAGTTCATTAGTAACTCAAGTCTATAGTTTGGAGGCTATTCAGTTGTTCATCTGACATGAGTAGATGGTCTCTCTCTGGCTCCCATTGAACTTGTACCTGCAGCTCAGAGAAGTAGCCTTGCTCTTGGCAGGCCCAGCCCCTCTGGAGACCTCTGCAGATCTTTTTCCTTATCTGGACCTTAACTGTTGTCATCCTGGGACCACAGAGTGCTGCCTTTGGCTGAGGTCAAATTTTAACAAGGTAGATGTAGGAGCTAAAAGATTCCACCAGTTTACAGAAGTGCAGGCTCCCCTCTGCCCTAGACCACCTCTCCTTCAGCAGAATGTTTCAGACTTGGCAGTTTATTTTGTTCAGCTCCTCTCAGATTTTAACAGATTTCCTTCATTTGGGGGTTTTTGGTGGGAACAGTGCTCTCAGTAATAGCCCCCACCCACAATATTAAAAGATAAGAATTGTAGGCATTATTATAAACATGTGGTGACTCCCCCAAGAGATATGTATGTTGTTCTTTGACCTGGTGGCATTGCTTGAGAGTATTCCTGCCTGGCATAGAGACAGTGCATTGCCGGGGTTTGGAAGTTGTTAACTCACTTGTCTACCATTGGTTTCTGTGTTGCCATAGTTATTATATTGTCTCCCTGCATTGGCTAGCCAAATGGCCAATCCCCTGCTTGGCCCAGCAGCCCTTATAAGCTGCGGGAAATTTGAATAAAGTCTCTTCTTCGCTGCTGGATTCCCTGCGTGCTGCCTGGTCTCTGTCTCCTGGCTTAAGTACCTGTCACCTGTCCCTGCCACGAGGCATGGGCGATGGGGGGGGGGGTGATCCCAGCCCTGAAAACCTTCACAGAGTGGCCGGCAGTGACCCCCCAGAAACCCCTCGAACTGGAACAGTGCATCACTACACAGGGTCTTGGAAGATGCTGGGATATTTAGCAGGGGCAGAGATCAGCATTGACAAGGGATATTGCTCCAGAGCTGAATATAAGGAAACAAATTAGGTGAATGTTCACAAAACACCTTATCCTGAAGTACCACCTGGTGCTGCAGTGGTGCTCTGAGCCTGGTGCTTGTTCTGCAGAGATGAGCAATAGATTCTGCCAAAACATATCCAGCATGATAGATGTTGCCCTTTGAATTCTCTTTTTCATTGGAACGGCAATGAAAAATCACTTTCTGTGAGCTGTGATAACACAGTGTCAATTATAAATACAGTGAAGTGTCATCAGAAGTCTCTGATCACCCTTGCATTCTGACTAGATCCAGAAGTTTCAGATAAAACTAAACCCTTTTCCTCTGAGATTATCCCCTTATATCCAGATCAAGGAGGTTTCCTAGAAAAACACGAACTTCAGAGTCCTCATTCGAATGCAGGATGCTATGTTTTTAAGCTTTGTAAATAATACTGTAATTCCCCTGCTACCCAAATATTTTTCTCCTATACCTCTTAGGGACATATAAAAAGCACAAACTCCACTAAAATTGGTTAACGAAATGTGATTAGATCAAAACTTGTTTTCACATGAAAAAAATAACAAGGAGTTCCTCCTCCCTTCCTCTGTGAAATGAGTTCAAAGAAACTGTACTTTCAGATACTGTAATTAGGTTTCACTGAAAAAAAAGAAAATAACTTTTTCGTCTTAATTAATATAAGGCTTCCTTGAAAAAATTTCAAATTCATTAAAGCATGATTTTCTTTTAATTTAAAAAACTTCTCTTTAATTTACAAGTTAAAATTTCTTTAAGTCCAATATTGGCAATGGGAGTACAGCTGAATTTCTTTGGGGGGGGGGAGAATAACTATTATCAGCAACTTATTAGTGAGGAAGAATAGTTCAATGGGTAAGAAGCTATCTTTGGACTCACAGAATACTGAAGTTTCTTTAGCGCACACCAAATTAATGAGAAGTTGTTTTAAGAAAATAAGAGTGTTTGTCGGTATAGCTCCCTGCTCTAAAATGGTTTCTCAAAATTGAAAAAATAAAAAGGAAAGGTCAAAGTAGTTCATTTGGGCAATTTTCAAGCAATATCTTTTGGCATTTTAAAATTATATTTTTGAGTTTTAAAATTAGCTGAAATCATACAATATGATAAATAACCTTTAATTTGGGTTAAAAGAAGATTTTCAGTTGAAAGAAAGGTTTGGGTCAGCAAAAGATGTGCGCTCTCTCTCTCAGCTCACATAGCGCACGCTCCTCTGCATCCCTGAAAGCCTTTAACAACTGTTTTTACTATCAGGATAAAATGAAAAATGTGTTCATTTTTCCAACTAAAACATCCAGTGTTTACATAACTTGTTTTTTCAAGAGCTTGGGATTTAGTTTCTGGCTCTGCAACAGAATTCCTGTATA
Organism: Pipra filicauda; assembly: GCF_003945595.2. Classification (NCBI taxonomy): domain Eukaryota; kingdom Metazoa; phylum Chordata; class Aves; order Passeriformes; family Pipridae; genus Pipra; species Pipra filicauda. The sequence continues at coordinate 2,013,221 of NW_024104975.1, read as the reverse complement.
ACCTTGTGAACTTGGATGCAGGTTTGCAAGAGGAATCACAAGAAATTTATATCAGATTTAGGCAACGGAGTTTAAAATCTGATCAACTGTATCTAACTTTAGCAGTGCTAAGAGTGCCTTAGTTTTTAAATGGTGTTTGCCTGGGTGCTTAAACTCTGCTCTTGTAATGAGCGGAGGTGCTGCATTATTGGTTAGTCTAAAAGTCCGGCTTCTCTCTTAATGTAGAACCACCTTGGGACCCAGTCACACAGCAGTCTGGTAGGTTGGATTTGCTCTGGAAAGCATTCTCAGTGCATGCTTACAGGTGCTTCAGGCAAAATGTATTGGAAACGCCTGGTTTCCTTGAAAACAAAGACAAAGTTTTCCAGTGGGAGGTTGCCTCCCTTTCCACTGCAGTGTGAGTGTTCGGAGTACCAAGGAACAGAAGGTCAAAAGGGTGTGTCTCTGTTCTCTGTCCAGAGAAATGTTACTCGGAGAAGGTTTGTGTTCACAGGAATGTTTCATGAGTAGTTCTTCTGAGATTGATTACAGTGACACAAAGAAGGAAAAAAAATAAGTTCTTGATCATATCAACAGATTGTTCCCATTTAGCAGATATGAAGTGACACTCTTTGAGTTTGCAAATCTACTCCTTTTCAAACTGCAATGCATGACTCATACTCAGGGTTTTTTTGCTAAGGATGTGTGAGATCCAGGTTCCCATCCACATTAAACTTCTATCTCCATGACAGCACCTAAAATCGCAGACTGTATTGTGGCAGGAGTCTACTTTTCAGGACACCAGAGGAAACTCTTTGTGAGGGGCTGGAGGCTCAATGACCATCAAGAGACAAAAGCAGTATAACTGCACAGATTAATGGTAGAAGAGTTCTGCATCTTTAGCCCCCCTCCCTCCAAAATATGTGTGTACAATTCAATAGTGCTTGAGTAATCCTTGGAACAAAGACTCCCTCTGCTAGGTGTCTTGTGAACCTTGACCATCAGCTCCTGGCTACTGAGTACACAAAGTTGTTCTACCCCAAGAAGAGGTAGCTGATAGGATTTATTTTTCTCTAGAGTGCCCTGTTCAAGAAGGATTTGGAAGAAGAGGGAGTTTGAGGTGCAATAATGTGAAAAGGCCTAGGAACTGGTGAACTTCATCTGAACCAGTTGAAAGAAAGGATCGCCCCTGTACACAGCACACATCAGGCAACCCTTTTCTACAGGAAAATTTAACATGAAAATTGAACAAGACTAGAAGTCAAAACTTCTTCCTCAGAAGTGGTTCTGTTGGGAAACATGATGATGCGGAAAATGTTTATATGGCATTTTATATCTGTTATGTGTGTTCTGGGAAACGAGGGAAGCTTTCCCTCTCCAGGACTGCCCATAAAGCGTGCTTCACCTGTACACTGATTGCTTGAAATTAAAAGAAAATGCCTCAACAGCTAGGAATAGCACCATACCACAATGTCAGTGACTACATTCCTGTTGCTAGGTCTCAGTTTGAAGTATATTATATTTTAATTACATTCAGTGTATGATCTAGGTTTAGTAGGGCAAAAACCCCATAAAATCCTAGGACAAAGCTATTTAGACAGAATAATCTCTGATGTTAATTTTACATAATAAGCAGTAAGGAAGAATGATTTTCCATTTCTTAATATTAATATATTAATCATATTATAATATATATATATAAAAAGTATATTAATATAACTTCTGGCATGGTTTTTCTATTTAAAGTATAAAATATTTGAAAGAGTGAGCTTTAGAAGAGACTACATTACTACAGCAGACATAATAATTAACATTTATATAATGCTTCATAATGCACTACAAATTTATAGTAATTTTCATGTTATATACATTTATTAAAAAATTCAAGCACATACACACTTTTTTGCCAACATTATCTTTGCTAGTATTATCTGTTAGCTGTACTAGCTAACAGTACTTAAATGAGGTACTAACAACTTTTTTATATCCTTTTTTTTTCTGCACATTTTTCATTATTTTCCAAAAATTTGGGGCTCATCAGTTCACTTTTCTTAGATGAGGAATTCTACTTTAACTTTTTTCTAGTGGGAAAACAAAATAATGTATTCTAAATAACTAAAAAATGAGGACTATTAGAGGATGAAAAGATCTTTATCAATTTTCCCTCCCCTTCTTTTCCCTTTGTTAGTATTTAGAATTCAAGTTTGAAATATTGTTTGACTGGTTTGTGATTTTCAGTTGATGTGTGGAACTTACGGACTTGGGAGATCATCGAATCGGTTACTAAAACTTGGCTGTAAAAAAGGTTGGATAATGTATTTGTATTTTCAAAGTGAAAACTTTTGGCCCTTTATTTCAAAGTATATCTTGAGACTTAATGTATTTTTGTTTTCTTTTTAAATAAAGGAATGTGAAAACAGTGTGTCAAAAAGTGCTGTCTTTATACAAAAATTATTTCCACTGGCAAATTTGGATCACAATCAAAATTCATAATTCAGTTCTGTTCCCAAGCAGAATATTTCTGTCAGGAGCAATCTAAGTTTACTATCACTAGCCAGATTTCAGCATGCTTCCAAGATCTGGCACGTTCAGAGCTGTTTCTGGGGAAGCTGTGAAAGATAAAAGGAGAGTAAGTCCATGCAGCCAACTGATCATTTATTGAAATTATGAAGGGATTTTTGACCTCAAGTTGCACAGTGGAATTAGTTCAGAAATGTGCCCTTTATTCTGCAAAATAGAGCCTTTCATATATATATAAATAAATATATTCACTTTCAGAGGATTAGTTTATGGAAGCAGGACTGCAGACTTGTTGAGTAGATAGTCCAAATTTTGATCGCATTTACTTCAAAGTAAAAGCAACAACATGTCCCCTTGTCTCACCAGAATGATTTTGAACATGTTTAAACGCTGATAAAAGCTGAGTTTTCCTTTGCCTTATTCAACTTGAAACAAAGAATTTTTTTTTTCTTTTTGGATAAATCGGGAAAAGTAACATGTTCTCAGATAACACTTCCCTTCAGAAACTTCATATATTGAGTGGATGACCTTGTGTCACTGTCATTACCAATGAAAAGAAATGAATATAAAATTTTTATTTTAGATCAAAAAAAACCCAAACCAAACGGGCTCCAAGATTGACATCCTCTGGAACAAGACATTTTCTGAGGGAAATAATGATTGTAGGAGGTTACTGGCCTGGGGCAAAGCTTCTAGCATTCTGATTTCCCAATCAGTCATCAGCTTCCAGGTAAATCTTTTTGCTTTGACCAGTATTTGTCAATTCTTATTCTGAATACTCCGTTCAAGTCTTCAGAATAATTTTTTCTTTACAGAGGGTGTTTGCTGTTCATTTATCTTTCAGTTAGGAGGAAAGACGTAGTTGTGAGACATGATACCTCATGTTGGGCTGTACTATTCATTATGTGGATTTTTAGGTTTTTATTTTTGCTTGTCCTGAGTGGTAGTGTTACTCATATTTTAAACTGCATTAGATTAATATCCAAAGTCTGAATTGAACTATCGGTTGTCTTTTTGCTAGGCATCTGCAAAGAGGATAGAAAAACCCACAAGCTCTTCTCTTCTTACAGTTGACAGTTCATTCACCCTCAAGACAGCACTTGTAAATATGATTAAATTTAAAGAACATGCGTAAGGTCTGCTGAGAACATGAACAGGGTATCTACTCAAGACAATTTCCTCTTCAGAAGTTTGGTCTTGGATAGGCAAATACATGTCAATTTTATGTGGAATGTTATAGAAAGCCACTACTTTGGGAAATGACAAATATTTATTTAAAGGCTTTTTGAGTGTTAGTTGGTGACTTTGTTTTCAATTTCAGTACACATACTTTTGATGGAACTTGTTGAATATATTTTCAATTATTAAAAATTCTTACAAGCAAAGTAAACAAACCAAACTGCTAAATAATGTATTAACTAGAAGACTGCTTAATAATATCTTTTTATATTAACATGTATTCTTGGGTGTACAAACATAAATTTATTTTTTTTGTGTTAATTTCTCAGTTTCACATACAATGGGTAGAAAGATCTCCCTTTTAAACAAGAACTGCCACACAGTGTATTAAGAATATTATTTTCATTAAAGGACAGAATTCTGCCCTATGTTAGCAATAAAATGAGAAAAAAGAAAAGTACAATCAATAACTATCTTTTTGTAATATATGAACAAGCAGCATCAGTGCTCTTACCTGTCTAGATGGTTGAGTTGCCTGTCAAATTCAGTACACAAAATGTAGCTCTCCAGTCATGATTACATTAATTTCATATACAATGACCTTTTTGAACCAGAACTTTTAGATTTCAGTCCTTTTCATCTGCTGTAAGGTAGACTAAATCTTCTGACAATCATGCTCAATATGCTCCATAGAAAAAAACCAGTTTTGAATATTCTGATTTTAGGTCAGGGTGACAAAATCCCATCCCTGAGCGCAGAGGGAATAAAAATTACTGGTAGAATTTTTCTCATCATTTAATTACTTAGCAAATCTCTCAATGGCCGCAGCAAAGTTTTTATCCCACATTTTTCCCATGAGCATTGATTATGTGCAGCATAGTCTGACCATTGTTGAAAATAATAATGTTCTTGAAAGGAATCTTGATTTCACAATACCAATCAATCCTACTCAATGAGTTGCTTTGCCTAGAGTTCTTCATCTTGGTCACCGAATAACTTGTTTTAAAGGCACGTTAACAATTTTTAAAAGGCTGACACAAAAATACCATCATTATGGTATCAGTCAAGGATTATTATAGAACACTACAAAAAATAAAGTTTTCATAGTTGTTAAACTTACTTACAAAGTTCAGTTTTCTATATTTTGGAAATGTGGTTCTTTAAAAATAAAAATATAGATCACTTCCACAAGAAGTTAATTAAAACTACACAAACAAACCATTGTGTTCACTAACAGTATTGCATCAAAATGACTGTCAGGGAGTCCATTGAAATTAAATATATTATCAGACATCTTGTAGCATTTGTTTTTTAGCAATAGATAAAAATTTTCTGATGAGGCAGAGGGTAAGAAATGAGCCCAAATAGTGAAGTGCCAATTCATCAGAAAAAAAATCAAATTTACCAAAGCATTTATGAGAGCCAAGCTAGTTTGAGTTCGCTTTCTTTCTCACATACCGACAGGAGAAATTAATATTACTCTTCCAAAGATTGATAAATCCCACTGAAGTTCTCACTTAACTTCTGGATTGCTCATCTCACTTTATGACTATAGACAGAACCTAGGTGCTTAAGTTCAGTTTTTCTTTATATGATGACTTTCTGCTAAAATTATGAACAATAACAGTTTGTAAGTCTTTTCAGTCAAATATTTGTCTTTTCCAGAAAAAAATCAGATACATTTCATATCAATGTATTAAGCAACATTTTTTATAAAAGGATAGGATGTGCTGACATTTTTAAAAAAGAAAGTATATAAATCAAAAGGATCACTAGTTCCTTAACAATTCAGTTCTGTCTGAGTACAAGAGTAGATGCTTTGACATGATGAAGATGCTGACTTCCGTAAGGTCCCTCTGATCTTCTCTGCCCTCTAAAAATGCTGCATGTGTAAACCCACCTTCAATCAATCGATGAGCAGATTGATTAGTCCCCACTCCTCCCCATAGGTGAAATAATCTTTTCAGAGAGTGGTAATTCAATAACTGGATTATTTCTATCATTATCTACTCCAAGAAGGATGGCAAAATACCAGTGCTATAAGGGGGGAAACAGAAATTGTGAAGAAATAAAATTAGAACTCTGTAGTAAAAAGTATTAATGACAAACAATTTAAACAGTGCCAGTGCATCCTTTGTAAAGCTGGGGTCCAATTAATTTTTTTGAAATGTTGCCCAAGTCAGTAGTTACTAGAAATAAATGCTCAAGGTACTCAGCAATGAAAAGGCCTCAGCATGTCTCATTTTCCCTCTTAGTTTATCCACAGCCATACTGCCAGAGAAATGTATGAAATTGCTTTGTATGATGATGCCACAACCAAAAAAAACCCCAAAAAACCCCAAACAACAAAGAACCATAACTTTTCCTGTACCTTTTATTTTTTCATTTTTTGAAAAAAGTCTGTAATGTTTCCTTTCTGTGTCATTTTGAACTTCCAAATTGTTATTCCTCTAATGTGATTCTTGTTTCTTGTGCAAGAAATGCATGTACTGGCTTGCATTACAAAGGGTCATATGGAGAGGCTTCCTCCCTACTGTTTCCATGTACAGAACCACTCTGCCTTTTAAGTACTTCTTCAATCATTGATCAGCGTGGAATAGTTTTGTGAAGTCACTTCGTGGTGTTTGTCTGCAGAGGAGAGGGAGGTGTGTCTCTTCCCTCTCACAGGATGTTCAGTTACACAGGACAGGACAGACTAACCAGGAAATGTTTACAGAAATTGGTTTTGTTTCTTACATACTAGATAAGGAAAAGGAAAAGGAAAGGAGAAGAGAAGGAAAATAGAAATTGGGAAGTTGCCCAGTGTCCTTTGTAAAGTTCTCTCTGACATGCACATACCATATTTGGTCCTGAAGTCATAACCTATCTCTACGTTTAAAAAATTATCTTTACTTACTAATTGGTTACTTTTTGCTATATGTTTTTTAATCTAAAAATATCACATATTGCAGCAAATGTCTCTACTTAAAAAAGGGACAAAGTTCATAACAAAGCTGTAATGACTTACATTTAACTTCTTATCTCATGTTGGCTTATTTGAATATACAATAAGCTAAAGGAAATCACAGGCTCTTCTGCTATACTGTATTACGGGACAACCTGATTAATGCTTTAACTGCAAAGGTAGTGAGTATGGCCTGCAGAGGAAGATTTGGAATGCAGTTTCTGGCACTTTGTTCTATCCCTGCTAAATGCAGAATGTGATATTTTAGGATATTGTTTGGGCATGAATAAAAACAGGGATAACATTTTGGCTTTAAATCCATGCTGGAATCGTAAAATTTACTTTTTTTTCTGCAAATATGGTGATTCTGGCTTGGACCTGCTTTGCCATTTTTTTTCCTGGGACTTAGAATACCAGAAGTAGGCGACTGCTGGGCCAGGTGTGCATAAGCTGAACTGAAAAGAAGGGCAGCAGTGAAGTTGAAGATTTGGCTGTAAACATAATCCTATGAGGGGCAGGTATCCTCCTTAGGCACAGGTATGATAGGAGATACAGAGTGGGAAATCATAAACAAGACAAAGAAAACCAGAAAATAAACCCCTAAGTGGCTTTTTTATTTTCTTAACTGTGTTTGGAGAAATAAAAGCTGGTGGGCTTCCTTCATAAATAAATATCCTTCTCTCCAAGATTATCTTGTATCATTAATTTCTTCTTGTGTAAATGACCCCAAGTTCTGGCTAACTGCTTAAAACAAAGTGTTTTTAAGACTATCAATAGAATCTGGAAAAATTAGACTGCATTGGTTTTCTGCTTTTTTGATGTTACAGAGTAGAAAAAGGTTTATTTTAGAGACAGTATGTCTCAACTAGAGAAGTCTTGCTGCAGAGGAACACAAGTCAGCGGTAGGCACTTAGAGTTACCAAGGGAGACCTTATCATTATTACAATCATAAATCATGTTAAACAAAAACATCAGTAATTATGGTTTTATTTATGAGAATCAAGACATACAGTTATGAAGAAAAATGAGAGAGAATGGTTGTGTGGTTCAGAATGGCTGACATTAAATTCATAATATATGTATATAAAAAATCATTGCTACTGTCATCACAGCTATCATGTACCAAGCCAGAAGTAAAGATACAGGTAAACATAGCAGCTGCCCAGGTGTGCACAGCTGTAAAGAGCTATCAGAACCTAGCTGCAGCTTAGTGGTTCTCTCTGAAATCTTTCAGGACATAATTGCTAAAGCCCGTATTGACATCTCTTTTGACAACTGCCTAATCACTAACAAGTTGTTGGTAAATGTTGCTTTACATCACCTTGTCACAGATTGCTGGTGTGTGGGAGAAACAAGCATATTTTTCAATGTCTAGTTTAGCTGTGATTTACCCCTGAAGTCTCCTATGCAGATTTGCTCTTCTCTCTTAGATTACAGAATAACTGACAAGTGGGAGACCTCACTGATATGTCAAATCCAGAGGCTTAATATTGTCTAAGTAAATCTAACTTACAATTTTTCCACTTGACATTTATACACCAAGACAAATTTTAATGGTCATTTAGATACTTATCTTCTTTTTTCCATTTTCAATACAGATATCAGAAGTCACAAAATATAGTTTTATGTTCAGGACTCTGAATGATCCAAAGTCCATTTTAGATTACTAGGTCCAGGCAAGTTACTGAATCGAATTCTGAATTTTTAACCACTTAAATGTGAAGCTTTTCATATCAAGGCTTTGTTTTTAATAACTGCATATTTCTTAATTCTGGCACACAGTAGCTTTCTACCCTTTCCTCCCTTCCCTAAGTGGTATCCTCCTCTTATTACTAGGTACCAGACAACTTTTTGTGTCAGCCCCTCTCATCATATAGTATAACCAGATAAGAAGTTGTTCCTAACTGTGCTTTGCTTCACTTTACTTATGTTTTCACTGTTTCAGGACTGAAAAGTGGTGTCCAAGAAAATGTCTGTCTTTTCTTCATTGTGACAATCTAGTATCACCTCTCCTTAAAAAAATCTCATCTTCCTTACATGCATATAGGCGTAGTCCAATACTTAAAAGAAAATTCAGTTTAGGATATGCTTTATCATATTTGTCGGAAGGTTTTGAAGGTTTTCCCGACCTGTCCTAATTTGCTAATTTCTAATCCCGCTGTCTTTCTCCACTACAGGAATTAAGTAGAGGGTTAGTTACCATGTTCCTGTCTGTGCTTATTCTAACGTGCACTAAAAGAATCAAAATCCTGATAACAATTTCTTTTCCATAGGATTCTGTGGAAACAAAAAAATAAACAAAAAATCTTCACCAAAACAAAAACCAAACAAAGAGAAAGAAAAATCACCCCCCAAAACCCAAACCAAAACAAAACCTCCTATGATCTACTTAGAAAGACTAGTTTACAAATTGAAAAAGATTCTGAGAAAAGAAACTTTGTTCATAACATTAGGTAATAGTTCAATAACTCTGACACATTGCACATGATGCACCACAAGCTGGTGGTAGAAAGGACCTTTTTCTCTGTCTGGTCTCATCACTGAACAATAGTAGTGCTGATGATACTTATGATTTTCTCTGCTCTTACTCAGAGAAGAGGATCAACACAAACAAGATATTGCTGCTGATATTGCTGTAGGTATTCTTTCACATTGATGGAGTTTTGTAACAACAGACAAGCAATGGCGCGACTGCAGACATTTATGCAACCGGGGAGACTACCTGGAGCCAGTAGTTCATTTGCCTCTAGTTACTCTACATTTTAACATAATAATGAGATTCAGCCCTAATTCAGACATGCTGACAGACATGGGAGTGGTTGGAGTCAGAAACAGAAATGTGCCCTCTGCACCCTTCTAGTTAATCCAGTCAGTGTTTGGATTTTTCAGAGCTTTAAAACTGAGTTGTTCATAACTCTTCTGTCCTGAAAAGGTCATTTAAAGTATTGGAAAGAGAACAGAACAACTCTCCAAGCCTCAAATATTATGAATCTGTTCTTTTAATTTGCTGTTTCTCATGTGTCTGTCAGTTCGTTTGTTTTTACAGTTTCTTAATGATACGATACATTGAAAAAGAACAGGATTGGTCAGATTTTAGTAAGGGAGACCCTTAATAAAATCCTTATAGGAAGAGGCTGAACTCATTCAAGTCAAGTAGGAAACTGATACTGTCCTTTTGACTCTGTAGCACAGATTTCCTCCCTGTAGAAAGATCCAAACAAGAGTTTCAGCTCTTGCTTTCTTCAGTCTGTGGGACCACTGAGTGTAAAATCACATCATGGCACAGACTTGTATACTTTATGAAGAGAATTTTGTAAATGCAGAGTGAAATTTACCGTTACTTAAATATAATGTGTATTTGCAAACTTTGTTAAGAAATATCTCATGCTTGTTTGAGTACAATAGAAATTATATAAAGAGCGGGAGAAGTCACAGTGTTTTTTAAAACATTGATTGATATGCATTTTAACTTTAAAACCCCCTAAATCTGAGAAAAGATAGGAAGCATATAGGAAAAATTCTGCTGAGCTTTCTGAAATGATGTTGATGTTTATTTTCTGTAGTCACAAAACCAAAGCTAATTCTACATATCAGAAAAAGAAAAGTTAATTGGGAAAATGCTAGAACCAATTCAATTTTTATGTAGTAATTTGTGCATCTATATCACAAAAAAGCAATTATCCCTGGAACTGCTGTAATACCTTCAATTCTCTGTCTTAAGGATCTAACATAAACAGATACCCTTTTGACAACAAAAAATTGATCAAAATATCTTAGAGTGTTTTCCTAGACTGAGATGTTCAAGTAAAGTCCTTTTTTGACTTGAAATCCTTCTCTGTAGAAACCAGAAGATTATTTCTTTTGCAGAGGTCTGAATATAAGAATGCTTTTCAGCTTCTGACAAACCAGGGAGAAAAACCAACACAATAGCTCTGGGCATATTTCTTTCCCTGAAATGAAATGCTATCTAAAAGAATTTGAGGATTTTTTTTACATTTCTCAGGGATTTCTAGATGTGTAATTACTGCACAGTAGTTCTAGCCCAGATGCCACACCTGAAGATGTCTGCTTAGATCATACATTTACCAGTGTGAGGTAAGCTTACAATGGGAAACAACATTATAGTGTTCTAAAAACATTGAATTTACTGGATAAGAGCTCATCAAAGCAGTCTAAACACAGTAGGTCCAAAACTTCCTTAATATAGGACAACCTGCTTAGCTAGAATGGGTGTCCTTCAGTGAATATGTTTAGGTTGAAGTGGGCTTTCACATTTTTGTGAGTTTGTCTTATTTCCTATAGTTATCAAAATCGCGTTAAAAATTAGAAAAAGAAAGATTCAGAAGGGAAGATGAATCAGGATGTATTTCGGTCTTATTATCTAATGAAGGTTCTCAGGGGTCTTCAGAAACTTACTGAATTTCTTAAGGCTTGTGAGTCCAAAGACTATGCAGAGAGACAAGAAAATATCTGGGTCTTTGCCGCAGGATTCTCCAGGAAACTGTTTCAGTTTCTAACACTTCTCTGTTCTAATTTCAGATAAAAAAAGGGAAAAAAAGATGCTTGGTATGGTCCACTCTCTCATTCTTTGAGTCTTCATTTTGGCCTAATTTCTGCTGTATCTTATTTTAATCCTTTGATTTGAAGTTACACCCCAGCCTTTAAACATCATCTTTGGATTGTTTAAAAATATTGCTGAGCTCATTCCACTCTTTTTGAACCTTTCACATCCACATAAAATAACAGGATGTGCTGTAACAATGAAAAAAACATTACATCGTCTTACTTTCCAAAACGGATCCCATTGGAGTAGAGTTTAGATCTGAAATTTTGCAGCACTATGCTAACATTTTCTAAGCCTTAAAAAGCTCAGACAGGTATTGAGGCTTGTTCTTACCTGGTCTAAAACAACCCTCCCATTTTGCTTTGGTGTGCATCAAGCATTAAGAACAAAACTGAGTATTCAAGAGAAACACAAACTGGTAGCCTACTTTGCATTTCCGAATGCTGCTTAATTGTTTCTCTTTCTTATGACAGGGTAATATTTTAACTTACTCAAAGTTCTTGCTTTAGTGCAAGGATATTTTATTATCTGGATTATAAATTCACCAGGAGAACAAACTGGGAGACAATAAATCCGAACTTATTTTTGCTTTTATATGTTCAATTATTCAAAAAAAATTCCATTTGTGACTGAAAATGTGTTTCCACACCTGACTAGGGCAACTTTCATTGCAAACATAAACTGTTGCTGTTATTCAGGAACAGCAAGTGACCTGAGAAATCTCTGTGGCTGTCACAACATTTCATATACATTTCCTTTTTCTGTTTTAGTCCACTAGTGATAAAGTTACACAGAAAGTTTCTGTCAGGAGGGCTTGTACCCACTGTCTCCTTTCACTCATGCTAGGAGCTGACTTACACAAGAGGGATGGGTTGTATGATGAGGCCTTTCTGTCTGAATAGGTGTTTTTCAGCAACTGACAGAAATTATGGCCCCATTGACAGGCTTGTGAATCTTCATCTCTCCTCTTGTCTGAAAATGCTCGTTGTCTGATTCCAAAATAAACTTTTCATTCTGAAAAATGCAGAGATCTATCCTGGCAGCCCTGAGCCTGAAGATGACTCTCTTGGCATGGCAAGGGTAGGGGATAGATATGAATCAGGTACCTCTTTCTTGTTTTCCAGTGATAATCATCATCTTGATGATCTTCATTTTAGGTTTTTCTTAGCACGTTTCTTAGTTATCTGAAAGCTTAAAATGTAGGTACCTAGTATCTTTATATAATCTTGGTTAAAATTCACCAACCATACAATTTTAACCTGGGTAATTAAACAACAGCAAAACAGAAATTATGCAGCACAGAAAACTTTCTGATTCCATTTTCATGAAATTTTTTTTATAATACAGAAGACCAAGGGAAAAATTATATTTACAAATTAGAAAACATAATTTAAAAATATTCATTTGACATCTGCTCTGCTAATCTTCCAAACACCAAGCCTCTAAATTGTCCTGTGTGAATATATTATGACATGTATTGGCCTTTCCTTGTTTCCATAACTTGAGCAATTTACCTCCACAATTAGGCACTGGTAGATTTTTTCTACCTACTGAAATGCATTTTGACCAGTTATGTCAGAATGATAATTGTAGGGAATTACATGTTTCAGCCTGTCAAAATGGATAAGATATTTCTGGGGTGTACAATTAGGCTAAATGAAACAAAAAAAAGTATAAAAAATACATGAATCAATACACCTGAAGTGTTCTAAAGACAGCAGTACCTTTTAGTAGTAGGATTAACTACATCAAAATTTAAATGGGAATTCACTTTTAACTAATAGTAATAATATGGTCTGTTACATGACACTGATTATTCAATTGCTTTTAAGTGCTGTACTACCGCCAGATAAAATTCTGCTCTGACCGTAGTTTTTGCATACTGGAGAATTTAGGTGTGATCAGTATCAAGACTGCTATTTGGATGTAATAAAGAAGTGAAAATGCCATTTTTGTATTTAATTTCAGAGTGTAAGTTCCTCCTGTCTCCTCCCTTCCTCTGATTCAGTCGTCTAACATTTTGGTATAAGCTAAAGTCTCAACATGTGGAAAAACAGAAGATTGATTACAGCATCACCTATGTTTGTGTGCTAGCAGACAGACAAAAGCAGAGACTATCCACAAGATTTCACATGAGCAGAAATAAATACTGTACCCAATACATTGAATAAAATATTAATTCATAGTAGAGAAATTGTGATGGAGTTATTCTGAAATCATATGGACTATAGTCAATAGAAATTGAAAAAAAATATGTCTAGTCAAATATTAATGAGTCGAGAATTTCATATTGCATTTATAAAACAGAAGTACTTTTCCTGTAGGTGGGATTTTCATTCTACCAGGGATTAAACACTATTATATAATGTATTCTACAATTCAGATTTGCATTTCCAGGAGGTTAATACCTCTTCTATATGGATTCTCAGGGTGAAAGGTCCTACTGCCTTGGTATCCTTATTGATGTTGATAGGCAGCTAAAGAGATATCACATTGGTGTTTGGAAAAATGACTATTTTATTATTGGCATGGATTGCATTAAATCAAGCTCAGTGGTCAGTAAACAGGGTAGTGTAAAACTATTCTTCTTCTCTTAGTAGCTTCATAAGAAATACATAATCTCTTTTCTCAGCTAAGACACTACCTGATGAAAATAAATTGTGGCACCTGGATAGGGACAGACAGCTATTGCATAGAAAGTTTTGTGTGCCTGTAGGCAGGAGACAGGATAAAACAGGGTTGCTGAGAAAGTATCGCCATGTGTAGCTTCGACAAACACTGGTTGAGGGAAAGCCTAGAGAGGATGAATGCAGGTTGAAAAAGACAGCACACTGGAAAATCTTTTGATTCATCTGATGTTCATATGAATGAGTTTTATATATCTTTGTGATATGGTTGGGATTCTGAATTCCTTGATAAAATTTTAATTTCATATTATTTTCATATTCATATATTCAGAACTCAGGGACAGCAGCATATCTTTATCAAGGAGTATAATCCAGCTTCTCCAAAGCACTTCTGATCCTGAATTTGAAAACCATCATGTTGATAAAGAAGAACGATAAAAGTTTGAAGAAATCAGAGCTGCATTATCTGATCCTTCTAAACTGGCCTGCAGTTCTTCATGAAATATAACGTTTTTATGTAATATGGAGTGAGTTCTGACCTGCATCAGCTAATATTGGCTTCTATATTTAGGGTTAACTATGGTGCATTCAGAGACTTCACTTTCTGTAAATAGTGGCAAACACTCAGGCTCCACTAGGGGCAGCATTGATTGGATTAGCTCTGGTGTCCTGGTTATCAAATCTGACCCTCTCTCAGATCCACAATCCCCAAGATCAATTAACATATCGAGAGGGTAAATTGGTAGAGAGAATTATTTTGATAATCATATGTAAGGGAACAGAAACTGCCTAAGCTCCTTTCAGGATCAATATCTGTCTGTCCCAAGATCAGCCTTCTGGTGTTTTAAAATCTTGGATATGGATTTTACCTAGAAATTATGTCAACAGTGCTGAAAGATTTCTTTGCTACAGCACAGTAGCCATGAGAAATTATAATCGTTTAAGGAGTGATATAAACAATATTAATATCTATGAGTTTGATATTTCATGTACTTTTCTGGACAATTAAATATGAAAGACCATGTAATTTTAAAAGAATGCAGGTGCATTGATTTGCTTACCCTGATTAACAAGGGTCTGCTTCAGTGTGCTACAGTGGTGAAGAGTGTCACCAGACTGATACTGTGGAATAATATAGCATCTCATAGAATCTGTTAAAGTGGTGGTTGTTCAAACTTCATACAAAGAACTCATGAAGCCTTTGCTGTATTATTTTATCTATTTTTTTATTCTTTTCTTTTTAAATGAATATGTTAATGGGAAAACCAGCCTGGCTACAGTACTGCAAAGTGAAATATAAAACACGTGGCTGATGCATAAACAGGAAAAAGTCTGCTTTTTTGGTGGGTTGACCTAAACTGTTTTTAACAGCAGCAAGGACACTGAGGACCTATGATGGCAGTCCATGGGAAATCTGCAGCAGCCAGAGGTTAAATCCTATGCTCTACATAAATTCCCAGAGCAGCAGCTACCTAGCCTGGCCCTCTAGCTTGTGTGTTTTATCTTCTCTTCTGGATTCCAGTATGCTCCTGGGCCTGATAAGTACTTGCTGTATTTTATCCTTGAGGCTACTGCCTGTGGAGAGCAATCTGGAGATCTAGATTGGTCTTCAAACTCACTGAGTACTTCAAGAAAATCTGGGATGAAAAGTTCTAAGAAGTTTTTCATTGCTATTCCATTTTTGGTACATATTATTTGCATTTATATGATTACAAAAATCCTCCTAAGTACAGAACCTGCATGAAAATTAGTCAATGCTTAAAGCACACTTCTTCAGAAATGTAAAACTAGCACAAATATACTATTGGTTTTCATTTCAATCTGCACAGCTCTGTCCCACGCAGAATACACCCCACTCTGGGTTTGCCAAACAGAGCCGTCATTTCATAGTCTTTGAAAAAGGCTTCAGTTGAACTATGCTTAAATTGGATAGTGTTATTTCAATATTTAATTTTTAATTGTTCCAAGAACAAGCATGAGAAATTCCTCTGTTTCTCCTTTAAGACTCTATAGATTCTGATTTACAGAAACTAAAAATACTAGATAGAATATTATATGATTTCTATTTTAATTTTTAGAAAATGGAAATAGAAATGAAGAAGAAAGAGGAATAAGCTAGTAGAAATCAATTTTTATAGTTAAAATATGATATGCTTTTTCTCAGATGTTACTCACAAGCCCATGCTTAGTTAAAGCCAACGATACTCTGAGGAATGTTAAAACAATGACCTCAAATGCCTAAATTTCTTTTTTGTTGTAAGCTGTTTTTCATCTTTGGAAATACATTTGTGCCAAATGTTTCATAGAGCAGTTTATAGTCTGTGCTATAAACACCCTCATATGCTATAAATCTAGGGTGGCCTTTTAGCACAGAGAAAAGTTGAATAGCACAAGAAGCATTGCAATTCAGTGATATAAGCCCAGACCTCCTATATTTTACCCAGGTGTCTCACATTCTACCCTTTCCCCCTTTCTGTTTTTGTCAAATCACTTCAGCTCACCACTGACATCTCTGATACTGTTTGTGTTTTATAAGGGTCAAGCCCGAAGGTTATGTGAACAATCATACACTTGGCTGTGCCTATATGCCCATACACTTTAGGTAAAATAAGTTTTCTAAAATGTAATTATTTGGTGTCAGTAATCATACTAGTTTTCTTTTTCACTGTCATGTTGGCCTTGTGTGCTGTAAGACACCATTCATACATTTGCATGGGAAAGAAGCAGAGCATGGTGTTGATTTGGAGATCTCTTTGAAAGCGATATGATTGTTAAACATCACACAGCTCTTCCATACTAGAACCAGATCACACTAAAGTCACAACCAAAGGCTGTGCAAGTAAGGTGAATTTTCAGTTCTCAGGCTTGAATTGCAGCTTCATCAGCATCAACTTAACACTCTTTCTTTCAGTACCTCCATATGATTGGATCTTAATAACTGATTTCAACCTGCAACCCTAAGCCCCATTTGCAAAAATGTCAAGAGCAAGACCTGCACTTATTTGTCTCTATGATGATGCAAAGATGAGAACAGCTACCTGATGTGGATTTCTTTTTTTTTCTTTTTTGTTTTTGGTACAACATAGTGATAAAATTTACTTTGGTTTCATTTCTTTCCCTTTTATTTTTTGTTTTAAATTATGCTTGTGACAGAATATTAGGTCAGTATTAAGTCCAAACAACATCAGTGTGTAGTATATACAAGAATAAAGCTTTGTAATCATGTTAGCTGAGGATAATACAAATCTGTAAACCTTAGCAATAAGAAATGATGGGAATGTATGTACGAGAAATACATTGGGTGGCTCAAAGGGCACATAATCAGATCCTATGTGGTCACCACACCAGTAAGCTCCATCTCTGAATATTTCTGTTTTATTTTCAGTTGTGAATTCTTGCTCTACTGCTGAGGGTAACTGAGAACTCAGTATCATACCAGGCATCCTCTAAAGCTGATGGAATAATGGCAGAGGTGGGCCACAGGCAGGCCACAGGTTATTAGTAAACTGAAAAATACTTATGAGGATGTCATGATTATCCTATTTACCTTTGAAGACATAGGCCAATGTTAAAATGTTCTCTTCTGAATTCCCTTCTTTCCAAGCAAAATTATGATATCAGAGTTTAAAGAGGTTTCTATTACCATGGATAAATCAGGAGAAGAATTTTTTTTTTTTACTTAGGATGAATTTAAGTATATGGGTCTGAATATCATCTTGTCAAATTCTCTACTGACTTCAGAACTGAGAGAGCAGTTAGGGTCCTTTGACTGACTTGAACCTGAGGGAAAATAATTCTGTGAAGGCATAAATTTTCCCACATTCTTTCCAAAAGTTCTGTAGGAATATCTTCCAATCCTACAAATACACACACATTTTTCTTTGACTCTACTTTGACTTTTGCACCATTTTTAGCTTCATGCCTATTTTAGCACTTTAGATGAGTTTTTTGAGTGCCAAAACTACTAATTAATTCCTGACAGATGGCCCAGAACAGACTACCTGCAACTGAGTTATATTCAAAGGAAGTAACAGTAGCTCTTCCTTTAGACAGCACAAGAAGGGGGGAGAAATAGCAGTCTTTTCTCTCCCAGCCTCCAAGTGGGTACTACAAGTTCTGTAAAAATGTATTTTATTATATGTATGGCATTTTATATACAAGGATTCACCTGTAAATTAAGTTGAAGCCATATTCAATGTCAAAATGATAAAACAAGCAATTCCAATCACCTTGCAGGTTTTCAAATCTTTTTACTTGTTTGTTTGTTCTTGTTAATTTGTTTTTTGCCTAGACAAGAGACTATTGTAAAGCAAGGAATGGTGTTAATCTCTTCCAAGGACAGAAAAGTAAAGCACAGAGGACCCGAATAACTTGTGCCAGGACTATCACACCTTCCAGCAATGATCACCTAAATGTCTTCCATAGTTAATAGTCATCTTCAGAGAGCAGTTCATTCTATGTATGAATCAGCTGATACAACTACCTTCTTTCTTTTGAGAGGTTTGGCAGCTAGCTCAGAGGAGCAGTATGCTTTTGTACAGTGACACTGGGGTGATCTGAGATCATTGTTAGTCTTTAACAAGTTTGGGAGTAGAACCTAGAAATATTGGCAATACAGTGTCTCTATGAGCCACTAAAATATTTTCCCATTTAAAATATAATATCTGATTTTTTTTTTCTTGACCCCTATATATTTTTTCCCATTGATTTTAATTAATTTATGATCTCTATCCTGGACATTTCAGGAGGCTAGTTTTTGTTGTTTTGCAGCAATAGAATTGAATCAACTGAGCAAAACTATTCGAAGAAGGAAGCAATTCAGAATTTATGGATAAATGCTATTCAAAAAGTTCAGCTGCCCTTCTAAAAGGCAAAATGCTTCAGTTTCCTTTCTTATTAAAGCCACTTTGTGACTGACTGAGCAATAGCCATTGCGTAAACAAAACATGTAATTTTTTTTTTCATTTCTGCCAAACTAATTAAGAGCAAATAATCTGAATGTAAAAACTAATAATAATATGAAGTAATCTGTCCTTTACATGACCTATGTGTACCTAAATAGTGCTCTTAGGAGCAAAATAAAATTGTATGATTTTTGCAAGCCTCAAATTTTCTTTCATGCCCTCCAATATATCACCAATGTCTCCTACTTCACTGATGATTTATTCAGTTCAATTTCAGTCTATGTTCCAGTTTTGATACAGTATTCATTAGAATTATGATATTTTTGGTGAGTTTGGCATTTTTTTATTATTAGTTGGATAGACCACCTTTCAAATGCCAATTAGTTGAATATACACAGACTTTTATTTTGACATTCCAAATTGTTAATTACTTTGACTTTTTTGCTATAGAAAAATCTTGCTATTACAATCTCTCTCCTATGGCACTTCAACTTTTTTTGACATTAATATGGTAAATTTTACCTGTTTCTTTTACCTTCACTTTTCACAACCAATTCTTTCTGAGAGTAGTAAGGTTGTCATGCCAAGGGTAGTCATGATAGCAACTACGACATTCATCAAGTTTAATAGAGAAAAATAGATTAAAGATGGTTTCTTAGTATTTCCCAGAAGAATATTTTTGTATTGTGTACTTCAATTTTTTTATAAGTAGGTATTCTTACTAGAAACATTATCTCCTTTATGTCATCCTTTCAGGGCTTTCAGCCAGATACATGTGAAAATGTATTATTACCTGAGTTTTTACAGCATCTTATAGTCTCCAAGTTTACAGTTAATTTCTCCTTGTCTTCTTTCTTATCCACTTTCTCAGTCAGGCAAATAAACAAGCCTTTTAAAATGCAAATATTGATATTTAAAATAATAGTCTTCTGGGTAAAAGAAATGTGGAGCTTGAAAGAAAACTGCAATTCACAACATTGGAACCCCACTCTGTAGGAAACTGTTGTTGATATAAGCCAGAGTTACATGGAGAAACAGTAATGGGAGCAGGAAAGCAGCAAAGATGTTCCATTTATTTCCAGCTATTGTTTTCTGGACTGATGAAGACAAGTAATACCTAGGTTCAGCTGACTGGATCTGTATTCATTGTTATTAAGTCTATGTTCCTTCTCTAACTATCATGCACCTGGCATTTTAATTTAGTGGGTGAAGCTGACTATCACAAGTAAAATTTGCAAAGTACTTTGGGACCTTTTTAGAACAAGAACACCTTAGACATGTAAATGAGTTTGTTTTTGGCATCTGCACACTGATCAGTGCTTTAATGAGGTCACTGGTTTGAAAATTCTACTTCATTTTGTCCAGCATCCTAGTCAAAGCTGTGTGACAGGACCTCAAGTCCTGAGCTCTGAAGTGAATGTTTTCCTTAATATAAGCACAGCAGAAAAATGAGTCAGAGTTTCAGTCTCTAAACCTAAATTTTGATAGAACACAAAGCAATGAACTAGAACACAGTGATTCTTAGAAGAAGAAGAAAAAATATCTCAGGTCTAGGGGCTGAGACAGACATAAATTAAGGATCTGAGGATCGGTCTTTCCCCTTCTGTCCATGTCATTGACATCCGGACCCCTTGGTTTTTGGTCTTGACCTTGCTATTTTCAGTAGCTTCCCAGTTGTGACAAATGCTGGATTGTGAGGGAGATTGTCTTTTCCAGGTTACTTTACGTGCCTCCTGGTCTTAGGAAGCTCTTAATCCCACTGAGCTTACTGGGTCTCCTCTTTCCACTCTACCTGTCACCCCCACCTCGTCACTTGTTCCCAAGGGAGTAGCAATCCCAGGAGAGCCCTTATGCAATGTAGAGCAGCCCAAGACAGGAGAAACTCTTCTCTGCAACTTCACAAAAAAATTAAATCTCATTGCAAACGCATAGCTGACTGGGAACAAAAGAGGAAGACACAAAATACCTTTCAATTTCTGCTAATTTCTTTGCAGGTCAAGTTCCAAAATTCACTCTTTTTGGCAAACAGGTATGCTTTCATCTTCATATGGATATTTAGCATTGATATATAAGAAAGTAAAAAATAGTAATTTTTTTGGTGAGGAAAAATTGCTTTCTTTATATGATCTTTAATGTTAATCTTTTCATGATGTTGATGCTAGAGTGGTATAAATGTTGGACATTTTCTTTGACTTTATTATGATGGATGTGTTATTAAGCCCTTGTAAATGATGTAAACGTCCCAACTACGCAAACAAGTAAGCTTAGAAAGTTTATTGCCAAAGATTCATACTGCGTCTAGACCAAAAAACCCCCACAGAGAACAAAAATTAACCTGAGTGGAGTTCAATTTGCAGTAAACACAAATTAAATCAGAACAAATCATCATAGTTAAAAATATTGAAGGAAAGAGCATAAAGCACAATCTTCAATTACTTCTGCAGTCTACAGTTAAAGTTATTATTATAGTTGAAGTCCACTTTACAGTAGGAAAATTAAGCACAGCTGGTGATGGCTTTGCTGTGAATAAATAAGGAATGTAAAAAGACTGAAATGGTAACATGGGCTTACATTGCCTGCCAGAAGCAAGGAATGAACTCCTTTGCTACCCAGGATATGTAAATAAGATGTGGATTTGTTTTAAGGCACTAGACACTGAACACATGTAGCAATAAGCTAAAATGAGAAACACTGATAATCTCTTTTGCATAATTATCTGCTGATTCTTTGGCTGATGTATTTGCATGCTCAGGGTTAACACACCACTTTCTTCAAGGTCAAGTGGGTTGGCATGATTCAGGTAATTTATTTTTTTTAATTTTTTTTTTATTTTCTCCATATTGTTGGTTTCTGGGAATTTGACTCAGGACCGTTGTCATACAGGAATACAGGCAATCTTTGTATTTTCACCTCGTGGCATGATTGTAGATTTTGAACTTTTGCTATAACTGTACATTTTGTTACAGGAAGGATTGAAGTGTGTTGTGGGGTTATGGACAACAGATACTTTTGGACCCCCCAGACTGCTTTCCTTTTAGCTGGGGCTTGCTTCAATAGTTACATCCTCTCTGGCACTCTTACATATTTTTTGTTCATCATATTTTCTAGTGACTCGCAATTTATATTTCTTCTGTAAATGAAGAGCTGCCTAGCAGTCATCAGGTTTGTAAGGGTTTAATTTCAGAGGGTTGCTGAACTTCAGCTGTCAACTGTGTTCCCCAGACATGTCTGATATGCGTGTGACTTTAAAAGCAAACAGTATGGGATATAACAGAAACACTCAATTTGCCCATTTTAAACTCTAAGACTTGTAAGCACTTTCCTAAAAACTTGATAAATGTAGTTCTCTGTCCTTTTCTGAGTTCATTTCTTAGTATTTATATTACCTCTTAGACTTGCTATCACAATATTTGAAATATTATTCATTGAAATAGGATTTTTCAGTAGCAGAATTATCATAGATATTTTAAAATATTCAAAACCTAACTTGCTTTCCTTGCAACGGCACAAAAAATCAGACCCTGACCTTAATTGAATACAGATGTGGGTCTCATTGGTAAGTCTCTATAGATGAACACATTTTGCAGTACCCAAGCCAGGTCTGAGTAAGCTGGCACATATGCATGTTAGCAGGGAGAGACTGAGTCCTATCAACAGAAGAGTAGTTTACTGTGGCAGAGTTAGCTGACTCTGCCTCCTCTGTGTTCTCCTGCTGTAACTTAGTACTGGAGTGAGGTTGCTTGACCACGGCTGCAGGATCCAGCCTGTAGTGTGTACGTGCTTTGTTTTTTCAATGGGAAACTTTCAAAGTGCAACCGACAGCTGTTTCCAACCCTCAAACTCCTTTTCAGGCAGAATTTCTGTTCTCATGTTTTAATTCATTTATTAGCAGTTTATTACTGTTTCTAAAGGAATTTGTAGATAGGCAAAATTCCTCATTTGCTGATTTTGATTATCCAATAAAACTACCTTTGAACCTTAGTTTGATCTGCTCACTGAATTATGTAACCAATTGATAAAAAGCTTGTTCTTGTAACAGCACTTATATTTAATGGGACAAAGACACAAGAAAGTAATGTGCATAAGAAGACTATGTGCTCAAGCATTATGCACTTGGAAAGTGTAGAGTTCCTGCTATATTCACCCAGGTAGCAATGTGCTTCATAATTTAGAAAAAGAAAAACCAAGCCCTTCTATCATAGAGTAAAGAAAAGGGGTCTTTTACAAATGGCTTTCTTGACTGCCTTCCTACAGCTAATTCACTGCAAAGAACAGAAGAAATGACCTTTCTTCTCCCCAGTAAATAACAGTATGAGAAATATGTACTTACAAAGAGCATCTATAAGTGCCTGATAAGAATACTTCCCTTTGGGGCTAAATGATGGCTTTTCAGGGAGAATGGGGATGCAAAGAAAAGAAGTTTGAGTAGTATTTAGACAGACACCCCCTCAATGAATTTGATGTAAGTCAGAGTGATTGTTTGAGTATTTAGGCAGAACTGTCTCTGCCCACCAAATAATTTGGATATATGTCAGTTAGTGATACTGAAGTCATCCATCAAAGGCGTACAGCACACGATCCTCACTATGCCAGCTTGAACCTGCCAGTCATGGTTTCTCACCACCTTTAGAAAAGTGCTGGGACTTTCAATGACTTCGATTTTTCTGAGCCAAATTGTCATCTGGTAGATATCAGAATAGCTTCATTACAGTCACTGGCACAATACCAAGTTACTTCAGCTGAAAATATTTCCATAGCCCAGAGTGCCTAAAGGCTGAAACTGTAACTGTCCTTCACACACAATGGTGAGAAGAACTGGAGGAAAAGTCTGCTGAATGCTCTCTCCTTTTGAACTTGTATACAGAGGCTAGAAAATTCAAAAGCCCATTTAAATGGATTAACTGTTTTCAGGTTCAGATTGCATTTAGTTGAATTTGGTGGTGCTGATGACAAGTTATTTGAGATGCTTCTTTTTTTGCAGTTATTCTCATGACCTGAGAGTTCTAAAGCATATAAACATTCTTTTACTGCTCATAGTTCCTTCTCTTGTTTTTAACCCCAATTTTCCCATCTCTCTTTCTTACTTCCTTAGCAGTCATCTATTATAAGCCAAAGAAAGATTCTCAGCTGCTTTTCAGAGAAAGATATATACATCAATTATATATTTAATACGTTTGTATTTATTAACATATTTGATTATATATTTGACAGGCATATGCTAATTTCTCAGTAACTTCTCACTATGATTATGGGTTAGAAAGATGACCTTTGCCTATATCATCAGAATCCCTAGAAATGGACTCCAGAAGACAGAAAGAGTTATTTTTACATTATATTTCACCACAAAAAAGTTTTAAGCTCTAAATCTGAAATATCCAAATGGCCCTGGGCTACTCATTTTAGATTAAAGTGGTAATAATCCCTTTTCCATGCAGCAGTGACATTCTATCCTTTATCACAGTGTGCACCACAGCCATAAACAGGGCACAATAAATAGTTAAAGAAATTTGTAAAAAGAAAATGGCATTACAAAATAAACACATTTAGTGAAGTGAGATTAGTGTTGACATGAAAGCTCTCATCAACTGCAAGAGGAGGTAGAGAGAACCAGATTTCATCTGTGGTGTCACCTGCCAACGACCCTTGATTCCAGCGGGAGACATGGGTGTGCAGAATTCAGCATGTGTTCAGTAGTCAAACTGCTGGCACCACATTGTCAAAAATGCCATCTGAAACCTGATAAGTGAGAACATAAGGAGACGTATGCTTGTGTGAATTATACTGAAGCTCCTTGAGCTGTCACCTGGGAGGTGTGGAAACAGCATTACTCATATGTAGGCCAATACAGTTTCATTGTCCTGTGCTGGAGCCAAGTTGACCAGGACACACTGTGGTGTAACTGCACCTGATGGTCATCTCAAATGTACCTTTTCTCCTGGTGTGCTTGTCAGCCCACTCAACCTCCAAATACACATCTGTCTGTGAACATGTTGGGACATCCTAAAACACTAGCCATGGCTGGGCTTGGAGTAGGAGCCAAATAAACAAACTATTTTGATAAAATGAACATAACCTGAGATTAGTGCAGCTGGTTAGAACATTGTGGCTTTGATCCCTGTACAGGCCATTCACTTCAGAGTTGGACTTGATGATCTTTGTGGGTCCCTTCAAACTCAGAATGTTCTATGATTCTGCACAACCTAAGTAATAAGATAATTGTCATTTTTTCAAGAAAAAATAAAAACCACAATGGTTTGGAGGAGTTTCAGATAAGCAATTTCCCCTGATAGGGATAAAAATAAATAAATAAATGAAATAAAAAGAAAAAAACATGTGTATATTAGAATAGTTATCCTTCTGGTGAAACCACTGTTCAACTGTGTATCTGATGCTAATATCAGTTGCCCTACCCAACTTTTGGTGCAAGAGGAAAGAAGGCATGTTCATATTCTGGGAGTGAAAGCAGAGACTACTGAGATGCACCAGAATGCAAACACTGAACTTTGCTGATATTCACGTACATGAAAAGTATCTTATTACGGAAATTATTCACTATGGTTTCTAAAGAATGAACAAATTTGCACAATGAAAAAGAATTTGAATTTAAAAAATGAATTATTTAATTTGAGTTCTTGTATCTCTGTAGTTCTCTATTGTCTCATTTTTCAATGAGACATTTTTCAACATTCACTTATGCTGTGAATGTTTTAAAAGTGCTTCTGGGCTCCATAGAAAGTATGGAGTATCCAGAACTGGTATGAATCCAAAGGTTTTCCCTGAGGTAAAGTTGTCTCGGATTCACTGTCTTCTGATACACTAAACTGTCTGAGCCCATAGACAAAGTGATATGATACTAGGCTAAAATTAAATTAGCAGATATTGTCTTCATTTTGACTCTCTGTAAGGTTCTGTGTTTTATCTAGGAGGCTATGTCAGCTATTAATGAACAAACCTGCATCTTCTGTTATTTTTTTATGTGACAGAATTTGCTGTTAGCTAGCTCACACAAAATTTCCCATCACCTAAAATTGTAATTTTCTTTCCCTCCCCAATCCTTAATAGAGTTAGAATCTCAGATTCTCACCCAGGAGGAAACAACTTGAAATTATCTTAGAATTACTGTGGATCAGAAGCATGTTGTCATCAGCTGGGGAATCGCCTTTCATGAAGGGGCAAGAGTCCATAAATCACCTTGTATTACAGCAAGATAAGAAGGTGCACTTCAACAGCAAGAATAACAAGTTTCTGTGTATGGAAAATGCAAGGTAATTTCAGGCAGTTTTCCTTGTACACCTTGTGCTGTGGTTCTGTAACATGGGAAGAATCAGCAGCTGAAAAAAATCCAGTTTTCCAAACCTCTCTAATCTAACATTTAGCAATCCTAATTCTTGATCAGAAGTTGGTATTTTTGTGGAGAAATTAGTGCAACATACTTGCATTAGGATCTGAGATGAGATCTGTAACATTTATTACAGGTGTGTGTCTAGGACACTGCAGCCAGTTTTGATGGGACGATGCAGACTGGCTGTACCAAAAGCACATGTGTATTCTGGTGACAGCTCTATGGAGTTTTCATGCTTATTCCACATTATTGAAACTTAGCTACTTGTCCAGCAATTTATGGCAACATAAATGTGTGCATCAGTTTATGACAGAATGAAAAATAACAATATAAAGTGTATGAGCAATTTGGGACAAGAGGACATTATAACTAGTCTGGCTGGACATATACTGAGAGGCTAAATTAATGTCCTTGTTTTTCTCAAAAGTGCTATTGACACTTAATTGACTAAAGTTATCTAAACCACTAAAACCTATCTGAATAGTATTTTCCAGGACCATAGTATATGGGTATACTAGTGTACCGGAGGGAAGAATACTCCTTTCAAATAGCCAGTATAGCTATGATCAGCTTTTTTTTTTTTTTTTCCCTTACATTAGCTCTGTGAATTTATGAGATTTCAAATTGGGGAAGCTGGGTAAATGGAAGTCCCACAGGCTTTGTATCAGGACAGCTGGCAATTGCTCTGTTACCAACACTTCTTTATAGACTTCTGTAGATCAGTTCATTGCCAGGCATTTGCTACATTGGAACTTGGTTTTTAATGCTCAGAAAGAAATGTTTCCAGTGCAGGTTTAGGTAATGAGCATGAGTAGTAAATTCCAGATACTAATACTTGCCTTCTGCCCGGAGTGTCCTGCTCTGCCCGGCTCCTTACTTTGTATCTCATGCTTTTTCACTGCCTGTTCACTGTCTTGCCTTTTACATTATTGCCATGTATCAAGTCTTTGTGGCTTTTGTTTTTGTATTTAGTTGTTGAAGTTTTTTTGTTTGCTTGCTTTTTTTTTTATTTTTTTTTGTTGTTGTTTTTTTTTTTTTCCCCCCTGAGTTTGATCCTTTTATCTTTTGCAAAACCCTTTAACCACATAGTGAATGGGGAATGACAAAGATTTCTTGAAAATTATGTGTGGGTGCAGGGTGCAGGATTCAGGAGGGGCAATAACTAGATGCCTTGTCTGCACAGTAATTCAAAGTACAGTCAAGTTCTCCCAAGGCATACATTTTCAGTGCAATGAGGGAGGACTCTCTATTTACAGAAGAGATTATGTATAAATTGTTCTTTGCACACATGGCTCTGCTCTGCCCACCTGTCCCTCGATGCCTTTCCTCAGCACAGTTAAAATATTTTAGTAACCAGAAAGAACATCAGATATGTTTGTGAGACTATGCCAAGGACATAGTATTAATGGAGCTGTGAAGTAAAGGGTTAGTGAAGGCTAACCATATTATTCCTACTGCTGAATCTTGTAAATATGATCTTTTCTAGGAGAACAAACTGCTGAAGGGTGTGATTCCTGCTGCTGCACAGGAAAACAACCCCCCCACCATCCAACAAACCCAAACTGTATAAGTCAACTGTTCAAAGACGGCAAGTACAGGCATTAGTTCCTTTCACGATTCCTGACTTGTTGAAAAACTGCATTTGTTTGAATAAGAAACAATGTATTTTCCTATAGGTTTTTCTCTCCCATATGCAATAAGTTCTTCACTGAACCTTTTGTTTTACACAGAAGCAGAATAAGTTTGCACACACAGTACAAGAGGTTTGACTGCAAGAAAGCTCCATCCCAATGGGTTATTTTACTAAAATAAGCTTCCTTAAGAGCACAACTTTACGCTTAGAGTGGAGACAGATATTTTGCAGTCCTGTAATTCAGATAAAGACATTAATGTTATTGGTTGCTAACACAAGCAAACAGGAAAGCCCGGTAAATCTTTGCACTTTTCCACAGGTTTCCTCCAATGGCCTTGAGAGAGGCTTTACGGTGCATATGTTTTTAAAAAGAATTTGTCCTGAAGAGTTCCTCTCCTTTGAAAAAAAAAACATATTTTAAAGCTATTTTAAAGGTAGTATGATTAGTGATGTGCTACAGCCCTGCAGTAGATTACAAAAGAGGTGCACCTGTGTTCTCCTCAAGGCTCCAGTTTGATGTGATTTCTCCTTTATTTGCCTTCTCTCAGGAATTAATTACAACCTGTTGATCACAAACTCTGCAAGCTGCCACAGACAGCTTCTCATTCCTTCTCTGACGACCAGTTTTTTTTAATAAAGTTGCATCTTTTGGCCACCTGTTCCTTCAATTTGGCACCAGGATAGACAAGGCAGGTTAGATTCAATGTTTTCCAACCTTTTACATGGCTACTTTTCTCTTTCTGTCCTGGTTCTTTTTCCTTCCCATGAAAATATTGGAAAGATCCCAGTTTTGTTCTAAAGCAGGAGAGAAATAAATATAATTTTTATTTATTTTATTGTATTTTATTCATTTTACATTATTTGTTAGATTGAGGTTTGTAGTTACAGAAGAGCCTCCAAATGGCCTTAGACTGATTATTTTTTAGAGGTGTTGTGTACAGGATGTGTACATTTCAAGAAGAGGAAGTTAGGAGAAGAAGAAAGAGAGAGAGAGAAAGAAAAAGGAGAGAGAAAGGTATGTAGTCACCACCATCCAGCATGGTCTCAGCTGCTTCTAAATCCAGGGTAGTGGAGCGTGTCACCCAACACATGTGTTGCTGTCCTTTTGTCTGTTCCAGTCCACTGGGGCCCCGCTGTGGGCGCACACCTGCACTTTGATATTCCTTGTGGGGCCCACGTGGTCAGCTGGCACCATTTTGGGCCATGCCGTGCGGTCGATCTGCCATTTTGGGGCATGCCGTGTGGTCAATCTGACATTTTGGGGCATGCCATGCGGTTCAGTCCACCATTTTGGACCAGACCTGAGGCTGACCAAGGGTCCAGGGGGACCAGGGTGTAGCAGAGGCCATCCCACCTGTGGGGAACTCGCCCTGGCCGCTCTGCTTGTCTCTTCCCACCTGGTTGTTTTGAGACAGTCAATCATCCCTCTGGTCTTCTACACAGTCTACTACAATTTCTGTTAAAATAAGAATGTATATGAAATGCACAAGCCAAATTTTAATTGTAAGCCTTTGTACAACATATGGTGTCCTAACTTATTTCTAAGCTTATGTTTATATTACTGCAAATGATGCTGGAAGGCAAAAACTTGCACCGCTGTTTTAAAAGCCCTGGCTTGAGTTTTTTGAATTATTCTTCTGAGTGTATTAGAAAAACCACAATAACCCTCACTGGCTTCATGGTTGTAAAGTAACTGGATTTATATTTCATGATGCCCTATTATACTTTGGTAATAGCTTCAATGACTTCTGGAAAAATATTATTGTATTTCTCCTGAATTGAAATATTCCTACATGCAGAACACAAGAACAGAGATACACTTCACTGATACTTAAATGGGAAAAAAGGCTTTTAGTATAAGAAAGCCAAGTAATAAGGCTGCTTTGTTCTCCTTAGGCACACACATTCACAGACTGAATGAAGCACATAATAAACATAAGTATGATCTAAACACAAAACATTTCTGATACTTCTGATGGTGTGCTATAATCTTATCTACATTTAGGGCCAAATTGAGAAAGACAGAAATGTTTGGGCTATATGAATAGATGACTGCTATTGTAGCTTTTGTAAAGAGACTTTTAAAACTAAAGTAAGAATTCTGAAATCTAGAAACCATAGAAAGAAATGCTGGAAAAATTTCGAGAGAGTCACTCTTTCATCCCTTTATACCTGGCAGGGTCAAATTGTACCTTGGCAGCCTAACTGAAACAGATGGTCAGGCTGAGAAAGCTAAAGTACAGATTTCCACATTTCAGACAAACTTCAGGGCATATTTGCAGATAAATCCTTCTCTAAACATCTTTCCCTTTCTTTCCTGTTCTGCCTCCCTCCCCTCTCCCTCCCTTCTCCCTTCCCTCTCCGTCACCTTCCCTCTCCATCCCCTCCCCTCCCTTCTCCTCTTCTTCCTTTTTTTTTTTTCTTTGAAATTTAGCAAAAGAGAACATTTTAATTGGGAAAAAATCCCATTTGAATGAATGGAAAATGCTAAACTAATTACCTGCTTTGTCTTTTTAAATTACTTCACATTGGTCATGTTCTTCTGTTTTTTTCTGTATTGTTTATTCTTTTGTCACCTCATAAACAGTTGGGCCCACGTGCCACAGCTATGGGCCTTGCACATCCGGCTGTGTCTGACATCACTGAACATTGCTTTAGAGAACCACTGAGAGCTTCATGTGCTCATTCTATTGCAAGATTTGGTCCATGTGTGTTAGCCTTTACAGGTGAAGACTGTATCTTCACCATCTGTTTGTCTGATGTTTGATCTGCTTGAGGCAGTTCAGTGAACCTGTAAGATGAGTCTTTTACTTACCAAAGCCTCTGATCTCTCAGGTTAGCATCCCATGCTTTGATATTCAGGCAAATTCTATATACACAATAAAGGTGCTTCAACATGCTTTGAAACAAAATCTTTTCTGAAGTGGAATTTGTCACACAGGAAATAGGGCTTATCAACTTGTATAACAGTTGAGAAAAACATGAAGCAGGCCCATGATGATACTCCATTCAGTGTGAAGTCACTAGAGCTGAGACTGTAATAATTTTTCCTTCTATGTATTACTTAGACCTGTACTTTCGTTTTCCAGTGGATCCTAGTGAGTTGTTGCTGAAAAAGGGTGACTTTGTTTTGATTTTTGGTTATTTCAAAACTTTTTCCTGAGTTTCTTAATTAATCTTAGAAATAGATTAGCTGGTCTCATTAACTTGTTGAGAAAAGATAATAAAATATATTTTGCTTTAGCAAGGCAATAGTAAATTGAAAATGGAAGAAGTTTCTATTGAAGAAATTCTTTTAGTGTGAGAGACAGGTTCTGAAGTCTCTGTGATTAATACACATAATTAGTTTACAAAGGCTGGGAAACAAGGTTATCTGATTTTGTGATTTACTCTATACCATCACTGGCCAGAATCAATAGGATAATGATCAGCTTTTGCCTCACTGTGGGGCTGGAGAAGAGGGGCAGAGAAGAAGATATTTATAGCTTTTTGTTTTGGTCATCATCCATGTGATAACTCAGAATTGTTAATGTTGGCTTTAGATGCTGTGGAGTGTCTTATGGCACCTATGACTCATTGATTCTTGAAAAGTAGCTGAAAGTCCATCTTCCAAGGCATACTTTATCACCTGCAGTAGGATGATATATCACTATCAACCTAGAGGGTCACTTTTGTGATACGTACAGATGACATTCAGGCACAAGCAAGGACTTCATGGCTCTGTGTCTTTGGGAGTCTTTCCAGAATACCTGTTTAGTTTTGAAATAAATGCTAAAATAGGATTCTACACTGTCCATGAGAGCACAAGCCTGGAATATCTACTCTGAGATTCTGAGCAGGTATTGCTGAAGGAAGTCATATTCAAACATAAAGCCCGGGTTTATCGTGCTAAGCACTGAAGCAGTAGAAAGAGATGTAGTAAAAAAATGTTAATATATGTCAAGTTCAGGCCAGTGCCTGAGACATGGATGTCTCAGGAAATGAAGACTAGAACATATCTTGTGGATAATTAAATCAATCCTTTCATGTCTTGGAAACTCTATCATGTTTAATCGTTGATGAAGATGATCTGGGTGCTATTTTATTCGTGTTTTTACTAGGTTTTTACTAAGCTTCCCTTTTGATTTGAAGAAAAAGGCAGCTGTCATTACAGATTCTGAATGCTGGCCTACTTGATTCAGAGTGGTATCTGAGATGGCTAGGTAGAAGACAAAAATTTTCTATTAAAATGGAAACCCCAAAAATTTCAAGGGAGAATTCTCAAACAAAATAAAACCTCTAGAGCTAGGTGAGTGCAAAGATCTGAGGCTTGTCTTTAGGTGAGTTGGTAAAAAGAAAGGAAATGTTATCACATTTGCCTCTCACACCAAGCATTCAAAAGCTGTGCATGCTACATGGTACCTGTCACCCACTCCCGTTTACACGGTAAGAACCATGATTCTTTCCTAAATCAGGACAACTTGAGTGTCTTGGGTTTGAATATTTCTGAGATATTTCAATTATTAAAAGAAGTTCTTTTCTAAACCACATGGTCTTGTGAGAAAGGTGTCATACATGTCTGCCGTGTACAGTACTGCCACATAACCATGCTCTAAGCTCTAAACAAGTTTAGAAGGTACTAGAAGTAGTCTAGTTACTGAACCCTGATAGCTGACTCCCTGTGATTAGACAGCCATGGTCAGCTGTAACAATATGTTATTTAGAGAAGTGTCTTTAACTACATTAATTTACATGCATCAGTGTATGCAGGGCTCAATGGTATGTTTTGAAAATCTTATCAAGAGTCAGAGAAGTGTCAAACATCCTTTGGAAAGAAGGCTTTGAAAACCAAAGTCCTCAAGGACAGGACCTTTGTCAGCAGCAATAAATGTGTCTGCAATAAACTGCTTGCTCAAAGTAAAGCAAAGGTTAAGCATACACTGCAAAGTTCTGTATTGTCCACTAATAGAGCACTCTGTGCATGCAGCTGTCCTGTGAAGCTTTTTTTTTACAATCTTGAATACTGTTTAAAGTATTTTGTAGAACAATTCTTGCAATGGTGAGAAATTTCGCCTGAATTATTCACTTGACAGCTGGAGATGCAGCTGTTAAAAACAGCTCTTCAGGGAGAAAAGAAATTAAAATTGGTAGGGAGAAAAATAATAATAAACCAAGGAAATGGGGAAAATGAAAAGAGTTTGTTTGCGTGAAAGAAGCATGTACAGCGGAAATATGCTAAGGAATGTGCCCAGGAAAAGCCACATTTTTCAGCATTTTCTCCTCACTTTTTTTCTTTCTGTAAGTGGTACACATTCAGGGGAGGGGAAGCAAAAAGCAATTTATGCAGCTCGATATCAGATTGCGCTTTCCTGATGAGGTCCATCACCCTCAGAAACTGTGAGTGTTTGGGAAGGTGGTGATGCTTGCAAATCAGCCTGCAACAGAAACAGCACTGAGCAATCTGGCTTCTTTTTAATCAGAAAGGAAACAAAATACTAGACACCATTTAAGATGTTTTCATGTGTTTTTTGAAAGTACTGAATTACATTAACCAGATGCTACCTGGTTATTATTTATCTTTCAAATTATGCCATTCATTTATAGGCTGCATTTTTGACACGATAATACTTCAGAAACCAGTCAAGCATTGATACTCTGTTATATCAGGAATTTTACTGTTAAGTAACAAATTCCCTCTTCCAGAAAACTGGCTATGAGGCAGAATGTGGGAGGGGTACCAAACAGGTCAGTGGATAAAAAGAAGGATTAGGGGGGGGGGGAAAAAGACCAATGAAAAAGATCCATAATTTATCAGGATAGGAATGCTCCGTCTTGATAGCCCAACAAAAGGCTTGGTAAACTCATACCATGATTCACATTCATAGACGGCTGCAGCAAGCAAGTGAAGGGCTATACATATTAAAACACAGAGCTTGGATGTTAGTTAGAAAATGAGAACCCACACACTGTTTAATTTTTAAGTGAAAACCTCACACTTAGATGTTTCTAAAGAATTGTGGTGAAAACATATTGCTGCTGGGATAAATATGGGAGGGTGAGAAGGCTTTAGATAAGAGATCTGCAGTCACCTTCTGATTCTGCTGAGTTCAGACATTTTTAAAATGATTCCTAAACTTCTAGCAGAGTTTGGAGAAAGGGCAGTAATTATATTCTAATAATTTAACACATTCTTGAGGCATTTCACCTTGGAGTTTGGCTTTAGCTCTCCACTTCATTACAAAAATGACTCCACCATGTTAACAGAGGTGCACTGGCACATAGTTGGTATAACAAAAGGAAACCAGAGCTTGACTTTATGCAACTATGAAGCTTGTATGCACTCTCTCTTGTTATATGAGCTGTTTGTACGGTACTGCTGAAGAGGTTTCTTTTCTCAGCTTGTAGATGTGTTGTATTTTCTGTAAAATAATACTTATTTGGAAACTGAGCAATTCCCACAAACCCTTAATTATCTACCCTGGATTTGTGGGCAGCCTCACTGCTCTTGAAGGGAAGAGTGACATAAGCATGCAGCAGCACCTTACAAGGTGGTGAGCCTATGATTTAGAGAAACCTTGCACTAATTACTGGTTGCAATTGGGGCTGGATTAAAAAAGGAAATGAGGAGCTAGCCAAAAGCCAGGCTGCTGAGCCAGGGAAACAAAGGCCCTTGCACATCAGTATAATGCCTTGGATATTTTCACTGAATATCAATATATTTCTCAGTGAAAAGATGCCCATTGGCAGTCATCAGCTTTCCACAGTAGACAAAAGAACTTCCTGACACTCCAGGCTATAATATCAGCCTTTGTGAACAGACTGAAGTGCAGAGAGAGGACACTGTTTCTTCAGCCAAATGATTGTTTGTAGTAGATAGACTTAGTGGGAAAAATTGGATACTCAGGCTCCACTGGTAAAAACTAGTCCTTTGATGCTGTAGCTTTCATTTATTCCATAGTTTCCATTGCTAGAGCCAAGAAATCACACTGTTCAGGAGACTGAGAAGACTGTCAGGAAGAATTGGATGTGAAACTTTTAACTTCCCAAATAAGATGCAAAAACAAGGGCCTGCTCAATGTTAGGTTTCTATAGCAGTGAAGGTCCCACAGGAGATCTTCAGTGAAAGACTGTGCACTCCATTCACTGAAGCTTTGCGTAGGATCCAACTTTGCCTGTCCTAGACTGTCTGTGTCTGTGAATTTTGATTGCCTTTTCCTATTAAGTGCAACGTCTAATTGTTACTTGAAGGAATATTGAGACATTATTATATAGTTAATTTAGTCAATATGTCTGTAGTCATAAATCCACTGCCTCTGCCTTTACTTCTTTAATCCTTACTTGGTGCTGGACTTTAATGTTACCTTTCCTCAAACCAGACTGCTTGTTCCTTAAAAGAATTGACCTCATGATTAATTTACATTCCTGATGTTCTCATGACCACAGGGATCACATGATATTTATATATCCAGCCAGTAGGTGGAAGGATTGGTGGTGCTCCTTGAACACATAGTTTTGCTCCACTGAAGTAATCTCCCAAGCTCTCATTATCTTTAGTGGTGTAGCATGGTATCCCAAAGACATAGCTTAAATTTTCAGACTAACAGAGAATGGTCATCAACCCAAACAATCTAGATATGATCACTCTGAAAGTGTGTCACAGAACTATTTTGAAAAGAGAAGAAAATTAAATAACTAGGCTTCAGAACTGAGGCTTCTCCAAGAGTAGGTTATATTACACAGATTTTTAAAACTTTACACTGGTATTAGTCTTTTGGAAAGGTGGCCTGGGAATCAGTGCAAAACTTCCCCACAGAAAGAGTAAAGCAGTTTTCTTTAAAAGATTTTTCTCTTTGCTTTTTAAAATCCTTTTTCCTCTGAGTTAAATCATTCTTTACTAAAGTTTCAGCATGGGCTTTGAGAGAATAAAGTATCTTTTCTTGAACTTCAGATATCTTTGAAAAACAATCACAGTCTAATTCTAAAGGTGAATGAGTAGAGGGAAATGTGTAAAACACCCAGTTGACTAGGAATAATAGCTTCTACTTCTGGCAAATATTTAGCTGAGAGACTCCTATTTTGACCTCTGAAATTGGAGGATGCCTTCTAGTTTTCTGAAGTTTTAGTTTCATTACAAAGCATTTTACAAGAAATAGAGACAAGTAGAAGTAGTGCCTTGGGAAATACGAGGAGACTATAGTTTGCTATCTAGTGATGTCAGTGACAGTCAGTGCAATGCTACAGTCAAACTGAGGCCAAAAGCTCAGATGAGGAGCAGATGGGACCCATTCTGGAAAACCAGAACAGAGGGCTCTGGGAAACAGAACAATGGAAGTGCCTATCATCTCACACCCTGCCCTTCTTCAAAGGAGGTGTAAGGTGAATCTATCCCAGATGTCTAGAGCAGACTAAGTAGTCTACCAGAATACTGAAGCAGTGTGTCTATCAAGCAAAGGGACAAACAGTTCCCACATGTTCCTCACCCTCTCTCTCAGCTTATCCTAGCCCAGCTCCTCACTCTGAACAGATTAGCACCCAAGACTCTTTTTCCTATCTGGCAATTTGATGCTTGTTAAGACTGCTCCCTCTGTCTCACTTGCAGTTGGGCCAGCTGCAGCCTGTGACCTTCTGCTTCTGCACAGGTTGCTGCATTTGGAAAGAGTTTATGCTTTGGCATCAGTTCATCTTGCTCCCTTCTGATTTGCTCAGAGGCTGAGAAGTCTGGCAAATCTCCTGTGTAACTCATACCTCCAACTGCAGCAATAGTAACAGATTCTGTCACTCTCAGATGCTGAATGGAGTTTAATTGGGGTTCTGTGGAAGTTGGAAGACATAATTTTTCTTGTGTTTTGTGTGCATCTTGCTTTGCTGCTGAGACTCACAAGGTAGAAGGTATCAGCCATGGAAGGGAAAAGGTATAGCCTTCCCCTTTTCAGGGACAACAGGCTCTGAACTCAGATTTGTTTCCAGGCATAGATGAATGCGTGCCCCAACCTTGGGATCAGCTGAATCAACGGGGAAATGTTCTG
Organism: Pipra filicauda; assembly: GCF_003945595.2. Taxonomy (NCBI): domain Eukaryota; kingdom Metazoa; phylum Chordata; class Aves; order Passeriformes; family Pipridae; genus Pipra; species Pipra filicauda. The sequence continues at coordinate 1,976,524 of NW_024104975.1, read as the reverse complement.
TTTGTTTGACCAGATACTTTAATTAGATTTCTCTTTATGATAATGTTCCTAATAATGGGAAATGTAGAATACTTTGGCATTCGTTTTTTCTTATTATCTAGAAATTGTATTATTACCATTACATTCAAATTTCATATGCTTTCTAGCTATGTATGCCTGGCATATCTTTGTATACTCTGACATCAGATGATATGCTGGATAGTTATTGCAAGTGAAGATCTGTTGATTTTTTTCCTAAAACAGAAATGTTAGATCTAATGTCCTGGATCTGTTTCAAATTGGATAGATCTACATCCACTAAAATTGTCCAAATTCAAGATGGTCATAATATTATTTATCTTCCTGTCTTAATCCATGGTCTGTTTAACATCGTCTGTTGTTAAAGAGTCACCCCTGCTCCAGCTCAGATATAATTACATTTCAGCAACAGATAAAGCAATTCTTAGCTAAAGTCTGTAAATCTGATTGCTCTTATCTTGCAAATAAATAAATAAAAGGTGCTGTTATCCTTCACCCTCATCTGAACCCTCATGGCAGCAGGAGTGCAGACAGTGATTGAAGGGCACAGCAGGTGCTGATACAGAACATCTGATGAGCTGTGTTAGACAGACTTCCAAGTGGTGTTTTCTGGTGGAACTGTTTGAGTTACTTGCTCTGTTTGAGTTACTGTTAGAGATTATTTCTATATACATAAATAATGAAGAGAAATTATCTCAGCAGGAAGGCAAATTCATTCACAAAAGCAAATAAAATGAGCATGACTGTTGAACCTGTATTAAGATCTCTTTCTAGGACCACTCTCTCCTTTTCACAATGTATCCTTACAACTGAATTACTTTCCATTCTGGGTGCACAGAGCTGGACTAGTGAGTGTAACTGTACAAAGAGGAAGATGGATATTGATCATCCCAGAAACCGAGGGATAGCAAGAAACAGGGAATTTCAGAAGCAGGACAAGAAAAAGAAAAGAAAGAGAAGAATAAAAATAGGAAAAAAATAATTTTGTTTTCTGATCTCAAAAATATAAATGTGAGCACTTATTCTGCTACTTTTAATCATGTTGTTGACTAATAAAATGTAGAACTAGTGTCCCTGGAGGAACGCAGTTTCAAAGCCAAAAATATTGTTAAATGTGCCATGGGAAGTCTGTATCTCAAAAGGTTGACACCCTGATATGAAAGGCTTTGTATGAAATAGTCTCATCTAAATCTAATCACATGCATAGACCACATGAACAGTCAGCTTGAAGAAGGCTTGAAAAAGTCTTTTGATCCTGGAAGCTTCCCTGCCTCCATTTTTTCACCTTCCCCCCAGTTTTACCAGATGGATCAACAGGAGCTATTGCTTCTGCCTATAGATTTTACCTTGTTCAATTCATTCATAGCCAGACAAGGTAATTAATCTGCATGTTGATCAGTGCTGTGAAGCCCTGAGCTCTGCTCCGTTTCCAAGCAGTTGCAGTTGCAGTTGCCATTGGGATGAGTGACACAACTGATAGCACACTTTTGGGTGGCAAGGACTGGAAGATTGTCCTTGGTAGTTTCCCAACTGGTCTAAATCAGCACAGGACAAGTTAAAACAACAGAAGTGTATTTTTTTTTTTTTACTAGCTACTACTTTAAATAACCTGGGAAGTTCTTTGAGAGAAAAGGTATCAGGAAAAAAATTAAAAAGTTATCAAATAGTAGCATCAGGTCTTAAAACTCCCAGTGGAAAAGCTATATGGGAGGCTTAAGGCCAAAAGAAGAAAAACCGCTAGAAAGCTTTTTCAGTGGAAGATATTATGCCTCTTAGAAAAACTTAATTAACTGTTTAGAGACATTAAAAAGCCTACACAAGAGTGTAATGAAAACTGCTCCATGAGACATTCTGGAGTTGGATCAGAGTTCCAAGAATCTAATATGGCTCCTGTCTGAGCTGCAAAATGCAATTTAATTAAGCAATTAGTGGTAAAGGATGCTACAAATTAGATCAGTGTGACAGTAACAGAAAATTAACGCTTCTTCTCCACTGCCTCTTCCCACTTGCATCTTCAGAATAGATTTTGAAATAAAGAATACTTGCAATAAAAATGTTATAACATCACACTAGCATGAATTTGGTTACTGCACAACAAAGCTGTTTGTATTAACTGTTTCTGGATTGTCATAAAGAACAAAACAACTTTCAAGATTTTTTTGACCCTCATATCCTCTTTAGTTTAACTCAACTATAGATTTTTTTTTTTTAATAGGAGATGACACTAATTCTGCAAGGAAAACACAAATTTTATCACAGAAAGAAAAAGACACAGAAAGAAAATCTCTTCAAACTGTCTTTGGTTTTACAGTAGTATTTGAACCCTTATCTATATTTAGGGTTCCCACAAGCCTTTTCTCCTCTAAATGACTCTGCTGTGCTTTAATCTGAATACCTTCTCCAGGTTTTTAATGCCTCTTAAATTACCTAATACTGCAGTTCCATAAGCAGATTAAATCCTGATAAATACTGTTGTTGCTGTCCCAACTTTTACTTGAATCTGATAGCTTTACTTCTACACTGTTGGCCCCACACACTTGAGATCCTTGTTCTGGCAGTAGCATTTGTGGCCATGCAGTGAACTACAGCAAATTATGATTAACTTTTTTCCTGAGGATCATTTCCCCAGTCCAGCTCACTCACTGCTGTATACACTGCTGTGCTGGCACAAGGCAGAGAGGAGATACGGAAAATGAGCATTTGGAAAAAGACCCTCTTCTTGCAGCAGCAGTGATAACATATATCAGCTCAAGCTACTCTTGGATCTACAGTTTGAATTCATCTCAATAAGACACATGATGTGTAGTTATAAGGCACAGCCTAAAGCATCATTGGCACTGTTGGGGAGAGATCCCCGCTATTTCACTCTTTCCAGGCACAACCATGCCTTCCTTGAGCTGGCTTTGGTGCTTGTCAGACTCAGCAATGACCTGATTCAAATTCCTAAACCAGCAGTCACCTCCACTAGCAAGAGAAAACAAATGGATTCCTGAAGGTTACAGAGTTGAGCTGTTCCAACAAAGTGCTTGACAAGCTGCAGAACTGATATGAAAGAGAGGATAAGATCATGTAGTCAAGAGAAGGAACATATCCTTCCCTTTTGCAAGTGGTGAGCTGCTACATTGTCTCAAAAATAAACTGTTAAATTAAACATTCCCAGGAACGTTCCCAGACAATTAGACCAACTGGCACACAATGGACCATTGGCCATGCAAACAAACTCTCATAAACTACAAAACAGGCTGGCTGCATGCAAACTTCCTGTTGGGAAATGTCCCTGGAATGAGCTGTCCTTGGGAGACGGTTAGTTATGACCTGCCAAAATAGTAACAGGCAATGTTTTAGTAGTTTTCTACTATGGATGGTGGAGTTCCAGTGCCTGGGAATGTTCCCAGATGCTTTGCATATAGCCAGCATGTCTAACACTGTAGAAACCCAGGTCACTACATACTAGAGATCTGCCCAATGGCTTGATGCCCCCAAATCTTGGTTTTCGGTGTTATGTCTTGGGGTTCAGGAGTTGCTTGGATTTGAACTCATGCACAAGAGGAACACTTTAAGCACTGATATCCCGAAAATTTTGGTGACCCTTATTCTGGTATTTTGTTTATATTAGTTACTGGCATGCTTAAGCTTGTCTGTCTCTTCCAAATACATTCTAAACGCTGAAAGAAACCTCCTTCTGACCAGCTGAGAGTCCATATATTCTTTTTCATTCTTTTTCTACATTGTCGAGGCAATTTTCTGTTTTCTGAACATCCTTTTCCTTAACTGGTTAAATATTCTAATAGGTTAAATGTGTGGCTGGAGAGTCCCAGTAGACAACAGTATCAGCAACCACAAGCGATCTGGGCTCTTCCAGAGTTCTGAAGTGTCATTTAGCCGTATGTAACTTGGCTACATGGGAGTGCACTAAGCGTGCATTAAGTCATTTTCCCCCTGGTGTGCCTGAATGATATAGCTCACTGGGTCTCTATCCTACTACAACAGCAAGCAACACTGTAGGCAGATCACTTTAAGGTGGTGACCTTCTATGTGTCCTTGCAATCCATGCTCCCACTCCACTTTCAAGACCCAAAATCTCATTGGCTTCAGGTGTAGGTGTTTTCAAGTGCTTTCAAATAAGAAAGAAATTTTTTTATTAGAAAGTATTCCTATAAGTATGAAAATGAAAGGCTGTCCTTTGCTATAAATTGTCTTCCTCTGTCTGACATCTTTATATATTTATCTAAATAAATAAAACTTGAAAAGTAGAAAACATGCATCCTAGCAGGGCCTGACTAAAACACCTTTTCTTCATCACCCATATTTTCCCTCTGTTAGATGCAAGTTTACAAGGGGTGTAAGCTGTCCTAAACTGGTGTAAACAGGACAACATGGTAACTTCCACCAATTTGTGCCAAAACTCACACAATTTGCATGCTGGTAGAACTGAAAAGCTCAGACCTGGAAAAAAAACAAGAACAAGAAAACACAAATGAGATGGCTTTATCCACTGAATGTGGCTGTATCTGCTGTATCTGCCTTGTGTGAGGACAAAGGATAACTCTGTTCCTGCTTCTGCTGGCTAGAGACTCATAGAGTTACCAACTTATCATTTCACCATCAGTCTCACAAAGGAGTCTTACCAGGAGCGGAAGGGTGGGGTCAGCATGTGCACAGTCCTTATTCAGTTGTGGATTTAAAGTTGTCTCTTGGCAGTCTAGCAAAGACTAACAGAACCCAACTGCAAGTTCTGAGGGGCTCAGGACATCATTGCATGTCATTAATTCTGTCTTCGAATGCCACCTCCTACCTCCTCTCTGTCAGCTTTAAAGGGTTCAGATTTTTTTTCTTTCCTGATGAAATCTGTTGTTAAGAACAGGAATTAGGAGCGGTCATTCTTTCAATAACAGTGACTGACATGGCTGCCAAAATCCTCTATGAACTGTGACCTACTTTGATTCAGACTGTGGCTGTATATTTACAGGGTCTAATGAGGAGCTGTTATGTTGTACTGCTAAACATAGGAGCAATCTCACATTTAATCACGGCTTAAACTAGATGACAGTGTATGCTGGTTGAAACTGTGATCTTGGTTTTTCTGCAGTAAGTGATCTTATTATTTTGCTTTTCAGACCTTTAAAGAAAAAAAAAAAGTGATGTGAACCTCTGATAATTTAAAAGATTCTACCAAACATCTCTCTTCTGGTACTCCACTGATTTTTCATTGACAATCTAGACTAATAAAGCAAATTCAGGCACCTCTGTCTCTTTATCACTGTATAGATTTTTCACATGTTTCTGTTCATGAAGAGTTTTCTGCAGAAATTAAATCTAAGAAAATGTTGGTCTTTAAGATCTGATTAACAGGGAAAACATATAGGTAGGAAGAGAGGGGTCCTTGGTACGAAATCTTATTTCCTAAAAGAGACAAACCCAACACTGTTTAGAAACTAAAATGTTCATATTCCACAAGGCCAAGAGTGTACTTATCTTTATTTCTAATGTAGTTTCAAATGAATTTGTGATCTATTTTTAATTTGACTCAAAATCTCAGCCAAGACATGCTGATGTCAGCAGCAGTTCCTTCTTCACCTCAAAAGACAGGTCACGAGGAAATAATGCTACCATTTCATTTTTCACTGAACACTTGCATTCTTTATGACAGTTTCATTTCCCTTTTCAAAAATTCCTCTTGCTGAATTCCATTCTGAGTATAAATTGTTACTCTGATACCTTGTGTAATATTCTATTTCAGTGCATTGCTGTAATGGGGCCACCTGATTTATGGTAATCCATAATAATAGTTAGCACCAAGATCCCATGATAAAAACACTCAGTGAAAGACAATTTATACATTTCATGATGTTGTGAAAACATGGGATGTGCAGAACAGAGGTAATATTTTGCATGCTTCAAATATAAGGCCATTTGACAACCATAGGAAAACAGAGGAATAACAAGGCTCCAGACTGCACATACCACTTATTTGTGGGGATATTCAGAAGAATTCAAAGTGCAGTGCAGACAGTCAGCAGAATCAATGTAATGTGATCACAAAATCTTCTTCACAGTGCAAGCAGCTGTCTGCGAGACAGAAAGAATTTCAGGAAATGTAATGGGCCAGACAATGTCTCTCTACCCCTCAGCTTGCTGCTCAGTTCCCAAAGTATGTACAATATTGTATCCATTAGATCAAAAATGTAATCAGGCAGCTGTAGGAGGACCTAGAGATTGTCTTAACTATCCAGAAAGCCTACAAGTCATTCCTCAATCATAATGTCAGGCTCATCTCCAGGAATGGAAGAACTTAAAGCATTATCTTTTAGATATGTTAAACTAGTTTTGGCTCTGGTTTTCTAAGATCATTTGACCTCCTGTACCAGGCTAAATTCTAGCTAGTGTTGCCAAAAGCCTGTCTTTCAGATTTCCTGTGAATCTGGTGAAAGCTATGGATTTTTTGGCTTTTTTTTTTCACTTCCCCTGAATTTTTGTGTGGTGCTCCAGAGAGCTGACAGAGAGTTGCTGTGTTTGTGTGTCAAAATGGCTGGATTCCAAGCTTTGGAGAAACAATTAACATGAACTGATCCATCACTTACCCACAGTCCTCTCTTTTGGTAATTTGATTGTTTAGTAGGAATAGATGGAACTTTTATATAGCTATTAAAATATGATTTTATAATATACTTCTGCAGAACATGAGTTTGTAGGTCATTATTGAAAAAACATCCTCCACATTCATCCTGAAACCTTTAATATCAGTTAAAACACAGTAGTAGTATAAAAAAACCCCCTAAAATAGCCCTGCTGTTACTTTTTCATACTCTGTGGGCTGGATCATCCAATCCCCGCTTTTACCTACTCTCTTGTAGGTTCTCAGATACTAGTTTACAAAGTAGCTCTTAGGTATCTCACAACTCTATCTTTTTCTTCAGGTGACAAGGGGCAGAGGACTCAGCCTCCTGTGGATTAACATATATGACTCTTTCTACAGTGTATTCTCCTTCCAGATGACCCTTGCCACAGCTAGCAGAGTTCTCTCCACATTTCCAGAATGTTTTCAGAGTAGACTAAAAACACATTGCTGAGCAGTTCCATAAATACAAAGCTAATTTTGTGACCAGAATCAAAATTCTTGGATGCCACAGAGAAACACTTTTAATATCTCCGTAAGTGGAATAAGCCAGTTGTAGAAATTCTCTGGGAATAGTTGCCTGCCTTGGTAAGGCATCACCTTCATTTGAGCTGTCAAATGCTCTTAGTCACACTAGGCTTTACTTGGATGACTGAATGGCAGTGAGCAATCAGTCTCCTCTTAACCTTCTCTTCTCCCAGCTGAATAGTTCCAGCTATCTTGTCCTTTCCTCATAGGAGACATACTCCCGTTTCTTTATCATCTTTGAGGCCCTTTGCTCGACTCTCTCCAATATGTGAAGCTGAGGGAAATGGGGTTTAGCCTGGAGAAATATTGACTGCAGGGAAACATTTTTGCTCTCTACAGCTACCTGAAGGGAGGTTGTAGTGAGGTGGGAATTGGACCCTCCTCCCAAGTAACAAGCAATAGGATGAGAGGATGGGTCTTCAAGTTGTACCAGATGAGGTTTAGATTGGATATGAGGAAAAATGTCTTCAAGGAAAGGGTGTTCAAGCATTTGAAGAGGCTGCCCAAAGAAGTGATTGAGACACCATCCCTGGAGGTATTTAAGAGAAACATAGAAGTGGTACTCAGGGACACGGTTTAGTGGGGGGCTTGGCAGTGTTAGGGTAACAGTTGGACTCAATGAACTTAAGTATCTTTTCTAAACTACATGGTCCTATGATTTTATGATTCTATGATTCTATGTATGTCCATGATTCTTGTCTCAGTCTGAAGAGACCGGAATGTTTGGTAAAGAGGATGAGTTATGAGATAGACCAAACTCCTCTCTCTCAGCAACTGTAAATTCAGAATTAAGGGGCTTTAATTGAGGAAGTGTGGAAAAAAACAGAAGAAATAACAACCCTTTATTAAAAGATATATGTATGTTGGCAAAAACAGTAACAGAACACAAAAGAAACGAGACAGTAGTCCTAGAAGAAAAAAAAAGGTCTGACTGAATACTTCTCTGTCCTTTAGCGCAGCCCTAACCGTGGCCTGCAGGGGGCGCTGTTGGATCGCTGGAGGTGCAGGGCCTGCAGGTCTCTGTCGTGGCCAGCAGGGGGCGCTGTTGGGCTCTGGCGGTCACCGCACGGGGAGAGGGGTCGGGGGGGGTGTCCTGGATCGCAGGAGAAAACGAGAAGGAAATGGGGGACCCTCCCTCAGTGGGAGGAAGGGGTAAGGAAAACAGTTCACCCCCCAACAGGACTCACTGTGGTTCTCAGTTGATGGTACCCCAAAAAAAAAAAAAAGCTCCTCCTTTTCTCCCAGCGAGCACAGAGACTCTCCAATGAAAGCACAGCAGGTCCGGGCTGGAGACAAAAAACAGCTCGCAGGCGGGTTGAAGCCAGCAGTCAGGGCTGAACAGGATGGGAAGCCAGACAAACAGGCTTCCAGGCCTTCTCTCCAAATGCCTGCATGCAGACCCCCGTCTCTGTCCGAGAGCCAACTCCACAGTCTGCTCAGTTCTCAGTCTGGGCGGCCAGCTCCCCCCAGCCTCTCTGATGACCCATTAGCCAGGAATTTGGCTAGATCTTTTGTAACGCTAATTGGCTCCCTTCCCCCTTTTCCACTCAAACTCCGTCTTTCCTACAGTGGGGGAGGGGCAGGGGAAAGACAAATTCTCCTGAATTTCTAACCTATAACAATTCTCTTGTATTGAGGATTGCAGAACTGGACAGAGTATTCTAGGTGTGAACTCATCAGTCCTAAGCAGAAGGGAAGAAGGATCAGCTCCCCTGACCTGCAGACAGCAGTCCTCCTAACACAACCAAGGATACCACTATCCTTCATGGTGGAAAAGACATACTGCTGGCTCATTTTTAACTTGATGTCCACCAGAAACCCCAGATGCTATTCTGCAAAGCTTAGTAATTAGTTACTAAGTGATATTACTTTATGAAACATTCCTCCAAAATGGCTATCTGTGTCAATAAATATATGTAGACAACGACTCAGATGTACTGATTAAGGAACCGTTAGATCTGAGTGATCTCTCCTCTTAGCCTTCATGTGATAAGTTTTCTGCATTGCAAAACGTATCTTAAGTCTGCAGCTGTGGAAGCAGGTTTCACTTCCCTCACATTAGTGTAGATTTGTCACTGAGAACAGGTTTATTGTTTGCACTGAAACCAATAAATCTCGCTTAGGACACCAAAGTCAGGAGTATAGAATTTGTTTTCCGGTATTCACATAAATTCTAATATGATCATTTTACTAGGAAAAAAATGAATAAGTGGTAAGTAACAATAGCCTAGGTGAAAATCCTGTTATAGAGAAGGTTATTGTAGATACGACCTCTGCTAGTTGACTTCTGAAGTAGTGGTCATTGAAAATACAAGTAACAAAGTGCTAGCAGTGATGTAACAGTAGTACTAAAATGATAAGTTGTGACTGACCTCACATTATGTTTTCTTGTTCTTTCTTCATTGGCAAAGTTAGATTGAGAGGTTTCATTCCATCCCTTCTGCTAGCTGCCCTCTTCTCAGTTTGCAGCCCTTTCATCTAGACTGATCCAAGTGTTTGCAATGTGTGCTATTAAGTGGTTAAGTGAAATATTCCTAATAAGTGCCTCCTACTCCTTTACGTTGTTTTGTTTCTAAATAATAAACCAACAAAAACATTTTTGTAGTACTACTGTTGGTAGTACTACTGTTCTGAGGAAATGTAGTTTGTGTAAGAAACCCTGGAACTGGTACTAGCTGGTACTTTGGCTAATGCCGAGATTATGGAGCTTGTTGGAAAGCAGGACTGAGACTTTAGTAGTCACAGTGGTCTCAGATGGAAAAGTAAAGACATAGAGTGGCAGATGACGCACTGATATGTAACATGTCTTGGGCTGCTGTCTTTTGCATTAGCTGTACCTTCAGAACTGCAGCTGCTTTCCCAGTTATAAGGAACTGATGATTGCAATGAACTTTGGTGGCTCTCTTCCATAGATCAATATTTTCGAGAGACTCTGGCCAGTGTAATGTCAACCAGTGGTTTCTGTAAATCCCTTGTTCCTACAGTTCACTGATTTCCTAAAGGCTCAGGTTATCCAAATGTAATTGAAGCCTTTAGAACAGGACTCTGGGCCATCCCTATGTGGTAGCAGAGAGACGAAAAGCATCTATAATGAACAGCAAAGTGGTTTCTTTGCTGTTGTCTCTAAACACAGACCAAACCATGTGGTATTCTATGGCTTTCACAGAATCAGGCTAAGTATTTACACAGCCTATGACATCCAGTTCCCCACAGTGTCCTTTCTTGAACTACACATTTACAGAAGGACACAATTGATGTGTCCTTGGTCAACACTTTGGCCAACATCTCAGTTTGCCATATTTGCCTTCCTAATCTCTTTTTTATCATGTAGAATTCTTTTTTTGCTTGATTTCTCAGAGATAGTTGCAGACCACAGGAACAAAGAGAGCCCAAGGCATAATTTGAAGCATTTACCTTTTTCTTCTAGATGTTCTGATAAATGAGCAGGGATGTGTGGGAAATACCTCTTTTTGCCTGTGAAAAAACTGAAGGTAAATCATGAAGAGAAAATTATGAGTTTGTGAACATGAACAATAGACCTGGAAAACTGTTTTTAAGACTTACTTCATTATAGTGAGGGAATAGAAAAAGACTAATCTGTAGGCTCAGTCAAAACCAGCCAGCACTTGTAGAACATTATAAACTTCAGGGCTTATAAATAAGCTGAAGTACAAGAATTAGTCCTGAAGTCTCCAATGGATAATCCTACACAAAAGACATATGTGAAAAAATCATTACCTCTGGGAAAACTGGGGTAGAAAAAGATCCACATTTGTCAAATAAATAAAATATTATCTTCTCATTTCACCTTTTTCAGCATAGTGGTCTGCTGTTGTTCTTCTCATTTATAAACATCTCTCATGCACTCTTCCAGAAAGTACTTCCCCAGGGGGAATGCAGCAAAACTTTCATGCCAGCATTGCAAGTAGTGTTTGTAAGAAAAGGGGTAAAAACCAGCTTGTCCAGTAGAAGCTATCCAGGGAATATAGGTAGTCAGACTTTTGTTTTCCAAACTGGAAAGCTGTCAGGAGGCTGATGCTTTAATCTCTCATCTGGCAACATGACAAATCAAATTGGTCAAGAACTGAGAAGAGCAAGGATGTAGGATATTGTAGACCCATGATACACAGTAAAGCAGTGGCATATTGGTATGACGCCATTATTTTCTGTGCTTTATTTCAGCAATAGGTCAATTAGTATAGTAAGAGAGTGATATTGTCATTTTATCTATGTGTATCTCAGCTGGCTGAGGGAGGCCATGAGGAGTTAAACAGGTAGTGAGAGTGTCTGCATATCGGGCAGTGTCATCTGGCCTGTCTGAAATCACCCAGCACTTCAAGCAGAAGGACTAAACCAACCAGCTTTCTGCAGGCAATATTGAGAAAGGAGATAAGGATGCTGATTAAACAGTCAGCTGCCAGTGGAAAGCAAGCAGTCTTAGGTCTTGACTACCTGACCATGGAACAGGTCTCAGATATAGTGTGCTGCTTGTGCAATCAGCCTGTAGTCATGTTAGAACTTAATGGGCCTGAGACTGCAGAGGATGGCTTTTCACTCTACTGCTTTGAAGATGTGACATATAAGAATTATGTTAATATTGTATTGACATTCATAGGAACTCAGCCTAATCAAGAGAATAGGCATCTTGACTTCTTATTTTTTCCTGTAGCACTGTACCATACTGAAATGCTGTAGCAGGGTGAATTTATGCTGATACTTTTGGTCTGTGTTTGACCCCAGCCACCTGCAGTAGTTTATATTCTCCCCGTCAAGTTCACTGCTAGAACAGTGAATTCGTCCTTGGAGGGAGAACTTATGTATAAACTGTTTTAATTGGTGTTCTGTGATTGGCTAATTGTCCTCCAAGGTTGCTTGAAGGAGAATTTGAGGAGGAGGATGAAGTAGCGCCCCCAGACTCAATTAAGAAAGACCCTCAAAGCATACTGCGCGTGCGTGAGGGGATTTCCAAAGTTCTCATGCATGTGCAGAAGAGATGCACTTACATAACCGGGAGATGGGACTGAGGGCCTCTGGCTGGGCGGTGCTGGCCACACGTGGGAGGTTGTGGTCACTCAGTTAATTGTATATAGTGCTTTCTTGGAAGGCAGCTAACTTCACACCAAGGACAACGTTGCCTTTTGGCAGGGACGCCTACCAGTTTGTGAACTTACTGACTCTCCAAGCATGCAGCTTCTGCTATGGGTAATTATAGGTATGCTAGGTCGGTAAGACAACTTTATGGGCAACAGCTGGGTAACTGGGGAGATCATGCTGGGGGCTTATTTCTCTCCGCCTTCCTCCCTTTTGGGTTTGTTCGTTTTGTTGGCCACCTCTCGGTAATAAATATTGGTTTTTGTTAAGCTTTTAACTGTGTCACGGTTTTCAAGATTCAGTATGTTCCGAACCCTCCCTAATACAAATGCCTATGCCAAATAGGAAGGGGAAGGCAGTTTCTTGACATGCTGTATGTGGTTTTGGGTTTAAAAGGAGGGGAGATAGAAGATTTGATAGCTACAAATGGGTCCAAAAAAACCCTGAAGCAATTCAGGAGAAACTGGTTTTCCTAGGGGAGTTTCAGAGGCATCAATGCACAGTAGTGAATAACCTCTGAGGCACTCTAATATGAACAGGAAGAATGATCCTCTGTGTAGGACATTACCTGAACTGTCTACACAAGTATTTGCTTCAGAATTTTCCATGTGAAAAGGGGACATTTCCTCAAACCCTTGGTGCTTGATTAGATTATCAGAACCCCAGGAAAGGCAAGACGCTTGTGCACAACCCATCTATCAGCATCCTGTTATGGGGACGCTTCACTGAGCAGTTTGATAGATCAGAGGGCACTTTGACTAACATGTTCAGGGTGACACGCCAAACAGAGAGACCCTTTCCTGAGTCTTCACACCTTTACCCACTGCCACTGATTTCTAGTGCCCTTGAAAGACTCATATTAACAGCTTATGGAATAACACTCCTTAATAAAATATTGACATATTATGGTTCAAGGATTGCCAGTGAGAGTATATGACCACAAAAATGTATTCAAAGCAATATAGTAATTCAAAGTGACATACAAACAAACGTTGATCCCCAATAAAAGCTAGCTCAAAATAATCATTCAGTATTCATAGAGTATGATTCTTACTCAGTAGGAGTCCCTATGGGGCAGGAGACGGGTTCAGCCAATTGACTGATCCCAGAAGTTACGCTGGAGTCTTCCCTAGTTACTTCCCATTCTTAACTCACTTTTATACAATTTCTTTATGTTTAAGTGGAACTTGAGTGACTTTAGTCATACATCTTACTCAGTGAGGAGTGATCATACCTTGGGAGAGGGTATTTCAGCAGAGTATCTGAGATAACCTTGGGATGGGGACACGTGTCACTCCAAGGAGAGTGATTTCACCATGGTTGCTGATTAAACAGCAAGACATCTTCCTTTATTTCCCTTTGTTTTCAGCTGTTGCGCAGATTATCAGCTAAAAAGTACCACTGAGTTCCCTCCTCTGTAAGGGTTTCAACAAAGCCTGGCCATGGTGTCTTAACTCCCCTCCACCTTCCATTTCATCTCCCCTTAGCATGCATTGTATGGGGGAAGTTGGGTATGTTGACTGCATTCCATCCAGGGAGTAGCAGCCATATTTCTCCCCAGTAATTTCTGTACCACTATCTTTTTAATGCCCCCAGTCTTTTCCTCACTGAATTGATGTTGGATTTGACGTATAAGGGAGCTGAGGAAAAAAAACCTCCAAAGCAATTTAGTTGGGGATGAGATAAGAAAAGGATTTAATTTGGTTACAAGACGCGTGCGCACCCCTCCGTTAACAGATGTTACAATTTATAATACTGCCTGTCCAATCCTAGGTTCTCCCACTCTGGCTTTTGCCCTGGACCACCCTCAGTCACGCCCTTGGGAACTGGGGCTAGGGTCTTTTGGGGATCACTTACTTTATCCTTTTAGTCTTCCTTGGAGCACAAAGGGCACATAGTTACCCAGAGTTTGACTGTACTCTGCAGTTTAGGCCAAAGTACAGGTGTTCTCTAAACAGAATAGGCCTACCTTGACAAGAGACTAAACATTTTCTAATGGAGTTCAAGGGATAATTTATATGGGGAGCATGGAAAGGGATAATAGGGTTGGGGAATGTGTGTAGTTACTATGCTAAGAGTAACGGGTAAGGATAAAGGAATACATGGTGCTGTTTTTAAAATCTACTTTTGCTATATAACTATTTATAAAACTTATAAAACTTAGAAAAACCAAAAAACTAAAAGGACCTTAAGGTTCCTCAGTGGAATAACAAAGGGACAAAGTTTCAACTAAATGGGTAAATTTTTCTGTGTGATCTAGTCCATAAGAGTGATTGTTCTCTCACTTTGTGTTTCTGAATAGACTTCTCTATATCAGCTAATCACCTTAGACTCTCTTTCCAGATGCTCAAACTAAATTGATAGCGTTAGGGTGCAAGAAACTTCATCTAAAGTTGGTCAAATAATAAGAGATATGATTGTCCAGCATTCCTATACAGGTCTTTGTGGTTTGTATCTGACATACTGTATTCCTTAATTCCATCTACCCAAGTAACTGGTCTGCTGTTTACAACTTTTTTGTGAAAGTTTCAATAGTCTATAAAGCAGATTTTATGACAGTTTCATAATCTTATCATGTCTACATCTTATGAAGTTTGGACTCTTGCTAAGAGCAAGCCTTTTGTGGAAATCACATACAACATATGACACTGGTTCTCTAAGTGATAGGCTTACCATTTAGCATGTTTTTTTCTAAATAACTTCCTCTCCACCTTATCCAATTTTTAGAGGCTCATGTTGTCATAGGTCTTATTGTTCTTGGGTTTTTTAGTCACAGATAGAGAGATAATTCCTACCATGGGTTGACTGCAGTCTGAATCACTTGAACAACTCCTACAGTGGAAAGATAAGGAAAGTGACAAAGAACTGTCTCCGTATTTCTTGTATGTTTTGTGATTGTTTTAGTAATTATCATGACTATTCTTTTTAATTGCAGTTATACAAAATATGAGTAGGACATCATGATTGAATTAAAGAGATGGAATAGAAAAGAAGGGAAGATGCAGGACATATCACTTGTCAGGAATGATATTATGTATATTTGTGTGTGTGTGTGCGTGCGCGTTGATGTATAAGCCAAACATAATGCTATTTCTTCTTTGTTACCAATGAAACAGTGCCCTGAAGGTCTTGATTAGTGAAAATTGAATTTAGATATAAAGTTGAAATCTTTACAACTGTGAGCAGTCCTAGAAAGAATTCCTACCAAAAGTGATAGAGCTTATGATCTTTACCCTCTCCCTGGATGGGACTAAAGCTGCTGTGATTTGTGGGCATATCTATATCTACATGCCGCACATGAAACTTTGTGCAGTGATCTATTTTAAATAGGCTGGAAACTCCACTTCCTTTGCGACAAAAAATATTTCTAATGCCAAAAGGCAGCCATGTTAGTGGAGCCTCCCTATTTCTGCACCAGCAAGACTACTCTGCCACCAAATTTAGTTAACTCAAGGACAGTTTCACATTAACATGTTTGTTTTCAGGTCCAGAACTTGTGCTGATATTACTGAATATTGCTTTCTGGTGCAGTGGCATCCTTTATACAACAGATATTTCCAGTTTTCTCACTTGGCTGCCGAGAATTCTGCTACATTATATGAAAGGGAGAGAAAGAACAATACAAAATATCTGACTTGCATTGCTTAATTTTATTTGTGCCTCATCCTCTTGTTCCTATTTTAACAGTTTTTATTTATTTTTGAAGTCACATGCCCCAGCATAGCCTTTTAATCTTTTTAAGAAGAGCCATCAGTGATATTCACTTTTCTTACGCAGGGAGTCACTGTTTTGTGCATAGCTTATTCTCTTTTTGGTGCCAGAGATACAATTTATCAGCAATTTAATTCATAATAAGTTTCCTTAGTGACTCTTTCCTTTAGTTCTCACTCCTGGCTTTTTGTCACAAGAACCACTGATTGGCATATTTCTGCTTTTACTTTGTGGATTTATTGATGATACTATCAATCTTACTCAGGCAGGATGACAGCTTAGAATTAGACTCACTTTCTTGGCAGTTTCTGCAGCTAGCCTTCAACAAAGTGATAGCTCCAGACCTTTGTCAAATGCTCAGTGATCTGGATCCCAAAAGACAACTTTCAGGTTCTAGACTTGAAAGTCTTAATCATCAAGCTATTAGAAAACTTTGTGTGAGAGTAATATGTTGGGAAGCATTTTTCAAGCAAGGGAGCTGCTATTGAAAGCCAAACATAGTTGTTAGATTGACCTGCATTGCCCCCCTTTAACAAAAGTGTTAGTTGAATTAGGTTTTTCATCCCTTAATTATTAATAGTGCTGATTACCCATATTTCCAAGAGTTGGAAACAATCATTTAGGTCATGAGATATGTCTGTCTGCCAATAGTAAAATTAGAAAAAAACATTATACCCTTAAGTATCATTGAATTTGTAGGGTTCTGATTATACTAGGCAATTAGTGAGATATTTCATATTTTGCTTTCTATTACAATACTTCGATCACTACAAGTCTTATGCTGAATGTACCACAGTATAATCATGGAATCATAGAATAGTCTGGGTTTGAAGGAACCTTCAAAGGTCATCTAGTCCAATCCCCCTACAATGAGAAGGGACACCTTCTACTAGACCGGAATGCTCAGAGCACCATCGAGCCTGACCCTGAATGTTGCCAGGGATGGGGTATCTAGCACCTCTGTGAGCAACCTGTGCTAGTGTTTCACTACCTTCATTATAAACATTTTCTTCTTTATTTGTGGTCTGAAGCTACCCTCTTTCAGTTTAAGGTCAGTACCCAGTGTCATACTGCAACAAATCCAACTGAAAATTAGTTCTCATCTTTCTTATAAGCCACCTTTAACTATTGAAAGGCTGCAGTAAAGTCTTCCTGGAACCTTCTCTTCTCCAAGCTAAGTGACCTGAAGTTTCTTATGTTGCTGCAATACATTCTACTTACCACAGGGAAAGTGCTGTGATGAACTAGCTAAGTTTGCATGAATACAGCTGTATCCACACTGAAATCATGATATGACCTTTTACCTGACTAGTGTATTTAAAATAATGTATTATTTGTGTGCATAAACTTGAAGATCACTTTTGTACTGCCTATGTTATGTAGAGGGGTTATAGTAAAAGTTGGCCTAAGGAAAGATTGTTTTCCCAATTCAAGGCACCGCTTAAAACAAACATGCTGCCTATGCCACAGGGAGAATAAAACTAATTCCAGCTTTCAAGCAGCTCATGGAATAGTTGGTAGGGGTTATATTTTAGCTTGGTAGTAAATATTTGTTCCACAGTTTTTAATAACAACAGTTGCTTGAAACTATTCTTCTGTTCATAGATTATTTTGCAAAAAATCTACAAAAATTTTTTTAAATGGTAGATAAAGGGCTGAGAATAAATTGTTCAAGCAGACTTAACTATGGAAAAACATGCTCTATTTAAAAACAAAGACATAAAATTATTGGAAGGAGAAGGGGGATAACAGAGCTGCAAAATATTTCTGTGTAGATTTTCCTTGAGAACAGTCTTATTAGCAGATAAATTTTAAAATAATTTTTTTAAAAATACATCAAAAATGATGCTGAATTACCAGAAAGAAGTATCTGGTGTGGTTCTATCTGAATTCTCACATACTTAAAATATGAATGGCAAACCAAAAGTCAGATGCTTCTGCCTTAGCACAGTAAGTGAATATCACCTTACCAATCCTTTCTGTTGAATGTCCATTCAAAATTTCTGCCATATAGGCCAAAACCATATTGTTCCTTATTTTGTGTTGCTGACATGTAACATGGTGTTTTCAAAGTATGGCTGAAGCTAAATTCCTACTGCACTTAGTAAGGAACTAGTGCCTACAAGCTGTACTACTTGGAGCCAAGTTGGATGTTTCGTGGAAGAGAAGGCAACACGCAGTGAAAAATCACCATTGACCTCAGTCACTGGACAGGATCCAGTCTATGAAAGTCTGCGCATGAGAGAGAAAGTCTAAGATTTTTTGTGTTCTGTACTAGATACAGACTCTTGCTTAGGAAAAAGCACACCCTCCCTTGAGCAGATGGTGAAAACTCTTGATTTAACATTTCCTTTCACAAATCTAGCTATTTGGGTAGTTGGAGATGTTACTGAGGGAAGAAGAACCCTCATAAAACAAGGCATTGTGTCAATTTTAGGCTGGTAAGGAAGCTCTATAGAGCATTTTTTGGAGGCTCAGATGGTAGACTGCATAGTCTGGAATCTATTTTATCCCCATTGATTGTAGAGAGCACCTAGGTTCTCTAAGGACTATTTTAGCTAGGAAATGGAAATGAAGGGGTCTGAATCCAAGACATTATGTTCAGCCAGCTGGGATTCAACGTGGCACAATTTGCTCTTAAATTATTTTTCTAATGATCATCGTTTGTTGTGGTTCTTAAATACTACAGTAACAGGTTTAGAAAAAAAAGCCTTATGTAGGTAGATTATTTAGTCAGTGGTAGAAATGAGATACTGGAGAATAATTTGAAATTATTAACTTGGAGGATTTTTGTCTTTTTCTTTCATGTATGAATTATACACGAAAATAAAAGTTTTCTGGAAGCTGTTAATGACTATATTGGGGTGGGTCTTTGCTTTATTCACAGTTACAGACCTGGTTAGAGCTGACAAATGTGTAAAGCAGCTTTCTTTCATGATCTTTGGAGGAACAATTAAGCTATTTAAGTAATAAAATAGAGGAAGTATCTGTAAATCACCACTAAAGTAACGAACAAGCATCCAGACTTTGGTTTTAAGTAATATTTGACAAGCACTATGGCAAAGGAATATGCTAATAAGTCATAAATTTACCAGAAATTAAAGGCAAAGAAAAGTATGCCTCTGTGAAGGAATAGAAGTATTTTCTGCCTCAACATATTAGAGAACAGAATTAGAAGTTGCGAGAGACAAAATTGTGTGGTCTTCCTCTTTAAGTTTTAAAGCATAGGAGTATAGTAAAGAAAGAGGTCTGTACCAAACAGTATCTTTGACTTGTTGTTTGCTTTATTTTTTTTTTTGTTTGTTTTCATGTGAATAGGAAACACCTGTCAGAACTCCAAAATACATTGTTTGGAACAAGTAGGACAATATTTTCTCAGGTGTAATTTTCCGGTAATTATGATTCTAGATTCTTTGAGGAAAAATAAACTGCTCGAAGATTTAATTCCTTCCCTTTAAGCTATTTGCTAAATTATATGAAAAGCTGTTTTCAGAGATCTGGTTATTTTTATCTTGGACTGCATTAGCAGTGATTTTAAGACTTGTTTCTTGGTGCAAATACCCAGGGTTCTTTAATAGTTTTATATTCTGTAAACATTTATCTTCATTTAAAATTCTTTATTTGAATGAAGATTTCTTCCAATAAACTAATTTCCTAGAATATTTGAGAAGCCAAATGCAACAGGGTAATGAAAAGAGTCTAAATAAGTTAACTTAGAAAACAAATATAGCAAATGCCTGGTTTTCTTTTCCCTGTGCTGATGAAGTTGCTAAATGAGAACAAGGCTAGTGGTGATCGATACAGTAATTGCTAGACCCATCCAGCTCATTGTGATGAACTGCTGTTTATCTGTATTTTCACTGACCTTTTTTTATGGCCCTTCCACTAGTTTCCAATTTTTATGGAAGCGCTTCAAATCCAGAGCAATTGAAATTAATCTCCTGTGAGATTTCATGAGCCACTGGAAAAAAAATACCAATCTTTTATGATCTTGGGAATATATTGCAATACATCTATTACATTCCCCTCACCTATCAATTTCAGCTAATTTTGATAATTGTTTGTTTCTTGTATAGTGATTTGAAAAATGTTAAGATCTACAGAGATTACTTTTTATTAGGTTGGACCCATTATGTCTTTGCAGGGGCATACTACAGTATAAGAAATTTATGAAAGAATAATTTTTTATATTCATAAGCTTTTTTCAGTGTTTCCATAATGCAAAAAATAAACAACACATTATAAAAAAGGCTTTTTTTGAGGGTTTATTTTCTTTTAAAGAACAAGCTGTAGTACTCACTGTACTGTACTTTTACCAATGCAGAAACTCATAATTCTCGTACCATTATTCTCTGCAAAAAAACCCCAAAGCTCTTTTTGAGAATCCCTGTGAGCTGGTGTGTTCACCTTTGTTTACTATTTCTCTTTCTTGAACATTTTTCAGCATAATCCATAAGCACCTTAACAAGATGATTTTTTTTGTTTTTATTTTTTTTAGAAAGCAGAATACGGACATAAGCATAGTCTTCAGATAGTCCTGTTTGCAGGTTTCTGGCTCTGAGTATGCCTGTCCACTTCCTAAATATCTCTCCCCACAGCATATGATGAGATGGCCGGTTTTGAAATGTCCAGTGTGTTGTATGTGTTCAGAATGCATGAAATCTCTTGTCTCCATGGAGGACAACTGTTCTTTAAATGCTCTTTTGCATGAGAATGCTATTTCCCATGCTACAGCCAGGCTCATGTACTGGTTAAAAAATTGTGATTCATTTTCGGTACTGAATCTCATAGAATTTGAATGAATCTACCTGTGGAATGTAGCCTGTGTGTTTCCATTCAGAGCAAATTTCCCATTGCCTACTTCCCCTAAGCTGTACCCTGTGAACAAAGGTGTCCTGTCCCGCGTCTTTCCCACTCATTTAATGTCTGAAGCAGACCTCCTTTGGATCAGTCCATTGCCAAATTATTGTAATGTCTATTTTTACACTAGGTTGAACAAAAAAACCCAGATACAATTATCTGGAAAATTTGGTTGTGAATATAAATTTGACACCAATCTTGCAATTCTTCCTTTTCTGTTTCTCTAGTGCCTGTTCATTCTTGAATATCAGTTATTTTTTATAGCTGTAGGAACCTAGACCACCTACACCATCCTGTTCCTATAAATGCCACAGAACAGCTTTACCCAGACAGGTCAACAACAGTTTTTCACTTTTTCTCTTTGAAATGAAATCCTGCAGGCTAAATGCTGTTTAACATATTTTGTTCTAATTTAAAATGTTTTGATATAGGATTTCACATCAGTCTTTTTCCACAAAAGAGTTAAAAAAATATGCAGAGAAGAAACCAAATATTTCAAAGAAACCAAAATGAATAGTACAGTAAGAAATCTTCCAGATATAGTTTTTTTTAAGGTGACATACCCAAAATTTTTTGGGTAGCCCTGTGCTGCTCCCTATACAGAAAGCCAAATTTACTTAGAATCAACAAAAGAAAATAGGTAGCTTCCACTTTACTGAATAGGACATTTGAATCAGTCTTCGAAGTAAGTTTAGGTCTGATCTGTTCCTGTTTGACTCTTTTCCCAGCCTTCAGGACTCTGAACAGCAGGTTTTAATTTCCAGCCTACATATCACACTGACTGGACTCATGTGTTTATTTTCCTGTTTGATATGAAAGAAACCATCATTAGTCACATGTCTGCTCAGCTGGAAAAAGAAAAAGAAGAAAGAAGTGTAAAGTTATTAATTGTAAAGGTATTTAATTTGCTAAGCTTGTTACTTTCTTTACCTCCAGAAAATAGGTTTGTTTAGTTTGGTTTGGTTTTCCTCACTAAGAAAGTACAGGCCATATATGTCTCTCCCACATCCTGTAGGTAGTGGCACCTGATTTTCTTCACTATCTCTTATATTACATTGAGTGGTTAATCATGCCAAGCACAACTAAAATCCTTGCTCACTGACTTCCCAGCTTCAGCATTTTGTGGAACAATAATTAATGTTTGTTGTGGGAAGCAGGCTGGGAGTTCCTCTGGTGAGCCTTTATTACTATCATCACTCACACATTGTAATGAAGCAAAAGTGATTCTTTGAAATTGTTCCCAGTGAGATCACAATTATTAAATACCATCATTGCTTATAATAACAAAACTTTTATTATCTAGGTTCCAACCCTGTCAATTTAGTCTCCCTTGAGAGCCTGTTGTTTGTTAGCCAAAAGCTGTGGGGGGACATGTTGTGAATAATGTTATTTTCATACATATAATGTGATGTAGATACAGCAGGGCTTCTAATAGGGAGTGATGAATTTTCTAGTGATGGACAGGCGGTGGAGACACCAATGATTTGGAAGATACAATGGAAGTCAGTCCCTTTGTGATATGGATAACTTCATTCAAACACTGATGAGTGTAATGAGCTGGGCCATCTTAAATGAAATCCTGCAGTAAGCAAAGCAAAGAAGAATAATACGGACCTTAATCAGGGACAGGGGAAGAAAGCCTCTGGAATCTGAAGGATAAAGTTTTGCAGGAATCAGAGGCAAAGGAATAGGGATAGTAACTTGATAAGGATCTATGTTTAGCTTTTGCTTGGACTATGAAAAAATGGGTAAAAAATATTATTTGCCATATTCATGAAACAACCTTTTACAGATCCCCAGGATTAGATCAGTGATGGATTCTGCCATCAAAGAAAAGTTGTATGGATTTAGCTGAGGAATCTGGTTTAAGAGGAAACAGAATTAGTTAAGTAACTAACTCAGCATTTGTAGCTGCAGGTTGAAATATTTGATAGAGCCATGAGGAGTCCTGGGAGATGTGTAGATGGCACATCTGTAGAACATTGAACTACACTGTCATATCTATGGCAAATTATACAGTGTCTGCTCACAGGAAAGTGAAATCCAGGTTCACAGAAACCGGGAACTGACTGATGATCATTGATTTCAGTCTTTCTTTAGCATATACTGTCAAACTGAAACAGTAGAGAAAGTCTTACAGATTAAAGCATCAAAGTGTTATTTTTATAAAAGGAAGTAAAACTGCAGTTTCTAAAATCTGACATGATGAGACTGATAACATTGAAATGGACATATAATAATAATATTGAAAACATGTCAGGATGGATTTACAGACTCTTCTGTTTCTGTTCTGTGTGCCAAAATGCAATGCCAAGCTCATATATATCTAGGAATGAATCTATTGGAGAGAAAAGTGAGTACTGATTTCATCGGTTATCATGACTGAGCTGCAAAATATGAATTCCCGGCCAACATTGTTAAGGAAGATTTTAACATATCTTCCTTTTCTTATTATTACTCATTATTTACATTACTGTAAAATGAATTCCAATGCATGGCCTTTTACAGACAGACATGAAAACATGACCTTGACTTCAAGTAGATAAAGACCCCAGACCTTGTCTCTTCATTTTATGGAAGTGAATTAACTAGTTTTTCTCCAGTCACTCTGACTTCATACACATCTCAAAGAAAGACGAAAAACAGTTCAGGTCCCTATCAGTGCAGTTCTATCTTTTGTGGCATGGTTTCCACTGTTTTGTCTTGTCCAGTTTGAAATTAGTACTTTCCTGGAAACTTTTCTCCAGTGAAACAGAAATTATTTTTGAGAACTTTAGCCTAATACCCACAGGAACTTTTCTTCTTTCAATGTATTTAATGAAGGACATGGGGACTGCTTTTACCCTATAAAGGCAACCTATCCCAAATTAGGTGCCCTATCCCAAATTTAGGCTTACAGAGCTCTATCTCCCCTAGGATGTCCTAATATCTTTTGAATACTACAGATGGGGATTTGAAAACTCCCGTGCCGCTTGAAAGTCCTGCTCTTCAGTTTGACAAAGAGAGCAGCTGGTATATAATTACATATCTGACCCTAACTGGGATTGAGAAACCAGCCACTGTTTCAGCCTTCATCTAGGTTTAGAACTCTTGTGTTTGGAGAACCAGATTTCTAGACGGCTATTTTTTTGTGAGGAGTTTTATGATTGCCCACACAACTAGATCTTTTGAATTTTAACCTAAGCTATTTAGCTTTTCCTTTTTAATGTGCAGAATTGAAATAGCAATACATAGGACATTTATTAAAGCCAATACCATCTTGCAACTGACCTCCATGGCCTATCAATTTCAAACAAGGTATGCCCATCTTCAGTGAGTCCCAAGGTTACAGAAAACATCAGAACTAATATGTGTATAAATACATATATGTGTAGATACACACATACATGTATCTACACATATATGTATTTATACACATATTAGTTATTAACTAATTTTTATACATATAAATTAACTAAATTTTATACATATAAATTAACTAAATTTTATACATATAAATTAACTAATATTAACTAATATTTATACACATATTAATATTTATACACATATTAGTTATTAACTAATATTTATACACATATTAGCTTATTAACTAAAAACGAGAGGATAACTAGCAGCAGAAAAGGAAGTTTTTATAATTCAGGTTACTGGATTTAATTTAGATTAGAGCTAGTCTTAAGAAGCATTAAATTCATCTACTTGTAAATTTTGACAGGTCTGAATGTAATGCTGCTTAAACACTTCCTCCATCACCAGTCACAGTGACTTTTAAATGTCCTTAATTGTTCCTAAATAATCTATATTTAGAAATAATTTCTAGAAGAGAAGCCATAATCAGAAGACACAACAACAGGGCTTTTTTCTCTTTCTAGAAGGCTCTCATGTTTGAGGCATATGTTTTAAAGGAGCTTGGATTACCTAGGAGCTCTGCTCTCCTTTGTTTATCAATAACGAACCTCCATGGTACTGTCAGAAGAGCTGTTTGCATCAACAAAAATGTCTGCTTTGAAAGAAAAGTACTTTTAAGTGAGAAGTGGTGGGAACACAAGAAGAAAATTTGTCTCTGTTTTTTTTCCCAAAAGACAAATAATCTAGTAAGAATATGGCAGTTTCAGCCTGATTCTTACAACACTAGGAAAAGAAAATCTCCCTAAGACCATTAAATGACTCTTTAAAGTTATTAGAGAGGCATTTAGCTTCATTCTCTGCTCATTGTGAAAAAATTCTGTTCAAGGCAGACTTCATGAAACAGACAAGACATATGGTAAAACATACTGAAATGAATGCACCTAATTACTTTGTTATTCAAATTTTACTGTTATAAAGTAAAAAAATAAAGAAATAAAAAAAAAATCAAGTAATTAATAAGAGCAAGCTCAAGCTAGCTTCCAGAGGTGCCTTTTCAGAGCTCTGGATAAATCTTTGTAGTAAAAAGAAATCACCAAGAGACTAAGATTTGGAAAATTTGGACAGCTTTATTCCTAGATATAGGGAACTTATTGGAAAACACAGAGGCATTTGAAGTTAATTAAAATCATTAATAACAAAATTAATTCTATTTTGAATGTGTCTATCACTAAACATTAATTATCTTGTAGCCACTGGAACAACATAATGATAGCATCGTTCTTACTGATTAGCATGATGCTGTATTCCTTTGCTAGAATTTAAATGCTACCAAATGAAGATAAATGGGGTACCAGCCTATATATTTATTAAACAAAAGCAAACCTGTGTTGCTTAGTTTGAGAGGTCTTAAGAACATAATCTCCCAGTGAAGAAGTTTAGTTACTGGCCATGTGCTCATTAATTCTGGCAAATGGGCCATGTTGAGAAAGGGAATGAAAACAGTAACAGAAAGAAGTAATGACTTAGGATTACCTTAGAAAGTTCTAAGATATTCATAAGTCTGTGATAGAAGATAAGGCAAAAGGGATCCTCGAAACTGGAGATATTGGTATTATAGGGTTTTTTTGTGTATGGTAGGAATTCCTTTTCTAACCTTCCCTTTGTTTCAGAAAGGCATTAAATGTGCATGATAAAGTTGCATACCTCTAGCATTTAGCTTCTTTCAGGGATGATTTCAGAATCAGGATAAGCCTTGCACTTGTCATACCTAAGCGTTTCCACCTGCAGAAGGGTTTACCCCTAGAAATATGACAGCCAAGCTTTTAAATCACTCACCCAGGACTCAGCATACTTATACAGAAGCCTGTAAGATACCAGGATTGCATCACCTTTGTTCCTGGCTTTAGTTCACAGGTGAACCCACTTAAGGCAAATATCTCAGCCCTGTGTAGCCCAAGCTGTCTGACAGTCACCCTCATTACTTGTAACCAGTTGATTTCTCTTGGAGAAAAGGGGCCTTTTACTACAGAGGGGAGACGAAAACCCAGCTTAACTTTATATGGCCAAAGTAGACTATTCCCGAAAGATTTCAAAATGGGTATTAATTGTATTCCCTTTAGAATATTAGGCCTGTCTATGTGATCTGTAGGTGAAGAAAGCAGTTTACCTTTTAGCCATCATTTTTCAGGTGAATGAAACAGGTTTGTGTGGTATCTTGTGTTTGAAAGCTGCAGAGTGAGATAAATATTGCTTACTTAATTATTCTGTTTACCAGGGTCTTTTTTGCAGAACCTGAGAACTTTAAGGTACTTAAGCTCTCCAGAAATATTTGGCTTCACCTAAAGATCTAAGTCCTCTTAGCTCCCTGTTCAGTTTCTGATAGAAGCCATTTTTGTACATCTGCTGGAACCATGTGGTGGTGACAAGCTTGTATTTACAGCTTTTGTAAGGAACTGTCCAAGATCTAGTTCAGATCAGTTATCTTGGAAAAGGGAAAACTCATAGAGTTTTCACAAATTGTGATTAAGAGAAACACAAATGTCATTAAAGTAAAAAAACCTGAATGCATTAGCCTTGGAATAAGACTAAACTCCTGGGACTCAGTGCATTCCCAGAAGCCTGTAACATAACATTATCTGCAGTGTGTAGGTATAGAATCTGAGAGTTTAAAAGTAGATTTTTGTAGTTCTGTAAATAAATAAATAAACTAACTCTAAGTAGAACTAGCTTGAGTAAGATGTGTTCCTGTAAGAATAGTGAGATTTATTACCCTTTATGTTTGTATATGTTGATCTAAGAGTTATTTATCAAGTGGTTTGGAAATGTAAATCTCCTTTATGCTTTAATCTGTATTATTTTAACTCCTAGTGGTGCTTTTCCCCTTGTTTGCTTCTTGGGCTTGTCTCTTGTTCCCCTCATTCCCTCATCCATCTGACAGCAGCAGTAGGTAGCAAAATGAAAAAAAGAACTGTTGCTCTTGACTTTTATCCATGACTCATGAGAAATATATGCATCGCTCAGATGTTTTCTACCTTTTGTGACTTATGTACTCCCTTCACTCCGTGGGATGCATTTAGGATCCCATTGGAAGCAATTAAATACGAAATATGAACTTATATTTATTAAATAGTCACTGTTTTCATTGTTCCCTCAAGTGTGATTTATCAGCACTAGAAACTCAAGACTTGGTGTAATGTATATCCTCTCATTGTTCAAAGAAAAGAAAAATAAACACAAGCAGCAGGTACAGATTGTATATGGCTGCTGAGCTCCTCTGTCATTGGCAAGCTAATGAGAGAGGATGTGATGGTCTAATGGGAGGCATTGCCTTTTGATGGGTCTGGAGCTGTACATGAAACAGATTCTGGGAGATTTTTTTGTTTTGTTTTTGAAGTTTTTGTTTTGTTTTGTTTAGCTGAAGCTGTCTTCAGGGGCCATGTGCAAACCCAACCGTCTGAGAAATTGCCATGGAGAGAATTTGTGCCCAGTATATCAAGCTGCCTGGTTTCGCTATAACCTCTTTGCCAAACATCAGCCCAGCCTGCCAGTCAGAGCTTCTAGGGGTAATGATAAGCACAGACTGGAACTGATAGTTCAGCTGGAGATAGAAGCAAATTTGATGCTTTCATGTGTATATGCAAAGTGGTACAACCCTTTGCTCTACATTGTGGGCCAGCAAACAGTGGTGAGGCATTTAGTAAACTGGCATAGATATAAATGGAGAGAAATCAACATTGAAAAATATTCTAATATAATCAACGTTAAGAGATACTACATTCTTTTCTTGATATGATTGAATAGGGATAGCTGTATCTCAGGGAAAATACATAAATATATATATATGTATATCTATCTGTATTTAGAGAATCAAAATCGCTGTGATGGGAATGCTGAGAAGACTGACAAGTCAGGCCAATTTTGAAATATAAGGCTAGAATTTAGTAAATTTTCTCACTACCGACACACTGTGCACCAATAGCTAAATCTCACTCAATACTGACTATCACTATGTATACAGGTTGTAAGCTCCTGTTATCTAAACTGTCAAAAGTACCCAGTGCCATAGGGTTTGTGCTGTACAGTTAGCATTGATGGTTATGGCCTTTGGTTTCTCCTAGATGAAGAATGTGACCAACTCAGTGTGAGAGCTAATCTATAAAACTAGTCAAAACTGAAGTGGATCTGCCTTCTTTCATTTTTTACCTTCCCTGATATTTTAACGCTATCACTCCCTAACAAGGTTGGGGTTCTCCTCTGCTCTTGGTTGTGTTTGTGTTGTTTTCTTTTGTCCTGCCAGACATTCTGGAGGATGTTCTGCAGTTACTTATCTGTTCTCTGGCAACTTTTTTGTTACTTGGATGGCTCCTAGTACAACTACAACTACCCTTGTCACTGTGGTGATCACGTTGCTCATATACTTAGTAAAATTCATTCGTCTGATATTGCCGTCACAGTGTTACTAAGTACATGTATACTATTTATAATTACACTATTTTGTTCTTTAAATTTGGTAAAAATAAATAATAAAGGACTTTATTTTACCACTTCTGCTCGTGCTGATATCTCACCAAAGATGAAAAAAAAATTATTTTCATTTATATTGCGGAGAGCTCAATACTGGAATCCAAAAGAGATCTCTTTGATAAGGTTTTTAACATGTACACAAGTTATGTTAAGAAGTTTATAATTACTGAGGTGACAGTATCTGCTAATAATATAAATTATTCAAGAATTAATATCCAGGGTAACAAAGATATGGCCTGTGAACAAAGGCAGATGTATCTTAGCTACTAAGTAAAAAAGACAATAAATAGCAAATTTAGGTATATAAAGTGACATAATAAAGGAAAAAAGTCCTTATCTAATATTTCAAGTGTTGGTCTCTGAATTAGTCACTATTAGGCAGTAATGGGGTGTTGGAATTTTAGTAGATACTTCTCCAAAAACCTCAGTTGGTGTGTTCAAAAAAGCAATCAGAATTTAAGAAACTATTAGGGAAGAAATAGAGGAAAACAAAACAAAGAACATCATTATGCTGCTGGAGAGCCCTGTGGTGCAACTGAATCTTAAATATCTTATAAACATTTCTGGTCTTCTCCACATTGAAAAGAAGGGTACAACTGGGAAAAGTACAGAGAATTAAAGGCTGCATTGAGAGAATTAAGGGAGAATTAAAGGTATATAGCAACTCTTTTATGAGAAATAGCTGAAGGAACTACCATTCACAACTTTAAAAAATGCTACTATACAGACCATTTTCTTAATCTGCAATAGTAATTTCCCAAACCTGAATTTTAATGCAGCTAGATGGGCATTTCTGCTTGTTCTTTACTCCTTTTGCATCACTTTGCCAGGAAGCTGAGTTTTCTGTTGAAGAAAATAGACATACTGCTCTGAATCATGGCATCAATGGGCTAGAAAAGACTGGGGGGGTCAGCCTATGCAGTGTTTCTTAAGTAGGGGGAATTTAGCTTTATGCTATGGAAAGAAAGTTAGATTCCCTGCACATCATTTACTCCTGACATATCCAGATTGTTCTTTAACCTTTTGCTTATTATGAACTATGTTAACTCAGGAGTTATTAGCTTTTTTCTGAAAAACTTCCTGGGAGTCAGAACGGAGCTGTCTGATCTATAAATCTCCTCCTACTTTTTACCACTTAAAAATCCCAAACCACCTGAATTTGTCATTTTTGAGGGTTTTAAGAGTTTGTGCATCCTTTGAGATTTTAAACAGATAATTGGTAATGGTTTAGAGATCTCACTAGTACATGTTTGTATTCATTTTTCAGCCCAAAAATTTTCTAACACATCTAAATACTGTCTAAACTGTTCCTTTGCATGTTTGAATTAGAACCCTTTCATCATGGATATAGTGACAGACTCATTGTGCCAATTATACATAGGAATAAAATAGTAATCTAAAAACCCTCTGAAGAATAAGTGGACCAATCCCTTTCTACATCTTCCTCTTAATACTAACGCACTTATGGAAGGATTTCTCATTACTTTTAGTAGTGTACCTTAGTAGTAATATTGATCTTCTGTTTTGACCTTTCAAAGTGTTGTGGTTTAAAACTAGCTGAAAATTAAGCTCCAAGCAGCCGCTTCCCTTCCCCCTATTCCCTCTAGTGAGAAAGGGACAAAGAAGCATAAATTATGGGTTGACACAAAGATTTACAGAAAAAACAGCAAATAAGATAAGGAAAACCAAACAGTAACAGCAACAATACTAATAACAGCAGTGTGTAAAAGAGGGTGATTACATTCAAAAAATGCTTATAGAAGTCTGACTGACCTGGTTCTACCATGGCCAGCAACCTGTGGTTTCCTGAGACAAAGGAGAAAATGGAGGACATTACTGCAGCTGATGTTTTCCCCCCGAGTCTGAGACAATGAAAAACAATGATGGACAAACCCTCCCGGCTGCACTGTCCACGCTACCTCACCTCTCCGTTTGCCGCTTTGCTCCCCAGGAAAAAGGAACAAAATGGCGGCTGTTCCGTTGTTCATTCCCTTTTTCTTCCACCCAAAACCATGTTCCCAGCGATGACGTGGGTGGTACAGAATAACAACCTAGACATGCCCACGTGGCTTCAGGCTTCTCCCCCTCATGGCAACTGTGAGGAAATTAACTCTGTCTTGGCCAAAACTGGGACATCAAGTCTGCTCCTACATGCTTCGGCTACAATTTTGTGCTTTATGTAAATTCATCCAATTTTTAGTGCATGTTTGTTTCTTGTGCTCACTAGCAGTGAGACAAATTTATCGTCCAATTGCGGCTTTAGTATTTTTGATTTACTGGATGTTCAGTTCAACTTACTCTTTTTTTCTCAGACCAAGCTCCTTATGAAACCTTATCTACTAGTCATGTAGTTTAGTAAAATCCATTTTCCTGAAAACCATGACATTTTTAATCACAAATACTGTAATTTCATTGCTACTCTGAACTGCCTTCTAAGGATGGTATTCTCAGACAGTTCTTTCCTCCTAGTTAGAGTAAAACACACAAGACATTTACTTTTCTATCTCTAACTGATTGTTGTCAATGGATTTTAAGAGCTTGGAGGACAGACCGAGTTCCTCTTTGTTCCTGGAATTGTCTGCTCATCTAGTACCCCTCATTATCATGACCTTTTGTTCTCTGGATGAATCTGCTAATTCTTTTATCGATACTATCTTGGTTTACTGTTTAATATTAGACCTTACCAATGATAGTCGTGCATTGCTTTTAGTATTTTTATCATTGCTCAGTTTTTCAGCAGAGCTGTCTTCATTGAAAGTGTTGACCTAGATCAAGTGTATGCATTAATGATCCTTATCCTTCATTCCCTGGCTTGCATTTCTTGAACAAGCTTTTTCACTTTGTATTAATTTCCCAGTCATATGGATTATCCCATCAAGTCTCTGTTATATCAACTGAATCATAAACTTGGCATATATTGAAATATTATCTCTTTTTGCTTATTTTCTAAATTTCTTGGTTCACTATTCTCACACTTTAGAGGTTTAGTGTCTGTTATCATCTTTCTTGTTCCTCTTCTGATGCTACTGTGAACCTGTGAACACCACTTTTGTTTGTTTTTCTTTTTTCCTCAGATATCCTTTAGGATAAACTACATGTTCTTCTACTCTTCATCTGATCATAGCAAATAAAGGCAAGAGAGCAAATACAGTCTGATAAGAATTATGACAAAACTTTAGGTTCAACCTATTTAGAGACACAATGAAGTATTCTGATGCTCAGAAAGAAACTTGAAGTCATGTAAAAATATTGAGTTTTCTTATGAAATGTCCATAATAAATAGCAAGTAAGGGTTGTATAGGTAACTGTGATTACATTCAGTCTGTTTCCTCCCACTTCTAAGATTTTATATTAAAGATGACTAATCTCCCACCATACCTGAAGCAAGTTAAACAAAACCAACAACAATCCCATAATTGTATGGAAAAGTCTTTTATGCCTTTGCAGATATTTAGTGACATTCTCTTCCAATATTAAATAAAATTGGGTAAGATACTGTTTATTCGTGCGTAATTTTTTTCAGGCTTCTCATTCTTTATCCATAGTATTGTATACAGATTAGATAACAGAGGATGGTGTAGTGGAAGGACACACATTTCTGAAAGAGGAGAACCCATGCAGATTACTAGTCTGGTGGCCTTTCTTTTAATCCACATTCCTGGCTCCTGGGGAGCCTGCAGATTGTCTGCTCCTCACCTCAAGACTCAAATGTGTATAAGGTTAAGGAGGGG
This sequence comes from Pipra filicauda, assembly GCF_003945595.2. Taxonomy (NCBI): domain Eukaryota; kingdom Metazoa; phylum Chordata; class Aves; order Passeriformes; family Pipridae; genus Pipra; species Pipra filicauda. The sequence goes on along the minus strand of NW_024104975.1, from coordinate 1,944,100 downwards.
AGTGTTAAATGGGGGAGGTCTCCCAGTAGCCGTAACATCCACTTGTCTTTGACATGTAAGCCATAAGTAAGGTAGACAAGAAGGGGTGGTGCTATATAACATCTTTATGACTGTTAGTGGGGAAAAAAAGGTTGTATTATAGCTGAGAGAATGGCAAGGCCCCTTTCTTGTTACCTGAACAAAATATATTACGCAGGCTTCGCTTTTCACAAAGCTGAACGTGTTTTGACAGACAGGCTGAGAACTGAAACCAAATATGATTTTGGTAAATGAATCCATCTGCTAGTTCTGCAGAAGGCAGATGCTGAAGTGCCAAGCTGTAGGTGACTGCGTGGATTTTTAGATTATGAATTTCTGGTTCATTCCTTTGGATGCTGATGTTATTATAAGAAAGATGAATGTGAAGAGTGAAGAGGAAAAAGTCACCCATTACAATCACATGGGTTCACACCTTGGCACGTTTAAGTTGTGAATCAAAATTACAGAAGAATTGAAGAAAGTAATAGTAAACTCGTATGACAAGAGCAACAAAGAACTGCAGAAAAAATGACCAGTTAATATTTTTCCTTCTCTGTGTTATAGATTATAAATTCCATAGGGGAATTTTTCTTCCCCTGCTCCACTCTAACTAAAAGCAGAGTGAGTGGGGGGAAGGGAGTCAATTAGCTTTACAAAAGATCTGGCCGAATTCCTAGCTAATAGCCCATCAGAGAGGTTGGCGGGAGAGGAGAGAGATGTTTTGGGAGGAGAGAGGCTGACTGCGGAGTTCCTTCGCGGGGACGGAGACGGGGATCTGCGTGCGGGCATTTGGAGAGCAGGCCTGGAAGTTTTTCTTTCTGACTTTTCGTCCTGGTGAGGCTGGACCACCGGACTCGATCGGCTCACACACTGCCTCGTGACTCCAGCTGGGACCTACTGGGTTCCCATCAGAGAGGTCTGTGCTTGCTGGGAGAGAAGGGAAGAGCCTTGGAACACCGTCATCTGGGAACAACAAGAATTGCAGGTCCTGCACCTCCAGCGACCCAACAGCGCCCCCTGCAGGCCACGATTAGGACTGCGCTAAAGGACAGAGAAGTATTCAGTCAGACTTGTTTTTTTTTTTCTAGGATTACTGTCTAGGTTTTTTTTGTGTTCTGTTACTGTTTTTGCCAACATACATATATCTTTTAATAAAGGGTTGTTATTTCTTCTGTTTTTTTCCACACTTCCTCAATTAAAGCCCCTTAATTTTGAATTTACAATTGCTGAGAGAGAGGAGTTTGGTCTATCTCATAACTCATCCTCTTTAGCAAACATTCCAGTCTCCTCAGACTGAGACACTGTGTCAACCTGTTCTGAAATATGTATCTGCTTTTATATCTTTTATAATCTTGCAGTGATATTCATATGCCCAGTTGCATAAGTTCTATGAGTAAGTTTCCAGATGAAAATTTAAACTTAAGTTTTCATATAAGGTAAACACTCTTGCCTGCAAACAAGTTGTAAAAGGATTATCATTACATTACATCATTACCTAAAAAATCCAGGTGTTTTTAAATTTAAACTATTTTTAAATAAAATTGGAACATTATTTTTTACTGTCTTTTAATGAAGATATGACCTTTAATGATATGTCCTTTAATGAAGATATACCTTTGAGATACCATCAATAAAGATAAACACTTATTATATAAAAAAATTGACATAGAAATGTTTCCTATAGTTATTTGGGAAACAAAAAGTTGAATGCTTTTGTTTTTATAATACTTTTATATGGACCAGTTTCTTGGAGTATTAAGCGATACAGTGCTTATTAAAGTCATTATTAGTAAAACTTTGGCAATTCTCTCCCAGATAAAGAATTTGAATACTGGAAAATACCCTATCTATAATAACAGAGGTAGAATTCAAAAACTCAACCACCATGTACTAGGTACCAATCTAATCATAGAGTTTTTTAGTTTGAAAAAGAGCTCTAAAATCATTGAGTCCAACCATTAACTTAGCATCACTGTATTAATCACTAAACCATGTCCCCAAGTGCCATATCCACACATTTTTTGAACTCTCCCAGGGATGGTGATTCCACCACTTCCCTGGAAAGCCTGATGCAATCAATGCCTGACCACCCTTTCAGTGATAAAATTTTTTTCTGATATTGGATCTAAACCTCCCCTGAAACAATTTGAGGCCATTTCCTCTCATCTCATCACTTGTTACTTGGGAAAAGAAACCAACCCCCACCTCCTTTCAGGTAGTGTGCTAAGGTCCCCCCTGAACCTCTTTTTCTCCAGGCTAAACAAACCAGGGTAGCTCAAACTCTTCCCACAGGAAAATCACGTTTGCCTCACAGTGCCCAGGCTAAACAAAACTTTGTACATAATCATGAAATTACAGGGAAACAAACACTGAGAGTTGAAAGGTAGTAAAGAGTGTTTGAGAAGGGATAATTAGTGTTGGTGCATGATAAAGTTCTGTCGGTAACTGATTGTTCTGGTTTTTGTGCAAATATTTTTGCTATAAAATTATTCTTAAAATGTCTCATATTCAGCAAATGTGATATATTATACATAAATTTAGGCAGATTTCTGTAATAGTGAGAAATCTGGTAGTTTGTAGTAATTGTGGTAGTTTGGTCTAGGCCTTCCTTGGTGACCAGTTTGTAGCCAAGGAAGTGCCCAGATTTACCCATATTCCCTATGATTTTTATGTAAGCCAGGGTATAAGAAGAAAGGAGGAGAGGCCTTCACTCTTTCTTTCCTTCCGGCGGCTTTGGAGGTGCAGGTTCCCTGCTGTTGAGTCTGTTGTGTTGGGGAGCGAGGCCTGGTAAGGCCTTGTCGACCTTGGGAGATGGAGGTTGCCGGCGATCGTTCCAGTGTGACTCTCCGTTGTCCCAAGGAGAGTAGTAAGATAGTCTTTTGCTAATTCTTTTAGTTGCTAGATCTTGGGCTACTGATCAGGATATATATATATTTTATTTTGGTTTTGTTCCTTTTTTTCCTTTCCCCCCTTCCCTTTCCCTTTTTCCTTGTGAAATTACATATATATATTTCAATTGTATATAACTGTAATATAAGTGTAAATATATTTATATATCTATTGCTTTAATTATCTCTCTCTCGTTTCGGTTTTCTTGGTTTTTTTTTCCCCTCTTCTCCCTGAGGTTTTGGAGGGGGGGGGACTTCTAGTGGTAAGGTTTGGAGACTTGGCAGGGAGCCAGCTTCAAACCATATCAGTAATATACAAAATTTTCCTTATTTCTTGTTGGAAAGGACATGGCATTATCTTGGGCTACAATTATATCCTGGGCTGCATCAAAAGCAGGGTGACCAGCAGGGAGTGATCCTGCCCTTCTACTCCACTTTTCATGAGATGCCACCTTGAATACTGCGTCCAGCTTTAGGACCCCCAACATAAGAAGGGTGTAGACCTATTGGAATGACTCCAGAGGAGTGCCACAGAGATGATCACAGGGTTGGAGCACCTCTTCTGTGAGGACGGGCTGAGAGAATTGGGATTGTTCAGTCCAGAGAAAAGAAGGCTCCAGGGAGACCTTACAGCAGCCTTCCACTACCTAAAGGGTACAAGGAGGTTGGAGAGAGACTTTTTACAAAGATGTGTAATGATGGAACAAGGGAGAATGTCTTTAAACTGAAAGAGCAGACTATTCTGACACTTGGTGTAAAAAAGTGGTAGAGTGCACTAGGTAGATAAAGCATAAGATAGTTTTTCTCTATTACTGACTTTCCAATTAAAGGAATGCAAAACACTGAACTGGTGGGTGAAAGTATTCATTGCTGATTTTAATGGAAGAGGAAACAGATAAAGGCTATCCCATTTAAAGTGTATGAGCTACAAGCCTTTACAGACTTTGTCATGCATATGTACCACCGTATGTGTGTGCAAAAGGATCTTCCACAGACACCAACTACGAGAGGAAAAGAAACATTAACTCAGTAGTACTTTAAAGTAGTCTGAATAAATAGCAGATATGGGTTAAGAGTTTGACTCTTGTGGAAGTTCTGCAACATCTAGGCACACTGAAATCATTGTGACTGACACTACTCAAAAAGAAAAAAAAGAGTGCCTCCAACTTTCTAAAATAAAAGAATCAGATTCTAGTGGCAGAGCATTTGTACAGGCAAATGAAGAATAACCTTCTGTCTTATAGCAGTTTTCAAACAACAGTAGGTATATAAGAAAAAAGAGGAGAGACACAAAAGCACCTAAAAGAGAACATGAAATTATCTCCCTTGGAAAATGCTCTAGGAATCCTTAGCTTTCACTTTAAGATCTTAGTCAAAACCTTCAAGCAAGAGAAAGCCTTCAAAACTTATTAACATTTAGTTTCAGAAAACAGGAAGAACAAGCTTAAAAAGCAAACATTTTCAGGAATGGTAAACACAATTGAGAAAAAACTCTGCACTAATAAGGCAATATTACCATTGACTGTGTTAATTAAGAGGGAAAAGCATATTTGGAGTATATAGAAATACACACCCATTTCTATGACTATCAGGTCTGTTAGAGCATTCGTATTGCAAAAACTAAGTAGCTGTTTTACAGCTCCCATGGTGGTAGTCATGAAATTTAATGCATATTTTCATCTATCCACAGTCTACTTCTTGAGATATGTTAAACAGAATCACCCGAATTATTTGCTTGGAATAAACAGTATGATACACTTAGTATTTTCTTTTTCTTGTGGAATCATTTCCAAAATGAGAAAAATTATTAAATAATAATTTGAAAGTGTTTATCCTGAGTTTCTTTAGTACATGGAAAATATTTATTGATGGGTTTATAGAACAATTTAACTTCTTGTCTAGTCATAAATGTGTGACTAGTCACTTTTGGCAGATGCTATAATGTGTATGTATATGTTCTTTATGTTTCCTTATTGGCAGAATGGAAGGTTTTGAAAGAGAATGATGAAGAATGAATAAAGAACAACCATGCTTTCAGGTAAGAAGTTTAGGACAAATTATATGTGTTAAAATTTATGAAGCTTTCAAGATTTGCAAACATTTTTCATTAATAAGCCATCATAGCACACAATAACCTTGAATGCTATGACCCTATGAATAACAGTAAAATACAACTGCCATTTGTTTCTGCAATATATATCCAGAAGCAGAAGGTCTCCAGGCTATGGGAAGAGCAAACAGCTTATTTGAACCATGTCGGTAAGCTTTAAATTCCATCAAAATCTTTGATACTAGTAAATTGCAATAAACACAAAGGTCCACTTGAGAGCACAAAAAAAATGACACAGAAGCATTTATTTTCCTATTCATATAAACCAAATACAATATTGTACTGACATGCTTAAAACAATAGTTACAGAGGTATGTTTTCAATTTAGTTTTTTTAATGATATATCAGTATTTTCTATAAGTTTTTATCAAATTCCTTGTAATTTTGATCCTTTTCAGCTCACAATCATTCCAGAAAATAATAAAACAAAAAATAAAAAAGGTGAAAAAAACCCCCATATCCAACTTTTTTACTAAGTGACTTTGTTGTGGCATTAAATAGTTTTAATGGACCATAGAAGATGTGGACAGATTACTTAAACATTTATAGAGCTGTTTGGCCTTTAGCAGTATTTCACTTATACATAATACCCTCTTCTAAAACTCTGTTTTATTCAAAGAAGGAAAACTAAATTTGAAGTGGCAGGTATTTGTATAGCAAATTTAATTTTAAGAATCAAAATCATTCAGCCGCAGTAAAAAGGCCAAGTATAAAGAGTAATTGGGGGACCATATAAAACAATGGTATGGTGCAAACAGAAATGAAAAAGATTGCTTTAAATAATTTTACAGTTCTCATATTTTAGGGCTTTCTCTGCAAAAAAAGAGGCAGATTGTGTGAAATCATTCATCCCTGAGTAGAAAAAACTAACTTAGATCTCTCTTTTAAAACTGAACATTTAAGGATAAATACTACAACTGATTTCCTAACACTATTGAGGCATATTCTCTCTGTCTATATATCTACAGTCCACTCTATCAGTGTCCAGCTTACTGTGTGATACAAATTGCTTCCCATTATTTCTTACTTTGCCTACTAAATGTGTAATCTGAAAATTCAGTCATCGAGCGCTTCATGTTTCTTCTAAATAATCAAGAGAAAGTTATATAACATCTGTCTTGGTAACAACCTCTACAGAAGCCCACTGTGGACATTGGTACTGTGTTTGATTAGAACTTACTATGAACCAGTCACGTTCACTATCACTAAGGTAACTGTTAATTCGCTGTGTTTTCTGCTGATATTGGATACCATAATATTTTAAATCAGAATTCCATGCTGTACTAATTCAATACCATTACAGAATTATATAACATACGTCTTCTCTGCATTTACATTTATTAGTCAGTGTCCACACTTATTAGACAAAGAACTATCCCCTTAGCCAAATCCTTCTTTTTCTGCCAGTTTTCAATAAAACTTGTTGATAAACTTTAAACATTCTATCACTCTTTAATTCTTTGAAGATTAAGATCTGCCTCATTTTTTGCAAACTTTTGCTCATGAAAAACAATGTAATAGCTGAAATGAAGTGACTTGGATCCCATACCGCTTCAGTGCCACTGGCACAGAATTAATACTTTCCCTTTTCAAAGATTCTACACTAGCATCAGTCTCTCCATGAAATGATTGCCAAATTTATTTTCCAAAGACACTTGAATGCTATGTTGCTCACAGTTGGTTTGGAAATAGAAGAGGAGGTGAAGGACTGAATAAATTATTGCTGAGCTCTGCATACAAACTATACAGATGTTTTATATTGCTGAAAAGTGATTGTATAAAAAGAAGGGCACAGGATAGGATTTAGCTTCTGTCTTTCATCAGCACTGTAGAATCTCAGACTATGAGAAATATTTAACTACAAGTAGAAATAAAAATAAGTAATAATTAAAAATAACTAGTCTTTCTTTGAAAAGCTGAGAAAATCCCTCTATCCCTTGGAACTGCATCTTCTGGCTCTCAGAGGGGCACACATATGGATCAAGAGGCAAGGAAAATAACAGCTGAATCATCTTACACCCCCCCCCATCCCAGTTAGATAGAATCCCCAGACTGCATGTATGAACTTTCTCCTGCAGCTGCTCTGTTCTGCTTCCAGGTGAGAACAACTTATGGATTGAAGCGATGAAGGCACAGAAGTACAGACACATATGGAGGCACATAAAATACTGTGTGAATTTTGATAGAATAAATGGACCCAGAAAGTGAAAAGTGTTTTCACAGCCCTATTATTGTACTATGTTGAGGGCTTGGGTTTGAGAGGAAATTTAAGGTGAGGTACATGTTGCTGTGCTTTGTTTTAGCATTTAGCACAATCCCATAAATCCTGGAGCTAGAATTTTGAGAACACTAGGTACACGTTAAACCCAAGAGGTCTGGCAATTGCAGACACAACATACTCTCTGTTAAAGAGAAATATCTGTGGGGTTTTTTTAATCTAAAATAACTTCCAACCTGATGGAAGTTCCATCTCTGTATGTACAGGGATTAAAGATACAAATGTACACTGGAATTTTCCCTTACATTTGTAAAAAATGCTGGAATGAATTTAAGGATAAAGCCTACATAATGGAAAAAAAAATGTCCTTGTACTTATACAGGGGTTTTGTGCATGCACAGGCAGTGTCATGATTGACAGGCACATCACTTTTCTGAACACGAAAATGCATAAAAATCTTACTCTTGATGAGTAAAGTGGTAACCATTCCCTATTTACTAGATTGAAAAAGCTGAAGAAGATGGATTCTGCAGAATTTGCTCTTATTTTTGTTAAATCACGAGTATTTCTGGCTCTCAGTTAATATTTCTCAAGACATATGCAATAGGAAGTAGATATGCATACACACAAGTCCACTTAAATTCCCAGTTTTATACTGAGCAGCAGATTTAACCGATAATTTTCAGCTATCACTGCTGTTTATTTCATTAGAAGAAAGTCAGCCAGGGTGACATTGTCACCCTTGCACCATGGCTTTAGGACTGATTCAGAGCAAAGGCTGCCATCTGCTTCTTCCATGCTATTATTCTGTGCAGTACCTAAAATTTTCCTTGGAGGCTACTCTATCTAAGTCTGCTTTGTGTAGCTTACATAGTCAGATGTTTTTGAAGACAGGATGGATATGGTTACAGATGGCAAGAACTGCACCTCTAAGAGAGGAATTCCCCATGCTTTTCCAGACCTGTAGTTAAACGTGTGCTATAGTATACAAGTTAGCATGCTACTGTAAATATAAATATACAGCAGATGGGAAAAGAGAGAGAATCATTTTGGGTAATACGTTTATATAATTTGGAAATGTGAAGAGCACATCTGGAACAGATGAACAGCAATCAGGAAGTTATTACAGGGGAAAAAGGGAGAGAACGTTACTATCAATTGCGTTAAATGAGTTTTTCAAACAACCAAAGTTATGGCCCTCTGAGCCTGGGGAAGAGGTTTGTTCAAAGCACCGGGGAAGGTGGAATGAGATCAAGCCAAAGAATCTGCTTGGATCAAGATTCTTCTTGGTGAATGTAACAAAAAGGTCATTCACGAACCACTGCATTCCAAATGCAGATGGATTTGTGGGTTACATTTTCTGGAAACCTCAAAACCAACGTGAATGAAATACAGCTTATTTTTGGAGAAAGGAACTGGGAAAGGAGGATGTAGACATATATATATATGTTGTGAGAATGTTATGTAAAATCTTTCCCACCATCAAGACACATATTTCTGTGTATTTTGATTCTTTTGTTTGAAATACTCTGGTTTATTGTTATTTGAAAAGTCTGTTTGCTTCATTTGGATATGTATTTTATGGATTTCTTATTGAATATTTAATCCCTTTGGAGTAAAAAGTGAAGGTGAAGTTTCCTGACATTAGTGGCCGAGTGAAGCAACAAATTTAAAAAGTAAAACTATTGTGATGCTGACTGCAAATACCATAGCTAAGGCTCAGCTTAGATGACCGCCTCAGAAGTTTGCAAAACAACAGCAACAAAATGTTTTGGCCACCTTCTTTTGCAGATAAAATCCAGACTCTTCTATTACAGTTACTTAATTTGTTGGCCTGTACCTTAATTGAATGAAATGAAAACACAAGCAGCTGGGTTAGTGTCTGCAATTCAAATATCAGACCTCAAAGGTAAATTTGATGACTGTTGATCACAAACATATACAGAAATGTTATTCTTTCAGAATACCTTTTGATTTTAGATATTAAAAAGAATACAAACAGCAAAGAGCCAGTTTTCAAAGGAAAGAAAACTGAAATAGCACCTTAGAGCATCAGTCCAGGCAAAGTGTCAAAGCAAACATTTTAAAAGATGGTGATAATGCACAATAAGAAAAAGCTATTCACTCAGAAAATATCTATTTATGTTGTCTGAGGCTCTGAGGAAAGAAGCAGGTGATCATAAAAAGATGTGCATTGTAATGTATAAGCAGAAGATGGCTGAGTTAAGGCTGAAAGGACATTCAAATTCTGGCATTTCATGTATTATATGCCCCTGATTTTATGACCATAACATTTAACAGAGGAATTTTTCTACTAAAAAAGCAAATGAAGTCCTTCTATTCCATCCTTCCTTATTTCCCATTGAAATGCTATCCAGTGCATATAGATCTGAAGCACAGAAATGCAAAAGAGCAAAGCCACAGCTGGAAGGAGGAGGAAACAGATGGTTTTTTCCCACTTAGGAAAATTGTCCCAATTAAAAGAAAGTATTCACCATAAATAGGGCTCAGAAGTTGAAATGTCACATTTTTCATAGACTGAAAGTTAAATGCATGATTCCTATTCAATTGAAGCAGCTTTCTATATAATTTTGAAATGTTTCATTTTATTTCAGATCATTTTAGTCTCTCAATCACAGTAAGCTTGAATTTTCAAATCAAAACCTGTTACATGCCATAAACCCAAGATTTTCAATTTTGAAAAGGTCAGTGTGGGCATATACCATTTTGAAGCTTTTTTCCCCAAACTTGTTATTTTGTTAGAACCCTCTGAATGCAAGTCCTGTTCCTGTGAAAGATATTCAATCCCAAAAATTGGCCTTTGCCAAGAAAACAAAACAGCAATGTCCAACTAGGTCCTTCACATTCGTGGCATTGACCTCTTCTGTATCTGCTGGTATGTACCATTGTCTGCTTTGTGGTTTTCTTATCTCCAAGACCTGTTCTTATGTGGATTTCAAAGCTATTGCTGAGAGTGCAGCGCTGTTGAGGGGTTGTGTAGTCACAAAGGTTCCGCTTTCGCCTCTTTAAGCCTGAACTCTTCAATCCCGAATTCCTCCAGTAACCTTCCTCTCTTTACCTTTTCTTCACCTTCCAGGCCATCTAAGGTATCACAGCTTTCATAGTCTAATTGCATTACTGCTTTTTTCCTCCTCTCTTCATGGGATTCAGGGACAGAATCCCTGTAGTAGGTTTCCTGGCAAAATCTTATGAGAAATAAAAATACGGTTTTTATTACAAACAAAATTATGGGCGCATCGCGAGGTTGTAAGGTATCCAGTTCCCAGCTGGGCCAGATACCAGGGTTCTTTTGCAGTCTGGATAAGGGAAATATAAAATTCCTAAAAATTAAAACCTTTTTGGGCCATTTGGACAATTTTGAACACAGGGGTTTTTTTCTTTGGGCTAAGAACATAGGAAGATCCATAATTTTTGACAGAGGGTGCCTCGCAGCCAATCAGAAGGAGGGGAAAGCCTCTTTTCAGAGAAAAGAAACCTTTTTAGGCAAAAATGAATATACTAAAAGGGGTAGGATTTTGTAAAACTATAAAATACATGAAATTTAAACCCAAGAGGTCTTCTCTCCCCGGGAGCTCAGTGTGAGATAAGACTCAGCCCTCTGAACAAATCCTTCCTTGTTGCTACAGTTTCTTTTTTTCACAAGTTTCTGTCATCTTTCTAAATTCAAAGAAGGAATTTTTCCCCACATCTATACTGCAATCATGCCGGCTTCTCTGCCCACATCACAATGTCAAGTTTCAAACCTTTTCAAACAGGCAGAGTTCCTTTTGTAATTTTATCTCAGACTCTAAGGAGCAATTATTTATAAATAGACTATGTGTAAACTAAAGACCTAAAGTGTTATGTAGTCAATTTATGAAAAACTCATGTATTAATCTGTACATTTTTTTTGTGAATGAATAAATTTCAATCAACTCATAACACATGCTGGACACAAAATTTTTCAGTGTTCTTATTAATTTAAATCTAGCGCTGATGTTAACACCAATTTACTGACCAAGAAAGGAAAGATTTGCCTTTCTACATCTATCACATATTTTCCTTCCAACTGGGACTTAGAAATAATTTTCATCTAAGATCCTTCTATAAACTGGAGGATTACATTACATTATCACTATGCTACAAATTTCTGTATACCATTCCCCACAGAGCAGCTTTAACAACTGGAACATTTTCAAGCATGTAACTGTCATATTTTGTTGTCCAGCAAATTGACAAAGAGTGTCTCCTCTGTAAGAGGTGCAGGTGTGGGCTGGAGACAGCTTCAGAGACAATATCGCTGACCCACTGTTTTGGTCCTGTTTAATACCCTGTGACACAGAGCTTGACTGTACTTAGCATTGTTCTTGCAGCCTCCAACACTCTGTACATTCATGTGGATAAGCGAAACCAGGAGGCAACTAAGATAAGGTACATGCTGTTATCTTTGCCTTCCCTGAATTCTCTTCCTTTGGCTGTCTTATTAAGATTATTATAGCTTGGTATTATTTTCTCTGTTCTTTTATCCCCCCCTTTTCATGAATATTTGATCACTCATTTCTATTTAGGCTGTGAGAGAAGGTGAAAGAGGTGATATCTTCCTGTCAGTTCACGTAAAATCCAGCTAGGGAAGGGAGGGGTAGAATCCCTTGGTGGTTACTAAGGGTTCTGCTGTTGACAGTACATGCCATTCAGAATTTCCTGCTGCTATTAAATTTTGCTGGTACATGGCTGCAGGAACAGTATTTAGCCCAGCCTCATTTGACTGATAATCTAATTTGGATTTTAATTGCTCTCCAATCAATAAGTAAGATAGGAGGAAAATTTGTGCCTCTTTCCTTGATTTTACTCTAAGCAACATTATTGTGGATCAGATTATTTGCCATGGTGTTCCTCATCTTTATGCTGTGGTCCGGTGAATACTTCCAGTGGTCACTGTTCATCCAGCTCCATCTGAAAAAGATCTACATTAATTTATAACAGCCAAGGATTAGGTCTAATAAAAATCAGAAACCTCCTGAATCAGGAAACCAGTTTAAGCAATGAAGTTTTTCATAGTTCTGAATTTAAAAATAACTTGCATTTGACATGTAAGAAAAGTTACTTAGAAAATATTTTTTTCTCTTCAGTTTGAAGTGCTGTCACACCAATAAACACTGGACTTTCAAAAGCTAAACTTTATCTGAAAAGCACACTTTTTTCCCCAATATCCTTTTGATATGCAATAGTCCTTTTCTTGGGGGAAAAAAATAAAAATATGTATAATCCTTTTTGAGGTTCTTTGTGGATTTTGTTTTTATTTTGTATGTTTTTATACCAGTAAGATAATACAGCCTGACAAATGTATGTCTCCCTCTTGGGTTGGTCATTTGAGATGGAAATCCCACTGAGAAAATTAACCTAAGTAATTTCATGGTAAAAATTTAACTTTATGATCATTTCAATCTTCTCTAAACCTTCTCCTCTCACTCTGATCCTTACATATAGAAGATAAATTACAGCATTAAATAAATTTATTAAAAAACCTCAAACAACTGACCTCTACAGATGAGACTGAGGACTGCTGAGTTGTGCTACACAGTTCTTAAATCTGTCATAACTGAAGGTGATCTCTTTTGGATTAATATGTAAGTGTTGCCTCTTTTGCACAGTACATTTTCAATCAGTCTCTGCTGAAACAGTATCCTTTTTGTCTGATCACAGTGGATTGCAAGTACTCCTTCGAAATGAAGTGGCTGAAGAATGCAGTTCCTTTTTTCCCGGTTGGTGGGCCATTTCCATACATGACATTGATTTTTATTAATTCATTCGCTGCTTAATGGTCACTGCAATTGAAAATAAAATCGGGTGAGACATCAGCCCTGACTATTCATTCACTCATGGCAGGGCATTAACTAGCCCCTGTGAGTTCTCTACATTCACTTCTGTGTGGTGCTTTACATTTCCTGGGAGATAAGATTGCCCAGTGGCTCTGACCATTATATCAGAGGCATTTATTCCTAGAATGCGCATGTGAAAATGTCTGCGAATGTAGTGATGTTTTGTGTTGGATGCTCTGTTGGTTTTTCCAGTATGGGAAAAGGCAAACATATGAGCAGATTTTCCTTGCCCCCAGAGTTTAGCAGATAATAAGTAGAGACACCTAAGACTGAGATTACTGACCACTCTGCTTAACACCCTCCTGAACTGATTTTGAGAAAGCAGATGGTCTTCAGCCTGAAAGACTTCAAACCACAAAGGGCTAAATACTCCTGAGGACTCAGTATAATGAAGCTAAACAAAATAAGGGTTCAGAAATCAAGTGGCTTTGTAGTGCACAGAATTTGTGGGTTTAAACAAGTTCTAAAACTGCAGTAAGGGAAAAATAAGGGCCAGTCCCCTACCAGTGAAGTCCTGTTGTCAAATAAAGTTAGAATAAATTAGTAAAGAGAAAAGCCTGAGAGGTCTCTAAAATCTTCTCTGGAATTTTTTTTTTGTTCTTAGATGAGAAAGGATTAGAGCTTGGACTTTTGAGCTCTGAAGGAAGGAGCATGAGGCATCCACAGTCAGTTGGAGAGGGTAGAAAACTTATTTTTTCTTTAATCAAGAAATAATGAAAAAAAATTGTCAACATGATTTAATGAAAAACTCCTGGCAGGAAAAATTCTCATACTCCACTCAATAAATGTTTGCAAAATGTAGTTTTCCAACATGAGGGTTGGTGATATCTGAGTATCTGATGGGATAATTTGCAGAAAAATAATCTTGCCATATGGTTATTTTTGCATGTACACTACATTTGTTTTGCTTTCACCAAATGCTGAAGGCTATATGGCTCCTGAGCTAAAGGATGTCTAGTCTTCCAAGAAACTGAAAGTTGAGTAGGCCATTGGTGTTTCATTGGTTATGTGTAATCAGTCCCAGCAGATTTCTGAGGCACATTAATAATCAGAAAACTGTTGAGCCTCTGGTTATGTTGACAGAGATGCAATTTATCCCAGCCAAATTCCAACTTCCACAAGCTTTCTGGTGTTGACTGCTTGTCTTTAATCACAGATGAAAGATGTCTCTTCTTCAGCTCTTAAGTCACAGTAGTAGCTATGTGTGGGATCTCCTGCTAAACCCTATTTCAAAAAGAAGCAAGACAGAGAGCAAATAAACCATGAGTCACTCTCTTTGTAGCTTGCTTTCACCAAACACTACCTCAGGCACCCAGGAGGCTCAAGCATATAGCTAATAATAGAACTGGTCTGACCTTCCAACTCTAAACTACAAGAGCCTACTTGCTAAGCTAAAAGTAAATCACCTTTGAAAGAAAGCAGGGAATGAGGAACACGGAAACATCTTTACAAGTGAAGAATGTCTCCTATACCCACTTCTTCATGACTTTCCTCTAGGAATTCTACAGCTCTGAATTGGAACAAGGATTATTTCTATTTTTTCTGTAGAAAAATTTAATTTGACCTACCTGTCTTGCAACAGATAAGGTAAAACTTAAGGTAGTACTGGAATTCTGCCAAGCAATGATGTGTAAATTAATGAGTGGCAGGACCAGCTGTTGTAAGAACAGTGATTGGGATGAAAACAACTTCACCAGGGGAAGCCATATGGGACTGTAAAATAAAAGGGAGAGGCAAACTATCGTCTTAGGTTAGTAAGGCTGTGGTATGGTAGAATAGAGTCAGAAAAAAATATTAATAAGATCAAAAGGTTGATAAAAGACCGAATATTTTTGCTTTCCTTGCTCATCTGTAACAGACCATAATTAACTATTTTTCCTTATAATATAAGCCTCAAACCTAGAGGTGGCCAACATCTTCTGTCTTTGAAGCCACTCATTCGGATGTCCCGTGGCAAATAACCTAGTACAGCTAAAAGTTTCCTCTATAAGTGACACTGAGGCATACTGTCTTTTTAGCAACTGCAATGCAACCTACAGCTTCCAAGCTTGCATCTTCCTTCCAGCTCTGTCCTCAAAACTGCATTTTTGTACAGAGACATGGGTCACTGTTAGTCAGAGAAAAGTAATTAGTGTGTCCTTGTTGGCTAAATGCTAAATTAAGCATGCTTGTGCTGTGTCTGAGAAAATGGCTTAGTTATAGACTGTTGCACTCTAGGGAGGAGACATACTGTTTCTTAATGTTTTTAAAACCCTACATGAATTTATAGTGCAATACTAATTATGGCCAATCAGTGTATCCTCTTAGTTTGGAGGCATTCACTGAATGATACTACAAACTCATGATGATAAGTTCCATGGCAATGAATCATAACTTTAATTGGCTGTCTTGGCCACCTCTGGAATCCATTGATACTTAAAAATCCTTCAAATGTGACCGTAAAACAAATGCTGAGAGACTCTAAACCTCCCCTAGTCACCCATGAGTCTCTGAAGCCGTCCCTGATTTTATATTCTCTTTATGTTAACTCGCTATCCATGTCTGTCATTTCCTTGTTGTTGCCATGGCAAAAGCCTAGCTGGGCTCACATTCATTCTGTCAGGAAAACTTATGACTTCATGTCCATTTGAAAATGGGAGATCTTGAAGTCAGCCCTTTCTGCAGCGCTCCCGTCACCTCTCTCAAATGGTTTTAATGGCTGAGAGCATCCCAGGGTGTTCTGGGTCTGCTGCTTGATCTTCTCCTATGTCATCTGATGCTTATTAAGCCTCCTTTCTTCAACAACTTGGGGTTCAAAAGGTTTGCAGCGTGGCTAGGAAACAGAAAGACCTTTACTGCTAGGATAACTTTCCTAGGCTGGCTTAGGTGAGCCATTTGATATCATCTGTCACTTCAGTGATCCTGAAGTAGACAGATGGTGAGGAAAGACGATGAGGTAAAGGAGCCTTGGGACTGAACACTCCAGGTCTTCATCTAAAGCCTTCACAGGAAAACCTCCTCTGATTTCAGTAGAAAAGGAATCATAATGCAGGCTGAACAAAGACTGATTAATCTCTTCAGAACTTGGCCCAGTTCCCACTTCCTTTTGGCCCATGATCCTTGTTTTTGCAGAAAATCTAGATCCCATTTCTTTATATGTACAGCTAAAAAGTGTAAAGTAAACACAACTTGTTGAGTTGTCTGTTGCTGGATATGTTCTGAAGGCCAGCTATAAGCAATGACTGGTTTGTGCCTTCGTATATGTTTTCACAAATTATTCTCATTAGATGACAGAGCAGAAGCTCTAGCAGAACAAAATCAGAAATTATCTGAGCACCAAATCTTTTGATATGGTAGGCAATTAATCTGCTCTCACATGAGCATCCTGAAATCAAATGAAATTTCTGATCAGCAAGCACAAAAAGTAGTGGGTTTTCTGGAGTCCAGAGAAGGAAATGCAGCCTGTAACAATTGGTACGTACGCAGGTAGCGCAGAGGACTAAACCATGGCTAAAGTATTAAGGCAAAGTTTATCCTGAAGTTAGAAACTGTGAATACACTGCAAAGTATCACTGAATGAAATTGTACAGGGGGTGAAAGAGCGCCCCCAGCCCTGTTTTCTAAAGTTTTTATAACAGTGCCTTTCACATGTGCATAACTTTGAGGCTGTGTTCTCCCCTGTCTTTTTATGGGCGCTCTCTCCCAGAAGGGACCTCACAGCATGTCTGTGAGAAAGTGTTATCTCTACACAGGAAACCTACTTCTCAAAACAGGCAGAGAATAAACATCCGTAGGTGTAATAAATGGAATATTCGCACACTGATCTTTTCCCAGGCCGTTTTCCTAGCAGCAAATATTTCCTTGAGCGAAAACTCTTTGTCCTCCTCAAATAAATCTTCCACATTTAACTTTTCTGTCCCTGCACAGCCCGCACTTATCAGCCCTGGGGCTGCAGTGGAGGCAGAACTATTGAGAAGTGACAGAGCCAAAAAGTACAATGCTAATTGATGATAAAACCAGCCTGCTATTCTATACTTACTACCTTAGTCTACAATAAGACAAGCTTTTTTTTCAGAGATGCCAAAACTTTTATACCTCAATTCTGCATTTGTAGAAAGAATTATTTTTTTATGTGCTAGTTGCAGTCATCTATTTTAGTTGAAATTGTAATGGTAACTGAAATTTATAGAGGTTTAAACTTCAGTGATACTTTTTTCAAAATCTGTGTAGGAGCCACTAGTGTGGAAACATTAGTTTCAGAACTACTAATGTGACAAGGAAACAAATCATTCTGAAGACCAAAAAAAATTTAAAAACCAAAACCAAAACCAAACAAAAACCAACCAACCAACCAACAAACACGCCCCCCCCCCAAACCAAAACCCAAGAAATGGAACACATAACAAACTGATTTCTATAGTTCATGGTAATGATCTTATGACCCTTTTTATACCCACTTTCCTACCAAACTCTACATAAAGAATTGAAGTCTTTTCCTCAGGAACATCTGAAATCAAAATTTTACTGAGCTTTCTCTAGGTACCAGCTGCTTTGGAGATAAGACCTCTTCTTTTCCTTCTATAGTGTAATCTAAACCTAAAATAGTCTTTCACCTAAAGCTGCGGGCTCAAAGGTTAGTAGTATTTGCTGACTTTAAGGGATTTTTCAATTTTTTTCAGTGTTACATTTCTCCTGACCTCACTGCTAGACATTCACAGCACTTTAAAAGAAGATTTCTGTTTTACCTCAATACCAAGGTTTACTTCTCTGCCTTCTTTGTTAAGGCTTCAGGTGTTCATTTCAAAACCACTGATGAGGCTCAAGTACATAATTAACAATTTCTTCCTCCTTGGTCCCTGCTGATGTTTGTCTGTTTGTATTTTCTGGATATGACCTTATTTTACTTCACTGAAATGTAAGGAAAAACCTTGTAGGCCATTCCTAAACTATCAAGCACCTACACTAACTGTCTTCAGATATTATTTCCACAGCATTCAAAAGTGGGTGGAAGAGGACTAAAAATAAAATATACAAAAAAGATGAAAGGTTATAAAAAACACATGGAGTTGGGGTGAGGGGATTGCAAGCTGCAGAACTTGACTTCCATGGTTTCTGCACTGAAAAGCTGCTGTTATATACTATTTAACCTGTGTCACATAGTTCCAGCATGTTTTAGTCAAGGCTCTTAGCCCAAGTCTTCCACAGCTCATTATTACCTTTTTTCCTTTTACCAAGTGTCCATTTGACACAAAAGCATCCTGTGAAGTCCCCCAGTCTCACAGTTTCTGTTTCTGGCAGCCCCTAAGAATGCTTCCCTGTAATTCAGAAATCACATCATCAAGACTAAAGTTTAGAAATACCAGCTGGTTATCTAAACACGCACGTGATTTGTGCCATGCAGTCAAGCATATCATTGGCATTTTTGAATGAAGTGCTGCTAATACTGGGTAATAGTGGATGGCAGCTAAGTTGCTATTATTTTTTCTCTTGTGAATTGCAAACCAGATACAACTAATTCCTGATTAATTATGGGGAGGATAAAGGAAAGAGACAAAGTCACCCTGCAAAAGGGCTACCACAGTTGTGCCAATATTGTGCTAGTCACAAATAACTGCTGCTAGCTAGCAAGCAGCACTTTATACTACAAATAACTTTTTTAGTTTCTTATACATTTGTATAGTTAATTTAATAAGATGGGGAAACTTTAAAGCTATCTAGTATTTCAGGCAGACAGGATCAAGTAGGCAAGATAAAGAATAGTGTGCACCAAATATTTTTTCTTTCATTTTTGGTTTACTTCTCACTCAGATTGTTTTTACTTAACTTGACCAAAGTGCAGAATGTAGAGTAAACCCTAAGACATCTTCTATCTTTGTGTAGTGCCTTCTAACTATAAGAGCGTATAAGAAACTGCTCTTTTGCTCCTGCTTTGCTCTTACTCTTGGAACACTTGATGCTGAACTATGTGATTAATAACTTCATAATTAAGACTGATCTACTTAGCATATTCCTGCTGCTTATGAAGAGTGAGACCACAGAATATGCAGGAAGATTTAGAAACTCAAGTAAACATGCAAAAATATGAGGCCTGTAAACATATAGTCAGTTTGCAAAAAGTATTACTCATTCTGTGCCCAGTTGAGCTTTGATTTATGATTAGTCTTCTATATTTAGATTTGAAATACTAAGAGGCACCTCTGTCAGAGTATCTTTAAGAAAACAATAACTAACTTCATTAGCGACACAAGGATCCATTTCAAAAGAAAATAAGCCAATCATCCACTTCAAGAGACTCCTTGCTGTTACTCTCATCACCTTACATCTCTGCAGAATTCTTCCCTAGCTCATACTTTCACAGCACTATCGTAACTTTACCACATTTAGATTGTTCAAACTATAGCGGAAAGCTGTTTACAGGAAATTCAAAGAAAAGGCTCTTCCAGCTTTCATGGTGCAGGGAATCCTTCCTGAGTCCACTGGGTTAAGTTCTATTGCAGCAGTTAGAGATTTGTTCACTTATTTTTAAAAGAACATAGACGTTCAC
Source organism: Pipra filicauda (assembly GCF_003945595.2). Classification (NCBI taxonomy): domain Eukaryota; kingdom Metazoa; phylum Chordata; class Aves; order Passeriformes; family Pipridae; genus Pipra; species Pipra filicauda. The sequence goes on along the minus strand of NW_024104975.1, from coordinate 1,924,464 downwards.
AAAGACCCTCAAAACTTTAATTGTGGTATAACACCAAAAAACATAACTGAAAACATCATAACAATGGTTATTGTCTGTGGTTTTTTTCTTGTTTTTAATTTGGCACTGCTTTTATAAACTTTAAAAATGTTTTGATATGCACTGCCTTTGAATTATTCATCTTAACTAGTCACTGTTCTTAAGTAGTAGGTCATGTGATATTTCTGTTCTTTGGTTCTATGGTTAAAACAGGAGAATGATGACAAATGATCATTATGAATAATACTGAGTCTACTGAAAATGCTAAATATTTGATTAAAATCTTAATGTTTACTTAAAAACAAAACTACTGAAATTCTTGTTGCTACCACCAGCAATTTCCATCCGTGTTCAATGTTTTCTGTCCTGTAGTGTACTGAATAACGTGAAAGAGATAAATGTGTCACGTGCCTCTAATATGAAATTGTGGATTAACAAAAACTGAAGCTAGAATTCATTCTGAATCAAAAGCTTTGTAACATTTCCACCAATGCCCAGCAGTTAATTTTTTAATGTCTTCCATGACTGCTAGTATGACTTTAACTCACTGCAAACCAATCTTGTGTTTCACTTTTACTATCATCATGATGCTAATCTGTGAAAATATTTACAAGACTTTCCAGGTTCCCTTAATACTCTGCTGTGCCAGCATTATGTTCATTTTGGGGATTTTTTGGATGATAATAGATGATCTGATTTTTTTTTCCACTTACAGCTCTTTATTTTGTGTTTTCAGCACTAAGGGCACTAACTCTCATTAGGGCAAGATTTCACATTACAGTTTGATCTGAGAACCTCACATCTGTGATGGCAAAGATGCTTGTACTTTTGCACACTCATTTTCACATCTGCACATACATGTGTCTTGAGGAACATTTCATGACTCTCTTATGGATTTTTTTCATTTGTTGTTTTTTGCAAGACTTATTTTCCTTCTGATGTAAGCATGGAAAAGTACCAGTGCACAGGACTCAAACAGCTTTGTTTGCAGTCTTACTACAAAATGGATATTACAAGCATGAACTTGAACTCCAGATTAGAAAGTGTGTAGGATTAAAGTTTGCTAGAGATGGGTTAGGAAGTTTTTTCTGTGGATGATTCAGGCTAACTCCCACTGATGTTGATTGTTTTGCATTTTACAGTTAGAGAAAAATCAGAGCAGTATAAATGAGAATCAGCTACCAATTTTATCCCTATCTAGAACTATCAATTACAATTCTGTTGTCAAATCTGTTTAAAAAAGAAAAAAATTAATTTTCTATAAAGACAGAGAGGAAAAACTCTGTTCACCAAAGCTCTATATATCTGAAAATATCTCAATTCTGTCCCATCAGAGATTCCTTGGACCTCTCCTTCCTCACTTTGCAGACTTTATTCAGTTTACCAATGAACACATTCCTAGTAAGACAACCTTGGAGGGAACCAGAATGAATGTTCAGAGCTATCTCATTTCAGATTTGTGTTTTGTGGGAAATGAAACAGGGTCATAGGCAAATTCTGCCGATGCAGAAAAGTTCAGATTTTAAGTCTGGGCTGAGAGGAGGTTGGATCCTCCCCTTTTATTGCCATTGCAAATGAGCAGGCTAGCACATTTAGTTTTAAAAGAAGTACTGAGCCTCAGTGAAATGCCCAGTGAGGAAAGGCCTTGCCAGCAGCCATTTATCTTCCTTTCACTTGTACATTGCAAGGGACTGCAGGACCCCAGTTCAAAGTTGAAGGTTATTCCTTCCAAATGGATCTTTGGCAACTTCAGGGCCTGGACTTCTGTGGCTTCTGACCTTTCAGAAGAATACTTGGGGAAGATGAAGAGAACAGGGTTATGTAGTTTCTTACCAGATGAATTTGTTATCATTCTGGGCTCAGATAGAGCACACAGTGTGCTCTTATCTGGGTGTAACCATGGAGTTCCTAGGAATAGAGTTGATGTTGGAACTGGACAAAGATCTAGGGGAGTCCTGGACTCAGGTCAGCAGACTGCATTTCAGATGATATATGTTTTGAAATAAATGGCCTTGGTAACCTTCAGAAAAAATCATAATTTCTTGTAATTGTAGTTCTCAGTCTTCAGTGTGGGATGCTACTTCCTTTCTTATATATTTTTCAAAACCATAGGAATTTCTAAGGTTGGGTATAAACTTCACCAGAAATTCCCTGTTTTTTTTCCTGTGTCTTACTCATGGGATCAGGCTCCTGAAGACAGGGATTTCCTGCTATGCATTATCAGGGATTCTTAAGGCTTCTGTTCTTGCATAATGCAAAATATCATCTTTTCAAGGAGTCCATCAAACCCGTTTTGACCTTACCCTGACCTGAATTTGAAGTCAGCTCCTCAGAGCAGCTGAAGTCCCATCTACAAATACTTCCATGTTAATAATTTAATGAAAATCATTGAATCTGATACAAGGACCTTTCTGTTCTCTTCCTCTTTTCCTGCACAACACACACAAGCATACACACACATACACACCATCTCTCCTCAGACTCTATTTTGGGCAAGTAAATGCAGATTTTCAGTGAAAAGAGTAAAATCCCATACAGACAAAATTGATTTCAATTGAATGAGTGTAAAACTGCAGTGAGTCAGGAAGTGAATCAGAAAGAACAGATTTGATGGACAGAGAAAGGCGCATCAAATGAATGTTGTAGATTGTATTAGAGTGATCGTTTCCTAAAGAACTTGCTGTCAGAATTATAAAAGAAATACAAATGGAGAAAACACTGAAAATAATTCAGTAGAGCAAGGAGAAAAATACACTTTTCATCATCAGCCCTTTATTACTGAATTTGCTGAAAGAAGATTAAGAATTTGATTATGCTATATGTATTTTCCTTTCTTTTGGCTTTTTAAAATTAACAAAATATAGTAATTGCACAATGGCAAGACTCTAGCACAGTGGGCCTCTGGCTCTTATTCTGAGATCCTGGACTCACTTGATGTGTGATTGGGCAAACTCTGTGGTCATCTTATGCTTCAATTTATTTACAAAGAAGAATAGAGTTTAACCACATCAAAAAGGATGCATTAGGCAAGCTCATTTCGTGTTTTATTGATGGCCTTGAGATTCTGGCATGAAAGATAAGTTCAAAATATTATTATCACAGTAAAAGCAAATACATTTTTAAAAATTGGTTGGAGCTGTAATTATGCTTCTTTAGCATCAGGAAAAAACAACTGCCTTCCAAAATTAAATAATTGTCTTTAGGATATTTCCAGTTTAATATCGCCTCCTTTACCCCTTCTTCCCCTAGAATAACACTGTCTCTGTAACTTACTTGTTCCAAAATGCTTCTACTGCTCTGTGAAGTTAAGACACCACTCCATAAGAAAAAAACCTCTTGGTAAAATGGCAAAATATCCAGTGAAGTGAAGCAGAGGTTTTCTGTGCCAGCCATCTTTCCCACCTTGTGGGAACATGTCCAAAACAAAACATGCCTCAAAAGTAAAAAAATAAATAAAAAGTAACCACTTTAAACAACCTCCCATCACTGATCTTAATGTCATTCTCTGACAACCTCTATCAACACTGGCAGAAGCTTTCTTTGACAAGATTTTTTATTAACCATCAGCCATTCATGTCATGAAAATGTGATAAGCCAAACAAACTGGTCTGTGGTCATTGAAGTGGGAGGTAGGTTCAGCTAGCATTAAAAGAATTCAAAATAGCAATGCAGGATGTGGAAGAAGCAATTTATTAACTCAGACATTCACGAGACATCAGAGTAAATTGACATGATTTCAGCAGCATCTTAACACTTGCCTTCACATAGCTGTGGCAGAGTCACAGGGAGCTGTTTTTAAAACTTCCGTTTATAAAGTTGTGCTCTAAGTCAACTACCAGCACTGTGGCTTACAAGAAACATGTAAGAAAACCAAATGCAGATATTATGCCTTGTGTTCTTAATAATCCCCTGTTAATGTGGAGCTGGAGCACATTGTGTAGGAGCTGTTATGGGTGAGCTGGGAACAGCTATCTGGCCTTGCTCTGTCCTGAGACTGCAAACTACAGGACCCAGATGTGGTGCCTAAATGAGTGTGAATTACACAATCACAGGCAGGGTGTGAATTAAAAGAGTTGCAGAAATTGCTTTTTTGCAACACATAAGAGGATGTGAGGAAGTGTGAAGGTGTAAATTAAAGAAGTCTCCTATATTAACCTGCGCCTCTGCCAAGTAAGATGAGCCAACTTTAGACTCCTTCACACTCACTTAGGCTCAGTCTCACCCACTTACCAATGTTCAGTTCGCACTTTCTTGACCAATGTAATAAATGTGTGATGTACCCCATGACAGAGCAAAATACTTTCCTCAAAGGGGCAGTCAGCATCCACTAAATCCAGAAGCTGAACATACTGACATGTAGCCTATGAACGTGTGTTTTTGCCTAGGATAAAAGGTGTGTTGTAAGAACACCCTGCCCGACACTTTCTAAAACTCCCGTGCAGACACACTGTGCTGACTGAGCTGAGCTGAGTTAATTTTTCCCTCCAGTCAGGAATGCCATCATGATATATTACACGTGTGAGGGAGATAGAACCTGACGCAGAATTGAGATCAAGTCCTATTCATCTTATACTGCCAGTGACCAGAGGAGATATGTATACAGTCTTTTCCAGGGATATTTCTTTTGTGTAGGACAGCATTGGAAAGAAAAGCAAATCTAATCAGGTAATTGCATCACTCAGTGGGAGGCTTTCTGCTTTCATGCAGAAAACAATCCAGTGGGTTATGTTCATCATCCAGCTTGACGATAATCAGCTTGACCTCAACAGTTTATTACAAAGAACATGAATCTGGCTCAAGGAATCTTTCAATTTCTGTTTTAAAATGAGCAACACATGAGAGATGGGGAGTGGAGTTTATGCTATGATTTTTCTTGATGTTCTGTAGACCTGACTTTTTTTTTTTTTTTTGCAAGTAGCTTTGTACCCAGATGCACACATGAAGGACAAAACATTGCCTTTTCTTTGTAAGGAAATAGGAACTGGCTTGTAAAACAGGCCCAGTGAAGAAATGACAGCACTTGTATCCAATCTCCTCTTGAGGCTGACAACACTAAGCCTGGTTTACAAGTCTGTCTCAGCTCCTCAGGGTGTGGGTAATGCAACTTTAATCAGCCTGTGTGTGATTTGGTCCCAAAGGTCTTTCTCAGTGCTTACATCTTATGCTTTCAAGGCACTTGGAAACTTCATTTGATGCCAATCCCTGTTTCCAGGAACACAGTCAGAGAGTTACTGGGAAGGTTTTTGTAATATGCTGCAATAAACAAAAGTATAAGGTACATGAACTACTTCAGGAAAAATGAATTAGTTAATAGGATCTTCCCAGAAAAGTTTGCATCTACCTCATTACCTTGCCTTTCATGTGTACATGTGAGATGACACTTCAAACTACTTCCACTTCCTTTCTCTCCCTCTCCCTCTCCCTTTCCCTCTCCCTGATTGCCTTGAAACAGTGCACTTGCAAGAAAAGACTGGGTGATGGCATTTTCTCAGATGGATTAGTCAGAAGCTATGAGGAATGACTTTCAAACGGGGTACCCCATCCCTTAGTTCATTTAATTGCATAGTTAAATGAATTACTTTGAGTTGATGCTGACAGAGAAAAAGCAAAATCCAGTTTAGAAAGAAGACAGTGGGTGGCACCTGAGTCCAGTAGGAATTTCTCTGAGGAAATTGCATCTGGCAGGCTCTTTCCTACACTCCACAGGTCTATGTGAATGAAGTGGTTGCCTTGTTTGCAATATTGAAATTGAGGAGGCAATACCAGATACCTACAGTTCCTACTTTTCAGGAAAAACACAGATGAAGACAGTGGAGCAGAGCAGATGTTAAATATGCTAAATGATTCCCACTGAAACACAATAATGTATGCATATATTGTTGTTTACCACACAGGGCTATAGGCATCCCTATCTTTCCAGACACAAATTGAATGTGGTAAGATTTAGTGCAAGAGAGGTAAATGGGTAAGGACTTGCACCTCTACCTGAACACCTCTGCTCTTCCACCTTTGCTTGGCTGACGAACAGCAACGAAAATAAAAGTCATGGTTTTAATAGCTTAAAAGAAATTAATAAAGCCCTGTACAGGCATCAAACTTTCACATTTTCCATGGAAATTAAAAAAACCCCAAACAGTTGTTGACCTTTACCCGAGCTCTTCTCCTCTGTTTGCATTGTAGATTTGTCATTAAAGTGTTATTTTAAACACCAGGTTGAGAGGTGAAATGGTACAAAAATTGCACACCCTTGCTGAAGAATGCAGTGAGTTAATAATGATCCATCCCAGCAGTAATGAGCTGTTCCTGCTCTCATCTGCCTGAGCATTCTTAACATTATTAGAATGATCTTGACTGTAAGAGGTCCAAAAAGAATTGAAAAATGGGGAAACACAGTTAGAACATAAGAAAGCAGAAAAGACTAAAGCAAAAAGGAAAATATTTTAGGTAACTAAGATGTTTAGTTGAATTATTTGTAATTGGAAAAATTTGTAAATGCAAAAAAATCCTTCTAAATGGGGGAAATTTTATTACTTGTTTTTATTAAGAAAAAGCTTTTAAAATGTCCTCTCTAGCTAAAATTTTTATGCACTGTGCTACTTCAAATTTATAACAAAATTCCTAATGAGTATTTCAGGAGAGGGCAAAGTGAGAAGGATGTGGGTAGCTTGATGAAGAGGTGAGATGAGATTAAAAGTTGGTAAGCCTTAAGAATACCTGCCTTCAGGGTGGTCAAAAATTGAACAGAAAAATAGCATATTGTGATTAAAAATCCTTACAGACTACATTTAATTCATCCATAGCCAACTGGATACTGACATAAGCAAAGACTAAACTAAGGTCAAGCAGACTCACCCACAGCTCTTCTAAGTGCTGTTTAGTGCTGTTGACTTAGCTGAAGAGTTCTTTCAACTACAGGGACCATGTGTGTTGTGCAAGTGTCTCTTGGGTGCTTTTAATGAAAAGGAGAAGCAGCAGGACTTGAGGGCCACTTCATTTTTCATATTCCCAGCCTGTTCAGAGGCTCATGGAGCTCTCTGAGAAGTGCTCTTGATTAGCATGTGTGCAGCTCAGGCAGATCTATCTTAGTGTTTCAGCTCAGGGGAGCATTGAAATCCATCTTAATTTCACTAAGATAATTTTTGTGGGTTTTGGCTTTTGGTGTGTTTGTTTGTTTGTTTGCTTGTTTGTTTTGTAGGTTTTTGGTTTGCTTTGTTTGAAAACTAAGGTTTATCTGAAGCCATTTCATGCTTAATTTTTTCTATCTTACTTTTTATTTCCACTCACTTCTGCATGTTTGCATTTTGCTGGGAACTGAGGCATCTAAATGCCAGCATGGTAAAAACTAATGGAAAGTTTAAATCACTGAAAACTGCATTATTGTTTTCAGGAAGTTTCCAATTCAGTGGAAAAGATAGAGTAAGACTGGGGAACTGATTATGTGTTTATAGATGCCTTATCTATAACAATATTGTTATGTTTCTAGTTATTGATCTGCAAGATAACAAAAATTGTTTCATTGCAAGTCTTGATTATTTGGAAAAGAGAATATATCCCATTGACTTTGCTCAGTTAACTGATCTTATATTTGAAGGATAATTTTTTAGGTGGCCAAAGAATGTGAGTGCTAACAAAAAAGAAATAAGCACAGAAATTTAATTCAGGAGTCAAGGTTTATAAGTTTTCTTTCTGATTGCTAAATAAATGTTAATGGGGGTTAAACGTGAAATTCATAGGTTGGTAGGATTTTTTTCAATATTTTCATCTTTCTTAGTGACTTCTATATAGAGAATCCTGAGGTTATTATGAAAAAAATTATCTCTCTTCCAGTATCACAGCTCCCCTTGCAAAATGATTGTTGTGAGCTGGCAGAAGTTCAAGGCTGACATTCAGCTTTAGACTTTTTATTGAGAGTGAAAAGATTTTTGTGACTACTGGGTCCCCAAAGTTTGCCTTGAACATGGTAACTAATTTTGGGGCAAGTTAGTGATGCAAGTGATGCAAGTTGATTCCCCATGAAGCCAGTGAAACAGATTTTTCAGTAGTTTTAGATCCTGCATCCTCCATATAGTTAACTTTTCCATATGTCATTTGTCACCAAGGTAGGATAGAACTAAACACTGCTACACATTCTTGAGTTATTCTGGACTGCTATATTACGGCCTATAGTTTTTCAAGCGTTGAAAGTAACTTGTATACCTTAGATACTGAAAGTGTAGCTTAATTAAGTTATATCATTCATACTTGGAACTTTCAGAGAAAAATCAAAGATGTAGGTTTTTTAACAAACAAACAAAAAAGCTTTGACACTTTCGCTGTTACAAACCCAAGTTATTTAATATCAATAATATCTTAAATGGCATTAGGATTAACTCATAAACAAATAGGCAGCCTAAGCATGCAGTCATTCTTGTTATAAGTCAGCCTAAAGATCCATCCTAATTAGTGTCTTGTCTGCAACTTGTAGAGAATGTAAGAACTGGTTGAACATATGTCATCTTTAAGCAATATTTGCCTTTGCCATTTCATGAGTTAGCAGCTTTTGAACTTTGCTATCTCAGCTTCCCTAGCCTGAACTGGTAAGGAGTCATTCAGCAAGAAATGGTAGCTTCAGTCATTTATAACTTCAAGGATCTATAATGTGACTTCTTGGGGAACTGCTTGTATATAAACAACTTCATGTTGTTTAGCTGAGCTACTGTTTTCCTAATATTACATTAGGAGATAATGCCACTTTCAGAAATGTGGTTTTTTTTGAAACAGTACTCATCTGGAAAACTGGTTCATATATGTAAGTTGTACAAGTGTAAGGTTTATTATAAGAAAAATCCCACTTTTTTCTTTTTTCATTCTTGATTGCTTCTTTATAAAATAATTCATAATTCTACAATTAATTTCATAATTGATTTATAGTGAAGCATTTAAACTCAGCAGAGAAATCCAGTTAAGAAAAAGCTTTTGTTCATAAAGTATTTTAAAAGATATAATTATTTTATCCTTTTTCTCTAACCCTATAATTTCCTCATCCTCAGGAGTCTACATTGGAATAATTATGTGTCATTTGTAGTCTTGACATTTTGCACCTGCTTTTTAATTTGGAAAACAAGTAGTTTCTGCCGCTTACTATCTGAAATGGGTGTAGGAAGAAACATAAGTATTAAATTTCTGTAAGTTTAATAGGAAACAAAAGGCAAGAGGAATATGGATTCACTTGAGCCCATAACACAAATGGAAAATTAGAGTTAGTATTGCTTTCAGAAAAATAAAACAAACAAGGAAAACATTGTTTTGAGAAGGTTATCTTTTCTCAGGGAAATAGCTGAAATAGTGAGAATCAACTTTCTAGATATATTGAGATTCTAAATACTTTAGCCTCTAATTTGGGAAAGAATTAGCCTCTAATTTAACCTCTAATTTGGGAAAGAAAAATACATTTACATACACATCAAAGAGTAGTGATTCTTTGTGTAGCATTACAGGAGAGTAAACTTAGTCTTCTGCATTCAGTTCTTACTTCTGTTTGTAGTGTTCTACATGACCATAGGCAACTCCTTTCACCTCTGTTTCTTTATGTGGAGGTATGAGGCTGTGATGACTAATACCATTGCAGAGATATGTGCTTTAAAGCAACATATGCATCCAATTAGTTCAGTTTAGACATCTAGATGTTAAGATTTAGATTTTTTACTTACTTAGTGAAAAGTGATAGATACCTCCAGAAGCAATTACTTCCATTTACTTTTGAAGCCCTCGTAAGATGGAAATAGTCACAGAATGGTCCTTTAAAGCAGAAGTGTACCCATGTCTTGAAACAAAATTTAGGTGCGTGTCCTTAGGTTGAATGCTTCAGTGGGGGGCATAGACCTAAAGCTATTAAGAGCTAATTTTGGATACCTTTTTCTTAATTCAAAAGTTGTAGTAAAGAAAAAACTTGGTGGGTGTTTTTTTCTTCCCTCCCACCTTGTAAAATGAAAAAATTGAAACTTTTGGCCATATTAAATCTCCTTAAAGGTGTGAAATCATTTTAAGAAACAGTTACTGACATGTAAGATCTTGGCCAAATCAGTATTTGAGTGACATTCTGCTTGTAAACCAAAAGCTATTAAAAATAGATTCCTCACCTATTGCCCTGCCAAGGTTGCATTTTTTTTCAGGAGCTACTGTCAAGTCTGTCAAATGAAAACTAATTGACAATCCAATAGAAAATGCTGAATAACTCCTTTGTAACCTCTTGCTTCCAGAAACCTCAGGGATCTAGCTAGATTTTGGAATCTGAAACCCTTTATCTGTATTCTGATGGCGTTTGCTCATGTAAACATTTTCTCAGTTCTAGTTACCTGTCTAACTACAGGATTTTCACCTAGAATAGAAAAGTAATTTTGATGATAAAGTCAAATGAGAAATTATCGAGTCTTGAAACTCTTTTGTTTATACTGAATTTGGTTGTGTTTCTTTTGTGCTGTAATCAATGACTTCTGGATTCCAGATCTGTCTGACTTTTTAGACTACATAGCATTCTGTGATGCAACAGGAACACTACCATTCCCTCAGTTTCCATTGGACAGCTTAAAATTACCAAGGTAAAAATTTGGCCTGTCTTTGTTAATGCTAAAAAAAAAAAAAAAGAAGAAGAAGACGAAAAAAAAAAAGGAGCTGCTTACGACTAGTAACGTGGCTGACTCTGGACCTGACTTTTGTTCTCCAGTTGTCATATACACATTGGTGTGCTGGTGGACTTGTCCAAGTTTTGAGGAAGCCAGAGTGGACACTGATTCAGATTTCTGACATGACGAAATTTTATTCCAGAGTTTCTTGATAGAGATGGAGAGAAATGCAGCTTTTTGCAGTTACTACTTTTGATAAATAAACCATTTAGTAAAAAGTAAGAAAGAGACAGAAATCAAGAGGTGAACCCACTTAACAAGGGAGAAGTAGGATTTTCAGCTATGATGGAAAAAAGAAGTAGCAAAAGCAGCAGGAAAGAAAGGTGAAAGGCTTGATTTGCCAGTTAATTTTAAAAGTTGTATTTTCAAAGAAGTCATGTTTGTAAATCATTCACATCCTAACCATGAAGCATCAGGGAATTATGTCCATCATTTAAACGGACATAATGGACTTGCAGACTCTCAGCTGCATTCCAGCTGAGAGTCTGAAAAGGACTTCACAAATAATGGACTAAATTTTCATAGTCTCAAAAGAAATGGGTTAAAATCCCCTAAGAAAACCGTTTTTGCCTCTTTTCTACAAGTAAAAAAAATGAACCAGTCAATCTAGGGGAATCTAACTGAGTGTAGCAAGACCTTTCCAATGCGAGGAGTCATGACTTGTATTATCCTGCCCACAACTCAATAATTGAGCTAAATGTTTGCTACACTTAAAAGAACTATTAAAAATATAAATGAAAATAACCAGATACTGTACTGTCTATATTCTGTTTTCCTTCCTACTAGTTTAAAAGAATTCCTATAGCAAAAATTTAAATTTAATCTTTCATATATAATAGTAATAATAATAAATAATGCAAGGTGCTAAATATAACTATTTTTATAATATAACTAGAAATATAACTATTTTTACATAGTTTTCATTTGGCCACATTTTTTAATTTCTTCATCATTTTCAGATTCTGTGATGTTCTGTTCAGCATTTGATACTGAACATTTTTTCTGTGGATAAAAATGCTAAGTGTCAGAATAAACCTGAACAACCTTCAGCCTCAAAGTAAGCCTAACATGAACCTGATTCTGTTTATCAGCAAAATCTTTTGTTGTCAACTGTTTCAAATGCCAGAGCTCTTTTAAATACCACTAATGTTGCCAGAGTCTCATTTAAACATGTATCAGCAAGGTAATCCTTCAATCATAAACTTGCCACTAAGACATAAAGGGGATGATTACTGACATTCTGTGCCCTTTTCAGAACTACCCAAGGGAAACAATATAATGAATATCCTGGGCTCACAGTGACCTCAGCCACTTCATAGGAAAGCAAAGGAAAATAAAACAAAATTATGCCAGCAACCTATTTCTCTCCTTGTTCCCCTTTTATTTTACTTTAGACAACCGGCAAAAGAGTTGTACCCACAAACTATCTTTGTTTAGATGAATGTAGTTAGTTACATCATTGGAGGGGAGCCAAGTAACAGAGTATGACATCTAGTTTGTATCTTGGTCATTTTGTATGATCCTGGGAGGAGATCACTCCTATTAATTTCAAAATACTCTAACTTGTGACTCCCCCTTACAACACTCTTACACAACCAAATGAGGAGCACAACTGATTGTCAGTTCAACATTTGATTAACTACAACAGTACTGCAGGCAGCAGCATGTCCTGCTGAGATGTTAAGAAATAATGACTGTTTCAGTATGATATTCAATAGAATATAAAATAAAAATCGATAAAATGCATCTTGTATCTCAAAAATGTAGCTGAATGCATCCTGAAAATCAGCTGAACTTGTATGTCAAGCAGGTAAACTCATTTGCAACAATGCTATAACTACTTATCCTGAATTCATAAGAACCCTCTTTTAGCACTGCTTGCTTTCTGGTACTGCTTTACAATAATGCATCTTTTCATTAGGAAGATCAGAGTTTAAAAAATATGCTCAAGATGGCCACTATAGAATGATATGAAGGTGGAATAGTTCCTGTCACCACGAAAGCTTTGAAAATGCTTATTAAGAACCCTCACACCACCTGGGAAACCAGGTGGTTATTCTTACAGCCAAGTACCCTGGTCAAAAAAATCAAGTACTGTAAAGTCACCTCCCAGGACTTGTTTGCACTGCACAGGACAAACTGTGTCAGACATCACATGGAGCCCCCCTCGATTTGGTGGTCTGGGGGACTGAAATCACCACAGCTCTGAGCAGCCTCTCAGGAGGCTTATGTAGGACAAACAGTGTGAAGAAGTGACAGTGATGCTTTCAGTGCTGTTGCAGTCAAGGTCTCCTTACTGCATGTCACCAGTTGGGGTGTGAACCCACCTGAACAAAGTCAGAAGCAGGAACTGGCCTGACATTACTCTGAGCCTGAGACACTGCTGCCCATGCAGGTGTACTCAGTGTCACTGAGTAGCACTGGGGCAGTGTGGAGGGAGGAGAAATGCTATTTTACAAGAGGCAAAATGCCTCCATGAGATCCTACTAAGTCCCACGTGATGATAGTTTAGTAGTTGAAGGGTTATGTTACTTTCTCGTTCTGCTTTGCTGCTTGATTCTGTAAGCAGGTTTCTATGTGCTAGAGCAACCATTTTATAACTAGGGTAAATCCCCTGGAACTGCTCAAGTTACACCAGGAAAAAATTTGTCACCATGATCAGTGGCAAGCTGTAACTGTGTGAAGTGCTCTGTACCTTTCTGTAGTGTGGAAAGCCTTCTAACTTCCCTAAAGGGATGGCTGTAGCATTGGTCCAGGTGTTCAGATAGTCTAGATTCCTCACCTGTTAGCAATTCTCTGTGAAACTGTATTTTCTCCCTCCTTTTATTTAATCTATTTTTGCTACCTGTGAAAGTCCCCTGCTCCAACTTGTTTATAAAAGAAGCATCTATAGAAAATGAGTATTTAAAATCACATTGTTCTGAATTTGGAAACATTAATGTAAATATGACTTTAGTGTAAATATGACTTTATGAATGTAACCATGCTGAATAATGTAACTGAATTTGCATCACTGAAAATGACATCTACAGTTAAATTTTTGAATATTTTCTTGTCATCTTTATTCTCATCCTCTTGAGCCAGTTATTCGCTTTTGAAATAGTGCAGGAACATGGGACTCCACAGCTAAATCAAAATGTCCAATTATCTGTAGCTTGCAATCAGTCTAGACATGTGCCCAGAAACCAGCTGTCACTAAAAACAAAAAGCTGCAGAAGTGTATTTCTTGCAGCAAGAGGGAATCTGGCAGATAGAGAGCAAAAGCTGGAGTGCATTGGGCATATAAGAGTACAAGCAGAAGAAAGTTAAAAAGCTAACACCATGATTCAGTTATAAGTTAAAAATACTTAAAATATTACTGAATATGCACATGCTTGTACCTACATACTGAGGAAATGGGTGATCCATGATGTATTTGTGATCATCAATTTCTTCCTTAATAGAGGGTGACAAAGAGATAGGTGGAAAAGAAAGGGGAAGGCAAATATCTAATTACTTCAAAATGAAATCTGTGACTTCTTCTTTTTCCTGAGTGACAACTGCAGCTGACTTCACCCTAGATCTATGGGATAAACTACTCAGGACATATTCAGCCATAGTGTGTAACATCTTATACTTTTAAGTTTCCTCTAACTACTGTATGATAAAACATGAAGTGGGTAAACGTCAAGGAATCTGACTAGCTCGTTTTCTTGAGTCAATTTTTAAAAATAATTCTAGGATAAAATAATAATAATAATGACATAATAATAATAGGATTTTCATATAGTTTCAATTTAGATTCATATTTAGAAAGCTCTCAGTTTTGGTCAGAAGTTCACCTACATCCCGTGCAGTACACAGACTATCTTTACACCATTTTCAGATGCCTTTACAGGACCAAGCATGACAGTGCATGATACACATAAAAATAGTTTACTATATCACCCAGCCACCAATGATGCAATAATTAATTATGCTCTTTCAGCAGAATATCCCTAACTTTGAGAAAATTTTAACTGGGCTCAGGATTTTCACTCAGTAGCTTGGAAATCTGTTGCTGAATTGCATGCATCTCCCAGAATTATATCCTCTTTTTTGTATCTGCTTCTTGGATTATTTCCTGTTCTCTCAATGCAGTAGCAGCTGGAGCCACTCCTAGGGGGCTGCGCCCTACACTTCACACAGCTGCCTCCATGGCTTTTATTAATGTTTTCCATTTCTCATCCTGTTTTCTCACTGATGACTCTGGCAAAAGAGACTCTCTCTCTATTGCAGTAAAAAGTAACAATCCTAAACACCCATCTCAAAATAGCTGAGAGAGGCTTTGTGGCTCTGATGAAGGAAAGCAAAATCAGTGCTTATTGAAGCATGTTCGTATGCCTCAGAATAGGCTGTAGGTTAGAAGCCACCAACAGAGATTTGTTCCTACTGCTGTTTTTTAGAAGTTCATCACATTAATAAGAATTCCCTTGTTCAGTGGTACTTTGTCAGAAAGGTAGTTGTAGGGCCATTGTCTCCCTCCAGGTGTCACTGCCCTCTCAAGTACCGAGTCTCCAGGCAGCGGGCACTGATTGAGCCATCAATAAATCCAAATCAGGTCTGAGTGTGCAGAATCTAATAGCTGATTGCATTACATTGAAGTGACAAGGCGTAAGCTGTCTGGTTTGAGGAATGGGATTGATTTCACCAAGGGAAGCAAAACCAAATGTAATATTAATCAATAATCCAAGACAAATAACTGTGAGCCTATTAACTTGGTTTTTAATTCTGAGGAACATTTTGTCATTAGCTGGAATTCTGGACTGTTTTTTTCCTTGTGAGTAGTGTATTTCAGGAAGACCTACTTTGAGTTTCCAATTATTCTTTTAGAAGAAGAAGTTTGTAAATGAAGGGATTATGGACACAAACAAATCCATTCATAATTAGTCTTTCTCTCTTTCAAGGCAGTAATAATGACTAATGGGAACCATTTCTTGAGTCCGTTTAATTAATGGAATCATACCCTTGATATAGTTTTTTAACATTTTTAAAATTTATTTCAGCTGAACCAGTCTATCAGGCAGTAGATGTCACACCAAGAATTTTTGAAGTGTTTTTATTTGAGATGAGATGGAATAATTAGAAAGGTTTGGGCCCCTTCAGTGTGGACACATTTTATATTCAAATGTTCATGTATAGCAATTGCATAAGTTGGTCATCTATAAATCAAATCTAAAGCCATAAGAGGGTCAAATTCTTCCTTGAAGAAGAGTTCTTCCCTTCTTCTCCTAAAAATGTCCCTATGATCTGCACATGTCCTCCAAAAACCTCAGTTATATTAAGGAAGCAGAAATTTTGATGTATGGTGGAATACAGAAAAAGGATTTGGCTTGTACAGCAAACAATATCTTCAACAAACTGGTTACAGAGAACAGTTTTTTACTGTCTTTGCTTGATATAATTTCCAAAATTTACTTTTCTGTGTCACCTGGGATATCCCAAAGATTAGGCAAAGTGCAACATTATCTTCAATCTTAGCAAACAGCCAGCATGTGCAGATGCTAGGAGTGATGCAAGCAGAGAAGAAAAACACTGAAGAGAAAAGGGAGAGATGGGCCTCCTCTATTGTTCCCTT
Source organism: Pipra filicauda (assembly GCF_003945595.2). Lineage (NCBI taxonomy): Eukaryota > Metazoa > Chordata > Aves > Passeriformes > Pipridae > Pipra > Pipra filicauda. The sequence goes on along the minus strand of NW_024104975.1, from coordinate 1,908,189 downwards.
ATCTTCATGAAAAATGAAGAGGAAATGTGGTTGCCCTCATGCTGTTCATTGAAAGAAAATCACATGAGGTAAGTTATGACTTGTATTCTTCTATAGTTGCTTCTGTTACAGCAGTTGTACAAGCAGAGGGTATTTTCTCTTTATCTCAACTTTCCCAATGTCCATTGAAAAAATGAGAGAGAGAGAGAGTAAGGTGTGAAGGGGGAGGTTGGAGGAGGCAAGGAGAGCATACCACATACATTTTTGTGTATTTCAGAGGGTGGAACACACCTTGTAGGTTAAATATAGTTTTGATAAAGGAGTACTTCAAAATAAGAGGTAATTACAGGTCTTCTCCGTATGTATCTGTTTTTATGGCTCCCAGAGTTCATTTCCTGTGGTGTTCATGATGCAGCATAGCAATTTACTGCCTCATAGATGGTAAGGTTTTTCCAACTGTGGCCTGTTGCAAGGTTCAGCTCAAACCTCAATGAGCCTTGCTGAAAAGGATGACTACCTGAGTTTGGCTGAGGAGAGATGATAGATGTCAGAACATTTTGCCACAGATTTCAAGAGTGCATTTGGCAGGGGGCATGGGACAGCACAAGAGATTTATTTAAAGAAACAAAGTGCGAGTTGCACAGAGGAGCTCTGCTGAATTAGCTTTTGAGAGATTGGGTATCTCTGTGAATTTGCTTTTTTGCTTTTTATTTGACCCTTTCATGGCTCCAAACTTGATGTCCCATGTTTCTCTTGCCCATACTGTTCTCCCCTTTACAGATGTTCAGTTCCCATTAGTTGTACCATTACCTCCAACTACTTTCTTTTTGGAATTGCTGTCTTTTCTGTCCTGTTCAAAGAGAAATCTGAGACTTTTCTTTCTCTCCAGAGTAGTTTTAAGGAAGAAATTAAAGCTCCAGCACCTGTCTCTCTTGACTGTATAATGATATTATAGGGCACTTTCTGTGGTAATCTGCGATTTAGTAACTCCAGTCCAAGGCTATAGTTTGTAGTTTGTATGTAATTCTTGAATTTTCTGTAGAGGCTTGAAGGATGTCTCAAACTTTCATCCTGAAAATGTGAAGCTTAATGTGCAGGCATTCATCTTTTTTCCCCCACCAGTAATGAATTCTGTTTCAAGAGTAGTCCAGTGAAACAACGGTGGTCTGCAAAGAGCTTTTCTGGACTCTAGGAGCTGAGACTAAGGTGTGTAGTGAAGTGGAAGAATATAGACCGTAAGTTACTTGACTGGTGACTTAGTGGTTTAAAAATATTTTAAGGAAATTAAACCTCGGAAGGGGAAAATCAACTATTGTTAATCCCATATGGTATTTCAGGAGGTATTCTAAAGCTGCCATTAGCAAAGGAAGCTCCAAGCACAGCTCTGGCTGCACCCAGAGGCTTCTTTTGAAGACTTTGGTGTCCCCTGGGACTGATGATTAAGTAAGATATTAGTTTAGTGGTAGCTGGCTTCATACGAGCCTGTCCAATGTCTCTGGCCACAGGGTGCCTGTGGACTTCTTCCTGGGCAAACTGGCAGCCAGTCAGAACACAAGCTACATGCAGAGCCTCTCCTTGCCTGAGGCACTAGCCCTTGCATCTAATCCTCTATTGGAATTCATGTTTGCTCTCTTTATGCAGCCAGTGCTTTCTTAAGAGGTCTTGGAACAAACTAAATTTTTCTTAAACTAAAGCAACAACCAAACAAAACACAGAAAGAAAAAACAAAAAAGACAACCAAAAACCGCAACAACCAACCAAAAAAAACCACCCCCAGATTTAGATTAGATTACATCCATCATTTCTAATGAATACAGCACTAAATAGCCTCTAAACATAAAAACTGTGTAAAGGATGTCTCCTTTACAGACCATTTTATTTTTTTTAGGGTCTCCTGATGCATTCTTTTCTGTAGTCTGCACTGGCTTGTACATTTATTGTCCATCTTTGATTATCAAGGAAAAGGATATTATATCAAATCAATTTTAATAATTCTTTTCAACAAGGACAAAGAAAGCATTCTGCAGCCTCTCTGGACGACTATTAAAGCAACAAAGAAAGTGCTAGAACCAAATAATCAAAACAGGGCTTTAAGTTTGTGAAATCAGTATAATTAGGACAAATACACACCACTGTAGTGGGTTTCTCTTTTTTACCCCTCAGTTATGTTTAGTGAGCTAAAATGGACTTTTAGCTAATGATAACATGGAATTGTTCAAACATTCATGATTAGTTAGATGAGTGTAACTGAATATACGTATATGCTTAGAAGTTGAAAGAAGAATTTTGTTTTGAATATGATTATTAAATTTCAAAGTGTTATGACAGAAAGAAGAAACATCCCAGTAATCATTTTGCTCCAGTGTGGTGTAAAGACACCAAATTTTTCTTTGCGGATAAGAACAAATTTTGTATTGTGAATTGAAAGACACACTAAAACAAATATTTTAGAATTTTGTAATAACCTTGATGGTGTTTTTACATAAGAAAGGAATTTTTTCCTAGTATTTGCAAATATGACAGGGTAACTTAGTGGAAGGAAAAAGCTAAAAATGAATATTTGAATCTTTTCTTTTTTTACATTGGGGTCATATAGGGTGTGAGATTGCGTCTCTGAAAGGAGATAAAAACAGTTAGGCCTTTCATACTGAACTCAGTAAAACAACAGAGAAAACATATGGTGGGAACAGAGGCCTCACTGCCTCAAAGATACGAGCTACAACTATCCAGGTACAGATGAATGAGGCACACAAGCATGCAGCATCTTTCTTACCTCTATTGTGCTTTCTTTTCCAGACCTTCCACATTAAGAAAAAGGAAGACAGAGTGGTATTGTTGGTGCTTAATTCACTTAATTTCAATTAAGTTTAATGGGTCTGCAAGATGCAAGTCTCTAGGCTTGCTAAACTTTACTAAGTTCAACTAAGAATTCTGAACAGTGGGAGAGCTGTCAAAAATGCTTTTATAATAACTTTTTAATGATCTAATCTCCAAAAGATACCTTAGTCCCAGAATAGGTCAGATTATCTTTGTGGGTTGCTCTGATTCATGTTAGCTTGGAGAGGCAACCTTATCCCAGCCTTGGCTGGCCTGAGCTCAGGCAAATCACCTCTCAACATGCCCTTTATTATCAAGAGATCAGGAGTTGGAAAGGAAAAAGGCTGTAGATGCCTGACTCTGCTATACAGCTCAGCTAGGAAAAGGAGAAAAATAACAAAGAATAGCCTTAGGTCCACAATTCAGGCACACTGTGCAAGTTCTGTTCCCTGGCATTTTGTAATCTGCTTTGTCTTTTACACCTGTGAAAAGAATTGTGAAACACTCATTATGTCAGATCAGAATTCTGTATTCCTTTAATTACAAAAGAAACTAGTTCTCTATATGTCCTTAGAGAAGAAGGGCTTTACCAGGTCAGATCAAAAATAGCCTAATCCTGGATTCATTCTATTACAATGAATAATAGTAGAAACAATAGAAAAGAGAACAGAAAAAGGATATGCAAATAGCAATAATTTGCCCAGATGTTCAAAGCAACAAACTACTCAATAGAGAATCAAGCCCTCAACTCTCAAACCAAAGTAAACCAAAAACCTCTGCACATTCAGACCCTACATGGGTGTCAGATCTTTTTTTAAAATTCTAAGGCAGTGGGTTCAGAGTTTGAAATGGACTCAGGAGCACTGTAAGACATTTGACAACCAAGAACTATGGTTGCAGTTTAGCCCAGGTGCTTAAAAATAACATGCACGATTACTTTCTGAAGAGCCCATCAGTGTGTGCAGACATTTACAGGAGACAAGCCAAGCCAACAAATTAGCAGGCTGTCTCTTAGGGGAACATTTCAGTAATTTCTGATTTTTTTGTGTTTGTTTCAGCCTTTCCAAAGTACCTCATGCATATTCCTCCTTTTCCTCCTCTTTTTCATATCCCTTTTACTAACTTTTGAATGCAGTTACCTGAAATACCACATTCATTATCACCCCTAGTAATTTCTCCTGTGACAACCTACCGTGTTTATAACTTAGGACTTTACACTTTCCATTGTTGTTGCTGTCCTCCTATTGTTCACCTATCAGTGTTGGAGGCACTGACCCACTTGTTCATCATAGACCTGTGTGACTACAAAAACCCAGTTTTCCTTGCTCAGGGAGGCGATTGTTGTGGTACTGTTACATCTGCTGTGCAGGAGAGAGCTTCCTTTGTCTCAAGAGAAATAAAGTAAGCTGTAATGGGAAGTGCTTTAAAAATTCACTCTACGGGAGACAAACTGACTTAGCAAATAAAGGCTTTCACCTCCAAGTCACCAGTTTGAGGTCAGTTTCTGGTGCATGTCAATAAGAACTTAAAAGCGTTACCACCCTGTGACTTCTCTGCAGTTTCAAATTTAAAGAAATGACAGTCTCAGGCGAGTTTCTCATAAACACCACTACCATTGTCACTGCTAATTGGGCACTTGCTGCAAGCATTGGCAGAGAAGCAAAAACACTGAATGAGCCATTGACATTGAACTCACCTCTCATTGCTACATGTTCAGTGAGGCTCTTTGCTGCTGGCTTTGTGCTGACTGTGTGTTGGTAGAGGTAGGCCTTGTAGAGTCTCTTTCTGCCTTCCTATCTTGCTCTGGGAAACCAGGTCTTTAAAAACTGTGTTTGCCTTTTATAACTAATATGTCATTGTCACATAGCATAGTTTTGAAGGAGGTAATCATCAAAGCGTAAAGGGTGGGAACTATGGGAAAATTTTGGTTTAATGTCAAGAAAACTTTTTGAGAACAATATACTGTGTTTTTAACAACCTGTGTCTGACATAGTCTGGCTGACTCAAACTTTATACATATCCCAAAGTATCTAAGGCTTGAAGCAAGGCTCATGAAGCAAGGCCTACTTCCACAAACTATATGAATAAAAATGAACTTCTGTAGCATGTTCTGATCTATAATTTTCCCCAGGAAGAATCTTCTCTATCTACTCTTTTATTATAATCCAAACTTATCAGCTCTCTCATTATCAAATAAACACCAAAAAACCTAACAAAAAGCAACAAAAACCCCTCAACGACCAAAAAGCAACCCCCCCAAAAAGTCTCCCCAAATTCAAAAAACACATCAATAATTTTTTTTAAATTAAAATCACTGCATATTTTATTTTGCATATTAAAGACAAGAAAATGTAGACTTTCAAAATTCAGGATTGGTCAGAACACCTCTGAAGCTTTAAATTCTATATACTTTTTTGGCAGAAGAACTATTTTTACAAATCCTTTTATTATTCAGTGAAAATAATTCCTCAAGACAGGCAAAATCCTAAGTATCCAAGGCTCAAAGTCACATTTAAACTTTAAGGTTCCTGATTGTTCAACTCTAAATCAGTTTTTTTAAATAATAAACATAGAAAAATCGATAACCAAACAGCAAACATCTTTCTGAAGTAAGGGCCTCCTAGATCAGCCAATAGAAAATATCTTGTGTCCTCAGATCCCATGCTCTTGCATTTGAGAAGACATCTCACTCAACTGCAGTCTTCATGTTCTTTTTTTTTTTTTTTCCCCCCCCCAGAAACTCCTGTATACGGTCTGCTTTGACAATGGTTTTGTGGGCGATGGGCTGAGGAGAGAAATCAACAAAATCAAAGAGTGGAGGGTTATTTTTAGGGAGGAGAATCAGAAAAAGGTTTACTTTGTGACTTCCAAAGGATTCTAAAGAGGAGGTCAGCACCAAATTGTCCAAGACTGTAGAAGAGTTGACTGAGACTCAATCTGCTAAATTGACATAAAGAATTTGCTGCCTTCAGCTTTCAGTCTGTCCTGGCCAGAGACAAATAGGGCAGAAGAATAAATGTCTGTCAGCCTTATGTGTGGATCTGACAATTCAGTTTATTAATTTAGGGCAGTGGAGGTGGTCTTGCACCTTGCAACTGACAATAGCTGAGGAGTTCTTATCTTGTTCTGCCAGTCCTGAGAAGCTACAGAAATTACCAACAGAGAGACAAGGCAGAACACTTACAAAAAATTTCTGGGTCTATCTGTAGCAGTCATTTATTTTATTAAAGTGCCACTGATCTGAGCTTTTGAAGGTATATTATGTACACAAGTCTATAGGACCCCATGAGATACATTCCAGAGTCCTTAGGGAGTTGGCTGATGTAGTTGCCAAGCCACTCTCCATGATATTTGAAAAGTCGTGGCAGTCAGGTGAAGTCCCAGGTGACTGGAAAAGGGGAAACATTGAACCCATCTTTAAAAGGGTAGAAAGGAGGACCTTGGGAACACTGACCTGTCATTCTCACCTCTGTGCTGGGAAGATCATGAAACAGATCCGTCTAGAAGCTATGCTAATGCACGTGAAGGACAGGGAGGTAATTTGGGACAGCCAGCATGGCTTCACCAAGGGAAAGTCCTGCCTGTCCAACCTGGTGGCCTTCTATGATGGAGTGACTTGATCAGTGGACAAGGGAAGGGCTGCAGATGCCATTTATCTTAGACTTCTGTAAAGCCTTTGACATGGTCCCTCACAACATTCTTCTCTCTAAATTAGAGAGAGATGGATTTGGTGAGTGGACTGTCAGGCGGATTAATTGGAAATCAGTGACAAGTAGTGTCCCTAAGGGAACCATATTGGGACCAATGTTATTTAATATCTTCATTAATGACATAGATGAAAGGACAGAGTGCACCCTCAGCAAATTTGCAGATGACACCAAGGTGAGTGGTGCAGTTGACACACCTAAAGGACAGGATGCCACCAGAAGAGCTGGGCATGCTTGAAAAGTGGATCCATGGGAATCTCATGGGGTTTAACAGGTCTAAGTGCAAGGTGCTGCACCTGGGTCAGGGCAGCCCCTGGTATCAATACAGTCTGAGGATGAACATATTGAGAGCAGCCTTGCTGAGAAGGTGCTGGTGGGTAAGAGGTAGGACATGACCCAGCAATGTGCACTTGCAGCCCAGAAAGCCAATTGTATCCTGGTTGCATCAAAAGCAGTGTGGCCAGCAGAGAGACAGTGGGGTTCTGCCCCTCTGCTTTGGTGAAACATCTGGAGTACTGAGTCCAGCTTTGGAGTCCCCAGCACAGGAAGGACGTTGACCTGTTGGATTGAGTCCAGAGGATGGTGACCAACATTATTAGAGGGATGGATCACCTCTCCTATAAGGAAAGGCTGAGAGAATTGGGTTTGGTGAGCCGGGAGAAGAGAAGGCTTTGGAGTAACCTCATTGCAGCCTTCCAGAACCTTAGGGGAGCCTAAAGATAGCGAGAGACTTTTTACAAGGATCTGTAGTGACAGAACAAGGTGGAGTGGATTCAAACCAACGAAGAGTAGATTCAAATTCTTTACTGTGAGGGTGGTGAGGCACTGGAACAGGTTGCACAGAGTAATTATGGATGCCTCATCCTTCGAGGTGTTCAAGGCCAGGTTGGATGGAGTTCTGAGCAACCTGGTCTAGCAAAAGGTGTCCCTCTCCATGGTAGGGGGATTGGAACTTGATGGTCTTTAAAGTCCCTTCCAAGCCAAACCACTATGGTTCTATGACTTTTGGAGTTTAAATGTCTTTATGGCCTTTACACTTGCATGTTTAAGTTCTTGTCCAGAACTAAACCCTTTCCAAGGTGTTATCTTTCCGTTTTTTTACCAGGTTCTTATATAAGCTCTTATCACAAGCAGAAGCTGGTGATCTGCAACAACTACCGTCTAATAAGAAGATATATATTATACCAGATGGATTTTCATTGATCTTGGGATAAGCATAAATATGCTGATAATTGCTCAAACTGGCACTGTTATTTCTATATTTGTTGGCATGTCACACGTTCATGGATCTTTTCCATTGTTGTAACTGTGTCTAGAGTAAACAGAAGTTAATGCACTCTGGATATATAGCACACAGTTACATGAGAAAAAACAAAAGGTTAGTTCATACTGAACTTGGGGACTATTCCATGAATATGAATTTGGCATCCTGTCTCACACAACCAGAAAGAATAGTTCTTCTTCTGAGATTAATACTCAAAGTCCAAGAAGGTGATCATTCCTGCACAGAAGCCAAATGAATGCTATATAATTTGTAGATCCTTTATCAAAATCATAAAAGTTTCCTTTTCAGTTCTGGTAGAAAAATTTAATTACAGTTAGAACTCCCATCACAACCCTTCTTTTCCTCGATTTGTGGTCAACCTCTGGAATTCAGTGCCACAGGAATTTAGAAAATCATATATGGCGGAGGAAATTTTAAATGCTGTATTATATGGACTGACAGAGGCAATCATCTACCCCAGCAGCTTCTCACACTTGTGACATGCTCCACTAAAACCAGTAACAGTGTAATCTCAATTGCTCAATGTGTTCTAAAGAAGAAAAAAGTTGTCCTGGAAAGTAATTTTGAGAATGGAACACAGTTTTGTCCATTCAAAAATGAAAATCAATGTATGATCAATTTTGGGTTAGTGTACATTGACATTTTGGCTCTCTGGATAGCAGGAATCAGCTGTTAAGAAATGCAGCAGATAGTTAGGTTGTTTGCATAAGGACTAGCCTTCTACTGTGTTTAAATATGTTCTCAAAATTTTGATACCTGTGTACATGATTTTTGCTGACGCTGACAGCACCCAGCTGATCTTTTCCCTTGATCTTGCTCAGCAGCTCTGGAGAGCAACTTTATGGGAAACTGTCTACTGTATTATAGGGTGTACCTGCCCTCAGCTGTGTGGGCTGTTCCCTCTTGTCAGGACTGGATGGATAGAGGGCTCCAGTCTCCTTTGCACCTTTTGGCTGTTCTTTGGTTATCCATCCATAGGGAATTTTGAGTTTATCTGATATATTACATAGTGAGGTACTGTTCCGGAGCAGGGATTTTAAGTACTGCATCAAATTTAATCATGTTGCTAATAAATTCACAATTTTATAAAATTTTATGCAAGTATTTTATCATAAGACTTTGTAAAATATATTTTTCCTCCCTCTGAAAGAGTCACTATTTTTCTTATTTTATAGTGAAGAAGAGATTTTGGCACAGTAAATCTGTGTCAAAGAAGAGGGAAGCCCTTAATACTAGAATCTAATTTTCTGTTCAAAAGCCTCTCTCAGACTGGTTTGCATTAAAGAAGCTAAAGACTTTCCTCTATTTTGACAGGGCACCCTCTTTTAACCTGCAGGACGAGTAAAATGGCAGTCAGATCACTCTTCAGTATGAATATTAATGAGAACATTCATAATAATCCTTCCCTTTGACAGTGGAACAGGAGCTAAAGTCCAACAGCAGGATCAAACAGGATGGCATGGTACATGCATCAAACCATCTGGCTAATGCATAGCTCAAGGAAATGAGCCAAAACATTTCAGTCAAAACTCTTCACTGGAACAGTAATAGCCTATGAGTTCCTTTTCCCTAAAAACCCTGGAGGCAGAACAAAATATCCTGTCAAAATACATCAGTGCAGTGGAGCAAGAAAAACAAAAACTTCAGACAGTGCATTTGACCATGTGAAGGTGTTTGTTTATTTCACAAAGGATTTCTTTCTACTCTTCATTTCTCTCCCTCGCTTGCCTTCTGTACTTTTCACCCTCACACACAGACTATGTCTGGTTCTAACAGCCCATTAATTTATTCAATTCAATCTATGTTTCACTTAAAGACAGTGTTTTTTATAAAACTTTCCTTTCTTCTAATTGTTCATTGTTGTGTAACTAACTCAGTTGCTGAACTGACTCCTACCATTTCACCCATCTGCTAGGAAGGAAAAGGCAGGTTTCTAAACATCTATCTGCTCAGGACATCTTCCTGGATCCTGAGGCTTACATATGAATCCAAATACTTTTTGACAATGTTTGCTGATGATGACCAAAGTGGTTCCTCGTCACTGATATTAGTCATGATATTATTACTTCCTCGGTAGAGAAGCATGTTCTTGGTGTTAACAACTGAGCTCCCTCTGACTTAGTCAAATTGCCATGGTCTGAAAAGCCCAGATAATGAGTTTCCAGCCCATTCTAAGATGTACTACCACTGGGTATATTGTTAAGGTGGTGTCATGGGTTGATCCACCCCCCCAGGGGGGACTGGAAGTGGTCGATCCCAGTTGAGTTACTGCTGAGGGACCAATTAGATCTGTGTTTTTGCCTCTGTGAAAGTAGGATATTACAACAGCTGGAAGTTGTTGGCAGAGAGAGAGAGAGAGAGAGAGAGAGAGAGAGAGAGAGAGAGAGAGAGAGAGAGAGAGAGAGAGAGAGAGAGAGAGAAAGAGATTCGGAGCCATGAGGCGAGAGGAGGGAGGCCTGTGGGCCCCTTGTGGGGGGGCCAGGCCCTCTTCCACTCTGTCCGAGCTGCGGGGGAGCTTGGGACAGTATATTAACTGGACCGAGTGCCTGTGGCTGAGGCTAGGGGGCTATTTTCCCCCCCACTGCCCAGGAGAGGTGGTGGCGTGGATTTAAGAGGCCAGCCAGGGGGTTGGAGCTAGCTAGCCCCCGGCAGGCAGGCTCAGTGTTGGAGCTGAGCCACAGAGGGACCGAGGGGTGGTCTGGAGCCCAGAGAAGCATCTGCGATTATGCAGAGCTGGAAGGACTCCAGGCAGAGGAGAGAGACTGAAGCAGTCTTGCTGCTACCCTTTTTCCCCCCCATAATGGTGGGGGAGAGGGACCAACCTTGAGTTGAGGCTGAAGAAACGGGAGATGGGCTGAGAGGCTCGGAGGAGGCTCTACGCGAGGTTTGGACGAGATCAGCTGCAAACCGAAGGAGGAATGCAGGGGGAGGAATGCCTCCCATGACACGTGGAAGCTGAAGCTGCAGTAGCTGAAACAGAGAGAAGCCAAACCAAGCAGGCTTTTCTGGATAAGGACTTTTGGGGTAAAAAGACTGAGAAAAACCCAGAAACCCTGCAACCTGGAGAGGAAAGAGTGAACATCTCACTCTCTGGGAGGAACCTTCACGAACCAGGGAGAAAGAACTCCAAGCTGACTCCCTGGACCTTCGTAATGAAGATCTGATGACACAAGTGTTCCCTTGCAGCTCTGGAGGGGACCTCAGAAGAGGCTGAGGGCTGGTGGGGGTACAAAAAGACCCCTTCCTTGGTACCCCAGTGAGAGAGAGACTTTAACTATTGCCCTGAAAACTTCTTCTGAACTGATATGGGAGGGTCCAGGGGTGGTAGAAGTTGTGTAATGCTGTGTATTTATTTGCTTTTTAGTTTCTATAATATTTATTGCATAGATAATAAATTTTGATATAATTCCCCCATGCTGAGTCATGTCCATCTGAAAACTTCTCTTCCATGTTGAAGTAAACTGTGGGGAGAGCTTGGAGATTGGATTTTTGTGGTCAGGAGACAGATAGAGGCCAACAGCTTCCAAGATCTCCAAGTGTGGCATTGAAGCCCCCAAAAATGCTAACTGTCTGATTTTACATACAGTAAATGCACAGCAGTGTTTCAAGTGTGCAAATAGGACACACTTGATGGCTTTTTAACACATCAGGTGACAGAGGCCAGATACACTGCATTTTCACTGCTGAAAACTTGATCATGAAGGATGAACATGCAAATTCCATTCTTTGTCCATTAATCACTACCATGCACAGACTGACATAGACTCATATTAAAATGGCATAGCAGATTAATACAGAAGTATTCTGAAAGAATTTAATTTTTAGTGTTCAAGATTGGAATGACCAATGCAGGTCAGATTCATGAGGGTAGTGCATGGATAAATCCTGCTGAGAGGAAAATCTGAATATCCAAATCGTACCTGAAATGGGAAAGAATAAAGCTAAGTTTTTAAGTTTCAAACCCAAAGTCCATCCTGCTGCCCGTAGCATTTTTGAAGTATTGTCGTCTCTTTTAAGTTTTAGGAGCTAACTGGAAAAGTTTCTGAGGCAGGCATATCACTGCACAACTAATTGCCATATGCTCATATATGATGCAGGACAGATTTATCCTGGACTGCAATGACCCCTCAAACCATATTGCAGTATGATGAAAAGGAAACTGATTACTGATCTGGGAGCCATGGAATTCCCACTAGGGTGAATTTGCAGACATGGGCAGGTGATTTAATATTTTGCTGGAATTGGTCTGTGAGAAAAACTTTTCTCCAAAAATAGAACTATCCATAAAGTCTTCACAGCATTAAACAGAATTCTACTGGTGAAAAGCTCAGAATCAATTTTGCATACATTTTGAAGACTGTTCTTAATTTTTAACATAAACCCCCACCCAAATATGAATGTTTTGTTTTAAATGAGAAGTGGTTTCAACCTTAATTAATATCTCTAGGAGCTTTGTGAAACAACTAAAAACCAGAAATACAAAGAAAATTGAAGAAAATTTTTCTCCACCAAACCTTTCTGAGGTGAAATTTAGTGGTTTTGAAAAGGTCACTGATCTTAGTGTTCTCATTTATTTAATACTTCATTTAGAGAGATAAGTCTCTCCTCGTTACACTTACTGAGGTTTTCATGAGAACTGTTGTATTTTCAGGACAGTTCCTGTTGTTTGTAGCTGCAAATTTAGAAAAAGGTGGGAAGGGAAGATATGGGGGTTTTCATTTTGTAGAATTTTTGTGGGTTTTTTTAAGATTTGCTTCATTTTTTCAAGTTTCTTTTTTTTTTTTTTAACCCCAAATCTAAGTAACTTTTGATTCAAAGTATATGGCTCCTCTTTACACAAGGAAAATGTAAGGTTGGCTGTCTTACGCTTACTTTAAATATTTTTAAACTTACATACTAGATAAAATACTGCTTCAGCAACCTAATATCTAGAATCACAAACCTCGTCTTGTTTGATGTTTTTTAATCATGTTGCCTATTATGGCTTTGAATAATCTTGTTTAATGTCCTATTAAATGTCCTATTCTCCAATACTAGATTATCACCGATAACAATGTTGCTACCACTGCAACCATTACTACTCATCATCATGGCTGGGCTTCGCGAATGAAGATTTGGGAAGGGCTGTACCCATGTTTGTTGCAAGCGCGTTGGTGGCTAAAAAGGCCAATAAGAGACAGGCACGTCCGGTTGCAAAAGGCACAGCACAAAGACTCCTTAGGTGGTATATTCTGCAAGGCACGATTCTTTCTGCGTTGTCTTTTCTCCTCAAGGGTGATCCTGCGTGCGTTCTCAAAAGAAGCAGCAGCGTTATAGATGGTGTGTCTCCAGACCTCCTGATTGGAGGCCAGAGTAGACCAGTTATGGTGATCAATATGGCCAAGGCTGAGATGTTGTTTCAGGGAGTCCTTGTATCTTCTCTTTGGGGTTCCTCTCTTGCGGCAGCCAGTGGCAAGTTCACCATAAAGCAGGATCTTATGGAGGCGGTGGTCCTTCATCCTGGAGACGTACCCTGCCCAACACAGCTGTGTTCTCAGCAACATGGTCTCAATACTTGTGACTGCTGCTTGCTCTAGAACAGATGTATTGGTCACATAATCTGACCAGTGGATGTTTAGGATTGTACGGAGACAGTTGATGGAAGCGTTCTAGGAGACGCAGGTGGTGGCGGTAGATGACCCATGACTCGGAACCGTATAAGAGAGTAGACAGCACAATGGCTCTGTAAACACTGATCTTGGTACTTTTCTTCAAGTGTTTATTACACCATACTCTTTTATGGAGTTTCCGGAAAGCACTATATGCCTTTGCTAACCTGTTGCCTATCTCCCCGTCAATCTTACCATCCGAGGAGATGAGGCTACCTAGGTAATTAAACTGCTGGACTGATTTGAGCTCTGATTGGCCAATGGTGATGTGGGGATGATGAGGGACTTCCGGACTACTATTTTGGAGGCACAACTAATGTGGTCCTGAAATTTGCACTTTTTTTCTTGGAAGTTCAGCACAAAAAGCCAAATTTATGCCAAAAGGTCATACAAATGAAATCTAACAGTAGACTGTGTATCATCAGCACAAAGTGCTGCAATTCCCCTTCTGCTGTTCATGTAGAGAAAAACTTTCTCAAATGGAACTAAAAAAATGCACTTTACCTGAAGAATCAATAAAGAAAATCACTATTCCCAGCCTATCCTGTCTTTTATTTTGTATCTTCCTGTTCTTTTCAAATGGACATTTATAATGAGTTGAAGTGAAATGTTTAAAAATGCTCCTATTATCACTTTCATTCTATTTCACTGCATCATTTTTTAACCTGTTCACAAAAATCTTACGTGTATGCTTCTAATTCATCCTAATTTCATGCCTAGTCTGAAAATGATATTTAAACACAGGTGTTTTATCTCTATTTAGATCAGGTTTTGTAATTCTGACTTTATATTCCTCTTTGTGAGAGGAATATAATTGAATACTTTCCTTCACCAAAAATGTCAATCTATACCTATTATTTTTGTACATAAAAACCTTAAAAATATTTTAAAAATAGCCTCTGTTAACTAATGAACATATCAAGTAGGTCTAAGAACAGGATCACCATATAGTTATCCTTTATATATTCCTATATATATTACTATATTTCTATAGAACTTATAAAAATGCATCCAAGCTTTTATAAATTAAGTACTGACATAATGAAACCCTTGCAATTTGGAAACTATTTTGAGAAATGAAGTAAAGTGCTGGGAAATATTTCATTCACAGCCTTTAAAATATATTTCTCTATTATGCCATATTTCAGTGAGGAAGTGTACCTTTTTATAGTCATATTTTATTCATTTATATATTGAAGAAGGTATTACAAAGTGAAAATTAATAATATCTGCTGCAAATAACGATGGATTACCAAAATTGAAGCAGTTTGAGACTCGTGTAATATTTATGCTTTATTCCTATAAACTCACAGTGCTTTTTCCAACATAATCAAGCTGAAATCAGCTCAATTTAATCAGATAATATTGGTATTTGCATGCTTTTAAAGTATTAGTGGGTGCAGAGAACAAATTGTTCTGTGATCAGTGAAATTAGGGAAAATGAAATTCAGAAGGATTTGTGTTCATCCCTACGCAGACTCTTACCACAACGCTCTCAGTCTCTTGTCCCTTTCTCGGTGCTTTGACAACCTCTTCAGTATACTATTAGGAATAGAGAGGAACAAGCAGTAGAGAAAAAAATCCTGATTTTTTACTTGCATTTATACTGATGGACTGGTTTTCTATTGCAATACACAGATTGCAAAAGTCACAATTGTAAAAGTCACACATTGTAGGGGTTTTTTTGGATTTTTTTTGGATGGTTGGTTTTCTGTTTGATTGTTTGTTCTGGTTCTTGTTGTGTTTTTTTTTAAGCAAAAGCACTAATCCCTCTCCTATCATAGTGCAAGTTGTGCCAAAATTGCTTGCAAAGGTTGTAGAATTAGACATTAGTCTATTCCCGTCATTTAGTCACAAAGTTTCAAGGTTTTTCTTCTATCTGTTTATAGTTTAATTATTTCATGTGTTTCTTGCCCATGAGATTGCAATATTAGAAAAAGATACAAACTACTTTTACACAGAGTAAAAGTTTTGTAACTACTGTTGTCCTCAGTAATTCATTAACATTTTTTAGCTACCCATCTGGAAAGTTTTTTCCTCAGCTTGAGGAGCGAGCCTTGACTTGATGGACCATTGTAAAACCATTCATTATGTTTGTCTCGGATGTATCCAAACCAATTTAGAATTCATCAGTCAAGAGTCAAGCTTAGATCAGGATGATCAGACTTCTGTCGTACTCAGAGCAGACCAATACATACTAGTGTTATGGCCAACATAGCTGGTTTTATTTCCTGATAAATATAAGGGATGAAATTGCCTTTAGACATTAAGAAAATCATTGTCTAGATAGTAACCATATATAGGGTAATCTTAGTTGCAGTTCCCTTGGGAAGGCTAGATAGATTCTTTCTGCATCTTGTTACTGTTTTGAGTCATGACTTCTGCAGCTTGTAATCAAATGCTTTTGGTTCTAAAACTCTTATATGAAGGCACACTACTTCTATTTATTTCTTTTTTTTTTTCAATAAAATATGGGTTCTTTTGGCTGAAATGTACACTGAGAACCAGATTTAATCAACGGCTACATTACTTGTTTAACTGACTGATTCAGTTTGTTCTTACTTATGCAGTAAATGAAATAATGGATGTCTCTGAAAATAGGGAACAGAAAGATAGCTACAGAGTCAGTGAAAGAAATAGCATACAACTTTGTAAAGGAAGGATTGCCACCCTACCTACTCATATTCCTGTCAGTCCCATGCTGCCTGAAGTTTGAATTTCCTCAAATAAAACTCTCTTACTTTTTCAGATCTACCTTGGAAAATATTCCCTAGTACAGGGATCCATATTCTCTTGCAGTAGTCATATCCTTTAAAGTACCCTGTTTTTTTTTGTTTTTTTTTTTATATACCTGTGCAAATGGGTAGACTAAATCAACAATGTAGCTCTACTATAGCATGAGGCATTATTATTATACATCTCAAGAAATATCTGCACATCTTTCACAGCCAAAAGCCTGTGCCAGTGGTCAGAGCCAGATAGATATCATTTGAGTGTCAGGGAGAGGATGCTGATGCTGTCAGGCCTGTGCATGAACACAGTGATTTTGGGATGCTCAATCAGCCCATCTCAGATACTACCCTGCTAGACAAAGAAAGCAGCTATCTCCTCCTGCCCGTACAAGCAGGTCTGATACGTACGGTATGCTCAGAACCACGGTTTGATTTAGTGTCTTTATTTAAACCAATGGGAAATGAAGAAAAGCTTGAATGATCAGATCTTATTTGCATGTGAGTTATAACACAGAGCTTTTCTTGGTTTAAAATTCTAAGATTTAAAACTGAGCTGAGGCTCTGTTTTTTGCTCTGGTGACAGAAATGTAGGACTTCACTGAACAATTCTTCCCTGTAGGTGCTGAAGGACATGGCAGCTCCACCAGATGACTTGACTGAGCTCTGGCAAGGAATATTGAGCACTAGTGAACTGCAAATACAAAATTAAAGCAAAATGGTTACTAATGAGAGAACAGTAATAATGAAAACCAGCAACTACTGGGGCTATGGGAACAATAATATTGAGTGGAAATATATTTGACCTATAAATGAGCATTATGATTTTTTAGAGAGTTTGTTAATAATAGTTTCAGAAACTTCACATCAATTTAGAACTAAAGACTGATGGATTGAACAGTAAAAATACTTTGACCCTAAGAATCCAACTTTAAATGTGGCTTCTGTTTTAGAAAATAAAGAAACTTGAGGTCAATGGCCTGATGGCTTTTACTAGTACAAGTACCATAAATCTTTCAGTGGAAACACGCTCCTTTTCCAGGGAAAAACTTGATGCATATTTTTTGAAGTATGGTTTCACTTAAAACTGCTCAAAATATTGTATAAAATAATCATAATCTTACTCACAAAAAAACCCCCAAATTACCCTCTCATCTCTCTCCAGAGTAATTGTTTATCTTTCAATGTCTATAACCCAGGGCAATGGTTTCCTGTAACTTCAAACCCGAAACAAAACATTTTGATCTAATTTTTCTGTGTTGGTATTACACATTGGTAATACACAAAACAATTGTATCTCTATGACACTTCTTTGAACTAAAGCACTTTATTATTGTTTATAATTGACTGGTCTTAATGTCGTTGGTCAGGAAATATTAATTTTTCTGGCCTATCAGTATCAACAGAAGATATTTGTCTGTATGGAAGTTGAGGAAGAGGTGGAGAAAGAAATGGAAACCTAACTGAAAAGCTGAAGTTAGTCTGATAGCTTTTATTTTCTTTCATTCTTTTTTTTTCTCTTTAATTTTTTTCTAACTCCCATCAGCTTTTTTTTCCAAAACTACTTACCACCAAGCAGATTAAGAAACAAGTTTTAGGTTAACATTTTCCCCTAAAAGTACAGGTTCCACACTATATAACATTTTATGAATTTTTATCAGTTTTAATGAATTTATCATATCAGAAATAAAAAATGGTGACAGTTTCAATACATTTATATGCTTTGAACAAATACTATTTTTCTATAATTTCAAATCCCTTATGTTTATTTTCATTCCTTTAACCTGGAATCCAAGTGTAATTTTTTTTTAAGATAAACAGAATTTTTAATTGGATGTATAATAAGAATCTTTTGACTTTTTGTTTCACCAAGTTTTTTCCATAACCATAACACTATTTCATTTTAGATATTTTTCCTCTTTTTTTTTTTTTTTTTTCTGAAACACACAGCTCTTGTGAAAGAGGGGAGGTAGTTTGTTTGACTGAAAATTGGTTTTCTGTTATTTCAAGAGCTTGTATAGAGGCTTTATCACCCTTTTCATGCAGTACACAGATTCATAGCTTGAATCAAAACAAAGTATGAAAATCATGACAAACCTGGGTCCTTCATGCGCGATGGCTGGGTATAGCATAGCCCTCCTGCTGTGAAAGTGTTATATATTTTAGATAAAATCTGTGTTGTTTATTTTTCCTGTGGTGTATGGCTTTGATATCACCACTTTATCAATCATCCCAAAAGATGTGTAAAGCCAGCCCATTATACAATTATTTTGACTGATCAGGTACTAGATAACACAAACAAATCTCCTTTCAAATCTTCATAAGAACTTCGTTCTCTACCAGAAGAGTCACCTACTCTGACTTTCATCAAAAGACACATCCATGGCTTTTAGCCCACCCCCAGTAGCAAGGTTCTTCCCAGGTTGTGCTGACAATATCCTTGAGTTCTAGAGAAAGTTGCTGAGGGTTTGAAATATAGATAACAACATAGTATGAGAAAGGTGTTTTTTTAGGAGAATTCTACCTATAATTGGTTAAAAAACCTATTTCCTGATGTACAAGTTGTTCTACAAACTTTGTTTTTCTGTAGCTAATTATTGCCCTACCTGCTTGCTCTTCTCTGGCTTTCAAGTTCCAAACACACGTAGTCAGAAAAATTCACAACACGCTCCTAGGCACTTAGCAGCAATCAAAGCAGACCTGGTAACTCCTCCAAAGAGCTTTGCTCCAATTCCAGCCTGCCTACTGTACTACAGATTGTGTATGCTTCTTGCACAATCCCTGCAGAATCTCATTACTCGAGCTGAGCTAAAATGTTTTACTCTAAACAAACACAGTAAACTGCACTGTCTTTATAAATAAAATTATCTTAGTCGGAAAGCAGTCCTATTACTTCAGAAGTATATGTTGGAAAGCTGATTAAATTCCTTCTGTCTTTTCAATTGAAGCTCTCAAAGGGAGAGTGTCTTCTCTCTCATAGAGTCCAGCCAGCTCAGCAGCCACATTTAATTCCACACTGCTTTTGCTTTGATATGAAGTGACAAGTAATGGGTTTTGGCTGCCATACCAGATGACAAGGATTCTATCGCTCTTGTCAGTAAGGTGGGGAAGTTTACATGCAAAGGCGATCTGGACATTCCAGCAACCTGAACAGGACTGAGGGGATAAGTGCTTCTCATTGCTTTTGGGTAAGACCCTACCAGTTGTGATTGAAGCCTATTTAGAATTGTGAATTACAAAAACATTAAAATTAACTGTCTTGTTTGATAAAAGCAGATGAGGAGTTGTCTGCTCCGTGTATGTGACTTCTGACAGGAAAACAAAAGAAGTTTCAGAAAAATAAAATATTGTATGTTTTGCACACATTGTATGTTTGTTGTGTTGTTTGCTGCTTGTTCAGGCAATTCTGTAATAGGATGATAGTGTGGTACACCAAAGGGGTAAAGATGTCTCCTGAACACCTGTAGCATTTCCTTCAGTGATTCTAAGTGCAGAAAAACCCAAGTGGAATGAGTGTAGCATTCTTACATCTGATGGGGGGGGATGAATAAACCTTACAGAAAACTGCAAGATGGAGTGAAAAAGTCTCAATGGATGAATCAAAAGAAGTTTTCAGTCATAGGCAGCTGTCACAATTTTAAATTGAAATTTCAGGTCAAATGAATATCCCTTTAATGTTATAAATCAAGAGTCACAAATCTCCACTCTGCTCAGAGGGGAAAAATCATGTTACACTCTACTTCACAGGCAGGCAGGAGATGGACTGAAAGTTATGCCTAGCCAATTCTTGTTCATTTATTGCCCTGCAACACTTAGTAAACATTCCAAGTACAGACCTGTACAAGTGTAATTGTATTAACTGGCTCCAGGCTGATATAAAGTAATTCCCTTTGAGCTAGAGCACCGGATTCCCTGAACAGGTTCTGCTTCTCTGGATGAGTTTCAAAGAAGATTCATTATCAAACATCTGTCAGGATCACTTTGAGTGTGATGTGAATATTAGAATTAAATAAATATTGGAAAATCAGAGACAGATGTGCAAACGGGTCTTTTCTCTGTTTTTTAAATGAAAAACAAAATTTTTCTGTTTTTGTTAAATGGCAAGGTCTTATAACTCTGGTATATTTCTTTTCATCCTGTCAGGGCTCGGATTTTTACAGATTTTTTTTTTTCTGTTGTTATCTTCAGTACTGATTTTACTACTCCTTGACAGGTAGATGAAATAAGACACTGCCTTCCAGATGTTTATGGAATGACTTGGATCAATAGAAAACACAGCAGACCCTTTTTCAAGAGCCCAGCTATGATGTATATGTGTAATATAATCTTCCTTTACCTTATCTCCTAAGACAGTGTCATAAGTCCCTTAGACCTGAGTAGCAGAATTTTTTGAGATATCACATGAATACAGGAATGACCTGGGACATACAGGGTCACTTATCTCCAACACTGCCAAAAGGCAAGAATAGGAAGGAGGTGGTGATCTACTGTGTCATTTTAGACAAAGGTGTGCTGCCAGCTCTCCCTTGACCTTGGAATGAGGTTTCAAACTATCAAAAATGGCTTTGATAACCACTAAATATTGAAAACTCTTTTAAAACCCATGGAGAGTTTGTCTGAGTCGGTATCTCCTGGCACAATGCAGATGTCTAATAGAAGTCAGAAGTCCAATCTCCTTCTAAGAGAACGCCTTTATGTTAAACCATATCTTTGCCAACACACAAGCACTGCAGAGATGGTAGAAGACAGTTGTAAGGTTATTTTTGAACCTTTCTCCTCTATAAATTCAGGTGAAGGTGTGCAAACTGCTGCACCATACATAGATATTCCCCATGAATAAAATTGTATGGGATGTTATTTTACTTTGATTTGCCTTTTACTGTCATATTATTCTAATTATTTTCCCCACACGTATTCACATTATTATGTAGTATAAACAATGACATGCAGTCATTGTTTCAAAGTTAATATGGTTCAGTTTCAGGTAATTTTGGCAAACTCTGAAGATTTGAAACAAGACCTGTATCTCCATTTCTATCATAAACTGAACAAAAAATGTAACTTTAATATCTCAAATGGTGTTTGGTTTCCTGTAGGAGGAAAAATATTCCTTAGGTGATTTCATCTACAATAATTTCTTAGAAATAAAAGGAAACTTGGATATTTTTCATTTTCTTTTGAAAATGCAAAACAGCTTTGGCTGGTTATATTTATGTTGCATATCTATACCTACTGCAAGCTGCAGTACATCAGGGAAGCAGTTGCAATGAAGAAAGCTCCTGAAGCCGCGGTATAGAAATTGCTGTTAGTAACACTGATTCTTTGCAATGGAAGATAACATTAAGGTGACTTCTCCATTGCTGAGTCAATCTTATATAATCAGCCAACAAGGCTGATTGGATAAGATATGTCCATAGAAATGATGGCTGTGTCTGGGGAAGGATTTGTTCAGTGCAGATGGTGTGCAGTTATTCTCAGCAACACCAGACAAAGACAGGGATAGGAAAGCAGACATAACTTAAAATCTGATTGCACTGTCAATGGCAATTTTACAGAAAAATATGGAAGTAGGCTCTAATCAGCTGCTCTACAGGTTAGTGAACGTGGGTTTTAGCAAATATGCTAAATTTATTTTACTATGGCTGCATGGTAACAGATAATGCTTAGGATAGGTGTCTATAACATGCTTAAGTCCAACATGTAGGCATACTGGACATGCTGTCTCAGATATTCCAGGACCACACTGAGCCAAAGGTATGTAAAAGTACATACTGTATTCTCCCTGGCTGTAATTCTGGAAAGTACCCCGGATAGGTTGCAAAATTTCATTTTTGATTAGATTGATTTTCTTTTTTGTGGTAACTGTAGGTGGCTTTACTGTTGTTTTAAACTTTTATTACAAGCAAAATCTTCCATGCAACTCTGAACTTTAGCACAGTTAATTATTAGTGTATATGCAAGTCTCATTGGCTGTTAGAAGGCATAAGTATGTATACAAAATTAACCATATTCTCATACAGTTTGTCCTTTTTGTATCTTTCCTTCTTTCTTTCTAATTCTTACAGCATTTTCCAGAAATTCCATTAATGAAAGACTATAAGTCACTAATTACAAAATTATGTCACTGAAACTGTAGTTTAAAATCTATAAAATTTAATAAAGCCTCTCTAATCTTATAAATTATATCAATTTATAAGCATAATTAAAAATACAACTGAGACTAACCAGTTTTTCACCTTTTGAAGAACTCCCAAGTTCCTTCTCATTTCTTTTAATGTGGCAAATAATATACTAAATAAAATGACAGACACTGAGTAAGACACAGATAAAATCCCGAGAATGAGATCCTCAGCCAGTGGTGTCAGTGTTAAAGGCTTCAGATAGTTTTATGCCCATGGGTGACTTAAGCCCATAAGATTTACCATTCTATCACCATTTCTTTCTTGTTTGTTAATATCTGTGGGCACCACTGGAAAAAATAATGAAAACACAAAAAAGAACAGTGTCTTGACTGGGATTCGGTGGTGCAGACAACTCTAATTGGCACCGACTTCCCTCAGGGCAGTGATGAGTAAAACTTAAATCCACTGCTTGCTCTGAAATGTCATAAAGGAAAGAGCTATTTTCCTTTTCTTGTGTGTGGTTGAACACTGTTGATTTAATTACAGCAAAAAGTGATTGGGAAATATTTTTCAGAGAGATTAGTCTCCTATTGTCAGCTGTCACCGAGATGGATAGAACTCAGCCTTACTCTTGAGGCACTAGTTATGAGCTGGTTTGCTCGTGGCTGAGACAATAGCCTGCATATTTTTAAATTGTATCAAGAAGGACCTATTATTTAGGACTGCTTATTACTGTCAGTGTCACAACATCTTGCATTATTCAAAGGGAGCATTGCTTCCATCCGTCAGTGTCCCCTTTGCTGTCAAAGATGCAAATACAGGTTCTCATTGCTTAGGGGAAATGTGTAACATAAAAGGGAGGGAAGAAAGATGTCAGGAAAAGTTAAATGATATAGGAACAAAATCCTCAGGGGATAGAGCAACTGGAGCTTTGAATTTTTATACTTGCTACATAATGGGAAAGAAAAGAAAGAAAAGAAAGGAAGAAGGGAGGGAAAGAAGGAAGGAAGGAAGGGAGAATATTTCCTTTTAGAAAGTGTTAGAGAATTTACACCTGTGCATATATGGATGCCTTTTTCAATACAAAGCTGGAATGCTAGAAAATGTGCTGATATGTCTGAGAAAAAGAAAAAAGGAAACTATTCCTATAAAGATCAATGATTAGGATTTTGAAAATGAAGGTAAGTTCAAATAGTGTAAGAGGGGGATGTAAAAAGCAAATTATTTGGCAGATGAGCACGTTTCTGAATACAGTAATAAGGAATATAACTGATCAGACTTTTGTAATAACCTTTTTCACTAAAACTGTTGATTTATTGAAACAAGATTTCACGGGGCCAAAGAATGATATCAGATTGTTTTAACCCAATAGTTGATCTAGAAAGGATTTCAAAATTAGTTTCAGTATCATTTTGATTTTTTAAAAAGACACAGTTTTCCAGTTTAACATTACTTTTGTTAAGAAAATGAAGAAAACTTTGCATCGTTTAAAATTGTGATTAAAATTATGTATTTCCAGATAGAATGATGGAATGTTTCCTCTATGCCCCAAAGCACTTGAAAATATATCTTTTCAGTCTTGAACATTTTTGCAATTGCTAATGTTCATTCAGCTTTGATATGGCAATATTTTGAAACATTTGTGTGTCACTGAAACCTGTTTCCTGTAAAACCAGAGCACAACGATTCTCTTCCTACTACACTTGTATCTGCTGTTCTCATTGAAGAAGCTTCATTTAGAGGAATCAACAGGTGTATCCAAACAAGCCCTCTGTGATTTGAAAGTGACAGTAAGAGATTTAAATCATGAAGATCGTACAGGGTCTATAGATTCTGAGCAAAGTTCCCTTTGACTGAGGGAATTATGTTCTCCACAGGCTTAATCTGTTTGTTTCCACAGAAACTCTGTAATTGTAAGGCATGCCAGTCACAGGATATTAGAAAATGAACAATCAGAGCTTTTTTTTAAATATAAGGAAGCCAGAACACTTCCTTTTATACTTCTTGCTATATCTTCAGAGTCTGCTTATGAAATGCTTACTTCTGTTGGTGCTACCATCAGAGTTACTGAGAGGACTCCCAGTTTTATATTTGACTTGGGTCTTGGGCAGGTTATCCTGAGGGAAGGGCTGCAAATGCAGTGCAGCTGTTCATTAGTTGATTGATCTGTTTTCTGTGATGCTGACCACAAAACTATTTCAAAAATATTTTAATCATGAAAAGTAACAATAAAAAATTATTCAGGTATTTTTAATATGTGAAATCTTAGTGAAAAATCAATTTCTGGGTGATTTTCAAGAAAACACTGCAGTCTGCACAAATTAAATCAAAACAAACTGTGATTTTTTTAGGGTGCCTTTAAGTGAATTTTGTATCACTGCACCTGATTGTCACTATCATGCTAGCTTGAGAAATGCATCCTCCATCAATGAGCCCAAAAACCCTTTCAGTCAGGGAAGGGCCAGTATTCCATAAAAAAATTTAATGTATTTCAGGGTTTGCTGCAGAATTTTAGCTTATTTTGCAAAGAGGAAGTGGGAATAGATTCAACAGGAACAGAAAAGCTGTTATAGAAGAGGCCAGGCTGAAGTGTATTTCATTTTCATTAATGTGGACTTTCCATCTCCTTTAACCTGCACTCTCACCGTACGCACAATGGAAAGCAAAGGGTTCAATTTGTGTTATAGCATGGGTAGAATTAGACTAATTGATTAACAGCAATTTCCCCCGTCAAATAGATGGAGCCATGTGATTTCTGCCGTGAACAGAAACAAAGCTCAGAAGCTGGTAGGGATACTAGTTTTGAATACAAACAGGCAGGAACTAAGGGCAGGAGTTTCAACACAAATGCAACTCCGGAGCAAAACATTACCATGAGCCTGCAGAGTCTTCTTTTAGCCCTTTCTTAAACAGTTCCTTTTTCACAACAGTTTGAACTGAGTTTAAGCAGCCTTCCCAGATCACAGAGCTAGCCTTGAGCACAGGCAGCTGGGCACCTAGGAAAGTGTTCTCCTGGCCCTGAAACTCCCCTGTCACAAAGCAAGCCACTTATGCACTTCTTTTATTTTCAGTGGAGTCTTGTTCCTGGCTCCCAGTTCTCTATGTTTTGTTCCTTTATTGAAATTCTATCCCTTCAATAATGCAGAGCCCATGGGCCTGTATCTCTTTCCTTCCAGACCCATCCTCCTTTCGCTGGCCTTCAGTGAAAACTCCTTTCTGAGGAATGCTTTAAATATGTCATGGTCTTTTGTTTTTCATTTTTTGGTGAGGTCCTGCTTTCTTCCTTGGATTCTCCTTTGCCACTTTCTGTAATCCATTTATATTCAGCAGAAAATATGACTATGGAAGAACTAGATCAGCTGTGTAAATTATCTTGGAAAAAGCACAGTGTTGGGTACTTAGATGCCAGCAAAGTCAGTAACATCCATTTAAGATGAAGCAAATATACTTTAGTCATATCTTTTTGACTAAAAGGTAAAGAAGAAAGAACAAAAAAATGAGGAGTGTCTGGTCTGGTTTTTAGACATTGCTAACTTGATTGTTTGCACACTTGAGTCAGCTAATAGTGGTCTTGGGCATTTCCTCTGACTCACTGTGTGTAAATTCAGACCTTTGGCAGTGCTGCCTGGAGGTCTTTCTCTCCCCTGACTATAAAACCAGCCTAAAATGACTTCTCTGCTCTTTTAGAGGCCTCATATTTGCCAGTAATATTCCTCTGGATCTTTTTTATTTTTTTTCCCCACAGATGTACAAATAAGGTTACAAGTAGACTGCTTACTGATGGGATAGCATACGAAAACTGTTAATTTGCCACCAGAGGAGGATAGATCTGACTATCTGCAAGAACATTTAAAATAAATACCATAACCTTATGGAATGATCTTCCCACAGCTAAGAATGAAATAAATTGAAGAAATTTGTGATAAAGAAATTGCAGGCCAAAGATGCAAGCCTTTTGTTGCTTTAGTATAGAATCATTGCCTAGATTTAAAAGATTAGAAAATGAGTGTAAGAACATGGTACAAAAATGAGGAGAAGAAAAATCTGTGGTTTGTGTAAAACAATAAAGATAGTGGCAAGGAATAGAAGTTAACAGAAAGCAGAAAGCCAAAAGTGCAGAGAAAAGTAGGAAAGGAAATCCATAAGTTAAGTTGGATATTAAGGAGCTTCCAGGTGTAAGGCATGGGAGGTATAAAATAATGGCAGTTGAACAAAAATGCATAAATAGCTTCTCACAAGAACACTTCTAGATAAAGAGAGAGATGTATGTTAGGTTATTGAAAGTAGTCCTTCAGATAAAAATCCAAACCTTCAAAAGCTTGTTGCTATTCCTTGTAAATGGTCTTTTAGGTGAAGGATGAGAATATCTCAAGACCCAGCTTCAGCAGAAATGTCAAAAAATTACTTCTTTGCTACACTTAAGCTAGCAGAATTTCAGTATTGATGTATTTGTGTGGAATTATTTTCAAAATATTTCTCTGAGGTTTGTGTAGTTAAGAGGTTTTACCTATACAGGAGATTTTGCACCTCTATGTCCTCTCCTGGGCGGTTATTTTCTTTTATTCTCTCAGGGCTTCCTGTTTGCCTAAAGTTAAATCATCCCTTCCCACATCATAGGCACGAGCTTTATAAATTTTTCTGAATGCACTTTAATTGCCTCAGTCTTAATTCCTGTTTAATAGTGTTACATTTTGCAGCAAATTAAAACTTAATTTCTGAGTTTGAACTGTATCATGTCGTGTGCATTACATATTGACGTTACTGCCTGCCCAGCTGCCCACATGATACTTCATATCCTTAGGAGCGTTTCATGGTTGTTTTTAATGCAGCAAAGCATTGATATTAATCCTTTGCAATTTCCAAACTAGAAAGTGTGAAGAGCAAAAATGAAATAGTTTCCTTACAAGTTTTTGTGAAAATAATTGGACTAAAAAATATTGCGTGGTGGTAGAGACTGAAATCCTCATAGAGGGTTATTGGAGAGAACATTTTCCTCATAATTCCCAATTGGTATTGGATAAACCTGCCAGTCTCTGGCTGTCCTGCTGAGCCCACCAACAAAGATTGGAGGTAGGAAGGGAAGGGCTGAGGAAAGGAACTTGTGTTTACTGTCAGAGGGAAGTCCTTATTGTTTCCAACTATTTGGTGAAAAATTCTGAGAACAAAAAGAACCAGAAAAACGTGAAGCCTTTCAGGCATGTATGGAACAATGAAATTTGTAGGTTCTCCTCTTGCTGTTTTTGTTTTTGACTACAAAGCCAGTCCAAAGGATATACAGAATGAGCAAAAATACAGTAAACAGCTTTAATGAAAGTGCTCTACCCAGGGCAGAGAGCAATGGAGCTGACAAACAGATCTTCATGCTGTCTTTTGATTGATATGGGTACTTAATTGAGTGCCACATCCTGTACATGTTGTGTGTGTTCTGAGGCACACAACAAGAGCTTACCACTAGCAAGTGATAGCTCTGAGCATCGATAAAGTATTTCACTGAACATGGAATGACTGTGGGTGGATCTGCAGCAGATCATCTGCAAGCCACTGCAAACATTACAGTAGTGTAATCCATTTCTCTGCCATTCACAGCTGCTGTCAGAATTATTTTACTGCTCATGCACCTTAAGAGTTTGAATGGAGAAGCTGAGGGTTGTCACTGCAGGCTAAAGACAGGCCTCCTTACCTCTTCACTCTGTTAATGTGCTGGCAGTGAATCCTTTCTCTCTCCGTTTCTCTGCTGGGACAGAAAGCGGTGCAATTTCAACTGCTACACTGACTATTCTGCTTGGAGGGCCGTCTCCTGAGAGCTGTTTTCTGAATGCTGCTGTATCTTAAAATGATTTCACAAGTGGCTGGGTGAATGTAGAATTGCATGTACTGTGACAGCTACCTCTAGAGGAAACTTGATACAGTGACACCAGGCATGGCTTGTGCTCGGGTAGTCTGTCCTCTCTGTGGTCCACAGTCTACTGATACATGATCATTAAAAAAAAAAACCTTGTCTTTTTTTTTTTTTATAAGTAGAATAGTACTACAATGAGACATGCCAAGTCTCACTGGGAAAGAGTGCGCTGCTTCACTTGAGACTCTCTCAACCAAACTCGTTTCTCTTTCAGAGATGGACTAGGATAGAAGACCCACTGAGTCATGCTTTCCACTGTAATCTGCTCCTTAGTTCCTTTGAAGCAAACTAAGTACGAGATTTTTTTTTTTGGCACTGCACTCTGAATTAATGCAAGGTGTTCAAATGCCAGTCTATTAGCTTGCATTTTCATAGGTGATCCATGTACTCTTCAGAGAGTTATTGTAAGGTGGATTTGGATCATGCTGGTTAGAGTGGAAGGTCACTGATGATATAAAGACGGTTCAGTAGAAGGAAGCAGACTCATTTTCATGGTACATTTTGCAACAGAGGAAAGGTGGAGTACTGGAGTTTGTATTTATGTAGCACAATTCCTCTTGGCATTGCTGAGCACTACCATAAAATTAAAGCCCTGGAAGTAATGTTGACAATACATGAAGACTTTAAACTAGATAGCCACAATAATACTAATAGTTTAAAAATAAAATATCAAAGACTGTAGAAGTCAATTAAGAAAACTAGTTTCATATTGGATGGAAATCTTGACCACTGACCATCCAACAATTTCTCTTGCTTGCAGGGCTCAGTTATAAAGGTAGAGATTTTAAGCAGTTTACTTAAATTTTGATCCAAATCCCACTAAGTTAGTGGAAATCTTTACACTGACTTCAGGGAGCTTTGCTTCAGCTGTTTAATTTCAGTCAAAGCTGTACTTCTGCGGTATTTGAAAAGCCATAGATGGGATAATGAGAGAAAGAAAGAGAGAGACTGGAACTATCGTTTTACCAATTAACTAGAAAATCTGATTAACCGGTGATTTAAAGAAGTAGAAAGCAGTGGAGTTAAATAATTTTATTTCCTTCAGTTTACAATAACACATTAGGTTGTTAAGATGAAAATCATTTAAGAATCTAATACACTTTTCATTATTTGTGCTGTTTGCTTGTGCATGTTAACTTCAACAGGTAAACCTGAGTAGTCAATTTTCCTTTCCTCAGCTCAAGCTTGTAGATTTGTATATTTGAAAATGTTGGAGTTGGAGAGATTGTTTTTTAAAAGAAAAATTATGTATACATATATATGTATATACATGTAAATGTGTGTATATATATTTATATTCTTGAAATGCTTTTTAAAAAAAATTTATAATAGAATTACAAAATCATGTTTTGTTGTCTGAACAAAAATTTTAATTTAGAATCTTATGGGAATATATTAATTATCCTGGCTCATGTTTTCCTCTATTCAATCTTGCTTAGCTTGAAGATTCAAGTTCTCTCCTTCATTTCAAATATTGCTCCCGACTAAGCACTAAGAATAGCAGGCACAACTTTGTTCCACAATTTGCACCTTGACCTCACAATTTGTCTGCTGCTATGTTCCATTATTTATGAGACATTCAAACTTTAAAAAACGTGGTGCAATAAGGGGATCTATATCTTTCTGTGGGATTGCCACATAATTATGGTTGTCATAATCTCTTTACCACTACAGAACATGTAAATGTTACCATCCAGAGAGGGTGCTGCTTAGGACGTCAAGAGTTAGTGGAACAATTAAGTGCATTACGGTTTCTGAATAATTTTTAGTCTCTTCTTTCTAATGTTGAAAGCATGTAAAAATCATGTACTTATAAATTATAAATTTTTTGCATCTCTGGGAAGATTAATTATGTTTAATACCTTCATAGGTGTGCAAAATGCTGGTATGTCAGTCTTATTTCTGGCTTTATAACATCAAATGCTTTGGCTTTGGTTTTGACTTTTTAAAAAAATAAAACCAAAGCATACTAATTAAAAATATGCAAAAAGTATTAAGATATTTAAGATATTGCATCCTTATTTACTGCAATGGAATTCTTGAATTTGCCAAGAGCAGAACAGATGGTTTGGTGGTTCTTTTGTAGTAGACAATGCTATCATGAATAAAAAGAAAGGAAAACAAAAACCATAGAACTCTAGTTGTGTTTCCACTGGCATATCATATTAGAGAAGAAGGAGAATCTTGAATTTTGGAATTAACAAATCATTTGAGGAATATGTAAACAGTCTATTAAAACATGAGCATTGCACATACAGAATAGATTCTGAAGACATACTGCAGTAGGGCTGGGACACACATAATCCATTCACAAATTTGCTTCGCTCCTCAGCCACTGGAATTGATGTGGCTTATACAGCCAAAAATCATTGTGGGTTCATGTACTGTGCACGTGCGTGTCTGTACGGACTTTATATGTACTTTATCCATGCATTTGTATTGTGGTGACTGTTGCACATATCCTCCTTACTTCACTCCTTGATTCCTATATTTTGATATAATTTGGTTGGCTTTGTTTTTTTTCAGTTTCTATAGTTTTTCCTTCGCCCAAAGGGGAAGGGAGGTGGGAGGTTTTTTGCTATAGTCTCAGGGACTTGGTGGGGAGCCAGGTCCAAACTTCAACACCTGGAAAATCTATAGTTGAAGCAGAGCCTAAGATAATTGTCCAAAAGTAAAAGAAAAAGGATACTGGTGAGGGAGTTAGGTATAGAACTGTGGATTCTGTAGGCTTCAAGATCAGTTTTATGAAAGCCTCAGGCTGTATATGACCCTTCTTATCTCTAAGACCTTAAATGCTAAAGGGAAAATATTGAAGAGGTGAATGGAGAATGATGTATGATGTAATTAAAAAATATCTAAATGAAACTCTCAGTGCCCTCAGCTCCTAGAAATTGGTCTAATATACCACATCTTCAAGGTGTAGAGTATAGTAGGTCTGATGGTCCAAGACTCTGGCAAAGATATGGTTTGCAGATGGAGGCAGCAGGAGGTCTGTGTCTGAAAGTTTGTATTGTGCTATCCATGCACATGCATGTACTACGAATATGCACATGTGTCCCCTAAAACATGCATATTAGTTAAATGTCTTTTTTGTATTGAAGACCTTTTTATTCTTTCACTTCTGACTCATATAAGAGCATTTTTAACCCATTTAAATGTTCTAATTAAGTTGTAAGAAAGTATAAATATTTCATCATGACCACAGGACACAATATGTGCACATTTGTTGCAATAGTGTAAATCTAGTGTATTTATGTCTGGAATAAATGAAAGGTATTCATGAAACATTAGTGTTTTGGAGACTAGAATCAAATGTACAGAATATGTGTGATATACATGCAACTTCTTTCCGAGGTATAATGGAGGGTAATTTTTTTTGTTTTTTTAGTTCCATTAGTAGATTACAGATGGTAGATATCAGTCTTGGCTCTTTGGTATTGTCTAAATCCAGTTGCAGTTAAGCAAGAATGTGATTTCCAAAACACTTAGCAGCAGAATCATATGTCCTTTTACTCAGCCAAGTGTGTACTTGAGCAGAAGAAAACAGAGAAGCGCCTTCAACCCAAGGACATGGAATGTGTAACCCTATCAAATTGACTATCAATAATTAAGGTCTTTGATGCTTTGAATCATTTAGATAATAAGATTGCTCTGAAGTAAATAAATAACAAATTAGAATTTGTGGCAGTCACAGGTGTTTGGCAAGACCAGCTTGTAATCAAAAGCAAAATGAATGCATTTTAGTCTGTGTAATTAGAAAAAGAAATGAAGTTTATATGCAAATTGTAAAGCACTTTACTAAGAGATAACCGGTCAGACGGCTTTTTGTAATTTAAACTTTCATTTATGGGGAGAATTTGCAAAGTATCCATTTTCAATGCAATTTCAGTGCAGCTGCTTGAACTATCTTGGTCTTCCTAAGAGAGAAATTCAAACATCACTGGTACCGTGCCAATCTTGTTACAGCACAGCAAGGACAACATATGCATTTTTAAACTTGTCTCTCTTTCCCCACCTCTGAAATGATAGCAAGCAAAAATCCCTGAAGGTTAGGTGAAATTACTTGATGGCAGTAAATAAGTAAATAAATAGAGAAATACTGGGAGATAAATAGGAAAGGAAAAACCTGCTAATAGGTTTCAAGCATTTTTTTTGAGACCGAAAGTTAATATTGGAGTACAATGAGGGCTTTTCACCAATATTCCGTAGTCAAGGGAACATTTCCTCACTGTCTGGCATTACTGAAGCATCTCAAATATTTCCATTAGGAGTACTGATATCACCTTCAAAAGTCATGACTGACAGAGAATGCATGAGGTAGAAATTGCTTGGAATAGGTATGCCAAGAAGAAGATGGTATCTTAGTAGTGAAGGGACATAAGATATCAGATAGAAGATTAGTCCAAGGAAACATGAGGCTGTGGGATAAAGAGAAGAGTATGGAAGCACCAAGTGTAATACAGAGACAGAAACTGAGAGGAGGAATCAGAGTATGCATATGGAGAATGGAAAGCCTAAGGTCGAGGAGAACAGGGGAGGTAATTCATGAAAGCATGACAAAACTGGTTTTTTGCAAGGTTTGCTCTTTAAAATGAGGTCTGTAAACTTCAGGATGTGACTCAGAAACATAGCCGACATAATGAGCTGGCAGAGCTGGCTGAATTCACTGATATAACTAGGATTTTTTTTTTTTTTAAATTAAACCATTGTCTACAATCACCAATATTGAAGACATCACATCTTCCCAGTGTTCAGATATAGTGAAATATCTTTGTAACGTATCTGAAAGAGAAAGACAGAAGGAATGGGATTTCCTACTGCACTCCTCCTATCCCATGAATACTTAGCAGTGGCTACAAATCTGTGATTGTGAGTATTAAATCAAACTCCTAGCTTCTCTTTGAGTCCCATTTCTTGTCCTATATCATTAATACTGCCTTTGATTTTAGCAGAATTTCTTGTCCTTTGGAGGAAAAAAGACCCAAATTCTCACATATTTGTTCACAAAAGAATTTGTGAACAAAACCAGTGTGTATTCTTTACTTGCATGTCATTTAAAATTATTTGCTTGTTACTAACAAAGTCCTTCCCTCAAGCATAAGATTATTAGAAGGGATCCACCTTTTCTTATGTTGTAGCATCTTGTTTCATTCCAGAATGGACTAATTTTACTGAATTGGGTGAGCAATAGCAACCATGCTTTTGTAAATACTTTTAGGAACCTTTTACTTGAAAGGTAGCATACTGTCAAAGTGTCTTAAATGCTAACCTCCTATATCCTACATCCTGGCCAATGGCAATTTGAATATTAGTCCGTAAAGTGCTCTGACAGCCAAAGTGGATAACTCTGTCCTGTCATGCATCCAGCATAGCATTATAGATGGCCAAGGGAGGTGATTGTCCCTCTCTACTCTGTGCTGATGCGGCCTCGCCTTGAGTCCTGTGTGAAGTTTTAGGCACCACAATATAAGAAAGATATAAAGCTATCAGAGAGAGTTCAAAGAAGGGCTAAGAAGATGGTGAAGTATTTAGAGGAAAAGTCATATGAGGAGCAGCTGAGGTTACTTGGTCTGTTTAGCCTGGAGAAGAAGAGACTGAGGGGAGACCTCACTGCCGTTACAACTTCCTTGTAAGGGGAAGAGGAGTGACAGACACTGATCTCTTCTCTGTGGTGACCAATGACAGGATCAAGGGAGTGGCCTGAAGTTGTGTCAGGGTAGATTTAGATTAGATATTAGGACAAGGTTCTTCACCCAGAGGCTTGTTGGGCATTGGAACAGGTTCCCCAGGGAAGTGGTTATGGAACAAAGCCTGGCAGAGTTCAAGAAGCATTTGCACAAAACTCTCAGGCAGGTTGATTATCCTTACAGGCCCTTTCCAACTTAGGATATTCTTTCATTGTATGATGAACTCTTTGTCCCTACATTTCACAGTAGCTGACCTTTTGCTTTTATACGGCATCTATTTTCTTGATTAGTGTTACAATACATTACCTTTATGAGCAGTTATGCCACCTTTCTTTCATCACTTTTGTTGGAAGTGACTTTTATGACTATTAATTATTTCCCATAAAATTCAGAGATCTCAGCCATTGTCACAATAAAATAAATTTTAAAAAGCCATGATAAATACTTATGCAAGTCTCATTCCACCTAAAATAGGGTAGTGGAACACAAACTTAATATGATTTTGTTATGATGCACTGTCATTTAATCTTCTTAAATTCAGTGGCTTAGCACAAAAAACCTTTACCAAAATCTCTACTCAGTGGGAAATTAGTTATTGCTATGCCTTGAAAACCAGGCATGAGACTTCTTGAAAAGGGGTTGGATTTAAAACTTGATATCTATTCTTGGCAATTAATATTTCCAGATATTTTTTACTTTACAAGTGTTGATTCAGTAAAAGACAAGAATGAGAAAAATAATAGTAACTATGACACACATGTAGTGATGAATATATCCACAAATTTTAGCTTTCAGAAACTGCATGACATTTCATACTTTACATTATGTCAGACCCCACATGATGAGCTGATGCCATTAAATTCTCACTCATGTTATGGAATTATTCAAATTGTATATTCAAAGGAGATGAGAGAAAATTTTAAATAGAGAATCTTTATTCACACAACAATTATAGCACAATATTAGTATGATTTGGATGCCCAGACTCCAAAGCCTAGGGAAATGAAATGCCCAGAGAGTCCAACCTACAAAGTGCTGCACACTCCTTTCTCCCTTTGTCTCCGTCTGTAGATGAGCACATTCATTATTTCAATGTGTCAAGCACAGAAATTGATTGCAAATTAGAGGCACATGCTTTATCTAAAGACAGAAACTGAATTATGATTAGACTGTAACTGCAAATTACACCACTATATGAAAATATATAAGCTGCAGGGGAACATAGTTCCAGATGAATTTGTCCTTTTTATGTCACAAATGAAAGCTATTCTTTGTCCAACAAAACCCCTAGAAATAGACAATATTCAAAAAATCACAAAGTTGATGCAACACTTCATCTTGTTATTTGTCACTAAAAATGTCTTTTAAACATTTTTATTTATTCTCTTCTTATTCATCTAGATAGACTTTTTTTCCCCTCTATTTTTTACTAATGAGTTTTTTCTAAGTATGGGAAAAAAACTAAAAAAAAAACACCAAAGAAACAAACCAAAATCAAATCCAAACCAAAAAAACACCAAACATCCAAACAAAAAACAGAGCAAGTGAGAGAGAAAACAAACCATCATTCAGTTTCAATGCCTCCACAGCTACATT
Source organism: Pipra filicauda (assembly GCF_003945595.2). Taxonomy (NCBI): domain Eukaryota; kingdom Metazoa; phylum Chordata; class Aves; order Passeriformes; family Pipridae; genus Pipra; species Pipra filicauda. Next base: position 1,872,720 of record NW_024104975.1, on the reverse strand, counting down.
TTTGCTGTCAAGAGAGGCTGATATTTTTAAAATTCTGTGTTGAAATGTGTAGAGGTTTCTTTTTACCTTTTTATTTCAGTCTGTGAGTTACACATACTTTTGAAAGAACTTCCAGGTTTTCTAGTTGAAAGAGGCAATCATATGCCTGAGGATATATACCATAGGAACTGGCTGTGGAGTACTTTCAATTTTTATTTGTTAAAGAAAAAATAGTAACTATGACACCAACTTGAAAATAAGAAAGGACTTATGCAGAGTTCTGCATACACCTTTTTGGAAAGAAACTACAGTCTAGCACAATTCTTTTTCAGTAATAAAAAGCCCATTCTGTCTATATCCAGAGAAGCCTGGACTTCCTTCTTGTTTAACACGGGTGAAAAGAATTTTGTTTGAGATCCAGTCCTCATTTTAGCTTCTGTTCAAGAATTATAATCATTCGCTGAGTCTACCAGGACTGGCTTACAGGAAACTCAGATTTTCTTCTCAGCTTGGTCACAGACTTGTCTATGAGACCTTAGTCACTTCCTTACCTTGCAATCTCCTAAAAAAATGACAGCGGGGTATGTAGTGGATTGACCCTGGCCAGATACCAGGTACCCACTAAAGCCACTCTCTCATTATCCCTCTGCAACTGGACAGAGGAGAGAGAAAAAAACCAGCAGAGAATTCATGAGTAGAGATAAGATCTGGAGAGGTCAGTGACTGATTACCTTCATGGGCAAAATGAGACTCAAAGTGGGGATAGTATTTATATTTATTACTAACAGGATAAGAGCCAGAGAGTGAGAAATAAAACAATCTTAAAAACACCTTCTGCCCACTCCTTCCTTCCATGTTCTCCCTCCTCCCCCCAGCAGTGCAGGGGGACAGGGAATGGGGGTTGTGGTCAGTTGTTGTTTCTGCTCAGGGAGAGGAGTCCTTCTCCTGCTCCCGTGGGATCCCTTCCATGGGAGACAGTCCTTGATGGACCTATCCAACGTGAGTCCATCCCTCAGGCAGCAGTTCTTCCCAAACTGTTTTCCCATGGGGTGCAGTCCTTCACGGATGAGCTGTACTGATGTGGGTCCCCCCCAGGGGCCACAAGTCCTGCCTGGGAAAAACCTGCTCCAGCGTGGGCTTCCCTCTCCACAGACTACAGGTCTCCAGCAGGCCCCCACTCCATCCTGGGCCTCCCACGGTGTCACAGCCTCCTTCACGCATCCACCTGCTCCAGCATGGGCTCCTCCGTGGGCTGCAGGTGGGTCTCTGCACCCCGATGTTCCTCCATGGGCTGCAGGGGCACAGCTGCTCCACCATGGTCTGCACCAGGGGCTGCAGTGGCCACAGTTCCGGTGCCTGGAGCACCTCCTGCCCCTCCTTCTGCATTGACCTTGGTGTCCACATTGTTATTCCCATGTTCTCACTCCATTCTTCCCTGGTTGGAATTTTTTCTGCGCAACAATCTTCTCTTCTTAAATATGTTATCACTGAGGCGTTACTATTACTTCTAATTGGCTTGGCCTTGGCCAGTGGCAGGAAGTCAGTCCTGGAGCCAGCTGGCATTGGCTCCACGGAACAGGGGAAGCTTCTAGCAGCTTCTAAGAGAAGCCAACCCCTGTAGACCCCCCGCTACCAAAACCCAGTCACAGAAACCCGTTACAGGGTACTTACCAAATTATTATGTTGCTTTGAGATCCTTGAAAGAATCATGTTAATAAAAGCAAGTAAGTCAATTAGGAAATATTTTCAATGAAATCAAAATTTGATATGGGAAAAGAACCACATAACTTAGCTGACTGGTCAGAAATGTTTTCTAAAACTGTCAAATCTTTTGCTGACATTGCAAATAAAAATATTTTGCTTTGGTGATTGTCAGTATGTAATATGCACCACTTTATATTCCATCTAAATTTTCTCTATTTTCACTTTTATTTGACTGGAACAGGAAATGTCTTTGAAATCTTGATTTTTTTTCAAAAATTAAGTTCTATCTTTTAAATTGTTAAATGCTATTTTCAATTGTTACTAGGGTTCATTTTTCAGAGAGAAAGAGAAACCTGACAAGGCTCTTGAGAGTCCAATTTCACTCTGGGCTAAAGAGAGATCAGACTTTCAGTCCCACGCTTTGTCTATCTGATGTGACCTGACACCGATTGGTTTAGCAAGAAACTATACTCTTGGTCTCTATTAGCAGGTAGGGATGGCACAGAAAGTGCCTAACACTATTCGATTCCTTTCAACATTTTTCTAATTAAAAAAATATACAAGTTCCTTTTTCTTAGTATTTTGTCAAGTTTCAATAGATAAAAAAGGGGGAGTTATACTCCTGAAGCCACATTTAATATGTTTCTTCTCCTGTGTCTCAGTCTGAAGAGACTGGAATGTTTGCTAAAGAGGATGAGTTATATATAAGATAGACTGAACTCCTTTCTCAGCAATTGTAAATTCAAAATTAAGGGGCTTTAATTGAGGAAGTATGGAAAAAAACCCAGAAGAAATAACAACCCTTTATTAAAAGATATATGTATGTTGGCAAAAACAGTAGCAGAACAGTAACAGAACACAAAAAAACTAGACAGTAGTCCTAGAAAAAAAGAAAAAAGGTCTGACTGAATACTTCTCTGTCCTTTAGCGCAGCCCTAACCGTGGCCTGCAGGGGGCGCTGTTGGATTGCTGGAGGTGCAGGGCCTGCAGGTCTCTGTCGTGGCCAGCAGGGGGCGCTGTTGGGCTCTGGCGGTCACCACGCGGGGAGAGGGGTCGGGGGGGTCTCGGACTGTGGGAGAAGTCGAGAAGGAAATGGGGGACCCTTCCCTCAGTGGGAGGAAAAAAGGGAAGGGAAGCAGTCCACTCCCACGGGACTCACCGCTGTCCCAGGTGATGGCGTCTCAAAACTCCTCCCTTCTCTCCCGCGGGCACGTAACTCTCCAATGAAACACAGCAGATCCGGGGAGCGGGACAGCCAGGCAAGTTGAAGCCAGCAGTCCAAGCTGACCAGGATGAGAAGCCAAAAAACCAGATCCCAGTCCCTCTCCCCAGATGCCTGCACGCAGACCCCCGTCTCTCTCCGAGAGCCAACTCCGCCATCTGACCTGTCCTGTGTGAAGGTGGCCAGCAACTCCAAAATCTCTGATGGGTCATCAGCGAGGAATGCAGTCTGGGAGCTAGTTCTTTGTAAGGTTAATTACCTCCCTTCCCCCTTCCTATTCGAAACTCTGTTTCTCTTACAGGGAAGCAGGGAAATAAAAATTCCTCTCTCAGATTTATAACCTATAACATCCTGCATAGGACAAACTGCAATATATCACTTTGGCTTCCATCAGCTCACGTAGGCACTTTTAATTTGCTCTGAATGGATGTTTCTCAACTCTGTTTCCTCAAAGGCAACCCAGGTGGCCAGTTCCTGTTAACCAGTTCTTTGGAAAGACGGTATGAGCAGATGCATCCAGCTGCAATAGTCAGAAACCCTATTTCCCTTGTAAATCCATGAATACAGTCTTGGGTTTTTCTGAAGACTTTGTGTGTATGTGCAGAGATAGATGAATTTTGTTAGCAGATGGAAGGTCACAGGTGGGTTTGCATGGAAACATAATTAAATTGCATTGATTGAATTAAATGTCAGACAAATATACAGCCTACTCATTCCACCCTGAATAGGGCAGATAAAATGCAGCTCCATACTCTGGCAGCAACCATTGTATGTTTTTGAAAAGCGAAGTTAATCTAGAGCAAACTCACTTGATGCTCCCTAACTCTGAATCCTTCATCAAAATTATTCCTTCATCATCTTGGGATGCAAAAGCAAATCATTCACAATTAGGAGGCTTGCCTTTTTTTGTTGTTGTTTTATTAGCATTTACAGCAGTCATAGAGTGCTGATGTCGGAGAACCCCTTTCTCATACCAGACAAAATTGACTCATGCATGCTTGGGAAGATCATACTGATCAAAAACAATTAAGAAGGAAGGAGAGTTATTAAAGCTGAAAAGGGCTATCTAATTGCAAATGCTGAATAGCATTATCTTTACTACAATATGAGGGAACACACAGTAGTTGTTGCTTCATTTTGTTCCATCTCTGACCTCAATTTACACAAAGCAAAAACCTAAGTATAGTCTAAATAATCTGGGGATAAGGACTTTGGTGTCTGTCACTGATGTTTGCAGGGAAGGCACTTTGCCATTTACATCTCAGATTACAGGTTATTAAAATGGAGTTAGTAATAAATGCCAGTAAAGGTCTAATGCAGCAATATTTCTGAACATCCACAACTCTGTAAGGTTTTAAAGTATTGACTTTATTTATTTATGTATTTAGGAAATGCTCATAGCTCAGTTTAAGGAGTTATCGAACTCTTAGATCATTTTGCGTCAGTTGGACCAGTAAAGTAAAATCAGATCTTTGCAGGACTGGGACTTGTTTAATTAACTGATGCCCAATGAAAACCTCAAAGGGCAGTCACTATAAAAAAATTCTCTTAAAAGCTTCACTCATGTAACATGGATCAATAGTAAAGTTTTCCTCAAAATCACAGAACTGCTGTAACTGCCCAAGTATCTTCAATTACCTGACTTGGTTTGGAAACCACTTAAGAAGACATACATTATGGAATATTGTTTTCTTTCACTTCTAGATGGAAAAAATGAAAGAAGCTTTTCCTAAGAATTTAATTTCTTGGTTCTTTCTTGTGGTAAAATTCAGTAGAACTTCACATTTAAGTATAAACAGTTTAGAATTAAGTTTGTTTTCAATATTTTGAAAACTTTGAGGCTTTTTGTGTTCTTTGGCATTTCCTTGGCAGAGGTCTACATGAAGGGAAAAAAAATGTAGATTACAAGATAGTCTCAGAATTATACAGCTATTTAAGGCTTTAAATTCTACTGAGCAATGAATTTTATAGTATGATTATTTCAGCTATGTTCTCTTAATTTTACCTCAGTGAAGGAAATGTATAAATAGATAGCACACCGCAAAATTGATTGTGTGGTCTCTGTTAGCACATGGGTAAAAAAGATATGTTCTTGATTTCTTTCAGCTGTTCATATGCATGATTAGTGCTTGTCCTGATATGATGAGTAGCTATTAAAACCTAACTAGTGAGTTATTTTTTTGCATTCTTACTTTAAAAAGTAAGTTTTGCACAAAACCAACATGGAATCCTGGTGTGTTTTTTCATCATCAAAAAAGAGCATTACAATTTCTTGTGTGAAAGATATTTTTGGGGGATGAGCCAGTTAAAAACAATTTGGGTCTTGTTTCTTTGCAAATAATGGCAGATTTAGTTAAAAACAAAGTGTTAGTTATCTAAGCTCTTCTTCCTTGGGTACATATATATGTAAGGATTTGTGGGTATGCTAGATTTTTCTAGGATATTCTCAGAAATGTTTGTTATGTGACCTCATATAACATTTTAGTGGTAGGCTACTGTAGTCACGCAGAATCCCCTGGCAAACACTCACTTAAGAACAGAAAACTCCATGTTTTAGTGGAAGGGAATGTAACATTTCCTCTCCTACAGCTGGAAGAATTCCTTCCCTTTACCCAGGAGAAAAAACGTACTCTTCAGAATAATATCCCACTTGGCATAGCCACAAGCACTGAAAGCTAACTCATGATATACCACACAGAGCTAGTCAGTTTATTAAAAGTCTCATGGGTTGAAAGCAACTTGCTTTAGATGTGCTCTCCAAAAGTTTATGCACATAGAGAGTTTATTCAGATTCTGAGATAGTTTTAGCAGCCAGGAAATCTGGCTTTGATGTGTGTGTTCAAATCTATTTAAATCGAAATAAAACACATTTAGGCAGTATAAATTATGGCCTGGGTAAAAGCTCACATCATGAAACTGAACTTGCTTCTTAAGATATATGAATGCAAAAGGAGAGGATCAAGGCTCCGGCCTTTGGCCCCGAGGAACTACCTCTCTTGGCTGCTTTCAGCTGTGTGAGCATTGCCAGCATGGTTAAACGCAAAGCTAAAATGGCAGAGCTGGAAATGGTTCCATCTTACCTGCTTGCCAGCATGACAGACAAGAAGCACTTCTCAAGCCATTTACAGTTGAGAGACAGAGTTCAGCAGATCTCCATCCACCTCTACAGTTATTACATACTGGCTTCTAGTTGAGACCCAATAGCAAGGCATTAATGCTTATGATGCTAGTGATACTTTGTTATCCCTGCCAAGGTGAGTGTCTAAGGGGATATTCTCCTTTGAGAACTCATCTGCTCTGTTCCAGGGGAACCACAGATGAAGGCTGATAGATGAATGCTTACATAGTCAGATACTGATTTCTCCTCTGTCACTGCAAGCACAAATCTCTGCAGCAACCAAGTAACCCTAGTTACCTGTTTAAGGTCATATGTGGTACTATCTTCTACAAAGGTAATCAGTCAGCTACTGTCTAAAAAAAGCCTGCTTGGCCCTCAGATTGCCTCCATGTTACAGGATTTCAGTACTAAATCTTTAGCTACACATATGAGTCTTCACAGTGTGCAGAGTTCTCAGAAAGCCTTTATGGCACTGACAAGTCATGCAGAAGTCTTCCAACAAAGCCAGAGGCACAGACATGGAGCCAACTATTTTCTATACCAGCAAATTTCTCCAGGGTAGAAAACTAATTTCAGTTTTCAATCTCTTTCTTCTTGAAGAAAGTCCCAGATGCATGTCAAATAACATAGCAACCATTTTGCATGGTGCATTGCTGTCCATCAGAAACTAAGCTGAGACTAACACCTGAACTAGGTCTGTGAGCTGGAACCCCACAGAGGCCTTCAAATTAGAAGACAGAGGCATAACCTTTGAAGCTGCCCACCTTCCCTGTTATTGGGTTGCTCATTTTGCTTGGAATTATCTTCAAAGTTAAAACAACTAGAGGATTGTGATATGTGATAACACAGCAAAGAGAGTCAGGTGTTTCTGTGAATGCTTCAAATACACAACCGTGTTAAGGAAACTTTCCTATCTGATGATTCAGGGGGTACTCTGGCCGTCACACTCCCACAATCAACCACTTTCATTGCTGGGACTGAAGCCCCTTTGCAGTGACCCAACAAGTGCACCACTTGACCTCCTACACACATCACACCCACACAGTCAGACAAGGTTTCCTTACCAGCTTAACTGCACGTTTCCTATAACAGTCTCAGACCTCTGGATCCTTATAATAATTTAATCATGGTGCAACAACAGAATAACAGCACAATCCGGCTGTCCCTAATGAGGGACCCTGAACAAAGGACTGCCTGGGCTTTTATACTCTCACAATCTATGTGTGTGAAAGTCTAGGGTCATTGGCTCCTGCTGTGTCTCTGAGTGTCCAGTCCCCGGGGTGGTGTCACAGGTCCCCGTGTTCTTTGTTGTGCAAAGGGTTGATGCCAGTTCAAGGCCTCTTGACTTGGGCTCTTGCCATGCAGAGCTCAAGCTACCTGCATTGAATGTATTCCTCAACAACTAACACGAAAATTTAGATAAGCCAATAATACACCTTATCATTGCAGGATTTCTTCCACAGATTTCACAGATGTTCTGCAGCTTTGTAGTGTTCATTTTCAGATGGGGCTGGGGAGTGGTGGGGGGGCAAAGCTCTCAAGTACACAACACAATCCCCTCAAACCTCTTTCCCAGTGTGAACTACTATTCAAGTCAGCTATATCCACATCCACTTTCTGATAATGATTAGAAACATTCATCAGGTGGATATTTTGTTCACTGTAATGTATGGAAAGTAACATTAATTCCATATTCAGCAATAAACATTAATACCTGTTATGTGCCATTTTGTTACTTTGATCATCTAGTAGAGAGATAGGAACAAACCCATGTGTCTTAAGTGTAAGTTGCACACTGTGTACAAAGTATAAGGAATGCTGAAAGGTAATTTATCAGAAACATGGTGAGACCAAATTTTTGGGTCACATTTTTGAATCAGTTGGCACTCCTTGGGGATCACACTTTACTATTGGATGTATTTCTAAACATCATAAAGTGCTGTATCCAAAAATTTAGAGCTAGAGTTAGTACAATCAGAAAGGATACCCAGATCAGGGCATCAGGCAAGTTCCTGATGACTACTGACACCCAGCTAGAATGTCTGTTTGTGGTTTGGGGCCCAGACTGGGGAGTCAGTGGTCAGGAACAGGTTTGGCTGTGATGGGAGTTGTAAATCAGGGAGGTGTCAAGTGCAAGAGCTTCTGCCTGAAATCAGCTCTCATGGGTCAGCCTCCCCACAGAGCTGTTGGGGAGCCTCTCCCAGTAGCCAGAAAGAAGAGGTGCTGCCCTAACTGCACCTAAGTCGGCTCCGAGCTCAGGCAGACAGAACTCCAGGATGGGAGAGGATTTGCTCAGGGTTCTTACAGCATAGTTGTTTACCTACAAACATGCTACTGTTGTGAAGGATTCAGCACTTCAGCTAGATCATTTTATCTATCTGCTTCAAGTCCACTGCAAATGTGAAGTAAATTACTTCACAATTGCAGAAGTGTGGGGGTGTGCAAGGAATCAATTAAGAAGAGTCATCTGAGAAAAGGTAATTTGTTAAGACATGGTAACTTGGTTATTTGCAATTTTTGGTATCTTTCCAAAAGATTTTTGACTTCCAGAGGATTAACGACTTTCTAGTGTCTCATTGTCCTCTAATGAGGAAGACAGGATGAAGGGGGTAGCATTTAACTTTCCAGATTTATTGCCTAATTTTCTGAGTGTTGTGCAATTCAACTCAATTACCCGAGAAAAAGAAATGTCAACAGATTGATTTTATTTCATGAAAATCTGCTACTGGAAATAACCTCTGCAGAAGTACATTTTTCTTGGAAAACAATTCAAAATTAGCTGAACATATTTTACATTTTTCCAGGTTTTCATGCATTGACTATTACAACTTCAGGCTATGGACTGGATACAAAGTAGTCTAGTGGTCTGATCCCATGTGAAAGAATATTTCTTCTAAAACTGGAGAAAAAACAATAGAAGACAAACTAAATAAATTGATTTATTTGAAAAAAAATGTCCCTAATCTTAGAAAAAAATCCAACAATGAAATTGTTTGAAATTTTTTCTCAAAAAAGTGCCTCAAACCAGTATTGGTGAGTAGTTATCAGAATCACAACTTGTATTTTCACCTTTATCCAAAACAAATGTCACAAATTTCCCAAGTCTATTATTGTGCTGAGCTCTCTGTAATAATTTTGTGGTTTAATCTATGACACGTGTTGACCTTTCTAAGTTACTTACTGCTTCAGGTTTTTCCCTTTATTAATTTTAGTAACTATTATGATTAGTGCTATGAATTAGTAGGTACCATGATCCCAGAAGTCAGAGGTTTCTATTTTTGCTGTTTCACTTACTTTTTTTGAGACTGAAGTCCTTAGTATTTCAATGCCTTCCATTTTGCTCCTCTAAAATAGGACTGAATTATTTTAAATCCATAGTGATGAAATAATGAATGCTTGCACAGAGATTTGAGAATATAAAGTGCTCTATAAATACCAAGCATTATTATTACCAGTCTATAGTGGAAGAATGCAATCCTGGAAGGAGACCGACAATCAATTCAAAGCTGAAGATTAAAACTAATGATTTCAGAGAAAAGAGCAAATATAGCCTGAGATGTATGTGTTGTATAAACACATTTTTAGAGACCTCAGACTGATTTAAAATGTTTCCCTGTCATACAAATCCCAACAAAAGTATAACTATTTTATGCTCTGAAAATAAGCAACAAAAAGGTCTCAAAGCCTTTGCAGGTCACAAATACACTATAGCCCTAATATCGTCCCTGTGAAATGATAAGGGGTTCTAAACAAAGCTTCAATTTTGTTTTATTGTGTGGAAAAAACATAGACCTCTAGCTCTAAGGAAGAAAGGAGATGATACTTGTACTTGTATATCTAGTTAGAGTTTGGCACAGGACATCTTGCGCATTTACCACAATAGGACTTGCTGCACTGTAACCTCACAATTAACATTGCCTGATACAGCACACATTTCCAGGTGCATGGAGAGTGGAATAACAGCTCCCTCCCCACTATATTCTATGTAATAGCTACAGGGTGTGTGTACCCTGGTACAGTATTTTAGTTCATACTTGACTACACTTTCTTCCTCAGATACTTTTTCTTTTTTCCTTAGACAAGCTCTACTGTGGAGCAGGTAATGCCATTATTTTACATACTTGTGCTTTTTAATAAAGAAGAGGCCCAATTTCAGTCTATTGTGTCCTCCACAATAGTTGTGGCATCCCGACAATATTATTGTGTTCCAATTATATTTTATTATTATATGTTTATTTTTATTGAAATACAGGGAAAGAGTTTAAGACTTAAATCCAATCGTTAAGCAAGAAAAACTAGAGTTGTGATCCCATTTCTTCACTTATCCGCCACCAAAGTCAGGAAGCATAAACTCATGAAGCACTATCTGAAAGTCTCATAGACTTGGAATTCTTTTGCTGTAGATGTCCAAAACTGATCTGAAGAGCTGCTCAAGACTGAGTAGCTCTGAATAGAGCACCCCTGTGTTTATTTTTTTTAGGGTATAAAAAAATAATGGAGTTGCTTCCATAGTTATCAGACTCCTGTGTAAATCAAGTTTTTGTAATGATTTCTGAAATTCTGAATTACCTTCTAGAAGGCTTACTAAAAAACAGACAGAAGTCTTGGACTTACAGGAGGGCACTGAGCAAATGAAGTATCCTGACTCTAGGAGCAGGAGTGTGTGGAGTACAGGACTTCTGGAGCAGATGGAGCTGGCTTTATTTGGAAGAGGTACGATATGTGAGTATAGGTACACAGTAGTGCTCCTCCTGGCTTTTTGTCATAAAATATTATTACATTTGATTTTATTTAGCTCTGAGAAGAAAATCCCATTCTAGAGTGTCAGAGGTTGTAATCTGGAGAATTAATCTCAGCTCAGGAAAAAGCATGTAGGTTCTAAGTCAGAAAAAGAGGACAGCTCAGGAGGAAGTTGTGGAGTACATTAGCTGGAAGTTTGAAAGTGGAAAAAGGTCTCAGATCAATGGCATGTTGTGAATAGCAGTCATGGTATGATGGTTTAGTGAATTAATATACCTGCACCCTTTCTCCACTTGCTCATTACTTACTCAGACATTCTTTGGGGAGTGGATATGTGAATGCTCAGATGGAAAGCCTTTTCATAAAATCACAGAATCAATCGGGTTGGAAGGGACCTCTGAGATCATCAAGTCCAACCCTTGATCCACTAGCACCGTGATTACTAGACCATGGTACCAAGTGCCACATCCAGTCTCATCTTAAAAACCTCCAGGGAGGGAGAATCCACCACTTTCCTGGGCTGCCCATTCCAGTGCCTGATTACCCTCTCTGTAAAGAATTTCTTCCTAATATCCAATCTAAACCTCCCCTGGCAGAGCTTAAGACCATGCCCTCTTCTCTTACTGATAGCTGCCTAGGACAAGAGACCAATCCCCCCTGGCTACGACCTCCTTTCAGGTAGTTGTAGAGAGTCGTCAGGTCTCCCCTGAGCCTCCTCTTCTCCAGGCTGAACAACCCCAGCTCCCTCAGCCTCTCCTCATAGGACTTGTGCTCGAGTCCCTTCCCCAGCCTTGTTGCTTTTCTCTGGACCTGCTCCAGCACCTCAATATCCTTCCTGAACTGAGGGGCCCAGAACTGGACACAGTACTCCAGGTGTGGCCTCACCAGCGCTGAGTCCAGCGGAAGAATCACTCATCCACAATATAAGCAACATACATAAGTTTTATTTTAAAAAACAATGTATCCTTTTTAATCTTACAGTGTCCCGTTACACTATAGAGAGCAGAAATAGTAACATAAATGAGAACTGGTTGGAAATTTCCAGCAAGTATTGAAAAGTTTTCACTTCACATTGAATAATTAAGTTTCTTCTGAAACAAAGGCTTCTAGTACTGTAATCTCTAGGATATATAGACAATTTTGCATCCTTCTTTTCTTACTCTCTTGGGCTCGAATAATTAATATTCATATAGAACACAGCAATTCTAGCAGAGAGGTTTGAAAGAAACTGTTGCATAATAACAAATGTGTTTGAAAGTGTATTCAGCTTCTTTGTGTGGAAACAAGGATCAAATCCTTGTTCAACACTAGGCATAACAGGGCCAGAATTTGCACTAAACTAAGTGGCACAATCACTAAAATCAATTCTGCAGCATAACTTTCTCAGTTAAGACTTTTTTTTCCCCATTAAACCTAGACTGTAATAAAGAATACAGTAAATCCAGATTTTAACCTTCCTAGTGCCAGATAAAAGCAAACCAGAATAATGTGTCATCTGACGTCCTATAGCCATTGCAAAATCAGCATAAAATCCCTTGATTCTCTCTGACTCAAAAGCAATGCACTCATCAGCCTACACCTGATCCAGGCACGTTACATTTTGCCAGGTAAGCAGTGCAGCAAACCATAGATCCAGCATTTAGTTATCACTGATATACAAACTATCATGAAATTTTGAAATCCCAGAAATGCCCATGGGATGGTAAAAGGACATCCATCCTCAGAATGAACTGAACTGTTGAGACTCTCAGGAAAACAGAAGATTGTCCTTACATTGCTGGTTATTCTTAGGGTATTAACAAGATAAGTGACTATTCATACTGTAGTCTTTCAAGAATAGAGTCCTTTCTGTTCCCCATGATAAAGCACTAATGATATAGGATTCTTTTTTATAGGAGATTGGTTTAAAATTATTTTGTTATTTAAATTGTACTAACACTGCTGGTGAGTATTTAGCGATCAATTATATCTTTTTCTGAAGGTTGTCTCAAGGTTTCATATACGTCTTATTCTAACCAGTTTTGTCAATGAGTGCTGGAGAGAAAATGAAATGTCTAGGTTCTTGAAAATATTATCTGAGCAATGGGTACTGGTTGGCAATCATCAATGGATGTATAATTGACTGTAGAGATGTTTCTACAACATTATGATATGGGGGGGGCTTTGGATGTATAATATAAAAAAAAAGTTAAGGAGACCTATAATAACTAGAAGTAATTTATTTCATCTCTCAGATGCCTTCTTAAAATGTATCTGAAATATCCTTAAATGTATTTTAAAACTCAAATAATGCAGAAATTTTTGCTGCTACACATGGGTCAAAATCCAGTACACCAATTTATCTGTGCAAAGTACAATAAAGTTTTACTTAATAAGTGGGGCATTTTCAAGGCTCATCCTGAATTGTCACCTCATTTAGATTCGCAGACACCATAAGAAAAAGCTGCAAACTAAACTGAAGAAAGACCTTTGCACAAAGTCCCACTCTGTGTTTGTTCCAGGAAGTGAGAAGACTTAAAAGAACAGTTGAATCAAGCTCAGGGACATGATGAGGAAAGAAAAAGAAATATTTAAGATCAAAAACACTGAAATATGTTACTTGTTAAGAAACCCAAGCTGGCTATTTCTGCTCTTGAATTTAGTGTTCCTGACAGTGGCAGCTACAGGACCACCTAAAGAAACAGAACCGAACTTTTTGTGCAGCTAAATAATTCAAAAGAAAGAAAATGAGTACCTCCACTAATCTTCTACCTCAGAAACACTTACAAAATGTTATATGTGATGCCAGTAATCTCCTTAACCAGCAGGAATTCGACAGCTGAATATCTGTAACCTTTACCTTTGAATCTTTTCATTATGCTTTTACCACTAGCAGTTTACCAGATCTACAAATTCCCTGATACAGACTAACACTCCTGGAGGTTTGCAGGGCCACTTAGAGGAGAGTATATTTTGTGACTTTAGTGAGGTCTGTCTGTCCTGGCTTATTTCACAAGCCTATCCCACAGAAAGTGTTCTTGCTGGCTTAGCAATTCTAACAATAAGCAAAAAGGAACCTCCAAACTTTAGACAGCATGAATCACACTGTGCCTTCTGTATAAAAAGCTCCAAAACTTTGCAAAACTAAAGAAATATTGAGGCCAGAAAGTTCCTGACATTTCTCTCAAGCATGTTGACTGTCAAGCCTTGCATTAGACCAAGGACCGTTTTCTGACTCTCCTACTGATGAAAACAAAACCATAAAATTGAGACCAGATGCAGCACCTCGGAATGTGTAACTTTCTCTGTGCAAGAATGTATTGACATAGACTAGAACATGTAGATGATTAAAGGCATATAATATATAAAGGCTACTTTGTGTAACTTTCCAGTGCTCACCCTTCACTCATGACAGCATGGCTCACAGGAGAAGCCCTTCTTTTCTTAACACGCTCTTGTAGCTCTTCACAGTTATGTGTGTGTGAAGGGGAAAACAGTACTTTTCTGCTTTTCTACCATTCTCTCTCCTCCTCTTGTTCCAGAATCAGAGTGGTACTCCTGGTTATACCTCCACTCTGCCTGATGCTGCCCCATCAATAGCAATGTTCATCTGCGCCTTTGCTCCACTCATCTTTCTGTCCTTACCCACGTATTTCTTCCTTCCCTGAATGTATGAGTGTGGGCTGGTGTTTTCTTGCTCCATCCATCCCTGCTGTCCTACTCCTATGATCTTTCTCCTCTATCTATGTAATGACAGAAGGGAAGAAAAGGAGGAGGTCACTGAGGAGCAGCTGCTTTCCCTCTCTATCTCACATGTCAGGGAAAGAGGTATTCACATTAACTCTGTGGATGCATTTTTGTTCCAAATTTCTAGTCTTCAATTTTTCAGTATTCCACAGTGCCACATGGATTATCACCATGATCAAGGCCTCTATGCAGTTCTCTTGCCCTTCTGCATTCAAATGCATGGAGGGGGTTGGATGATCCCTGCCTTATTTTCATTTTCACTATTGATTTCTACTGTTTGGAAGCTCACTTCAGCTACCTGGAAGATGACATGACTGAGCTGGATAAGAAATAGGAATGGACATGAGTAGAAGGAGATAAAGGTCAGGAGTATACTCTCATTCTGTGCTTTACCAACCACTCCCTTTGCCAATGATTTATGTGAAAAACCTTTTCCTCATACTAATCTAAACCTCCCCTGACACAACTTCATGCTATTTCCTCGAGTTCTGTCACTGGTCATGAGAGTTAAGAGATTGGTACCTGCTCCTCTGCTTCCCCTTGTAAGGATGGAAAGTGGCTTGGCAAACTCTTCCACCAGCATCCTCAGTACCCTCGGGTGAATTCCATTCAGCTCCATAGACTTGTGAGTATCGAAGTAGCCTGGTAGCTGCTGTGGTGAGGAAGGATGGAAGCTCATGTGTCCTGAGGAGGTTAGATGTACCAGAATAAAATTTTCCCACAGGTGTTGTACACTCTCTAACCTTAGAGATGTTCAGATTTGACTGGAAAAGGCCTTGATTTATTAGATCTGTTTTGGGCAGGGACTTGGACTAGGCAGCCTCCAGAGGCCCTTTCCAAGCTAAATTATTCTGTGTTTCTATGCAGAAAGATATATTAATTTTCTAAACCATTCCACACTGGTGATGAAAGGTATCTTGTGAACTTTCTGTATGAAAGGGGTATTGGAAATGTAATGAATTATTATTATTATTATTATTATTATTATTACTATTATTATTACCAATATTAATCTTGTATGAGAGGAAACTTCTGGTAAATACAGAGAAAGAAGTACATGGAATCCATTTGCCATGCAGAAACCTTATGCAAATGAAAACCTGTGTGAAGAAGCATAAAGAAAAAATATTATTGCAAAAATAACAATTTGACAGTAACATGCTGCCAAACTACCATTTCTCTCTATGAATTAATCTTTCATTTCCTCTCTGGATTTACCATAGACGTTATGTTGGGAATACACTTGCAATTGAATTGAGATCCTTTTAGTCTCATTCCTCATGCTACAACATAATAAACAGTTTTATTGCCCAAGTTTCCTCTGTGTGTGTATTATTAAGAATCACAGAATTTGTGTTTAACTGCAGGAAATCAATAAGAAGAAACACCTTTTAAAAGTACAGGAGCCTGAAGGATTTTCACACAATCAACCAATGAATATATTAAGTGCTGTCACAATAAATAAACAAATAAAATCACTAATATCTGCCAGTCTCTGTTGCCTTAGAAATGAAAATAACTGCATTTTCACATTGATGTTCTCTCTAAATATTGTTCTAGAATAACTTGACTCTTACTGCATTAGAAAGGCTTTGATTAACTTTGCTTCTGACTGATAAGAAGAACTATTTGAATCAAACAGAAATAAGAGCTTGGAAATAAAGCAGCATGGGTTTAATGTAAAGAAATAAAACAGTCCCACTTTTAAAAGAATCTAAACTATTTTCCTAGGATTTTACCCATTAAATATGGAGTATTTTGAAACGCAGAGTCAGATCTCTCTACTCTTCAAGTTTTTCTAGAAGGTGTTAAAATTTTTACTCCATGAATAAGACATTGTGGCAGATGGACTTGTTGATTTTCATCAACATAAAGTTTATTAGTATCTTAATTTTTCCCAAAATTATATTAGACTGCCAAAAAATTGCAGTATTTTTCCTTATCCTACTTACTATGCTTATTTCAAGTGAAACAGTACTTTCCATTTACTAACCAAAATGAATGCTCCTTTCCTCTCTTCCCCTACCCTCTACTACACAGAATTCTTTTTGGTATGTTAGTACAGTTTAGAAATTGAATTCTGGCTTACATATTTAGTAGTCTGAATGAAATAATAATTTTAAAGAATTATGAAAATCAAAATGTTTTCTTTAGAAAATATTACAGTCAGTATTGTAGCAAGTCAGGCAATTAAAAAAGATGAGAAAGAAGTACTTGTAAATCTCAAAAAAATATGTCTGTTTCATTGAAAGGAAATAAGAAAGAGAAGAGAGACACTCTTTGATATTGTCTTTGCGGCTTGTGAATTAAATCTGACTGGTTGAGATTTCCAGTAACATTTAATAATGGAAGGCAGCTGCGATGTAGGTTCAGTAGGTGAAATTACGTCTAGGATGAAATTAAGCCTAAAACTACCATTATTCTTTACAAACCAATAACACCAGAAGATGTAAAAAGTTACTGTCCCTGGAACATATTTACTGTCCCAGCACTGCTTCCTTGATATATCTCTCTGCCCCTGCAGAAACATGATGTTGCATTGCAAGAGGTGATCCTGTGAATGAACTTTTACCAGCTGCAATGAGCTTTAATGATAATGGTCTGTGCTAAGCCAGCACACGGGCTGGGAGCAGTGTGCTGCTTCCACACGTGCTTCCACCAACTGTTCATCGGAAAAAAATTGAGAGACAAGGTCAGTGAAGAAGGAAGGGCAGAAGACGTTGCAGTCGCCCGAGCAGAGATTCCCCAACAACCTGTGGTGAAGACTATGTTGAGACAGCTGTGCCCCTGCAGTCTGTAGAGGTTCACGGTGGAGTCAGTGAGTGTGCCCAAAGGAAGCTGTGACCCTCTGGGAAGCCCACACTGGAACAGGTTTCTGGCAGGACCTGTGGACTTATGGAGAGAGGAAGCCATGCTGGAGAAAGTTTTCCGGCAGGACTTGTGTCTCAGTCTGAGGAGACTGGAATGTTTGCTAAAGAGGATGAGTTATGAGATAGACCAAACTCCTCTCTCTCAGCAATTGTAAATTCAAAATTAAGGGGCTTTAATTGAGGAAGTGTGGGAAAAAAACAGAAGAAATAACAATGCTTTATTAAAAGATATATATATGTTGGCAAAAGCAGTAACAGAACACAAAAAAACTAGACAGTAATCCTAGGAAAAAAAAGGGTCTGAATGAATACTTCTCTGTCCTTTAGCGCAGCCCTAATCGTGGCCTGCAGGGGGCGCTGTTGGATCACTGGAGGTCACCACGCGGGGAGGGGGGTCTGGAGGGTTGGTCTCGGGTCGTGGGAGGATCCGAAAAGAAGATGGGGGACCCTACCCCCAATGGAAGGAAGGGGTAAGGAAAACTGTTCACCCCCAACAGGACTCACTGTGGTTCTCAGCTGGTAGCGCCCAAAAAACTCTTCCTTTTCTCCCAGCAAGCACAGAGACTCTCCAATGAAAACACAGCAGATCCGGACTGGAGACAAAAGACAGCTCCCAGGCAAGTTGAGGCCAGCAGTCAGGGCTGACCAGGACAGGAAGCCAGACAAACAGGCTTCCAGGCCTTCTCTCCAAATGCCCCGAACACAGACCCTGTCTTCCATCCTCAAAAGAGAACCCAGCAGTCTGAATCTCTCCCCTCCGAGCAGAGCCAGCCACCCCCTCCCAAAACTCCTCCCCTCTCCCCCCAGCCTCTGATGGGCCATCCACGAGGAATGTGGCCTGGCTAGCTAATTCTTTTGTAAGGTTAATTAACTCCCTTCCCCCTTTCTATTCAAACTCCATCTTTCCTACGTTGGGGGGGCAGAGGAAAGAAAAATTCTCCTGAATTTCTAACCTATAACAACTTGTGACTCCATGGTGGACCCACAGTGGGGAAGCATGTTCCTGAAGGACTGCACCCTGTGGAAATGACCCACTCTGTAGCAGTTCATGAAGAACTGAAGCCCAGGGGAAGGACAAATGCTGAAGAAGTTCACAGAGGATTGTCTCCCATAGGAGGGAACCCATGTTGGAGAAGGGAAAGGAGTTCTCCCCCTGAGGAGGAAGCAGTGGCAGAAAGAGCATGTGATGAACTCATTCCAATTCCCTGTATCACTGCTGATGAGGAGGACAAACGGGAGTAAAGTTGAGTCTGGAAAGGAGAGAGGAGTGGAAGGAAGGTATCTCATTGCGGACAACATCTTCCTCTTGAGGTGAAGAGAAGGGGCAGGCACTGATCTCTTCTCTGTGGTGACCAGTGACAGGATCCAAGGGAATGGCATGAAGTTGTGTCAGAGGAGGTTTAGGCTGGATATTAGAACAAGATTCTTCACCCAGAGGGTGGTTAGACACTGGAACAGGATCCCCAGCAGAGTAGTCACAACACCAAGCCTGAAAGAATTCAAGAAGCATTTGGATGATACTCTCAGACACATGGTGTTACTCAGGGACGATCCTGTGCATGGCTAGGAGTTGGACTCGATGATCCTGTGTGTACCCTCCAAGTCACTGTGTTCTGTAAGATTTTGTTTTATTTCTCATTATCCTACTCTGATTTGGTCGGTAATAAATTCAATTAATTTCCTCAAATCAACTCTGTTTAGTCTGTGATGGTAATTGGTGAGTGATCTCTCCCTGGCTTTATCTCAACCCATGAACCTTTCATTTGATACTTTACTTCATCCTGCTGAGGAGACTAGTGACAAAATAGCTTTAGTGGTCACCTGGCATCTAGCCAAGGTCAAACCACCACACCAGGTATCTGTTAATTTCTGTCATACACTTTACTTCTATTTCTTTTCTTAAAATCTGAGGTTTTTTTGAGAAATTTTTCACTTTCCAAAGTGAATTTCTCATTGTTTAAAAAAAATTACCGTATTAAGTGCATTTCTCCTTTGGTGTGAACCACAAGACTAAGCATTTTGCTTATTCAGCAACAAAAATTTCCCTCTAGTCCTTAAATATGGATTCCCATGAACACAGTTATCATGATATTCTCATTCTGTTATTTGATTGTAATGGCAAATGCAAATGCATGCATACCCACAGCATAGATAACAACATGTCATAGACATCTCAGAAATCTATTAATTTCACACACATATTCCCTCTCACCAAATTTCTCCTTCAGAAAAAAAGTCACACATCAGTTCCCCACATTGAAATAAAACTTCTCCTAGTTGAAACCATTTGCAAAGGGAAACTAATGCTAACATCTAAAAGGCTTCAAGGTAAAATAAATATTGGTCTGAAGAGAATCTTATTTAGATAGATTGGAGGGTGGGGAGAGAGAAAACAAAACAAAGAATTAAAGTGTAAGTGAACAGTGAGCAGGAACAGAAAGGCTGTTTAAATGCATGGTACAACACCTTCCTCTATCTCTTCAGTAATGTGAATGGTTTGTCTTATATGTCTTGAGAATATTCTTCTCTTTCTCTGCTGTTAATTACTGCATTAATACACTTAAAATGTTTAGAGGGAAGGATGGGGAAGCTGTTTGAAATTATTTCCAAGCAGATCTTTCAATTCAGATGCTCCGTTCTCTTTCAAGTTCCACCTCTCCTGTTCATTCTTCCTTACTTTCCTCAATGTGTGCATTTGCTGAGCATGCAAAAGAAAGAGAAGCTGTGGATTTATAGCACACTTAATTCTGAAGCAAGTGGGGATCGATATTAAGGACACAAGATCTGCCCTACCCTGATAACCGTAAACCTCCCATCTGTCACTGGACACCTCAGGGAAACTCACAAATCACAAATCACTCGGTTATCCCGTCCTGGATTCTTCACGATTCCTTGTTTAAGCTTAGCTGACTGCGCTATGTGACTCTTCTGTGGCTGTTCTCCTTCTTAGGATTTAAAGAGAAATAAGGAGAAACAAAGGACAAAGGAAACTGTGTCTACCTTCGGTGAGTCTAGTAACACTTTAGTGTGCTTCGAGAAGTCTCAGCGACAGGTTTGTGACTTCTCTGTATCTCTTTGCAGAAAGCCAACCCTGAAGCTAAGCCTCAGGGTAGGATGAAAATATCCTTGAGGAAGCAACTGTTAGGAAAGAATTCTGGGGTAGCCCACTTTTTCTTTTCTGGAACTTTGCAGTCCCACCTCCACTTGGAGCTGTAGGCTTTGTCTGCCAACTCACTGCTCCCTAGATAGTTTTTATGAATTTCAGGAACTAGTCTCACTCATCCTTTCTGACTATTCTGAATTTGTTCAGCATTTGTCCAACACTTTTCTATGTTCTGTTCCTCAGACAAATATGAAGTGTGTCAGAGAGTAACAGTAACGTAAGAGCTCACATTTGTTCTGCATTCTTAGTTCTTACTGTAGTTGCCCACCTGTAATGGTTTAGAGTTTAGGCCTTCCGTCACCAGGAAGGAAGGAAGGAAATATTCCACCCTATTCCTTTACGTAACCCAGCATATAAATAGGTGGAGAGAGAAGCCTCTTCCTCTCTTCCCTTCCAGCGAGGTTTGGAGACAGCAGACTCCTGCAAGGCCAGTCTCGCTCCTGTGGGGGGACTTGAAGCCTGGCCGGGCCTACAGGACCCTGTTGTTCCTGCTGATCCGGGGTCCAGTAGTGTGGCGGCAGCATTTGGGCAATTGTGCTGTCCTACAGAAAAACACTTTGGTTGCTGTAGGACAAAAGTTTTCAAACTAAAAGAAGGGTAGATTAAACCTAGATATAGGGAAGACTTTTTTTTTTTACAATGAGGATACTAGAACACTGGAATAGGTTGCCCAGAGAGGTGGTAGGTGCCTCATCCATGGCAACATTCAAGGCTGAGTTGGATGGTGCTCTGAGCATCCTGGTTTACTGGAATATGTCTCTGTTTATTACAGGGAGACTGGACTAGATGACTTTTAAAGGTTTCTTCCAACCCAAACTATTCTATGATCCTCTGACTCTAAATGTGAAGAAAAAGAACACTCACAAGAGCATCAATTCATAAGATTAAGTACAGTCTTGACTAAAAGGAGTGAATATTAAGCCTTTGTTTGTGGAAATAAAATTTTGATAGTTGTCTTACTTAAATACATTCTGAATTCCTAGTTTCCTGGCAGCTTTCCTGTCATCACTTTTCTATATACTGTTTCAGACTAGTGTCAGAAAAGTGCATGCAAAAACTGGGCATGTATTCAGATGCAGTATCTAATAGATTAAAAAACCAGGTAATTTCAACATCTTATGTTATTAGGTTATGTGCTGGTTGGAATACTGTTCCCACCTGCATTATTTTGAATACATTCCATGTTCTACAGTCATCTTTAGTACCTGTTTTGTGGAATGCTGCCCTTGTAACTTTATACGAAAAGAAAAAAAACCTTATTCCATGTGGTTTTTGCAGAGACTGAGCGATGTGAGTATGAAAGATGAGGAGAGAGGGGTTAGATAAATAATTAACCTTTGAAAATAACTCTTGCTCTTGGAGTGTGCATATCAATATGATATAATTACCAGATTTTATTCACTGTTGGCTGAAGATCACCATAGGTAATTTAAACAGTGAGCTCACATTTGCATAATGTACAGGCAGCAGGTTCTTTCAAATCCTCACTGAGAGGAGGCCAACATATTTGTGTATCTAATTGAGACGCACCAATAGTTTTTAATTTTCCTGTTTCTAGTGATTTTTTTCATCATTAGTACCTTCTTACACACTTTTGATAGGTATTACTAGTACTTTGACCTGAATTGAATCGGTTGACCTCTGATCAGGTCAAATCTAATCAGAATTGAAAGAAAATATTATCTACATTCTGGCAGAATCTTACTGAAGTTTTCCAAAACCTTAGTTTGGATTTTTGTTTAGCCTGGACCTGATTTTCTAGTCAGCTATTCAGACTAGTTTTTTAAGTAAATTCCTCTGAATAAGCCTCGATCAAATCTGATTGTGTATGGGGCACAGTCCAACAGTCCAAGTGTGGAAGTTTGAAGACAATCAAAGACAGTTCTGAATACAAATAGTTAGAAATGTTCTGAAAAGATTTTATTTTCCCCTTCAGTTATATGCAAAGTGACTAAGAAGCATTTCTATCATGAAAAAGTTGATGTCTGAGGAATTTAATGTCCTCTGTAGGATATCAGGTATTATCTGAGAAGTAACTGGAACATGAATTTTGTCTGCTTTTTCACAAGAAGAATAAATTGATCCACTTCAGGTTAATTACGATGAAAAATAGGAAAATAATTTTCAGGGTATAGAAATCCATTTATATTCCCAAGTCATTTTATCACAGTCAATGAGTCTGTAAGTCAATGGCATAAATTTCACTTCAGATTTTAATTACAGTGAAGTTTCTTAAGAAGCACATCCAAGTGAATTAGAATTTAAAAAAATCCTCTTCAAAATCTTCTTCATACTGAGCCTTAACAAAAGTAACTGAGTTTATCTCATAGCCTTCCTCAGTATTGTCAGATCCCTGAGCCTGAGAGCCAGGCAGTAACAATATGTGAGAAATGATCCAACACTGAAATACTTTGGTTTTTATTGCTTACCAATGTGCATTGGCATCATTCATTTGAATGACAAATTGTTACATTCCTTTCTCCATAAAAGCTGCAGTTTGGATTTATTTATTTAGGTTTCAAGCCAATATTCTAGTTTCATAATATGTTAATGTTTGCTTGTAAGCAGTAAAGTGAATGTTTGTGCATTAACTCTGACAAGGATTAAATTATAAAGTGACTGGAACTAAACCTTTAATATGGGCAGGACTCCTTTTATTTGACCTGAATATCAAGTAGAAAACAACATCCTGCTACTTTTGAAAACATCAAAATTGCCTTAATGTGAGGGTGGAGAGACTAAATATAACTTAAAAATATGATATCTGATCTCCAGCAAAGTCCCATTCGTCTGTCCTGCACAGATTCTTTTTGGCAGGTGATGCTCCTTGTTCCTATCTTTAGTTTATTGCCTGTAGATCTTCATTCTGTTGTCAAACATTAAAACTTTCCTTTTTGCTTTTTGTCCTTTGTCCTTTAATGGCCAGCAAGAGAGATTAAAACTCTTTTTCATCTAAAAAGTAGCACAGTTTTCTGCTCGTTATACCCTGTGTCAAGCTGTCTTACTTATTTTAGCACTTCATGTCTAGTGGGGTCAATAATCTCTACTATTTTTGGGATATAGACTGTTTTTTAGGTGTGCTGGTTTTAGCTGGGGTAGAGTTAATCTTCACAGTGTCTAGTATGGATTTATGTTTTGAATTGTACTGGAAACAGTGTCAATAGTATAGAGATGTTTTTATTATTGCTGAGCAGCTCTTACACAGAGTCAAGGACTTTTCCTCTTTTCGTACTACCACATTGGTGAGGGGGCTGGGGGTGCATGGGAAACTGGGAGGAGACACAGCCAGGACAGGTAACCCAAACTGACCAAAGGAATATTTCATACCATGTGATGTCATGCTCAGCTTATAAAGCAGGGGGAAAAAGAAAGGATGGAGTGTTTGGAGTGATGGAGTTTGCATTCCCACATCACCATTACATGTGATGGAGCCCTGGTCTCCTGGAGGTGGCTGAACACCTGCTTACCTGTGGGAAGCAGTGAATTAATTCCTTGTTTTGTTTTGCTTGTGTGCACATCTCTTGCTTTCCATGTTAAATTCAACCCATGAGTTTTCTGGCTTTTACCCTTCTGATCCCACTGGTGGGGAAGTGAGTAAGCAGCTGTGTGGGGTGTGACTGCTGGCTGGGGTTAAATTACCTTAGGCTATCCTACTTGTCTCTCTAACTTCTGAAATTAAGATGCCATTCAAGAAGGTCATTTAGGGATGAGACACAGCTATCTATGCTGTAGAAAGCAAATATGGGAACCAGAACCTTTTTCCTAATTAAAAGTATCTGAGGTGGGGAATTTTCAGTTTGCATAAAAATCATATAAGTATTGCTTGTAATTCCATTTCAGAGCCCTGGGTATAAAATACTATGATCTAAATATTTTCCAATATCCTTTTCTAAAGATGGAAACTATTTTTGAACTAAACCCTTCTTTCCTAGAAATTTTTTCTTCACAACTCAGAGTAAGTTTGTCCCATTAACCAAAGAAACATGCATTTGAAGAATATTTTACTTTATTATCAGGTCAATTCCAAATTTTAAAGACTGTAGAAAAGTACAGCTTTGTACTGTTAAATGGATTATTTATTGAAAAATAGCCTTACAAATAAATGTATCTAGTTCTGAAAGAGTATTCCTAGTAATTGCTACAAATATTTTTCTCCTATAGATTGTTTGCTTTTTTACAGTTATTATGCATCTTGATTTCCCTCACTCCCTCTCTCCTCACTTTCTGATTCAAATCCAAAATCTGTGACCTGGGCTAATTTACCCTTGTAGAGGACACCCAGACTTCAAACAGATCTTAAATCACTTACGCTGCTGAGAGTAGACTGGGGGGCAGGGCTCTGTGAAAGTTGTCTTATTTGCCTTTATTATTATTTCTGTATAGTAAGATACAGCAGACTCTTCTAAGTGGTGAGCAGCCTGGTGAGATTTAACTCTCTTAGGGATGCACTAAGAATTTTGTCACTGTTAATTATCAATTCTGCTGTTTTGCCAATTTTTTGGATTGCTATTCAACTGCCCACTGTCACGGAGAAAAGAATGATGACTCAGGAAGTAGCTGAGCACCAAAAGTGTCCATTGTTTTAAGTTTATGGATTGCCTTGTACAATGGGGAAATAAGAGTTCTCATTATTAAATTAAAGGCATTTTTCTCAATTGAAATAGCTATTTTGGAGACTGACATTGTGTATGTAGCATTATTTTCCCAATATAGTGTGGGTTTATCAATTTTATTGATAAAATTTTGAATTTTATTGAAATATCCTGTAACATTAGGACATCCTCCTCAGCTATTTGACAGCTGAAGTTTTTACTATCCTGAATAATTTTATATAATCTACATATTATGACATTTTATTATTTATTGCTTTCCTCAGTAATTTTTAAAATATTATATTGTACAGTAAAAAGTCCCTGTAATCTGTGAGATGGTGTGAAACTATCTATTTAGTCTTACTTTTTTTATTTTATTCAATGTTGTTCTTATTGTCAGATGTTCCCCCATGTCCCATGATCTACAAGTTCTCTAGGCTTACTTGTCCAGGGAATTGACAGAGCCTTTAGAAAACCCAGGCTATATTTTTCTAGCCTATATGCTTATGGTCTCTTTTATAATCCTGGTTCTAAATTATTTTAGATTTTTATGTCATTGGGCTTCTTCAAAACATGTTTTGGCTTGTCTTAGGTATATATAATTTCCTAGACCTTTGCTTGTCTTACTGACTTCCTAGCTTGATCTTGGACTTCCTTTAGTCTTTGGTATGGTGATCACTGGTCTATGGTAGAAACTGGTCTGGTTCTTCTCCTCTTGCTGGAGTGAGGGGTGCCTGCCTTGCCCTGCTGTCACCCTCAGTTCCCCTTCCATTGTGGAACAGCCAATTGCTGCTCTGCCTCAACAACACCACTGTTTGCAAGCATTAATTTCATATTTTATAGAATTATCTGTAGATTTAATCTTGGCCTAGGTGCTCTGAGTAATTGGGCTTTTATTTGTTTAGACAGTTCTCTAACCATGTCCTTAGATGAGCACATTCAATGAAACTTACAGCAGTTTGGCATGAAAAGCTGTAGCCTTGGAAGCATATTCGTGAGCTATTCAACTAATCTGCATTCTGCCATCTCATTTAGCAAGCCCAATTTGACGTTATGCTGTGATAGAGAATTTTAAATCTTCTATGAAAATTTATTAATTTTCATAGCATGGAATATACAGCCTGGAATATACAGCACTATTTCTGTTGCACTCAAGTTCAGACAATTGTATTTGCTTATTTTTTTCACTTAACCTTACTCCTTAATCTTTGCCCTCTGTCTCCCTGAATTCATGTTTAATTTTATCTTTCTTAATTTTTGACATGATTTTTGCATCAGAAGGCTTTCCTTCACCCCTTCGTGTCTCCTCTGTGGAAACTGAACTCAGCAAAATTTGAAATTGGTTAGTCCTGTGGATCTTGAAAGAGTGCCATTTGCTCTTGAGAGGTATTTTCTGATACTGTACAGTTAATAAACCCATAAAGTAATTTCTCTTAACATTATGTGGGACTTACTTGAACAGTATCAAAACTCCTGCTTTGGTCCCAAGACACTTCAAACAAATGTGCAAGTTGATGAGTAGGAGACACAGAATGATTAGACACATATTGGAGTAAGTAAATAGCAAAGCTTGTGAGACAGTTTTACTTGTAATTGATCACTTGGCTAACATCATATTCTATTTTAGCAAACCAAAGCATTATTTCTTGCTTGGCTCTTTTGCTCCAAGAATTGACCAAGCTGTTGAGGAAGAGAAGCAAGTAAACTCTTGTGTTCTTATAAAAGAAATTCATTAATTCATTGCTACTGTATATGATATGATTTTCTAACTCACTGCTTGCTTATAGAGGGGTCAGATATAAACTGAAAAAGTCTACAACGTCCCAGAAATGTTACTCTATTGCTGAAGAGATGTGAAACAGGATAGGCTATTTATTTTTTCCAAGGCTGTGAAGGTTGGTAAGTGACAATAAACTAAATCCAGGTCCTCTTTCTCCATAGCTTTAATTTTAGAGTATTACATCAAAACATTGCAGATGTTATTCCCCTGTTCTCCTTTGAATTCCCTGTGGCAATGAGGTAAGCAATTTACCTTCCTTGCCACTGGTAATACGTAAAGAAACTCAAGTAACATCTTCCTGGTTTAGACCTTCCTTGCCTTTAGAAAATGTCAAATGTTGTCACTTAGGAGAATACTCTCTAAGGACAATTTAAATCCACAGGTTGTATTTCACACATCGTAAAAGCTATGTGAACTGCCAGGTGGGACCCTTGGCAAAAAGACAGCAGGTCAACTCAGAATTTCCCCATTCTGCCTGACTTAAACACTACAGTTGCATTTTTCTCTAACCCAATCTCAAATTTTCTGAAGCTGTTAAGAAGGAAAAAGAGAGGTTATAGAGGAATGAAGAAGGGACTGATAACCTGTAAGACATTCTGGAGAGAATTTATTTACATAATCACATTTTTAAAAGACAAAATAAAGGAAAATGTTGCCACAGGAGACAAAAAAAAAAAAAAAGAAAAAAAAGAAAAAGGAAGAAAAGCCCATAATTTCTGAAACGTAAGTTAGCAGGTTCATTCTGTACGTCACAGTTGCTTTTAGCTTCTCTAATGATCGTTAAATTCTGGTTGTGGCTTTTTTTTGCGTTTTAGTTTGTTTGTTTGTTTGTTTTTAATTTAAAAACAAAACAACATAAACCCCCCAATAAAAAAAACCTCCCAGCAATTCAGGAAGGATGGCATTCTTACTCAGATGATTTTCAAAAATGTAGTTTTAGTGGTGCAAACCAGGCTTAATATGCCTTGAATGGTTAGCAAGTGGCTCCAGTTCAGATGTCTTTGCTGTTCTCTGGCTTCACAGAGGACACAGTAGAAATTATTTTTGTTAGCAAAGCACCAGGAATTTCAAAAACAGGTTTCAATGTGAAAGTGTTTAGTGCAACAAAAACATAAAGGTTGGAAAGCCTGTACTCCAGAAAACTTGCAGTCTTAAATGGAAAAGAAATACAAGGAGAGCACTTAAAAACTTCTATTATTTTTTTTCTTGAAGTGAAGGGGTCTTCCAGCTGAATGAATACAATTGTAGAAAGTAATGACAGTCTTTCACGAGCAAGTGAAAACTCATAATTTATTTTTCAATTTAAAATGTCTCTGCTTAGAATTTCTAATCTGAAAAATGTTTAATTTTTAAGGAAAGTTGAAATAGCCCCCTAAAACTTTTGGTCAAAACAAAAATAAGCATAAGTGATCACTATTATAATGACATTTTCCATGAGGGAAAAAAGTAATGAAACACCCTCACACATTGACTAACTTTACTCATAAAGGGACAGTAAAGATAAAACAGCTTTACCAGACAACACAAAGACTCATTGGTAGAGATGGGGCTTGAACAAATCTCCTTTAAATCGTACTGTAGAAAAATAAAGAAACACAAAATGTTCTGGGCAATCTTTCCAAGAGTTTCCTGCTACTAGAAACAGTGTTTAAAAAATTCTCTTCCTTCCAGAAGCAGTTTCCTCAGTGTTTTCAGGACAAGTCAGGCAGTTTTCAAAGATACTCTTAGTATTCCTGATAATTTGTGGATTAATAAGGAATATCTGCGCAAGACTACGACTCTTAATATCTTTTAAAAGTACAAATTTAGTGCTGCATGGACAGGATCTATGATGTTTAAATAAACTATACAAATATTCTAATCTTCTACGTTTCGGCTTTTATGATTTTATTTGGATTATTGTTCCACAACGTACAAAGGACTGAAAGGTTAATAGTTTAGAAAGTCTGCTCACATAGGTAGGTCTTTTCCAGCTTGACTGTGCCATGTATGGATGTCATTTGAATGAACAGCTTTGTGATAGGACAAGTTAACACTGTGGCCACTGTTCAAAACATGATGTCTTTTTTTTTAATGACTATACATTTTTACAAATTTTGAAGTGTTAATTGAGGTTGGCAAAGAAGGGAGCAACTTTTCTTTATTTATCTAAAACTAGAGGGTTTTTGTGATGATATCTAGAGCTTTAAGAAAGAAATGAAAGAGTATTTCAAAAAAGGTCAAGTTAAGGATTATTCAGTGCTTAATAATGTATTCCAGACAGGGAGGCATGGAGGCAATGACTGATTACTGTGTATAACACACCATATAAATCTCAAAGTGTTATCAAAGACCTTGTAATAATTGTGACTAAAAAGATGTGACCTAAAGATTGTGACAAAATATACTCTCCTTGTTTTTCTTCTTGAAAGAAGTAACTGGGGAAACTCATAAAGCAATATAGGCATTCGCTTTCCAAAAGTCTCTATGTTCAGATGTACCTGTCTGTATATTGGAGGCCTATTGCTAAAAGCTTAGAGAAAAAGAAATGATCAGAGAACAGGGTGAAAGAAGACCAAGAAATACAAAATAAGATGTTATGCACACACTTATGCCAGTGAAACTGAGGAGGGAGAGAAAAAATTTTAACTGAAAGTCATTTCATTTGACTTTGAAGAATGGCCTTTGAGGTTAACTTTACCTAGATCTGGATATTGATAAAGGGGTCTAAAAGACTAGTTATACCTTTCTGCGTCCTTTTCAATTGACCGATTTCTTTGGGATTTGGAAGACTATTGTTCCTTTCTATCTTGGTAGACAGATGGGCAGTGGAAGGAATGCAAAGAATGCATTGCATTTTGATTTCAGTTACTCCATCATGTCCCTCTCAAAGGTAGACTGGAGGGACTGAAAGTTGGAAAACTTCTAATAATGAAAGAAATGAAATGTTGTCTACAGGCTTGGGTATATGGAAGAGTATTTCACTTCAAGAGCGAGAGAAGCTCATACAGGAAAACTACAATTTTTAATTATGTAGTCTTTTCTCTGATTTATTCTGAAGTTGTGCAAAAGCACCAAGCAACTTCCAAAGAGTCTGATTAAGTCACAGAAAATTTTACACATGTAAATTCTAATACCTCAAGTCCTTGCTATTACTTTTTTAATTTCTAATTCCAATCCATACATTTTAAAGACATGACTAAGGGCCCTGTTACCCAAGATATCAGATTACAGTTTTATCTCTACTCTTTCATGCCTCTCTTTTATTTAATTATCTGTTTGGTTTACACTCCTTCACCTCGAGTGTATGTTTTCACTAAGCAATCCACAATAACTCCCACGTAAATCTTTTTCTTGAATGTTTTCCCAAATGCAAAGCACATCAGCATAAGCCCATACTTGTCACTGACAGGTCATCTAGATGCAATCAATATCAAACAGACAGAAAATATAAGAAATGTGATTTTTTTTCAGGACATGCATTCTCTGTAAAGGACAAAACAACTTCAATGTATAAAAATGTACTTAAAAAATAACTGTCTTATTACTTTTGAGAAAGGATATAAAAAGACTTATGTTTCCTGCCTTTTATTTAGTTTCATCTCACCCAATTTTTCTGCATGTTGTCTTATTGCACGTATGATGCTTTGTAAGTTGACATTCAAGCAGAAGAAAGGGGAAAGATGGAGAATGTTCTTAACTTGGGTTTTATGAAATCTCATCAGTTAAGAGGGAACAGACAATACAGTAATGCCTCTTAATAACCCGAGGCTTTCCAACATGCATTAGCAGAGTTAATTTGAATGGATTTAACTCACCTTTCTTTTTCTCACTTCATGAGACATCAACAGCTTATTTCAGCTGAATGTGAATGAGGAATACGTGAGTGAAACTTCTTTGCTACAGCAGTGAGATTTCTAGTTTAAAGTACTTTAAACTAGTAAGAATCTGAGGACATAAGATTCAACAATAATCTAACACTATTTGTATCAGGTCTTCTGCCTTCACCAGTGACTCTTGGTATTTCAGAGGAAAGTGAATTTCTTCCCTTCGTCCTTCGTTTTGGAAAATGTTCCATTTTAGGTATTTCTTCCTATTGTTCCAGCTAAAACTTGTTCTGAATCATAAGCTTTTAACATGCATGTTGAGCTCTGATCACAGTCACATTCATGCCATAAATTTTGCTGAAATTGATAAATTGATCCTTGTGTGCACTGGCTTATTATACTATTTTTTTTTTTTTTTTTAGTAAAGGCATTGTGAGTTTTGCTAATTTTGTTAAATTACCTCCTACATTTTCAAAGAAAGCCATTCCCTCCATCTGGAAGGACTTCTTCAGTACTAAGAGGTAAACACTTATGTCAAGTTAAGCAGTGTTTTTGCTGGTTTCGTGGTTATCCTCCTTTAAACCTCAAATAATCTCTTGTTTTGCTTGAAAACCAAGGTCAAAAGAGGATGATAGTACAGTTTTCTCAATGTCCTCCATAGGGATTTCATATGCCTTCACAACACATCTTTAAACTCTATTATTTCCAATAGGATTATTCCTGGTCTCAAAGGCAGCAAAGCAGGGACTTGCCTGATTAGATAATAGGACAGTCCAGACTTTACAAAAGCTGTTTTTCTTTCTTTAAAACTATTGCTGGCATACACACATGGAAGGGAGAGGAAGGATAGTCTTTAAATAATCTAGCATCCTTATATAGATGCTACACTACTGCCCAGGTGACCTCAGTTTTATTCCTGCTTTCTTAGTAACTGGTTTAGTGTGTCACATTGCCTTTCCTTATCTCTTTCCCAACCCGCAGCATAAGAACTCTTTTTTTTTTAATTTGCTTTGAAATGCATGAATCAAAAGTGACTACTGATAGCAATTTTGTGTGTCTGATTGTGATGATGCAAAAATTTTCTGAAATCATATTTTTATAATTCAAGGATTATGTTGAATTTAGCAGTCATCATTCAATAGCTCTGTTCAGAATAGGACTTGATGCATAATCATTTAACTTAGATTTTTGAGGAGGTGGACAGGAATACCAGGAGGTTTTTTTGATAGACGAAATAAGAAATTCTAATTTTCACAATAGCTTTTGTTATACTTGGAAAGAAAACTTAAAATGTAAAAGGAAATATGTTCTAAAAGGTCAGCAAAAATAGATTTGTGGTTGTGTAATATGCATATTGTCTTACCTTCAAGTGCTATTCATTCTTTATATTGTATTTAAGGTCCAGATCTGTAGAAACTCAAGAATTCTGAAGATCATGTTACTTTTGAAAAGTTCACAACTGGATGCCTTGGGAACAAAAAGATGTGTGCTTAAAATGCTGCCTTCCCTTGTGTATCTGTCCCTATCATAACCTTAATTCATTATTACAGCACACCAGTCTTCTTGGTGCACTTTATAGTTTGATTCGGAAAGCTTGCTTCTAGGCTGAGCATGCCATGCTATGACTCCTTACCCACAGAGTTTTTGCTCTTTCTCTTAGAATTCACTAAAGTGGCTTTGAAAGGAATAAAGATGACAGGTACTAATTAATTAGCACCTGTTTCTTAGGGAGAAACTTGTTCACGGTGTATTGGTTAGAGGTTCACAAATTATGATAAATACCTTAAGACATCACTGTCTTTTAACTTGAGGTAAGTTTTAAGCTGTTATTCAGGTGTCAAAAAGAACACTGTGTCATTCAGTTGTAGATTAATATAGTAACCTGAAATGGCCATTCAAAGTTTCATAGCAAGTCACCCTACCTGTGGCCTTTCAAAATGTTACTGAACTCTGTATGATCTCTGGTTATTCATAGGATTGCTGTGTTAATGAATGTCCATGCGACATAAATGCAGTGAAACACAAAACAATATAGAAACTCCCTATAGCTTCCCAAAATCCCTCTTGTAGAAACCAACTTTTTAATGTAAATACTTAGCATATGGCTTAAGGAGTGTCAGGCACAACTTTTTATTAACCATAATGCATTTTGGGTTACTGACTTTGTATTTATAAAGCTAGTTTGCAAGTTTCATAACAACACTTGCAAACTATAGAGAGACCCCAAAAGGAGAAATCAGTTAAGCAATGACAACTTTCTAGAACCTGGTCAGTGGAGAGGTAGAGGCAACAAAGCAGATGAGCTTCCTTCTGCTTTGTCATTGCTCTAGCCAACTGAAAAGTGGTCAAAACCTGCAGTGATCTGATAGCTGTTTGTAGGCTCTTCAGGAAGAGATTGAAGACCTTAGTAAAATTCTAATGAGATGAGTGAGTTAATTCTACCATGGTAAAAAAACCTGAACAAGAAAATAAAAGCCCCAGAGCCCAGTAACAACAAAAAATCTCCCCAAGAAGGTACTGTCTGGCAACTATGTTTGAAATCAAAGTTTACTGCTCTCAGATGATCCAGTTCAGTGTAACCCCTCACACTTCAGAAGAGAGATGTCATTTAATCCATTGGAAGGATGTGGCATACTGCTCCTCTGAAGTTGTGCTATCTTTTGTGATCATAATAAGGGGAAATATGAAGTCTTATGTGTTATCATGATGGATGTCATTAGTTCCACACAGCAGATGCTGAATATCTGATGCATTAGTTTTGCTAACTGTGAGACAGGAGGAGTTGCCGTAGGTTCTCTAAACCTAATAAATTTCCTGTCTCAGAGTCAGTTAACTGTCAGATTTATTGTCATGACAGCAAAGGCCCATTGACTTTAACAAGAATTTAGGGATTTTATCCACGGTAAACCTAGGAAATGCAGTGCTTATCTTGAATTGACTAAGAAACTCTTCTCTTCTTTATGTTCCTTCCAAAATAACAAATCCAGCCCTTTCATCCTTCTTCTGATGATATATATTTACTATATACATGGAGCTTCTTAAGCAACTATGTATGTCTCTGCCTTTTTTTTTAATTGATGAAAAGACCGTAGCTAAAACCCTTGTAATTTATTTATCTTTGAGGTAAAATTAAATAGAATTTATTTGTGTACATCTGGTTGAATACCTACTTTACCTAGATTTACTAGGACATTAAGAAAGGCAATGAAAGCCATGAACTTTGTAAACAAAATAATTTTATATCAGTTGATCTAAACTACTGTATTTACTTTTATTTCCTTATTTTGTTGAACATTTTTAGATTTTTTTTAATTCTGCTAAAATATGAACCAGTGGGTCTTGGAAATAAAATTACTGAATTTAATCACAGAAAGTGCAAGGCAAGCATATTAAAGCATATCCTTCAACTACCTGTTGCTTCTACCTGCATTTGGGTTGCTTTAATGTAAGGCACAAGCTTAGCCTTGCAGATTGTGAGATCTTGGAAGTTTATATTATGGCTTTAAGAAAATGATAGTTTCATCCATGTTAAGGAAATTTAAAGTCTGCTGACTTTTCAGGTTCACTCCTAAATTTTCAGTGGTCTGAGATGCTGAAATTGTTCTAATGGCCTCAACATTGTTCTGAAAAAGACCTAACGTCTAGCTTCAGCTTCATCATGTCACCGCTGCCTTTTTTATTTAAAGATAAATGGAAACTATATTTCATCAAGGTTGTATACCTGCGTTTTGGAATCCAAGTATTTCTTTGGCACTGTGAGACCTCTTGTTGACTAACTGAAATAAACAGGAGATTTATACTGAAACATTTTTAAAACTGAAACAGTATTATTATTTTTTCAGAAAAATAATAAAAAAGTCCTTTTAACAT
The DNA here is from genome assembly GCF_003945595.2 of Pipra filicauda. Lineage (NCBI taxonomy): Eukaryota > Metazoa > Chordata > Aves > Passeriformes > Pipridae > Pipra > Pipra filicauda. Next base: position 1,838,150 of record NW_024104975.1, on the reverse strand, counting down.
GAGAGTTTTAATTTTTCCTTGAAAAAAAATGTAGAAATATAGAATATTTGGACAGATAACTATTTTGGCTATCTGACATTGTTTCAGTTAAAAACAATTTGTGGCTATTCAACAGAAAGCACTGTTTACTGTGGCAAAAGCATTTGCTAAGCATCAATGCAAATTTAAGATAAGAACAATTGTGACAAAATCCAAACTGTTAGTTTTCAGCAATTATATAACAAACATTCTGTGTTGCAAAGGACATTTTTCAAATGGAGAAATGTTAAAAGGAAGCTTTAAAATGGCATGTTCTATTATGTTTTAATACTCTGTAAAAGAAGACAGATAAAAATGTAAACCAAAGCAAATGCTGAAAAAAATAAAGGCAATCTTTCCATTGCCACCTTATAACAGTACTGAAAGGACTATATGAATAGGAAAAAGTAGACTCTGAAGGTTGATAATGGAAGAGAGACAACTGAAGGTAAGTGCAGGCACCAAGAATGCCCTGGGTAAGAATGCTCGTGAAGAAATCTGACCGTCTTTGTACCATTTTCAAGTTCCACCTCTAGGTTACCGAATCGATAAACAGCTACTACGGTTCCTATTTTAAATAGTACTTTGAAGACAGTGAAGAAGTAAAAAAGAGTGGATGAGGTTTAATCAAGCTAATTGTCTTCTCAACTAGAGAAGAATTGTAAATTTATTGTAAATGCTATTGTGCTGTAGCTAATATGATACTGATACAGTGTGGCTGAAATCATCAGCATATAAGGGTTTTGTTGAAATGGAGTACTGTCATGAGATTGATATTGACAGGTATTCATCCAGTCACACAGGCATGGACTGCAGGGGTGTGCAGGAATGGACAAACTCAGAAAGTAAATAACTCTAGCTTACTTTTAATACTCTAGCATATTTTTTAGCAAGGTTGTGCAATGTAGCGGTGAAACCGTCCTGGAAAAAATTTTAATGAAAGGTTAGAAAATGCTAAACTGTAGTATAATATCAAGACCTCAGTTTTGAATATAGCACATGAATATCTTAACAGGTTTACTGAAGAGTGATTAAACATATATCCTTGGTGTGAATACAGTTCAGTTTATGTGAATATAGTGACACTCACATATGCAAAATTCTACAAAGAATGTGTTGTGTCACTTAAAACTGTAGCAGTTCACTGTGCAGCTGTTCTACAAGTATTTGAGGCTGTTGAATTGCTATAGGTTCTTTTTTTTGGTGCTCTACCACTTTCAAGTTTTTTATGTCTCCACTCATTTGTTATCTAACCTGTAGAAATTATTAAAAAGACAAGAAGAAAATGAATACCACCATAGCAATTGATTTTTCTGTTCATGAAAGGACCCTGTGATTTTGTTTTGTATTTGGATGCTGATTCTTTCCTTTAAGCATTCATTTTATAGGCTAGATTACAATAGAAACTGTCAATTACTGCAGGTGTCCCTTCCCATGGCAGGGGAGTTGGGAGCGAGTGGATGATCCTGAAGGTCCCTTCCAACACAAGCCATTCTATGATCGCGCAATTGTATGATTTATCTGACAGTTGAGGTGTTTACTGTATTTTGTTCGTTTTTACACCCCTGCATCGATTCTCTATTGTCCAATAAAGGCTCAGATCATGCTCAAGCTTTTGTCTTACAGTAAGCCTTAAGATGCTCTCTTCTCTCTATACGCATTATTATGAGAGTTATAGGCAAACAGTACTCTGGGATTGACAGCCCTGTGTCAGACTGAATCAAAATAGACTAAGAGGTTTCAGATTTAACTGTGTGAGGCTGAGACAGTCATAAAAATGAATATAGAAACACATTTCTTCTATGTGATATCTTAAACTTTGTTTCCTTAGGCAGAAAAAAAGTACTGCAGAGGCTGAATGAAGTGATTGACAAATTATAGAATCATAGAATTATAGAAAGGCTTGGGTTGGAAGGGACCCTACAGATCATCTAGTTCCAACTCCCCTGCCATGGTCAGGGATGCCATCCACTAGATTAGATTGCTCAGGGCCCCATCCAACCTGGCCTTGAACACTTCCAGTGATGAGACATCCACCACTTCTCTGGGAAACCTGTTCCAGTGCCTCATCACCCTTACAGTAAAGAATTTCTTCCTAATATCTAATCTAAACCTACTCTCAGTTTGAAACCATCCCCCTTTGTCCTATCACTACATGCCTATGTGAAAAGTCCCTCTCCAGATTTCTTGTAGGTCCACTTTAAGTACTGGAAGGATCAACCATCAAGATGCATAAACTTAAGATATAGACAACAAGAGAAGTATTAATTCAATATCTAGGTCATTGGAGAGAAGTTGACTTCACAAAATAGTCTTTTATGACTGCCATCAGTACAGCTGAAAACACAGTCAGATTACAATGCGTTGATTTTAATTCCTGGTTTAATGATAGTGTAGGAGAAAATCAGACCCCACTATGAATTCCTTCACATATCATCTGACCATTAATTACAGCAGACTTAAGTAACTAAAATGAAAGAGGATAGGATTCTTCTCCAAATCATGTAGATTAAAATGGAAACTCACTAAGATAAAATCATCTAATGGAGCTGTGCCACTTTACACCAGGATCTTGCTCATGTTTTTTGTGTAATTACTGTATTTTCAGCAGCAGGTCCTTCTGTGAATGGGGTTTGCCTTTACAGCTCATAGCAAGTGAAATGGCATTAGTCCCGCATTGTCACCAAGACTGATTAGTATCTCTGAATATTCTCTGCACTGCGTGTTGGGAATTATACATATTCATCTTCTGGCAAATATTTACCAAACCCATACAACATACCTTCATAAACATTTATCTCCTTTCCACTGGAAAGGTAACCCCTTGCATAGGGTAATAACATCTCATGCATTAATCCTCCGTAAACAAAAATTATTCATAATTATGCAAAACTGTAATTATGCCAAGCTGCCTGCACATTTGCACATTGGTGAGGAGTGGTTCAGGGGGCTCACCAGAGTGGAACCCCTTGTACCACTGTCGTATGCTAATTGGACTCCTGAAAAGTTCAGAGAAGTCATTCTGCATGCCAGCATTCATCTGCCAAATAACAAGTATGAGTCTCAGCAGAGAGCAAAAATGCTACTAAACATAGCATATACACAAACACATTCATACACAGCAATAGGATAGATCACAAGGAGGAAATAAATCAAAGAGTATGCTAATTAATGACCTAAGAAAACCACTTCAAGGAAATACAGAATTAAAGAAATAATGACCCCAAGGAAAAATGCAGTCAGAAACCTCAGAGGACCTACAGCAATTGTCTACTTATTATGAGAAGTATATACAATACAGAGATATAGAAACTTTTGTATCCTGTATCACAGGGTCAATTATTTGAGTACAATAATTTGAGTACAAAAGAATGGGTATTATCTTTTGTTCCCAAATCTCAATGCCTGACTGAAGGTTGTATGAAGACAATGAGCAGAATAAAGCTGCTAATAGCAGGAACAAAGGCTTTACTTTTTAACCCAAGATCAGAAATTATTTTCTGAAAAGCCAGCTATATCATTCTTGTCTGTACCAGTGATATGTATTTGTCTTTGAGTGACTTCTTTCACACATGCCTAAACGGAATCTCCCTACGAGCTAATTAATTGTATTGCAAGACAACTCATATTCTTTATTTCACCATGTTTCTTCCTGTTACTTTCATCAGTCTTTCACTGTCCTGACACTGCTTCCCTAATTCACTTTGACTCTTGTAAGAGTACTCCATAGTCTATGTTGAAACTCTAGAGCACTTAAGCAGATGCACAAACATAAGAACCAGAGGTGTTCCATCCCCTTCTGTTGGGTTAGTCTTCAGAAGAAAGTTGCACACATGCCTGTCTGACTGCGTAGGTGAGTTTCTAATGTGTATCAGCGAGCAACCTCAATGTGCTTGCAGCTATTAAGTGAGAAGTGTGTGGTGTAAGTTGTATTAAGACCAGTGGTACAGCTTGGCCTATCCAAGTAGTTACAGCTGGAACCAGAAGGATACAAATGACCGAAGGGCATAACCACCTACATCTCAGGGAAAAAACCAACAACTACCTTTCTTTCAGAAGTATCTCTTTTATAGTCATAACCCTTAATGGCTTGTCTGTCTCTTCATTTTTGAGAAGATATGGAAGAACAGTAAAGCAATTATTCATGCTTTGGTGTATTTTGCTGAGTGAGAAGCATATGTTGGAAAGACCAGAGATTGCTAAAGGCAACAGTGAGGTAGGCAAGGCTCTGCTTGATGTGTTTACTTCCCTGTTTACCATCAACTCTTTTGCCTGGCTCCAAGCCCTAATTGTATAAAGTCCAGACACAGCCTCAAAAAATCAGGTCCCTTTGTCTCTGAACTTTTCCTTTTCTTCTGCAAATTCCTTGCTAAGAACAGAACAGTTTTAATGTGTAGGATCTTTACTATACATATCAAAGACCACAGATAGCCCTTGAATTAAATAATCCTGTCCTTTGATTTCTTCAGTGAAAGGACTGAAATGGATCACTGGCTAAATATGGCAAGCAGACAGTGAAACTGAGGGTTTGGGCCAGGACACAATTTGCACACTATATTAATAATAATTTTAAAAAAAAGTTCTAATTAATAAACATTAACTGTTGCTTTGTTGGGCTTTTTTTTTTTAAATAGACTTTCTTATTTGCCTAGAACAACACTGTTTTAATTTGCTTATCAAAGTCATTTATTCTTAATTCAGGATAATTATTTCCTGAATACTGTAGACCTAAATTCATATCTCCTATTGATCTTTTGACTGGTTCATCAAGTCGGATGGGTCCAATGATAGAGGTATAGCCATTACTTCAGCCGCCTCTGCTCATCCATTGACAGTTAGCAAACCCTCTCAGATATGTCAATGTGAAATGACATTTAAGTTTTCTGCTGAATTTAAATTTCTTTTTTCTACATTCACTTCAAATTAGGACGTAATTAAATTGGCTTTTAAACACAGGAAACATAAAAAAAGCTTATTCAATCTCATATTAAAATGCCTCAGGACATAGCTTGACACATAAATGACACATCATCTTCTTCCCTGTGGTTTCTTTTTTCAAAAAAATTATTAAGTGTTACAACAAAATAAACTAATAAAATTATTGACAAAATTGTAATTTAATACCCATTCTTTTGCTTCTCTTGCTTCATAGAACAAACAGTCATAAACAAGCAAACAAAATAAACACTAATACTGATGCTTAGCATTTATATATTATTTTATACCCTTTAAAATTGTTAATTTTAAAGATGTCTCAATTACCTGCTGTATTAAGATCATCCATAGTTTATAGAGGTCCACAAGCTAAGTATACTTTCAATATTTGCTGTAGGAGTAACTACAAAAACATTGCACTTAAGCCTTATTTCTGCATCAGGTGTCCCAGGCTGCAAAGGGTCGACAGCAACAACCATGGACAGACTGTTTCCATATGCAGAAGGTACTAAGTCAATAAATTGGTAGAGCTACAATAGGGTTTTCTGCAATGTTTTATTTACTCCGGAAGGTAGCATCTGTTTACTGTCTTACTCCTCATATTTGCCAAGGGCAATTATGGTCACAAAGCACGTAAAAATTCAGTGAAGACAAGATATGAAAAGATTTATTGAAATTTAACCAGCTAAATTGGTAACCAAGAAAAAGTAATTTTTATCTTTGCATGTCTGTCATACTAGATACAGAGTGGCTTCTAATAATATTGCCACAGTTCCTCTGGGGCACTGAGGGATTATTTTTTTTTAATTTGTCTTAGTTTTTTTCCAGCTGCCTCTAGGCTTCATATTTATGATTTTCCAGGCAGTTGTCAATGCTGTGCTGATGTCCTCCTTAATATCAAGCAGTAATGCATTGCTTCTGTCCCTGATTTTCTTGTCACTGGAGTCTTGTCTGAAAAATCTCCTAGAGTGACTAATTGTTTCTTTCCTCTGAGGACTGTAGAAAACCACTTCCTTCTGATGTTAGACTCTGAATAAAGTAAATGCTGTTCTGCTCTCCCTCCACTCTTAGTGGTTCATCACTAACAGACAGGTTAAAGCAAAATAGCTGACAGGTACCTAGAAAGCCTTCCTCAAGGAAGTGTAGTCATTTTCTCTTGAAAAATCATATGTATTTTAGTAAACTAGCATTTTGTCAAGAAGTCATGCTAGTAAAGGTAGGCCTCAAAAAATAATGAGACACATGCTCCAGATACCATCAAACTGTTAAAATGTACATGTCCTAAGGCAAGGTAGAATCTTTATTTACTTTCCATATATATACATATTTATTTTTCTCTGTGATTTCCAAAAGTCTCACCCACATCCTGTCACTTTTTTCCTCAAGGACTTCAGACCTACTTCAGCATTCTTCTCAGATGTACTTCAGGACAAAAGGTAGGACAACACAGAAATAAGAAAATCTAGAAGGATCTGTGTTTGCTATTTACTTTGATTAATGAAGTTAAATAAAATTACACAAAACAAGTGGTATATGGGAATCATTTACCAGTTCAGGGAGCAATTATGTGAAATAGGACAATGTCTTTAATCCTTGATTTTGTTAATGGTCTACTCAGAAGAACAAGAATTGTTGGTCATTACTTGCCAGAGTAGAAAAGTCTTGGATTGACAATATGCCAACATTAAATGGAAATCTTTAAATCTTTGCAGGAAACCTTTGTTTCCAGGCTTAGGTGTCAGGAGAAGGCAGAATTCTGCCTATCCCTTATGAAAAAATATGTTGTCAGCACTCACAAACTCTGTATATGCACATACATGTATAAGAATGAACTGTCACAGAATAGATGGGTCTAGGCCTTCTATGTCTCATTTCCATGTACTCTGACAACATCTCTACATTCATTCCAAGTGATTGGACCCTGTTTCCACCTCCTGTGTATTTCCTGCTTATGCTTGAGTAATGAGAGGAACTCCTTGTTCATCCATGTGGGTCTCTTGCCCCCTTTGCCCAATGTCTTGCTTGTTGCCATGCATCACCATTCTCCTGGGAGAGGTACTCCATTCTTCTAATGGTTAGAACCCTAGAATCACAGAATATGCTGAGTTGGAAGGGGCCCACAGGATCACTGAGTACAACTCCTAACCCTGGACAAGACTATCCACAAGAGTCTATCCAAAAGAGACTATCCACACCACGTGCCTGAGAGAAACTCTCAGATATGAAAGAATGATTACCTATTTTCATGCAGTTTGGTCAAAGAGAATGTTAAGATACATATGAATGTCAATATTAATGCTAGATTTCTCAATGAAGATCTAGAAATAGGATTATTAGAACTGAAAATTTGTGTGAAATATTTGCTGCTGCACACTTTTCAGTACCAAAGTATTTGGTAAGTTTATTGTAGATTTTTCAATTTACTTCTTTCAGAAAAAAGGCATTTTTAAAATTGATTTTGCTACTTGAAATATTTTTGGTTGTCTTTAAATTCAAACTAACTTTGTTTCAAAATGTCCTTCAGTTCTCTTAGAACAAGCTTGAGCAAGGCTCTGTATAAAACAAACTCTTACCCTTAAACATGATTGTCTTTCTTATTTCCCACAATTGCTGATTAACTGAAAAATCAGTCCATGTGTCTGTGGGATTAACTCAGTAAGACCTGGCAGCTAGAGGAAAAATGTGGGAGGAACTGTGATTTACTAGCTCTGTTTTTTGACTTTTTTTTTTTTTTTTTTTTGTGTCTCAGTGAATAGATGATGTATCAAAATGTGCTCAGACTTTTTGAACAGACTCTAGCATTCAAAATAATACAGATGCTGTCTATACTACATTATTCTGGTGGATTGTTGCAGTCTGGTCATTTTTTTTTTGACTTTTGACCTTTTCAAACAAATTATGACATATCCTAGTGATTTTGCTGGAGACTTGAGACTCGAACTACGTAGAGACTTTAATCAAGTCTGCTGATTCCAGCACGCATTTAGAGAATGACTGAGAAAGTCAGTGACCTTATCCAAGCTCCGCCTGTGAAATTCTGGAAAAAAAAATCCCGTTTCCCCTGATGTCTTTCTGACACATTCAACTGAATCAGTCTCAATAAAAGCGTGCTATCAGAGCTAATGGTTTTAATAGTCTAATAGAGAGGGCACTTACCTCCTTCCTTTTTCCTGTGTGCAATTAACTCCTAACTCTTCCAGAGATAGTGCCATTGGACAGAAAATGTCAGCCCAGAGGGGTTTTGAGGGTTAATTGTCAGTTATAGACAAATTTTATTAAGAGGCAGGAAAGAACAAAATTTGAAAATATCACTTTAGAAAGTGCAACCTCTCTCACAGGTGCATCAAAGTGTTTGCATTCTGAAATCTTTTTGACTGAAGCAGAACAGTTTAACCTAAATTCAGGCAATCTTGTGAAATCATAAAGGCACACGGTAGTGCTGGGAAAAGTATTTGATGTATTAAAAATACCTGTTACAGGTCAAGAGGAGATGCTATGCTCTATGCTTTTTACATCCCTGCTGATTACCATTTACTGGGGCTGTGGTGAGAATTAAAATAATAATATGTAATGTTTGCACTGAAATGAGTCCTAGCCATTTTCTTCAGTTGTCAGGAAAGAGTATGCTGACTGAGATAATTTTAAAATATAAGACTTATAAAATGCATGAAAGTTGACCTGAGTTGTCGTGTGTTACGCAAAAAATGGATTCTGGGTTGTGGATATGAAAAGGTTATACAAAAGGAAAGTTTTTAATGCTTCTGATGACTTGACATAGTCATGCAGTAAAGCTATGTAAACATTTCCTTGATGAAATCTTAAATATTCTCTCATAATTTTCAAGTATCACTTATGAGCATAATGATTAATGATAGAAAAGATAGTTTGAAAATGCTGAAACAGAAACAGAAAACCAATTCTAAATAATTTTAAAGATATTAATGTCTTCAAAGACATGAATGTCTTTACTGACCTGTCAAAGGTGCTGGGTCTTTCTGAAAACAAAATGGCAATGTAAACCATGATAAATACTCAAATGACATCACAAATAAGAAATAAGAACAAAAGAGTTATTAGACAAAGCATCTCCATAAGTTTATTATATTCTGTTTTGATGCAAGTGTTCCATATTTCATTTGCATTTTTCTCTGCAGGATTGTCCCATATAGCTTGAGAAGAAAAAAAAAAGGTGGGTGACCCAGTGTACAGTTTTAGAAAATAACAATATATTTATCTCAATGGTAATGGATTAACCACTAGGTTATCCTATAATTAGCTACGCTTTACCTCCCCAGTTGTTCCTCAAGTTTGAATTATATATTATATTCTTCACTCACCCATTGGACCTTGAAGCATCTTTACGGCAAGCCTTCTGATTCCTGCAGAATTACAATATGAATGCTTGTAAGAGTAGCACTTAACTTTCTGCTTTTCAAGTGCTTTATCATGGATAAATACTATATCAAAAGCAAGAGTGCAGCAGATGCTGAGTGTACCAGGTTGGGAAGGGGAAGGAATAGGTTGGTGCAGGTCTTCTGTATGTATACTGCAGTTTGGTTTTCAGTATATGCAAAGCAGACAGCTGTGGAACTGAGGCTGTGAGTGCCTCTGACCACAGTAACCCTATTTGCTATTCCTTGGAGGTTATGGACAGAAAATCAAGACACTGAATCAGGGTTCCACCCTGCTGGTTGTAGTGTTCTTGAGGGATTATTGCTGACAACTCTGAAGTGGAGTTTATAACTATGTTCTATTCTCAATATAACAGGAAGCTACAGCTTTAAAATAGAGTACTTGGAAGAGGGGCCAGGGGAATTGTCTATATTCTTCGTTCAAGTTGCCTAATATCTCATAGTTACTAATATCTAACTATTATTTTTATTCAGTGATTTGCAGATGTTGCTTTTATTTCCAAGGCTCTTAGAAGTATTAGTTACAACTACACTACTGATTTGTATAAGTGCCAATCTGATGCCAGAAATGGATTTTTTTTCCTATTTAATCCTTTTTTAAAATGTTGACTTGTGCCTAAACTGCTTCTCTCAGAAGTCCAAAAACCTGATTCCAACATCACTACCTTTTAAAAAAAAATATCATTTTCTTTTTCCAGAACTCCTTACACATTCAGTGGACTGTTGTCTGTGACTGGGTATGACCTTTCTGGTGACACTGAGATGTGGGATCATCAAGAACATCCCACAGTAAAAGCAGCAGAGGACTGTCCTACCTCAACTCTCCTGCCACACTGAAGATTGCTTATATAAAAATATTTGTATTCAGGGATTTTTTGTGGCACATTATGAAGTGTCTGCGAGTCCAAATAGAGATTTAGAGCTGAACTGTCAGAAATACACCCCAAAATCAATAGAACTTGTCACATAGAAAGTGACATGTACCATTGTACACATACAAAAAAAAAAGATTAGTTTCGAAACATATTGAGTGCTTGTGTGTACACTTTTTAACCCTGATCTTGAGTCTTCATCCATAAAACTCAGAGGAGCTATTGACTACCTTGAAAGCAAGGACACCGTGCAGAGAGACCTTGACAAATTAGAGGACTGGGCAATCACCAACCACATGAAGTTCAACAAGGGAAAGTGCCAGATTCTGCACCTGGGGTGGGACAAGGTACAGACTGGGGAATGAGACGCTGGAAAGCAGTACCACAGAAAAGGACCTGGGGATCCTGGTCGTTGTCATGTTGAACATGCGTCAGCAGTGCCCTGGCAGCCAGAAGGGCCAACCGTGTCCTGGGGGGCATCAGGCAAAGCATCATCAGCCGGTCAAGAGAGGGGATTGTCCTGCTCTGCTCTGCACTGGTGCAGCCTCACCTTGAATATTGTGGCAGTTTTGGGTACTGCAATAGAAGAAAGATATTAAGCTACTAGAGAATGTGCAAAGGAGGGCAACAAAGGTGGTGAAGGGCCTTGAGGGGAAACTGTATGAGGAGTGGCTGAGGTCTCTTGGTTTGTTCATCCTGGAGGAGATTGAGGGGAGACCTCATTGTGGTTTACAACTTCCTTTTGAGGGGAAGAGGAAGGGCAGACACTGATCTCTTCTCTGTGGTGATCAGTGACAAGAATGGCCTGAAGTTGTGCCAAGGGAGGTTGAGACTGGAAAAAGATTCTTCACCCAGAGGGTGGTTGGGTGCTGGAACAGGCTGCCAGGGAAATGGTCACAGCACCAAGCCTGACAGAGTTCAAGAAGTGTTTGGATGATACTCTCAGTCACATGGTGGGACTCTTGGGGATGGTCTTGCGCAGGGCTAAGGGTTGGACTTGATGATCCTTGTGGGTCCCTTCCAACTCATCATATTCTATGATTCTGTAGGTGGTGGTTTTGTTCACACTGTAGTTGAGTCTGAACCATTTGGATGATTCTTAACTCAGTTGTATTAATGCAACTTGTTGATACTGAGTCCTGTTACAATCTCATGGTAGTTCCCAGATCTGACTTTTAATTTTTTCCATTTAGCACACTGATCTGTCTGAAATAACACAAATTACATTTGTATTCTGTTTTGCTCATTTTTATTTATGAATTATTCAAAAATTACTATTTTCAATGCATTTTTAATTCCTGAATAGTCACTGTGTTTCTGCTTTGACTGTTATTCATTAAATACATGCCTACTGTATAAGATGTGCAATTTGTCACTTAAATTACATGGAATGTGCTTTTGCTTTCTTGCAAGATTAATTAAATATTTTAATACCTGAAAAACAAATTATACTAAGGAATAACATTTCACATTCCAAATTATTTGAAATTACCTGAATACACATTATGAAGATCCAGATCCTCATAGCTAATCTCAACAAATTTTAATAAGTGTATCTTAAAAAAACCCCAAATTGAAACAAACAAACAAAAAAAAGCTGTGTTTCTCTTCTTAAAACTAGATCAAAATAGACCTAATATTTTTTCCTCTACTTAAATATGGGTATGCTTGGGGATGCAAACACAGTTTGGTTTCCAGAAAGTGAGCTATGTATTTAGATATAATTTAATGTCTTGTCCTATCTCTGTGAGTATTCATAATTTTTTATATACATCTCATGGATGAGAAGGCTGTAATAACAAACTCACTGTCTCAGAAATGAGTTAGGAAATTTACAAAACTGCATTTTCCTCAGCTTTATTGATACTGTGAATGATACATTCAGCTCTGAGTAGGTGCTTTCTAGTTACATCGTAGGTTTTCTACATAGAGAGACAAAGAAAAAGAAAATGGGAAAGACATTGATTTATTAACAGTGGCAACCCAATGATCACATCCCCATTTTCAGCAATTAAAAAAGCATTGACTGACATAATGGTTTCTCAATGGCTGCTGGTCATTTATCCCTTAACTTAAAATTTATGTAGGTGTTCATACATACTTGTCAGGTATGAGATAAAGCAAGCCATCTGGTCATCTATATATTGACTTTCTGTCAAATGGGATAGTGTAGTAATATATAATGTTGGTAAATTTACTTTATTACTGAAGTTTGAATAGCAAAACCCGGACAAATGTCTGATATAGCTGTTCATTTATATTATAGTAAGATTTGATTACTCTCATTAATAAAATATTTTTATTTAAAATGTTCTTGTTAAAGTTAATTTTTAAAATGTTGGAATCCTTGTTGTCTGCATGAATTAAGCTAGAGGATGAAGCATTTATAATAGATAACAAGTCTGCATGAAATTTGTTTGCTCTTTTGACTGTAATGGCTAAACAGCAGTAGATATCTTGCAGATTGGTTATTGCAGCAGATAAAGTGATGATGGAGGCAGGGATATATCTGGTATCATTCTATTTATTTTCAAAGGACATATAAAATACAGTTTCCATAAACACAGAAGAAATAAACCAGCTGTAAACTTTTCTGCCAGATGTCAGCCCAGACAAGTCCCATTTTTTGCTTTCTCTCAGTTTTGTCTTTGCACTCTGTTATTCTGATAAGCATTTCTGACTGCCTATCTTTCACTCTTCTGTGTGTTATGCTTGCAGTTATACTTCTGTGAAATCATAGAATCATAAAATCATCAAGATCATCCAGTCTAACTGCCAACCCAGCACTACCCTTATAACACCCTGTGTCAGATCCAGAGGCCTCTTAGACATCTCTGGGGATACTGCCCTCCCTGGGCAACCTATTCCAATACCTGACCACCCTAACTGTGAAAATTTTTTTTAATATCTAATCTGAATCTCCTCTCTCTCAGTTTAAGCCCATTTCCTCTAGTCCTCTGACTGCAGGTACGGTAGAAGAGACTGGTCCCCACCTCACCACAACCTCCTTTCAAGTAGTTGTGGAGAGTGGTGAGGTCTCTCCTGAGCCTTCTCTTCTTGAGATTATATAAATCCAACTCCCTCAGCTGTTCCTCATGAGACACGTTTTCTAGACCCTTCACAAGCCTTGTTGCCCTTCTCTGGACATGCTCCAGCACCTCCATGTCTTTTAAAGTGCAGGGCCCAGAACTGAATGTAGTACTCTGGGTGCAGCCTCACTAATGCTCATTACAGGGGAATAATCACTTCCTTAGTCCTGCTGGCTACACTCTTCTTGATACAGGCCACCTGGGCACACTCTTGGCTCATATTGAGCCAGCTGTCAAACAGCACCTCCAAATCCCTTTCTGCTGAACAGCTCTCAAGTCACTCCTCCCTGAGCCTGTATCATTGCATGGGGTTGCTGCGACCCAAGTGCAGGACCCAGCACTTGGCCTTATTGAACTTCATGGAGTTGTCCTCAGCCTGGTGATCGAGTCTGTCCAGGTCTTTCTGCAGAGGGACCCCACGGGAGCAGGGGAAGGACTCCTCTCCCCGAGCAGTGGTAGAAAAAACAACTGACCGTAACTCCCATTCCCCATGGCCCTGCACTACTGGGGAGGGAGGAGGGAGGAAATGGAAGGAAGGAGGGATGGGGGGAAGGTGTTTTTAAGATTGTTTTATTTCTTACTCTTTGGTTCTTATCCTGTTAGTAATAAATTTAAGTAATGTACCCACTTTGAGTCTGCTTGGCCATGAAGGTAATCAGTAAGTGACCTCTCCCAGGTCTTATCTCAGCTCCTGAATTCTTAGCTGTTTTTTTTTTTTCTCTCTCTCCTCTGTCCAGTTGCAGAGGGAGAGTGAGAGAGCAGCTTTAGCGGGTACCTGACATCCAGTCAAGGTCAACCAACTACAGTCTTTTGTAGTTCTCAGTTCTAGACAGCAGCATTTCACTTTCTCTTGTGTGAAACTCCCTTGTTTCAAAAGTTCTTCCTCTGAAAGTAAATGCCACACACCAGAGTCATGTGCTAATGAATAATTATAATGAAGAGTCTGAGCAGTTTAATTCTAAGTGTAATCAGAAACAGCAAGATATAGAAGATGCAACTCTCACTCCCATGCACCCATGACTACGACACATTCTTTTTCAATCCAAGTGCATAATCCAAAGCCACTGTAGTGATTTCCTATTTCATAAACCATCAAATATTTGACCATAACTGACAGTAACTAAACAAGTTCTGTGATGTTCAAACAGTTTGAGCAATTGTACTTTCAAGTGTGGTTTTATTCTTATATTCACATAATTTTCTTCATAATTCATAATTAAATTTCAATACCTTCCAAAATCCTTTACCTGTGGTGGAATAACTCAGCTGAACTAGCAACAAAGAAAAGCTTTTCTCTTCTCATTTGCTGGCTTGTTCATAATGCTCCTGATATGTAGAGTTCTGGCAGTTACGAATTAAGAAGTATTAAGAATGTAAAGCTCTACAATGAAAAACGTCTCTGAACACACACAAACCCACTCACACATACGCACACACAAAACCTCTTTCATCTGCGACCAGAGATCCCACAGCTTTGATATCTGCATTTTGTGTTGGTTTGTCACAAACCCAAGTACAACAAGGCTCAGGGAGACATTTTTTGCTAGCTAACATTTAGCTGTTAAATTTGGCTGTTAAGTGACACTTTTACCATAACAATGTATAAGACTATTTGTAAAAGGTTTATAGTACAATTTTTTTATATGCACTATAAATTTTTGGAACAGTTTTAGTGTTTTTATTCTTACCGTCTAACTAGACTGTGCAGACATTAATGACTCAAACTTCATTATAATCTTACAGTAAACCTTTTTATTTATATGACAGGTTAAAAACCTGAAACAGAAAGATTTTTGGTGCTAAACTATCATAGTCATAGTAGTTTTGTCAATAGGATGAAGTACCAGTGAAACTGTTGTAACTATTGTAACTATTTTAATTGAACTTCAATTTCCCCCAGAAAGCTCCAGAGAGAGCTCAGGTGTCAATTAATGTGTGCATTTGCATGAACAGAAACAGAGAATACACCTAAGGGTTACCAGCCGTTCTGGACACCTGAGTCCATAATTTACATGCTCAAAACTTGCTTGGTTTTGGATGTGATTAAAATCTCATCATGCTTAGCACCCAAATGTCACTTCTGACCACACCTAGAGTTGGCTAAGCCTCTGCAGAGTCTGCAGTCGTCTCCAAATAAGCACTTTCTGACTACTAGCTTTGAAAGGCAGTAAGGCTCAGTGATGGTATTTATGCCTCATGATACTTAATTATGAGTATAACTCTTACGTATTACATTAACATTTATACTGCAGCTCCCCTTCAATCCCTTCCCCCATGTAGTGTGCTCTTCACTCTCCTTGTTTGACCATGCATTTTTATTTATTTCTAAATACAATAAAAAATAGAAACAGAGAAGTAACAGAAGAGCAGTTTCTGGCTCAATAAAGTTCACTTCCATATTTTCAAGTTAGTGTTAGGCCCTGTACTAGCAAAAAGAGTTTTGGAAATTTTTTTGTAGCTCAGAACTGTTACACATGTTAAAGTTGCTACAGACATCATTGATGAAATAGTTTGCTGTGTTTCAGTTGGGGGTCTACAATACCAGCACTGATTTAAGATTCATTATCAGTGTGATGGATATTCAGATATCATCATGCCAGGTCTGCAACACTAATTAGAAAGGTCAGCTTTTTACTCCTGGAATGTGTTAATCTGATCCAACAGCAACTAGGAGGAAATGAATATAGAACTGTACAAGCTAACACTGAGTGTAGCTAAATGAAGTTAACACTATGCACACACTGAATGTATCTGCATTCTTAGCAGGTTTCTTTATACTTTTGAAGTTGTAGATATTTGCAATCATTTAGATTATTTATATTTCTTATAATACCACAGTATCTGAATGTCTCTGTGTATTGATGTACTAATGTGTTAATCTTCCTCACACTCCTGGGAAGGAAGGTAATAACTCTCTGCTGTTCTGAGGGAATAAAAGCAAGATTAAAATATTAAATATTTTCCTAAACAGTAAAGAGAAAATCAGGATGCTTGCTTCCTCTACCATGTTCATAGAATCACAGAATCATAGAATTGTTTGGATTGGAAGGGAGCATTAAAGGTTATCTAGTTCAACTCCCTGCAATGAGCAGGGACATTTGTAGTGGGTTGACCCTGGCTGGATACCAGGTACCTACTAAAGCTGCTCTCTGACTCTCCACTCTGCAACTGGACAGAGGAGAGAGAAAAAAACGACTAAGGATTCATGAGTAGAGATAACAACTGAGAGAGGTCAGTGACTGATTACCTTCATGGGCAAAACAGACTCAAAGTGGAGATAGTACTTAAATTTATTAGCAACAGGATAAGAGCCAAAAAGTGAGAAATAAAACAGTCTTAAAAACACCCTACCCCAACTCCTCCTTCCTTCCATGTTCTCCCTCCTCCCCCCAGCAGTGCAGGGGGATGAGGAACCCCTGCAGTGCAGGAGGTTGTGGTCAGTTGTTGTTTCTGGCGCTGCTCAGGGAGAGGAGTCCTTCCCCTGCTCCCGTGGGATCCCTCCCATGGGAGACAGTCCTTGATGGACCTATCCAACGTGAGTCCATCCCTCAGGCAGCAGTTCTTCCGAAACTGCTGTCCCGTAGGTCACTCCTCCATGGGGTGCAGTCCTTCATGAATGAACTGTACTAGCATGGGTCCCCCCCCAGGGGCGACAAGTCCTGCCTGGGAAAAACCTGCTCCAGCATGGGCTTCCCTCTCCACAGTCTCTGGCAGGATCTTGCTCCATCTTGATGCTCAGAGCCCTGTCTAACCTGACCTTGAATGGTTCCAGGAATGGGTCATTGGCCACTTCTTTCGGAAACCTGTTCCAGTGTTTCATTACTCTCATCACAAAAGACTTCTTTCTTATATTTAAATTAAATTGATCTACCTTGAATTTAAAAACATTACCGTTTTCTTATCGTGTTTTATATTAATAGTCTGATGGCTATTCTATTCTTCTTTAATTAATTTTTACATGTTAAAAAAATGGTTTACTTTTTAATCACAGGGAAGGAAGCTTTTGTTTCCTTGTGTATTTAGACAGTGAGGAACACTTGGACTGTTCAAGGTAGGTCCACTTAAGGTTGTTTTGTGTTATTATGAAAATGGATATAATACCCTTTTGATCTTTCTAGCTTCAAAAGAAATCATAACATGTTCATTAAGCAATTGAATTTAGCAGCACTTTATCTGTGGGAGGAGGACTGCCTTGGAGAAAATTCCTTTGAGTATTTAGTTTTAAATAACCCATGCAGCTTGGCTGTAGTAAGTGTGAATGAAACAAAGGTACTTCACAGGTGTAAATTCAGTAAAAGAGTCCTATAATCAAGAAGTCCTTAAATAGAACTTGAGCTGATAAAAAAACCAAAACCACAAAAAAAGGCCAACACAAAAACCCTCCTCAAAAACCAGATTTATCAAAAGCTAAAAAAAACCCCAAAGCTTTCTGAGTTGAGTGTTCCTATCATAATGGCTCTTTAATAGCAATCTTTTGTTGGATGCTGGGCAGATTGCTAACTTCCCTCTGGGAATTGATTGAAATAACACTGCAGCTAATCAGCAATCAGACTTCTCATTCTCTATTCAGGACTTTCTTTCGGCTGTGTCAAGAGGACTGTAGCACAGTGACCCTGAACCAGTCCTCTACAGATTGCATTCCCTTGAAAACTGACTGTGCTCTGAATGGAGTAGATTGAATCGTTAGAAGTAGCTCACATCATCTAGTCAGCTTCAGAAAGTCAATATCCTTGGTGTGCCTGGAAAATCCTGAATTGTCTATCACCCATCAGCTTTCTGGAGTAACCCTTACAATGCAACCCTACAGCACCACATCTAAATAAAGCAGAATATGTTTTGTGTACTTCTTTATCTAGAAATAGTCAAGATATTCTTCAAGGCTCATATCCTTGAAAATAATTCAACATGCATCCAAGATAGGAACCTAAATGCTTCTGGAGATCAGGGTTCTATGTTTGTTTTAAGGTTAACTTCACCTATTAGTTCCTCTAAAGTTTGCTAAATGAAATTTAAGCCCAAGAAATAATTTTTAAGGTCCTGGTAGTACAGATCCTCCAAGTAAGATGGTTTGGTACTGGGAACTGAATGAATACCTAGATATGTTATACATTTTCATGTTTAAGAACTGAAAATTGATAAGTGGAAGAATGTAAAATATTAATGACAACCTTGCCTTTTTTCCAAATTCTAATAGATATAATAATGTTAGTCCTGCAAGCATTTCAATGTTGTCTTTGACTGAAACAATTCTACTGATATATAGAATAATCAGAAAAATAACCCTTAACCAAATACAATGTTTTTAATGCATTTAGGTTTTCCAGAAGTTTTGTACTTTCTCTAGAATATCAGAAATGCTATAGAAGAATATCTATCACTTGAAATTTGAGGCAAAATCAAAAAGCTAAATTATGCCTTCACTTGTAGATAGGCACTGAAATAAAGAGGTGACACAGGTTACACAAGTGAAAAACCCAAATGATATTTCATAGATAACGACTGTGCTACATTAAAGTACAGTAATGGATGCTTAAGAGTGGCCAGGCTTGGATAGGAAAAAGGTTTTGATACCTCACAAGTGATTACATTAAAAGAAATACAGTAAGGTGGGTTCTGCTTCAAAGTCCTGACACAGATTTTCTCTCTTTTGACTACTTTCAAATGCTTATATGGGAGAAGTTATACAGAATCCAGCTCTTATAACAATATATCATGCTGGATGGACAAGAGTTGGGTTAGGATTGGAAGCTAAATAGTTCTTTTCCATTGTAAAAGGGGTAAGAAGCACTTGGAAAGAGCAGGAGCCTTTGTTTTAGTTATTCCCTAGTGTAACTGCTGAACATAGAGATGATACAGAACATGCAGAGCTTTTAAGGACTAAAGTGAGATTTCCTTCTGAAGAGAAATCCAGAGGGATTGTTTCCTGAGGAACATCTGTAAAATGTACAATTGCCTCTGTGATCTCATGGGCAAAGCTACCTGCAATGCATTATTCAGGACTGTAGCTGGGGGAAACTCTTCAGGCAAAAGCTTTTCTCAGTGAAAAATGCATCTGCCTGAAACAATTCACAAATTCATTTTGAATTTTTCATAGTGTTTTAGCTAGAAAAATGGGTGGAAAATAAGAAAAATGCTAGGAGTTTCCACTTGCCATTTCAAAATGATGTTTCAATTTCAACTGTACTTCAGTTTAATAACAAGAACAAAGTCTTTACAAAAGACAAACAGAAAAAAGCTCAAACAAAACCATTATTTATCAACTTAAAAAACCTCAAAGAATTCATTTGAACATTTTATTTTAAGAACTTTTCCTTCCTGCATGAAAAAAGTGAAGAGAAATTTTTTGAGTAACCTGAAATGACTTATATTTTGATTTTTTTTTTAATTTGAAATGTGATTGGTTGCTCCACTGTATTTAGGCCTGTGTTTAAAGACACAGACTAGGTGTAATATAAACTTTCATGCTTACACCATAAGGCAATTGTAACACAATTCTTTTAAAGATGAAAAATTTGAAACTCACGAGGACTGTATAAAACTCTTGATTAAAAAAATCTATTTATTTTTGAACTTTACTTTCAGAGCTTAATGTGATGCTCTATCTACTAACTCAGACCTGCCAGCTGCACAATTGTTAGTTATTTACTATAAAATCAGTCCCATTAATTTGCTAATGAAGTGATATTGACTTTACATTTTGTGAGCTGGCAATGTTTCAAAAGTCATTGTTACCTAATTTCCAAAATGAACATCAATGAATTTCCCTTACTGCATAAAATGCAAAAATCAATTAAAAAAATCTAATTGGTTTAATACCACCTGGTTTCAAATTATGATGATGGCACCAGATCAAAAACTCCACTTACCAATTACAGTTGGAAAGTGGATGATTTTCTCTACTTACTAATATGTAGTGAAAAGAACAACGGTAAATAAAAATCTAGAAACAAAATACAAGAAAATAATAAATTTAACAAGAGCATAAGAACTGAGTTGAACTGTACAGGAGTACCATTTCTTATGGGTATTTTACTTTCTCTCACAAGAATACCTTTTCTAAACTAAACACAGAGGTTGCATAAAAATGATTAAGGGACCTTGTTGGAAGAAAATAAGGTTTCTCCAACATATAAGTCACCAAATAAAAAATGAAAGGTCCTTTCTAGGTTAATATGTTCAGAGGAAACTTCCTCAATATTTCTGTGCAGCTATTGCTTGCTACCTGAAAGCAAAAATGTATTTACAGAAAACTTTTATGATAACCTTACCACATCAGAGCCCTGGCTGGTTTCAACAGTATTTGAAATCTCCTAGAATTTTGAATGCTCCTTTCAACCAGCTTTCAGCAATGATCCTTCTGAATCTTGGCCACTATCGTAAGCTGACTAGGATGTATCTTCTGGGTGATGACCAACAGTTTGTCCTCTGAGAGAATTCTGAGGAGGTGTTAACATTATTTAGGAAAAAAACTAAAACACTTGCAAATTGTAATGTTTGTTTTTTGCCTACACCTCTGGGCCATGAACCTGGAAAACTGAAATGGAGTCAGAAACTTTTGTTAGCATAAGCTCCTGAGAAGCCTTGAGTCTTCTGGTTTCAAGGCTGGGCTCATGCATTGTCACTTTACTCCTTTAGTTGAAAAAGCTGAATTAGTATGTTATATTGCTTGTTAACTCCCTGTACTGTTAATAGAGTGAAGCACCTTAGCAGGTGAATCTGCTTTGTCAAAATGTAATTCGCTCTCTTAAAATGCTGATCTTTCTCCACTGACTAGAGAGAAAGCCTACAGCACCTGGGATCTCTTATTTTTCTGTCACACAGGCTAACAGAAAACAAGCTACCTTTTAAAGAATAATTTACTCAAAGTTAGCATAAACTTGTTAAGGATTTAGATTCAGTGAATGTCCTAAATAAGTACCCCAGGAAAGTGTCATTTCTGCTCTTTTACACCTGACCAGGGGAAAAAAATTGTTGATTCTTCATATTTACAAGCAGAGGAAGTCTTTGGAATCATTCTCTTGTGTACATATCTGCCAAATTCTTCCCTGGCTTCTGAGTCTATTGGACAATTTCAGCTATAAGATAGTCAAGATAGTCAACCAAAACTCAAGTTTGGAAGGTAGCAGTCAAATTTCAACTGTATTGTTCAACCTCCATGAGTCCACAAAGAAGCAGGCTACTAAACACTAGAGTTTTGCTTCCTGTATAGCAAATCAGTACATTTCTAAACACTCTTACAGAGTGCAGTCACCGTGCAGGTCCAGAATAATGGATAGAAAAAATCTTAATACCTTTCAAGATCCCAGGCTTGATTCAGAAGGTAGGTTAGTCCCCTAAGCTCGGGAGACATGCATAAACTGTCCTTTTTATACAGATTATCTCCTCTTTTTCTTATTGTCCTCTGAATTTACAGAATACCCTATAACTGAAACTATCAAGTGTTCCTAAATTATAGAGAAATGTATAAGTAACCCAAACATCAACTCCAGTGACAATATTATGGGGGTCTAAAGTCTAAAAAGAAAATATATATACTGGTCTATAGATATACCTTTTATTAATTAATTCATTTACCTATCTCTCTATTTATTTATTTTTAAATGCATAAAATTACAATTTTGTGTTGCATAAAATTTTCAATAGCAAATGACTTCTGAAATAGTCAAAAAATAAATCTGACTACATTGAAGCATATTTACATTCGAGTTCCAATACTTGCCGACCAGCACATGTTAGACTTGCTCAAGTAACATGATCACAGCAAGGGACCAGGTCTACCTGAAAAATATGGGGCTGAAAATGTCCTGTCCTCATGCAGATAATTGTCTAATTGATATTTGCACTGATCACAGGTCTTTTGAAGCATGACCATAGGTTACAGAGGTCAGATGTATATGTCTATGACACTCTTATTAATTGGTTATTAATTGCAGTGTGCACATATTTTTTTTTTTTTGTAAATATGTACTGATGATTTTTAGTGACCTTATACAATTCTTTTTATCCTAGATGCTTTTAAATGTTTCTTATGAAAAAACCACATATTTAGCTTTTATTGATTTTACTGTTTTTCACTTTGACTTAGAAAATATAACTAGTACAGTAATTCACAAAAATAATCCAAATTAGTACATTTACTCCTCAATTACTTAGAATGTGTTTTAAAGGACAGTTCTGCTCTCAAGTACTTTGGCTGTAATTTGGACTAAATCCACGAATGTCAGTAGTCAAATAGCAAATAACTTATTGTTCAGACTTATAGATTTTCAGAAGGAAGTAGAATTTGGTTTACTTTCTAAAACACTAATAATTTCTATAATTTCTCTGATATCCAAATGATACTTAGAATCTAGGGAAACATGGCAAAGTACATAAAGAATTTTTATGAACCTGAAGGAACAATTAAAGAAAGATTAACAGAAATTGATATGTTTGGTGTTACTGCAACATAGCTAGTTAAAAAAATGGTGCTTAGTTGCTAAAATTTTTGGTCACAAAATGTTTGGTAGAAGGGTGTAGTAAACATTCCACGTAGAAATATCGGGTAAAATCTTATCAATTTGGGACTTGTATATGTGTTGAGTGTTTTATAGAGGGAAGTGGTGAATGGCCATTGAGCCGCTAAGGATTAAAACCTGACTGAGAAAGAAGAGGAAAATAAGAGCATAGTCAACATACTAGTGGCTGGAGTGTTGCCATTGTTGAATTTTTTTTATCTGAGTTTAGAAATACTTGCAAAACTGAAATAATCTTGGGAAACTTTCAGAAGAATCTTGTCATTTCCTTTGTTTTTGAAAGTACGATTGAGAGAAATACTTTTTATTAATACGGTCTCTTTGTTTATATGTGCAGTGCTTAGTCTTATTAGTAACATAAATCATGTACTCTTGCTTTTGTTTGCCAAATAGGTCCAAGATATGCTATATGCTAAAACCATTGGAAACCATTGAAGCTCTTACTAGAAAATATGTTGGCTTTATTGAAGAATTTGGGTAAATCTCCTGCATCCAAAGCAAACCAATTTAATCCCCTGTTCCTCCGTGCTACTCAGTATTAACTGCTAGCCAAGTAGAACAATGACTGCAAGAGTTCAGCTCCTGGAAACTCTAGAAAGGAGCCCAGTGCACTCTCGTGGGTGGGAGAGCAGTGTCTTCCCAGCAAAATGTAGTGAAAACACGTTGTGATTGTTTTAGATAAAATATTAGAATAAATAAAAGAACTTTCTTTCTGGAAACATGCAGACCATTACTTGGTATGTTTTCATGATACCATTTTAACATTTTTAGCCACCTTTTCACTAAAATCTCAAATAGATCTGGAAATCCTGTCCATGATAGTGAGCATCTCTGGTAGGAAACAGTCTCCAAATAGGTCACATGAGAATAAATCAGATAAAAATGCTTGGGACTAATTGAGAATTTTCAGCCATCCTAGCCTTCCTCTATTTCTTGTCTCCTGTTCAATCTCCCACTCTTCCCATTCAAGTGTCTCTATCTCTCTCATTGTAATTCAAGTATTATATAATATGTTCTTCAAAGAAAATCTAAGAGAACCATCATCACTCTTTGTTTAATGATGTCTTTAAAAACCTTGCCAGTCTCCTTTTATCTTAGCATCTGGGAGAAAAAAATAAAGGAAGGAGGAAAAAAAAGTAGATCTACTTATCTTCATAGCCATTTTTATACATGCTTATGATTAAGATACTCTACTGAAAATGAAAAAGTGTTATAAACTTATTTGACAAACTATTTTGACATTTTCTGCTTGCTGACTTTTTAAAGTGACTCAAGTTCTTACACATAACTTTTTACATTCTTGCTTTTTATGTGTGGTAGTTAGTTAAAGGCTTACAGAGTTTCTGGGTTTAATTTCTCTGTACTTTCTGGCATCATCAGTTCACAAATTTACCACAGTATATTATAATCATGGTGAATACAGTTATCTTTTCTTTATAAACCATCAGTTTGAATATTATCAATCATTTACAGATGCGAAGGGGAGGCACAGAGATATTGACATCAAAATTGTGCAGTAGCTATTAGTGTCTAGTTTGCCTAGTTTGTCAGACCTGGGGACCAAGTACTTTATATTTATTAAGCCCTGATAACTAATGTGGGAAAAAAGGGGAAGGGGAAAGGAAATTTCCTTCTAACTAGTTTCGTCCTGATCCTCTTATAAGGATATGAAAGGAAATGAAGCTTGTGCTGCTTATTATACCTGTTGTATCCAGGAATACTCAAGGCTGAACTGTATTCTAGATGTTGGCTTAATTGTTAAAAATGCTGACATTTATGAAGTATGTAAATGGATATCTAATTAGCTTGCTACAGCTATCTTGTTAAATACCAATTAAATATATTAACATTTATCACAATTTTAATGTATCAATAAGAATTTAACTGCACCTTTATTGTCATTGTAATTCCACATTAATTACATGGCTAGATGATTTATCTTTTGCATAATTATTCAACCCTAGTCTATGTTCTCTTAAACAATCCAACTGTTATAGTATGGATTCTGCACAAAAACTGATCTTTCTCTGTACAATTCTTTTCAAGTTATCTGCTATTAAGACACTAAAATCAAATGTAGAAGGGGAGGTGGGGCTTTTGCTACCTAAGCTCAAGTATGCTGGTATGGAAATAGCAATTTCCCAAAGATTGAACATAATTCTATAATGTTGATTATTTCATGCAAATAGTCTGAAAAAGTGTTGAAGGAATGTACATAAAGGACAGCCTCAAATAACTGGTGGAGATTCTTTTATAGTAAAACATTAATTCAATTACCGTACTACCATCCAGCAATTCACATCTTTTTGTTTTTATACTCCTCAGAACCAAGACTGCTGAAATTAAAAGTATCACTTACACAGAGAGAGCAAAATAAAACCAGTTTCTGATAATGTTAACACAACATTTTTTACAAAACTCATGCCTGGATGCTTCACTCTCAAATAAAATCTTTGTCCTGCTTTAGGGCACTTAATAGTTATATAGTCACTATGGGAAAGAGCAGTATACATAAAGAAACTGTACATATTGGGTTGTTAATATCAGAGCAAGAAACGAATAAAATATACAAAAACAACATGTGAACTGTCTGGACTGTTTTCCTAATAAGATCCATGCTATAAACAACATTCAGCAAAGAACTTACAAATGTAAACTTTATGTAGCATAGTTCTTGGGTTTGAGTAGAAATATTCACAAGGTTTGACTTAAGCAGATGCTTAATGCTTCACTGCATCAGATAAAAACATGAACTCACCAGAGGAAATGTTCTGACTGAAGCGAAATGTAGTACAAACAGAGTTTGGGGAAACAAAGTAATCTTTAAATTCTGCAAGTAATGTATGTCTTAAAAAAATTGGAACAAAGTATTGAAATTTGAAAGAGTGGAAAACACCTGTGGTAATACAGATGTCTTAAAAGCTCCACATTTGACAGTAAGGTGGTCACTCTAGGCTCCCTTTACAGACACTGAAGAAAGAAATAGGGAACTTTAGGGGATAATCCATTACCTTCTAAATTAATTATCTAAAGCTTTTGTTTCTCTAGACTAACTTTGACTTAGATGAATCCTGCCCTATGATATTTAAAAATAATATCTTTAGTTTTTTGCCAGACAGTACTTGCTTTATTCACGAATCCTCCTGATTGCAGAATAAGTATGTTTATGGCTTAGGATTCAGCCTATATCTTTCAATATCTAAAGTGAAAGGAATTTAACCCTAAATAATTTAATATGGGAAACATAGGTGAAAAAATTATTCGATATTAGATTTTTTCTTAAAAAGCAATATTTTTCTTACGTTAAACATTAACTCCGAAAATGAAACAATGATTTGCAAAAACCTCAAATTAATCCATCTCCATTTTATCAAAACATTTCCTCCAGTCTCCACCACTTATCAGTTCACTGTGAATTTTTTTTTTATTGCTTGCCCAGATTTACTGGCAAGGACTGAGTAGTCATATTAAGACTGCATGGATCATTTCACCTGTAAAGGAATTACAGCCAACCATCCCTTGAGTGGGACATTACCAGCCCTGGAGCAGCGCTGGAGTCCTTATGGGATTGCAGCTGTTGAAGCCATCTTTTCAGCTGTGGAGAACCTGTAGAGGAGCTTTGCCTACTGGAGATGGTGTTTTCTGGTGGTGCCACCTTCAAGCAGACCCTCACTCTGTGCCATACCTGCAGGCATGCCATGCATCAAAGCTATGGGAACAAACAGTTCCACAATAACTAATCATGCTACTTTACGAGGACCTGAAATTCAGCTTTTCCCTGCAAACTAGATAAGAAAAATAACTCTGCATTTGTGCTTTCAGTTCCCTGGAGTTTGGAGTGTATTAATGGCTATAGGATTCAGAACAAATAAACTGGATGGAAAAATCATTATGTGAGGTCCATTTTCTGAATATCAATTTGGTTTCTAAGCACTTCAGTAACTTATCCTTAATTTTCAACTTGGAGCATCTCTGAAAACAGTAAAAATTTGGGACATCACTGCCTTTTCTCTTTATATTGTTACGTGATGTGAATGTGGCAGCTAAGCTTACTGAATTTGACATTAGAATTTGATTAATCTTTTTAAAAGCATTTTTACATATTGAATTTTGGCCTTTGAAGAATAGCAAACAATCAAAAATTAATTAGGAAAATTTAAAAAAAAAAGGACGCAAAATTAAAAAAACCTGAGAGAGACACATAAATAGCCCCCATTATTTCCACAGCAATTTTTAAAAGAAAAGTGTGTGCATAAGATAATAAATGGATTTTAAGGTATGTCTGCAGCAACTCATTTGGCAGAGCTGTGAGCTGAGGAGTATGCATCTTTCAGGAGCTTGTGAGAATGCCAGTTCCCTGTCTGCTTGTGAAGCGTGTGTCTCTCCAGGATGCAAGTATTTTGTGTGCTATATGGGCGCAGGCTCTGTGGAGATATTTTACTTGATTGTGCCATTTTACTGCATGTTTGTGCATAAGGGTAAAACCATTTTGCATTTTCTGGATGAACAACATTTGTATGGGTAAAAGTTAGATATATTCAGGTAAAATGGGAATCGCCTAGACTAAAGGCACTACTGCATCAATCACATGACAAAGAGCTTACTGCCTCATTAGGGGCTGATCACTCTATTCCCAGTGAAAATCTGCATTAGCTGTATATATGATTGAGCTATTTAACTGTGGACACATTACCTTTTTATTTTCAATTTTTGTGTGATATAAGTGATGAGGTATGGAGATAGCTGGCTGTCCACTTGTCATGTTTGTTGGTACCTATTTACGTGCATACCTATGCATTAAAACAGGTTCTGAACTCATGTTGAAAATGAAACCACAGGAATAAGGGAAATGTAAAATGGTTCCACTACTTGGAGTAACAGAGAAAGCAGTTGAATGGATACCAGGCAAGGTATAGCATTGTGAAACACAGTCTGCTGTGATAAAGTTGGAGGCTGACTGCAGTGAATTACCATGTAAAACATCACAAAGCACAATCCCTGAAGAAGATGATGATTTAGGTTGTCTCATAGGAAATAAGTTTCCAAGAGACTACTAAGAAAGTGAAGAGAATGAAAAACAAAGTATCATAGATTATTTCCAAAGTATGAAAACACAAGCATATATACTAATACTCGAAGTATTTTCCAAGCTCTTGAACACACGCATATGTCTGCTGGCATAAATAGACATATACACTTATATAGAGAGGCTCATAAAAAATTCTAGAAAAATTACAAAAGTATACCTGTATGCCTGACAGAAGAATTCTGCATCCTTCAATTTCAAATATTTTGGAGAACTGGGTATCAGCAGAGCAGAATGTCTAAAAGCAGAGTGAATTTTGGGGAATAATAAGAACAATTTGTCTGCAATTAGGCTTTATTAATCCCAAAACTGTACATGTAGACTGTCTTACCAGTAGACAAGGGAAACATTTCATTTATCCCCTGCACTATAGCTGACATCTCTTTTCTCTCCTACTGGTGCAATCTGTCCTCCAGTCTCATTCTGAATGGAGTCATTCTCATTAAAATGAAGCAACTTCCTGCTCAATCCTGAGCTGAATTAAAAGCAGTTGACAATGCAACTTCCCCAGCTTTGGGTTTTTTTGCTATCATCAGTTGATATTCATCAAATGAATGAACAAAGAGCATTTATAAAATAAACAAACTCTAAAAATAGTACAAATTAAGGAAATAAAACTTATACAATGAGAAAACTTGAAGGAAAAGTCAACAGATTTGTGCAAAGCTATGGCCAAAGTGATATGTGAATCCTCAATGGGTGAATTTTATTTATATAATTTAATATGATAGTTTACAATTACCAAAAGTATGTTGCTTATCTCTATATGAAATATATAACCATATGTTATCAGCAGTGAAGAGCAAATTCTGGATAAACTTGTTTCAGAGAAGAGTAAAGATAATTTACAAAGAGGTAATGACTACTGAGAACCTCAGACTGAATGACTGTACTAAATCATATACCTTGGGCATCAGAAAAGCCAGTAGAACTCTTTTGAGAAACAGAACAGAAAATGCCTTGAGGAATGTCAAATGTATACCATGAAACCTCAGACCTCTGGTGGGCAATCCTCCCTCTATAAAGGAGTGTCTTGTCCCCAGTGTACTCTCAGTATCTAACTGTGGAGCTGAGCTTCTCCTGTTTCTTCTTTGCTTTGACCATAGACATCTGCATACGATACTTTTTGTCTGTGACACTTCCATTAAACCGTCCTTGCTATATCCTTGTGCTAATATCCAATCTAATTCCACAGCACTGCAGCATCCTCAATGCATTAGTCACAGGCTTCCCTTTTAGGAAACAGTGTTTTAATACAATAGTGAGTTGCACATAAACAAGAAATTTCTCCATATTTTGCAAGGATAAAGAATTCCTCACAAATAAACAAAAGAAAACTGACAGCAACACAAGGAGCAGGGTGACTTAGATATCAATACATTGAGTGCCTGGGCTGAATTCTTATCTTTCTCTATCCAGATCAATGCACTTACACTGCTGTAATTTATTTTTTTTTTCCAAACTGAACTCAGTTTCTGTTTTCAGTTTTGTTTTTGTGTGTGTTTTTGTTTCTTTGGTTTTGGTTTTGTTTTTGTTCTTTTTACAGAGAAGATTCTCAAAATAAGCCTAAGATACAATAGGCTGTTGATGAGAAAGTAGTGAGGTAATGAGACTTGTTAGTGAGGTTCTGAACACTGACTGTGTTGAAGAGTGTGCATACAATACTAACTAATTCAAACCATAACTATATCCTCAGATTTTTTTAGGAAGAGTCTTTTTAATAACTGTTAATAAATTTTGTGCTGGGATTTGGACAGGCTTCCCTAAGAACTTTATAGCTATACCTGCAATTTTAGACAGATGAGAACAATCAACACAAATAACAACAGAAGCAGAAGGTAATCAGTGTAATAGCACTGAATACCTGAAAACAAGGTCTTTTGGCTTCAAGCTATTGAGCAGATTGCATTGTGTACCTGAGGTACAACTGATATTTTCACACTAAAACAATGTAAGCACATTATCTCCTCAGGAACATATGATTTTTAATGGCCGTAGTCATGTGACTGGAGGAAAGGGATTTTTATTACTAGAAGGGCACATACAATTCATAATAAAGAGAAAGAAAACATTTTAAAAACCAGAAAACTCAGTCTGTGAATAGGAGGATGAAATTTTTAATAGTAGGATGGGGAGAAAAGATGAGAGTAAATTGTACTTAGAACAGACCCTGGATGATGCAAAGCAGTAGGAGGCATAATTGAAGAGGTTTTAAAAGCAATGTTTTGCTTTTATGTGAAGCAAACATCAACAATATGAGCTTTAGTGACTCTAGCACAAGAACCTTGAAATATTTCAAGTTTTCAAATCTATCCATTTCAAATCAGAGATACTGTTTCTTCCTCCAGACTTTGACTTCTTCAGACATACATCCTAGTTGCATATATCCTTGGGTCCTTTGTTTTTTTTTGCATGATACTATAAATGGAGTTATGTGGGGAAAATTAGTTTAATTATTAGAATATTTTTTGGTATTTGAATCAGCAGTACTCAGTTCATAGCCTTGGAGTCTATAAAAATTATTTGAGCCATCTCGGGTAAGTTTTATAAAACTGGATTCACTAAAAAGATTTAGACCATAGTTCATCATGAAAAAGTATGGTCCAAGGCCCATTTGGAACTAAATTAGGAAAGGGATGTAAAGGAGAACAAGACAAGCTTCTTCAAGTATGTCAGTAGCAGTAGGAATACTAGGGAAAATGTAGGCGCTGCTGAATGAGGTGGGTGCCCCAGCGACAAAGGATACAGAGAAGGCAGAGTCACTGAATCCCTTCCTTGCTTCAGTCTTTAGTTCTAAGGCTAGCCCTCAGGAGTCCTAGACCCTGAAGGCAAGAGAGAAATTATGGAGAAAGGAAGACTTTCCCTTGGTCAAGTAGGATTTGTTAATGATGATTTAGGCAAACTTGACACTCAGAAATCCATGGGCCCCATGATGCATCCCAACAGGATGCACCCATAAGTGCTGAAGGGGCTGGCAGATTTTTTTGCTAAGCCACTATCCATTTTTTTTTGGACTATCATGGCTAGGCTTCGCAAATGAAGATTTGGGAAGGGCTCTACCCAAGTTTGTTACAAGCACACTGGTGGCTAAAAAGGCCAATAGGAGACAGGCACGTCCGGTTGCAAAAGGCACAGCAGAAAGACTCCTTAGATGGTATATTCTGCAAGGCACGAATCTTTCTGTGTTGTCTTTTCTCCTTGAGAGGGATCCTGCGTGCGTTCTCAAAGGCATCAGCAGCATTATAGATTGTGTGTCTCCAGACCTCCTGACTGGAGGCCAGAGTAGACCCCTGCCCAGCCCAGCCACGGATGCACGGCGCGGCCCGGCCCCAGGCGCTCAGGCTAAGCCACTATCCATTATCATTGAAAAGCCATGGGTAACATGAGAAGTTCCCAAGAACTGAAGGAAATCTCATGTCACTCCAGTCCTAGAAAAGGAGGAGGATCCAGGAAACTCAGTCTCTCCTCCATCCCTTGAAGGTCAAGGAACAGCTCATCCTGGATGCCATCTCTAAACGTGTGGAGGAAAATAGGGTTATCAGATGTAGTCAACATGGATTCACTAAGGTGAAATAATGCTTGACTATGATGGAATGACTGGCTGGGTAGATGAGGGCGGAGCAGTGGATGCTGTCTACATGGACTTCAGCAAAGCTTTTGTCACTGTCTATCACGATATCCATGATAAGAAAGGAAGTGTGGACTGGATGAGTGGACGGTGAGGTAGACTGATAACTGGCTGAATGACAGGTCTGTGTCAGAGGGCTGTGATTAGTGGCACAGAATCTAGTTGAGTCATGTTGTGAGCAGTGTTCCCCAGGGGTCAGTATTCGGTCCAGTCTTTTTCAATTTATATATCAAGGACCTGGATGAAGAGACAGAGTGTACCTTCAGCAAGTTTGCTGATGATACAAAACTGGAAGAGGTGGCTGATACTTGAGAATTCTGTGCTGAGTGCATTCAGCAAGACCTGGACAGCCTGGAGAGTTGAGCAGAGAGGAACCTAATGGAGTTCAGTAAAGGCAAAAGCGCAGTACTGAAACTGGGAAAAGAATAACCCCATGCACCAGTACTGGTTGGTAGCGGAAAGCAGCTCTGCAGAGAAGGATCTTGGGGTCCTGGTGGAAAACAACCTGTCCATGAGCCAGCAGTGTGCCCTTTTTGGCCAAGAAGACCAATGGTATCCTGGGCTGCATTAGGAAGAGCATTGCCAGCAGGTTGTGGTGGTTGATCCTTCCCCTCTACTCAGTCCTAGTGAGACCACATCTGGAATGCTGTGTCTAGTTCTGGGCTCCTCAATAGAGGAGAGACTGAGCTCCTGGAGTGGGTCCAGCAAAGGACAACAAAGGTGATTAAGGCACTGGAACATCTTTCATATGAGAAAAGGCTGAGGGCTGGGCCTATTTAGCCTCAAGAGTTGAATGAGAGGGGATCTTATCCACGTATATAAGTGTCTGAAGTGAGGGTCAAGAGGATGAGACCATCACCCTTTTAGTGGTGCCAAGCACGGATAGGACAAGGAGTAATGGACACAAACAGAAATATAGGAAGTTCCATCTGTATATGAGGAAAAACTTCTTTACTTTGAAGGTGACAGAGCACCGGAACAGGCTGCCCAGAGAGGTTGTAGGGTCTCCTTCTCTGAAGATATTCAAAAACCACCTGGAAGCAGTCGTGTGCAGCCTGCTCTGCTATAGGTGAGCCTATTTTAGCATGGAAGTTGGACTCGATGATCTCCAGAGGTCCCTTACAACACCCAATCATTCTTCGATTTTGTATTTATGAATAATATAATTTTTGTATTTATGAACAACCTTCGTGTTCATTCTTTGTTTCCTTCTTGTAAAAAAACCCAGCTGTTTGAAGGGCAATGCAATAAAAAAGAATTGATCTGACTTAAAAAAACTGCAAAAAAACTTGCTTTATTTTTTTTTCAGGAGACAGATAAGCTGTCCTCTCAGAGTCACAATGAGGTCTCTCAAAAAACTATGTAAGCTCAGCTGACAAGAAGGTAAGCTTTGACATAAGAGCAGTAAACCTTAAGCATATACTGTCACAAACCACTTTCCATTATGAGAACATAACTTTACTTAAGCAATTTCAGCTTATAGAATGTTTTTCAACTCGTTCTTTATTTTGCTTCTCTAGCTAAATATAAAGTCTTGACAAGACTTGACAGTTTACCATATAGGCACTCAAAATATTCATGAATTGTGCTTTCTTAATCTAGGAGACATTTTCTAAGCACAAGCAAAGCAAAAAAAATGTAATAAAAAAGGTGGTTTTGACCCTACATTTAGACTGAAGTTCAGCTATCTTCCTTTGTAAAAGATTTTTGGATACTCAGTCCTATGGTTCCACAAAAGTACAGGGTAATTCTAAAATGAGCTTATTCAGTCTCTCCTGATGAATTTGCTACTACTTGTAGGGATTAATTACATATGCATTTTCTGGATAATAGAGAAAGTTGAAATGATTCAATTATGCAGTGGGTTAGCCTTGTAGCAAGGAGAGGCAACTGTAGTGGTCTAATGAATTCACCATTGAATGCAGAAGGATTTTATAAAAAGAAACAACATCAATCATCATTTTTTGTTTGTTTGCTGCTCCTAAGGTAAGAAGATAAAATTCTGTAGGTGACAAAGTGTTGTCTTTACTTCCTAGTGCCAGGAAAAATTAATAACAGAAAATCTAAGGCCCAGGCTGGCATTAAGCTTAAAGCAGAAACTGCAGAGTGGTTTGAGGATTATTCAGGAAACACAAAAGATTAAAAAATGCCTCATCAATAGCATTCAAAATAACATATTTCAGCATGAAAAGACTCCCAAGGAAAGTCTGTCCAAAACACTGGAACCCTCCTGGCAAGACTGACTCAATTATCAGCTGTAATAGCATCAGGTGACAGACTTTGGTAAGCAAAGTGTTACACAGTGAGAAAATTCTACTAGCAAACACCAATTTGTACCTCTGAATTGATGTGAATATTTGTTAATATTTCCTGTTTTCTGTGTAGCCATTAGCTGATTAATGAAATCCTAAAGAGAAGCAAGTAGGTGGTGAGCAGGTGTTATCACTCCCTTTTAGTAGGTGATGAGGAAACCAAGAGACCTACTGATGACTTATCTGAGACCTGGCTGCTCAGCAGGTGGAAACACTCCTAAAGGAGACTGCATGCTGTGACAGCTGACATCTGGAACTCCTGCATTAGGTGTATTAGGTGGTAACATACTTGTCATTCTCTAAGATGGTGATGGTCCCTTAGCTCTGCCTTCATAATTCATGGACATATGAGGCTTCCTTAAAGCAGTCAAAAAGATCTTGACTTTGTTGAGCATTTTAGAAAGAAGGGAGTTCTCTAACACTAGGACTTTTCTAACTGTAATTCAGTTTGGTAGCAGGTGTCCACAAACACTGTAAGTTGTCTTGGACCTGTGCTACCGAAAGAAGCCGTCCCACATTCTCTTTCTGTATTAGTTTCTCACCTCTCTTCAAAGACACAGAGTTTTTTTCATTAGCAGCATATATTTAAAGAGTCATTACTATGTGCAAGTCAGGATGATTCTTCTCAGATAAAAGAGTGAGAATGATTCCCATTATACAGAAGATGGATGATACTGCATTTGAAAATATACTTAAAATACCAAATAAACAGTACATTTTGATACAGAGAATTAAACCGTGAAACATCTCCAATTTTCATGTACATCACCTCTTAGCTAAGGTTTCTGTTTCTGTGGAGTGGCCTTGCAAATCTCACAGTCTCTCTTGCTGAAATTCCCTTAATTTTTTTGCTACTTCTTATGCCTAGATCCACACTGAGAGGGCCATGGGCATTAAACCAAGTAATTACTCTGCATGAGTTACTCATAATAAAGAGGAGTAATAAGATGAATTGGACGTGCCTTTGCTGTTATTTCAAACATTACAAGCTGTCCTTTCCCAAGTGCTTTGTATAAAGTAAAAATTAATAAGTTGACATTAATACACATTTCTGCATAGCAAACAGCTCTTTGTAGTATCACAGGGTCTGCTCTCATGTGCAATAAAATCAACCAAAGGCAGATGATCAAATAAAAATTATTGCAAATAAACAAATGAACAATCCTTTCCAGAGAAAGATTCCCTGGGATTAGATGTTGTTCAGCATACATCATGTAGCCACAGTGGGTTTTTTTCTCTTATTTATAGTTACCTCTATAACATTGTTACCACTCTTATTGTCTGGTTATGGTCTTTATCTCAGACACCATCCGTTTTGAATGGACATTCTTATCACTCCAACCAGAGCTTCAGTAGCCATTATGGTAACCATCATAAATGAACTCCCATTAGTAGCCATGAAAGAATCCTCAAGGTCTTTAAGCACCATGATTTACATCTTCAATAATTAAAATAGTTCTTTGTTCTCAAGCATGATTTATTAAGTTGTAAAATTTCATAGTGTATTGGTGAAATCTTTAGCAGTGAATTTAGAAACTAGATTAGAGGTTCTTCTGATCTTCTGGATGTGCTTTCTGTCTTTGGGTATTGCACTTTAGTACTTAGTATACATCAGAAACGAGAAGAGGTTTGTGAGGCTCTTTATTGATAACCTATCAAATGTCCTTTTCTAGACAGTATGGGAATTATCATTTTGGTATCCAAAACTTTTGAAAAAGTTTAAGGAGATTGTTATTGAAAGTCTAATTTCTTTATGTGCTTCTGTCAGTTAAGATGTAAGATGTGACATTTTCAGGCACAGGTGGCAGGTGGGAAAAAGATAAGATTTCTGTCTTGAATAACACTGACATCTCTCAACTGATGAATGATTCAATCGCCCTAAGCTCAGAGTTGAAAGAATTTTGAAATGGATTTAGTCAAGGTTCTTTCTCCTAGAAACAAAACACCAACTAAAACACATTTTTATGTAGAGGGCAAGAATCCGCACATTACAAGAACAGTATTATGCCAAATACAAAACTATCTAGAAATCTTACAATATCCAATTTGCTGAATTCTATAGTCATTTGAATATGTATGAGAGCATCAGGAGATCCACCACCCAAAATACTTCCTCCTTCAAAAGCCTGGATGTATATATTAAGGTAGGAAGTTTGATTACAGAGTCTATATCAGTTTAACTTTAATTTTTTTGGACATGACAAATCGAATGTTATAATCCAAATGAGGTTTTGCTCTGTATAATTGTATCTTGTAGTTCCTGGAAATTCAGTTTGAAATTTCTATTATTATCTACTGTAGAATGGATGAAAACAGCCAATAGGCATAGATATAGCCTGTATTGCTATTCCTGTGGGTGGGTATACAGTAAAGTTTCCCGATCAGATATGTTATGACCAGCCAGCTTCCCATGCAGACAGAGGACTCAGCTATATCTGTATCCAGCTCTGTAAATGTGCCTCTTACTTCTAATAGACCCTGTTGCTTTAGGTTCAGCAGGGGGATTAGTGAAAATGGGGCCTAATTGTGATGACAACTCGTCGGATCCAGTGTCATATAATACTACACAAATATGACTTGTTCTTTGTTGAGGAGTGGAAATAAATTTGGTAGTTGAAGCAGAGATCTGGGAAACCTATGACACTGAAATAATAGATGGCCACTTACTGCATACACAAGGTTTCAATTCTCTCCCTAGGACTTGTTTGATGACAGTCCTGAGTTCAGAAATGGCTGTGATCAGCCATGAGAGTAAATTACAACTGTGTACAGACTCTGTGGGTGACTACTACCAGTTGTTATACCAACTAAGAAGGCTATTTTTCTCCTGTATGTTGAATCAGTAGAACACTTCGGTACTTTAGGGCATTTTGTATCAGCACCATGCACTTCTAACTCATACCATCAGACTTAGCTAGGCTGAATCAAATGCTTACCATCTTTGCTGTCTGCTTCAAACCTCAACTGCAGCTTAACAACTCCTTTGGAGAGACAAATAAATGTGATTTATCAGTGTTTCTAAATGACAGAGATCTGGAAGATTTCCAAAAATGCCATTGTCTGGTGTCCTAATGTGTTTGCTGAACTGCTAAGTAGACTCTGCTGCAGTGCTAGTAAATGTTTGCAAAAGGGCTGGAACAACAGTAGAGGACTGTAACCATCTCAGCCACTTGAGTATGATCTGCCTGCAGGTATGAGCCACTCCTTATGGCAGAACAAGGGGAAAGGTAGTAGCTTAAATCTTGTTTTGGGCACGGAAGTTAGATCTTTTAAAATTACTGTCTTGTTTCATTAAATGCAACAACACTTAAGAACGTACTGAAGCCAGAAGGACAGATATTTTAAAGTTTCTCAGCCCTTTGAGGCAACTTAGGCAAGCTATCATCCTCAAAGGAAGGAGCACTCTCACACCATTTCTTTTATTAGTAGCACCAATTTATCCCACTATAGTCCCACCCCAGCCAGTTTTCCCTACCTCCGTGTCATTCCTTTCATTATGTCTAGAGGTTGGTGATTAGACATGGGTGATTAGACTACGGAACTAACTGAGATCTGAAAATCTTCCTGTCACTAAAGGAAATCCCTCAGTGACAATGATATGTAATAACAGTGGAAGACAAAGCAACCTTTCTTCACAAAATCTAAAGCACATCTTCCCCTTTTTTTTTTTGTCACCCCAAGAGTGACAAAATACTTTAAGGTAAAATGAAGACTCATGTCTTTGCCAGAATTTTGCTAGAAAAAAATAGTGTACAAATACAGCAAACAAGGAACAGGAGAACTAAACCAACCAACCAACCAAAACCCAACCCAAACCAAACCAAACAAACAAATGAACAAAAGTCATCCACACACACACACAAGAAAAAAAAAACAACTAGAACAGATGAGGTTATCTGTGTCTGTGTGAGAAAGAAAATCTATCTGGATCTGGCAGACTATTCTTCACGGGGTATGTAGTTATTAATTTTTCAGAGGGCCCTACGAAGTGTATCTCCAAATATCTAAAAAGACAGATACAAGGGTGTTGACCCATCATTGAAATGCTCTTATGGCAGAACTCACTATGAAAATGGAAACCCTGTCATCTCAAACATGCCAATGCATATGGCTTGCTGTTAAATAATAATAACAGTAATAAAAATTGTAATTCATAATAATAGAATATTCTTTACAATTGTTAATGAAGGAGATTGCTAGTCTCCCACTGGTAGAAATAGAGTTCTTTGTCTCTGCTGCCAGAAACATATTACAACTTATAATTATTTAAGAAGCATGCTGTGTGGGCTGGCAAAAGACATTATAAGTAATGCAATAATAAGAAATAAAGGCTTTATCAGTGGAAAGGTGACAGAAATACTGTAAGATACTGCCAGAAATAATTGTTAGATGATGATTACATCTAGATAAGCACAGCAAGTTTTCTACCCAGTATAGAGCAGTATTACCTGATTTCATCAGTATTGAATACCAAGTGTATATCATTCTCTTCCCGCATCCTCAAATTTTCTTTCCCTAGAGGTAATTGCCTGATGGAGGAAATGGAGACCAGTGTTTACAACAGAGGACTTGGAATAAGCTATTTTGAGCTGCACCACTAAATCATTTCTTGACCTTGGCAAAGTCAATCATGAGAGCCATGCATCATTTTCCAGCAGTAATACGGGAACAATCATAATTACCTCCTAAAAGTGTGGCAATCCTTCAGGAGTAAAGGTTTATAAAAAATGTATTATTCACAGAAGGAAAACATTTTGTTGACTGTGTACTTTTATGACTGAACCTCTGAAAACAGGTCTGGGTGGAAATTCAGAAGCAACACTTGTCCTAACTGTTTTATGAAAGTATTTGTGTTTTGTTATTGCCTAGTGCCTGTAAGTCAGAGGGAACTTACACCCACAAAATTAACCTGCCTTTCTGATGGCTTGGAAATGTATTTCATCATCCTGCTCTGATGGTGGGACTTGGAGCTCTGTGATGCCCACTGTAACTGCTTCTGAGCTCATACAGAGAGTGAAGGCAATTTTGGAAGAGATGTAAAGTGTGCTGATAAGCTTAGTCCAGTGCTTCATGAGGAAACAGATCCATCACTACGTTTTATCCAACTTTGATTCCAAATGCCATCTGTGCTTATAATATTAGGCTAATTAAACAGACCAGAAGACAGGTTTCTTCTTAGCTGGAATATTATTTCACAAAGGGATAGAGATCGGTTTAGGTCACCACAGGTTTTGGTGCATTCTAGTCTGCATATTGGAAGACTGGTCTGATCTGTGATTAAGACTATTCTTATTATAAATGGTACAATACTGTCTGCCTCACTGTGGTCTTCTCAGATATTTTGAGTTCTACATCTGTGTCTTTTTAAAATTGTGGTGTTTCATATGTCTTCAAGTGAGTTCCAAACTCATTGCACATAATTTATTCATTCCTGGCTGATTGGAAGCATGAGACAGATTAACATCAGATTCTTCTGCCTATGAGAGATTTCACCTGTTTTCATCAAACCCTTGAGGAAGAGGTGGGTCCAGCTGCTGAAGAGCAATGCTAGTTCCTAATATTTGTGCCATGTAGCACAATAAGGGCAGGTGCTGGAGGTCACCTATTTAACTTTGCTTGAGAATACATTAATAATTAAATTCGTGCCACTGTACAAACGTTGTTGTTGTTGTTGTTGTTATTATTATTCCATATTTAGAGGAGGATTTTTTCTCCCTGCTTAAAAATGAAAATTTGTAAATGCTTTTTGAATAAATCTGTACCTACATAGGAACAAAACCTGGTTTTGTAAAGGTCAAAAACCAATTGTTTGTTAGCAAATAGAAGCACACTCCTATTTCCCAAGTACAAGAGGATTCTTCAAGTAAATGATATTGATAATACCATTGAAGTACATGTTTATTTTAACAAGAAGGTCAAAATGTACATGTACTGGAACAATGCAGCTATTAAACATTAATTTCACTTGGGATTAATCAATGATGAGGAAATAAATAAGAGTCTCTTTTTTTTAGCCAGGGAGAAACTGTTACCTTGATCTATAGTTCAGTCAATAGGTTGAAATTGTGAATAACTGTGGAACACGTTGAGAATTAACCTTTTGATCTCCACTTGAATACAATAATTGTAATAAACACCCCAGACCTAACATTATTATCGATACCACCCCTTGTATATGGTGATTAGGTTTGATTGCATTACTTTTATAAAGAACAAAAAGACAATGTGCTGCATTCAGGTTACAAATAATCCATTCAGAAAAATTAAATTATATAGAACCTTATAATGTGCTTAGTAGAGAGATATTAAAAATGTGGGTGAATCACTCTGTAATTGTCTATTGTAAATTTTATGAAGCACTGAGTTATCACACTCTCATTTTTAAATTGCATAGTGCCTCTGCACTAACCCGTGCTATCAACAAACAGTTTGCCTGCTGTGTTTATGACTGTTCTGGTCAGTCATTCAGTGAAGCCCAAAACCATTTGTGCATGCAAATATCTTAATGTTTACTCTGGACTAAAATCTTTCAAAATCAGAGGAGTGTTTTTTCCTTTTATCTCTGCAGAGAGGAAGCAAAGTTCATTACCAGTTGCTGGAATGATGTGTGTGCAAGGGACTTGCATATGGTATCTCTTCATTTAGTTATTTACTGTGGTACATATCTATAACATTACCACAGAAATTATAGATCATAGAATAGAATCATAGAACAAACCAGTTTGGAAAAGACCCCTGAGATGATCAAGTCCAACCCTGCCATGGTTACTAGACCATGGCACTAAGTACCACATCCAGTCTCTTCTCAAAAACCTCCAGGGACAGTGAATCCACCACCTCCCTGTGCAGCCCATTCCAACATATGATTACTTGCTCTGTAAAAAATTTCTTCCTAATATCCAACCTAAACCTCCCCGGCACAGTTTAAGACCGCACCCTCTTGCCCTACTGCTGGTTGCCTGGGAAAAGAGACTGGCATCCACCTGGCTACAAGCTCCTTTCAGGTAGTTGTAGAGAGTGATGAGGTCTCCCCTGAGCCTCCTCTTCTCCAGGCTGAACAACCCCAGCTCCCTCAGCCTCTCCTCACAGAACTTGTGCTCGAGTCCCTTCACCAGCCTCATTGCTTTTCTCTGGACCTGCTCCAGCACCTTCCTGAACTGAGGGACCCAGAGTGGGACACAGATGAGGAGATAATTTTGTTATTTTTAATCTCCTTCTTGCTATGGTGAAATGCCCTGTAAAGTATATTACTTTTATTTAGCCTATGAGTAAAAGCTTTTTGAAATGTGTAAGGAATGTTGTTATTTTTTAGAAAGAACATAAATATTTTGGATTTTCATTGGCTTTGAGTGGAGTCATAGTTATTTCAGAGAGTGGGCAAATCAATTGTTTGTTTGTTTGTTTATGAACCCCATTCTTTGGTAATTTCCACTCCATTAGCCATGTAAACACAATATTAAGCTGTTGGTGATATATCCTGTCCTGTGGAACAGCCTGATATAATGATGCCAGTAAAAGGAACTAAGAAAATATCCTGCAAAGTTTAGCACATCTAGATATTCTGTACCAAAATTTGGAACACAATGACTATTTCCTGGCTCCAAAGAATGTTTTGAGGAATTAAATAATTGTAAACATTAGAAATACTAATATACAAAGTTTCACAAGGGTATGAAATAGTTAGAGCTCATTTAATGCAAATGCAACTTGGTTTGTAATATCACCTATGTTATCTCATTACCGCCAAGGACCGAATGTACTTGTACTTGCGCCACTGGATTTTTAATGCACGTCCCTACTTGACTTTTTACAGGTCTGACAGCTGTGACTATACTACTTTTGTATCAGATTTCCAAAGTTTTGCTCCATCCATTCAAGGTAAAAGCAGAGCAGTTTGCTGCTCTTGCTAGGAAAAGGAACTATAATCAAAGCAAACCTTCCTGTAGCAGACATAGACTATAATTCTCTCAGCATTAAGTCGTTGAACTGTCCTGCCCTTGTAAATAAATATTGCCTGAGCTAGGGAAGTAGTCCTTTAAGCAAAAACTAGGAAATTCCTCTTCATGTTTCTTTATATTCTGACCTTTTTCCTCTGTATAGGCACAATATTTTATTTATGTGTCAAAAATTTCTGCACTTAGAAAATTCTGGTAGAGGACACTGAAAGAAGAATATAATGGTAAAGGGTAAAATTGCTTTTGTTCATATATAAAAAAGCATCCACCGTTTAATGGAAAGAGATTGTAATATATTTGAGGAGGATTGGGAATTTCAAGGAAAAGAATGACTTTACATTTCAACTTGCTACTGTAGAAAAAGATAAGGGATGTAAAGAAATTTGTAATAATAAGCAGAATTTAGTAGATATCAGAGTTTAGTAAATCTGAAAATATCCATTCAAACTATTTATTAATTCTGGAAATGTTCCACTGAAAAAATATTTGTGAATACATAAAAAAATGAGAAACAGAGGTTTAGAACCATCCAGTTCAAGTTGCAAGTAGGGGAAATGAATCTCTCAGGTGAAAACATTAATTCTGGTTACGTTTATACAAAAAGAGCCAACATTGCTGTTGGTTAAACAACCCTCTTTCATTCATGAGAATCATGCTAAACATCCTTGGACAAATGCACAAATTTTTTTTTTTACAATTTTTCTTATACATTACATTATTTCATGTAAATATCTCATGTCTTCCTAAGCCTTCCTTAGATCTCTTAATTTCTTTATTGCCTATATTGACTAACCTTTATTCACGAAAAATTTAACCAAACAGAACACTCAAAAGTGAATGTTAGAAATAAATACTCTTGGACAAGCTTTGGAGGAGGGGATGTGATTTTTGTTTTGTGAAAGCTGCCACTCATGACGTTAAAAACTTTAGTTTGCTTTCAAAGCTAGTCGACATCAAGGTTATTTTGAGGAATTGAAGGATGCAGCGTGTTGACTAAGCCATTTAAATTTTAGATGTGTCTCTAACAAGGAGTCAACTAGGAAAAGTGCAAGATTCCAACTGAGCAGTAAAGACAGTGTTGGTCTGTTAGAATCACTTGTACCTAATGTAATTATTAGCGAGAACTGCTGAAATGCATTACCCCATGAGAAGTATGCATGCTGGGCACTCTAGGATAAGTATCGGTTTGTTTTATTGAATACAAATTTCCAGTTTCTGTAATTATTATATTTTTAAATGCCTCTGTTAGAAGAGAAAACAAATATGTTATCCTGGAGAAAAATGAATGCTTTAAATCACTCTATTGTTGAACTACAAAAAATAATAATTAGAAAGGGTTCTTTGTTTTAATAAGCCTGTTAATCAAGGAGGAAAGCATGAACTAGGCCTATAGTATTTGTACTTCATAGTTCTTGGTGCTCTGAGTAGGACAACTTCATCTTATTACCAAGTTCCTAAGTCTTTACAATCTGGAACTGTAGGCAGACACCATAAGCAGACACAGAGGCTTTACTGTTGGATTAATTGTGTAGATAATCATTCCCTCTTTACCTGGTTCCAAACTCACTTG
Source organism: Pipra filicauda (assembly GCF_003945595.2). Taxonomy (NCBI): domain Eukaryota; kingdom Metazoa; phylum Chordata; class Aves; order Passeriformes; family Pipridae; genus Pipra; species Pipra filicauda. The sequence continues at coordinate 1,794,758 of NW_024104975.1, read as the reverse complement.
TGCTTGATAGAAGCAGCAGTCTCTCAGTCTTTCCCACTGTTGCTTCAGATTGCTTTGTGAGGGAGCTTGTTGCATTGTCTTTGAAAAAGGGGAAAGTAAGGGTTGTAGCTGCCGAACTGTGTAAAAACTGATGTGTTGCTAGATTTGTCCAGTGGAAGAGACTGAGATATCTTTGGGAATTTTAATATTACAATGAGTCCTGTCTGAGGATTTTAAGATTAGTTTTGGATTTAAGCAGCAATGTAATTTTCAATCTGCCTTAAGGGACTTGTCAAAGGTCAGATGGAGCTCAAATGGCAGAACAGGGAAGAAAATCCAGGTTCCAGCACAGCTTATTCTCTCCCAGAGATATTATGTTACAGAACTTTTTTGTACTCTGGCAATATATCCTCTCATGAGCTGTATTGCATAACCTGCAAGGAAGCAAACTACAGATTCAATAGTCCTTGCATGCTGAGATCCTCTTGAAACCAAAATCTTTAAACATTAGCTCTATAATGTATAATTATGATAGCACTAGAAAAAAATTGTTTACTCTATATTTTCAATCTTTTAAAGGGTAAAACTATGCAGCATGATTACCTGCTATTTTGTCATTGTGAAATAAATCTGAGTTCTCTCTTACTCTACTTCTTATATCCTGATGGGAAGCATGCTGGCAAAGGACCAGTTAAGCCATTTCACAATGTCATTTTCATAGCTCTGAACAAATTTTCTCAACAAATGCAGACACATCCTCATCTAAGTTATTATATTAGCCTCCCCAAAAGGATCAATAAAAAGAAATACAAGTCCATAATCAGAATTTATGAAATTTATAACCCTTTTAACTGCAATAACAGTCTTTTAGAAACCAAATCTATTCAAGACTGCAGGGAGAACAGGGTAAGCTTGGGTGTATATGTGTGTCTCATGGTTTCAGTGTGTTTTCTGGGGGACTTTCCAGTGCACTGAAAGGAATGCACTAGCAGTTCTAGGGAACTGGATAAGCTGTTGAGACAAAAATGGCAAAAACTACTTATCCTTTAAATATTTACTGAACTTATATTTTCATTCTTCCAGGCAGTTGTCCTAGCAACATCCCTTGAAATTAAAATTATAACTATTTTAAAGAGATGCAGAGAGGTGGTACTGAAAGTAGACAGGACGAACATACCCAGCTGTATGAATCTGAACTTTAGATCCTTCAAATCTTTGCTTGTCTAACTTGAGGGTGTCTAATAATTGAAAATATTTGTCCTTCTGAAATACAGCTTTTATTATAACAAAAGTCATCTTTCTGATAAGTACCTCAGTCTCGGTGCATTGATGAGTCTAAAGCATACAGATAAGCCACATCACCCTGACTGAGATGCATCTTTAAGGTATTTTTCACCAACGTGGTTTCTCTTGCTGATTTTCCCAGTACCAGCTCTCAGCAGAGGAGTGTTGAGTGGTTAATCAATTGATCTGACATTGCCTGAAATAAAGATCTTATATGGGATCATTCCTTATGAGCTGAATTATCCAACTCCCCCTTCCATGCATTATTTTCTACTTCGTATTTAGGAGCCTGTTGACTGGAGGACTTAGATACTTAGATACTTTGATTAAATGTAATAAAATATCTAAAATATCTAAAACTAAAATAAAAATGAGGAATAAAACTTTTTGCTTGACTTAGCTGATCAAGGATGTTGGATAAAAGCATGCTAATAAATCACAACTAAGAAACAGAAATGCACAAGGGTCAGAGGGTGAAAATTTCAGATACTGGACTTAGAGACAATACTGATCTTTCACAGTCTCCATCACAGGATGCTTTTAACACATTAACTGCTTCATTAGTTTCTCACTTTGATTGTAAATGTACTTGTAGGAACTACTTCCTTTTATTGCAACATATATCATTTCAGTTGAGAAACTTATTTGAATAATTTTTAAATTGCCTTAGATAACAATTAAATTTCTTGAGAATGTAGGGGAAAAAAAACCACCACAGATTGCAGCAATTTTAAAAATCATTTGATATACTGATTTTGTACTATGACACAAGGATTATTAAAAAAATAAGGTATTCTTAATACAGTAAATATCTCCTGCATTTATGAAGATATAAGGATATAAAGAGACAACCAGGACAAGGAGTTAGTTAGTTACATGTTACACATCAGCTCTAGGTACATGAGCAACAAAACCTTCTCTAAACCTTGTGAATGCACCTCAGTGAGCTGCTAATCTACAAGAAAAAAACCCCACACTTTACTTCTGTTAGTGAATCCCAGAAACTGGAGTGGCCTTCACAAAGCAGGCAGAGTGAACAAAGTGATTGGAAAAGTTTTTGACACTGTGTGTGTCTTTTTTTTTCCCTGTCACTGAGAGTAGATCTGATAGATACCAGCTCCTTTCTACATCAGGTCATATGGCAGCTAGACTCAAATGCTTTCCTGAAATATTGCTCTCATAAAAGAAACAGACAACTCCAAAACCAACAATAAAAACATTTTCACCATCTAAACATGTACACCTTCAAGTAAATGGAGTGTATGCGATTGCTCCCAATAATATCGTCTGTTAATACTTTTTCAATCATATGTATACAAACAGGAAAAAATACATTTTTCTTGATGTTTATTGTTACAACTAGGTATCACTATTCCTTAGGCATGTATTCTGGGTATTATTCCTTTCTTGCCAACTATTACTAATAAATGTTTATAGGCTCAATCTCATTGCAGCTAATGTTGGTAGCATAATGATGGACAATATGGTTTTGTTTCTTTATGTATTCTTGAAAGCTTTGGATTCACTTACATTGAAGTTCTGCACAATAAATTTTTTCAGTAATCTAAAAAGCAATGAATTTTAATGTATAATTAGAACCTGTTAATTGAACAGGAGATTTCATTCCCTGATAAAAGTAGTAGAGAAACAGTCATAAAATATGAGATTAAATATTTTGAGATAATTCCACCTGATTAAAAAAAATTCCTAAGGATTTATCACTGATATAAATTTTATTAAAAATCTTGGAAAATTGGAGATGTTGTAAGGACAAGGAAGAAATTCAATACTTTCTCAGAATTAAAAACATTACAAGAGATGACTAGACTCATGGTTCAGTTTGTTTGAAATTTAAGCTGAGCTACTAATGAGCAGACTGATACTTGCTGTAAGTCTAATAGCTGGACTTGAGCTACAGCTATTTTCTTTTAGAAGAAATATCAAGCATTTGTTGTTAAAACTTTTCAGTGCAACAAAATCCCCTATAATCCTTTCAAATTATATTAGTGACTCATTTTTCTTCTTCCTACATATGAACTTAATGTCTCATTTACATTTTTCTGTTTACAATTACCACCTTTTGGATCTTTTTACATTTGTCTATTAGGTCCAAAAATCCACTATTTTCAACATTCATTTCCCAACTAATAACTTTTATTTTCAGAAATATCTCTATGTAATATGTCTTACATATTGCATCTATTTTTTTTCTACCTCCTGTCTTTCTTCTGTGAAACACCTTTAATTTTTCCATATAATCTGGAATGGGAGGTATCACAACTCATCAAAACACCTAACCCTGATGGAGGGTTGAAAAAAAGAAAGAAATACCTCAGATTTTGCATGTGTGTTTTGCATGTAGTCTGTCAGCTTCAAATCACTTTTTGACTTTGACTGGTTTTCAGATATAAAGAGCTTTCTTCTCAGTTCATAATTTTTCAGATTTCTTGCTTGCAAGGATGGGATGTTCTGTCCTGTGTACTTAGCTCCTACTCTTCATTCTCACATTCTGATCTTGAATTTGCTTCATCAAAATAGATGTTGTCTGTACAGTTTCACATGTACAGTTGTCTGTACAGTTTCAATCCATGTTTTCCATATAATTGCTTCTTATTTTTATTGAGTAAGCTCCCTAAAAAAAAAAATTACTTCTTTTGTCACAGATTACAGATAAAAATTCAAAGAAATGTAGTCGAGAGTAAAATGTAAATAGTGATAGCTAACTAAATTGACAGAGGTTAATAATCTACCTTTGTCTTCCTAAACTACTAACCTAAGTCTTATATCAAGAATTAAGGGTTTGGTTTATTTTAGTATTGGGTAGAGCTATCTTATTTGCCTTTGAAAGAACTTTACAGGAAAGACTTTGCAAACACATCTATAAAAAAATCAATTCAGTATTTGCATATTTCCACTTTATGTGAAATTGTTGAATAATTTATGAACAAATTTTGCACTTATTTTGATGGACACACATATGGTGATGCAGGTTCGTGTGTGCCCAAATAGTATTTTCTTTTTAAGACTATCAGAGCACCTTTCTTAACATCCACTATTGTCTGTGCTCCAGCACTGCAATTTGAATGGAGACGAAGGTGAACTATTGACACGTTACCTTTTCCGGTGGGGAAACAGAAAGGTATTCTGAATGAATAGCAGTAGGATAAAACAAATCTTACTAAAACTAGTATAATATTGGGCAAACAAAAATAAGTAATACCCATGGAATGGTCTATATCCAGGCATTTGTTCATCAGTTTGATGGAAAAATTGCAACATATGACCTCATGGGCTACCCATCCATCCTCTTTCCCACAGCAACTGGGGGTCAGGTTGCTGCCAACCAGATCAAGTGAAATGGAGTTATCAGGTCTCCCTGCACCACTCTGTCTGCCAGACTGGAAGCAGAGGACTGGCTAGTGGCATTATAAAAACACCTCTTTGCAAATACAAGTGCAATAATATTTCAGTTCAGGTGACTTACAGAAAACAGATACTGCCAGGTTGAGTCCTTATGCTGGTACTGTATAGTTGATGCTTATTCATTGCCAGGTTCATGTCAGTCAACTAATTTCTTCCACATATTTCCATTTCCTGTTTCTCAAAAACTTCCATGTATAATGAAGAGAGTTTTGTTATGAGATGCCACTGAAATAATAGACAGTAAATAAATGGGGACACTTTAGTTGAGTGGTCTATACACACATAATTAATAATTTATAGTATTTTTAAAAGAGTAGACTAATTTTTAAAAAATTCTGGTGGCTTTAAAATGGACTTTGATGACAACTGATGACAACTGATACATAGAATACTTAACAGCCAGACAATTTTATCTGACAAAGCAAAACCATTGTGTGAATGTGATCTCATCCCTCTATGAGAAATATATTCCCTGTGGGTAGAAAATAGCAGTAGTTAGTGGGACACAGCAACATGACACCAATCAGTGCAAAAATTAATGGAAGTATTGAATGCAATGATATTGAAGGGGAAATTTTGATGAAAAAATTGGAATTTGACCAAGAAAATGAAAGTAATATCTTTGCTCTAAAAAAAAATCAAAGAAAGAAGTTCTCTGTAATTTTAATATTTAAGGAGAAAATAATAATAATGTGTTTGCTATCAATAGGTCTCCAAGGGTGTGAATAAGTGATTCTGTTAAGCACTCGAATGATTTGTACCATTAGATCTACAGACCCAGACCACTGAGCCTCAGCTGAGACAAAACAGTGATTCCACTGCCGATGATGGTAAGTGCATTATGTAGGAATTTCATTTGCTGTTGGACTCCAATACTCAGACACTGCCTTCTTTTACATTAGGTGGTGGCTGGAGGATTCGTAGATTTTTCGTCTCTCTTTTCTCTGATAATTGTGGCTGTTGTCAAAACACTGGTTCAGTTCTAATGGGGGAATTGCCTGCAACAATAATCCCCAACACTTTGAGCAACTCTCTGTGTTAGCTATGCCTGTGACTTGCCTCACAAACTCTGCAGGTCAATTTCTCACCTCTAAAAATTGTTGACATAACACTTTCTTGAGATTCTTCTTGTATACATGGTTCCTATTTTAAAAGAGAATCCTTCAGGTGTACAACCATGACATTTTGTGCAGAAGAAAATGATAATCAATATTTTGATTATCATTGTCAGTATGAATCAATGATTTTTTCAAATCTTTCATTCCCTTTCAGGACTCAAATCTTGAACACAAAAGTTCAGTCACTTCAAGCAGTTACAGAAACATACAGAAAATGAAATTTTCTTCAATGATTATTGAATTGAATTATTTTTTCTTATTTAGCATTTTTTCCTTTCCAGAGCTTTTCAATGACAGGATTTATGCACTGTTAAAGACTGTAATCTAATTACTATGCCTTGAGCCTACCTAGAGTTTTCAATGTCTACCTTAATTTCTAATTTAGCTAAAAACTCCATTTTAAATTGAAGTTCCATTTTTTGTGTCCCCTCACAATAACACAGATGGAATATGACACTGTGAAAATAAATGACATTTTAAAGTTTGTAGCAAAGTAAAAACAAAAAAAAATTTGTTTCCCTCCTATAAGCTCTACTTCCAGAAAAACAAAATTAACTGTGCTAATTTTGCTGTGAAGAAGTGAGAAATTACCTGAAATTTCACAGTTCAAATAACAAAGGCCCTTTCAAACTGTATTAGAGGTTAATATATTTTTAAAGAGCATTATGCTGTTATTAAATTGTGTATGTTATTAAACTGCATATTTTTAAGTGTTACAGTTAGAGACTGCTCCTGTTCTGCTGCACACACAGAGCACCAATGCATGTGTAAAGATAGAAAACAATACATAAGTTCTGAAACATCCAGTGAACTCCTGGTTTATACATCGTACCACTGATAGATCCTCCAAGCAAAAACGACGAACATAAGTTTGAAGGAATGAAAAATGGTAAAATAAATTGTTCAGAAATCTTTATTAGGAATAGAATAATTTGCATCTCTTGACAGAGAAAACTGTGTGAAGCATCCTCAATTTTGAAGATTGAAAAAGGACAATTGGAAAACACTCTTTTATCATAATTTTTTGAACTTTTCAGACCACTGCTCCCACTTCATGGCTAGAAAGGTTTGTACCTCTCTATATGATACCTGCCAGAGAACAAGGAGTTTGACATTTTTATTTCTATGAAACCAGAAAATTTCTGTACAGTTTTGTTGCCTGTAGCTGAGTTTTAATAAAGCCAACAAGCAAGTTAGCTACTGGCAGTGGGGAATTTATTTGTTGCTTCTTGGGATTGTATAATCTTTGTTAAAAACAAATGTAGCCTCTGGGCATCTAGGAGGTAGTCCTACCTCTTTGATATAACCACAAAGGACTCCTTGGATTCATTAAATCTAGTTTTCAGAACCAGAGCTGATTCTGTGGCCACTGATCTTGGCCTCGTTTGACATTGTTGTCTTGTAGCATGACTTGTTTCAGCACAACTTCACCTGAGAAACAGTACAGAATAATCACTCAGACCCTTCAGTTCATTTACATATCTGTGTGACAGAGGAACACAGCTGTAGGAGAGATGCTGTGGCACTTGCCCCAGAAGAGTTTCTGCTCATGCTAATGTCTATTTGATGTAGGATCTTACCGCAAAGTGAATTTACCTGGAGAAATTTAATAGAGTTGCGATGACCACTGTCTGTGAAATTGACATTGGAAAGATTAACAGGATAACTCTTAGACATCATTACTGACAGGAACATGGTATTAAGCAAATTATAGTGAAGTCTCTGGTGTTTAAGTTTCCAGGAAGCACAGATGTACAGAGAGGATTTCTTGCACTGGGGCAGCTTAAATGTCTCAATTATGCTTCAGTTTCTATTACAGCAGCTCTCTGACAAATGTAAATCCCAGACAGTTGCCCACACTTATGAGGACATCTTTGTCTTGGCAGCTAGAAAACATTTAAAATGTCCATTTCGACATACTGAGTAGAGATACATTTCTAATGGGATGCAATAATCATTCCACATAAGGAAAAAAACCCCTGACTCCTGAGAGGTTTGAGGTTACTTTTTGTAACTAGTATTAATAACGAGAGAAAGATAAACAGAGAGGGCTTCTTATTTTACATTATTCCAAATCCTTTTCAGGTATTTACTTAATTTGGGAACATTTTCTGACATATTTCACAAAAACCCCTGTGAATAGCAAAGGCATAGTTAATCAGAAAAATAAATAATATGATTTTGTTTATTTCCTTTCAGCATGCATTTAATTCTTAATTGCTTTTACTTTTCTCAAGTGTTCAGATTTACCAAAACATCTACTAACTTCTACTTTTCCTTTTTTGGTCCACCGAGTCTTCTTTTCACTTTGTTTGCCAACCTCCACTTTTAAATTGCTGTTGAAATAGATCAAGTCTGACAGTTACAGATTTGCACCTACTTATCTCAGGTTTTAATTTGGCACCAATGGTGACCCCATATTGGCCATTGTCACAACTGAGGCCAGACTAAGCTGAAATGGAATCCTGGGCTGGTGAGGGAGGGTAGGTGGTGGGGGGGACCACGCTGGGGTGAACGGGGCATCGCAGCATACGTGTCTTGACATGTACTGTGAGAACCCCCACGATACACAAGGTGAGCAGAAATATGTGAGCTGGAAGAAGTGCATAATACACACTACACATGTGGACATGGGGACATGCTTGTACCTGACTCTCTTGTCAAACCTAACATCTCCAATGCCAATGCAGTCTGTGGAACTACCACTACATTCAATAAGAATTGAAAGAGGATCTCACTTTTTGAATTTTACTCCAATTCTTTATTACATGAACATTTTCAGCTACAATGCCTCTCTGAATGCACAAATGCACAGTTTCTCATGTTTCAGATGCAAAATGATTTTAACTAAGAAAGATATTCAAATTTTCAAATGAAAAAAGATCATTTGCCTATATGTATATTTATATCTATTTTTTTAAATTCAAATCCTTTCAGCATTTCTTTTGGATGTACCTTTGTTTTGCCTTCCTGGCTCTAAGTTAATACTTATAAGTCCATTTTCATGAGCTGATATTAAAATACTGTATAATACAAACCAATGATCTGATTCTGCACCATGTGTCTTCAGTAGAAGCTTCCTTATGCAATTTTCACCAAAGTGAATTTCCCGCTAACTGCAATATCTTGTTCTGTGATTTATAACATAAACATAGTATGCTCTAATTCACAAACACTTAATTTAAAATGAATAATACCATGCCTATTAAAAATATGATTGATCAGTCTTCTATAAAGAATTTCCACTGAAAAAAACCCAACCAGAAGTATGCTCACATTTTCAGTTGTACTACCCAATCCTTCACCTGTGAACAATGAACAGAAGCTGATTATAACATTGTTTTACTACACTTTCCTATAAGGAATAAGTTGTTTCTATTAACTTTTAATAGTTATTTTCATACATTAGTTTTAATAGAGGTTCCTGTTTTGATACTTGATGTGAAGCCTAGAGACGCAGAATATTTTTTGGCAAACTGAAAGTTTGCATATGAGCACATAAAACTTAAGTTGTAAAGATAACATTGTCCCTCTATGCAAAGGATAAAGGCCATTATAGTTACTGAAGATATCTCATCTTCTCACTCCAATGTTTTTCATTTTCCCTAAGTGCCTGCAACCATGAAAACAGACTGTCATTTAGAAAAAGAGAAGCTATTTGTTGTTAAGGTACAAACAAGAGCTACTGTTGCTAGAAAATTCTTCAAAAGGATAACCAGGATCTAGTTCAAAAATCATACATGCAGGCAACTCTTCATGTTGCAGCCATCAAAATCCACATGTGAATCTTTGGAATTTACAAATGATGGTTATCTTCTACCAGAGAAGGTTAAATCATAACTGTGTCTATGAAATTACTTGACAGTCTCAGTGAGTTCAGAAGTTCTTTTAATTTTAGGTGTCTCTCTTAAGACACAAGGTTGTTACAAATTTTTATTATCTTAATTTCTTCATGGCAAAATTTCTATTATCTTTAGTGGTCACTATGATGGCAACATTTGCAAAGAAGTAATGTTTTAAGTGAGTGAATTGCCTGGTACTAGGTATGAATCAGCTGCAAGAACCAGGACAGAATGCAAATATTCAGTGTATTTCAATTATCACCTATAAAGGAACTATTCTTTGTCTGAAAGACAGCAGCCTCATTAAGTAGTCAAGATTAATTAGATATTAGTCAAGATAATTAGAATAGGATCATTATGGACCTGCAGAGAAGGGGGGCATTTATCAAGACGTACAGTAATGACTTCTACATAACATTTAGCATCACACTGCTGGGTCATGAAGTGGGTGAAGTGGGTGGTAGATTGCCAGAGTCAGAGGTTAAAATATGGCAGCCTAAAACGGGTCATTCTAGGTGTAAGAGTACTAACAGGTAACAGCCACTAATCCTAGCTATAAGATCTATTGACTAGCATATAGTATCAGTCTTCAGAGTAACCTCTGAAGAGTACCAGTCTTCAGAGTAATCATTAAATTAAGTAATGCATGCACATTAATTATCTTAAAAATCAGAATTAATGCCACAAAGCAGTGTAATTAGTTGGGCATTTTCCATTCATTCAAATGGGATTTTTTTCCAATTAAAATGTTCTCTTTTGCTAAATTTCAAAGAAAGAAAAGGAAGTAGAAGGAAGGGGAGCGCAGGGGAGGGGAGGAACGCTGATATTTCCATTGAAAAAATATTTTTAAAATGAGATAATTTTAATATTTTCTTTCAATAGAAGCAATGAATTTTGATATTGATGTTTAAAAATTTATAGTATAAACTAGAAAATATTGTAAAATTCTTTTCCTAAAAATATCAACATGGAATTTTTCAACATGATTTTTAGTATGATATATTTGCAACATGTTAGTTGTCTTCTGCCTGTCTTTCTGCAACAAAATTATTAAAAAATTACCCACTTCTGTGAACTTTGTCTTGTAAGTGACCTTTTTCATAAGCTTTTGATCTATTTCTGCCTCAAAGACATTTTGTTACAGTGTTTTACAGATATTAAAAAAATCAAATTACTTCCTCCTCCCAAAAAACAAAGCCAAGTGTTTCCACCATACAGCATTTTATTTTTAGGGATCCTTATGAATAGCCTGATTTGCACAAGTGCTGCACACTCAGCATTATCTATCTGTGGGAATTGGATACTTGATGCTTTTTAGAAATCACAAGAGGATCCATTGAAAACTAATACTTAAGAGGAAGAAAACAGGATATTTCTATGTGAACATCATGCCCTTTTGATGAGCTATCTGAAATTTTTCGAGCTCTACTGTGCTACATAACACTTTACTACATTTGCCATGCAAAAAAGATTCAATGAAGGGCACATGAATTAGTTTAAATAGTGATAATTTGAACATCTGAATCTAAAGGAAAGAACATTCTTTCCTTTAGAAATTGTTAGCTGAAATAGTGCTGTATTATACTATTCTCTTTGAAACTGAAGAATATGTCATAACTGTATAAATTTGAAATATATTCTAAAACTTCCACATTTTGATATTTAGAACAAATTGTTTTGTCTGTTTTCAAAAATAAATCTCTACAATGTTGGAAGAAGAGTTTGCTCTATCAGGTATTCCTTTCCTAGAATGTCTTTTACAGGTAGATGAAATAAATGACATGTTTTTGTCAAATGACACTGCTGCTGAAATACTGTGTAGTTCAACATTTTACCTATGAGCCTTCTTCCATGACTGGGTTGAAATGGTAGACACTTAAAGACACCTAGTTAGGAAGCCTTTGTAAAGAGCCAATGAAAACACTGTGTAGAGATCTGCACAGGTTGATCAAGGGCAACGTGAGACTCAAGAGCCTCACAAGAGTTTGTTTCCCAATACTGGGTTCTTTTGGTATAGGCAGGTGAAGGGCATTAATAGTCTATTATATAGATCCCAGTGTACCTGTTGAAATTGTTTATCATAGATCCAGAAAAAAAGACTAAGTTCAGGGACTAGATTCTGACCCAGTGTTCATCAATACGAATTCAGAGCAAGTCTATGGCAGTCAATGGATTTCTATCAGATTTATAGCAGTGTAAGAGAAAAAAAACGTGGTTCAAGGTCTTTCAGTGCACTGTGACAGAATGCAAAGTTCAGCTGCTTTCTTCAAGGATTAATTTTCTTTCAGCCTGTCCCTTCATCCAATGGAATTTGCATTGCTGATCCTACCCTGCTCCTCAGAGGATATGAAAATATGTAGCTGCTCGTCTCCTTGTTCAGTTTTTATAGATTACTTTGATGTTGAAAATAAATCTCATTATGCTGCAGATCAAAGAGGGCAATTCCTTTCACCAAAGTAGTACAATAAGCCAATTAGCATTTTTTGATTTTTTTTTAATAATGTAATGCAGAGAACGTCATCATAATATATCTGTCGTGACTGGATAGGTCTGCAGTGAAACCCTAGGTAGCAGATTCAGAACTTGCCTTTACAGTTTTAGCAGTAGTTCATCTGATAAAAAAATCTAGATAGAAGAAAATTAATGACTTCATAAAAAAAAAAAGTAAATAGAAAAATATGAAATGAAAAAAATTTCATTCTTTCTAACTTAAAAACCAATGCAAATGTTCAAAAAGCTCTCAAAATTTTGTTCACAAATTACATTTTTCTTTACTTATTTTCCCCTTCTTAAATTAAACCAACCTAAATTGGTCTCAAATACAATTTCATAGTTAATAATTGAACAGTTTTGGTCTGAACGTTTTGAAAGTAAACATATTAAGCTTTGAAATTTTGAGTACATGTTGCAAAATTTCAACAAATTAAACTAGATTCTGTAGTAATTCTTTAGATTGTAATTGAACAAGGTTTTGGTTATGATTAATATTGATTGAACATGGACTGTAACTTTCTGATGCAGGTGATGGAGGACCCAACGAGGAAAGGTTGGACCTTATACTAACTAACAAGGAAGCTTTCATTGGAGGTATGAAGGTTGGGGGCAGCATTGGCTATGGTGACCACAAGGTCATGTAGATTAGAATCCTGTGAGGAGAGAGGAGGGCAATGAATAAGATTGCAGCCCTGGGTCTCAGGAGTGCTATATTTGGCCTCTTCAGGGACCTTCTTGAGAGAATCCTGTGGGAACATGCCCTGGAGGGGAAGGAGGGTCCAAGTGAGCTGGTTAATATTCAAGAATGACTTCATCCAGGCTCAAGAATACTGAATTCCTGTAGGGAAGAAATTGAACAAAAGGGTCAGGAGACCTGCATGGATGAACAAGGAACTCCTGTCAAATCTCAGGTGTAAGCAGGAGATACACAGGAGGTGGATTGAGACCTAGCTGAACAGCAGAGATCAGAGGGCTGTGATCAGTGGCACAGCGTCTAATTGGAGGTCTGTAACTAATGGTGACCCCAAGGGTTAATACTTTAAATTATTCATCAGTGACTTGGATGAAGAGACAGAGTGTTTGCTGATGGTACAAAGCTGGGAGGAGTGGCCGATACCCCAGAGTGCTGTGCAGCCCTTCAGAAGGATTTCAACAGGATGGAAGGATGGGCAGAGAACAACTGTCTGAAGTTCAACAAAGGTAAATGCAGGGTCCTGCACCTGGGAAGGAATAACCACAGGCATCAGTACAGGTTGAGACCTGAGTTGCTGGAAAGCAGCTCTGCAGAGAAGGATCCGGGGATCCTGGTGGACAAGAACCTGTCCATGAGCCAGCAATGTGCCCTTTTTGGCCAAGAAGGACTGCATTAGGAAGAACACTGCCAGCAATTCAAGGGAGGTGATCCTGCTCCTCTACTCAGCCTTAGTGAGACCACATCTGGAGTACTGCCTCCAGTTCTGGACTCCTTAGTACAAGAGAAACTGGAGCTCCTGGAGTGCATCCAGAGGAGGCCAACAAAGATGGTTAGGGGACTGGAGCATCTCTCTCATGAGTAAAGGCTGAGGGAGTTAAGCCTTTTTAGACTCAAGAAGAGTCAACTGAGAGGGGACCTCATCAATGTATCTAAAGGGAAGATGTTGAGAGGATAGAGCTGGGTTCTTCTTGGTGGTGCAATAGGATGAGAGGTAACTGGCAGAAAGTGGAACACAGTGAGTTCCTTCTGAACATGAGGAGGACATTCTTTACTGTACAGGTGACTGTGCACTGCAGCAAGTTGCCCGGAGAGGTTGTGGACTCTGCCTCACTAAAGATATTCAAAAGCCATCTGGACACAATCCTGAGTAATATGCTCTGAGGAATTCTACTTGAGCAGAGAGGCTGGACAAATGATCTCCAGTGGTCCCTTCCAACCTTACCATTCTGTGATTCTGTGACTATTTGATGGATATGTTTTTTACCTTAAAATTTATCACAGATATCAGAATACATTGTCTCACCTTAAAAAGTTGATATACAATATGTCATGGGTTGTTCTAGTATAGCCAAGAAGAAAATATATGCCTTATTCATTGATTAGGTTACCTATTTTTACATTTCCTTTATGTTTTTTGTTTCCAGGTTTTACCAGCAAATCAGTTAGTTCTCAGTGAAGTACAGAAATACATTTTAGACCAGTACCTCATTTCCCCCAGGCAATCACATATATCAGATAATCTCACTTTTTGTTGGAATAATGACATGAATAGCACCATTTTAATTAAGCTGAGAGTAAAGAATATAAACCAGGAAAACATTTCTTCTCACTTTCATAGCCTGTTAAGCATTAAACATTTTTGAAAGCAAGTCCACTCAGGGACATGAGCAGTAAGGAGAGACTATTTAACATTTATTTAACTTTTAGCTGTTGAATGACCTAGGAATTTTTATATCCTTGCCATATGTCAGCTCATATATTAATTGCACATTTTGGGAATAAAGAGGGATTTTTTCTGGTATTTTTTTGTAATGGTATTTCATTTTTAAGTGGCCTGAATACAAAGACAGGTATAAATCTACAGCTTCAGAGAGTGACAAAAAACATACCAGACCTAATAAAATTCATGCCAAGTTGCTATTGCAGCTGTATACCTAAAGCACAACTAATAGATTGACTATTTCACCTGAAAATAAAAACTGTTGGTTACTACATGAAAGAAGCCTAATGCTTAAAAGGAAATGGATGGTGCAACTGTTGCTATTATCAACAAATCATGGCTTGATGTGTCCTGCTTTTCAAAATGCAAATGTCCTGGGTACATCTCAGATAGAGATGAGTAAAAATCCAACAACTCTTTTGAGTTTATTTATATTGTCGAATATATTTTCTTTTAGATACATTATCATAATTTTAGTGTGAGATCATTTGTAACCCTTATAGTATTTGATTTTTAGTATGTTAATGACAATTTCAGTGAATAAACTTACCAGTAGGAATTTCTACAGATGCAAAAATATTAAATTGTTGCTAGACAATTTTAAAGAAAGGGAAAATTTGACATTGCATATCCCTAGAATTTTCTGAGCCTGAAACCTGAAAGCTGTGCTCAATTAATCCCACTACCACATTCCAGGAACAAATATATCAGTTTCAAAATATATCTGTTTCAAAACACTTCTGTTTGCAGGTCAAAATTTGGCTATCAGATGCTTGCAGTGAATTGTATGTGAGCAATCAATCTACCAATAATTACAGACAGAAATAATATGATAATTCATCTCTATGGAAAAATTCCATGTCAGCCAATGGAAACCTGTTTGCAGTCAGTTTTTTAACAGAATGAGAAGTGATAATACAATGAATTTACTAGTAGTAAGTTCTTCATGCTAGTCTAAAGTCTGAATGGAATTATAAATCCTGACCAATGAATCTGAACAGAAAATCTGGTTTAAGAATTTTCTCATATATTAGAATTTGAAAATAATAAATTTCTGCAAAATAAAAATAAAACATATGTAGTTTCAAATTAATCACAGGGAAAATAAAAAAAACCCCCACCTTTGTAAGTAGTAAAGAAGTACAATTTTTTTATATTCAAGTATATTTTTTTGGTCATATAAGCTGACGTATCAAGACTTTGCTGTACATGTAGACTGACGATTTTTTAGTATGATAAGGATGGCTGTCTATTTCTTCTGAGTATTTTGGAGAAATTATATTTGTCAGATTTACCTAAAGCTTGAAACATGCAGGACCTAATCTATTTTGTTTTTAAAAATATGTATTTCTAGAAAATACCATGTACATATTAAATTAATATGAAATATGTAAGCCATCCTTTGGGATGACACGTCTGGTCATAAGGTTATCTTTTCTCCTCTGAATCCACAGTGTATATGTGTCAGTAGAGCAAAGTGACCAACACAGACTTTGAAACATTTATGTGTACTTATATTACAGTGCTGTAACATGTTTCCTAACATCAAGGACTTTCATTTTTCTATTACGTGTCATGTTGGGGTCTTTCTGAGTTGACTGTAAGTAGTCGAAGAATTTCTATCAGCTCAGAGGACTGTGAGGTGCAGCCATAAGAGCCATTTTTCTGACTGTGATCACCTGATTAGTGTTCTCCCCATCTATACACCCCTGAGTAAATGAGTTGTCCTCTTACAGCTGTGCAGGAAGGGTTTCTGACAGTATTTCTGCCACCTTTTGAACTCTGATTTATTACTGTTGATTGGTGAACTAACAGTAAGGACAAGGTATTTGAACTCTGCAAAACCCCTTCAAGAGTGAAGGGATTTTTTGTGGAGATAGACAAACTTTGAAAAAATTATGGAAAAGATTAAATAGAGTAGTAGGTAGAAGTCTCTAGTTTTCGCTGCCTGTCTTTAAATTCTGAAATTTATGTGAGTAAATATGCAGAGTAAGATCAAGCTGCCCTTCCAGCAGTGAAGGTGTACATCTGACTTCCCTGTGATGTACTGCTGGACCAGCTGAAGTGGAGAGCTGACTTGACATTTCTACAAAGCCAATATGAATTCATGATGTCAGTGGAAGCAGAGAAACCTTTCAGAGATGCTTTGACAAATTGAAATGACTCATGTAGAATAACTTTCCTATGACTGATAAGGAATAAACTTGGCATTTTGTCTGCATAGTGCTTTCTTCCAAGATCATGTTCTTTGGAAATGTTCAGGCCTCTCTTGTTTTTATTCAGGTCTGGTTTTCTGCTGCAGCCATAAGACCAATTTGTTGCCTGTGGGACAAAGATAAGAGAGAGAAATTAAAATATATAAATACAGGTAGGAATTATAGCAATCCTAACTGGCATTGTTAAGTATTGAGTGAGTAAGTTTCAGGGGGACTCTGGAGACAATTCATCCTTTCAGACTTGTACTCAAACATAACTGTGTCAAGACAGAAGACTTTTGAATAGCCTGTTAGTAAATATAGTCTTCATCTAGAAGCTACTGCAGCTATTAAAACAGTTTAAAGTTGTTAGAGAATTTAATATCTACTGACATGAATATATTAGTATGCATAGATATATATATATGCAGAGACCATCTTTCTGCAAATGTGTACATTAAGATAATGTCATGCGGTACTCTCAGTAAAAGTTCACTTCTCATCTGAAATGGCACTATCTGCTTTCATTTTTCACTCCAAAAAAGGCGATTTGTTATTTGACACATTTTGTATGAAGCTTCTTTAATTGCGTACTTATCAGTTATCTTGTTCAATTACTCTAGCTCTGTTATCCAATTGTAATGAATGATAATTGATACTATGTGCTCTGATATAAAACCACTGGAAAAAGGTCAGAATAAATTCTGAAAGCAAAATATACAAGGTCATTATTACAAATGGTCTTCGGCCTTTACAGGAACCTGAGTTTATATATGGTACCTTCTGTTAGAAGTACTGTAGTAGATCAAATACCTTTTTCTTACCATAGGTAATGAAAACACAAGCAGAAGGAAATAAAGTTATGGAAATTAAAATCTCACACTTACAAGAATTTATAATCAGTTATACACTGATTTTGTTATACACCCTTACCTGGAACATATCAGAATGACCATGATCTTGCATATAAGCAAAAAAAAAAGATGAAAATAAACTCATGTTGCTGGCATTTGCTTATTCACAATAAAATAATTTTTAAAAGAATATAAAATAATTGTTTTTAGAGAAGATTATGTCACAAAACATAATTACTTCACAAAACAATTTTTATGGTGAAAAGAATCTGACGGCTCGATAGATATCTGGGTTTTGTAGAATATATTATAAATATATAAATAAGCTCAATTCAATTCTATGGTATTAATGGCAAAGCTAAGTTGTCTTTATTCACGTAATTAAAAATTTGATCTAGAAAAAAATTTTAACAGCTTACTGTGATACACTTTTTAGGTAGTCAGTATAACACCTTTAACGGAATTTTTCTTTTAATATATTGTGCCTTAATATCTCCCTTGATCAATTTTCTTTTGTCCACCTGCCTTACATTACCCTGGATCACATCATCTTCCTTGTATATTGAGATCATTCATTGAAAGATTCATCATGTATTATCTGTAAAGTTTACCTGCCTTTATATGGAATTAGTGAACGTTTCCATTACTGACAGATTCTGAGTTTTTGAAATCTCTGTGTATGCAAAATCTAATTTCGTTACTTAAAAACCATTTGCAGTTTAACTTCAGATTACGTATATTATGGAGAACTTTTAAGTTCCTACCAAATTCTCCATCTGGTTTGATTTCTAGGATATCCATTTTTTTGGTCCTTTTTTCTTTAAAGTACTGTAATGACTTAACCTTTGTCCAAAACAAACCCCAGAAAAGTTGGAATAAACTTTTCATAGCTTCTTTAGTCTATTTTTTATCTCAATATGAACGGTAAAATTATTCAGTATTTTCTTAGGAATGTGTAGCACTTTTCATCTACCATTTAGGCTCCTGGCTTTATTAGGGAACACTAACTGGTTTCTACCAGAGGAAGTTAACGTCACTCTTTCATGCTTCCATTGACTCCCTCTTTCTTTATTTACAGGTCTACCCTACAGAAAACCAGAAATACAAAAACAAGACATATAGCTAATCAGAATTAGTTGAAAGCAGCTTTCTAAATGTTTTGTGAGATGAGATGAGATTTTTTGTGTATGCGTTTTTAACAACAATATGAAAACATAAACTCCCACCCCATTCAGTACAATTTGCTAATTTCTTTTACTGTTATGAATCTGAATTTTGGGACAGGCTGGAAATACTTTGCCAAAACAAATGTTAGAAACTGACTAGTAACTCTGTTAAAGGCTTCTGATTCAGTTGATAGATGTGCTGTGTCCCATGAGAAATTCCTTGGAGTTCTGACCGTTTAGATTCATCTGCATGCACAGCAACAGCTTGATAGCATTGAACACTGAGACACAATATTACACCTTTTGTTTCTGAAGATTGGTCAAAGTATTGTAATGTTTTTAGACACAGCTAAGAAAAAATGGAAATGAAAGGCTCTGAAGACCTTGTAAATTCAAGTCATTAAAGTGTGACTGTTAAAGTGGAATTGATAGACTAACTGAATAGGTTATTTTCTTCATTATGTCATAGGGAGAAGAAACGAGTGTCATACTGGCAACCTGCTGATTAAGCAAAGGAGTATGGCTCATGGCCAGAACATCATAAACTATTTACAAAGGCAGTAATTAAAATTAATGAAATGTTGAATGGGCTTGACAGAGTAAAGCAATCAGAATGGAGATTTAGCTTCTTTTCACTCTCCCTGGTATAATGGGATTCAAAGAAAACCCATTCCCATTGGAGCTAAGAGCAGTGATTATTTCGAAGTAGATTTCAGGTTTAATTCATGTTTGTTTAATTTCATAATGTTACAGTTTTTGCCTCCTTCACGTTCTAAGTGAATGTAGATGAGATGTTGGCAACACCAATCCATCTGTTCCTGAAAGCACTGAAGAAACTGCACTGTCTAGGCTGACTTTGGAAAACAACCCAGTAGTTTTCATTGTCTTCTAACCCTTTATGTGTTTTCTAACCCTTTATGTGTTTTTTAACACATGCAGAATTGTGTGTGGATTTCTGCAGAACAACAGTCTTTAAGAGGTCCTTCCATTTCCCAGATAGAACCAAGACTTTCAAGGACGGCAGAGATAAACAGTAAAATACGGCAAAGGAAAAGCTAAAGCTCGGGATGGGGGTGCAACAAATGCTGTTAAGAAATCAAGAAATTTTGATCAGGAACTTTGAGAGTTAAGGACTGAAGTTCCTTTATAACTGGGGTAAGCTGTTGCTTCATTTTTTCCCCCTGATCTTTGACCATTATTACTGTTCTAATAATTACTATGAGTTAGAATTCATGTGTTTTCCAGAGGTGGTCTTCTTGTCAGCATATATCCCTTATCCTTCAACATACTTTAGGAATCAATCCATGGTAACCTAAACTCAGCTCAGCCTGATTCTACCCTCAAGCTCTGGGTACATGCTCCTGACATTTCTTTGACCAAAACCTTGAGCTTATCTTACTCTCAATAAGATAATTGAAGAATACATCCTCAGGAAGTGGGGAAAGTATGAGGAAGAGGGGAAAGCAAGGCTGTGATAGTAAAAAACTTGAATAGTTGATTGTTTTTAGTATTAAATATGGGATATTTTGTCAACAGCACAGTATTTTTTCTCCCAATTTGCATCTAACCAGTGCAAAAAAAAAAAAAAATTATCTGGAAGCAAAATATAATTACCTCGAATTAAAATTTGCTTTGTTTAAAGAAAACTTTTAAAAATCCAATGAAACCTTGAATTATCAGGCAGGGGAAAGAAATACACTTTCTCCTGTGATAGGCAGAGTTTCCAGGATTATAATCCGTACATTGCTAGGACTAATTAATTTAAAAGAACATTCTATATAACGCATAAATCAACAATATTTTTCTCGGAAAGTTCAAATATTTCAAATGCTAGTTTGTATATAATGCAAACAAATAATAACTAATGCCATATATATATATATATGTATATATATATATATATATGTAAAAAAATTCCATGTACTGGAGTCCCCCAGGAAAGATTAATTAACAATATTTCAATAATAACTGTGCTTAGCCTCTTTCTCTTGTTTATTCTAAGATATCTTTGAAGACCATTTCCAGTGAGGCAACTCAGGACTTCCAAACAAGATGAAAATAATTGTCGTGTAAAACTCATGGGAAAAGGAAGGAAATTGTGCCAAATAATTAGAGAGTTTTCAGAGCATGTACTGGATTGTTAATGTACTAATTAAAAGAAGCCTGTTCATAAGTGAATGGTTACTTAGCAACATGTGATTGGCGGTTGTTACACAAGACAATTCAGTTATCATGTTAAAATGTAGACTGGCCACAACTGTAAGAAATCTAAGACTTTATATTGTTTATGAAGACATAACTTATGTCAACAGAAAACACTTGGTCTTTCTCACCAAAATGGTAGAAATCTACTTCCTCAAACAAAGTAATGAATAATGGCTAAAATATCTCCTTTTTCATTTGTAAGTCAATCAGTCATAGTATAACAAATTCTCATCTGTCGGAAACAAAACACATTTTCATTTTTGTACCTCATAGAAGATTTTAGTGACAATTTTTTTCCTGATAATTTGTTCAGAAAACACTAGTTTTTATTTTTAAAAACATATTCCTTAAATACTGGCTCTCCTAGCTGAACAAAGTATCCTTTCAACATATATTTTATGCTGACATTTTAGACACTGAATGTTACTGTTGTGGAATAATAATTACTAAAGGCTAGCATTTATTAATCATATTGCCTTACCAATATTCCACATATCTCTAATGGAACTTTCACTCACCAGTATTTTCTAATGCAGTTGAACCCTGACACCAAGGATCAAGAGGCACATTTCAACTCGAGATAAACTGGGATAGATCCACTAAATTGCTACTAGAAGAATTTGTTCCAAATTTATGGCTGTGTGTATTTATGGGGAGAATCTTACCCATGGGAATACTCCTTTGTCTTAATGAGGTCACTTAAGACATTTATAATGCTTAAAATAATTTCCTCAAAGTCAGTGCACAAAGATGGGATAGTAGAGAATGTACCACTGGCTTGTACTGGGGCAGGCACAAAGCACGGTCTGATGTAGTAGATGTTTACGCAAGACTAAATCAGTCACTATTGAAGGCAACAAAAAAATTTTGAGTGGCTTGAACTGAAGTTTTAAAGTTTGGGCTAAGTCTTATATACACTATTTTCAGTTATGATTATACTGACATTACCTCTTAAGACAATATTATAAAAGATTGTACTTGACAACAGAATTTAGTTGTTAAATTTTGTTTCTGTCAGTCTTTTATTTTCAAAGACTGACTTTATTCCTTTCGAAAGGAGGCTTCTGGTGCACCCAAGTGCATTCAAATTCATGGTGACATCGAATTATGAATATCTTAATAACCAGAAAAAAATTCACATTGGCCATCTACAAGTATTCTTTTCAATAATATAAATTTTGCCAAATTGCTTATAGAAAATAATTTTCATTGTATGGTAGATAGAAAGCACAATTTATAAGCAAGTCTGAAATAAGAATATGGACCTAAAAAAGAAAGGAAAGCTTTTTTTAAATTTTATTTTAATTAAATAAATTGACGTCATTTCATGTTTTGAATCATTATAGTCCAACACATTTTATAGAAAAAAGGGCAGCGAAACTGACAGAATAATTTTTTGTGCCCAAGTTCTTGCTTGTCTGGTGCTGAGTAGTCACCGAATTCAAAAGGAGTCAAAGGTAATCACCATTTTATAAGATCTACTTTTTATCTTAGTTATACATGGTGGAAATTTTCTTTTTTCTCTTTGTCATCCTGAATAGGTGCCACAACAGGATTAAGTGCATCTGTTTATATGCCCAATAAATAATCAGCAACTGCTGAGTTGAGGTTACACTGATACATACGCAAAGTTTATGTATTTTCTCCTTGCATTTGATCTTTTTAATGGAGGCAGCCTAATATTATCCAATTAATCTTATGCAACATGTTCAGCACACAGAAGGTTTAGTTTTAATTTACTAGGTCATGAGTAGCTGTAGCCTCTCTCTGCTACGTGTAGCATTTTGTAGCCATAAATTATCCGGTAGCAATTATCCATTAAAATGTAACAAATGCTTGCTTTCTGTGTCCTGAATTCAGAACGATTGTGAAACTGAGAACAAAGGTGCTTGAACAGTTTAGTGCTCTATGGGTCTTTTCTCACAGCCAAATTATGTTTGTGCATTTTGATTAAATAATCCCAATAACAAATATATATTTCATGTATGAAAGTGGTATGATTAAAGGAGAAAAAAGTTGTGTATTTTTCTCCCTCTCTTGAAAATAGGAACCCTGGCATCAAAATACACTTTTGGGAAAAGGAAATATTCATATTTTGTATGTAATATGTTTTTTATAGTTTTCACCACGTTGTGATATATGTCTGAGACACTACAAAAATTCTGGAATGTCTGGCTTGGAAAAAAAATTTAAAGAACATGAAAATAACAAATAAATCCCAGATAATATTTTATCCTATTGTCTGTAATTTTGGTCTGAGTGGTCATATTGCAGCCTTAAAATGTCTTGATAACCCAGACTAGGACCTGGCTCTTTCCTGACCCATATGCCTTGTCTCCATCATGCAACATACAGAGTATAGGGCATGCTGGAGTGTCACTTTGTCAGGGAGTCAGAATATTTCAAAGGCACATGTATGGCTCCTAAAGGGTAGAATTGCTCTCAAATCCTGTTGCATAGACACAGTCATAAGTAACTTCTTAAGGGCATTAAACACACTACTTGAACATGCATGACTACAAAAATACGTTTTTAAAATTAAGGATATCTCTGGACTCTCTTAGGGAGTCCATATGTGTATTATCTGAGAAATTTTGACACTATGCTGAAACAGTCATTTTCAGATTTGCATGTTATAATCCGTATTATGGTCTGCCATTCCAGAAGCAATTATGGATCATTAGTTTTAATAAGGAAAAATTAGTTGGCACTATGCACAAATGGCATCACCTACACAAATAACTTTAGGGAGCTGGAAAGAATTCTTTTTTTCCATCTGTGCTTAGAGTAAAAGCCTGGTCCCCCCTGAAATTAATTGTAATTTGCAATTTTCTTCACTGGGGCTAGAATTTAATGCTTGACTTCCTATACTTTGCATTTCCAGCATTTTCTCTTGCCTTGTAGTTATGCATGCACTTGTTCCATGAGTCTTCAGTCCTCAATTTGTATCTCATGCTATAAGTGTACTGTGATAACTCACATAATTCATAGCAACACCTTTAGGGTATATCTTGGAACTCATTTGGCAAGAGTATGGGTAATATATATTTATTACTAGGTATTTACAAAACACAATTTCCAAGAATTAGATACTCATTACACATTTAACAGCAACATACCAAGTCAAAGACCTTTCCTGTAAAGAGAAACCTTAGACATAATTAAAGGACACTAAGAATGAAAATTGTGGATAAAGCTGTGAATGTAGAGAAGGATTTCTGCCCACAAAAATCTTGTACGACAGTAGAGAATAAAGGTAATTTGCCACTCATGTTTCTTGGGGTTAAAACCAATTAATATAATTATTTTTTATTAAAATGGATCTGATTTTGAACTGGTTGCAAATTATTTTTCTGAAAATGTGTTATAATTCAAATTTAATTAACACAAAGGAGAAAAATTATTATGTTGCATGAAACATCAATATGTAGCAAACCCAGTGTTACAGAATTTGCAACTTAATTTGTACCTATCATCAGGACTAATTTTGTGACCCTTTGAGTGAACAACTTATGTAACTAATCAAACCAGGAGGAAAAGTCAGAGCAATGAATGTTAAAGTAGAATTCAGAGTCTGAAATATAAGTGGCCATACAGGTAATTCCTCTAATAAGGAATAGAAGATTATATACTGAAAGCAAACTCCACATGGTATACTGAGCTAAAGAATTGGAGACAAGACTCTAAATCATGCTGCTGACTAACATCATAACACTTTCCCACTTCTGCTTCCCTACTTATAATATACAGTTTGATAGTCTTCCAAAGATTTTGAGACAAATAGCATTGTATCCTAATCTGGAGAGGATGTCCTGGAAAGGACATCTACTATTACTCATTATGTTGTGGTAGTGCTTGAGTTCTGTAGTCATGAGTGGATGGCGTTCTCTGTGAACTTCTGAGTCAAAGAAATGAAAAATACAAAAGGATAATGGGAAAAGATTGTACAGTAGCAAAGGAAGCACTTAGTAGTTTTTGATAAATGCCTAGGATGATGACACTCAGCTTTGCCAGACGTTCAATTATTTCTGTGTTACAGGATATCCACATGCTGCCACCCTCTGTCACATGACGTGACTCACTCTGTGTATGCAGTATAACCAGACTGGCTGTATGCAAAAGGAGTATGGGCAGTTAGTCAAACAGTGAATGGAAGTGATTTGTTCCACATACTCAAATGAACATATAGAATTTTCCCACAGTTAAAGTTCACAACTGACTTCTTATTTTGGTCTGTGGAGTAAAAAGTAGAGGACATCCAGATCTGAACTGTAACCACCTTGACGCTCTGCAGACTCCAGTTCCTCAGGTCTCAAAAACTGAACAGTAAATAGCTAGAAGACTTCTGCATGCTTCCTCTTATCATCCTTTCCAAGGTTTCTTTCCCTTTGTTCTTTTGTGTGAAGATGCCCAGAAGAAGATGGAAGAAGAGCTGTGAATTTTCGGGAGGAAGGAAACCGAGAGTGAGACAGAGTCATAAAAATTATACTGCTAGATGGCAATCTCTGAATGTTGTGGTAGGACAAACTGGAGTCATGCATCTAACATGTAATAAAGGGGAACTTGAAGCCATAATATTTGTTTTTTTGTTTGGTTTTTTTCTGTTAAAGTGATCATTGTTCATATTGCTGCTAGGAAATGTAACTGGTAGGATCTGAAGCAGCTCAGCTGGTCTGGAGATACTAGGTGTCTTTCATGGTCCAACCTTTTGTTTTCAAGTGGGTCTTAAAAACAGCATTTTTCTATTTTTGACATTTCTCTGTTTTTCTGTATTTTTCCTTTTCAACCTTAAGAATATTACTTACCAGGAAAGGAACTGTACTTGATATGGTTATGGTTATTAGCAGAAGACTTTTAAAACCCGGG
Organism: Pipra filicauda; assembly: GCF_003945595.2. Taxonomy (NCBI): domain Eukaryota; kingdom Metazoa; phylum Chordata; class Aves; order Passeriformes; family Pipridae; genus Pipra; species Pipra filicauda. The sequence goes on along the minus strand of NW_024104975.1, from coordinate 1,768,919 downwards.
GAAAAAAAAAAGAACTTAATAAAATTAATACTAAAACTAATTTTATTTACATAATACTCTCCATTCCCCTTCTAATGTGCCTAAGGAATTTTAACCACAGTCAGAATAAAATAGAAATAAAAAAGAAATCACCATAATCACTGAAGATGAATAAACTTCAAAAACTGAATCTGAGCAGTTAAGTCACATGTTTATCTAGGGCTTATCAAAACCTACTGATGGATGGGCTTATTTTTAAGCTTTTGAACACCTTCCATTTTGGTCAAGTTGGGTATTATATGAGAGTCACCTGTAAGTACAGAGAAATCTACTTTGCCTGGGGTTTATTAGGACTTATAATTCCACTCCAAGACAAACTTTCCAATGCAGAAGCAGAAATTAAAAATAAAAGCCAAAAGCTGCATGAGAAAGAAAAAAACCTGACCTTTATTGTTGATGTCTAGCCAAAGGCATTTGATGGAGAAATCAGAATCTGTATTCATTTCCAAAGTTCACAATGAAACCTCAGTCCTGGACTTTGGGAATACCAGTTGGTAGTTAGTTTAAGCTATTCTACGTAGTTATTTTTTTATTAAAAGCCTCCAATAACAGAGATTTTCTTAGCTTCTTCCCTGATACTCTATCCATAGTAAACAAGAAAAATTATGCTTATTTAACTTTTTAAAACTTCTGTCATATCTTAATTCAGACTTTTTTTTTTCCTTATTCAATTTGTTCACTCTTTTGTCCTATATCTTTGGGCATGATTCCTTTGGTAACAAAAAGGAAAAACTCCAGCTGAGTCTTATCTTTTTTGTTTTGCTTTGTTTTGTTGTTTTTTTTTTTTTTTAAATTCATAGACCCAAAGTCAGTCTTTTAGCTAAGCTCTTTAATAGTGTTGAGTGACAAAAGCAATAAAACAGTAGGAGTATTTAATACGTTCCGTGTGCAATATGACTGTGTGTAGTCTGAGTGGGTTGGTTTTCTTTCCTTTTCTATTTTTTATTGCCTGAGTGTGAGCTCATTGATTCATGATTAGTCCATTATAAGTATAGTCTTCAGAAAATTTTCTGTATAATTTCTTCCTTGCCATCTGTTTTCATCTTACACTGTGCAGTGAACTATATGTAGTTAAAATAGAACTCTAGTTCTTCTTAAACTAATCCTAAGAAGGAAGAGCAAATTCTAGAGTTTGGATAAAAAGGAGTAAATAAGAACATTACTTGATCTTGAACTTCAGTGAGTTGCCAGCAGCCTTCTCTGAAATAAGCAGGTCAAGTAATACTGTTGAAGACCAATGACAGCACAAAACACAGAGCGTTCTAAATCTCAAATTATTACATTTCTAGGATGATGAACCTCTGACAGTGGAAACAAATTCTAGTTGGCAAATAATTTCCTTTCATGTTAGTGATGTATCAAGAAATTAAATAAAGTAACCACAAAACAGTCAGCAGAATGCCAGGCGTGAATTATAGGAAAAATTGCAGGATGTACAATACAACTGGACCTGGGAAAGAGTATTAAGTCACAAAGATTTCAAGTTTTAAAAAATGGATCTGCGGGCTACTGCCATTTACATCCTACTCAGCCTGGGAATTAGATCTTGATGATGTATGGTAGCTATTAAATTGTGGAAAGGAGGGTTATGCTCTGATCCCTACAGAACCACTAATTGAGTTGTTCCTATATTAATGGATAAATGTAGAATATAACTATGGAGACTAAAGAAGATCTACAGTTCTGTATATGATGGGATAACCACAGACTCAGAGCAAATTTAGCATTTATTCAGCCTCCTATGGTCCCCATCCTCTGGTAAGATTTCAGCTACTTTAGTAAATGATGACAAATGCTAGAAGCCAAGATATGTGAAGAATGAAATTATTTTTTCAAAGTTAATTCCTCCGAAGAATCACCACCTTAAAGGTTACTGTCAAAAGCAGCTGGATTGAATTTTACTACATACTGAGGAAGAAGAAGAGATGTGTGAGAGAAATATGTGATATATTTTCAATGAGATTTTTCTTATTCTTAGGTACATTTTGTTTGATATTTTTTGCAGCACAGAGCTTTGTGTTTTGCTAAGTAGGACTGAATATAGTAAATTTAATTATTTTTGCTGCCATGATCACATTGTTTTTACATATTCAGTCATTTTATCTGTACTTTTTTAAGGATCAAGATTCAAATTCAGTGCTACAGAATTATGAAAAATATCGTGAGGGAAGAAAGCTTAAGAGGTCATCTAATTAAACATCCAGCTCAAATCCACTTATTAGGTACAAACTGTCTAAAGCAAAAAAAAAGAAACACAACCCAAAAAACCAACAAAAAAACCCCAAAAAAACCTCCCCAAAAAACGCAAACAAAAAAAAAAAAAAAACGAAAACAAAACAAACAAACAAAAAAAAACAAACAAAAAACCACACCCCATTCTGTTTTCTAGGACAAGTTTCAAAACATACCAACAGCCAATACAACAACCTTGTGCAGATAGACTTGCTGCATTTCAAGCAAAAAACTGAATTAGGAAAACCAACATTAAGAATGAAATGTCAAATTATCCTGAGATTGATATAATGCAAATTGTTTATAAATGTTTTAATATTATTTTGCTTCCAAGCATGATTAGGAGTCTAGAGATTGTTAAGAAAAATAGGTTAAAACTTATTTTTAGTTGCTCTGTAATTCACTTTTGTTATTTGGCTAAATTTGACATCCCTTCATGTTCTTGATTTTGTTACCTTCAGAAACACACATTTTATGTTAACTAGTCTGCCAAAAAATTTCATATCAGTTGTGTTCTTCAGAATCTCCTGGTGGAAATCCATGATCTTCCTGTGTGAAAGAGTTTGCTTTGGATTGAAGGCACAACATTTAAACTCCAAATCTATCCCTTTGTGGGTAGACTTTTGAGAAAGACAAAACACTTACAAGGAACAGCAACTAATAAGAGTACTAATAGAATTAACTCCTTCGACCCTTTTATATTTCTTCTGCAGAAAGTAAAGCTAATTTTACATATTGCTTCTTCTCATAAATACTTTGCAGGTATCACCTTCCGACAAAATTTTAAGTTACAACTACAGACCAACCACTTATTTTAGCCCTGGAGTGATTCCACAGCTGTTAATTAATCTCAATGCTACTTGTTAGACCTACTGATGAACAAATTTCTGAAAGGCCCTGGGAGCAAAAAGTGCCCAATTCTGGAACATCTGCAGCTTAGGACCTTTGAAATGAGGAAAACACTGACTCAAAAACAAGCCTTCTGGCTTTAGCCAGTGACAAAATAATTGTCACATTTCAAAATTTAGAAAAATCTTAAAATTTGTGAACTTCCAATGCCAGATAGAAAATACCACGTCTGTGTACTCAGCTTCTATCAGTTCTGTCTCAGTGAAAAGCATTGAAAAAACTACAGCAAAACTTCTAGTGAAAACTACTTCTGGAAAAGAAATAACACTGCTATATTCTTCAGGCTTATTGGACACTTTCTAATACTATCATTTTTAGTCCAATGACTTTGAACAACGACTCAGTGTTATCTACCTGTGTGCAAAGCAGTTTAGATTTCCAGATGGCCAGAAAGCCCAGTGCTACTACTCATGCACAATAAGTCTAGGACACTCCCATAGACGCAACAGAGAGGCATTCCAGTTTATCTGATATGTGGATTATGTTGGATCTGCCACCATTCTGAAAAGAGCTAGGCAGTTGCAGTTCAACTTTCCTTTTGCAAGTTTATGAAGCAGACCAGTCATATACAGCAAGAGAGAAGAGTTGCACAAATCAATTCTACCTTTCCCCATTTGCAAATCAATTCTTCCAGAGCAATTGTGCCCCTGCTGTGCTCAGTTCTTCTCAAGAGGTGATGTAATTCAGAATTGGCCTCTCTGTATGGAAATGGCAAGGTGACAGAGAAGCTAGACTGCTCATTCCACACAATAGAAATTAAATCACTAAAAAGAGTAAGCGGCTCTAGCAGCCAAATTTAGTGGTTATTAAAGGCCTGTTTCTGTTAAAGATATAAGCAAGCTTTGAGAGAATTTAGTTATGTTCAAATCAAGCAATTTTAATTTTGCCTTCCTAACAGTCAGTGTTTTTCTCAAATTCACTTAAATGTTATTTTGAGAAAGAGATAGTTACAACCTAGTTGCCTATCCATCCAGTTTCCTGGTATCACAGTATTACCTGAATCTGAATCTATAGACAAGAAAACTTTTTTCTTCTTCTTTGTACTTATTATCAAAATGGGGTTCATTAAGATTCCCATTCAATTTTTGCTCTCCCACAGAATTTGTCCAGAGCGCCAATCCATACAGACTGTTGGAACTGTAGGATAGAAATGGGTCTTCTTTTGGACTGCTGGGAGAAGTAGGACAAACTGTGTCAAAGAAAACTAGTGGTGTCTTGGGCTTCATTAGGAGGAGCATTACCAGCAAGTTGAGGGAAGTCATGTTTCCTCTTTTCTCAACACTGTTGAGTCCATACCTGGACTACTGTGTCTAGTTCTGGCCTGCCCAGTACAAGGTAGAAATGGAGCTACCAGAGAGAGTCCAGTGAAGGCCAGCTAAGTTGATGAAGGGATGGGAGCTTCTCTTCCATGAGGAAAGACTGAGACAGATGTGACTGTGGAGAAGGCTCAGGTTGGGGATCTTATCAATGGGTACAATTATCTGAAGGGAGGATGTAAATAAGTGGATCCAGGCTCTTTTAGATGGTGCCCAGTGACAGGAAAAGCAGTAACTGGCACAAACTGGAACACTAGAGGTTTTTGCTAAATATCAGAGAAAGGTTTTTTGATGTCAGGGTGACAGAGCGCTAGCACAGGTTTCCCAGAGATGTTGTGAAGTCCCCATCCTTGGAGATATTAAAAAACATGTGAATGTGGCAATCTGATCTAGGTGGCCCTGCCTGAGCAGGAGTTGTTGGGGCAGATGACCTTCAGAAGTCCCTTCCAAACTCAACCATTCTTTGGTTCTGTGACACGAAACTGTAGGAAAGCTGTAAATTCAGATCCAACTTATACCAGATTTTTGCTATTAATATGAAGGCTAAAGTCTCAGACATTCCCCATGATTCATACACAATCATTGCATTGAACTTTCAGACAGACTTTTTCAAAAGTGAAATATGTCTTGATCAATGCTAATATTAAAGAAATATTTAAATTTGTTTACTTTTTACTATGTTAGATCAATGCAGAATTGTGCATTCATTTAAACTGAAAAAAAACCCAAACAAATATCCAAAGCAAAAGTTTCAGGACAGGTTCCAATATACTGAGTTAAGATGTGCAATGTGGAATATCACCAGTAAGCCCATTGTCTGAAGTTATTTGTTAAATTGCAAATAACTTAGCTTTCCTAAATGCTCTTCCCAGATAATGGAGCTTTCAAATTCAGAGAGTAGGTACTTTTGCCAGCACTCACATGTATTTGCAACATCTCTTTGATATTTTGGAGATAAAACATTCGAGCTGAGGAAATTGTAACTCCATCCAGCTGGTGGAAAACCTAAGAGCTTTTTAATATGACTTTTTGATCCCCTTTCCTAGTAGACCCTCTTCTAAATCATGGTTCTTTGAAAATGCATGTGGACGGTCAGAGTTTATTCTGTAGGTCAAGCATTCAGAACAATCAGTATTGTCTCAGCTTCTTTATCTTCCTCAAGTGTCTCTGCTTTGACTGCTTTGCTTTCACCCATGAGAATTATCTGGACATGGAAGATATGCAACACAGAATGAAGAAGCATTACTTTAAGTTACCAATTTATAAGTCTTTATAGATAAGCAGTCTTGAGATATCATCAAAGCTAATACATTCAATGACATACTTTAAAAAGACCCCTGAAAACGATTCTATATTCAACTAGATATGAGTGACATAGTAATTGCAGGAATTTCACAGTGAATCTAATACTTCAGCCACAGGGACAAAATGATATGCTTATATAAGTTATGGCAATTTCAAAAGGAAATGGTTTATAAAGAGCAGAAAGCATTATGGGTAACAATGCAAATTACCATGTCAGTAACCCTAATTAAATTTAGCTGAACTTACAGTGTGGGATAGTGGCCAAAGGAAAAAAAAAAGTTCATTTGTTTTGCCAGTCTCTTATAAAGTGTGCCACATTCATACTTTCTCCCTTTCCTTGCATGCATTGTTAGAGATCTGGAGCTGCCTTCCATTCTAATGGGAAAACAAAACTAAATAAAGCCAGAGAATTACAGGGTTTCAAACAAAAGACCTAAACTAGCACAGAATTTCATTGGTTCTATAGACTTCAGAGCTGAAGCCTGACGACTACTGTGCTAAATTCAACATCTTCCTCTTTTTGTATGTGAATCCAGGAACAGAATTACTGGTCTGTTGTAAGCCTTATAAGGGAGGTAAGAAGAAAGAAAAAAATGTAATACAATTGGACATTCTGTTTCTGGGAAAAAAAAATCCTAATGAATTAGGTGTTTTCATTTATATTTCTACTCCTGTATGTATCAGATTAGGGACTCAGTGTAGTATTCTCATGCATCTGCAAGCTATGGAGCAAGTACATTAATAGGTAAGACAAGCTATTTTTTTATACTGACTGTTCAAAAGACATACCCTAAGCCTCAACAAAACAAATATTTTTTTCCCCTGAAGAGCCTTTTAAAAATGGTTAGTAATTTGAATTCTTGGATATAGAATACTTGGTTGAATGATTTTTTAATGAAAATTAATTTTGGAAATAAAACTACAATCTGATCTAAAAAAAGGTTGAGATGGTGATGACCAAGCTACCTACATTTCTCAAAATCTCCTAATTTTTAGGAGTCTCAAGCATGTCTGGTTAGAAATGGTAAATTTAGTACTGACACAGGTGTTTCATCTTGGTAGATATCACTAATGCTGATGAAGGGTGTTATTTTGCTCACACTTCTGTTAAAAAAGCAAGAGAGCGAAAAAGATATTGAAAGTAGCAAAAGTATAAAACAGGTAGAAGCATCTCAGATGCAGAATCAAGTATAGTTACTAGAAAAAGTTTCTTTTCATATAAAAGAAGTGAGTTATTTTTGAATTCCACTCAGAAGTGATGGCTTTTCTAATTTCTTCTGGTCAAAGCTTAAATAAAAAAAAAAGGCATTCTGAAAACCCAGTTTGTGCAAAACAAAACAAAAACAGGAGTCCAGAATAACAAGGGACTAAAAATGATGAGTACAACATTACCCAAAATAGTCCAGAATAAGATCAAAATTCAAATTCCTATTCTACAAGCTCCAAGGAAGGGATTTAGTCCTCATTTTCTCCAGCAGTATCCTTAAACTAGGTTGAAGAAATACATGCTGTGGAAACAGTTTTACTTCTTAGAGAGATTACACACTTACCAGTCCAAACTGTCTTTCACATTAACTTCTAAAGACTGTAACCTCAGATGTTAGGTAACTAATTATTAGTCTCTAGTGAAAATGAGGTTATAGAGGTGCTTAAACTTCTGGTCATGTGAGACACTTGACCTCGAGTAGGCTGTTCTCAGAGTCAACCACTGAGAGAACCACTCCATATCATGTCTGAAGCCCCTCTCATATTATTTTTAAATCAGTTTTCTTCTTGTAAAATGTTTCAATTTCAAGGAATCAGCATTTTCAAATGCAGAAAAAAAGAATGTCTCATCAAACATTTTTCAATCATCTTTATTTTGATGTATTTCAAGTTGTTGCAAAGTAAAGTATGTCTCTGGGGAACTACTCAAATGGAAGAAAAAAAGTCCAGTGAAAATTTTTATAAAGGACAGATATTAATTCCTTCTTACGGACCAGCACTCCCCTGTGGGGAAACAAATTCTAATATTAACACAGTTGATGAATGTATTGTTCAGCACATTTGTATTTGCTACTGACCAGATAATATCCTGGCACTATTTCTTAGTGTTTGGACATGTTGGATCTAAATTATCAGGGACTTTATTGTAAATAATGGGTGACTTATACAGAAAGCCTGTTGTGATTTGCTGGAAAATGTCCACATTTTCTCCCCGAAAACGTGTTATGTAAGGTGGCAATGAACTGGAAAGCACAGTATATAATTAAAGGAGGCATAATCAGTTTGGAAACTGAATGGATTCAATAGCAGAACCTGACACAGTCTGTAGTTACTCAAATGTGCCTCTGTTAATATATGATTATTTTTCAAGGTATATTTCTTTGAATCCATTTCCCATATGAATTTCCCAAATCACATTTGTCTCCCTAATGAGTCTTTTTCAGTTTAGAGTGGTACAACTATCCCACTCCAGGTAAGAACTCTACACAGGCCTTAGCAAATCACATAAGCACAAAGCAGTTGAGTGCACACAGTAGAGTTGTGCATAGAATCAAAACATCTCTTTTGCTCTGCAAAGGTAGAGTTTGACAGTACAGGTTTGCTGCTTAAATGTGTTACTTGTTTATTAAGGCAGGGTCACTTCACTCTCCTGCAGTAGGAGAACTCTTGTGAAGTCCATGATGAAGGAAAATGTTAACTTTCTCCTTAGGCTACTTTCCAGAAATGGCATCAAAAAGACCCAACTTGGAAGACTTCTGCTTTTATTAATGACACCTGGAAAAGGACTAGGAAGCTTGTAGAAAGGTCAGTGATGAAAGAAAAATGTGAAATATAATTACAAAGGGAAAATTTCTCTTAACTAAATGTGACTATCAATCATCAGCTCTTACTTTTATGCATTCAAGCATGCTGTTTTCTGTGCTTCTGATACTATTTTACATATGTAGAATTTCTTCCAGGCACCATATGACCGTAAAAAGAACAGTTCTTATTTTCTAAGATTATATAATGGAAAATTTATATTGGCTCAAGTCTCTGCAGGACCCTCACCAGCCAGATTATTTTTTGCAGGTGTTCTTGGTGAGTAATGTCTTTCCACTCAAACTATGAGTTAAAAGGTTTAAAAATAAACAGAATGTAACTGAGGAAATACAATAAAACACTAACTTGGGAAAACTGAACAAAATACCATCAGAAGGTGGGATTACTGCAACCAGTGTAGTTTGACAAAATTCCCAAATCCAGTCATTTCAGTGATCTACCTGTGAGGCTGATGGGGTGCTATGTCCTGCCTTTCTATGCTATTTGGTTTTTTTGGGTTTTTTTTTATTCCCTCTTCACTGTGCAGTCAAGTATCAGCAACTTGCAGGTGTGTTTTGGGAGGAACTTCTCTACCATGTTGACTTGTTATACAGTCACAACTGTTATATTAGTTAGAAATAGTCTCTTGCCAGAGAGTATGCCGTAATCTGACAGGATTCAGTTTTTGGTGTTTTTGTCCCAAGAATTAGTTCCCAGACTCAGTCATACACATACCTCACTTTACAGTTCCCACCATGCTATGCTGATTGTCTTGAGGGAGCTTTTTACACATATAATTTCCACAGAGAGAAATTGGTATCATTCATAAATTCAAATTTTCCCACATTATTGAAGAACTCTATTGAATATGGCCATGGTCCCTTTCTACATTACCTTAACCAGCATTTAAGTCCATAGAGCAGATCATCCTAAGTGCAATCACACAACACCTACAGGATGGACAAGGGATCAGACCCAGCCAGCATGGGTTTAGGAAGGGCAGGTCCTGTCTGACCAACCCGATCTCCTTTTACAATCAGGTGACCCGCCTGGTGGATGAGGGGAAGGCTGTGGATGTGTCTACCTGGAGTGCAGCAAAGCCTTTGACACCATCTCCCACAGCATACTCCTGAAAAAGCTGGCAGCCCACGGCTTGGACAGGGGCACTCTGTGCTGGGTCAGGAACTGGCTGGAGGGCCGGGCCCAGAGAATGGTGGTGAACGGTACTGTGTCCAGTTGGCGGCCGATCACTAGTGGTGTCCCCCAGGGATCAGTGTTGGGCCCAATTCTATTTAATATCTTTATTGATGATTTAGATGAGGGGATTGAGTCCACCATCAGCAAATTTGCATATGACACTAAGCTGGGGGGGAGTGTCGATCAGCTGGAAGGCAGGAGGGCTCTGCAGAGGGACCTGGGCAGGCTGGAGAGTTGGACTGATTCCAATGGGATGAGGTTCAACAAGGCCAAGTGCCGGGTCCTGCACTTTGGCCACAACAACCCCAGGCAGCGCTACAGGCTGGGCACAGAGTGGCTGGAGAGCAGCCAGACAGAAAGGGACCTGGGAGTTTGGATTGACAGGAAGCTGAACATGAGCCAACAGTGTGCCCAGGTGGCCAAGAAGGCCAATGGCATCCTGGCCTGGACCAGGAACAGTGTGGCCAGCAGGACCAGGGAAGTGATTCTTCCCCTGGACTCAGAGCTGGTGAGGTCACATCTGGAGTACTGTGTCCAGTTCTGGGCCCTTCAGTTCAGGAAGGATATTGAGGTGCTGGAGCAGATCCAGAGAAAAGCAACAAGGCTGGTGAAGGGACTCGAGTACAAGTCTTATGAGGAGAGGTTGAGGGAGCTGGGGCTGTTCAGCCTGGAGAAGAGGAGGTTCAGAGGAGACCTCATCACTCTCTACAACTACCTGAAAGGAGGTTGTAGCCAGGGGAGGATTGGTCTCTTTTCCCAGGCAACTATCAGCAAGACAAGAGGGCATGGTCTCAAGTTGTGCCAGGGGAGGTTTAGGTTAGATACTAGAAAGAATTTCTTTACAGAGAGGGTAATCAGACATTAGAATGGGAAGAGGTGGATTCTCCATCTCTGGAGGTTTTCAAGAAGAGACTGGATGTGGCAGTCAGTGCCATAGTCTAGCAACCGCAGCGGTAGTGGATCAAGGGTTGGACTTGATGATCTCAGAGGTCCCTTCCAACCCAGCTGATTCTATGATTCTATGATTCTATATGCTCTAGAAATCTCCTAGACTGCCTCTTCTCTTCTGTGTGGACTTCCCAGCAGACATCTGGCAGGTTAAAGTCACCCACGAGAACAAGGGCTGGTGATTTTGAGGCATCCGCCGGCAACTTATAGAATAATTCATCACCCTTGTCATCCTGGTTGGGTGGTCTGCAACAGACTCCCATCAGGATATCAGCCTTGTTGACCTTCCCCCTGATTTTGATCCACAGGCACTCAACCTTATTGTTACTGACTTCAAGTTCCACAGAGTCAAGAGACTCTCTAACATATAGAGCCACCCCTGCCCCTCTCCTACCTTGCCTGTCCCTTCTGAAGAGTTTGTAGCCATCCATGGCAGCACTCCAGTCATGTGAGTCATCCCACCATGTTTCTGTGATGGCAACTACATCATAGCTCTCCTGCTGCATGATGGCTTCCAGCTCCTCTCGTTCATTACCCATGCTGTGTGCATTGGTGTACATGCACTTTAGCTGGGCTGCTGATATCACTCTTAACTTGGGCTTTCCACCCTTAGGCTCCTCTCTGGAGAGCCCGGCTTCAATCCCTTCCCCCTTCAAACCTGGTTTAAAGCCCTCCTGATCAGCTCCACCAACTTATGGGCTAGAGTCCTTTTACCCTTCCTAGATAGATGAAGCCCATCTGACTTGAAGAGTCTAGGTACCATGGAATTTGCCCCATGGTCAAAAAAACCAAAATTCCACCGGTGGCACCAATCCTTTAGCCACCTATTTAAGATGAGTTTTTCTACTCCTCTCCTCATTCATCCCTGCTACTGCAGGAACTGAGGCAAACACCACCTGTGCTCCTGTCCCATCAACTGCCTTGAAGTCCTTTTTAATCGCCCTGGTACTTCTTCCATTAATGTCATTAATGTCGTCGCTACCAGCCTGGACTACCAACAGTGGATAATAATCTGAGGGCCGAGGGAGCTCAGGGAGTATACTACTAATATCCCTCACCCGGGCCCTGGGAAGGCAGAAGACCTCCCTGTAGAATGGGTCCGGTTGACATATAGGGCCCTCAGTTCCCCTCAGAAGGGGGAACTACCCTTCTTTTTTTCTTTATAGCCATGGTTGTAACCCATCTGGTAGACAGGGTGCAACCAGGAGACCCTCCAGACAGATCTTCCTCTTGACTGTCCTCTACCTGACTCCCTGGGTCCAGGGCCTCATATCTGTTATTTAAGGGCACCCGGGGAGGTGATGGGGGTCAGGAGAGGATTCTTTTACCTCTCTGGTCAGAGACCTGTTTCCATTCCCCCCCATCTACTTGGTTTGCTGCAACTGCCTGATGGCAGGAGGGGCAGGGCTTCACCATCTCCTGCTGAACCTTTTGGGGGGGAAAGGGTGTGACTCCACGAGTCAATTTCCCTTTCACTTTCCCTAATGCTTCTTAGTCTCTCTACCTCTTCCTTGAGCTCTGGTACCAGGCACAGCAAGTCATTCACCCACTCACATCGTACTCAGGCGCTGCTCACACTGTCCTCTGGTACTAAAGCCAGGCTCAAACACTCTGTGCAGCCAGAGATCTGAACAACTGCATCCTTCCTGGTGTCCTTCTTGGGTCTGTGTGAACACACCGCTTGTGATAACAGCAGCAGCAATGGCTTTCGCTTTTTTGGAAACCATTGTTGGCTTAAGTTGTGTTGAGGGGGAAAGAAAAAAAAAAGCTCCCCCAAGAGAACTGGGAGGTGGCTGCGCCCCTTCTGCTTACCCTGCCTGTGCGAACTGCCTCACTAACTACCCTGCCACGTCCCTGTTTGCTCGCTCCTGTTTGCCGCGCTCCAGGTCGCTGGCACTCCCAGCAGCCGTTTAAACCCCTCATCGATGGGCTGGGTGCCACCCCCTAGTCAGCTGATTGACTTCCCAGGAGACCTCCAGCATAAGGGGAAATGGCTTCAAACTGAAGTAGGGTAGATTTAGATTGGATATTTAGAAGAAATTCTTGACTGTGAGGGTGGTGAGGCACTGAAGCAGGTTTCCCAGAAAAGTTGTGGATGCCCCATCCTTGGAAGTGTTCAGAACCAGCTTGGATCGCGCTTTAAGCAGCCTGGTCTAGAGAAAGGTGTCCCTGCCCATAGCAGAAGGGTTGGAAGCGACCTTAATGATCATCTAGTTCCAAGACATTCTGTGATTCTACGATTGAAGAATTGTTTTTTTCTCCATAGCAGCTAAGTTCTTTCTGGCTATATGTGGGAATATGACATATATTGATAAATGTGACCTGCTTTTAGAGGAAAAAATGAAGCTGGAACTGAGGCAGTTGCCATTTCAACTTTTGCTTGAGTCCCAGATTTCACGTTTCCTCTATGTTTCAGCTCCCACGTGTAAAATAAATGTCATAAAAATACTCTCTTCTTAATACTTTTTGTCTGTCTTAATTGCAAAGACTGGATGAGGATGATGTGTAGCTTTATCTGTGCAATACTGTAGAGCTTAGATTGGTGGGGGCCCATAAATGCCACTGTAGTAAAGAAACTCTTCCTTACAGTCCTTTCTGTAGCTCTCAGTAATTCAGTAATAGGTTTTATTTCTCCTGGTATTTTCTTGACAGGATTCCATTTAATGATGCCTTATTTCCATTGGGGCAGCTCATGATGCTACAAATACTCATATTACAAGGAGGTTCACATTTTCCCTGTGGTGACAGGAAAGATGTCGCAAGTTGCTGCCATTGGGGCTGATCTCTGAATCCAAGTCTCACAGTGTTTGTTTTTATGTGTTTGTTACCACATGACATGGTTGTTATGGCATTTTTATCCTTAACAGGTATTTTTTACAGGAAATAGTCCAAAATAATATATTTATTTGGAAAAAACCACTTGTGATACTTTTTTTTTCTGGGCTATTTACCTCTTTCTGCTTTCACCTGAATGTTGTTTATCTTACTCCCGTCTTCTTCAAAAAGCTCTTAATTCTTTCTCTCATACTTCATGAAGTGATAAGGAGACAGCTCAGCTCCTACACATAACAGAAAACATATACCAGAATAATTTTTATTATTCAAACTATATTAAGGCTGAATTACTGGGCTGTCATTGGTCTGTATGCTCTATAAAGCCTTATAATGCTCATGAGAAACCAGCAAAAACAATGTGAAAATTACGGACTCAAACACTCCTGACTAATGTTTTAAGCTCAGAGGTTTCTAGGCTTATGTGTTCGTTAACGCAGAATTTGAAAAAAATAATAACTAAAAAAAATAAAAAGAGAGAAAGAAAGAGATTCCTCAGCTAAAGAACACTGATTGAAAACTCCCCTCTTAAATAATGGTCATTTATCTTTGGCTAAACAATATGGGATCACAGATAGAAGTTAAATTTTAGAACAAAATTAATGATGCTAATTTAAACTCTTCTTTCTCCTTAATTTTTTATGTCACTATATTCATGGTCTTAAAATTCAGATATAAATCAACATGTAATTTAACAAAAATAGAAGCAAAAAAAATCATCTGTTTACACAGTTGTCTGAAAAATTCATGTTTAGAAATACAATCCTAAAAAGGGGGAAATTTAAAGCAGTCCCAGTGAATTTCTTCTCTATTACCCAATAATTTAGAAAAAGGATCCTTTATTCCAATGAGCAGGTACAATGGGAGCAGAGGCAATCATCTAATAAAAGTGAGAGGACAAGTCATGTTCCATCATACTTATGAAAGTGATGGTATGATGGTTCTTCATAATTTCTATGGACCACGATATCCTATTTTTCTACAGCAATAACAGTGATTTTCATTTATATTGAGCTTTTCAAGTTAACCTAGATAAAATCCTAAAAAGGCAAATATATCAGTAAAGAATTCCTCCACTTATATCCAGAACTGACTGTTCTTTACCAGATCATCTAATATAAGGATTCCCTAGGTAATGTAACTTTGATATTGTGTTGATGATTTTGATATTGACTTGGCAAAAGCAGAATGTAAATATGCTGTCCTTATATGTCTTGTATGTATATATTATCACTCTGTAGATTAAGTAAGATTATACGTCAGTGGAAATTCTGAAGGTCATTTTTTATTCTTATTGAACTTCTGCACAGTTCCTCATCAACAGTTTTTAAATTACGTTCCAAGCATGAAAGTCATCCCTATCTTTTGCAGACAAAGGTACTAGTGCACAGAGCTGAGTAATTAATCCCAAGCTCTCATAAGGCATCAGTATGACAGACCTTCTACAACTTCCTCACAAAGGGAAGCAGAGGGGCAGGCACTGATCTCTTGTCTCTGGTGACCAGTGACAGGACATGAGGGAACGGCCTGAAGCTGCATCAGAGGAGGTTTAGACTGAGTATTAAGAAAAGATTCTTCACTCAGAGGGTGGTCAGTCACTGAAACAGGCTCCCCAGGGAAGTGGTCACATTACCAAGCCAGGCAGATTTCAAGCATTTGGACAACGATCTCAGGCACGTGGTGTGATTTCTTGGGGATTGTCCTGTGCAGGGCCAGGAGCTGGACTTGATGATCCTTGTGGGTCCTTTTCTATACAGAAGATTCTATGGTTCTATGATTCAATGATTCTAGATGCCAGCAATATTACTGTTTGATAGAGGTAGATCAACTCAGCTTTAAAGTTAATTTATTTTTCATTGATACTTGAACTACACACACAAAATATACTCATCTGAGTAAACTGACTTGCATGTCCAAAATGATCATCAGCATTGTTAAACATCTATTTAGATATAAAATTCTATATGCAATAGTATGAATAAATAATTTAGAATGTAATGGTTAAATGTTTCACTTCATGAGTCAGCATGAAAAAATTATGAACCCTGTTTTCAAGTCTCTCTAAGAGGTAGGACAAACATTGTTTATAAGTGCATATATATTGCAATAGCAAAACAAGTACTGCTAAGACATCTATTTCTTGTACATCATGTCCTTTGAAACTATTGCCAACAGACATGTGCAACATGCACTTTATGGCTATGTGGATATATCATCAATCAAAACATATGTCTCATTCCGTATATAACTACCTTTGGAAATCACTATTATGTTTCATACTTGGTCTAGATTTATAACCTTTAATTTCCCTATATGGCTCAGGTTACTGTATTAATTTATAAAGTTCTTTGTTAGTGTGTTTCATAAATGCTTTGAAATTGCTTGTTAAATGGAAAATGTAAATCCTGAAATGTGACATTGCATAAATTTCTTTTCTCTGTAAGAGCAGGTGGCTTATTTTTTTTTCTTTTTTTTTTTCTCAATTACATAAACATGTGAATTACTTCTAAGGCCAAAGGTCTTGGAAACTGTTAAAAACCTAAAAAAAGCTAATGTAAAATATTACTGGGCCTGCTCATTACCTTCCAAATTGTATTAGGTCATATATAAAACAGCCAAAATTTGGACTTGCTGAGATAGCCTTCTGCAAGGCTTTTCTTAATTCCAGAAATGTCAAGTCTATAAGTCACCCTTACTGTTTTGGAATGCAAGGAATTCTAATATGAGGACAATGGTGGGTTCAAACACAGGAAAATGTCCACGTGTTTTTGCTGATAACTTACATATTAGACAGTATCAAAGATTTGAAGTCCTGACTTGAAAGTTCCAGGGAGGTGAAAAAACTCCCACAATAGTAAAATAACTAAAACATTGGGAGATTTTTGTAAAACAGAAGAACAGAGGGCTCTAGCTAGGTGAGTGTTAAACAATAATATTCTTAGTTTGATTGGACCACTTTGCACTAACTCTGAGAGGCAGTTTAATGACCGCTGACAGTGAAGGGCAATGAAACAATTAGACACTTCTATTTAAATAATTCATTTGCATTCTGAAAAATGATCAGTCATCAGCTTTGCAAGCTGCATCTCAATCACTTGTTCTGACTCGGCTGCACTACATTTTTCCATTTTAGCTCAAGATGAAAGTCATGAGACAATTGTGATTTTGTTCTGTGCATTGCAAAATACTTTAGTGGTAAATGACATGAGAATCTGGAGCTTCGTGTGGAGAGAGGGAGGAAGGAAGGATAAGGGACAGGGGAGAGGTTCTACAGGGAGTAGGGGAGTAGAACTAATACACTTTTTTCTGTGACAGTAAATGCTTTTTTATGCTGAAGGACAAAAGGAGGAGAATTAATCATTTATTCAAAACCAAAAGGGTCTGCTGGTTCGTTATTGTAGAAACTGAAATGAAAATTTTAATAGATGGCTTGAAAGAGTTTTCACTGGTATTGCAATTAGCAGTAAATAAGGAGATAGGTAAAGCATATGGTTTGGAAAAATTATTTGTAGGCCTTCTTTCCAAATCCTTGACACTCATCTGAAAAGCACCAATATAAAGCAACAAATGGGGATTCCTTTTACCCATCTGCATAATGAACATGTTTAGAACGCGAGGAAACTGAGGAGTAGGGATGAAGTGTGACATACTTCAGCAAGCATCATCCAGCTTAACGGCCTCTGGAATACCAAGTACTCAAGTGCATTAAGGATAGAAGCAGGAATCAAATGGAGACCAGGAAATGGAAAGAGAATATAAAAGTAGCTTAGAGGTAGTCTGAATCTGGCTTATACAACACTGCTGTCTTCTATATATATTTTTTTCCCCTGCAGTTTACTGTTATTTAAGATGGTGCACTCAACAGGCTAGCAAGTAATTAAAGTTCAAAGTTCATATATTCTGGGTTTTTTTTATTTACATCTTGATATGTCTGAATATTTTGTAATCCTGATCCTTTGAATCTTGAACACAGCCACAGGTCAGCTGCTGACTGATGCCTGTGACTTCAGTAACTGTAAGAGCTCTGAAAAAAATCTGTTGGGAATACTACTGCTTGTTCTTGCACTGTTGCTTGTTGCTTTTAAAAGCCGGAATGCCTCAAGAATTAAATTCAATATTTTAGGGCGTTCCAGCATGTAGTGTATTGATTGGGTCAAACTTGCAGTGGTCAAGAAGGTGGAAAATTATTACAGTTGGCCTAATTATTCTTTATGTACAGAGAACTAAGTGGATTAAATTTCTTTTTTTTTTTTTTTTTTGCCTCCTTTTTCTCTATAGGGAAGGGTAGTTTGTGAATGTCTCCAGCTTTTATTATTCAATCTCTCCAATTTCCATTATTCAGGAGGATAATTGCATTAAGCAGCTAAAATGAGTTAGAATGGGTTCTTCGCGTAACAGCAAGTTTTCTTGAACTACAGTAGATTTGAGGCAGTGGAATTGTAAAGAATTCATTCAGTAAATTGCTAAACATTATCTTCTGACAGAAAATCCTAATGAACCTCATAGAAGTTGCAGATAGTTCCTGTCCCCCAAAGTTGGAGTCTCTTGACACAGTGCAGGAATGAGACCAGAGAAAATACTTCTAGGAAAGGAATGGTTTATTGATTTATTTAGGATTTTATTTATTTCACTTTTTCATTAATAGTTTTCAGTTTTCTTTTGAATCATTCTCATATTAAGCAGGTGTAGATGTTGTGTAGAAGAATGATGAAACATGGATATTGCAGCATGTGCAAAAGAAGACATGAAATGTTTGAATGTCAGTGAAGCCAGAAATACAATACTGTAAATAATTTGGAGGAGACGTGAATGAAGCAAACTTTGTAAGCTTATATCAGCCATAGAACTAGCTAAAGAGCTTAATCTCTATTTTAGATCAATGGTATGAATAAATTAAACAGCATATTATCTTGTTATTGTCAGAAGTAAACCAGAATATTACTGGAGAAACAATATTTTGCTGAATACTACTGATGCATCAATGACAGATCTCCAACTAGGGTCAAGTAAAGCACTGAGATGCAGAGGCACAGGTGGTTGATCCCTTGCTGCAGCTTTGCATGTCTTCCCAGGTTGGTCAACTGCATGAATCCTGGGTGTACTGACTGCATTCAGCAGTGTTGCATGGGATGGATACTGCTTCTGAAGCCAAGTTGTTAAGTTGCATAGGTTCACAGGAAACTTGAAAAGTATCTAATAGTTTAAGCAGCATGGTCTGATGTTTACAACAGGAGTTTAACACATATGGAGATTGAAACCATTTTATGTTTGTGAGAGACTAAAATGTTAAAGTTTAAAGATTCAAACAATTTGCAGAAGCAGCAGGTGCTTTGCTGAGGCCAGGTTTGCAATCCCCAACCAAGGAGAGTTTTTGGGTGTGTGCCGAGAAACTTCTGACCTGCATAAGAAAAGACCAGGTGCAGAGGGTTGCACACCCACCACTGGAGGATGATCACTACAAACCAAACTTTGTTTAGAAACAAGCTGAGTTTTGAGCCAGATAAGGGAAAAGGCTGATAAGCAGCAGATCCTTCAAGGTGGGCTAATGCTTTTTATCGTGCCAAATTCCTCCCTCACAATAAGGCTCAGGTGTAAAACTCCACCCCCCCACCCCAAAAGTGTCTCCACACTCATTTCTGGGGCTTTCCACCAGAGGACTGCACATGATCCACAGCGTTGCATCAGTGTAAAACTACCTCCCACAGGGGACGTAGGTGGGTATTCCCACCTGAACCTGAACACATATTAAACCACTGAACTTTATGTTGCATGGGCTTTCCCCACCTGCAATGGATCATGACTGTAACCATTCCTTTTGAGGAACAGACATCTAAATTGCAACAGTCAAGTCTCTTTCCTGGATCCACAGGTGGTGACACATTTCCTCTTCATTATCTTTCTCTTCTTTTCCTTATATATTTTCTTAATTGATATGTTCATACTTTTATATTGCTATATTTCTATAGATAGGAGGCTGCATACCTCCTTTCCTTTGCAACTAAATTGTTCTAAAATAAACCTGCCATACATATTTATATATATATATATATATATATATATATATACACACACACTGGTCATTCAGTGTTATTTCACTCTAATCTGCTCCAAGGGATCTATCAAGAAGAACCTCAGTTATCCTGTCTCACAGGTGGGTCATAATAAATGTTTTACTTGCTGTTTGGCTTTCATAACAAAACTGTCTGTGGGTCAACTTCCTCTTCTGTAAAATTATGATAATCACTCCTGTCTTTAAAATATTAGAAAAAGGTTTTGTATAGAAAACCTTACCCTTATTGTTCTAAAATATTTATCCTGCCAAAAAATTAGTATTTATTTTTTGACCTTGATATCTGGGGAAGTAGATAAATACCAGCTACCACAGTCCATAAACAGAGAACTGTGGGGGGTTTTGCTCACAGGTTGTCTGGTTATCAGACCAGCTAATAGGTTCAACATTGCCTTTATCATATGGCATCTGAGCCCTGAGAAAAACTTAATGATTCTCAGAAAGTTCCTTCTCTCACTTTAAAGAAAATTCACAAATAAGTTTATCAAGGAACTAATATAATAACAAACTGCAGTACAATTGAAATTATTTAGATAATGACATTGAGTAAAGTTAGATGTCAAAGTGAAAATTAGAGAAAAAACTGCATTGTAATGGTAGGTGCTGTTTCTATTTAACAGTTTAGACAAATATTTTTGTAGACTTTATTCTTTTTGAGAAATAAGTTCAAAGTCAATGGGTTTTAGAACTGTGTTCTTCAGTTCTGGTGAATAGAAATTAATAGTTATATTTTAACTCTAGAAGGCAGCTGTTTCCTTGTAAAGCAGATGTGAAAGGTTTGCCTGCAAATTTGCTTGCTAACTCATGTTTCTTAGAAAATCTGACATCTATTATAGAAAAAAACCTACCATCAGATTTCCTTTTATATGACTGCCATTCTACAGTACTATCATTATTCAGAGTGCAAGGATAGAATTCTGTTAAACACTGCTATGACTTTTGCAGATTATGTCAGAAAACTCCACTAAATCTATGTAAGAGCTTTTGCCTTGATGCCATTATACTCTACATAGGGCATAAGTATTTGGATTGAAATTATCTCTTCATAAGACGTAGTATTCCGACAATTCAGTTACTGCCAAAATATTCTATGTTAAAATAGTAGAACTTAAAAAACTGAAAAAAGTTAGATTCTTTGTTTTTATGATTACAAAATTTTTATTACTTGTGAAAAGGAGGCAGAACCCAGAGTATCAGCAGCTGCATTCCAGCAAATTAATTTGGACTTAGTATTATCAAGAAAAAGAGAAAGACCTTCATCTGTTATTATCTCTTGCACTGTTAGCTTTGTATGGCACTGTGTATGTCAGACCCCGCTTTCCGCAGGAGAAACATCTGAGATAGACTGCTGAGCTATCTGTAGAACAGGCTAAGCTACCCAGATCAGGCAAAAGGATTTGTGTGATGAAAGCTGCATTAAAATGGTGCAAGAACTCTCAGCTTACGATCTCTCCACAAATTCATCTCCTATCAATGTGATTTAGAAGATTTAGTTTACAGCTGATTTAAGATGTGCTACTGTTACATATATCCAACTAAGTTTAAAATTAAATGAGAAGGACCTGGGGGTCCTGGTGGACAACAAGCTGTCCATGAGCCAGCAGTGTACCCTGGGGGCCAAGAAGACCAATGGTATCTCAGGCTGTAGGAAGAACATTGCCAGCAGGCTGAGGGAGGTGACCCTGCTCCTCTACTCAGCCCCAGAAAGGCAACACCTGGAGTGCTGCATCCAGTTCTGGCCTCCTCAGTACAAGAGAAACATGGAGCTCCTGCACCAGGTCCAGTGAAGGGCAACAAAGATGATTAAGGAACTGAAGCATCTCTCTTATGAGGAAAGGCTGAGGGAACTGGGCCTGTTCATCCTGAAGAAGAGATGACTAAGAGTGAACCTCATCAATATATATAAGTATCTAAAAGGAGAGTGTCAAGAGGATGGAGCTGTGCTTAGTGGTGCCAAACAATAGGACAAGAGGCAACAGGTAGAAACTTACGCACAGGAAATTCCACCTGAACGCGAAGAAGAATTTCTTTATTGTGCAGGTGACCGAGATTGCCCAGAGAGGTTATAGAACCATCTGAATCCAATCCTGTGCAATGTGCTCTAACAGGACACTGAGCAGGGAGGTTGTACCAGATAACACACTGCGGTCCCTTCTAACCTTATCCATTCTCTGATTCTGTCATATATAATCCATTCTCTTACTTAATATCCAAATTTAAAGTATACGTAACCACGAATGGATCTTATGATTTGTGTCAGTTTTCTTTCCCTACACTGATTATAATGATGAAATTGTTATAGCATCCACTGATATTCCTACTTCTGCTTTTGTTATTTTCTAAAAACAGTATGATCATAAAGAGTAGTAAATTCAATGTTTCTTACTGAGCAGTTTTTTTGATATTTTTTGTTTGTTTTTGGGTTTGGTGTTTTGTTTTGTTAGATCTTATGACTGGTATCCTTTTTAATGTTATTTAAGGGTCTAATTTAAATATTTTTGTTCTAATTCTTGAGTTACTTCAGAAAAGAAAAGACAGGACAAATTCAGGACAGCTGAATTTGGATATTTTATTTCCAATGTTCTGTCACAATTGATCATATATTTCTCTTATTAGTGCTTTCTAAATTAGAGATAATACTGAATCATTTGTGAACACTCTGAAATATGATTTTTGGAATTTGTCCAAATTTCTGCCCATTGCTTAATGTCAAGAATGGGACTGTTTTTAATTTGCTGTGTTGAAATTTCTGATCATAAAAACTTTCCCCTTTTGTCTTTCTAGAATCTACTCAACATAATTTGAACTGCAGAAGTAAGCCAAATAAAAGAAATAAACACAGGCCATCCAGGTCCAAAGAAGCTTTCCATCACACTTTAAAATTTAGTTACTTAAATTGGGCTTTAATTTTCATGTTAGATTTAATATCATACTCATTGTATATTAATTAAATAGCAACGGATCATTACCAGTCCATTTAATGAGGTGTAACAATGGCTGCATATAAAATATACAGACACTATTATTACACTGTCCTTAAATCTCAGTAAATCTGCTTGAATAACTAATAGTGCTTCAGCAAGACACAGTAGCTAACACACCTCTACATCAATTCATGGTGGTAATTGATACAAACCAGTACCAAGTAGCTTCCAAGAGCTTGTATTCCCATCCTTCTACGTAATCACTGAGAGTATCATAAAGTTGCTTCGTATTGTTATTTTTAAATCTCTTTAAATTTCATCAGCACTGTGGGAAAATGACTGAGGGTAAAAAGACATTGGTATGGAAATTACAGGGAAAAATATAGTTGCTAGTTCCTGGATGGAATGTGATTAGCATACCTGAGCTCCCCCAAAAAATAGAATCTAAGGGGAACTAAACGGTGGGTGGAGCGGAGTGGAGACCCTGCAGCCAGGCTCTGTGGAAACCCTTGAAGAGGAGAGAACTCAGTATTATTCTTTAGCTGATAAGCTGTACATCAGCTGAAAACCAAGGGAGATAAAGAAAGATGTCTTGCTGTTGAATCAGCAATGATGCTGAAATCCCTCTCCTTGAAGTGACATGTGTCCCCATCCCAAGGTTGTCTCGGATACTACACTGACATACCTGCCCCTCACTGACCACCCCTCACTGAGTAAGATGTATGACTAAAGTCACTCAAGCTCCAACTAAATGTAAAGAAAGAGTATAAAAATAAGTTAAGAATGGGAAGAAGTCAGGGAAAACTCCAGTGTAACTTCTGGGATCGGTCGACAGGCTGCACCTATCTTCTCCTCCATAGGGATGCCTATTGGGTAAGAACTGCACACTCTGTGCACCAAATTATTGTCTCAAGCTGGCTTTTGTTAAGGATTAGAGTTTGTTTTTATATTGCTTTGAATTAGTATATTGCTTTGAATATGTTTTTGTAGTCCTATATTCTCTCTGGCAATCCTTGAACCTTAACCTGTCAAAATTTTATTGATAAAGGGTAACACTACATAAACTGTTAATGTGAGTACTTGAAGGGCGCTAGCGTTTTCTGGCAGTGGGTAAAGGTGTGGAGACCCAGGAGGGTGTCTCTCTGCTGGTGTGTCACCCTGAACATGTCAAAGTGCCCTCTGATCTAGTGAAATGCTCAGTGAGGGGTTCCCGTAACAGGGAGCTGACAGACTGGTCAAGCACAAGGGTCTCAGCTTTCCCAAGGTACTGACAGACTAATCAAACATGAAGGGTTTGAGTAATTTTCCCTTTTTCATATTGATTGTTTGATGTTGACAAGCATCAAACAAGGAATAAAAATTACATAAATAGAAATATAAAAGTAGCTATATTTAACTTATTTGGAGTTCACCTCACAAGATTGAATAACTGGTGTAATTTTAGGGTGTATGCTTATTATTATGATCAAATATGAGCAAAAGGAAGTGCTGTACTGTCAACATCATAAATTGTATCCGTCTGGAGATGTCATGGATTCAGAATAACTCAGCAAACATTGTATGAAACTGGCTTGTGTTATTTCACAACTAGAGGTACCAATAAAATGACTTCTCTCTTTGATTTTCACTGACTAATGTCTGGGTGACTGACACAGAGAATACGATGTCTTGATTGATGTCTATTTCTCATTTTGTAAGGACAAGTGACTTTCTTGTGGCTATACCTTTCTCGTGTATATATCTTTTCTGCCAAATGATGATTGCATTTAAAATATCAATCTTTTACCTGGTGTTTCTGACTGGAATTTGAGGGCTCTCACCTACACACCATTTAATAGCAACCACTGTTGCAGTTAAAATATTGCTTATATAAACCTTAATCTGGCAGTAACATAGGTTTCCTGATGATGCAGTATTTTAGCAGTACCACCTTAGCTGAGTGACTTTCAGTAAAGAACAGTTGATTCTCAGACAGGGCTCAGAAGCAGGTCAATCAGGCATGATCTAATAAAGAGTAACTGATCTATTTGTTCTCAAAACTTGAAAAGGAGTATGATTTGAAAAAAAGACTTTTCTTCATATATAGGCTGGTAGTCTGTAGATAAAAATAGATAGAATGGATTTAAATAATAAATTAAGATTTCTTTTAAGTACTGATATTTTTCCTGCTCTTTCCAAATTAAACTGATTTATATCTAGTGAATGCACATCTTTACCTGCCTTACATTGTTAGATATGCCATAGTTTGCAATCTTTTAAATTATTCATTGTTTCTAATACTTAACACCTTAATTTTTTGTAGCTTGTTTCTTAGTGATGTGAAGTAGGAAGCAATTTTCTTGCTTCTGTCCTTACTTTGTGAGAGATCACAAATATAAACAACAAAAACCAAAAAAAACCCCACAGTTGGAAAAAAGATATAGCTTGCACCTACATCAAAGGCTTTGAATGTTTCAAAATTATTAATATTTATGTTTAATTCTTCTTAGGAGAGAAATTTGCCTTATTTTTTCCATTTTGCAGATGAGAAAATGGGAGAGGGGAGAGAAAAAGGTTGGAGGAGGTTCAAGGTGTTACGAGAGATCAATAAGTCACTTGTGGCTAAGTCTCTAAATATTTATTTATATGTTAATTTATCTTCATGCTCATAGTTGTATATCAGAATATAGCTTTTTGTGCAATACAATTAATATCAACATACTTGACTAAAACTTTGAGGCAAAATAAAACAAGAGATTTCCTGCCAGCAACAAATCACGGGAGAAAATGGCCAGGAGGCCAAATTCTTGTCTAATTTATAACCTGCACAACATCACAGAGTTCAGAGTTGCTGTATGATTAATGATTTCTATAGTTAATGGAGCTGTACTAGTGTAATGAAGAGAAAAAATATGGTCCATTGACTTTCATGGAATGACACCGATCATACATTAATGCAAGTCTAGGGCCTTATCTTGTGCAAACTGATCAGGATTTTTGAGACTATCTGTTGATTTTTTATATTTCAGTATAAACCACATCAAAACAAGGCTATATGAACTGATGTCTTACCTCCAACAATAGCTAGTGCCAGATATTCAGAGAAAAAAGCAAATCTCAGGTTAGAATGGCATTTCCCTCGAGTCTCAGTTTTTATGCTTCCATCTGTGCCTAGGTCCATGTCTCATACATTTTTAACCAAGCTAATGTAACAGTTCACGTTCATACAGTTTCCTCACAGATATATTGCGTCTTTGTTTTTATTTTTTCCCCACAGAGTCAAAGATCTTTGTATTTGACTGAAACTCATAAATCCCAAATAATTTGGACGTAACAAGAAATTTTAATTACAGGTGTCTGACCTTCTCTCAATCCTTTTGTCTCACCAGGAGTGACCTTTCAATTTACAACTTTCTGTTGGCCTTTTCAGTTTGACAAGATCTGCTCTCTCTCAGCTTCACAGGTAAACACTGCCTATATAAATTGTCTGTGGGAAGCTGGTATTTTATCACTTTCTGACAGGCTTGGACTTCCTAACCAAGACTTACTTGGCATAGCAAATGGGCTAGTCGACACAAAATGACAGTCCCAAAGCCATGTCTCGGTATGACAACACTAGAAGTCTCCTCTCAGTTGTGTCCAAAAATCTGATATATGTTAGGCTATAGATAAACTGAAATATCTGCTGATGAGGCTGATCAACCTTGACTCATCTTTGAACACTGTTGCCATTTCCTACCTACATTGTTGTTACTTTTTTTGTACGTTAATGGTAAACACTTTAGAGCAGGGACTGTCTAGGTGCATTACCTAGAAAGATGGATCTTTAGCTTATGAGGTGCGTTCCCTAGCTCTATAAAAATTAGAATATATTATTTAAATATACTATTGAGTGCTTGGTTTTGGTTTTGTTTTGGGGATTTTTTAATGGAAAAAAAAATCCCCAAAATATCAACCAACATAACCAATCTAGAAGGTACTAGATTATTTGAAATTTCACCCAGCGTTTCAAGGCTTATTTTTGAATTGTAGCTTGTTCTACAAAATGATTGTAGAACACCTCCATTCAAAACATCCAGAGGTCCAAACTCGGACAGACTGAACTTGGTCACAAATGAATTTTAATTCCAGTAGTTTCCTTTGCCTGTTCTGGGTTACTCTTGGACAGTAGAACCATTGCACATATGCAGGATAATTGAAAACATTAGATAAACCTGTATGAGGGAAAATTCCTTATTTTTAATTTACAATAGGACTGTTTCATTTTATGTTTTGACACTAAAGTTTGAGTATTTTGCAAAGTCTCCATGCTACAGTTTCCAAGATTACTATAATTCATTAGTTTTGTTAGGTAAGGAATAATTTGTGGTGGTTCTCTGTTGATGTCTGGCATATATTTATAATTAAAAAATGATCTCATATAAATATGATCTAAATATGACCTAATATACATATAAACAAAATATGATCTAATTATCTATATTTATATACTATTCAATAGTATATTAATCAGGACTTTCTCCTGCATTATGACAAAAGAGTTTCCATGTCCTATTATCAGAACTGCTCTCCACTAAAGCAGCAACTTGAGCCATTAAAACCAGAAAGGCACCAAGGTCTTGTATTATTCTGTGTTGGCTAATCCATCTCTTCAAAATACACTTACATTGTACCCTCAAAGTTAAAAAATTGTAATAATAACTGTAAGTAATTGAACGTGATCGTTACTGTATGTGGTAACCAGTTTTGTTGTATTGATGAAAAGCAGCACTGCCTGGGGCTACTCATTAACTAGGACAATTAGCTACTCTGGTTCCCCAAATTTTCTGTTGTATCCTTAGGTATCCTGAAATATATCCTTTTAACTTTAATATATACTTGTCACTGTCTGCTGACATTTTTCTTAATATTCATATTTAAAGTCTAGTGTTTCCCTCAATACCTATTGTTTCTCTTCTTTTACTTGTGTTTCCCCTGATTATTGTTTTAGAACATAAAATCAAATATTGTTTCCATTTTTGTCAAAAAAGGACTCTGATCATATGAGTGTTTGCATAGCTATGCAACCCAGCATTAAGAATAAGTTTAATATATCACTGAAATAAACAAGGCAGCTCAAACTTAGATTTAAGAACATATAGAAGTATATTGATAAAACAGGCTTTAAACATATATCCCAAAAAACAACATTCTTCTCTCATTTCAACTGTATGTTATACTAGCTTGAAGAGAATAATTTTCAGAAAATATTTTCCAAATTCAATCAAATGTACTTGGACTTACGTAACACTGAATTTCTACATACAGTTGATCCAAGTTCTATTCTTTTTTAATGAATGCTAGTCATCTGGAAGATTTTATTTTAATATTTTAGTTATGATTTTTTTCTTATAAGTTCATGGATTTTCTTTTTTTTTTTTTTTTTTTTTTTTTGAGACAGCTGTGACATCTGTGTTAAACATATGCTTTAATGATGCATATATCCGGAAAGTTAATTGTGGCAGCTTCGACTTTTCAATATCCATACGTACATGTGGATACTTACGTACATATTTCATAGTGGGAGAAACATATGTATAAGAACTGTGATATGAGTACAGCAATTTTCCAAGGCTTTTTTTTTCACAGATGTTGATTTGTCAGCATGTGTTTTCAAGCACAGATAAATGCAGCTTTATACACATTCCTACAGAAGCAAGCAAAAAACCTGAAAAAGCTCTTGCTTTCTTTATGCTCTTAATTATGCTTTTGCAACTAATGGTTGCTCTGCAGGTACTGAATGAAATAAAATGGATAGAAAAAAAAGGAGAAGCAAAGGGTGGGGGGAATGCAATTAAGAAAATATTTTATAACAGAAATTCAGAAAATGGATGAAGTGTTAGTGAAGTAGGTAAATAGAGAAATGTAACTCTAGATGTCAGAAGCAGGAAGGGAGATGGTTCTTTCAATGATGGCAACAAGATCATGTGAGAGAAAATGATGGAAATCAGAAATGCACTGGGGAAGTGCATACTAAAGATTGTTACTAAAGTTTTCACAGTCACTGTCTTTCATTTTGTTACTTCTTTCTATGCAGTAGCTACATTATCGAAGAGAGCACTTCAGCAGCTGCCATATAGGAGACATCCAATAAGAGACTTTTATGTCTCTTTTTTTCCCATACTAAACTAGTGGTGGGATCCCTCACAGCTTAAATGCCTGTGATCTGGTCTTTCTGTGGGATCTTGAGGTATCCTTAAGCTTAGATCTAGTGGAAACTTCTCATAAGGTTTGGAGCCTAATTGCAGAACTAGAATTTTTAGAACACCTGCTCAGAGATTGTCTTAACTGAAAAGTCATACAACATTTGCAGACTCCTTGGTTGTTCCTGATGTAAAGAATATGCACACTAGTTCTTCCTGTGATTTACAAGAGAGAATTGATGGAGGTGCCTCAGTGGGATTTCAGGTTCTGAGGGCTGGGTGATATTTCCTCAATACCCATTAAACTGCTGCCTATTCATTTTCTATTTCATTTCATTTGTTCTTGTGACTGCCAGAGTGAAACTTCAGACTTTGCTTACTTATGCAGCACTTATGCAGCTTCATACACTGTACTTAACAAATGGCTATGATTCTATGGCAGCGATTAAGCATGTAGATATTTCTGTGGATCTGGGTATAAGGCTCGCTGGGTCTCATTTCCCTTCTGTAAAATGAAGACAACTGTTTATTATTCTAGAAAGAAATCAATTCCTGAAGTAAACTAGTTATATTCCTGAAAGTATATTCAATCTTTCCTTGAGCTGTTCAGAAAATTGCACAAAACCCTTTTCTTTTAGTTTTTGGACACTATGAAAGAATAAGAAAAATCAAGTCAGACTTGGCAGACAAATAACAGATGGAGTGCTACAGGGTATCTTATTGTTAAATTATCACCAACACACTAAGTAACAACTAGTATAAGTTTCAGCTGATGGATAACTTCCATAGACAAATAGGAATGGTCAGAGGTGCTCTGGAAGGTCCACAGGCAATACCAGTGTTAACAGAGCAACCCTTCCAGTTTGGCTCTGAGACCCTAATTAAAAAGGTATACCTGAATTACTGTGGTACCCACTGCATTCATTTGCTGTTTGAGCAGACTTCAACTTTCAGACCTGAAAATTGGCAAGCTTTGACAAAGTAAATGAGCTGATTAGTATCAAGGATATATAGATATATATTGCAAATAATCCTCGTTCTCTCACTGTCTCAGCATTCAGTACTCTAAAGTATGTTTTTCGGGGGGAGAGAGACCAGATGAGTTAATACTAATGTCTGACAATGTTGTTCAGATCATTGTAAACTGAATTTGTGGCACTAAAACTGGTGACAGTAATCATGGCAAAAATTAATACTGGTGCTAATTACATTTCAATAAATTAACTTTATTTTCTTTCAAACAGCCTTTTACTAAGACAAGTGAGCATCAGTCCCATTGCCTGTTAGACAAGACCATTAGACATAAAAAAAAGCAAAGTCCCACATAGAAAGGAAACCATGCTGTAACTGTGCTCTTCTTGTAAAATTTTGTAATGACTCCTTCTTTTGACTCACAGAGTAGAGAGGTTGGAAAAATTCAATTGACAGTAAGGAAAGAATTTAGAAAGGATGAAGTTACCCTGTTTATCACCCTGTAATATTCTTCAGAGTAAACTCTGTGTTACTCTGTGTAAACACAATCCCTGTGTTCAGGGATGTTATAGACTTGGTGATCTTGATGAGCTAAAATGGAGCTTCTGCTTTTGTTAATAATCATCCATCACTGATTATAAGTAACAAACATTGCATACTGGCTGGCACAAGTGATATAGAACTTCAATAGATAAACTGCATAAAAATAAGATTCAATGAAAACTAGACTTCATTATGGTATTTCTATAACTGGTTTTCTAAGTTTTCAAGATGCATTTTAGTGCACAAATTCATCTCAGTTGTCCACAGCACAAATAATGCATAATTGCGCTAAAATCTACTTGGAAACCAGATTCTGTAAAAAGATACAAATATAAATATAATATAAATGTAAATATAAATAATAATTTGTTTCTCAAAAACTAAATTAAACAAGCAGTATAAGTAAAAAGATTGCATTATATTTCTAAAAAAATCATTTGTGGGTGTATATGATTACTGTTGACACTATCTTTGCTTTACAAAATAACTTTATCTATAGCTAAATCTGAAGTAAGACAGAGATGTAGGATCCCAGACTTAGACACAAGTGGACAAGCAGAAGAGGAAATTTCCTCACTTTACTGATCTGAATTATTCATTCCTAGCTCCATACTTCCTCTTCACTTAAATTCAAAATTTCCTTAGCATAGTCCATTTTGATGTCTCTTTTTTGATGACCTATTGATGGAAGACTGGTGGAAGAAATTCCTTTTTTTCTGCCAGCATTTTTCATCCATTTGATCAGAGTAATTGTCAGCCTCACCAAGGCTGAGGGCCTGCTGCTAGATAAAATCAGCATTTATATAGAATCTTTAGAGGTCAACCATCTTCATCTCTCAGAAAAAGGGAAATAGGTGGCAGAGTTTATTTATAGTCCTTTTTTGTTTTGTTAAACACTAAATGGGACAGAGTCTTAAAAGAATTTGGTAATGAAAAAGTAGAGTAGATGTCATACACTTAGCATTGTAAGAGTTTGTAGATGTGCTGTACTGTTTCAGATTATCATAAAGATAGGAACTGCTCATAGAAAAAGATTTATGTTCAGTTCTGAGGTTTTGGTGGGTTTCAGAGTTTTTAGTGTCTGAGATCCTCTTTGGTGTATAAGGCATGATCTGGACCTGGAAATAAGTTTTTGCTTTGGATTTAGCCTAGCATTAACAAAGATATTATAAGCTTCTTCAGTGAAAAATGTTCTTTAATCATAAATTGTCTTATTTCTGGTTTATCTAGTGCATCTATTCACCTTTGCTGCACAGAAGCAAGAAAAATTTAAATAACTCTATATCACCCTTGCTACATGCCCATCTAGTCTTAGCCTTCAGTATCTTCAATAGCCTTGTATTAACAGAGTCAAAAATAAAAATGAGAAGTTGTGGAAGGCTGGCAGCAAAGTGTTGACTAATGTATTCTTGCGAAGGTTCCTCAGACTCTTAGCAAATTGCTAGTTGGACAGACATTTAATTTTCTTGACATACCTCCTCTGATCTGCAACATTGAGCTTCTCCTGTGTATTTAGGGAACAATTTATCATATTCCTTCTAAAACTGAGTATACATTGCAGAAGGAGGAGGCATTTTTTTCTTTCAGAGGGCTATTATTACACTTTTCAGAGACCCACCGATGAAATTTGTATCTGTTTATGTTACATGTAGTTCTTCAATACTTTTCCAGACAGACAGCAGAATAAACAGAGACAGGGAAAATAATTAAATATTAGTTATTAAGTTCTGAACACAAATAAACAGATTTTGAGAGTGAGGATTGTATATTTAAGCAGGTAAATATAGCATCATTTTTTTGTTTCCACCTAATAGTGTCTTATTAGCTTTGCATGTATGCCCATGTGTTTGCAGACAGGTGCTGTGTTTTATTTATCTTTTTACTAAAGTCCTGCACTGAAAGCTCACACAGTATCAAGTAGCTAGATAAATCCCAAGTCCTTTCTGATCTTTTTTTTTTTCCATGATAAATCTCCCCCTCTTGGAGATGATAACTTACCTTCCTTTCCCTCCTAAAAGTGTCTTTGCCTATATTAAGACAACTATGTTTAATTGTGACTCTTTCGAGACCTAAATGTCTTGAAGATCTTTTTAAACTTTAAAGTCATGTTTACTATGTTGTTTACTAAAAAGTCACCACAAAACAAACCTTAAAGGATGTTTTTCCAAGTGCAGACATAGCATAGAGATGCATATAATTTACATCAATGGCACTACCCTCTAGAGATTAGGCCACATTCACGATACTTTCTATCACTCAATACAGCCCATATGTACAGTATGTTTTACCATCATGTCTTAACACAAGACACTAGAACATTAACTGTCACTTGTTAAAGACTTATCAGTAAGGGTCATTTATTACATTATAAAATATTTACTGGTTAAGCTAATGCAGTCTTCCTAAGATTTAAAATAAACTTGTTGCTGACGTTAAAAGCAAATTTTAACACTATTTTTGTGGATAAAATATGGTTGAAGAGCTATAACTATGAAGAAGGAGTTTAGTTTATACTAGCTGGCAAGGGAAATCTTTCAGTCACTGCAGATTCTGAAGCAG
This sequence comes from Pipra filicauda, assembly GCF_003945595.2. Taxonomy (NCBI): domain Eukaryota; kingdom Metazoa; phylum Chordata; class Aves; order Passeriformes; family Pipridae; genus Pipra; species Pipra filicauda. The sequence continues at coordinate 1,736,125 of NW_024104975.1, read as the reverse complement.
TGAAAGCAGTGGCAGCTGTAAAACAAAATATCAAAGTGAAAATGATTTTGAAGCATCCATTGGTGACTTCTCAGATGTTGTTATTTATTTATTTCTCAGCATCTCTGCCCAGTAAATTTCATTTAGTACCTCTTTGATTTTCACTTGTCCCTAATGATAACTGCCTGCTATTGATAATTAATCCAGATAACGACACTCCTGGATATGATGCCACATCTCTGGACACTGAAGTGTGTCCAACATGCCATTAAAATCCCATTAAAGCTTTATTCACCAGTCCCAAATTAAAAATAAACATTGATGGTACATTTGAGAGAATACTGATTGCACTGACCTTGCAATGCACCTTCCAAAGATTGTAGCAGAAAGGACTTTAATGCCGCAATCTCAGATGATATTTTATTTATTTCTGTTCCAGGGCAAATAGGAGTTATCTTTGAGCTATGGGACCTTGAGTTTGTAATCTGTTGCCCAACAAAAGTATAGCATACTCTCACACAGCATAGAGGACGTCTCTTTTCTTGTGGAACTTGTTGCACACTCCTTTGTATCAATCCAGAAAACTAATCCTTCCTTACTGATCAGATTTCAATTTTCATAATTATAGTTTACCTACATGTGTCTCACTCTAAATTCATGTCATTTATTTATTCTCATAATCTACTATCAGACTGTTTTCTGCTTTTTATTTTTTTTCACTTCTTTCAACCTTGCTCTTCCAGACAGTTGCTTCAAAGATGCAGCCGGTTTCTTATGCTTAATTCTTATAGAAAAAGTTGTCCTTTGATTAGGGCCAATCCCTGTCCCCTTTTCTGTCTTTTCTGGTCCCACTATCTCAACTTGGTTCCATTCTTTAACGCTTTCTGGAATCATGTCACTATAACTGTCTGACAACCTAATTTCTGATCTTTAGCATTTTTCATCTCTTAGAAGTTGCAAAGAAAGGAGTAGTGTTTTACCTCATGAATTTACTGAGGGAACATCCCAGAGTCAGAGAAACCCTTAACTCAGTACAACTGCACATTCCTAATTAGTAAGTGTCACGTAAAGAGTTGTTTTTAAATGTGCTCAGAAATTTTGAGTGAAGCAACCTGGATTGTAAATCAATGTCTGTTTATTTATGCTGTGAAACTTGTCAGGTTTTTTTCTTTGGGAGAAAAAGTACTACATAGTAAAGAATTATTCACTAGGATGATTATGTGCAGTGATAATCTTCCAGGGATATAAAAGAATTTCCAAAGAGAAATATTTGAAGTCATGATTATACAACAGACTTTCTTGGTTTTTAGGTTCCTTTGTTAAATACCTCTGTGAGTAAAAGTAGGTTATTAGCTAAAAAAATTCAATCTCCATTTTTTCAATTATATGATTAACTTTACATTTAGTGACTCATGGTTTACCTTTTATTTCAGATTAGCTCAATGTGCCAAGCTATTGATTGTGCAAATCTACAATATGTAATTGATGTAGTATTTTTATTTGGATGACAGGTTGTAGATGCAGAAATTAAGTTGAAGGAGGGAGGGGATATTGGTCAGATTTTATTGGATGACTTTTTCCTTTATAGGTTTGTAGGTGGAATGACAACATCGCCCTGACCATGACTTGATGTGGCACTGTGATCAAGATACACCTCTGTCATGAAATTCCCCCCTTGCTTCCTCCCTGCTATAGAATTTATGACTACACAATCTCTTTCGGTTCAGCAAGAAAGAACATGTAGCCAAAGCTCTTCCCCTTCTTTCACTTAATGCACTTGTTTCAAATGTGCACGGCTCTGGACTGAGATTTGGAAGGCTCTAAAGCTGTGAAATAGAAGATGGTGAGGAAGCTGGAGGGAGAAAACATTAATTAATAATTGTTATCTTTTGTATGGCTATATAATCTGAATGGAAATGTAAGCTTTTAATGATATATACTGGGTGTTTTGCAAGGATTGTTTTTTTAAAGCAAAATAGAAGAAAATTTCAATATTAATGGCAATGGAAAAGCAATTCTAATTTTGAGTAGGGAATTAACTTTGTCCTAGGAAAGCAGAGGAACTATACAACTGTAACAGTGTTACATGTAAATGTGTTCCTAGCTGCCTACCTGTGTTGTAGTCACAATATTTCTGTAGATACCAGCTGAGTACACAGAGTAATTTTATAAACAATTTCCAAGGGGTAGGTCCCTACTGTACAAGTATACTTGTTGTTTTGAGAAAGTGCACACATGTTAATCAGTTCTAAAAACCTTATCTATGGTTTTGATTTATTTAGTCGCCATAAAATGATGTCACACTTATGAAAGTTTATACTGACTGATGCTTCATGTATAACATACAATGTTTGGTATGCCCTAAATGGCACAGGGGTCTGTGGAAAATTATCTTACTAATTAGTGCTGAAAGTAAATGTTAATTAAAATTATCCAATCAAATTCAAACCCGTATTTGAATGACAGAATAATCAGAATGTAGTACATAAATATAATTATCATATAGTGTCATTAATGCAAAGATTTGTAAGCTCTCAAAAATGCTAATAAATTAGTCTAATTAATACTACTTGAAAATTACATATATTATCCCACTTTAATGAAGAAAAGAACTGAACAAACCAGAAATACATTCTTGAATTCTGGGGTTTGAATCCCTAGGAGTTCCTCTGTCTTCACTTCTTCACAAATATATATGGGTGAAGTGCTAAAATCTTCAAGTTCATTTTAACACTTTTTTTCCCCTTAAAGACCTGAAAGAAAGGACTTAAAAAAAGAGGAAATTTCATGATAAGTTCTTCTGATATACCTTCTGTATAATTTATATCTTCTCAGAAAATGTTAGGCTGCTTTAGAATGTCAGAAAATATTTTTTAATGCTTCGTTGATTTCCAGTTTAAAAATTACAGTTATATAATGATGGAAGTGAAATTCCTCAGGTACTTAATAAAGAAAATTAAATTTCAGAATCTCCAAGGTGCTTCTTTAGGACCATTCCTAAATTCCTAGGAGAATTTTCTGATATGGGGAAAGTTTATCATTCAATGAATAATGAACACTGAAAAACTCTGCAGTATTGAAATTATTATTTTTTTAAAATAAACTTGAGCTGTTCAAATAGCTAAATTACCAAATACTGTAAAGGGTAAATGAAAGTCACAAAATATATAGAAATTGTGAATTTATATGCTATTCTCTTTTATTTTTTCTTTCATTGTTTGCATTTGTGAGGGAGATAATTGTGAAAATGAAACATCTTCAGATGCCAATATAACAGTGGTAAGGAAAGTCTTATTTAATTATAATTCTTTATGTTAGTTTAGCTGAGGACCTAAGAGAATCAAACTCATGCAGGTACAGTTTTGTATCCTATATTGACACCATGGAACATTATTTCTTCCTCAAATATTACAGAAAACCAATATTACATAAAATCTTTTTATAGTTTATAGTCATAGAATGCCAGTCCCTAGCTAAGGCACTAAATTTCTGTTCTTTCCAAATCTGGGGATTCTGGGATTCATATCCAAGGCTTCTCTTAATTTTCAGTGGAAGGAAGAATTAATAGCAAGATTCTTTGGTTCAATTTTTACAGATATCTTCAATGAAGTAATAATTACCTTGCCTAGGTAGGTCACTCCAAAATTAAACTCTAACTGTGTACATTTGTGGTGTATGTTTTGGATGTTATCTTCTTTGAACCTCTTAGTTTCCATATAGAAGATCAAGTACTAAGTGTTATTTCTAAGTCCCTCAGAGCATTGCAGAAAACAAGTCGACTTAGTACAGCCCTTTGTTATGTAATAACTGTTGTAAGAAAACTATGATTTTACATCATTTTTATTCTAAGTATGGTATATGACTTTATGGTAAGTGGTACAAGATGCAGAAAAAGATTTATAAATATTTTGTTTCCAGATCTAAGATACATAAAACTTGGTCAAAAATGGATGTTTAGTGGTCAAATGCTGCCTCTGGTATCCAGATGTATCAGGGGCTCTTTTACTCTTTTAACTAAACAGCTGAATAGACTTGTGGTATCTGAGGTCTGCTTTGGAGACTTATTCAATAGGCAGGGGCCTTGGCAGAGCAAGGAGGGGAAGATTAATACACTTAATTGCTCCATTAAGATTGTTTTTTCCACATGTGGTGGGAATATATCTGTCAGTGAAAAGGAAGTAATGGTATGTCATGGTGTGGTGTGGCATGGCATGGCTTGGAGTAGTACTTTTTTGTTTGTTTGCTTAAAGTAATGTGAGTAATGCTTGTGTTTCAGCTGAACAAGCTTGTAATTTCTACCTGAGCTATACATAAGACAAAATCTAGATCTTCACAAATCTACAGCTTGATGAAACCATCATTATTGTAATACAGGATGATGAAGAGTTAAAAAAATGTGGACTATGACTGCAATTCCTGAAAACTGACTGAATTTTGGTAATGAAGGTTTCCAGTCATGGGAAGGTATATAAACGAAAGCCCAGAAGATATTAAATCTACTCTTCCTTAAAAAACTCACAATCTTCACAGAAGCAAATATTCCAGAGCCTCAGTAAATTCTCCTCGACCTATGTTCAGAGATTCTTTCACTTAAATTATAGCATTTAATCCCTGACTGTACAGAGCAGTTTGTGGTGGAAACTTGGTGTTGCTGGCAGCGGTAAGTCTTAGAGCCAAGGGAAATGTGAGAGCCACCAGACCATGATACTAATAAGCAATAGTATCAAAATACCAAAATTTTCTATGTCCTGATTTCCAGGTGTAAAACCTCAGGCTTGCACCATGAGATCCTTAAAGGGGTTTTACTTAAAAAATATAAAAGGCCCCAAAAATCCGCTCACTGGATCTATTAAAAGGGCCTTCATTTCTTCACATAACTTGAGAGAGCGCATGGGAGAAGATGCTGCATATATTTCTCAGAAGGTCAAATAACAAACTTTAGGAAATAAGGAAACTTGGGCAAAAGTTTAAAGGGCAACATTCAACCAAAATAAAGCATTTCACAAAGCATTGACTTACCACATGCTAACCCATACAGCTTAGCAAAATCCAACACTTCTAGCTTTAAGTTAACCAAATGTCAAGAAAGGAGATTAAAAAAAGAAGTTAAGAAAGAGAGAAAAAGAGAGAAAATTACAACTGCCACCCTAGATCCAGCACAGATACTGCTACCAGGAGTCCAGGAAATGGCAGGGCTGTCACCAGGCAATGTCACATGGTGTTGGTTTTATCTTCTTTGGCCCCCTGTGGCCACCCACCGCTAAGGTGAGACTTCCAGTGTGCCAGACAATCCGGGGTTGGGTTAGGGGCTCCAGAGGGTGTGGTGTGGGGCACTGCTCCCAGTGTGCCAGTGACTGACAGGTGCTCCAGGCCTGTCCCAAGAGGCTGTAAGGAGCTGGAATGTGGGACAGGGCACTATTTCACCTTCATGAAATTTGACCACTCCCTTCCCACAACCAACACACTCTTGAGCTTGTCTGAGCCAATAATTAATATAATAATCCAATGTCCCATAACAGACAATTAATTTGATCTTTGTTTCTTGAGGCTGATCCAAAACTATGTGAACTTTTCTTTGCGGTGTTAAAGAAGATCTAGAGAATAAATAGAAAAAAAGTCAGAAGGTAATTTTTTTGATCTTGAGATTATACTTCTGCTAAGAAGAACAAAAATGATGTGACAGAATGATCTTCAAGTATGAAATGACAATATTTAAAGAAGATGTAAAAAAACTAATTTATTTTTTCTCTTGGAGCAATTTCAAGGGAAGATAGCTTTGTGTACAAGTGTGAATCACAACAAAATAAGAACCTGGAAATAATCTGCTAAAATGATATTTCCTCGGAACTCCATGTTTTAATTGACGGGAAAAAATGCTATTTCAAGTATATGAAGCAAGTAATACAGTTATACTAAACTATGTTCAGTGTATAAATATGCATACACATGCAACCTTACTTCTTACGGACCTGATTCAGAGGAAATCATCATTGTGCCACAGACTTTCTAATTTTACAAGTTGATTGTCTCAGATAGAACGACTAGTAATTAAGGACTAGGGAGTTAGTTACTAAGAAATGTATGAAAGTGTTTGCATGGTATTGTAACAATTATTGTTATTTGCTTTATCAAGTAGTTTCCTCATTTCCTCAAAGAGAAAACACCTGTGTTGTGTCTAATCCTGTTGCATTCAGTGCCTCCAACTGGTCCATGTTGGGACCAGTACAGTTTAACGTCTTCATCAATGGCACAGGCTATGGGATTGAGTGCACGCAAAGCAAGCTTGCAGAAGGAAAGCTGAGTGGTGCAGTTGACACACCTGAAGGATGGGATGCCATCAAGAGGGACCTGGAAAAAATCAAGAAGTGAACCCATGAGAATCTCATGAGGTTCAACAAGGCCAAGTGCAAGGTGCTGCACCTGGGTCAGGGCAACCCTTGATACCAACACAGACTGGGGGATGAAGGGATTAATAAACAGCCCTGCTGAGAAGAACTTGTGGGGACAGTAGATGAAAAGCTAGACATGAGCCAGCCACGTGCATTGCAGCCCAGAAAGCCAACTTTATCCTGGGCAAGGCAAGTCCAAGACATTTCAATATCAGATCTTATCCTACTAGGTACAGGCCAGACACGGAAAATAGTCCTTTATTCCACAAAGATGACTTGGTTAAACTAAGCTGTTTGATCTACATAGTGCAGATTTTTCTTTTCAACAGACTGCCCATGTCATAACCCTGGACAAAGTGATGGTAAAAAACCATAATATAATTCTATGCATACCTTTGAATTGAGGCAAATCAGACTAGTAGAATACTTATGACAAGTCTTGTTTCATTTTCATGTTATAGAGTGGAGACGTTTGTATAAAAAACCCTCTTTACAACTAAAGAAAAAAAAACAAACTGCTGCTTTTTCCACAAGCACAAGTCAAAGTGAAAAATAGATTGCCACTCCACATGATCAGATAGGATCAGGAAAAAAAAGAGCAAACGCAGAAAGGGAGTTAATAGGAATTAATTCGGCTGAAATTCTTATATTTTTATAAAATATTTCTCCTTCTCTGTAGGCTTAATCAGGAATGGAATCTGATGACTCCCTACAGAATATTGGAGTGTAATTGGAAAAAGAACAAAAATATAATCGCATAACCTTCTGTAAATGAGTCCACATGAATAAAAAAATAGCCTATAACAATTTATTTTTGATTTTCCTACTGTACTATTTTTGCCAGTTGATGCATATACAAAACCTACATGAAACTTGTAGATAAAACATCTAATATTCTGCTCTAAATATTAAAAGCATACTCCAATTTAATGGGGATCCTAAGAATCATAATTCACATTTGAACCTTCCATATTATTCAATGAACTACTGAACCTGTATGAACTTTTGTATGAAATATAACAAGATAGTAAAAAAAATGCTTGTATTCAACTAATAGTTATAAATTCAGTATAGAGATAGGTAAAATTAATATTTAACAATAAATTAAATATTTATTATTATAATTAAAAATAAATACTAATCTTTAATATTTCATAGGCTCTTGTTACAGGCTAAGGATTACTGTAAAGTATTTTCATAAATATCTGCTCAGATGGTAAAAGAAGTTTTTTTATATTTTGCTTCTATTACCTTGCTAGGCAGTTAGCTGGTAGGGAATGTTTACAGAAATAACATAAGTAGAAGTGAATAATGAAGAAAATGAATATTTAACTTCTAGAAATTGTGACTGCATCTATATACTAATCAAAACTCTTCAATGGTGAAAGATGTGCTGTCAAAGAACTATGTAGAGATTTGTGAAAAAATTAAAACTTATTATACATTTAGGAAAATCAAATTATTAGGGACACATTTAAAACAGTAAGAAGCAATCTGTAATATAAATAGGTTGCTATGAAATATGCAAACAGAGCTTGAAAACATTTTTGTGCTCAGGGTCATACAATTCTGAGCAATACTTTCTGCCAGGGAGTGAGCTTTCATAGCAATTCACTGAAGATTCAAAGATACGTAGAATAGCTTGTGTTGGAAGGGACCTCTAAGGGCAATGTAGTCCAGCAGCTTGCAATGAGCAGGGATGTCTTCAACAAGATCAGATTGCTCAGAGCCCCATCCAGCCTGACCTTGAATCTTACCAGGGATAAGACATTTATCACCTCTCTGGGCAACCTGTGCCAGAATTTTTCATCCTCATTGTAAATTGGTCCTCCTTTAGTTTAAAACAATTACCTCTTGTCCTATTACAACAGGCTCTGCTAAAAAGTTTATCCCCATCTTTCTAATAAGCCTTTTTAAATATTGAAAGTCTGCAATAAGGTCTCCCTGAAGTCTTCTCCAGGCTGAACGAATCCAGCTTTCTCAGTCTGCCTTCATAGGAAAGGTACTCCAGCTCTCTGATCATTTCTGTGTCTCTCCTCTGAACCTGCTCCAACAGGTCCCTGTCCTTCCTGTGCTGGGGACCTCAGAGCTGGATGCAGCCCTGCAGCTGGGGTCTCACCAGAGCAGAGCAGAGGAGCAGAAACATCTCCTTTGATCTACTGGCCCTGCTTCTTTTGAGGCAGCCCAGGATAAAGTTGTCATTCTGGGCTGCAAGCGCCTGTTGGTCTCATGTTCAGCTTTTTATCCACCAGTCCACCCAGAACCTTCTTGCCAGGGCTGCTCTCAGTTCCATCCTCCTTACTACCCTTTCTAAAAAATGGGTGCAATATTACCCTTTTTCCAGTCACCTGGAACTTTACCTGACTGCCATGAATTTTCAATATCATGTAGAGTGGCTTTGCAACTACATCAACCAATTCCCTCAGGACTCTGGGATACAGCTTGTCAGGTTCCATAAACTTATATATATTCAGGTTCCTCAAATGGTCATGAACCTGATCTTCTCTAACTGTGGGAGGGGCTTTGCTTCCCCAGTCCCTGTCTTCAGTTCTATGCACTTGAGAGGTGTGGGAAGAGATATTGACTGAAGACTAAGGCAAAAAGTTGTTGAGTACCTCAGCCCTCTCATCTCCTGTTAACAGTTTGCCAGTGTTGCTTGTCTAGGCTGTCTGCATTGGGTATCTGTGATGTTTTCAGGCAGTTACATATTTCATGTGAAGGAAAAAAGTGCCTGTGAGAAGAAAATAAAACCAAGTATTAGTCACTTGAAACATAATCTCCTTCTGGAGGAAAAAAAAAACCCAAAACAGTTATGAAAAAAGAGCAATGAGAGAAAACAAACAATGACACAAATGTGGAATAAAGGACTGGAAGCAGAACAGAAGAAAAAAGAAGATAATGGTACTTCAGATAGACTCTTGGAAAACACTGGAAAAAAACACATAGAAATATGGTTCTGAAAAGTCCTCTGAACATCTATCTACTGAGACAACAGTAGAGCATGTTAAGGAGGTTAATTTACATCTGGCTTAGCTACAAAGCCAGAACATACTGGCAGAGTGACGTACCAAGATGACTACAAGAATATGATCTGCCTCTCTTGGTATGCAGCTGGAGGTTCTTGCTCCTGGACAAATATGATAACAGTCCCGTTATTGACCTAAGTAAGCACCTGTATAGCTGTGAAAGCTGTGCTGTCATACTATTCCATAGCCTGCGCACACAGACTTTCCAGGTAGTCTTTGGAACGGATACTATTTTGTACCCGTCTCTGCAGCTTTGTCATGTCCTGTGTGAAGAAGGTGGGAGCAGTCACCCTCTTCCATCATTCTGGATTATGTATGGATTTGGATTCTTTCTTGCAGATTCTTCCAAAACCTGAGTGGGCTGACCATGACCTGCAGAGGGGTGCACAGTGCAGACCACCTGTGGGAGATGTCAGGCAGGAGTAGGAGGAAGGGAAAAAGAAATCCATCATTGGGTGCAGCTGTTGGGGCTGAGGCAGTGGGATCAGGAAGAGCGTACAAACATCTTGTTGAACATAACACTGGGAAGGCATTGGAACTGGCAATTTGCCAAGGGGACATAGTCTAATACAAATGAAGTTTGAATATGTGAGCTATGCTCTATCAGGAGACTATGGCTGGGTTTGGAATTTTTTAACTTCCAAAAAGGACAGTGACATTTTTAAATGCTATCTTGTCTTAGAAGCTACAGCAGTGGAGAATCCTGTTTCCTAAGGCTAGTGTAATCAGTCTCAAATTTCCTCATTTCCTTTTGATATGGTGGGTGTGCCTTGCAGTAACAACTTGCTTGGCCACCTCTTGAAGAGTGACCAAGGATAACCAGTCACTTGCAACACCTCATCTCTGTCCTTCATGCTATCTCCCTGAGATGGTTTCACAGTCCATCCTCCTTAGTATTAGGTTGTGCCTGATGTGCCTCAGCCATGAGTTTGTAGTTCTTTCTGTGCACTAGTACTCTAATTTGGCTCAGAATATTGGAATAATTGTTTATATAAAAAATCAGAATTTCGTAGCACTTGTAAGAATGGAGAATTTTTTTGTATGGTGTTTTGCATTGTTTGGGTGGAATTTTTTTTTGTTTGTTTGTTTTTTTTGTTTTGTTTTTTAATGTAGTCCCTCATGGGGCATAAAAGTTTAAGAAATGAGGAGAAATGGACTAACTATGAAATTAAATATAAATGTATGCAGTCTTTTTTCATCATTGAAAGTAGCTCAAAGGTCTTTTTAGGAAAAAAATATGTATACAGTCTTATGTCATGGTGATTATTCTAAAAGAAATAAACAACTTGAAGCGTTTAGGTTCACTCATTTTAACAGCAAACATTAGATTCTTCTTCTACCTCGGAGCAGGAATACTGATTAGGACAGTAATTTTTTGAGAATATGCTAGGGGATATTTGTTATCTTGCTGCAAAGTGTAAATAACAGAGAATAGTCTTTGGTCTTAAAATATCTACCAGGAAATGCTGTTGAGGAATTTATTTAGTGGAGGTAGCTCGGTGTGCAACTACAGTGCAGTTTGCAGTTGTAGATTGAGCTCTGGGTGGCAGGAGCCTGAGTCAAGAGGCCATGAACTGGTGCTGACTCTTTGCACAACAAAGGGTACCTGTGGCACCAGCCAGGGGACTGGACACTCAGAGACACAGCAGGAGCCAATGACCCCACACTTTCACATGCTTAGACTGTGAGACCATAGAAGCCCAGGTAGTCCCTTGTTCAGAGTCCCTCCTTGGAGACACCCAGCTCGAGCTGTTATTCTGTTGTTGGGTCATGATTAAATTATTTTAAGGATCCAGATGTCTGAAACACTGCTGTGGGAAACCTGGGGTCAAGCTGGTAAGGCAACCTTGTCTGACTGTGTGAGTATGTTTTGTGTAACAGGACACTTGTCAGGTCACTGGAGCTGCCCACTGTGAAGTGAATTTGGTCCCAGCAGTGAAAGTCTCTGGTGGTGTGTGATTGCTAGAGTGTCCCTTGGATGGTCAAATAGGATAATTTCCTCAACAATACACAGGATTTTAGTAGTGCTTTAAGACATCAGCTTGAAAGAGACTGCTTACCTAAGCAGATACAAGTAGTGGAAAATGCTCACTTCTCCAGATTAAAAATTTTGGAGACAGGCACTTTATAAATTTTTGTGCCTTTTTTTACCAAGTATATTAAAAATTGTTACACATATAAGGATATATCTTTGCAAATCATAATGAACCTTCAGGGTCTAGGCAAGTTTCAGGCACAGCTTTTGTCCAAAAGGATCAAGAGAGACCCTAAAACCACAAAAGATGCACAAATTACTTTTCAAGCAAACAGAATTTTTAAGGCATTACTTATATAAGGAAAATGCAATTTAAATTAATAATGACAGTCTGTCATTTTTGTATTTTCTTATCTGTCTATATTTGTGCATGAGCATGATGAGGCATTCTTGGGGTACTGGAGCAGGTAGAGTGAAAAACCTGGCATAGCCTCATCCATACTGCATATTGAGGTGCTTGGCAGCCACACTAGAACTCCATCTCTGTCAGGGGGTACATATTTGTCCTACTTTGAGGGAATCCGGCAGTGACTTTTCATCCGCAGACTATCACTGTCCAAGAGAATAGTGGGGCAGGAAACAACAAAAATGCACTGTACAGATTGGAAGGCTTTGGTGAAAAAGGCACATTTATACAGACAAGAAAAAAGATAATTATTTTTCCTATAGACTGGGCTACACTGATGGACAATCCTTGGGCCCAGCTGGACTGCAGAACACTTCACTTTGAATTAGGAGAGGGTGGTGAGCAAAACCAAGAAGAGTTAGATGTTTAGAAATACACACAGAAAATTGGAGGGTCCAGACTAGTCTGATGTAAGAATAGAGGATTCAAGGAGAGACGGGAGAATATTTGTTTTAAGGATGGATGTAAAACTGAAATAAATTAGACCCTCTTTATAACTACAATAGGTCAGAGAGTAGATTTCAGATAATAAGCTTGAAGTTCAGAGAGGGGTTATGGAAGTTTTGGAACACTGGACCATATTGTCTGTAGAGGACATGGAACCTCCCTTGGAGACTTTTATAAAGAGCTTGTACAAATGGCTTTGAGAAACAACTGAGGTACAATTGTTCTTGACTTTTTAATAGAAATATCACAAAATCATCTGTGGTAAAAAACCCCATACAATAAAACACCCCAAAACCCCCACACAAGTCAGTTTTTATTTACTGGGAAGGGAAAACAACCTAAATTTTGTAAGGTTTTTCTTCAAATTTAGAGGTTATTTGTGTGCTTTATTCAAATTGACACCTATAATTTCACGATTACTTTTCCTGAGTTTCAAATGTACTGCTTTCTTAGAATTGGCAGTGTATTGACTGACTCTATGTCATAGAGCAAGCTGATGCTACCCTTTTATCCAATATCAAGCCTATTCACCCTTATTCTTTTTAATTAATTTCTACAGTTTGTTTTCACTGAAAACTTTTCCATTAGCACACCACAACTAGACTAATACCCTAGTGTCATCCTTCTTTCCTTTGTCCTTCGTTTTGGAGTTCATTGAATGGCTGATGAAAGATATAACATCAACAATTATTATTATTATTAAGATCAAAAATCTCACAGAGTCAAACCCCAAAGAGGGAAAAATGTTTCAGACCATCTTTTCTGTAGATAAGAGACAAGGGAACTACTCCTTCTGACCGTGAATTGCTATAACTTACTCAGTCTTTTTGTATTTAAAGATGAGTTTCTCTGCCCCTTACAGGCAAGTGGGAATTAATTGATGTTAATGACTCAGATAAGTACATTTCAACATAATAAGAAGCCAGTTTGACTAGGATTATTTCTACAGATGAGATTTTGAACAATAGAAACTCTTCTGAATGAGAGAAGCAGTTATTCAAGAAAAAAAAAAAGAAAAAAGAAAATAAGTGTTAATATTCTTACCAGTGGTCTTTAAAAAAATAGCTTGCTATTTGTTCCTATTCATGTATGAAATCTTTTGTCTTCTGCAATTTGTTGAGATTATTTGAAATGAAAAGCCTGTTTCTCAAATTCCTTACCTTTGCCTTGACTTGTGCATGGCCTGTAAAAGTAATCAGAGGACCATCTATTCGATCATTCAAGTTATTAAAGATAAAATGAAGTTGCACCAAGCTCAGAACAGAGATGTCCAGGGCTCTAATTGATACCTCTTCTAATTCGATATTTCTTAACAACTGGTAGGTACCATGTCAGCAGCTTTCAAATAGTTTTCTTGGTCTACTTTTTGAAATGCTATGTGAAGCAGTAACAGAAGGTTATTGAAACTTGAAGTTATACCAACTAATATTTCATCTGTATTTACAATAGAATAATAGGTTATGTAAGGAATTTTGATTGGTTTGCCATGATTTATTCCTGATAAATTCACACCAACTGTTACTAATCTATCATTATTAAGATTACTAGAAATAATAAGATTAATTAATTCCAGTATTGTGAGAATACTAATTGAGAATTGTGAGAATACTACTTAAGCTCCTAATTTTTAATCTTTTTTTCCTTTTTTTTTTTTTTTGAAATATAGATACTATGGCTAGGAATCATTCTAAATAGCTTTAAACAATTTATGTCATATGGGAGTGTACTTGCCATAAGTTAGAATAATTGCTGCATCTATTTTAACCTGAATTTCTGAGTACTTGTCACTACCCTCTGTTATGTTAACAGTTTCATTGCTGTTGGTATTCTCAGTGAAGGCTGAAGCAAAACAGGTATTAGACCCTTGGGGTTTGTACTGTCTTTTGCAAAATAACCTTCTGCAGAAATTACTCACTGGTGGAGAACCCCCCCTTCTTCTCAGTTTAATGGAGGAAATAGGTTTAATTTTAGTACTAATGTGCTTGAAAAATGCATTAATATTTATGTTTCTGTCACTTGGAACTTGTTTTAGAAATTATCTAGAGGAAAAGCTAGGGTAATGAAATACATGTAGGTGCTTATTATTTTCTCAGAATCTATTGATGCATTGTGCTATATCAGATAGGAAGTCTTCAGGTTTCTCTACATCTCAGTCTGCCAGCTTTGGCTGTGCCCCTGGGGAGCTGAATGGTAACCCTGAGGAATTTTTTAAACTTCTGGGGAACCTGAGGAAGACTTCTTTTTAAGGCAACTGGATAAGAGTTTTATGCCTATGATATAATATTTGACATATTTTCTGCTTTGCTTGTGCGTGAACAAAGCTCAAGGAGAGGGGGATAAAAAAAAAAAACACCAACACTGTTGGTCTTTATAAGGTCAAATAAATAATGAAACATTGCATTCAAAAATTTTTACCTGACAGGGACAAGATGTCAGGACTGTATGATACTTCTATGATATTTCCATATATAGTAAATTTGTAATTGTCATGTACTTAGAATGATAGAAGTTGAATGAAAGAAGATCTCAAACTCAAATCCATTTCTGCATGACCCATGCCCTCTTTTGTTTTGCCATCATCTCAGCAAAATTGTAATTATCAGATGTCACTGACAGTGTGTAGGAGTTTGACAGATGAAATTGCTTACTTCAGAAGGTAAATTTGTCTAAGACTAAGAGCAAAATTGGGATTGGAGTCTTACACAGAAAAAAAAAGAGTACATAGTAAACAAAGGCTACGCAGCAATTTCCTGTCTTCCTTGCTCCAGTGCAAATCATAGGCAACTTCACAGACATGGACTGACTTATATTTGTTTGCAAAGTTTTATTTATCTTCCTTGTATCCACAGAATCTGATGTGTAAACACGTAGGATTAGATTAGGATCAGATTTGCAGCTAATACAATGCAATGTGGCTCATCCTGATGTTTATGTGGACCTGCCTCTTCACTGTAAACTCACCAAGCAGTCCTTCATTGGGAGTAACAATTCATTTATAACTAAACTTTCTCCTTACTATCTTAGACTCAGATACCAGCACCTAAAAGATAAAATCTAATGTCTGTACCATATATCTTTTTCCAATGTGTGACCTGATATGCACTGTTTCTACACTTCTGACCTTTTTTATCTTTTCAGTAGCTTTTGTCAAACATGATTTCAACAGGAACTTATTTTGCAACATGAGTTCAACTGAGTATTTCAGTAATCTTTGATGCGTTTCAAGATGGGTATTTATTCAACAGGATAAAGACGAAATCCTAGTCTAAGGTCAAGCTCATACCAAGCACTTTTGCTTTTGCACTGGCTAAGGTCAGTTGCTTAAAAGAAAAGTTAATGAAAAACATTTTTAAGCTAATTTCCCATAGTGTGCTGTAGAAAAGTACATTTGGACACTGATGAAAGGCACGTTAGCAAAATCAGCTTGCCAAGAATCTATTTCTGGGGAAAAAAAAGAATACATCAGTGGGAATACTGATAGAGTAAAACTGATTTTTTAAAGGGAAACACAATGATTCAAAAAAATCCTTTCCTACTCATTTCATTATTATCATTGTTATGCCAACATTTTACTTTCATGGGAGGAAAAACAAAGTGTAAGGATTTCAAGAAAAAAACCATGAAAGATTTCAACAGTAAGACAGGTTGTCCTGAGGACAGCTGGCTTCTGGAGCTTGTAGACAGAGATAAGAAGCTGAATAGCCCCCTTGTAGTCCAGGAGGATTTTTTTTCTTAAATATTTCATAAAACATTTTCTTTTACTAGCACACTTATTACAGACAGAAATGGGTTTTCTGTGATAATTTATGTAATGCCAGAGGAAATTGATACTTAATTTACTTCTGCTAAATGTAATGGGTGTGTCCCTAAGGTTATTCATAAAGTCACAAGAGGTTGGCCTGAAATTTAGCGATTCTTACAGGTAAGTACTTAAGTAACAAGGGTATTGTTTGAACCCATAGCCTCTTGAATGTTTGTCTCTATAATGTCCTACAGTACTTTTCATCTTGTTATGTGAATTCTATGCCCACTTTAACTATTTTGCATATTCCTGTGTTCTTCTGTATTCTGATTTTTCTGTATGTGGGGGAGGCAGATGGCTTTTAAAAGTAAGCTTATCCAGACCAATGACATACTACTAAAGACTTTTCTTTGCCCTTATATTGTAAATAATACAGGCACCCTCTAATGTATACATGCTGTACTTCAGGTGATTTTGAAGGACTGAATTTTTTGGGTCTGGATTGTTCTGAATATTATTTATTTTGTTTTGAAGAGACATGGCCTGCTTTTCTGCCAGCAACACAAATCAAACTGATGTTTCTCAGATTTGCCAGAAGGAATTGGGGAAGGCAAGAACTTAGTCATGTGTTTCAAACAAACTGTCTATAATGTTTCTGTCAAAAATAAAGGTTTCATTTTAAAAATTTATAGAGAGAAGAGTTTAAAAAAAAAAGGTGTCATGTTGTTATGTATGCACTAGAGGGCAATGCAAGAACTACAGTTTTGAGGGGATATTTGATATTTCTTTCCCTCTGTCCTCCTCTAAACTTTTTTGTAAACTTTTACGGGATATAGAAAACATATATTAATTTAAAGTATGCCTGAGCAGGATTGTTTTAAAAGTACTTGGAATATACCATTTTATTAATAGATGCAAACTGCTGGCAGCTCAGATCCTGCTTTATGGAGTGGTTTCTGTAATGAATTTTGCAGATAAAAAAAACACAAACGACATGTACTAAATTCTTTAATTTGCTTCAATACCTTAAGGAGGAAAGAGAAATAATTCAGCATCATTGTGAATAAGCTGGTAGATATATCAGTATTCATTTAAATCAAAACATCTAGTGTGTGAGAAATAAAGATTCTTTCAAACTGTTGTAGGCACAACACAGTAGGCACTACCTTGAAACATCAAGCAGATGTTAGTATTTATATTAATTAAGGTAAACGGGTTGCCTGGCCCATTTGTTGGTGTTGTTCACTTTCACAGTGCTCTCAGCATTCAAGTGCCTGGAGTTCTCAGCACAATGACTAATACCTAGGCTAGTTTACTGCTGGCACATGAGCTCTTGAGGATGTGTATGACTGAAGGGCAGCTAGATCCCTTTTGACCTTGGGCAATCTACTGGGGAGATCAAGAGAACCTGGAGAAACATCAGATTGTGACTTTTCCATACCCTGACCCTCAGCACCCTACCCCCAGAAATCTCCTTGCAAAATTTAAAAGAATAAATTTATAAACATAAGGCACTAGAAATAAAAACATCCTTTCATTCTGTTTCCTGCAGTGACAAGAGATATATATTCTAGATTGTAGACAGAGCTGCCTTGGAGATAAATCGTCTGATTTCAGCATCTCAGCAGTAGATAATAGATTCCCTCAGAACCACATAATTAAAAAATGACATTTCTGCTACAGTGTGCCAGCTTGACACTGCCATTGCCCTAGGATTCTGGGGACATGGAAGCCCTGCAGGGCACAATAAAACCAAACTTATGTTATTCAGGGGTACAATGTAAGGTTGTGTTAACAAAGATAAAGATTCTGGGTCAAAGGATATTTTTCCTTCCCTTCTTTCTTTCAAAAGACAAAAGACTGAGGAAATCTATTTATTAAAAAGTACAACAGATGAGAGAAAACATATGCAGAATGACACTACAAATTAAGATCTTAATATCCATTACAGTTTAGAACCCAAATATCTGGTGTGAATCAGAAATGTGCATAAAGGAGGAGCTCACGGTGAGGGCCTTTTCCCAATATGATGGTCTTTTGTTTGTGGATGGTGTCGACCTTTACGGTCCTTTAACTCCCAACAAAGCAATAATTCCCTCATATCTAAGCTTAGTTGTTTTAAGACTATAGCAAAATTCTCCATGAATAGATCAATTGTGTGTATATTAGTCTTGCCTGAATACAACCAGTCTAGCAACCTATTCTGGTAAGAGCAAAAGGGTAGGCTCTGGACTTTCAGGATATTTGGCATCTGACTTCCTCAGATTCCCACTGCTCGTGTAGATTTCAGGGTTTAAAAATCTGTTACTCTTAGACAAGATGCTTAATCCAAAAATCTCTATGACTGATAAAAGCCTTACTGTAGAGCACGGCACTCTTGGTGACAGCTCTCAGCAAGCGAATGTCCTATGTATGCAATGTGCTGGGGAATCTAAGATGGCCTGAGACTCTGAAGTGGAAAACTGCAGAGTAATAAGGCAAAACTGTCTTTGAATTCAGTGTTTTGCTTGAGTAAGTTTAGAGATGGAAAGCAAAAAATCCTAGGAGAACCACAGCAACTTGTACCTGCTTTGTACACTTTAATTTTTTTCTCTTCCAACAAAGCCCTTTCTACATCTCTTGAATGACATTTTAAATTAAAAGAAACAGAGAACAAGGAAATCTCCTTTGTGACTTTGTCATTGTTAATTCAAATGCTGGTAACAATTGTCATTCACTACTTGAGCATACAGCTAGCATGAGCAGTTAGATTGTCAACAGTGTTTTTATTTTTAATTTTGACATCTCTCTAGAAGTTCTTATCTTGAGAAATTATACTAGGTACATCTACTCCATTTCCTAACAAAAAGTCTGACTGCTCTCCCTTCTGTGTCTGAGGAACACTTCTTTTTTTTAGCAGCCCTCTGGGACTCTGTCCTGAATAAAAGCAGCAGAAGGGAGACAATTGCAGCGTAACTGTTTTATAGTGTGTGGACTGTAAGCAACAGTTCATTTCCCTATGAATTATAGTATCTGCTGTGTCTGAAATTAACCAGCACTAAGGAAAATACAGCAGCTATAAAATGCTTCAGATTTTCGGTAGTGGTTTAAGTGAATAGCTATTTTATACAGGATGATTTTTAAGCCCACTGTTAGAACAATGGATGGGGATTTCCTTTATTCACTGGAAATTTAAATAAGTAATTTTCAGTAGGCAAAAAGTAATTACTCCAATTTGAGTATGATCCAGGTTCTCTATCATTATGATATTAAGAAATTGGAACACAGAAATGTCCTCTTGACAATGAAGTGAAAACAACTTTTTGAAAATACCTTGGGTAACCGGAATAGTACCACACCATTGTCCTGAATTATGACAGAATTTGAAACACTGTAGTTGCAGAAATCAAAGGGAACCAGCTAGTGAAAAGAGGACTGTGAGGAGATGATGATAAATACTAGAAGTGTGTTTATCAATTCAAGTATAAATAATAGAACTGCATTTGGGTCCTAAGGAGCAGATTGGTGAAAAAAGGAGATGGAAAGTCAGGTGTAGAAAGCAAGTTTTCTAAAAGGCAAGGAGTTTAAAGTAGTAATAGAAAAGCTGAAGAGTTCATAGAGGAAATTCTTCACTCCCACACCTGCCACTTGTGATTTCTAACAGAGATAAGGGGAAAAAAATCTTTGCATGAGAGGAAGATGTGTTGGAACTGATCAGGAATGTGTCAGAAGAAGAAAGCTAATCAATTACAATTAATGTCAGAGATGTAAGAGCTCTAAAGCCACCTCAGGGCTGAAAACATCAGAAGAGGAGAACTTGCATCCAGATAACAATGGAGGAAAACTTGCTGGAGACCTGTGGGCTGGATCAGGCTAAATCATAACTAGTGACAACTGGGAAGAATACAGAAAAGTCTGTTGCAGATCAGCTGTCTTGTGGATCAACATACATCAAATATATAACAGTGCCAAACAGCTGCTTTTGTGGCCTGCTGTCATTGTTAGATTCAAAGAAGGATAGCAAAACACAGTTCAAAACCAAAATGAATCATCTCTTTAGTGCAATTCTGTGAGCCCTCCATTGCCTTTTTCCTCACAGGACAATTCCTCTGCCACACAGATGAAGGCTCTCTAATAACTCAACCTTGTCTAATATTTTTGGAGGATGTAATCTAGATGAAATCTGTGTTTGTTGTGACAGATGCAACAGGTATTCATTAAGAATTTCCTCAATTTAAATGAACCCCTGATATAACAGAGGATGGGGAAACTGGTTCAGTGATACTTTAAGTGGTAAATAATGAAAAGGAATGTGATGCTTTTTCTGAGAAATTGCCTCAGAATTACCACTGTCCTAAGATTCTTTTCAATTCAGTTCTTAGAAGAAATTTTCAGAGGTAAAACTACATGATGTATATGGGCTTCAGTGGCAAGCAAATCCAAGAACTTTGTTGTTGTGCGTAGTTACTTGAGTCAACACAGTGATTCATGTATTTTAGTTATATATGGATAAAAATAATAAAATAGGAGCTACCCTAGCACACAGTGGACCTTATAATGGCAGCACTGATCTCCTTGAATTCACCTGTTATAGGGGAACAGCAAGTCAAACTTCCTAACGTTTTTGCGCATATTTTTTATTTTTTAATCTATTTCACTTATACCGAGGCTGACTCCTTTCAGTGGGGGAACACAGTATCTGAAACCTGAAATTGTTTGGTGCTGAGCATTTTGAGATTGATCTTTGATCAAAGATCAAAGATCTTTGATCATATTCCCTTTGATATATAGCATAGCTGCTATATATTTCTATTTTTATTGTGTTTAAAACAATATCTACAGCTATCAGCTAAGAGGTATTTACCAATTACTGAATTCCACTGCTCACTCGGTAGTAAAAAAAAGAGTAAGAGTACAGTTTGCCAAAAAATAGTAGTCTCATTTATAAACATAAGTGCCATGGCTACTGACTTTCAATCTGAATAGAAAGAAGCATTTCTATATTGCCTGAACCATAATTTTATTTGAGACTGAGAACTATTTCTCTAAATAAATCATTGGGAACAGTGAAGAATACCCCCTAAATTAACAGTCACTTTGCTATTCACCTTTCTTGCACAATCAAATACTAACCATGATGCCAAATCAAATTCCTCTCTGTCTCATTTATATGGACAGCTTCTCCTCTCATGACAACAAAATTTAAAGTCTGTAGCATATTATGCCTGCTCCATGCTTGGCTGAGCCTTGCTAAAAACCCTCACCTGTCCTTTCAGAAAACTGTACAGGGCCACATTTCCTGTTTCCTTATAGTCTTTGCCACAGAAAAAGATACCTATTTGCAGTCCAAAGCATAGCTCAGTTCAGTTATATCAATGATGGTAACACCCTACATTTTCAGATGAGAAACTCTCTAGTAATTGCAGATGTTCTGCCAAGAGCACATGGTGTACTTGATGACATATAAACAGATGATCAGGAACAAGCAATAGCAACAGTACATGTGAGACTGATAAAAGCTGTATCACAAGGCATATGAATTGAGCAGGAAAGAAAAAAAAGCCAGGAATAAAAAAGTGCTACAAGATGTCTCTGAAAGAGAGATAAAAGAATTCTTCCCACACTCATAGTACCGAGGGAGAAAAAAAATAAAGGAAAAAGTTTGGGAAAGGGGAAAGGAGAAGGCTGATGGAAGGTTGGTGAGCTGGATAATAAAATTGCAAACCAAATTCCAGTAAAAAGGAATGACAAATTAGAATGCTGAGCAAGAAGCTAGTGAAGTAACCTAGATTTCACACACAGCATGATATACTGAATAGACAAGAAACTGGTCTGTGATTCTCTCTGCATTTCGCTGTTCGAGACTAAACTACTTAACTGTATGACATTATGTAGGTAAAAAGGATCTTCTTTCATATACTGCTAGATGTTATTACAACTGCCACCACCATGCTGCAGAGCCACAGCACAAAATTGCTGTTATTTATTAAGATTACAGGGCAATTAATTCTCTAAACCCACCTTGTACATACCTGTCCTATGCTCCCCTGCATTTCCTAAAGCTATGTGAACCTCAATGGTAAGAACCAACAGGTTTGAGGTCATGGTACTGAATCTACCTGATATTTGGCATTGCTGGATCATAATTTCCCATAATTCCTCAACACTGAGAGAATAGAAAATGTTACAGAATGTCACCGTATATTAAGATGCTATAAACCAGAGGATAGAATATGAAGACAAGCTATCAACCTCAGGCCCTGAACCTCAGATAAGGCCTGCATTTTCCTTTAAAAAAAGCCCCACCCCCCGCTTTCAACCCTGTCTGAGAAAAAAAAAAAACAAGCCAGTTCATTTGTGGTGAGAAAATAAAAGTATCTGAAGCCCTAAGGCTAATTGCTAGTTGTAAAGTACAGTCTACTTCCCTCACCATACTGAGAGGTACTTGAAATTTATTACTTGCTGTGTCGCTTTAGGGGCAGATTTGTGAAAGGGGCAAGAGCTTGAAATAATTCACTTAATGGACCCTCAGTCATTTAACCAGTTATTTCAGATGGAAGCAGTGCTCTGATTAAAAGGAAGTGCTGATACAATGAATGACTGCCATGAAAGTCAAATGAAAATGGCTTGGGGAGGGAGAGGAAGGGTGGAAGAGGAAAGATGAAGGTAGGAGGCAAGATCACTGCAATGCAGACTAGAAAAGGTGACAGACCAATCTATCATGGCCTGTAGAGTCAGAATGGATTTCTGAAGACTTTGGATCATATGACATGACTAACAAGACTGTAACCATTCACACATTTATTGATTGAACCATATCCCAAATAACATTATGAATAACTCCCTCAAGAGATGACATATCTTCTGCTTCAATAACAATACATACTGTATTTCTTTTGATAGATTTCTAAGGTCCCCTTTTCATCTATTTGAAATGTTCATACACATGTGGAAAACAAACCCAAAACATGAAAAATCACTAGCTTTTCTTGTTTTGCAGTCTCATCTTTTCCCCCTTTTTCAGGTAAGATCTGCAGTGGTGAACAAGAAGCCAGGGTAAGGGCACCTGACTGCAAGTCAAGTGGGTGGTTCAGAGTCTCTGCTTGCTGCTTTTCAGAGTGCCACAGCTCTTTGGAACCACATCCAGCAAAGACGATAGGACAGACATCTTTCTGCTACAGGAGCCCACCTGACCAGTGAGAGCATCTCTGCTGTCAGTACTGGTTTTACGACTCAGTGCCAGTTAGGCTTTCATTTATCAAGGGACAACAACACGGAATTTCAAACCTCCTTCCCTTTCTCTTGCTCCTTCTTTATGAGCACAGAGCCATACCCTAAATACTTGTGCATGTTGACGTGTTTATTTCCACACATGCACAGATGTATATATATGTAAGTTTCCTGTGTATATTTGATTAATTAACAAATTTAAACTACCTCCCATATGTGACTAGTTTTAAAATACTTGGGACAGAGGATAGAGGTGCTTTAATGTCTTTGCTTTTATACTTTTGGTTCTTTATCACTGAGTTTACACAATTAAATTAGTCACCTACACTTCTGTTACTGCTGATTCAGTAGCATTTAAGTTCTACATTTTGCCTTATAGTCTGACAGAGAATTAAAATTACTACTGCTTGTTTTGCTTAGTATTAAGTAAATATTTGTTTTTCCTTCTGACTCTTAATATGCCATGGTAGGCAAAAAGAATGAAGGAGAATATAGACCTATGGAAGCTATTTGCTTCCTGAAATAAAAATCTTTTTGTGTACCAAGCAGGGTGGTACAAAACAACCTTTTTTTGGAACACAAATAAAAATGTTAAGGTAAATAACATCTTTAAAAAAATGTGATTTCTGTGTCCTATGGTTTTGTTTGGTTTACATTTTTAGTGAGTTCAAAATAACACTGCTTTGATATTTTTTGTGAACTGAATCCATTTGCAGAGTCTGACCTAGAATATGAGCAGTGCTGTATTCACTGCTACTAACAGCAAATTGTGAGAGAAGACAACATCCTACCTGTATATTTTCCTGTATATTACAAAACATGTACTTTTTACAGTACTTTATATGTAATCTTGCAAATTCAACATTAGCAAAAATGAGATTGTGTGTTGACCTCTACCAGAACAAGGATCTCCTGTGTTCGGGTTATTTAGGAATATAGCAGAGACAGAACATGTGCATGTCTCAGTATTTGTATCTTGAAGGAAGGTGAGTGACTGCAAGGTGTAAAGCTCTGCTGTTGTCCAACTTGAGTAAAAGTCCCCCACTAAATAAAATAACCTTGAGCTTTTAGTATCATAGAATTACAGAATATTGTTGGAACGGACCTTAAAGATACCTAGTTCAAACCCCCCTGCCATGGACAGGGACACTTTTCACTAGACTGGGTTGGTCAAAGCCCCATCCAACCTGACCTTGAATGATTCCAGGGATGTGGCATGCAAAACTCTGGGCAATCTGTGCAAGTGCCTCACCACCCTCACAGTAAAGAATTTTTTCCTAATATCTAATCTAAACCTACTCTTTTCCTATTTGAAACCATTCCCCCTCGATTTGTTACTTCATGATCGTAAAAAGTCCCTCTCCGTCTCTCTTGTGAGCTCCCTTCAGGTACTGAAAGGCTGCAATTAGGTTAGGCTAAAGCCTTCTCTTTTCCAGGCTGAACTATACCAATTCTTGTCATCCTGGTTATTGTTTCTATATTTAATTATGTGAGGCATGGATATCAATCCATTAAAAAAAAAAAGTAATGTAAAATCCAGACAGAAGGGATTATTTCAGGTTGTGTCACAATGGAAGCAAGTTAAATCCATCTGTGGGCTTTTACGTTTTGTGCTGTAACCCTCTACTAATTGCATTCTCAATGGGAGGTTATAGAATTGCTCCCATTCCCCTACACACTTCTGTCCTTCATTCACATCCCAGTTGCATTTAGACTCAGATAAATATAGTATGTAACTGTATTTAATCTTCTTCACATACTTTTACTTCAGTGAGTTATTTGACAGTTTCGGGCTTTCCTTTTCCCAGGCACCTGGATGCTACTTCAAATACATTTGAATGGATCAGCTAGGGCTGGTAAGAACTCGATAAGGTTATCATTCTTCATGTAAATGAGCATTACTCTATTATTGATATGTTCGTTTTCATCTATATTTTCAGAGAAAATGTTAAGGTGTTGAGGTGACAGGGTTACAGATGAAGAGTCCACACACAGAGAGCCCACCCCACTCCCCAAAGAGGTAAAAAACCCCCAAACCCAAAACAAAAGACAGAGACAAAATAGCTTGGCACTACAGCAACTTTGTCTTTCCTATGCACAAGGATATCTCAGTTAGCTAGGGGTGATACGTTATTTCAGTTATCCTCTGAAATAAATATTCAAAGTTCTGATTCTCCTATAGCCCTACTGACTTTATTGATGACTCCAGGCTTACCACGACATCAGTGAGAGGAGGAATAGACTCTAGATTTATTACACATTTTTGCAGGAATATATTTTCTGAGGAGAAATGGGCATTAAAAAGCTGCTCTTTTTCATTTGCAAGCAAATGTTTTTCATTTGCAAGCAAATGTTGTTGTTTGTCTCTCAGACTTTTCAGGTAAGAGAGGGGAAGTCCTGACATTGACTTTGACGTCGAGCAAACCACTACGAGCTTGTCTGTTTGTTCAAATGCACTGAGCCTTGCACAGACCAAGTTGTGAATTTGGTTAAGACACTCAATCTTTCAGTGACCATTGCAAATCTATATGTTTTATGTCATAATTAAGATATAAAATATACCTAATACAGTTGTAAGTCATTCTAATGGTTGTACCACAAAAGCCCTAATAGACGGAACAGAGAAAATGCTAGCAATGCTTATTTTTACATAAATGAAAAATAATACTTGAGAAGAGTTGCACCATAAATCCCACAACTGTCATGTACTAAAAATGGAACAGTGCTGAATTTAAGAGTGTATATGTCCTTGTGCCCTGACATCAACTAAATGTTCTTTCATAAAGCAACTTCCCTTGATAGATTTCAGGGTATCAAGTTTCAGATTGAGTGTTGGCTAACACAGCTACCAAAGGGCAAGTGAAAAAAAGAGACCAGAAACTGTTAGCATGTGTCAACAGTGTTGTGTGAACTTCGTGGAAGTGGTCTGAAATAGAAGCTGGACCAGCCCCTGGCTCCATTCACTACAGCAGAGCTGAGAAGTAGTTCTAGTGCACTGTCCATCCCTGCTGAGTCGGAGGTACTGCTGTTGCTGATCCATTGCCACTGAATAAACTCCTTTTGTGAAGTAATCAACTACAAAGTGTATTTATAAAAATCAGAATGGAAAAAAAACCCCAACCCCCAAGCATTTTATACACTGTCAGTCTCAAAATATATAATGAGGCAGCTATAAGGCATACAACAAGATGACACATTTTAGATTTTCTGGGTCACTTCATAGAACAGACAATTGCAATAAATTGCCTAAGAAGAGTGACGTGCCCAGGACACGTGATTTTTTAAGGTGTTGAGAACCTTCTGTTGTTGATGAGGGGGTTAGATTGCCAAAGATAAAGGCCAGTATACAGTAGCTACAGATGGGTCCTGTTTCTGAGGGTATTTTAAGGTGCTGAAGTGAATTAAGATAACTTTATACTGCTACTGTTCTAACTATCTCAAACTAATGTTTGTTTGCACTACAGGAGTAAGAGAACTCCACTGACTTCCTAGTGTTTCCAGTGATTTAAAAACTCATGCCACAGGTACAATTCCTCTCCTTGGATATTGCAGTATAGATGGTCAACACACATTCATGCACACACACACATACACAAAAAGTGCAAACCTCCAGACCCAGTCAAATAGGACTTAGGACGTGTTAGGAACAGAAGCAGGAAAATAAAAAGCATCCACAAACTGTTCCTGAAAGACTGTAGGATGACTTTCAGCTGAACTGTGTGCACTGCTTGATTGGAGATGATGCTTCCTGACCCCTGCTAACAGTCATTGAACTTGGAGAGCACAAAGATAGACATTGTCATTTCTGTCTTCCCAAGAATAAATGGAGAGGCTCTTCTTTTGGCTGCAGGTGTCTCTTCCAGTTCGAAAGGCAGCTAGCCCTCTGCCACAGTATAGAACCAACTGATTGACTAAAAATACAGCATTCTGACATGAAAATGTTCCCTGCTGAGCAGATTTCACAGTAGACTATTGAGATAATAAAGGAGAGGAAAGGACAAACTGTTCTTTAAAACAACAAAATCATTTCAGCTCATGCTTTAATTTCAAGATATTTCATGATCACATGAAGTGTTGTTATTTCTCATTTTCCTTTTATTTAGTTCAAGGTTTACATTTTTTCTTGAATGAATACTATCTTACAATAAATTCCTTACTCTTCAATTGATACAACACATCTTGTCTCTTTCTTTCTCCTCTGTCTGCTGGGATTCGTTCACACAATCTTAACAAAAGAGAATCAACACACACTTGAGAGAATAAAAATATGTCAAGGAAAGTAAATTAAAACACTAAATAAGGAGAAAACAGTGGATGAAAAGAAAACTTGAGACCTTCTATAAAATGTTAGAAGAAGTGGGGAAGAAAACAGTAATGGAATTATCTGCCATGCTATGGGTCATCCCAAGCTCCACAGCTTTTCATACTCCTGTGTGTGTCTACCCCATAATTAGGGTGGGAAGGAGGAAGGTTGTTCATTATGAACAATGAAAATAAAAACAATTATTAAACTGTGCATATTTTTCTTCTCATTATGCATTAAATGAGCAAACACGAGTTTATCTCCTGTTCATTTTTTCTCTCTTCTCTTGCTAAAAGTCATTAAAAATCTTTTATACTACATGGAGAGATGGCAAGCTTAATTACAGTGCTTTTAAAGTGCTTTGAGATCCTGAACTGAAAGATGTTATTGTGTTCATGACTTCATTTCACCACCTGCCTGAATGGAAGGTGGGTTTCCTATCATACTAGCCCATACAGTAGAACATAATCTACTGCTGAAGACTCACTAGAGATAGCTTTGTAAAATATAGTCAGAATAAGAGCTCTATTCTTTGATTTTGCATAACTTTACACTCTATGTAAGCTTCTTAATATGAAATTCTGGTGCTTCTGGAACCAAAATAGTCTGAAACTTTTCTTGTGATCTGTTGAAATATTTCACAGATATGGGATACTGACTGATCAAAACATTGGCTCTATGTTATTGGAGCTGATAGATTCCAACATCAGTCCTAGACTGGAAAACTATGAGCCGTAAAGCCAAGTCTTTGAATCTTAATGATCCTTCACCTCTGAAATAAATACTCAAAGATTTAGATGTGAACAAGTGCAAGGGAGGCTAGTGTCATCAGCTAAGCAGAAAGTTTAGCTTCTCTTCACAAAACCACAGTACCTGGTTCTGTTGTTTTACTGGCTTTTAAAAGAACTTTTGCTGTTGTGAAAACTGATGGTTCAACTTATGCTATTATTTCTGTCTCCTGCAAAAATGGATATGCAATTCTTACAAAATACTTGAAATCTCTGTATCCAAGCATCTCCGCATCATACATGTTTGAATCTTTCCTTTCCTCTACAAAATAAAGGATGCTTCACTAGCAAGTCATGACAGGAGAGATGTAGAGTTCTTGTGATCAGTTTCTCTTCATATCTTCCATGTTGGAGAATTTATTAGTGACCTTGGATAGTTATATAGAAATACATGAACTTTTCCAACTGAAAGAAAATTGTGTATACTGTTAAAGCACTTCTGAGCTCCCTATCCATTCTGAAGGATGGTGTTGCAATGCCCTGGTATTAGATGTGTTATAGGGTTTGCAGATGGGATGGGAGCTCAGAAGTGCTTTAACAGTACATATATTTGACAGAATAAAGCAATTGCCACATAATCTTAGATTAGTCCATCACTAGTGGAAAAAGTGTATTCATCACGTGCACTTACAGTAAGCCCAGCTGCATCCAAGCATGAACTATATGTAGTCAGCTCCTGCAATATTTCTCTTTCTTTACATGGCTCCCTTCTATCTTGTTAAATCATCATTTACTTCTTCACAGTCCTTCAGCACATGACAGCATGGCAGCAGCAGCTACTCAGTCTGGTTGTGATTAGAGCTGTTGCTTTGGTTTCTTCACCTTTAGTCATTCTTGTAGGTTTCAACAGCCTGCTGAGTCAAATACACAAGTGACTGGCCAGAGTATGAGCAACCGTTCTCTCTCTCTCTCTCTCTCTCTCTCTCTCTCTCCTTGCAGGAGTTCTTTCTCTGGTGCTGCATGCCTTTGTTGCTGCTTGGTCTTATCTCTCCTGGCTCTCTGCCACCTTCTCCAGCCAGTGTTGCTTCTGCCGCCGCCACTGCTGCTGCTGCTCACAGTGAAGAAACATGTCCCAGCTCACAGCTACAGACACATAGTCCAGTTTAACACTGTTCCAAGTCTCTATAACCCCCAGCTGGGGCTGGGGGGGGGGGGGGGGTGGCTGGCCCAGAGGCCCCCAGAGAGCTCCTGCCCTCACTACTTGTGGCTTTCACAGCATGGCTACCTCTTCTACCACCGAACTACAACTCTTCCGTTTCCCAGTATATTTTTTTTGTTTTCTTCTTTTGCATGGCAGTTGTGTTTCTGATCTTCATAAACCAGAACCAGCACAGATCCTATGTCTGTTCTTAACTAACTACCCTGAAATTGGGCTGTTTCTGACTCCAAGGTCTTATGCCTCTTAGGCCTGATGGACAGACTGGCAGTCTGCAAAGAAGCTGAAGAAGTTGCACT
Organism: Pipra filicauda; assembly: GCF_003945595.2. Classification (NCBI taxonomy): domain Eukaryota; kingdom Metazoa; phylum Chordata; class Aves; order Passeriformes; family Pipridae; genus Pipra; species Pipra filicauda. Next base: position 1,706,346 of record NW_024104975.1, on the reverse strand, counting down.
ATACATATTATCTGTACAACTGACATGTAATGTAACAGCCCTTTCAGGATATTACCAGAAGACAGGTTGCTTGGAAGAGGATGACTCTAGCATAGCAGACTTTCCGCAGCAGTACCTCAAAAAGCTCACATTTGATTTCAGAGGAAAACATTTTCCCCTGGGCACCCTTTGTGAATCACATTATACTGATTCCAGCTGCACTCCTAAGGAGAAAATACAGGGCCATTCTCAAGAATCACATTTAAAAGACAAAGAAGGTAGTAAAAGACAAATAGTGCAGTGCATCTAAATGAATGTGACATACATATTGCATTTCTGTATTTCTATTTTCAAAAAGATTGGTAAATTTTGTGTCTAGCTGTCTATGAGCCATTCCAACGTCACTTCTTCCTCTTCACTTTGAAAGAAAAGAATAAATATTAACTCTTTAAATAATGCAAATCTGATTAGGATGTACAATGGGAAGAACAATAATCTACAGTCAAAGAAATGATCCTTATAAATCCAGAGTTACCGCAAAGTGATTTGAAAACAGTGGGATTTATTTATTTTTGAAGTAGAGAGGTTTTTGCTGTCTAGCTTACAAAATAGGCATCCTGTTAGCTGGCAACCTGTTCTAATTTACTGCTGTCAAAATCCTAGACAATAGTTTGATCTGCTTTAAATAAGATACAGACGGTTGTAGAATTGAGTTTGAATTTAGTTAATATTAGCTGCTGTTTTGCCATTTCATTCAGGGATACATTTATTTTACTACAGTTATTACCCCACCATTCTTGATATGTCTGCTGTGAGTTTTGTCAATGTGAAGAAATTCATGACAAAAGAGTAATTGACATGTAAAGTTGGGTGTTGTTTTATTGTATTGTATTTTAAAGACTAAAGACTGATGTAGAAATAACTGATTTTAAAATTAACTTCTTATTGTTTTTGGGTTTTTTGACTGATTATTTTTAGGCATCATCTGGTAAGGAAGACATTCTCCTAGGTTTAATAAAAACAACGCATCGTGTTTATATCTATTTACTTGTGAAATATTTCAAAGCAGTTTGGAAATAATTTTTGTCAACAGTGAAGGTCTTTAGCAAGTAAGAACTGGAGTGGTAAAAAAATACCTCGTAATAGTGTAAAACTGAAGAATGTGTAGTGTCTCAAAGTGCAGTTTGATTAGGACATAAAGAAAACCCTCAGACCCTTTACACACACAGACAGAAAAAAGTGACAATTCATTGTATAAGTCTCTAGCATTACTGAGAAAAGTATATTGAAATATGCTGATGCTCTTAAAAATAGTTCAAATGTATTTGAAAACTGAAATCAATTTCCTTTGAAACTGATGCACATCTTAGTGTGTTTGTATCTTCTGAAAAGTCAGTAGTATTCAAATTCATTTAAATAATGTATATTGCATACATTAGAACAAAGTGGCTAAACCAAACAATGAGTTTGTGTCCACATAGTTCAGAGACAGATGTGCACAGCTGATCAAATAAAAATTGTAGGTGTGTTTGTTTTTATAATTTTTGAATACTTGGAATGTAGTCACAAATTAAATCTATATAAAATAATAATCTAATGAAATGATAAGATATATTTTTTCAAATAATTTAAGACAAATCATAATCTATCGATATATTTCAGGAAAAAAAAGAATGACAGATGAAAACATAATTTATCAGAACTTATTTTCACAGTTCCTTCTAGAGCACTTGTGTAGTCTTGACTTACACAGAATTACTAAATAACACTTCCTTTTGACAGCCCAATATTAAATCTGCCTTATTACTTCTCTATTGACTGCTGATTTTCTCACAGAAAATTATCACTTACTCTACCTATGCTGGTTTTGACTGAGATAGAGATAATTTTTCTCCACAGTAGCTAGTATGGGGCTGTGTTTTGGATTTGTGCTGGAACGAGTGTTGAAAATTCAGGGATGTTTTCGTTATAATCAAATTTTGTTACAGTAGGCTGTCCATGAGCGAGCAGTGTGCCCTTGCAGCCAAGAAAGCCAATGTTATCCTGTAGTACATTAGAAAAAACATTGCCAGCAGGTTGAGGGAGGTGATCCTCCCCTCTACTCAACCCTAGTGAGGTCACATCTGGAGTGCTGTGCCTAGTTCTGCACTCCTCAGTACAAGAGACGTGGAGCTCCTGGAGTGAGTCCAGTGGAGGGCAACAAAGATGATTAAGGGACTGGAGCATCTCTCTTATGAGGTAATGCTGAGTGATGGGCCTGTTCAGCCTCAAGAAGAGACAACTGAGAGGGAACCTCATCAATGCATATAAATATCTGAAGGGAGGGTGTCAAGAGGATGGAGCCAGGTTCTTCTCAGTGATGTCAAGCAGTGGGATTAGAAGTAACAGACACAGAAAGTTCTTTCTGAACATAAGGAAGAATTTCTTTACTGTGCAGATGGTCGCACAGGAACAGGTTGCCCAGGGAAATTGTGGAGTCTCCTTCACTGGAGATATTCAAGAACCATCTGCATGCAATCCTGTACCATGTGCTCTGGGATGACCCTGCTTGAGCAAGGAGATTGGACCAGATGATCCCCTGTAGTCTTTTCCAATCTGACCCATTCTGTGATTCTGTGATATCATTGAACAGTGCTAATAAAGATTCAAGGTCTTTTCTGCTCCTCACCCCACCCCACCAGTGAGTAGGCTAGAGGTACACAAGAAGTACGGAGGGGACATGACTGGGACAGCTGACACCAGCTGAACAAAGGGATATTCCAGACCATATGGCATCATGCCAAACATACAAAGTTGGGGTAAGAAAAAGGAAGGGGTAGAGTGTTCAGAGTAAAGATGTTTTTCCTTCCAGGTAACCACTAGACATGATGGAGCCTGGTTTTCCTGGGAATGGCTGGGAACATCCTGGGAACATCTGCTTCCTGATGAAAAGTAGGGAATGAATTCCTTATTTTGTTTTGCTCGTGGTCATGGCTTTCCATTACTTATTAAACTGTCTCTGTCTCAACACACAGGTTTTCTCACTTTTACTCTTCTGATTCTCTCCATCCCACCAGGGAGGGAGAGTGAACGAACAGCAGTGTGGTGCTTAGTTGCCAGATGGGGTTAAACCAATACACTACACTACACCAAAACATCAGACATGGATATGTTCAGCTGGATAATTTTTATTTCAGACTAAGGAAACATAATAAATACTTTATAAAAATAGCAAACAGTAAGTCTTCATAGGCAAAAGAGACAATGAATTTCTCAGTATTTGAGATGATACATGAATCTCAACACAACCAGTGGAGCTTTTGACAATATTGCTATCCAATCTTTCTGGCTGTGGAGAGAATAAATAATTTATTTTTGTCATGTATGGATGTAGTTACAGGAACCATCTTAACACCACAGAGAAACCACGAGTAGCTGTGAGGCTCTGAAATCTAATGAGAATAGTCCAGAATGACGGTTTTTTTCAAGGCACAGAAAGAACTACCACAAGCCCAAAGTGTCTTCTTTGTACCATGGAAAGTGACATTTCTCTTCCATGAAGTAAAGAAGACCAAAATTTCAATCAGCAGTACATCTGACAGTGTTTTATTCTTAAGAACAGATGTGCTCTGCTTTTATATCTCATATGGCGTTTACATCTCATTGACTTTGTCCAGGAATGTCTAAGCACCTAAGCTATCCTTATTCTGTTAAAGCACGTAGTACCAGCATGTTCATTGTGCCAATCTCTGCACTGGTTCTACAGTCTCCATATCGGGGACTAGATGTTTTTCATTGCAACATTGATCTTCTTTCTGGTTGAAACCTGCATCTCCAGGGAACCTTACTCAGCTTTAAATTTTAAATGACTCCTGTGTTTAATTTCTCTTCCGTACCCTAGTCTGGGGTTAGGCATGAAGTCCAGCAGGTATGAGTGTTTGATGCTCTCACAGAAAGAACACCATGTTAAAAAGTACGTGGAAAGGTCAGGAATGAAAACAGCATGTTTGCATCCTATTGTGTAAGCATTGCAATTAAATGAAGACTTAATAGAGCCTGCCACTACACATTTGTTAGATTGCTGAGGGTATGGTTTGATGCTTCCCCCTCATCCTAGCCTGACATCATTTGAAATGGAGTTTGAGATGTTGCTTCAGTGTTAGTAGTTCAGTTATACACAGTGTAGGATTTAGCAGTCTATTTAACAGATAAAATGGTAACTAAGACCAGATGGTTCATAGTTCTGTGCCCAATTTTGGTTGACCTTAGTTGACACAGAGCCAGGGATGGGACTGATAATTTCTGATTTACTGTGTAGTATATGCATGAAAAAAATAAGCATTATTCATATAATTTATTGGAATTTGGCTATCTGGGAAATATTTTATACCCAGATATGGGAAAAAATTACTTTATTTGGTCCTGTTATAGGAAAGGTGCATTTAAATTTGAACACAGGGCCATTAGCATTCTAATCACAAAGAGATTTTTGTGCACAGAGACTCATGCAAATCTGAACATTAGGAATGTGTAGGCTGTTGGCTTTGTGCTGCTAGGTAAAACTCAAGGGAACTACTTAAAGGTTTGCAAAGGGATTTCATAAATAAAGGTCCTGTACAGGGGCTTCCATCTCAGGAGTTTGAAGTCTTAGATTAACAGATTTGCAGGTGCAATGGTTGAGTTGATTCTCCAAGAAAATTTGACCTGGGGCAAACAAATTCGGTGCAAACCGATATATAAATGGTCTTATTTTTCTTGTTGTTCTTAAAATCATGATATTTCTAAATAAAAATATATTTAAATATAATGATTCTTGAGATTATTTGAGTTGGTTTTGCCTTTAGCTGATCCTTATTCTGCAGTAATAGTGCACTCTCACCATTGTGTGACCAAAGTCAGTCACATTCACAGATTGAATAGTCAAATATGAAGACAATTAACATGAGTATAAAATTTAGAAGCAAGTTTGAAGCCCTTTTAGGAACTTTCACATGGGTCAGTCTTTCTTTAGGAAGGAAACAAAACCTATCCATTAATGGATGAAGTAATTGACATTTCACTGTACCAAACTGTAAGAAAGGCTTTCTCATTATTTAGCAAGTGCTTTCTTTTAGTTTCAGCTCCCAGCTCTTGTTTTCAGGCCTTTGGGCTTTCATTAGGATGCCTAAGAGGGAATGAAATGCTAAAACTCTGTGCCTGAAACTACCAAGAAACTTTTCCAGTTCAATTTTCTGCTGGAATGTATCAATCAGAATCATCAATGTAGCTGAAATGCATCAGTGACTGTATTCTGGGGTATCCCTCTCCACCGAAAGTGGATTGAAACAGAAATGAAAACAGTGGTGGCAACTGGAGTTCAGCTCCAGTTTACGTCCCTTTGAACTTTGTCATAAAAATCCTAGTACAACCAGACCTATAACATAAGGAGCAAAAGCTACTAAAGAGACGAGAAAGAATCTGTGGAAAAACATGTTTAAATTGTCCTGGAGAAACCCAAATTATGACTGTAGCTAACCTTTGGAATAAACTAAAAAATATTAGAGAAGTCAAATTTAATTATTTGTATGGTATAACATCTAATCAATCAATAAGTAGTTGTATGATGTGAATGAAAAAGGGTGTAAGAAAACCCAAAGAGCTAAGGGCTGGCATGAACCCACTCTTTCAATAAATGTATGGAAGAATTAGTGGCAACTTTATGAAGCTAACAGTCTGAAACACACAGTCCTACATGAAGTCAATGGTTAGGCTGGAATACACAACCCTACACTCAGTGTGAATGGTATTTTGGCTGCATTCAGCATGAAAACTAGGTAGTACTACTGCCTATGCAAGGTTGATATTTAATTAATTTTAGCAATATTTTATTTTGCCTATGATTTCCTTCTCCAAGTCCTCATAGACACTTTTTAGTCTCAAACTTCATCTTACCACAGAAGACTAAACCACAGTAGATGGAAATTGAGACTACCCAGTTCAGTTTGTGGAAATATCAAAGTAGACTAATCTTTCTATTGACATGGTAGGAAGAAGATGACTTTATTTGGCAAACCCCTCCTGACAGATCAATCCTCAGTTGTTTTGTCAGATCCCTACAGTCTATTAAGGTCAATGAATGATAGACCTTCATCCAACTCCCATGGGGTGATGGGTAATTGATTTTACAGAGAGATTTCAAGACTAGGACAAAAAGGTGACTTGAGTAGACATTTTGCACAAAGGAGCCTAATATAGAGTTTATGAATTAAAGATACACCTAAGGCATCTGACCTATCATTTTTTTTGACTGCCTTTTTAAATACAATGTCATTCCTTGTAATCACTGATTTTAATCATTGCTGGATTTTATAAGACAGACAATATCCCTTCCGTAAACTTTTAAATAGGACTGAATACAGTATGAATTTAATTTATTACAGCTACTGCTGTGCAAAAGCAGAATGCTGGTCTTGGTTAAACTGTAAGTCAAAGCATATCCAAGATATCCATCCATCAAAGGAAATACAGTTATACCTGGCATGACCTTTTCCATTGTTGTTTAACAGGGGAAAGACTGGGAGTTTCAGGAGTTGAATCAACCTGGAACTAATCATTGCAGAGCAAATAAAAATTTGACACTGCTATCTAATATCTGAGAAAATGCCACCTGAGAGAAACTGTATTGAAGACATCTGATACAAATTTGGCTCTACGAATCTAATTGACTTTGTTAGGAAGTTGGTCTAACTGGAATTTTGGAATTTGCAAATCCTGCTGATGTTAAACATTGTTATCAATAATTTTGTTGTTTTAATCAACAGCACTGCTAATGCATAGGGAATAACATTGTCTCGGATTCATCAGAAGGCAGACTAAACAGGAAATATTTGGATGACTTTAAAAGCTCTTTGGGAGAAAATACATATACATTGTATTTACCCTTTGTCTTGACTGATCTTGCTTCTGATCTCACCTAATATAAGGATGCAGGATCTTTTGGTGCTTAATGAGCAAAAAGTCCATCTTGGGAAGGAATGAAGTTCTCAATTAGGAATAGAGTCTATAGCTTATTTGTGTTCAAAATTCCTCACCTCTTTCAGTCACACAGAGAATGACATTTTGGCTGGTTCTTTTAGATGAGCTTTTGTTGACTCTTGGCAGAAGAAACATAAAGAAAACAATGTTCTCTCAGCTTTCAAAGAACTCCGACCCTACACCAAGTTCAATGGATGTGTTTGAAGCATTTCCCCCTCATTGCATAAAATGTGTAAGTTTGATGTTTCTGAAGTAGGTAATTGGTGACATTAGCAAGCAACTTTCTCTGTTCAGGTTCACCTTAGTTTCCAGTTATGGTGCAGACTGCTTTTCCTCTGTTTGAGACCTCACACATATCTGTCAGTGCTGGCTGTACCGCTTATCCTTCCAGAGCTCTGCCAGCACAGCAAGCCTGCAGAAACAGCTTTGGCAAATCCCTCTCTCTCCAGACTCTCCATCTGAATTCTCAGGCATGTTTCATGTGAAGAATGGATTATCTCCTGGTCCTGTCTGTAGATGGTGAGATATAAGTAACTGTATGCTGGAGGGTAGGGTGAGAAATCATATTCATCTATCAGGATAAGGAGAGAGAAACCCAATGTAGTGGGTCTATAACCAGTAACCACTGAAGTTCCATAATTTTCCTTTAAAGAGATGAAATTTAGGGCTTTCTACATGCTAGACCAACTTAAAATTTAACTTTTTTATACTACAGATTTTAACTGTACCATGTTTTGTACAAGGAAACTGTAACTGTTTATTTTTCAAATTGATGTAATTTATGGACTTGATGTTAAAAACACTCATGCTCACACATATGTCTTTCTACTTTCCTGGAAATTTTGCTTCTTGTTTTATAATGTCGATTTCCTGCAATTAAAATATTCCAAGAGAAAAAGGTAATAGAAGATTATCAATTTTTCTTTTGAAAGGAGAAACACAAGTTCTAGAATGTAAATATTATGTGTTATTTCATTCAGTTTCCACACAGGATTTGATAAACAAAAAACTTTCCTACCAGGTGCCAGTTACAGTGGTTACATGTTACAATGAAACTCTCTTAAGATCTGTTTTTAAAAAAAAATCCCAAAACAATCCTATGGAACCTTCACCTTGGGCTGTACTCTCACTCTGGTATTTAAAATACAGACTCTTCAGTTACTTCTGCAGGTGGTTTTAGCTCATACATAGCCACTAAGAAAACCTTGGCCATATATATCCCTATTATTCAGGAGAAAAAAATAAAGAAAGGAGGAAAGAGGAGGACACAATCTAATGGAGAGAAATAATGTGCATGTCTGCATACCAAAAAAAGCAAAATGGAATGAGAGCTTGAGGATGCTGGCTATCTCTTAGGACCAATCACAAGTTTTCTGGCTTCCCCATGTATTATGTGTTAGTTATAAAAAAATCATGCTCTAGTAGTCATGGAAATTGGACCATGTCATTTTGACAACCACCAGGTTACCTCGATCTATTTATGAAGTTTGGTTTTTGCTTCTCTGAACTGGTCCAGTAAGACCTGTTATAGCGACTCTGCAGCTAAACCTGGAAATATCTCTCTGTTGATATGAGCAATTCAGTTGGGTTCAATATGAATTGCTCTGTCTTTGGCTCAGGCTGTGCCAAGTTCTGGTTCTCCAGACAGAAAGTCAGACCAAAACACCCTGTTAGCCAATAATCCTGCTCCTGATGACAGAGTTGCTGCTTTTGGGCACAGAGGTATTCAACTTTTCTCATTGAGTTTAGGTTTGACAGTCAAACACGAATTCACATCAGGCCAGAGAGACACCTTTATTGCGCAGCATTACGTTTCAAGGCTTTCCTGCTTATTTCATGAGTGGTCATCTATCATTCACATAGGCAAGATATGCACAAATCTATACTGAAGAGGACTGCAGGGTATGGAACTGCAGATGTGGTAAGTCTCACAAGGAAGAATAGACAGACCTGGCCTCTCCCCACTAAAGGTAAAAGAGAATGTCATTTCCTTTAAATCCTCTTACAGTAGGGTATTCATGAACCTAGTCAAATTTTGTATTTTCTGTTACTTGGTCAATTCCTGTTGGAGTATGTTTCTTACTGGGGGAACTGTCATTTGATTATCAAGGTCCTTTTCTTGGGCTATCTGATAATTCATTTAAGAGTTCTTAAAATTCTAGATTTTAGCTCAAGATTTAAGAAAATAATAAATTAAACAAGCACTACCACTACTTTTTTTTTTCCCCTCATTTCTGCCTTAAAATGGCAGCATGAGTCATTGGAAGAAAGCTAGGAGGGAAACAAATAGATTAAATTTTTCTAGACATCTTCACATTGATGTCAGCACTAAAATTTCTTTATGCAAACACAACACCTTATTTCAAAGAATATATTACCAAATATTTGTCATTTTATATTCATTACAAGAACTGAGGTTTAACAAGGAGTGAATAATTTGTCCTGTTGGGTAAATGAATATAAAATTAGTCAGGCTAGAAAAAAATTGCAAGACCTCAAAAAAACCTGCTGCTGCTCCATATGTCTCTGACTTAATTTTCTTACTTTAAGACCTTGATGATTTTAATCTAGGTTTGGTAGATGCTACAAATAGAATGGTCAGTAAAATGGTAGTTCAAAGGACTGCTCAGCTTATTTTAAGGGCAGAGACCTTGATATGTTTTTAGATAGTCTGAAATATGAATTGTCAGTTGAGTTAATCTAGTAGCTTGCTCAGTTAGTATTTAAGCAGTTATTTGCCTACAAGTATATTTGAGCTTGAGGTTGTAAAGACACATTCCTTCTGAACTTTCTGTGTAACAGTCCTGCTCTCTTGAGTGATAGATAGCAAACAGTAAAATCCACTGGGGTAATTAAGGTAATTAGTGTAACATTGGAAAAACATGATTTGAGGTGGAGGCAGAACAACTGATTTTAGGCTGCTTACACACTTTCATGGATTATTGAAGAAGAATAATCTGTGCTTAAACACCATTTTCTGTGTCTTAGCTGGCCAAATCACATACGTTTCCCTTAAAGGCTATAAATATTTTATATTTATATTATTTTATGTTTGTTTCTGAGAGTTACGTGTCCCTGTTTGGTCTTCAATGCATCTCTTTCTCTTTTTCCTTATTCGATATAAAAAATTCCACACAACCATGTTTTGGATGGACAATTGCACAGTTTTCTAAAATGAACAAACATATAATCATCTGACATAACATCATGTTAATGGCATTGAAAGTACTGGAGTCAGCATACACCAAAAATAAAGACAGGAAAGTCTGTGTTCAAAGACAAAAACATGTTTGGGGACCATTTGACATTTCAGCAGCAGGATGTAAAACTTCCTAAGGTCCAGTTATATCTTAAACATCGAAAAAGTAGAATAGTAGAAGAAAAGCTGTTTGCTCTGAATATACTTCAAGATAATGGAAAATGAAACTGTTTATGGAATCCTGGGTTTGACTGTACTTTGCCTTCAAAGGCATTTAGCAATGTTCCTTACACCCTATAAGTAATGACAAATGTATGTTTAACAGAATTAAGAAATATTTAAAGTCAAAAGACATACTTGTGTCTTTCGATTATTTTTTTCCCTTCCCGTTCTTTTTCTCAGTTGTGAATGTGCACTTCAGTCACATATTCAACCTTCCTTCTTCCTGTGCCAAGTAAAAAACTATAATATCTTTTCTGTAAAACTTTGCAACAAACACTGTCTAGCACATTGGTGTAGTGCAGAAAATCCACTGGAAGCTAGTGATTGGTACTCTAGGTGCCTCTGTCTTGTAGATGAAATCAGTATAATTTCTCACTATTCTGAAAATTTGTTGGCAAGCAACCTACATCTTAAATCAGACTCCTTAACTGATTTTCCTCTTTCTTTGAATTAGTATTGCAAACATTACTATAATGTTTTAACAATCCTTAAACTTAGAGACTTCTAGGATTGTATTTACTCCCAAATTGCATCATGATGTATAAGCTGACGACATAGTATCTGTTACAGTAAAGACTGCATGGAGTTAATGAGTCTGTAATGATATAGACATCATAAATAATATTGATGCTTCATGCAATGAAGTAATGTAATTAAAACTTTCAAATTTCTGCTTTCTGAGGTGGCAGCCAGGATAATTAATGAAGCTTTTTGGGGGGGTCAGGTCTCTTTAATCAATAAGATCATCTGGATTTAACTTTTCATCCTGCTCATTTGCCCAGCCCTTATTCAAATTGAATTGATAGAGAAAAATTGTGGTGAATGAAAAAAATTCTCTATATGTGAAATATATAATGAATGGGCACCCTGGTGACAGCTGAAACCATTGCTGTAAGACTCTACTAAATACAATTTGAAAGATAGATGTAATAATGAGCATTGTTAATGGTTTATGTAGAAATCATGCAACACATAACTAATTTTAGACAGTAAAAGTGGGGACCCAAAGAATGAAAATAAGAATGAACTACATTGGAAATATTAGAGTTTCTGAGAGAATGGGAGGAATGTAGGGTCCCTTCCAATGTAAAAAGGATGTGGATTCCCAGCTGATGATGATTAGGATAGTGCACAAAGAGCTCCCTAATCAATGTATTTTTAATGAATTTTTTCCTCTGGCAGATGAGTCTATGCTGAAAGATGAAAAAAAATGTAATTAGTTTAGAAATCTACAGTGAACCTACCATTTGATGAATACAACCCTTTTTCCTTAAGAAAAAGAGATATGTTTTTTTTAAGTTTTCTTCTTTTTCCTTTTCTCTTTCCTTTAGAAAGGAAGTTTTCTCTTATTTGTTGAAACCATAATGAGGAAAAGAGAGATTTTCAAAGATACTCCTATTTCTTGCTTGGACTGTCCTGAGTTTTGTGTTTCATCTCCAGTGATATCCAATTAGAATATTACGCAAGGCGGAAACAGGTGGAGTGGGTGAAGTATTCCTCCCTCCATGTGAGGAATCAGAATCAAAGAATCACAAAATCACAGAATGGGTAAGGTTGGAAGGGACCACAGTGGGTCATATGGTCCAACCTCCCTACTGAAGCAGGGTCATCATAAAGCACAGTGCATAGAATTGCATCCAGACAATTCTTGTGTATGTCCACCGACAGAGACTTCACAACCTCTCTGGGTAACCTGTTCCAGTGTGTGGCCACCTGCATAGTAAAGTTCTTCCTCATGTTCAGGAGAAACTTCCTATCCATAAGTTTCTCCCTATTGCCTCTCATCCTATTCCTTGGCACCACTGAGCCTGGCTCCATCCTCTTGGCACCCTCTCTTCAGATATTTACATGCACTGATGAGGTCCAATCTCAATATCTGAGGCATAGCTCTCTCAGCCTTTGTTTGTAAGAGAGATGCTCCAGTCCCCTAATCATTTTTATAGGTCTCTGCTGGACCTGCTCCAGGAGCTCCATGTTTCTCTTGTACTGAGGAGCCCAGAAATGGGCACAGCACTCCAGATGTGGCCTCACTAGGGCTGACTAGAGGGGCAGGATCCCCTATCTTTCCCTGCTAGCAATGTTCTTCCTAATGTTTGGCCTTCTTGGTCCCAAGGGCACACAGATGGTTCATGGGCAGCTTGTTTTCCAGCAGGATCCCCAGGTTATTCTCTGCAGAGCTGCTTTCCAACGGGTTGGTGCACAGCCTGTGTCCCGAAATGCAGGACCTTGCATTGCCTTTGTTGCACTTCAAACATTTCTCTGCTGTGAGGAACAGAGACAGAACTTAGAAGATGGAGGAAGCCTGAGAGAGAATGGCATAAAGGTTAGAGGGAAAACCAGGACGTCTGTGAAGGTAGAAGATGAAGAGATTTAACAGAGAGACTGAGCAGACTTATCAAGAAGGATAAGAATATGTCAGACAACTAATTAAAAATAAAAATAAAAAAGTAAATGAGGTAATGCATACTCTACATAAGCCTGTTAGGATACTGCAGCATTTGCATCATGTTTCCAAAGTCACCAACACAGAGTGTATGCCTGGTTTTTCTAAAGTATTAAAATCTTCCTAGGTCCAGTGGATCTTAAGACTGTATTACAAACATTTTGAACAGCTCTGATTACAGATAATTAAAGCTGGGATTTTTTGATAACAGATAATCAAAGTAATCATGTTAGAAAGACAATTCTCAGAACTGGCATTGCCTGACCTGATTTTCTGTGCTGTTTTCTTGTAAGCAAAAGAATGACATTTATTCTTCCATAATGAAACTTTCCATTTTAGAAATGTTACTGGCTTGACCACTTATGAATAAAAATAATCTCAGTAGAAATTATTACAAGACTGTATACACAGCACTGAAAAGCACAGTTAAAAACCTTTCATTCATATGGCATAAAATTTTCTCTGATATATGGTTTTGATTGTGCTCAGTATAATGGGGCCTGATTTTAATTGAGTTCTGGGCAATATCAAAACATGGATAAAGAATGAAAATAATAACATTACTTCTGTGCTAATTTTCTTTCTGAATACTCAGAGAAAGAAAGTCTCATGGAGTACTTCTTAGTCATAGCTCTGCAACAGACATCCTATTACTTTGGTAAAAAGCTTTTTTTTCTGGTATTTACTTTCCTGTGTTTAAAATTTGGGAGAAATCCTTTCTGTACTTCTAAAGAACATTAAGAATAAATGGACAGACATAGATATATGGAGAATCTACACTTGTCTATGGGGTTTCACCACAGGGTTTGGTGGACTGAGATTGTGTTCGAGACTAGATACAAAGGCTTCAGCAAACAGAGAACTGGGCTCTGCAAGAAGCAGATATATTTGCAGATCTTTTTGCATAAGCCTAAGCAGAACATAACATTATTAGTTTCCTCCCTAGGCACTTTTAAATTTTTATGTATGTAAAAAGGAGCCTGAAAACCAATGATTCTCACAGTTGCTCTCAAATCTAAGGCAAGCAGCTTGAGAAGTTAGTATACTTCATAACACAAGAAATTATATCTTGGTGTGATAAAAAGATGGTCTTCAAGTTATTGTGATCTCTCTCTGCTTTCTTCTAGAAAAAGCATTCTCAATCTAACCTTCTCTATTAATTTCTTTAAATTAGGACAATTGCAAGCTGCTAATGAAGAACATTACACTGTTGAAACATTCCTTTTGAGCATGTTATAACACTTACACTGTTCCTCAGAAGACTACCATGTATTCTAGGGCTGATTTTTTGCACACACATTCCACTTAAATAATGATTTTAAGTTTGTAAATCTCTTAGTATATATGCATTCAATGTTACACCCAGAATATCATTATAAGCAAAAATACAGTGCATTATAGATGTGGAGCCAATAATTTCTCATCCTAATTAAAATACTAAGAACTAAACCCAACAAATATCTATTACTAATCTACATGCAATAATAGTCTAAATTAACACAGAAAAAGCTTCCTTAATAACAGTGTTTTAAAAAGTTGTGAAAGAAAACTTACCAATGCCTATGTCTTCTTTGAAATCCCTCCTGGATTCTTAGGCTTACATTACCAGTGTTCCTGGACCATAGAGTAGATGGGATGCCACAGTGAGTTTTCAGTATTCTAACTTAACTTCAGTGGCTATTGTTCATTGTGTACTGTGTATATATACTTGCAAAAGCTAAAAAGTTAAACATTTCAGGTCAAGGCAAGCCTAGATGAATCCTAAGACCTTACATTGCCAGATAAGTACAAGGCCTACAGCCTTCATTGGTATTAGTAAAAGACATGTTTGTTAAGCTACACTAGTACACAGCAAACATATCACTTCTATCCCACTGTGTCCAACAAGCTTTTTGGTATGAAGACATTAATTAATTTTTTCACCAAGCTATTGCTCTGAAAAGTAACAAGTATATTTACAAATAGGTAACAGAGTGGAAAACACATTAAAGGCTTGAAACTCTTTGAATTGTATCTCAAAAAGTAACTGAAACTGTGAATGCTCTTTTAACCGGGAAAAGATACAGGCACATAAATTCGTGGTTTCCTGATATTCTCATTGTTCTGACAGATATTCCTGAAATATATATCTGCAAATCTTTAATGCAGTGAATATTGCAATTTAGAGGGTTTTATCTGTGACATAATCCATTTATTTTATTGGAAAACAGTATAAGGCATTCTGTACTCAGCATTCTTTCTTACTTGATTATGATGACCTAGCACCCCTTGCAAGATTTCCCAGTGAAGACTAGAGATACATTATCCAAAGCCACAGAGGGAAATGGAGGAAGCTGACATTGCATCTGCTTGGAGGAGGTATGGTTCTGTTTGCAACATCAGTGACTTCCTTTAATCATGTAAAATATTGAAAGCTCTAAAAACACAGCATTCTCCGAGATCGATACAAATAGCTCAGTGTCGATGAAAATGAACAATGAGCTATTTTACGTCTTCTGAAGAGAAGTCCATCCCTTTATATTCACACATTTACACACATTTTGTTCAGCAGTTCTCTTCTCTTTCTCAACACTCAAAGTGCTATATCATTTTATTGCTAATCCCGAATCTTGCAGTCTTATGTTCCTCTTAATTGATAAGAAAACTCAGCCCCTAAATATTGCTGGAACTATTTTTAGATTTACTCATTTGTATTCTTAGAGTATCCAGGCTGATGAATAAGATAAGATTAAGATGGCTTTTCTATTAAAAATATAATCCATATAATGAAAAAATATTTCATACTGATTATGTAAAGAATTTTCCACAAAACTGTTGTTACAGGGCACTGAAACACTGCTTATGCTTAAGGATATTAGCACTTTCTTGAGTATTTTCTTTTCTGAACCCTTTAGAGTTCTTATTTGGGCTCATTCAGTTAAAAATTCCTATAATCACCATCAGTTGAAAGAATGCTATGTAAGTACTTACCAGAACTTGATATCAGTATACCTAGAAGAAGCTTGGATGCAGTAAATCTCTTTTTTTGTGAATGCCATCCTGCGAACTGAGGAGTGCTGTTAAGGTCAGGAATACTACTCCTTTGTATCAATTATTTTCTATAAACAATAGTGAGCTATGCATAACATAAATTTTCTCTCTGTTAGTGTGATCTTGTGATATGCTGACTAGCTTTAAGAGCTAGCTTTGGAGATAGTTACTACAGAATTCAAAAACTGGATATCTGTCAGAATCCCAAGTTCATAATAACTAGGAAGAGTTTTCTTCTATTACCTTCATGAAGACCAAGTTTCTACCAATAGTTATTACTTGGTTTTATACTTTGCTGTTTGCATTGTCAGAAAATCTAAGACTTTAAGAAGTCCTTGAAGAGGTGTATTAGGAAAGATACTCTTTTTGATCCTCTACTGATTGCATTGTCTCAGAAAAATGGATTATTTCCTTTAGCATTGGATTTTTTTTTATTTTTTTGCTAATGTGATGGTATTTATGTAGAACCTGACATGCCTCCTTGAAATGTCTTCCTAGAATACGTTATGATAAGAATCCACCCCTCCTCTATTATGATCAGGACTAAAATCAATATATACATAACATACCATAAACAGTATACCATATATAACTAAACATACCCAATAAAATCCAATAATAAAGCCATTCCTCCTTGTCCTATCACTACATGCCCTTGTAAAATGTCCCTCTCTAGCTTTCTTCTAACCCCTTTAAGGTACCCCAAAAACCTTCTCTTCTCCAGACTGTACAATCCCCACTCACTTAACTTTTCCTCACAGGAGAGGTGTTCCAGCCCTTTGATCCTCTTCATGTCTCTCCTCTGGATTCACTCCAACACGTTCATATTCTTTGTATGTTTGTGGCCCCAGAGCTGGGCATAGTACTCCACTTGGCATGTCATGACGTGGGGGTAGAGTAGTGGGGGCAGAATCACCTCCCTTGACCTGCTGGCCAAGCTTCTTTTAACGCAGCCCAGGATGCAGTTGGGTTTCTGTGCTGTGAGCATGCATCACAAGCTCATGTTGAGTTTCTCATCAACCAACACCCCCAAGTCCTTCTTGTCAGGACTGCTCTCAATCTATTCACTTCTCAGCTGTATTTGTGCTTGGGATTGCCCTTACCCAAATGCAAGACCTTACACTTGGCCTTGTTGAACTTCGTGAGGTTTGCATCGGCCCACTTCTCAAGCCTGTCAAGGTCCCTCTGGAGGGCATCCCTCCTCTCCAGCACATCAACCATACCACACACACTTGGTGTCATCAGCAAACTTGCTGAGGGTGCACCTAATCTCACTGACCACATTCCCAATAAAGATGTTAAACAGTGACGGTCCAAATACCAACACCTGGGGATCGTTAGTCATCACCGTCTCCATTTCAATATCAAGATGTTGGCTGCAAGTCTTTGAGTGTGACTATTCAAACAATTCCTTATCCATCAAGTGGTCCACCCATCAAATCCATGTCTGTTCAATTTAGAGACCAGAATGTTGTGCAGGACAATGTCAAATGTTTTGCAGAAGTCCAGTTAGATGACATCAAAGAAGGCCACCAACTTTGTCAGGCGCACTTTTCCCTTGGTGAAAACCATGTTGACTGTCACCAATCACCTCCTCATTTTCCCTGTGCTTTAACATAGTTTCCAGAAGGATCTGCCCTATGATCTTGTAGGGTACAGAGATGAGACTGACTGTCCTGTAGTTCCCTGTGTCTTCCTTTTTTCCCTTTTTATAAATGGAGGTTATGTTCCCCCTTTTCCAGGCAGTGGGAACTTCACCAAACTGCCATGACTTCGCAAATACCCCAGATTATGGCTTAGCCACTTCCTCTGCCAGTTTTCTCGGAACTCTTGGACTCATCAGGTGGCAAGGACCTGTGCACCTTCAGGTTCCTCCGATGATCTTGAACCTGATCCTCTCCTACATTGAGTGGTTCTTCATTCTCCCAGCTCCTGCTTTTTACTTCTGCAACTGTTGCTGAAACATTTGCTGGCGAAGATCAAGGCAAAGAAGTTGTTGTGTATCTCATCCTTCTCCATATCCTATGAGAGTGTGATTCTGTAATCAGGTTCTCTGACTTTATTTCCCCCTAGGAAACATGAATTGTGCTTCAGGTTTTCTGTTGCCTTCAATGCAACTGGAAAATGAGAGAATCATGGAGATGAAGTTGACTTTGAAGCCTGCTCTTCATCCCTCAGATAGTCTTATGGACTTGAAACAGTCTACTGTTTTCCCTTTTTAAAGGGAATATATATAACATCCTTAATTTCATTCATTTCAATCCAAATGCTAGGCAATGGATTTATAAGTTGTTTCTGAAGTAACTCCACTCAACCAACAGATCTTACAGATCACTTTTTTGATGCCATGCTTCTAACTTCTGTCTTAAGTTAGATTGTGACTTACCTGGGACATGATCTGCCTCATACAATGGTTAGAATTACTTAAGTACACAAGAGACTACTTAGCAAAATTGCCCCTTACTGGTACTTTTGTAACCTAAATAATTATTAAGAGTAGCCAGCAAGCCCCATATCAGCTTTCTCTTAAAAAGCAGGTAGTGGCTTTTGACTTTCTCAAGTTGCTACTTTATCATAATGAGAATGCAAACCAGAATGTAATTCAAAATGAATGGGGATGTTGATGGGGTTAAAAAGGATGTGCTCCCATTCAACTGTCATCAAGTGTTAGAGCAGAAAGAGTGAACAGTCTTTGCAAGTGCAGCTAGTAATGTAGATAAATAATGGATGCAGTTAGTGGCCTGAATGCATTTAGAGAATCCCAGCTGCTCCACTCGGTGTTTAATAGGCTGGAGGTGCAATTTCTTGCTACATAAATATTCAATATATTCCTACAGCCTTGCCATATAGGTATAAACAGCAATCAGCATAAAGAGGGACATGAATGTTTGTTATAGGCTTTGTTTTAGCTAACAGATGCTCAGTGAAAAGGCTGAAAGTTAAGGTAAAAAAAGATGACTCAGAAAAACTTATCAATCACCAAAAATGCTATGAAAGCAGTTTCATATATACAAGGATTTTAGTTTCAGGAGATTTGTTCCAGTTATTGCAAGAAATATCCAGTTAGCAGTATACTTACATTGATGCAAGTGTCTTGTGATGGATGGAAAGTTGAAGTTTGGGATGATATGACTTTGATTTTCTACACTTATAAATAGACTTTTTCTCTGGAATTTTTGAAAACTCTCCCTTAGTATGCAGCTTCACAGGAAACTTTGCTTATGCTTAGCTACATAGGAAATAATAAAAATATTTTCACAAATCACAAATTTAGTGCATAGTGCCACATTTGCCTTAAGAAGAGCATGTTCAAGGAACAGTGAACTGAACATTCACTTTTGTTACTGTTCAGCAATTCTCAGTCCAGTTAAAGCAGCAGGAGAATGAAATACAGATTAGCTGCCTATTCCCTCACTTGATACCTGCATACTAAGGGTGATTTTTATTAGAAGTAGAGTTCGACAAGTGCAGCTTTTGTTAATGAAAGTGTTTTATCTGTCTTTCTTTTTCTGCCTTCATCTATCAATAAAGTGTCTTAAAACATCCAGAGGCACAGATAAGTTACCTGCCTTCTGCTCTAGGGAAGTACTTTATAACTTTGGTACTCAAACTCAAATTACTCAGTATGGCTGTTGGTGTAAGAGATCACTATCTTATACTGATGATTCAGCAGATCCAGAGTTGGAGTCAGGGAAATATTCTCTCTCCTAGGAAAAATCATTTATTCAGAAAAACATGTTAAATCTTCATATTCATATTTTTAGAATAAATAAATAATGTTTACACTAGAAGGCAAATTCTCAAAGTCTACTTTCTTTTAACTACTCTTAGGTTCAATTTGAACTTGATCTCTGGAATTTAGCAGTCTTTTCCTTTTAGGTTTTATCAACCTGTTCTCTAAATACCACTCAATTTTTTAATGTAAATAAACTGCTCAATCAGTCAGTAATTCCTCCCCTCCACATGCACATCTACAACACGGATTGTAACGAGTAGCAGTGATGAATAAGAGTAAAGAAATTGATTGATTTTATGGATGAGCTCTATAAATTTATTATTAATTTGATTATTTTTGCTGTCACTAACATTAGTATTATATGTCAGTAGAAAATTTGAAATAATTTCAACTAGGATTTTTTTGGACCTTGGTTTCTCATGCTGTCTGTGAGATTTTAATTGTATCTTTTTTCCTATGGATGTTATTTAATAAAGTGTGTGTGTGTGTACAAAGAAAGCAAAAAACCTTAAAAACTACCTAACACACAGTATTTGTTTAACAAGGTTATTGCTGCTAAGCAGTATAGAATATAGTAGTTTTGAAAGAGCTGTTGATTTGTCTTGACAGTAAGCTCTAAGCTCTCCATTTGTCAAAATGCACTTTTAAGACCAGGTCCTAAAACAAAAGTAATGCTGCCCATTTAAAAGACTATTACAGTCACACTGGCTTTTTGTTCCTATTTTAATAAAGCAAACAAATTAGAAGAGAAAATACACAAAAAAAAAAACCATAAAAACATTTATTCTTTTTGTTTATTGCTCATTTGTTCTCCCAATAGCACTTTCTTTTTAATCCAATTTCATCTTTCCTACATTAGATATTGACATCTTAGTACTTCAATGCATAGCATTAGCATGTGCAGCAATAGCCATGCTTACTAGGGAAAGTTTATTTTTCCTAATTCTAGAGAGAACAGACATGTGTGAATGCTTGTAAATTCAGCTGATGAATACAAAGTTACTATGTTAGTACTGTCTACATGCTTTCTAGGTGTTTGGTACATAACAGTGGCAGCAAGGCACTGTCAGGAGCAGTAGGGACAGACTGTTCTCCCACTAAAGCAAGAGCAGTGGTAAGGTCTGGGTTTTATGTATGCACATTGTCCCTATCCAGTCTAGGGCCTAGACTTCATACTGATCTGCACTGCTTTCCTCCTTTAAAAATTTTAGATACATGTTCTTTCCTGCTTTAGTGTTCTATGATGTATACCTATACCAGATCTCTAAGCCATTCTTCAATTCTGTTGCCCAAATCTGTATCACTTTCTTGCTATACCATACACCTTTTTTTTCAGGAACACTCCATTCTTTCACAGAAGATGGTGTAAAAAATTCCATTCTTATACTGATGAAAGAGATGGAATTTTGGATCTAGAGCTATAAACCAAACTCAGAAAATTTATTCTGCTGGAGTCTCTGAATTCCTAACACTTATTGTCAAGAAACAAAGTTGCAATAGGGCATCCATATTGTGTCACACCAACAGCAAACTGTGAACTTAGGTCCTTCAACATGGCAAATGTAATAGTTTTTCTTACATCATTCCATGGAAATGATATCTTATATTAAGTTTTTTTTAGAATATATGGTTCTCATATTATTTCTTAGGATAACCCTTAAAAATTAAATATCAGGCCAAGACAATGGATCTACGACTCCAACACGAACTTTCCCAAAGGTTTAAAAATTTGAAAGAGTTCTGATTATGCCGTTGTTTGAAGTTGTTACAGAGATTTTGGTAAGCCAGGGAGCCTGGTCTGTTTTTTTGAATGTACATGAAGTCAGCCTGTACAGTACCTGACTTAGTTTTGAACCAGGTCTATTCAAAATCCAAATAACCTTAAAACATACCTTTAAGATATACCTAAAGATTTGAAGGGGTTTGGAGGGTTGTTGTTGTAGCATCTTTAGAATTCTATTGAATCCAAAAGGCGTCTGAGAAGGAATGGTTACTTATTTTTCTGAAGTCAAAACACATTTGTACTTACTTTACTAAGATCTGAGGTAATTTTCTGCCCATCTTCCAGACAAAAGAGACTAATATTTTAGGAGTGATTTACAAGATTCCTCTCTGCTATGATGTAATTTCTAATAAAACATGCACATCTTGTTTAAATTGTATAGAATATGTTTGTTTGAGATTTTGCAGGATGAATAAATTCCTGTATATCAAACATGAGATCAGTTTCAATGCAGAGAGCTAATACAGCCAGTAATAATTCTTTGGCTGGTGTAGCATTATACAGTGTATATATCTATAATAAATCATATGCATTATCATTATACTCTCATGTCATCTTCAGCTAATGTTAATACCTAATCAATTATACCAGACATCAATCTACTTCAATTTTCTCAGAAAACAGAAAAAGTAATTCTGAGGAATCCTAATACAAGTGGTCTTTATTTCAGCCCAGGAAATGTATTGACAGTTCTACATTTTTATGTGGTTTTACACTTATTTTGTTGCAGGCATTTGTTGATCAATATATATAAAATCTCAGGTTTCCACAGCTATCTTTTTGGTTTTGTTTTGTCTTCCAGTTGACTGTTCGTTCTGTACAACAACATTGTCAATCTGAATAAGATACATGAGAACTAATGGATTTTAAGAGCGTTAGAGCAAACATGGTCGAATAACAGACAAGCACTTTAGTGTTGAGAGGATACTTAATTTCACTACAAAGCAAGGGGTGATATGTTGAATGTCACTGAGAGAGATCTTACTGTCAAAATTAGATGAATGGACAAGTTGAATAAGAATTAATCAGTAACTTTTCCTGTACAGAAACTATCTGTATTACAAGTATTTCTGATCATTATATTTTCTGGATTGTTATTTAAAATTCAGATGCATTTAGTTAATAAGAATTTATTATATATATATATAAAAACATGTTTATACAAGAGAATTTTCCAAGTAAATTTATGTGATTTTGTGACTCTAAATATGTAATGAATGAGAAGAGTATAAATCATTCAAACAGCCACAAATATTCTGACCAGGCACAGTTATATATTAACTCATAGTATGGCTACCTAAGAACACAACAGAAACGTTTCTTTATTCAGGAGAAATCATGATTGAGTTTAGATGAAGTCACCTCTCACCTTGCATTCTGAGCTTGTTTTTTTACACTTCTAAAATTAAAACAAAGCAAACAAAAAACATTTTTTTTTTTAAAGTCAAGTCACATGCTGATAATAGCGATTGTTTTTTCAGTTCTTAATACAAATACCAAGGCTGACTGTAAGTATTCTGATCGTGTTTCTTTAAAGAGGTTATGCAGTGAATGCATTTGTGAGAATTTACTATAGTACTGTTGCCCACAGATGCACCCTACAAGCAGGATTGTGCTGTTTGTTTGACGGTCAGTTTGGGATCAGAAACCATGAAGCAGTCATTAGTTCCTCTCATAACCCCGTATGCTGTCTCTCCACCTGGGGATTCATGGGGCTTAGCCTAAGCAGAAGGAGAAGGAGGAACCATCTGCACATCTCAGGAACCAGGGAGCAGTTCTGAGGTGGCCACTTCCCTCTGCCACCCTTCATCCTCAGTCTTGCATGGAGAAGCTGAAGCTGAAAAACCTTGGAATGATTAGCTGCTCAGAGACTTTTGGATCTGTAAGCAGCAAGGTATTTGTTTATTCAACATTGAAAGCAAGCCAGCTGGCACTGGACAAACTTGCTCGACCTGAAAGTGCAAAAGTAAGCCATTTTATACACTTTAGGTACCTGGTTACATCATTTACCATACATATTAATAAGTAGGCTAGTCTCTTTCCAGACATGCGCAGTCTTCTACTGTGGGGGTCTTCTCAAGCCTTTATCCCTCTGGTGGTCGCCACAGATATCTTCCTCAATTTGACCTCTTCAATTGTCTTTGTTAGGTAACCTGATTCTTCAAGCTTGCAAAATCCTGGCTTTGGGCCTTCTATATCTCATTCAAATGTCTAGTTTACCTAATTTATTACCGTGTGTGTACTAATCCTATTCTTTCTATAATAAGGCCTTTGGTCCAGGGACCAGAACAGAACATGATATTAACCAGTGCTCCTAAAATGTTCTTCTAGCAAAACAGGTAGAGCAAATAGGACAAGGTATACCAGCTGAATCATTGTTAACTCTTTTTAGTGCTTTTTTACCATCAAAGTCCCCAACTCTGTGCTGTCCAGGAGAAACAGTGACGAGGAGAACACAGAGGAGGGTGACGAGGAGAACACAGAGGAGGGCAGGACAATTGGTTGAACACACAGGGTAGCACAGCAGAACAGTGCACTGGTGTCCCAGTGTAGACCATCTAGACCACACACACAGCCTTAGTCATCTCTGTCAGTATGGTTCAGGAGGCAGATCATGCAATTATTCCTTATTTTCTATGCCTCTGGATGACCAAACACTGGATATAAGTAGAATAACTTGGTTTGTGTATGAAAATGCTTTCTTAATAACTCCAAGTCATAGTTTTTCCTTATTAGTGTAATATCTCCTCCATCCAACAAAGAAAAACCTAATATAAGAGTTGTCTGAAAATCAGTGACATGACCTAGTACTTGTACTTCTGTTGCTCTTCTGGATTTGATCATCATTAGTCTGATTTCCCAAGGAACAGCCTGGGAAACAGTGATACTAAAGAATGCACAAACCACTGTGAAAAGTACTTTTGTATTTTGACCTAAAAAATTAGTAGAATGTCTTGGACTGAGTGTAGATTAAGAGTATACCCTCCTAAATTATTTTGTTGAAATCTTGAAAGAATGGCTTTAGAAATGTCAAACCTAACCCTTTTTCTCTATGTTTGTTTTTTGTTCTTTCCCCAATCAAAATCCTGTTTATGATTTAATCTAAATATGACAAAAATCAGTAGTATCTTTCTCTAGACTATTGGCCACGAATCTGGATCCAAATCTCCTACTCAATCTACCTCCAATAAAATTTTCAACAACAAAAATATAAGAATATTTTTATATGATCATCTCTGTAGTGGGCTTGTGTAGCTAAATAACATTTCTTTTTCTGGGGAGGAAACTAGGATAAGTCACCTGACTCGAACAAGAAGATAAGATATTCCATACCATGTTATGTTAGCTAAAATATAAAAAGTGGAGGAAGAGGTAGCTCACTCTCCTCTTCCGGGGTAGCTCTGTGGAGCTATTGAGCAGTTCCATCAGGGGAGGACATCATTGGTTGTGGGGAAGTACCTTTATTTTTAGTTCTTCTCCATATGCATATTGCTTATAGTGTTTTCTGTCTTTGTGTAAATATAAATAATCTTTCTTAGCAGCTCCGATCTAGTAGTTTTTTTTCTTCCCCCTTTTCCCTCCTTCCTCCTCGCTTCTCTCTGGAGGGACTTGGGCGGAGGCCCAGTAGATACCTGGTGTTCAGCCAAAGTAAACAATAACAGTCTCTTTCTACAATATCAGAAAGCTGTAAAGATTTGGGTTTGATGGATTTATTTTTTTCTTCTCCTGGAACATCTGTAAAACAGAATGAAGAAGTATAAGCATCATGGCACAGTTCATTCTATATTTCAAGTGAAGAAGAATTTGGTGAAATACAAACTTCCAATCTTCCTCATATTGCTCCAAAAGAATAAATATCCTCTTTAAATCCCTCAGTCATCCCTGGCCCCAGAATTGAGCATGGCAATGTATTATGGACACAACACCTGCCCCGTTTTCCTTTACTCAGTTTTTCTTGTGCTGCCTATGGTAAATGCACTCCTCAATACAAGTTGACAGCAATGCCCAAAGTAACCTCACTATCTATTAAAGCTACTTCTAAAACATGCTGCACTCAGGCATAGAAAGTATATTCTGCAGCACTGAATTGATCCACTAAGGCTTAAGTGCTTCTGCTGCAAAGTGTAGCCTTTTTACAGTAGAAAAAAAAATCCCTTTTACAACTGAAAAGCCACTGTAAACACTCTGGTGGTTAATGTGTTTCACACTTTTCAGCTGTGTGCTGGTTTTCTCTGGGATAGTTAATTTTCTTCATGGTACTTTGTACAGGGCTATGTTTCATATTTGCACTAAAAACAATGTTGTTAACACAGGGGTGATTTCATTATTGCTGAGCAGTGCTTACACAGAGTCAAAGTCTTTTGTGCATCTACGCTACCAAGAGAAGCTGCAATTAATTAAATTCTTCTTTGAAATTCTTCAAATTCATATAAAGAATAAGTATGGTATATTATGGATTCAGTGGTTTAAATATAATGGCAAGGATATAGATTAAATTGAGTTTCTATTTAAATATCACCTCATTATATAAAGAAAATTTAGGCTGGTTTGAGTTTTGCCACTAATATGTGGCCAAAAGAGCATTCTGGCAAATTAATGTAGTGGTGATAGTAATGGACTAATTTTTTGTTCAAAATGTTTACTGGCCAGTTCTTGTTTTATCGATGTCCTTACTATGTTGAAATATGGAAAAAAAGTTTAGGAGAACACTTTATTCTCTAAAATCAACAATAGAAGAACAGTTTGTCTTAAGTGTGTGCTGATTAGCCTTCCGAGTTGCATTTTGTTTCTCCTATCATTTTTCCTTATTTTTACCAGATTCCTCCTCCCTTCCTAGCCAGAAGTCAGAATCTACTGCCAGAACATACCCAAATACTGTCAAAAGCAGCATCTGTGTTCTTATACTCTCCATTCTTCTGTCTTCCTGTTGTTACCTCTCCTGTGTTGGAGCTAGTAGCATTGTTCAGGCTGTATGAATCAATGGATCTTTCCAGTCTAATTTCAAGCTAGTCTTTTTGCTTCCTGGGAATTATATTTTCTATTTGAGCAGAAATTTGAGGTGACTCACCCTGCAGCCCAGTTAGCCGTAAGGGGAGGCCAGGGAACAACAGAGCAGTCTACATATTTGGCCATAGGAACAAATGAAGTATATTTACACATATTGTGGCTATTCACTTAAATACGTAGTTTATTTACACATATAAAAGGTTTATATACCTCTACAGTCATGGGAAGTCTGGGAAGAAATGAACTCAGAAAATTTTGGATATTTCATCTCTTTGAAAGCTACATAATATGTACAGAGTATGAAACATGCATAGGCAGATTGTTAGTGTTGTGGTCTCTTCTAGGGTTTGTGTGTTTCTCTTGCAGGGAAAATACCCATGCT
The DNA here is from genome assembly GCF_003945595.2 of Pipra filicauda. Lineage (NCBI taxonomy): Eukaryota > Metazoa > Chordata > Aves > Passeriformes > Pipridae > Pipra > Pipra filicauda. Next base: position 1,679,572 of record NW_024104975.1, on the reverse strand, counting down.
CAACAAATTATTACTTACTCTGTTTGCCATGTTTTTAAACTTAGTCTCCTGTCTCCTTTTGTTTTGGACTGGGTTTTTGTTTCTTTGCTTTGTTTGTTTTAAGCTAAATAAAAATGTGAATTTAAACTGTTGGTGAGAGTACTTTCAGGTGTGTTAAGTTCAGTTGACTTAATTGGTAGCATACTGCTTTGCTCTCAGAGAGGTGTCTGGCCTAAAATCTTCCTAACAAACAGATTGATTCTGAAAAACATATAGATGTGCACAGAGAAATGTAAGGAATTTTGAACCAAGAAGAAAATGATTAGGTAAAACACTCCTTGACAAATATTTGTTTGATGATCTCAACTAATGTAACTGGTGGTTTGATTTTTTCTTCCAGTTTGGTATCATGTAAGACCTGAATGCTCTCTGAATAGCTCTCTGGCTTACACAACTAAAGCTCTATATAATCAGTTGTCAACATTATGAGGGTTTTTTAGTGTATTTCAGTGCATACTTATGACTGAAGTCATATCTGATTGAAAGCAGAGATATCTGGGACATTTTCACATATATTTTACTCACTGGAAAACTACCTTTTAAATTAAAAGGAAAGACATGGATTCAACATGTATACCACAAACATAAATGTTTTATTTGTGAAATAAATCCATAATCATAAAATGTTTTTCATTGACACTTAAATATTGACATCCTGAGTGCAATCACACAGCACCTTCAGGATGGACAAGGAATTAGACCCAGCCAGCACGGGTTTAGGAGGGGCAGGTCCTGTCTGACCAACCTGATCTCTTTTTACGATCAGGTGACCCACCTGGTGGATGAGGAGAAGGCTGTGGATGTGGTCTATCTAGACTTCAGCAAGGCCTTTGACACTGTCTCCCATAATATACTCCTGGAAAAGCTGGTAGCCCATGGCTTGGACAAGTGTACCCTCTCCTGGATTAGGAGCTGGCTGGAGGGTCGGGCCCAGAGAGTGCTGGTGAATGGAGCTGCATCCAGCTGGCAGCAGGTCACCAGTGGTGTTCCCCAGGGGTCTGTGTTGGGTCCAGTCCTGTTTAATATCTTTATTGATGATTTAGATGAGGGGATTGAATCCATCATCAGCAAATTTGCTGATGACACCAAATTGGGAGGGAATGTCGACCTGCTGGAAGGCAGGAGGGCTCTGCAGAGGGATCTGGATAGACTTGAGAGATGGGCTGATTCCAATGGGATGAAGTTCAATAAAGCCAAGTGCCGGGTCCTGCACTTTGGCAACAACAACCCCCTGCAGCGCTACAGGCTGGGCACAGAGTGGCTGGAAAGCAGCCAGGCAGAAAGGGACCTGGGGGTACTAATTGACAGGAAGCTCAACATGAACCAACAGTGTGCCCAGGTGGCCAAGAAGGCCAATGGGATCTTGTCCTGTATCAAAAATAGCGTGGCCAGCAGGAGCAGGGAAGTGATCCTTCCCCTGTACTCTGCGTTGTGAGGCCACACCTTGAGTATTGTGTTCAGTTCTGGGCCCCTCAGTTCAGAAAGGATATTGAGGTGCTGGAGCGGGTCCAGAGAAGAGCAACAAGGCTGGTGAAGGGACTGGAGCATAAGTCCTATGGGGAGAGGTTGAGGGAACTGGGGTTGTTTAGCCTGGAGAAGAGGAGGCTCAGAGGTGACCTCATCGCCGTCTATAACTACCTGAAGGGAAGTTCTAGCCAGGTGGGGGTTGGTCTCTTCTCTCAGGCACTCAGCAATAGGACAAGGGGGCACGGGCTTAAGCTCCGCCAGGGGAGATTTAAGTTGGATATCAGGAGAAAATTCTTTACAGAGAGAGTGATCAGGCATTGGAATGGGCTGCCCAGAGAGGTGGTGGATTCACCATCCCCGGAGATTTTTAAACGCAGATTGGACGTGGCACTGAGTGCCATGATCTAGTAAATGGACTGGATTTGGACCAAGGGTTGGACTCGATGATCTCGGAGGTCTTTTCCAACCCAATCGATTCTATGATTCTATGATTCTATGATTCTATGATTCTATGATTCTATGATTCTATGATTCTACGATCATTACAGACCTTTCTTGAACAAATAGAAGTTATGTGCAACGCAATACAACAGTTACAACAAACTCTATAAGGTTTAGCTGACACACTGAGAAATGGAGATTTGTTTCCCTTTAAAGACTTTTAAGAAGATAAATAGCTGCTATCCTTATTTTTCTCAATGACAGGTTGTCGTTCAGGTTTTACCTTTTTGGACAAGATACTACATTTGGACAAGATACTACATTTATGTTTACACATTAAACAGTATCTTTCACACTCCTTAACTTCTAATGTTTCTTCACAATATCACAGAATCACAGAATCATTTAGGCTGGAAAAGATTCTAGGATCTTAGAGTCAAACCTTTGACCAATCACCACCTTGTCAACTAGATCATAGCACTAAGTGCCACGTTCAGTCATTTCTTGAACACGTCCCGGGATGCTGACTCCACCACTTCCCTGGGCAGCCCATTCCAATGTTTAATAACCCTTTCCATGTAGAAACGCTTCCTGATGAGTAACCTGAACTTCCCCTGGCACAGATTGAGGCCATTTCTTCTCATCCTGTTGCTAATCACCTGGGCAAAGAGGCTGACTGCCCCCTCCCCCTTCCTACACCCTCATTTCTTTTTCACCTCAGGAAAAAAGACCATTCTAAACTCCTAATTTCTCTTCTATAAAAATAATTTTAGTGTGTTCACTAAAAATTTTTATTTTGTCTCATTATAATAATGCTGGTATTTATAAATCTGTTTAGATGTTTAGTAATAATTTAGGGAACAAAATCATGTGGAAATCTAGACTCCACACAAGAAGTATTTAACACTTCAATCTCATTGATTTCAGCTGATGTTTGAAATCTTTCTATCTTCATGGACCTAAATGCCAGTATTTTCTTCAACCTATAATAAACCCAGATTTCCATTTAAGATTCAGCAAGTCACATCCTCAACAGAACAAAATGGGGACCTGAGAGAATCACTATCACTATTTCTCAGAAAATATAATCTACTTTTTCCTAATTTATTCATTTGACTGAAGGGTGTTTGTTCAGCTTCTTGACATTGATAACTATTGGCAGAACAAGAACGGGTATTAATCTATTTAGATTTTTTTTCTTTCTCTTAGGACTCACTGAGATCATTGCACAGAAGCCATTTGCAGGTTGAATTTCAGACAACATAGAGTCAGCTGTGTAATAATTATTTCACTGCAGAATGGAGGCAAGTAAAACAGAGTAACATTTAACACAGCATTATTGAATTAACAATATTCCTAAAAACTCCTCAGCATATCAGTTTTATGTTATTACCTGTCGTAAATTTGGTCATGAATTTCACCTGCTTTTTATCCAAACACCAGAACTAATAGGAGACTTGGAGCTTTTTTATTCTTTTAACTTAGAGGACATTAATCTCCAAAAAACCCACAGTGCTTCAGATATGGTGTCAGTTCCAGACAAAAGATACAATCACATTATTGTAATTAATAAGGCAAAATCATTTGCATCCAAGGATTGTGGACAAGTCTATTTGCATATCCTTTAATATGAAAGCTGACTTGACATTTTTCAACAAAACGAATTGCCTCTTAACTTAGTTCTACAACAGAAATGAATCATAGTACCAAAGCAAGGTGTAAATACCCTCCATCAGGTACTTGCCGTTTTTGCAATCTACTAGGCAGGACTTTAATGGAAGTTTTCTGTAAAGTTTTCTCCCACTAGCAGATTTCAACCAGTTTTCAAAATGTCACACTACATGATGGATGAAGCCAAGTTTGTAGAGCTCTGGCTGATTCTCACCTGTACAGAGACATGGAGCCAGAAGAGCTATTTACAGGTATCTGCTGGTTTGAGAAGAACTAATCTATGAAAACACCCATCCGCACAAGAAGGTTTCCTTTGCTTCCTGGGTGTGATTCAGTTCTTAAGCAATGTTTTCTGCAGCATTAGCAATTTTTAATTGAAGTTTTTGCAACAAAAATAAGCTTATGATGGAAAGACAGTAAAAGGCCATCAAATCTGTCTTTAAAAATTAAACAGGTTAGGAAATAAAAAAATACTTTTGTCCATATGAAATGCGTTTAACCTGAAGTACAGAAACACTTGGAGAAAATGTGGGTTTGCATTTTTCATTTTGTTTCCACCTCATTGCTTTCACTCCTAAAATCTGTAGCGGAGGCTGTGTAGTTAGTTCTGTGGTTATCACTTCATAGTATTATAAAGACTTATTGGAGGGATCAGTGCATAAAGTTAATATGTGATTTTTGCATGACTGAGACTTTAATTTTCCATTTTTTTTAATCCATAAAATATAACCAATCTATTTAATTGATTTGAAAGAGAAAAGAACATGCTGGGTCAAGACAGGTGTTTCAGGTTTCAGAGGAAGAATGGCAGAAAGCTTAGATATAGGAACAAGAGAAAGAGGTGATAATGACTTTAGCAAACAAGCTTTCCACTAGCCAGACATGATTTCTGTTCTATGTCAAATACACTCCACTCACAAACACACTCCCTTCTCTGCTTGCACTTTCCTTGGCCTGAAATGCAACTGCATCAGTGAGTTTAAATATAAATTTGCAGCTCGTTTGTTCTAGGCTAGCTTTAGTCCTTTTGGATTCACTGCACTTCTAAAGTACTGTTTCATCAGACTCAGTAGTGTGGCATAATACATTCAACTCAGCATATTTCTAACACAAACCCCTCAAACTATAAAACTTCAGGTACTATGTCTAGGCTGAAAGCAAGTTTGCTGAGCTGAATTTTCTTAATTTCAGGATAGCATTGGACAAAATGCTACCCTGAACATGTTACGTAAGTTGCTACTCACTATTGTTCTTTTTCTCCCCATTAACTCCTGGGATTTGTGAGTAGAGAAAGATCAACTCCAGAAGCCCATGTAGCTCCTCTCACCACTGTAGGAAAACTTTGTACGAATTCTGCTGTTAAGTCCAAATAGAAATTCAAACACATCTTTGCCTCAGATATGGAGATTTAACCTACCTCAATTCGGTTTCTTCTGAAAGAGAAAACTGTGTTCCTGAGTCTGTATTCAAAGAATTGGATAACTTCTCCAGCTGTGCGTCCGATCCTCCTTTTTTTCATTTCGGTTTGCTTTTTGTTTGTTTGTTTTTGAACCATTGCTCTATTTAATTGTCTTATCAACTCCTGACTTTAGTTTACTGGTTTTAGTCAACTACATTTCATTGGAATAGCCACTAAGGCATTTCTGATCTAACCAAACTCAATTTGAGTGACTCCCTTGCTAATGGTTTAGATAACACAAAACAGATCTAATGGTTTCTGTATGATCATTTTTCAGTACACATTGTGAACATGTAAAGTCTTTTAGATCTGTGATCCTCATCTCTTGTAACAATCATTTAAGGTAATCACAACAAAGATTCGATTGCACATTTAGTGGAAACTGGGTCCTTGGCTTAGAGTGTGAGCCATTTCATTATTTCCAGGTTAAAGCCTTTAGGGCAAAACACTGAGAAAAAATATTTGTTACATGTATTGAAAAAGCCCTAATTAGTTTTTGTAAGCATTGGTATGATGTACATTTAAGTTGGAACACAAGAGAGGGGATGACAGCAAATAATTTTAAAATCAATATTTTAAAATGACAACTGCAAATTCCTTCGATTTTTTAAAAGTATTGTGATGTTTTTAAGTACAGGCCAATTACCACTCCATGATGGGACAGTTTTAAAAACAACTCCCTCAGGCTTGTGTGTTCAAATTGATTTTATTCTTTTTAAAACCAAGCCAAGAATGTTGGCTGTTTATCTCCCCAAATATTTATTTTCCAGTAATTTACATACAATCATACTAAAATTTTGTGTAGTAAGTAAACTGATACAAATCATCCTGCAAAATTAGAGAAAAATTATGTGACTCATCACAATAAAAAAAATTTTAATATTTATTCACATGTGGAAGCAAATATTAATTTGCCTCTTTTTTTCTATTTTTCTATAAATACTGAAGTACTTTATCACCTTTACATCTGAAAAACCTTCAGTGTAAAGGTTTATCATTATTAGTTCCTTGCATTACATTTCACACCATACATATGATCGAAAGCTTTCTTTGTAATATTCATAGTCGAGTAAGCCATATCACTCACCCAGAACATTATTAGGGGAAATTTGGTGGAAAAAAAATTACTTTAGGATTATACAATAAGCTTCCTAAATCATGGAATCATTAAGGTTGGAAAAGACCTCCAAGATCATCCAGTCAACTAAAGAATAACACTGAGTGCCACATCCAGCCATTTCTTGAACACTTTCAGGGGTAGTGACTTCACCACTTACCTGGGCAGTCTGTTCAGGTAAATGGTCTGCTTGAAAACCCTTTCAGTGAAGAAATTCTTCACTGAAGAAGATGTCCTGCCTGATGTCCTGCCTGATGTCCTGCCTGAACCTTCCATGGCACAGCTTAAGCTATGTCCTCTTGTCCTGTAGAAAACAAAGTGTTCAGCAAATATTCAGAAAAATGCAAAGAGCCCACTTGAAGAAATTTGTGAAAAACAAAACAAAAAACCAAAACCCACACACACCCCAAAACCTACAAAAAAAAAAAAATGAAACCCTCTAAAAGTCAATGCTATAGGCTTCATAAATTTAGATTGTTGTACATTTTATACATCTGTATTTTTACATAAATAGTTGGAGAAAAAAAAATATATATATAAATAATTATATGTATATATATATCACATGGTTTGAACACAAAACTGATCAGGCCAGATCTACCATGCTCTGGGAGATAGGATTGCCCTATAAGAATATGTTTCTTAGCAGAAAGGTTTCTGCTGACTATCTTTGAGATTAATCTTCCTCTCCTCTTATAAGAGGTGTTGACTGTCCTAAGTTCCAGTCAACAAAAGCATGTCATTAAATAGTCTTGTGGTTTGGAATCTGCCTATTTTCTAGATTTATCATCTGAAAAATGAGGTTACGTTAGCAGCTTAAAAAGGGAAGTTGCTGTTGTTGATTTTAATGTTCATAAAATACTATGGAGTTATTATGTAGAGGGAGACACTTTTTAAAAGAGGAGAGATTTTTCTTTTCGTTTTGATTCCAGTAAAAAAGGAGCCATTTTCATGAATGACTCAATAATTCTTCTGTTTAAAAAATCATATTCCTTTTCCTGTTCAAGTGGTAGAGCTTCAGAGGATGTTAATAAAATGATTCCAGGCAACAGATGGAATCGGAATTTGAAATTAATATTTTACATTTAAATTCAAAATGCTCTGCAATGCATGTTCTTAGCTGGCATACATTTGTAGCTCCTTATTTAGAAAAGAGTCTTTTTTTCAGTTTTATAGAAAAGTAAAACTTGACATGAAATTAAATCATCTACATTACATGAGACACCACAGTTGCAAAACACTGTGGCAGAGTGGTCAACACGCTCTTGGCAAATTGCAGAATGAAGTCAGACTGCTTAGCACCTATCTGCTCCACACTTTCCTAGCCTCCTTCCCCTGGGGGTTTCCCCTTAGGGGAGGACCACAAGACAGTGCTATTTATTTGTGTTTTGGTGTCTTTAATCAAGTTTCTGTGGCAGCAGGAAATTACTTTCTTAAAGTAGTCAACCTGGTTGGACTGGAAGGATTTACATAAGACTCAGCAAGGAGTTGAAGGGTTTCCATCCTTTATTGGGCCAACTTGTTAACCTTTCTTCATCCACTTATTTGTATAACTTTGCAGTTGTCACACTTTGATTTTCCTCTGCCATTTCTCCAGTTCTCTGAATATTTTCCATGTGTCTAAACTTTCACTTCATGTTCTTCTACACAGAAAGATTTTTCTCCTCAAATCTATTTGCATAAAGAAAGCAATGGGTAATGCTACTGCCAAAATTTTTCTCTCCTTGTTTTAAACCTTCTGCTTGAAAAATATGAAAAGCTAAAAGCATTTAAAATTGTAACTTAATAATGTATATAGATATTGACCAAAATTTGATGGTTGCCTAGGTGCAATTCAGAGTTTTATTTGGTGAATCAAAATCAAATATCTTCAATCCTAATAAAAGCAGATTACTCCATTACAGGGAGAGACCCTTAATCATCTGGGACTGATGAATCCTGGCAATAATATATAAATTTAAGGGAAATGAAGGAGAGCCTTACATTGGAAATTAAGTTGTTGCCAACAGAGGTATTTTTCATTTGTCATTAGATCAATTCAGGATATAAATTATCAATTTTATGAGCAACCCATGATTGTTCTCAGTCTTCTGTGGGAGCAAAATTTTACTGGTAATTACATTTACTTTTGTAATGGAGTTTTATTTCATTTAATCTGTCTTTTCTAAAGACAAATAGCATTATTCTTAGGCAAAGAAGAAATAGTCCTTCTTGAGGAACTTTAAAATCGGTTCTAAAAATATCTTCTCACATTGACAGAATTGGCTCGACATGTCTGATTACTGTTCATAGTAATTATCTTTCTCTTTTGTGGCACTTTTTATACCTCACCTTGTTGAGGAATTGTGAAAAGCTTGGAATCACAGAACACGACGAATTGGAAGGGACCCACAAGGATCATCAAGTCCATGTCCTGGCCCTTTGCTGGTGCCCAACAGCCCTCCGGGTGAAGAACCTCTTTCTAATATCCAACCTGAACCTCTCCTGACACAACTTCAGGCCATTCTCTAGGGTCCTGTCACTGATCACCACAAAGAAGAGATCAGTGCCTGCCCCTCCACTTTCCCTCATGAGGAAGTTATAGACTGCAATGAGGTCTCCCCTCAGTCTCCTCTTCTCCAGTCTGAACAGGCCAAGTGACCTCAGCAGCTCCTCATACGGCTTCCCTTCAAGGCCCTTCACCATCTTGGTTGCCCTCCTTTGGACACTGTCTAGTAGCTTAATATCTTTCTTATACAGTGGTGCCCAAAACTGCACACAATATTCAAGGTGAGGCTGCACATGAGATCTGAACTTTTTGTAATAAGCTTTGAAAATATTTACTTGCACTTTGAATCAATAGAAGATTCTAGTAATTGGTATCTTGCTCTAATTTTTCTTAAGCAACAAAATATTGATATCAGTATCTTTCTTTTCCAGAGTTTCTTGTTCTTCACAAACAAACAAGGAAAAAAAATTTGCTAAGGATAGTATGCCTATTTTTTGACATATGAAGAACCTAGAAAACGCGGACTATATATATATGTACGTTATTTATTACAATGTACTATCTTTAACTTCTAAATGCATGTTACTAATTAGAGTCTTCATTCCAATTGCTATGCATTTACCTGCATAAATATTTTCGGCACTCAATGAAAGACAATGAGGAAATCATTAATTGCCCTAATGATTTAGAGAGAAATATTTTATGAAAGCCATTTTCTCACGTGCAAGAATTCTGTAGATTGTTGTTGTTATTATTATTAAATGTTTGTTTATGTCTTTATATTTCGTTCCAAGTAGAAAAAAACACAGTTTCAGCCTTTGGCTTTACTGTCATAGAAGTAAATATCAATGACAACAAAATGCTAGTCAAAATGTTTTTTGCATGTAAGAATAAAGCTGACTTTCCACAAAGAAAGTCTTCTGGATTCAATTCAGTCCAGTCTAAAGGAAATAAATGACCAACCAATAAATGTTGTTCCCTAAAGGAAAGTAGTTCTCCTCCCCATCTCATTATACAAATTAGAGAAAAAAATGCTAGAAATTCACTAATGCTCCTCATCAGACAAGAAGATGAAGGGCAGATTTGTACAGCTGTGTTTTGGGGAATGGCTAGAAGGAGGTCTGCATGTGTCTGAGTGAATTTTGCAGCTGATTCTAATAGGAAAAAAGAGTTTCCTCCAATCTAAACTTCTGGAGCGTTGAAATCTGATTCAAGAACATGTTCATTGGTACCCTTGTAGATCAATTCTAGACAATGAGCTGATAGAAGCTAGTCTGACTGCTAAATGCTTCTGAACAAGGTTGCCTTCAGCCGAGGCACTTCCAGATCACAAACAGTGATTGTGAAACATAGCCAAAATAATACTTTGTTATGGATGCTGCAGTTGTTCTTCATTTAGTATTTTCATTTAGTATAACAAATAGCCATGTATTAAGTCCCATTTATGGGTGATCATCTTGATTCTCTTTGGATCCCAAGATACGTTCGCATCCTTCTCAAGCACCCTGCCTCCTGTGGGAGTACAGTGTATGGGCTACTTCTTCCTTCTGAACACAGATACTTCTTTGTGTAGTGGTTACCTTTGTAGTCTACTTACCATATCTCCCTCTTTTTATATGGTGCATGCTTAATTATGTCTCCCTGGTTCACAGCTTCCTCAAGACATACATCTTCCACTGAGCCAATGACCATGTCATCACCTAATTAGAAGGAAAAAAAAGAAAGCAGCAGTAGATTATCACACAGGTTAAAAATTTGTGGAACTACTGAAATTGAAGTGAATGGGTTAAAAATGATTTTCCATGGCAATTTGACTAAGAGAGACCCTTCATGGATATGAAGTAAGTTAGATATGTTTTAATTAAACATAAGTAAGATATGTTTACTTCAGACAAATATTTTTTCAGTTCTCTTGGCCAGTCAGTCAAACATAATCAGATTTAAACAAATAGCAGGGGGTATTCTGGTGATGCTGTTTTGCCCTGTAACTAGATGGCCAGAAGGTGAGGAAAGGCAAAGGATACAATAAACCCTGACAATAAGCTTAACAGGAGCTGCTGTGTTTCCCCAGTTCTCCTAATCCCAAATCCTCAAGCACATGTAATCCACACTCCTGAACAAACAAGACCCCTAAATCACTCCCAACATTTCTCTTTCAGCAGGGAGCATTTGTTCAGCCGTGCCCATCACTGGGTCTGCCTTAGTAACTACAGTCTCTCTGGGCCAGAGGCTGTTCTGCTTATGTCAAACTCATTAATCATGAGATGAGTCTTAATACAAAAACAACAGTGTCAGTGAACAGAGAATGCTCTGAAGTCCATTAATGCCTTGCTGATCAAAGGTGATGGGGTATCTGATAATAAACAAGCACTCTCATAGGAAATTGTTTGTTTAGAATGACGTTATGGCTTAGAAGAGATACAAAGGATGAATGCTTCCAAAAATCTCCTTTTGTACAGTCTGGTCTTCTTTTACTCTTGAGAAGAAAGAAAACAAATGAACATAGAATTAATTGAGATTTTAATTATAAAACTTATCAAGAAACACATCTCTGCATTTTGAGATGATGATTTTTTTCAAGATGTGTTCCACTTAGGAGAGACCTATTTCATTATATCAGCAGAGAATTAAGACAGCCTCCTACATCTCTGTATTCACAATTCAAAATTATTGAATTTGTCAAGTTAGGAAAAAAACTTTTTCTTACCAGTTTAAGAGAGAATGACTGGAAGATAGTTGTATATAACATTGTAAATAAATTAGATAGTCCTATTCATTTTTATTTTTTTTCTTCTAGGGAGGACATCTACTGCAATTAAGAAATGAAAAGCTTAAAACAGATAAAGAGGTTATGATTTTTTCATAGAATTAAACTGCAACTTTGCTGAAATAGTTCCCTAGCTTCCTACAGAATCACATACTATTTGAGAACAGAAGTGTCTGGAGCTTGTCTAGTCCAACCCTCCACTCACAGAAGATTACTCAGGGCCATATCCAGTAGAACTTTAGTTATATCAAGGAATGAAGGCTATCACCTGTCTGTACAATCTGTTCCGTTGCTTGATCACATAGTTAAAGAAAATAAATCTTATGCCTAAATGAAATTTCCCTTATTTTAGTTTGTGCCCATTGCCTCTCTTTCTTTCTCTGGGCGCCACTGAGAAACATCACCTCCTACTTCCCTCCTTCTCCCTCCATCCTGCCCCCCTTCAATATTTGTACAGATGAATAAGGTCCATTATTAACCTTCTTTTTCCAGACTGAAAAATCTTCACTGTCACAGCCTCTTTTTGTATGAAAGATGCTCCCATCCCTTAATCATCTTCAGGGCCCCTTGATGGACTTCAATATGTTCACCTCTATCTTGTACTGGGGAGTCCAAACTGGACAAATTACTCCAGTTATTCACTACTCACCAATGCTGGTTAAAGAAGTAAGATCATCTGTCTCAGCCTGTTGTCACCTTTCTTCCTAATAGAGCCTGGGATGTTTTTAGCCTTCATTTCCGTAAAAGCACATTGTCAGTTCATGGTGTCCTGCTTTCAGCTGGGATAGAGATATTTTTCTTCCTAGTAGCTGGTCCATCCAGTGCTGTGTTTTGGATTTAATATGAGAATAATGTTGATAACACACCGCTGTTTTGGTTGTAGTGTTTACTATAAGTCAAGGACTTTTCAGTTTCCCATGCTCTACCAGTGAGCAGGTACACAAGAAGCCAGGAGGGATCGCAGCCAGGACAACTGACCTGCAGTGGCCAAAGGGGTATTCCATACCATGAAACATCAAGCTCAGTATATAAATGGGAGGGAGTCAGTTGGTTGGGGCTGATTGCTGTGGGGAACTGGCTGGGCATCGGCCAGTGGGTGGTAAATATTGTACATCACTTGTTTTTCTTCTTCCTTTTCCTCCCCTATTTTCATTACTGTTATTTATTAAATATTAGTATTAAATTTTACTTTGTTTCAATTTTTGAACTGTTATCTCAATCAATGTGTTTTCACTTTTTTCTAATTCTCACCATCCCACTGGGTAGTAGGGGGAAGGGAAGACACAGAATGAGTAAGCAGCTGTGTGGTACTTAGCTGCCAGCTGATGTTAAACCATGACACGTGGTCAACTACTTGTCCACTAGAACCCCTGATTCCTAATCTATCAAGTTGCTTTCCAGTCTTTTGACCGCCAGCCTGTACTGGCGGCTGGGTCCAACCTTCCCCAAGTGTGGATGTTGGCATTTCCAATTGTTAAGCTCTCAGTATGGGAGGGAACACAGATGGGGCAGCTGATGCAAACTGACCATTAAGATATTCCATACATTTGATGACATTTTCAGCAATAAAAGTTGAGGGAAAGAAGGAGGAAAGGGAGAATATTTATGTTGTGTTCTTTCCAAGAAACCTTTGATGAAACCATGTTTGCCTGGAAATGCCAGATTCTTGCCTGACAATGGGAATTAATGAATGAATTCCTTATTTTGCTTTGGTTGTACATAGAAGTTTTTCTTTACTTATTACATTATCTTTATCTCAACCCATGAATTTTCTCACTTTTTTTTTTTTTGATTCTTTCCCTCATTCCACTGCAGGGGAGTGAGCAAGGGGCTCTGTGGGGCTGAGCTGTGGCATTAGCACACAACAATAGTTGTTGAGGAGAGAGCAGTAAATATTGAAGTCTATTTACATCCCAGAATGTTAAGAATTGGGCAAACAAAAATAGAAACAAAGCAATCTTTGCCACAAACATTAAATGATGTTCTGTGTAACATACAAGATAGTATTTAGAAAAAATGTCTAATCTGTCTTTCCATAAACAAAGGAAATATTTTATTAGAAAAATATAATTTACCAACCTCAAAAGTATGTTTAAAATGTATTTCCTAAACCACAATGAGTATAGAACCTTGAACCATGTATGTTCAGCACAGTTTCTTCATGGTCTCCAGTTTGGTTTCCCAATTGTAATGTAAAGACATTATCCACCATGTAACTTAGTTAGCCTTTCAGTAATCAAAAAGAATAATGAATATAGATTGACAATGAGGGGAGCTATCAAGCCATTGTGTCCATAATAACTTGAAAATGCATTTTGTGTTGTAAATGATAGCTTTATGAAGATTATTTTAGTTATAAAGCACTGTCAATATGTATGGTACTTCAGCACTTGATATAAAGGGTACAAAATCAAAAAAGTCTCTCCCACAAAGGGCATGCAATCTAAATTTAGATACTGAAAAATTGTTGCAGGTATTTTTGCTCAAGGAACAAAAATCCATTTTCTTTTACATTTTATGACATTTAGTCCACTAATGTTCTTTTCCCATTTTTGCTTAAATGTTATGACTAGCTGAGGAATTAGCATTAGAAATTGCCATGAATCCAGTGCTGCTATTTCATCACTAAGAGGAATATAATAACACATAATCTTGAGACTTTCTGTTCAAATGTATCACTTAATTACTTTTTTCTTTTGTACAGATTTTTATTTATTTTTAGCTTAGCATATTTATAACTGTCACATAGAACCTGATTCCAAAAACACTTTTACATGTGAGAAACATTTAATAGTAATTTTCTTATCAGTGTTTCTGTCTACAGCATGGAGTTTTTCTGCCCACATTTCATACTTTTCTTGACCAGTTTGTCAAAGCCATATCTGTTGTTCCTTCTCCCTAAGAATCTCTAGAATATTCTGTTTTTTCCCCCAAAGCTGCTTCTTTTGTCTTATATATACTTTTCTTCAAAAACCTAAAGGGATGCTGAAGTAAAATTATCTTCCTTGCTGATTGCACTGATCTCATCACTTTATCGTTGTGGTTTTTCACTGAATTCCTATCTGCACCATGTCAAATTCAAGTTCAAAGCTCTCTTCATGCTTCCAGCATTTGTTCCTGCCTTTGTCCTATTCTAGTGCCTTCTCCATAGAATTAATATGTGACACTTGGTTTGCTATCCACTTATGGAAAGATCTCTGCAAACCATCAGTGTTTTTTACTCCTGAAACCATGCAATAATTTCCCCTTCCTTTTAAAGGGTCAAGTCCTTCTAGGGGACCGTGTCTCCACTGATTGTGGAGTGAAACCTGTGAATAGATATGGCAGTACATCAAAACAGAAAACATCACAATCACATTTTACTTCTCCCATTCCTGAAACTTTGCCCCCATATCATTGTCTCTATGGGAACCAATCATTGTTTTTCTTGGAGAACAAAGACCTAAACTTGAGAAGAACTGATATGGTTGGTGAAGGACTGTGTTATTCACTGACAAACTTTCAAAATACAGTATTTTTTCTGAAGAGGACATAAAAGATACTGCAAAATGCCTCTAAGTCACATGAAACTATTGTTTTATGGTGCTTCCTTCTGTTTTGATAGGCACCATATCCATCTCTAAGACTGCTCCTTACTGAAGTGAGCTGAAAGTGTTTCCTAAGTACAGGTTTTTAAGTATTTACCAGACATGACTGGTCTTGGAATCATCCTACTGGATATTTAACATTGGACTTATCCTTTTGCATGTTTATTGTCTTTATAATTGTGGAAAATATACATGTATTAATCAATTGGAAAAAAGAAAAAAAAAATCATGAATTTATGAAAAATAAAGTTGTGAAATTAATGCAAAACATTCAAGATATAAAAAAAAAATTGCAAAGGCTTATTCTTAGTTTCCATGGATAAACAAGCATTATGCAAGAAGTGTGGGAGTTTGGGGTTTGAAAAGAGGAAGAAAAAAGGAGAGAAAGCAGATAGAAACAGCTGGTCTTTCTAACAAAACAGGTTATATAATTTATTCTTGGTTTTACATCAAAGTAATGACACAAGTTTGGCAACATTATTATCTTACACCAACTTATTGGTCTACCAGTAAATGAAAAGGTTCTAATGCTACTGAAAACTCTTTTGACACTGCAATTACCTGGCTTGGCACCATGTGAAATGTGAAGTCTGATCATGCGAAGATTTTAAAGTTCTTTACTAAAGATATTGCATATGTCCAAACTTCTGCATACTTTTGTGAAAAAAATTCTTAACCAGTTCTTGCTTACCACTAACACTTAATATTTCCTTATGTCACCAGATTTCCTTGAAATAAAGCTAAGAAAGTTCATATAGCTTTGTTTCTGTCTTTGTAGAGAAGTTGTAAAAGATTTGGTTTCTCAACATCTACTTATGGGCTTAATAATAATATTTGATAATGCAAAATATATTCAACAGAAGTTATATGAGTCCAGCTGTAAAGAATAAGCCAGAAAAACTGAGTTAAGAATTCAAGACACTGAGCTTTTCAACATATGTTTCAACATTAACTTATTACTTACAGAAAAATTCACCTCACTCTGTTCCCATCATAAAGAGGGTTATAAAATGAAAATATATAAATCGTTTATCTTTCAGGTTTTTCAGATGCAGACCTTCAAACATCTGTGTATTTATGGTTTGACTTGCAGTTTCAAGGAAAATTTCTTCATTAAACTTACTCAGCATTGCATTTATTTTATTCTTACATTCACATGTACATATATATTTCTACAAACGCTTTTTTTTGCAGTAAGCTATTCTTCTCTAAGTGAAGTTGAAAAGGAGCTTTCTCCTGATTGTTTAAAGTGTGAACCAAGAGAAGAAAGAGGTATCTAAATAAGGAAAATAATCCTACCTATTATTCAGCAAGCACATTGAGTCATTTAGTTTGACTTTTTAGTGCACGTCTTTCCTGTTTAATAATTGTCAATATTTTTGTCAATAAAGTTATATACCAAACAATTAAGACAATACCCAGAAATAGTAGCAGTTGGAGAAAAACTGCTGGAAGTAATTTGTGAAGAAATGTGAAGTAGCATGAAGGAAAAAATAGTTTCTAAATTATGTGCATTGTATTAGGAGGAAAAAAAAGGAGTATATTGTATAATTACAGGCAGCACAACTTGAATTTTAAATACTCTCATGAGATACTTGAGAAAGTTTTTAAAACTGAAATTGCCTGTAGAAATTGTTCTGTACGTCCTTTAAAGAATAAAAGTTGAATAATAGAAGTATATAAAATCTCTTTTATTCTTCACTACGGAAATTCTTTAACTTTCTTGTTCTTCAACTAGTAAGAAAATACTAAATCTCTTGTTTAATAGTGAAACGGTGAAAAGACATCACTGAATTTTCCAGCCTTTACTAAATACTTATCTTTTGACTTCTATGTGGCAAAGAGTAGCTGAAAATGTTACACCTTAAAGTAAAGTTTGATAAGTCTGCATTTTCTAATAAGAAAGAAAACTAGAAAGTATCTGGACATTTCTAGTGATTTTTCAGATAACAGTGTAACTGAAAACAACTCAGAAAACAAGATTGACACTCTATTTTTGGATACTTTCCCTATTTTGCAATATTTATTATTATGATGTTTCCTTTTCCATTTTTTATTTTTACTTCTCTTAATTTTACTTCTCCCATTCTTGGAGATTTCTAAAATTTAATCACTTTTGAGGTGATCAGCCCTTTTAATTCTGAGTCAATTGTAGTCAAAGATGACAGTCAGAAGGTAAGAATATGTAAATTGAGGTTTCTACCCTTCAGGTGAGGCGGAATCTATGCTTACACATTCTAAAATTCTCAGTGGCACTCAGCAGTTGCTCCTGGGTTGCTGATGCTTGTGCTTGCTTGGTACACATGTCTGATGTTCTCCTGTCTGAGGCCATGTTGTTTATCCTTGAGGCAGCCTATGTATACAGGCAACTTGGTGCTGTGTTCCTTGAGCTACTTTTCTGACAAAAATATTTCCTCCTGTTTTAACCTCAAGTTTATTGCATAGGATGTATGTAGATACTTGCATACTGGCTCAGGATGTTTTTATCTAGCACAGTAGATTTTAAGAAGTGCAGTCAGCAAAGCTGACTACCATGTCACTTACAAAGCATTTCTGTTTAAAGCTGGTGGGTTGAAGTGTATCTCTGCCGCACATCATGCGGTTCTCATATCCATATAACAAACTTGTAAGCACATATATTTTATGCATTTAGAAAAGTGTATAAATGTATCTTTACTGTGGTAAAGATACTCCACTTTGGCTTTGTTCTTGCCTCATAAACTGGAAAAAACCCCCATCCTTAGTTGCATCTGTAATTTTCTTTACTGTATAATACCAGTGCCCACATCACCTAACTTATTGTTTCTCTGATTTCGTTGCAGCAGTTGAATACAAAGAAGATAACTGGTTGAAATACCTTTTTTTGTGGCCTCAGGCTGTACACTAATCTCTTCATTTAGGTGGTATATTATCATTTTAGTGGTGAATTAAAACCAACACAGTGATGAAGACAATATATTATCATTATTACATAATTTGGGATGAGGAAAGAAATCTATACCCTCTGCCAATTGAATAAGTGTCCTTGCTTTATGGAGGTGAGTGACTCGTCTTTATATTTATAGCAAGAATTCAGTTTTGTCTTTGATAGAGCATCCTGGTATATACTGTAAAATTTACACCAGTAGATAACTAACTTAACGTGCAGCAAATTCTTGCTGGCAGCTTTTGATTTTAAAAGTATACCGTAGCAGCATATACCAGCAGAAGATAATTTCAGGCTGACAATGATCTGAGAGTGCTGGACTTCCACTGCATATTAAAGTTTCACATTGGCGATAGCTAGGAAACTGAAATGAAAATGAGATGTTTAAAAAAAAGTAAAAATCACAATTTTTTAATTTATATTTCCATTATTTATGTTAATTTTGTCTAAAGTGCAAAAATTAGGGTGCTTTGAATGTACAGTTAACATCTGTGTATTTTTTCCTAAAAAAACTATATTGAAAAAGAAAAAGGGATCCACTTGAAAAGACTGCTACATGCACCTGGCTATGTGGTTCACCTGCCTGGGAGTTTTGCATTCATATATAGCACATGAAAGTTTTCACTTTATGGTCTCAATTTGATGCTACAATTTTGATGTAATTCAACAACTAGTTGTTGAACTAGTCCTGATTCTTATATATACCCAACAGGATTAAGTCATGGGTGCGTCTAAAGTGTGTATGCTTTAGTGTCCACCTGGACTTGCGTGGTTTCATACTGTGGCATTCATGCAATGATATCCCTTCCAAGCTTTTCACTCTCTTTAAGTGTTACATGCTAAAGTCTCAGCTTATTTTTCTTCCAAGCAGTGGTTTGTCTTTTTGCACAGAGATTTTTTACAGTGTATACGAATTGAATTGTACTCATTCATGGACGGTATAGCCAGCTTCTGGAATATTAGAATGATCAATATTTTAACATTGCAAATAAGGATGCATAGCAAATAACATGCACTGCTATAAATATATAGGAGGTTTAGTTTACAGAATGTAAGAATAATTTTGTACTAATTTAACACTTTTTTGAAAATATTTTTAGAATTTTCTGTATAGTCTCAATTTTTTCCCCTCAGTCACTTTGAATGCCTGTTTCTTTAAGTCAAAACACTGATGAAGTATCATCTGTGTTCTATGTTATGAATGAAAATCCAAGTCATGCCTGTGAGCATGAAGCACATAAGTACTTAAGGACCAATGGGTCTGGATTACGTGTTTCCTTTCTGTTTCAAATAATATGTGGGCCAGTGCTAGAGATGCATGTACAATTTAAACACAAGAGAGGAAATGAAAACTTGTAGGTGATCTCTTGGCTAGTATGTGGGATTTAGGCAGGTACTCATTTCTGAGAAGAAATAAAAATGGGCAAAAAGTGTGATCTTTTTAATTTCTCAATAATATTTGAATATTGGCCTTGGGGTTCTGTAGCTCTTATTTTAGACTTAATTATGGTGGCAGCACTGTCTTTTTCATTTACTTATTCCCTTAAGATATACAGAATAATCTTCAAAGAAGATCATATTTTTTTCATATAATGTTTGTCAGTTACATTGATTTCCTTGTAAATTTGATGGAAAATGAATAATGAAAGATAAAAACTCAGAAATAAGATCCATAATATTTTAGAGTTTCTTTCTTTTATTTCTATCTTCCTAGATATTTGTATAATCCATCTTTAAATCCTTCAAACAAGAGGAAAATTTCAGTAATTTTCAAGTAGTAGCTAATTAAGTTCATCATCTTATTAAGTTATGTTCTCACTGATTAGATAAAACTGTAATTTTTTTTTTCCCTAAAAAGTCACTCTACATCAAAACCAGTATTAACATATAAGTAAAGTTTCTGACAAGCTTTTGCCAGAGATCATTCACATTTAAAAACTTGGTTTGTCATAACTGACTGTAATAGGCTGTGAAAATAAAAATAACTAGCACCAAAGTCAGCTGTGTTTTCAAACCAGAAAAAGTCCCCTCCAATGACTGCAAGGTACAGCATTCAGGCCTATATACACTTGAATTATGGTGTCTGCTGAAGAATAGATATTTGATCCTAGTAATTTTGTGAGATAGGAGTTCATATAGTGGCTCTGAGTTCAGCTGAAGGTGTTTATTACCTAAAAAATACAACACACACAAAAAAACCAACCAACCAAAACCAACCATACAAAAAACCCAAACGCAAATCAAAACCAAACAAAAAAATCAAAGATAGGCATTTTAAATTCCAAAAGATGTATTCGTTCCTTCAGTTATGTAACTCAGTCTCAAGCAGGTCACATAAAAAGTTATGATTTCCAAAGTCTTACTTCCATCTGTCATTTGAATGTCCCTGGTTGTTGAAATGAAGACCTCTAAGGAATTCTGCTTGGTTCAGAATAATTTGTCTACTTACCACTCAGTTGACATTTTGAAACTTTTGAGGGCTAAAGGAAATAAATTGGATGGTGTAACAAAAAGTTGCAAATGAGTCAACATTGAAAGCGTTGCATTATTAGTAGGGCCTGTTCTACCTCATCTGTAGGCTTTCGTAACAGGTACACTTTTGAAAAAGAAGGAAAATGTTTTGACAATTAGAGTAAGCAAATTGCAAAAAGAAATATGGTAGTAAGTTACCAACCTAGTCCCTAAATAAAACATGCCATTTCTAATGTGGTCCTAATGCTGTTCAGCCTTCCATTAGCAGAGACCTCTAGATAGCCATAGGCAAGCATCAAATATACAGTAGTTTATAATGGTAATTCATACAGTGATAAAGCAAAAACATAACTGAGCACTGAAAAAAGATGTAAACTGAAATTTGCCTCTAGGCAAAGCCTTGTTTTCCATAAACAAATTAACGTCCAGACTTTACTTCACTGATGTATGGAGCATTTACTTGCATATTTTTTCTTCTTCTCTTGCCTTTTTTATACAATTTAGAATCAGATACTGGTCTATAGTAAATAGTCAGGAATATAAGTAATGGACCTTAATGTATGTTGAAGTATTAATGACATTTGCAGTACAAGAAATGTTTCTTAAGCTCAGAAGGAAAAAAAAACTAATGTGAATATACTGAATATACTCGTGGAAGGCAAATCTGTTATATTATTTACAGTTGTTGAGGATGCAAGAATACTAACAGTAATGGCCTATGTAGGCTATGTATGACATGAGTATGTAGTTCAAAAGAGAAGATTGTTCTGTCTGCAGACAATTAAATTTCAGACCACTCACTTAAATTGTAAACTGCCATATCACTGTGAGGTGAAAGTAAATGAAACTTGTTTGAATTAGGGAATCCTAAGGCAATGAACCACTAGATAGTCACATTACAATAAACATCTCATTGTGGACACTTTGAAATTATGGTGTGAAAGCTTGAATAATACAGTATTCTTTCAAGCTACCCAGTTATAAAGCTTGAAGTTTTAAAGCGTTTAGAACTTGTATGAAAAGTTCTGTACTCACAGTTTTGTTCTGGAAATACACTTGGCCAAACATATACCTGCTTTAAAAAAAATATTACTTTATTTTTAAAATTTATTTGTAAATCTGAACCTTTTTCCACTTTTTACCTTCAGGACTCACTATCTGCCACTTTTTTGAATGAACAATTTTTCGTGACTCTCCTGAATTATTAGTGTGTTTTCTTGATTAGAATTTTAAAGTTTCAAGTGATGGGACACACCTTCTATGTGAGGGCTAAACATGTTTTTTTCTGAAGGCGTCCTCTACATGCAAGCTATAAAAATACCTGAGTCAGGTTCTTTGACCATAGAAGAGCAATAGAGAAATTGTCTTCTAGAGGCTTTACTTTTCACAGTGAAACAGGAAATCGAGATATCTATAGAAGGCCCATAAGTAAAAGGTGTCAAAACCCGGAAATGCTTCAAAATTAATAAAATGCATCATCAACAATCAGAGAATAACACTTCTGAACTGTCTTCACTTACGGAAGTCTTTGATTGATGAGCAAGTGCACACACCCCTAATGTATGGTAGTCTTGTTGTTAGTCAACTTTCTACTAATTTTCTGCAGGTTTAAGGCTGAATTTTATATCAAACTGATGAAATGCATCTGGGCATTTATTTTCTATAACTGGGTCTTCAATGGATAGAGACAAAAGAATGGAAGGTTGCAGCTCGTGGGAAGAAAGGATGCACTGACAAATGCATTAAAGCTGACTATGAGATGAATGGGAATGCATGATGAATGCTCTTTGATATAGTTGTGGCTAGACTAGTCAATGACTTTTAACTTCATGTCGCATTCTTTAACAGTCCTTAAACTCAAATTTCTACTGTGGACAATCTCACCTCTCTGATCACATGTGTCTCTTGGGGCAGTTGTAGAGCTCACTGTATGAAAACATATAAGATTACTAGGGAGACAAGATGAGTATAATTTCATGTCTAATTCCCTTCTCATGACAAAAGTGATTGAATTCTAATAGTTAGTAAGGATACAGAATGAATGTGCATAAGATGCTTCAGATTTAAGTGGTAAAAACTAATGAGTTTTTGAGACTTGAGACTAGTCGAGTCTGAATATTTTAAGGGCAAACTACACTTGTCAGAAGGTTTTACTACCATAGTGCTCATAGATACTGAAACTTTGGGGCAGAAAATATGCCACAGAAAACACTGTTTTTGAAGAGTTTTGTCTTTCATCAAGTAACAGAAGTAGGAAACACTTTCTGATTTGGAATTGCTCTATGGATCACAGCTGGGCTGTTCAGCTGAGCTTGGTAGCAACAAGGGTTTGCATTTTAGAAATAAAGGCTTGCATTTCCAGAGAGCTGTTTTGTCAATTACACTGTCAAAGTAATTGAAGAACATAAGGAGAAAAATTGTGCTAATAAAAGAACTTTGAAAAAAAAATCATGCTACAAATATATTGCAAAAATATGATTTCTTAGGCCATTTCTAGGAACAATGAGTGACTAATAGTCTAAAAGGAACCGCAATTGAACCACTTAAGATGTTAAATTGCTCTTCTGCAAAGGCACCTCTTCTTGCTTTCTGAGAAGTTTCTGGGCAGTGCTCATCTGAAATCAGAATTTCAGTGCTCTTTGTCCTCTATTTCCCTCTGTACAACCTAATTCAGCAACATTCACTGATAATTCTCTAGTTATCTTTTCAATTACATATGAATCACTGTTTTTACATGAACATTTACCTGGACATAAATGTATTAAATGCAGTTAGCAAATATGAGACGTGTTTCTACCTGCATGAGGTCTGGGCCTTTCTGTTCCTAGGGAGTAGTGTTCATGGCTTCATCATTTAACATGATAATCCCAAGTAAGAATTTTCAGGTATCGTGGACCAAAGAAATTAGAATTTTTTCAAATCCCCATGAATAATGAAATTTTGGTCAAAATTTCATCAAAGTCAAATCAAAGTCTCCCAAGAAAATTATAATCTTAGGATATATCAATAGGTATAGTTGGAGTTTGTTTGTTTTTTAAATAAGATATGAAGATGGGGTATGGCACTTCCTATTTTGCTAATGAATTGAGATCTGAACTTGAATCTACATGTGGAATTCATCAAACAGGCTTTAGTGGCACTTGCACATTTCCCCTTTTAGTAACTGTTTCATATTAAGCCTGAAGAGAGCTGGGGATGATTTTTCCTGTAATTTATGGTATTTGTGTCTATCTGTAGCAGTTGTAAAAATACTGTGTAAACAGAAACATCATCAAACACCCATAAAAAAAGTCTTCTAAGGCCAGAAAAAGAACAGACTTTCCATGGCAGTTAATGAAAAAATGTGAATTATGCCCCACATGTGATGGAATTCAACTTTCCTGTGTTTTTAATACTGTTTTATCGTGTATTTATGACATCAAACTAAAAAGAAAGTAAAAGCTATATAAAAGGAAATTTGGTGTCATGATATTTTCTTACTATAAGGAAGAGAGATTTAAATTAAAGGAGATAATCCATGATGGAGGTTTTGCAAACTCATTTAGAAGAAACGACTTTACCAGTCATGTTGCTTCTTATAACTGAGAGTGCTTTTGTTGTAAACAGACATTGACCTTCTCAAAAAGGTGAATATTGATTCAAAGGAATCTCTGAAAAACATTTTACTTATCAATTATTCTTTTTTTTCCCCCAAGTCTGAGCTTTCTGCTGCTTTTTCTGTCTTCACTGTTGAAAAAACTTCACTTCCTAGGTTTTGTTAATTTCTTCTCTTTCTTCCACTCAGTCAAAAAAGTTAAAACTTTCCATTTATAATACTCCAAGAGGCTCTTAGGAAATAATAATTTGACTATTAAGTTTTATCCATTTCTACTCTTCTTTATGGATGACCTCTTTGTATTCTACCAAATGAACAGGAATACAACACTAATAAAATACAACTGAATTCTCTGAGTAGAATGAGGAAAAAAAAGTCAGAGGGAGAGAAGGAGAGAGGAAGAATTGAAAAGAAAAACCCCACCGAATTTATACTCTAGGTAATAGAAAAAAAGCATAGTGGAACAGGCGACAGTGAGTGAGGAATAAAGATAAATACATTCCTTGATTTAAGATCAGGAAAAATAAGATGATTTGGAAACCACAAGAAGTGTACAATGAGTCACTTACTGAGTTTATTAAAAACATATTATTGGATTACTTGTGTTTCTCTGAATATTTGGTGTCTTATTTGCATCTGAGTGAATTTTAAGATTATTTCAATCTGTTTACCAACCATTCTTGGAATCTTTATTTTATTGAAAAATCTCCTTCTCTTCCTGTGTGGAACTGCACATCTCTGGATTGACCTGGTGAGGGATTCTCAGGAAAGGGGTCTGAACTTGGTTTTGAAACAGCTCCAGTGTAAAGATTTGGAAGCAGAAATTACTGTTTTCTTAGTCAGTTTGCAAATGGGTTTTATTCCTACATTCAGCTTTGGCAGTACTATAGCTATGTTGACAGAATTTAGGTTTTTATATTTGAATAGGCTTCCATTTTTCTAAGTAATTTTGGTCACTGCTGACCTATTGAACCCCTATACTCATGTACAAGCTGAGCTTCCATTACACAAATATATGTTTTTTTTCTGTGCATTTGAGTTTGTTCTCATTGTAATGTTAGTTGTCTTCTGCCATCTCATTTCTCTTGTTCTATTAGTATGAATGTCATATTTTTATTGAATGACCTTTGCTTAATCTATTCCTACATCTCTGGTGAAATTCAACACAATCTGTGACTATTTTTTGTTTGAAAGATAGACTGAAAATGTATGCTAAGGAGAATAAAATTACCTTAATTTTTTTTTTAATATTTTTTTTCTTAAACAACTTTACAAATAAAGCTGCCATATATGGAGGGCAGAATAAAATATATGAAGTAACAGCATAGTTCACTTTTTTCCTAAAGTGACGTATTTCAAGGAAGAAGAAATGTATATTCTTAAATAATATTACAGCATGTTAAGAAAAAATGTCAACATCATTATGAAAGTGACAATACTTATACTTGAGGCTGTCTTTTGGTTTTGCAGATAATTATAACCTTTATTTTTTAATATCCATTTGAGTCACTGAAATTATTTTTGTTGTTTAGAATCAGTATTTTGTGGTCTTTCTAGGTGTAAAAGAATTCACAGTTACAGGGTTAGAATCAGGGTTTGAAAGAACTGGAATTAGTTTCCATATTTCTAGAGGCAGAATGTTTCAATAGTTTAGAATATTGGACTACTACAGTGGAGTAAATAGTAGATTTATATGAGCTTTCAGATCCTGAATTTCCTTAATTTAACATTAAATTCTTGGGCATGGAAACACAGATTACTTGGAGACCCTTCATACAGATGTGTCTGAGAATTGCTCAGACAAAAGCCATTCCTTTCCAGTAGTTCATGTGAACAATATTGAAAAAGGCTTATGACGCTCTTTCAAAAGAGAGCATGCAAAACATGCTCAAGCCACAGGAATTTGAAGGCTGTCAAACTGAGAAGAAATTCAATATAGACACTAAAGAAGTAATTCAGCAGCCAGGATGTCATAACCAGAAATTTTCTCTGGTTGCACATTGCTTGCCATTGCAGATTGGTACCATATTTGTCAGTCTACTAGACTGTTTTTTATGTATACTGCCATTGCATAAAAACCTGTCACCCTTTGAGGTGTTAATTTATAAGATTAAATCTCAAGAGGAGTGTAATAAAAGTATTTTACACCAGAAATGCATCTAACTGGAGTCTCTAACAATTCTCTACTTTTACTCATCAGAAAAAAAAACATTCCTGAAACCTCAAAGTGAGCAATGTCCTCCTAACACCTATTAAATATTATTTGAATTATGAACATAACTGAATCCTTATTAGAATCCTTGGTTTCGATATGGTCAATAGCTTAATCATGCAAAAAATGGTAAAAATTAAATATGAATTTTATTCATCTACAGATAAAGAGAATAATTTTTCAGGGAGAATGAGAGACAGGGATTAGGAAAAAATTACACATACATATATAAAATATGTTTATGCTTTATATATTTTACATATACATGCAAAAAATTATTCTGGACTCATCAAAACAAAACAAAAACTAGTAATTGGAAAGCACACTGGATTTGGTCCAGATTCTCATTTGCAATCCTGTTTTCTTTGTTCAGACATCAGTTCTGCCAAGTATTTACATTGCAGAATGTAAACAAATTTATGGCACTTACATCATTACCTAACATGCTGTTAATCATCTTCCATGCTGTGAAATCCTCTAAAGTGTTATAAAATACAGTCTTTCTCTGCTTTGGAATATCACTGATTGATTGCTTACACTTGTCCTTTAAGGAACTGAAATGGATGCTTTCAAGATGCTGTCTATATATCTGCTGGGACTCTAAGATGAAGATTAGCACAAACATACTGTACACAGATGCTTCACACTCTTTCTGCATTAAATTCACTTTAGGGTCATTTTATTTTCCTTAGTAAGATAACTGCTATAACAAGTGGAGGGCAAAAGATTTTATTCACACTTGTTACAAATGCAACGAAGAACATCACAAAGAAAACATGGAATTTGTTGGTAGCATGGTGCACCATGAAACACATGGTATACTACATTTTTTCAGAGAATAGCACAGTGAAAATCCTCTCTGCTGTCTTTAATGATATACATAATATTTGGAAGCAAAGATTTATGTCCTGTGATATTTTATTATCTATTTATATACTATAATTTATTATATATTTATGAATGTTGTTTATGCTGACTTTACTTTTCCCAAAAATCTATACAGTCTTCATTGTTCCCTCTGAAATTAATTTTTGGGAGAAATTATTACAAAATCATAAAATGGTTTGGGTTGGCAGGGACCTTAAAAATCATGTAGTTCCAACACCCCTACAATGAGCAGGGACATCTTCCACTGGACCAGGTTGTTCAGAGCCCCAGTCAACCTAACCTTGAACACTCCCAGGGATGACTTCTGATTCTGAGGAACTAGATAAATATCAGTGCAAAAATATTCCACAAAAGCTGAAATTTTGAGATCCCATCACGATCACCCTAATATTTGGCAATAGGGAAGAGATGAAGGAAATGATAACAGTAGGAAGGGAGGAAACACAAAGATGCAATAAACTCTGCTGTCACAGCAAACATGCAAGGAAAACCAGATGATGCTTTTTGATTTAAACATAGCTTGCAGTATTTATGGATCAATAAATATTGCAAGTCAATTTCTGAAATCGCATGGAATGCTTGTAGGACTTTTTTCTCATTTCAGCTGGTGATAAGTTGCTCTGGTTATGTTAATTTTCCTATTTTTCATCTAGAAACTGTATTACAGTAGTAGTTCTACCATATGCTACACAATCTATCCCCAAGTTTGATGACTTTCATTAATAAATTAAGTAATTATCATTTATAGGCTTCTACCAGCCCCTTAAAAATCTCATTTGGGATTTTTAGTCATCAAAAAATAATGAATCAGCTTCTCAAATAGTGTAAGTCTTACACAGCTGCATTGATTGAAATTAAGTCCTGAGTGAGTGAAAAAAAAAGTACCTTCACACTGAGTGACTAGCTCAGTTTAGTAGTCTCAATAGAGGGATGAAGCACTTCTCCCTTGAGGAAAGGCTAAGAGAATTAGGTTTATTCAACCTGGAAAAGAGAAGGCTGACCTAATCGCAGCCTTCTAGTACCTGAAGGAAGCCTACAAGAAAGATGGAAAAAGACTACTTACAAGGGCATGTAGTGACAAGACGGGGAGAGAATGGTTTCAAACTGAATCAGTCTAGGTTTAGACTAGATATTAGTAAGAAATTGTTTACTGTGAGGGTGGTGAGGCACTGGAACAGGTTGTCCAGAGAAGCTGTGGATGCCCCATCCCTGGAAGTGTTCAAGGCCAGGTTGGGGCTCTAATCATCCCGGTCTAGTGGAAGGTGTTCCTGCCCTTTGAAGTTGGGTTGGAACTAGATTTTCAAGTTCCTTCCAACCCAGGCCTTTCTTTGATTCTATGATATAACATTTTAAAAGACACAAAAGGGACAGTTTTATGTGAATACAGTTAATTTACTACTATTATAAGCACAGTAATACTATAAGTATTACTATTTAGGGGTTAGATATGCATTATATCAGCAAATGTATATTCAGATAGAGCTCTAGAGACTGGTGTTACCATTCATTCAATCTTGGATCCATCTCTCAACAATAAAGAAGTATATCAATTTGGAGTTCTGTTCTTTACACACCTTTAAGTTATTTGTTTTTTAAATTGAATACATGATACATCTGTTGGTTTCATTGACATCATTGAGTTATCTCTTAAAATACAAGTTTGATAAATGGAAATTAGAGAGTTCTGTCAAGAATGGAAATAATAAATACAATCTCCCCAATAAAGAAAATAAAAACTGTAAATCTGACTTCATACTTGCAGTTTCTAATTTTGGCTATCAGCCATCTGCAAGATGACCATCTGATCAAGGCAATGATGTCCTATGCATACACAGTACAATCTTTCTGCAGCAAAAATTACCATCCTGTAAATTTTTTCATTACTGAGTTTAGAAAACAGGTATAGGTATAGAACTGCCAAATGACCCGAAAGAAACACTGTCTGCAACAAAAAAATCATCATAATAACACACTACAGAAGTACAAAGAGTATGTGAAGAGATAACAGGGGTTTGTAAGGTATATTTGCTGAACAAAAGTCCTTTCAGCTGCTAATTGAAAAATTTTTGCATTCTTTTACAATTAACTTGCCAAAATTTTGGAAGAGATGATGAATAATGAAATTAATTCAGAGGAAACTTCATGGATTGAGAAAGATGGGAAGAAAATGTCTTCAAACAGGAATAACCTTATTAGAATTCAAATTCTTTAATGGATCAGTACATATAGACTGTTAACTAGGGTAAGAAGGAACAGAGGACTTTACTGTCTGGCTTTTCAGAGTACCAGGCTAGACATCACCACTAATAGTTAATAAGAATCTGTTATTAGTTTTTTCTGGAAGAGATAAAAGTACACAAAGACAAAATCTTATGCCAGCAGCAAGACCCAATATTTAGAGCCTCTGAGCAGGTGAGTTGATGAGACAAAGGGAAAAGAGTCTTTTCTTTCAGTTCAGGACATGGGGGAACTCCATAGTAGCCACAGGAATATTCTTTAGCAGTTTTAAGGTAATAGAGAAAATTTTTGATTATAGAATCATAGCAGAGGGTCATAAAGGACCTTTAAAGATCATCTTATCCAATCTCCCTGCTATTTTTAGGAATATTTTTCACTATATCAGGTTGCTTAAAGTCTTGTCCAATCTAACTTAGAACACTTCCAGTGATGGGATTTCCACAACTTTTCTGGGCAACTTGTTTCCCCATCTGATCATCCTCATTGTGAAAAATTTATTCCTAATGTTCAAGGCAAATCTGCTCTTTTTCAGTTTGAAATAATTTCTCATATCCTGTCTCTACTTTGCTTTTCCTTACCTATTCACTGGTACTTATTTTGTTTGCATACAAGGGATCTATGTACTCTTCCTCCATATTCTGACAAGTTGAACTCTAGATCTAAAGTTAGTAGATTGTCATCAACCGCTGAGATAATTATAGAATTTATTCATGAAATTACTTTAAATTCAATAGTTTTGAATTTGGGAAAAGAAAAATAAACCATTTTCTTTAAAAAACAACACTATCTCCACTAGTGTGGCTCATTGATATTTTCTGTAGTGCTATAGAAACTAGGGATAAACCAGTAAATTGGTATTCTCAATTTGTATTCACACATATCTCAGGATATATCAAGGTATGTCTAGGTAGCTGTTTTGAATGTAAAACTGTACTGTGTACCCAGTAAAAGAGATTGAAGGCCTTAACAACAAATACTAGTGAGATCATCAGTACCCTTACATCCACAAGGTACTCTCAGAGCACTTGAAACTTTACATTATTTGTTGTAGTATTTTATGAGAAGTATGGCCAAACTATTGGACTCAGAGAGACCATTTCTTCTGTAGATACCATTGTTCTAGAACACACATAAGAGGAAAGGAATTGGTTACTTCTGTATATGTTCCTGTACAAATTCCTAGGCACCAAGCTGAATGGAATTCTTTTGTGGAAGAGAAAAAAATGGTCATGAAAGGAGAGAAAAGAAAAAACAAACACAGTCCAACAGGGTTGCAAGAGACCCAGGAAACCAGCTAGAAATCCCACTTCATAAAAAAAATCCATTTTCACAGTGCCTCCTGTTTTTCTCAACTCACGTAGTCCGCACAGATTAAGAAGTTTGCATAGAGTGACTTTAGTTATCAATCACTAAGACTGGGTTTGCTGATATACAAGTCTTACTTTCAAAATACAAGCTAACTTGGTATAAGTCTAGATACAAACCAAAAGTAAGGTCTTTGATAGAAGGCAGATTTGAACATCTGAGAGTAGGAGCTGTTTCATGATGAGATGTAGATGTATTTTAGCAGCCTGAATTGTAGGTTTTGTGCATGTGCCTCATGCATTCTGCAATTGTGGAATGTAGACATCTACAGTTTGAAGACATGAGTGGGTAGCAACAGTTAAGCAGATATATGTATGATGAATGTTATGGAGACATTTAACCCTAAAACAGCCTTAGACACCTAGATTATGACAGAAATATCCCTGTCCTTTTCCTTTCTTCACTTCATTGCAATGATCTTGTCTTTTCACACTTCCACTACATTTCCATTTTAATTTCCACACTCTCATTTTCTTTTGGAAATGTCTGTAAAATCTAAGGTAGCTAGAGAGCTTGTGCACACAATTTGAAGAAATAAAGAAAAAGGTGCTGTTTTCAATTTTGTGAATAGTATGTAACCTTTATGATCTTCATACTGATGGTTTCCTTAAGATGCATGTCTTACAAGAGATTTTGTTCTGTGTTTCTGCATTCTTACAGTGAATGATGGCTACCACTAACAACAAGCCAAATCTTCTGGCTTCTGCTGTGTACCTTTGGAGTACTTAAGAAATACAATGTCATGGCAAAGATTTCTGAAAAAGATCAATAACATGTAAAATACTTCAGACTATTTTATAAGGAATAAGTAGGGCTTAATTAAGTAATAATTTGAAAAAAAATTATTTAATAATTTATGTATTCTACTTGTCTCTCCATAATCATAAGTCCCCATATAGACAATAGTTACATAAAAAGTGAAAATGTAGGGAGGAGTTTTGATTGTCCAACTAGGAACTCAGATGTTATGACATTTGTAATAAATGCTAACTCTGAACAGTGGTTAAGTGTTTTGCTGGGACTATTGTTTCAGGTTTTATGTTTCTCTCATAAATTTAATTTAATTCTTTTTTGTCACCCAAAAATTCAAGCTGTAAATTCATTTTCCTCTAAAATTCATTTCTGCCACATAAGATGTTGAAACAAATTACTCTAAATGCTTTCAGTGGAAGTTGTGTAGGAGAGTTTCTAGGGCTTTAGTGGAGGGGTTGGTTTTTGACTGTGTTTATACAGTACCAAGGAGATTTTTCAAAGTTGTAGTTTAAATGCAACACCAGAATACACATAATTTGGTTTATACTAAGTTTGAGGATTTTTTACACAATTATACAATTTTCCTTCAAGGTAAAAGGTGACATGTTAATTCATATGTAGTAAAAAAGTGTCTGTATGTTTCTGTGAAGGGGGAGTAGGAATATAGTGGGGATTTTACCAGAAAGACAATGAGAGAAAGCAAATTGAGGTAATGATATTACATACACAAATGCCTACAATAAAAGTCACATCAAGATTTATTTTATACCTTATCATCAGTAAAACTACTACAAGAATATTGATTTGACGAAATTTGTTAGGTAATTGGTTGAATTATGCAAATGAGTGTCTAATTAACCATAGAACATAACTAGATTTGGGAACACAATAAGATGCAGATATAGCATTAAATATTATAAGGCAGTTTAAAGGGAAAGTTTGGCCAAAACATAAAGCTCCAAGGTATAAAAGGAAGCTAGCTCATGGTCAGATTTCCATACGGAGTTCTATTTAATCTGGGCAGACAGAAAATCTTGGAAATAAAAATTATATATTAGCATAAAAAAAGGAAATAGGTTAATTCAAGCAAAAAAATCCTATCATTTCTGTATAAATTTGAAAGACAACATCCAAATCAAAACCTGTCTTAGTGAATATTTATAGGATGGCTTGAGGATACTTCCACATGTCTGTAAAAATATAAAAAGAAAAGCCTCAAACACACCATACCTTTTTGAGATTATAACTGCTTAAAAGCATGTTGTTTACTGTATTTTATCTAATTTCCTAATGTTCCTCCATTTGTTCCTGTGCACCTTGTGTTTCTATTTGTTCTCACTCTCTTCCACTGTGGGCAGTGAGGTCCTAGCCTCCTGTCTTTCATTGTAAAAGAGATTTGTGATCTACATTAAGCAATTACCTGTGTTTTTCTTTCACATCCTTTCTGAAATTCTACATTTTCAGGCTGCCTCTGTTACATCTCTCACCACATCATAAACTCCTATGTAACTACTTGCTTTAGCACTGTTGTCTAGCCACTAGAGTTTGGAGTAAGGATTTCAGTTAATGGATTGTAGAACTCTGATTGTACTATTGTGGATGTACTGATTTCTGACCTACAGAGCTTTATGCCAGTTCAGGGAGTGGTCATTGTGTATTTTGAATAGACTGGATTTATTGGAAAGTATTACTCCAGTCCTGGTTTGAAACCTGTAAATCTTTGTGGGATCACTTGATGTGAATGATTACAAAAATATTTGAAAGTTCCTGTCTGTGGATCACATCACGGCATTCATAAAATACATTAAAGTTTAAGTAGTGTAGAAATAAACATTTAAAAAGCCAGTATTAGAGTGAAACGCTTCTTTCAGAGAGAAAAGACAGGATGTCTTCTCATCCTGTGTACATCTCTTCATATCCCTAGGCAATAATCCCCCTTCGCAATTTATGATCCAAATTAAAATTTGCTATAAAGTGTGACTAGCTGATCCCAGTCAGGTTGTTAAATGTTGTCTCTTATCAATAGATCATCTTGATTAAAAAGCAGAATGAATCATGTCATACCTACTCAGCAGAAAGAGATAATTTTGTTTACCCAGTGCATGAAGAGAGAGATTCACAAACGTCTAAATTGCTGATAAGATATTTACAGTAAATGTATTTATTATTTAAGAGCTCTTTCTTGCCTTGTGTTTATTTTTTTCTTAACCTTTCCTTGGTACAGGAATAAATCCTTTTTTCTTTCTCTATTCTCTTTAACAGATGCAAAAACAGTTATTACAATAGAAGACAATTTTTTCAAATGAGAAAGATAAATACACATTTATCAGTCATAGGCTATGGTGATTTTGGAGCACAGTGTCAGTATTCATGGAAGAGTATGGCATAGTATTTCTAAAGCTTGCTGCTCATCCTGTACTTAGTTTATACAGCTGCAGATTATAGACATCTGAAGAAATATTCACATAGACTAAGGTGAGATTGAGATCTAAAGAGGTAGTTACTAAAGAAAGAGGCAAAGCACTTGTCAGATTCCCAGTGACAAGAATCATGGTGACACAGTTGAAGCCCACCTTGACATCACTATGAGAGCAACAAAATAACTGCTGATCCAAGCTACATTTTTTGAGCTGAGGCACTATATAGGCACTGATGCTTATGGCATAAGAAATTATGTTCAGAAGATGGAAGCAGATACTGAATTTCAACTTATTACACTTAAAAATGACAGAATGTATTTATATAAATAATACAGTTTTGAGTAAACAAATAACACTCCAGGGAGGATCCTCTCCTTTCTGGCAGGTCCTCTCACTCAACTAGGTTTGTCAGATTTTAAATACGAAGAACTAGGACAGTGTCAAACAGATTAAAAAATACACAACACATTGGATATGTTTTTAATGTTGTGCTCAGAGTAGCTGTGATGTAGAATTTCTCTGCACAGGTACAGGAAGTCCAATACTTCAAAAAAATCAAGTGCTTATCCCCAGTCCCTCTGTGAGTATCTAGTAACTGCTTACTAGACACATAGAATCTTGGGCATCTGTGCATCTAAAAGAGTGTATAAAAGAGTAGGAAAATTAACATGAAAATCTGTTTCAAATGGACATTTGATAGATCTAATCACATAATCCAGGTTATCCTTATAAGATTAGTTCTGGAACTGAACTAAGACCTCTAAACCACAGCGCTGTGTTTGAGAATGGATGGTCCTGGGACTCCCAATCTTGTTTATATGATTTACACAA
The DNA here is from genome assembly GCF_003945595.2 of Pipra filicauda. Taxonomy (NCBI): domain Eukaryota; kingdom Metazoa; phylum Chordata; class Aves; order Passeriformes; family Pipridae; genus Pipra; species Pipra filicauda. The sequence continues at coordinate 1,644,836 of NW_024104975.1, read as the reverse complement.
GTAGACTGCTGGGTCTGTAACCTCGATAGATTTTATTTAAGCATTCTGATGGACAAAGAGAAAACATGAAATTAATCTACTTTTTCTATAGTGTAACATTACAATAATCACTGAGAATTATAGAACAGAATAGTAAATATTTTGTGAGTGGCACAATCTTTTCACCACATGTAACAATAAGTCAAATTTTTTTTTTGTAGTCCTTTTAATTCCATTTAAAATATTTTGAAAAATAAATCATTGAAATGGAAGAGAAAAAGTCCGGAAAAAATATATGATAGAGTGAAAGGAGGTTTGGTTCCTAATGGCTGTAGTTGCCAAGAAAAGAAGCAATGACAGTAATAGGTTTAAGGATTTTATGCTTTTTATACTGATTTTTATAGTTGATTCTTTATTTAAAAAAAATGTAATCATCTGCATGCCCACATAAGCAACATGATAACATTTCCATTCATTTAAATATTATCCATCCATAACTTTCAAAATCTGTGGATGTTGTTGCTTATCTCTCTGCTGATACTCAGATAGATGCATAATTTCTCTGGTTTAATAAGAAAAATCTTCCAAGTAGAGAATTCAGAACAAACACCTTACCTTTGTTACTGCTCTTACTGCTCTCCGCTTCTAAAACTACTTCTATATCCTAATAATCCAAGGAGTCAAGTATATCACAGAGATGTCTGCAGGACATCACTCTTTCATTTAAAAATTATTTCACCTTTTTGAAAATAAATAATATTAATTCAAAAAATAAATCTTCGGGGTAGCAATGGTCTATGTACTTAGCAATGGTCTATGTACTTAGCACGTATGTGGACTTTCACTGTACAGGAAATAAAATAAATATTGTTACTGTTCCCAACAGGTTCAAATTGTTTTGCAAATTGCCCTTCAAAAGAGAAAAATTGGCTTAAAAGAATAAAGAATCTTTAGCAGCAAATGAAACATAAACTTTTTTTCAGCTTATGTATCTATTGTTAAAATTTTCTTTTCATAGTATTTGTTAGCCATGTAATCCTACTAGATTTTTAGAAACTGAGTAAAATTTGGAGGAAAGGAAAGCATCTTTTTTGATTGTTTCTCAATATCAATAAACATATATTTTTAAAAATCTAGTTGACTACCATTAAGTAATTATTACAATGAAGTTCTAATTTTAGTATTTACCTAAATTTTCAAAGTCAGACACACTAGCTAATGAAGTGTGAGTATGCAAATGAAAAGCCACCAGTAATTTCCAGCTGCTATGTTACATGTGTATGGAGAGCTTAGCAAAGAGGGAAAAATAAGTAAATACGCTCTTTTTTGCTGCAAAAGATCTTCAGACCTTACTCCAGTAACTAACGTCACCTTCAACTTAATCTAGTCTTAATCTAGTCTTCTGTGAATATAAGACCTGATATTAACTCTCTGTGTATAGAATTTATTTCCCCACTTTACTGTCTGATATTACAGACAGTAATATAGATGTTCCTTTAAGAAGCAGAGAAAAAGGTCATGAGTTCTTTCCTCTTGAAGGTCATGATGCTTGTAGAGAAAAGAAGTTATTACACACCTAACAAAATTGCTTAGCTCTTCTTATTCCCTCAGGTTTCTTGCTTAGGTGTTGATCTTCAGGAAAGAAAGGAGTGGGAGAAGAGAGAGAAAAAGGTGGTCTGAATTATGCCTGAAACGCTTAATGGTGGGATTCAAAATAGTATAATTAGAACAAGAAAAAAGGAAAAAAAGGTAACCATTATTTAGGTGATTGATAGAAAGTCAGTGGGGGATCAGTAAAGGAAAATTTATATGATTTTACATAAAGAAAAATTTCCATTGCTTGTAGTGTGGGAGAAGATGTGCAAAATCCCCACTTACCAAAATAGCACCACATAGCATTTATTTTTCAGTTTCACCAGGTTACTACAATCCACACTGGTTCAGAGATACCCCTGAGGGACTGGGCCCCATGGATGAACCCACAGAAGAGCAGGAACAGACCTAAAGTGAAGGCAACCTGTGGAGGAGCTCAGGCACTGACACCCCCAGAGGGAGTGGGGCCCCCAAGGGGACCCTTGCCAGGGCAGGGTCACCCTGAAGTATACAGCAGCCCATGAATACTCCACACTTGAGCATAGGAAATAATTCAAAAAGTGAGAAACAGTGGAGGAAAAAAGATGCAAAGAGCAGCAGACAGACCTCGATATCTTATATGGCTTATTAATATAATAAATAAACGAACCATACGGACCTGGTTGGTTGAGGGTTTGGCAATCAAATCTGTTTATTCAAATGAGACAACACCTTTTATAAGCACCTCAAAGCAACACGTGACTCCCTTGACCAATCACCAGGAGGTACTTCAGTACCTATATCTACTATCTAGTATATTTGGACTTCTTGTCCCAGGATGCCCCTCTGGCATCCTTCTGAAAACCCGACTCCTACAGTCTTGCACTGCTCATTGCCTCTCCATAGGGCATGAGAAGGACTGCATGTATTGTTCTACAAAAGGGAAATTGAGACTAGGAAGGGGGGGGAGGGAGAGGTGTTGGACTGAAGCAAAACCTCAGAAACAAGGAGAAAAGGTGAAGTATTTTTTGGCTGATGTTGTCTTCGCTTTTTAAATACATGAGACCATAACTAAAAATTTATGTTAGTTGGCAATAGATCAAATGAAGTGATAGTTTGGCACTAGTTTATCATATTATTTGAACTAAAATAAGGTTTATCTTAGGGTTGGTTGGAATTCATGTTCTACCCAAATGGGTTTACTTATGCTTAGCCATATGCAAAGTCCATATCTTTTGCTCAGGTACCAGTATGTCCCTCACATAACGCCATTTTCAATGCTCAATTTATTTCCACACGATCCCACCAATGATTTAATGTACCTTTGTGTATATTGTTCATATGACATAAGTGAATACGTATGGGTTATACAGATGTCCTTCAGTATCATGTGCTTCTTCACCAATATATGAAGAGGAGGTCAATGCTGGAGAGAGAAAGAGACTACAAGGGCAGTAAAAACAATGAACTCTTTATTTAATTTAGATTGCAGGATGACCACCAGCTGTTACTGCATCAAATCAAAAGGCAAAACATACACACAAAGAAATGCAACAGAGTTTCCATGGGAACTGCAGTGAAGTACATGATGACAGAACTTTCTGTAAGTACAAAATATGCGGAATTGGCTTAAAAAAACCAAAACCATATCAGAATCAGAACAAACAGCTAGGCTTTTCTAATCAGAATCTTATCAGGTGTACTTAGATACACTTTGAGCACCAAATAAGTTTTATACAGCAAATAATTTCCAGAATTCATAATATTAGATATTTTTTATGAGAGTATTGTATATGAATATATATGAAAGAGAGAAAATAGAAAAAAGCAATTGGAATGAAAATCTATATGGAAATTTACAGTAAACCTTACTCAGTACTGATTCAATCCTCTTGCTAATAAATATTATAAACCTATCTAGTTTGGAACAAAACTTCATTTAAAAACCATTTACTACTTGCTTACCTACTACAATGCAGATAAATATCATCCTGAAACCTCGAGTTTAATGGTAGACTTGGAATTTATTTTGTCTTAACATGGTAAACGTAGAGAAAGTTTAGAACTTATGTGTTACCTTTCTAACACACTATCCCCTCTTTGATAACTAGAACTTGAATTAAAGTAGTACTCCCTCTCCTCATACATGGTTGAACAGGTGAAAATCCTTGAAACCTGCAGAACTCTTAGCTTAGGAATTTCTGTTTTTTCTCCTGGATGGTCATCTTGCAGCATTGTACATTAATCCATATAGAAGGCTAATACAGCTAATCTAGACACAGAGCAGCTTTGTTATCACGCTACAAATCCAATAAAACAATAAATGAGAGAGAATATATATCACATCTATTATTGCTTTTTAGATTATAGGAAATAATTGAAAAATATTGAGACTAAACATATTTTTTTCACATCTTTTATGATTTTACAAATGAATGTCCTTTATGTCTTGCAAAAATACCCCAGGAATTCCTTCTGTCTTTTAAAACAGTTGTTTCAAGTTGTGTCTTCAAATATCTCTGATGTTTCTATTGTGCTTTAATTAGCTGTTGATTTTTTTTAACTGGAAGATCCTTATTCTGTGATGAGGGAAGTAAGCTAGGGTTGTGAAGCACTTGAAGGTGAAAGCAATTATTTTAGAAACAGATGAAAGAGACAACTGTATTTAGTCCCCAACACCTCTAGTCATAAAAGATTCATGGAATTCTTTGAGAAGAATCTCTGTTACTTACACCATATCTCAAAGATTTTGCAAAAAAAAGTTATCAGGTTAAAAAATTTCCCTTTATTTCAAATTGTACTTTGTTTTTCGAAGAAATCACATATATAGGTCACAGTTCTGAATTACTTAAATCTTAAAAAAATTTGGGAACATATCAATCAGCTCAATAACTAGAAACATTTAAACTTAGAATCCTCACAGTGACAACAGAAACATTGGCAGATATATAGGAAGCTTGAGGGTTCCCAGGAAGCATGAGAAGTTGGAGGACTTTTACTAAATCTTTAGTAAGATCTGGGAAAACACCACCTCTATTCCTTGGTTGAACATAGGGAAAGGTTCTTTCAAGGAAGGGAACTGTATGAAAAGGTGTCTTTCATAACGCAGTATGTGGAACAGATATATATGAAATACAGTCTTCCATGGAGTCATTTATAGCCACTCTCTCTTCAACTTCCACTGGTGAAATGCTGAAGTATTGAAAGTCCTTGACTATAACTCACAGCTGAAAGCTTCTTGAAGAAGCACAGACCAGAACTTACATTTGTGATTTTACCCCCAGAATTTTTAGGAAATTGTACATGAAATAAATATTTTCTAAAAGTTTTTTTAGAACTGTATGGTTAACCACACAACCTTAGGACATACCAGTTTAATGGAAATTTGGAAATTTCTTTCAGCTTCTGGTGTATCTACATCATCTTGCAATCATGTATATTTTTTTGTTTGTGCTGGGCATTTCCATATACCCAGCCTGGTCTTTATGATTACATATAGAATATGTTGATGGCCAAAAAATTGTGGGAAAAGCTTTTCAAAAGGCTCCATAAGACCATCCTTTTGAATACCATCCAATTACTAATTCTGTGCTTCTGAACATTCAGTGAACAGAAATACTGAAGTATAATACCAGTATAGACTGGAAAGAATGAGGCTAGAAACCTTTAGGAGTAAAATGAATCTGAAGGCCAGACTAAAATTTCTAAAGATCACTCTTTATTAAAGAAAAAAGACACCCGTACAAAACAAACAAACAAACAACAACAAAAAAACCAACCATTAACCAATCAACAAAAAATCGAAAAAATCCACACACACAAAAAAGGCCCACATTGAGAAACTGCTTTTTTTTTTATGAGAAAAAACCCAAAAAGCTCTTTGAATTACAGAAAAAAATATAGAACAGAATTACTTTAAAATCTTTCTTCTTACATGTCCTGTGCCCATTTTCTCAATATTTCCTATGAGATATCAACAGTCCTTAAGGTAAGAGGCAACCCTTTCAAAAAAGCCCCACTGATCTTCAGGGAGCTGTTCAGGAAGTGTACTTGCAAAAATTGCACGTCTTTGTCTCAGCTCACTGACTTTGTATCTCTGTTTGCATGTGATCAAGAAAATTCCTACATTGAATCTTTGTGCAATTTAGTTTAAAATCTTTCTATTTTTTCAGTCTTTCTATGGCATAATTAAAACTGCCCCTTAGAACAGGAACTCTTTTTCTGTTGTTGTTATTGTCATTTTTGCGGTTCACATTCAACACTTAGAAGGAAACTTTTGTACACATTTTAAAAATAAATGAATACTACTAGTGTTGGGGGATTGTATACTAGAAAAATCTCCTTGACATTTTTAATGCAAATTATTTACTTACAAATGAATATCATCATCTTAATTTCCCAGATACAGCTGTAAGAGCCCTTTGGTCTTTTTTTTACATGACAGAACTTCATAATATTCCATATATAGCCATGGCCTTCTGTGTGTTCCCATTGCAGGCTTTGAAATTCTTACCGTACTAGCTGTTGTAGCTAATGTAAATGACTAATGTAAAACTTGTAATGTCAAACTTCAAGTAGACTGTGGTTGTGATTCTAGGTGAAACAAATGTGTTAGCCTTATTGTGATTGACAAAAATGTCTTTGATACTGAAAGGAAGCTGCAGAAGGTTCATAGAGGTAAATCCCTGTTTACAAAAATTTGTACCCAGTATTTTTGGCAAGTGTAGGGCATTGTGCATGATGGAAACATAAATGCTAATAAGAGTTTAACAATATTAAGGAAGGTCCTATTGTGAAGGTAAATTAAAACCAAAGTATGTATTCCCTTAGCTACCTCTCAGGTCAATAACGCTTTAGTACCTTTTGGTACTAAAATTTCCTGCTAAGAGTCACTAGATATTTGTGTCAGGGAAACTCTGTTTGGAGAAATATTTTGCCTCAGTTTTTGAGATGATTATTGTAGAAAGACATGTTTCAATGTAATGAGAAAGCTGAAATCACTAGAAAGCAATTTATAAATAATACCAACACCTTGATGTGATATGAAGACAAGGAAGCAGTGTTAGTTGGGAATGGTGTAGGACTGACTACAAGAACCTAATTCAGGCATTCACCACATATGCACATGTCTCTTGCGATCTATATCCTCTTTTAATCAATATAATATAACCCAAAGGTCTCTTGCTGCCCTTTCTCTTTGTTTTAGCCTCACAAATGAAGACTAATCATGCATACTGACTAATTTTCCGCTCATAAACCACACCAATTAGATGTCTGCATTAGGTGTTCGTAAGAATAACGTCCATATTAAGAGAAACAATACCAGATTTAAATGGTTTATTTATTGAGGTTATACAGTTTATATTATAAAAGCTCAGTTAAAGGAGCAGGAAGGCGGTACATTCATGGTCATAGCATTTGTCTTCCCAACAACCATTACGTATACTGAGGCCCTGCTTCCCAGGAGGTGGCTGAACACCTTTCCTGCCAATGGGAAATAGTGAATTAATTCCTCTTTTGAGCATGAAGAGCTTTTGTTTTCACTGTTAAACTATCATCATCTCAATTTATGAATCTTATGTCCTTCCTTCTGTTTTCTGCCCACCCCATGGGAGAGGCAAATAAGTGAGAGACTGGATGGTTTTTTGCTGACTGGAGCCAAGCCACTGCAGTTATCTACCCCAACTGGATGACAGGACTTACTGAAAAGCTGCAGCTAAGGAGAAAGATGAATGCAAATTTACACTGACTTCTATTCTCCTCCATTTTTATATTCCTCAAGGCTACAAAAGATATATAGATATTTTTTTCTCCTAGGGACCTGGACGAAATACGGAGTATACTCTGTCTCCCTCAGCCACCTAAATGACTTTGAGTAAGAGTATTTATAATCTGAGTCCTCTTAGATTGGAGAATGGATTAAGAAACTGTAATTAGACCTGAGTAGAGTGTGGACAAAAAATCATATATACATATGAGACAGCTCTGTACAGTATTTTAGTCACCACATACTGATGGTTAGAACATTCCGTGAAGGAGATAAAACTCTGATTATCCTCAGGAATCAGATTTTCCAATCCTTCACTAAATTCTAAGAATTAGTTATTTGTTATTGTCAATTATTAGTTATTCTTTATCATCAAAGACACCGTTAAAGGAAAGTCATTTCCATTCGTGAAAAATTTGATGATATAAAATTAACTATGGATGAAAAATGCTTAATGAACAGAGCCCTCAAAAGATTTAGGCAGAGAAATACCTTATTTTCAAATTGCCTTTGGGTAGACCTGGCTGTTTAACTGTTCAATTTTGTAAAATCTTGGAAAGATATAAATAAGCTTGGGAAGACAGTGTAATGCATGTAAAGAATTCTAAAATTAAAACTTTCCTCTCCTCAAGAGATACTTGGCAACTAAACAGAGATTTTTAGTTTATTGTGTGATATCAGTTGACGCTCCAACTCAGTTTTCTATTGTGTAAGTATGTGTATGCCAGCAGCAAGAATGAAGGCCTGGAAAACTGATTTCTGATAATCTCTTTCTCATTGTGATTTCTTGATAAGAAGTGTTAACAGTTTCCAAGATACTAATTCTATCTTGATAGTTTTACTGTAGTCCCACTTGTTCCTCCGGCCCTCTTAAGAAGTGGCAGTGGCAGGTTGAATGGACTACCTGTATTCTGCCTTTCTACATATATTCTGAATGCATTTTCATGAGAATCAACTCATTGACACCTGGAAGAACTCCTTAGCTCTAACCTGTTTCCTGGAGACTCACAATAGTTTTGTTTACTATACAGTAATCCTCACAAACACACTATCTGTCTGCTCTCGGTAGTAAACTTGTAGGGGACACGAGAACCTGCTTGTGAGACAGCATATATATGCTCAAATCTGAATGGATTTGAGAAACAAAGAGAACTGTGGAGAGAACTGACACATGGAAAGTGTCAGCTTGGTCTCCACCAGCTGCCATCTATGAGAAAAATCTTAAGCAGAGCAAAAACAATCATTGTGAGAGCAAAAGCTACTTGCTTTTGAATGAAGAGGTAAAGTACCTTTTCTGTTATTTGTGACAAAAAAACATCTATTCAGCAAAGCAAGTTTCAAACCAGAGTGGCTTCAAGCATTGAAAAATCAAGGTCACTTTTTAATAATGGAAAATATGTTATGATATCATAACTTGGAGGAATCCTATGAGGAACTTCACCCATCTTTTTCTTTTAAGTAAATATTTTTGTATTCATATCTGGTAAATTTGCACCTGGAACATTATATCCAGGTCTTGCCACCTTTTTTATTGTAAGGATACTAACAAATTGAAAGGAACTGAAAGAAATGATACAAAAATTGAACAGAGAGAAGGATGACAGGTTGAACTGGTTTATACTTAAGATAATATTGTGTACCTTAGACAAGGGCATTTGGAGTCTTATACAACCACTGCATAAATTTTTAAGGTTAATAGATTCAATATATCTGATGTGTATCTGAGTTTTTACATAAAAGGCTGTGTTTGTGAAAAATACAGAAAACCTACCTGTCGTGAGTGATACGGATAGAGGATTTCTGCATTTGTATGGGATTGAGGTGGATTATTTAGAAATAAAAGACAGCCTAGTTTCTTTCCAATAAGTCCTTGGTGTTGGAAAGTATCTGGATGTTTAAATATGTCAGATCCCCTAGAAAGAAAATATTCATAAAAGCAAAAATATTAAGTGTGGGATTTTTATCTTGCCTTTCTTAATGAATATATACTACCAGATGTAGATTCCCTGGAATTCAGTGAAACTTTGTTTTTTTTTTCTTTTAAAGGGTTTTTACTACTAACTAGGTTCAATATCTATACATAACACTACAGTAGTCTTCCAAATCTGAGCTCTCCCTGATTAGGAGACATCTGCAGTGAAAGTTTCTGCTAGAATTTGAGTCTCTTTGGTTTTTCAACATAAATTTCTTAGACACTCAGGAATACTTATGGATATCTATTTCATTTAGGGAAAGGTTTAGGTTTAATTTTTATCTAGAAAATCCCATATTTTGTCATCTCAGATATTATTGTGCAACATAATCACAGAATCACAGAATCATAGAATCAGCCAGGTTGGAAAAGACCTCCGAGATCATCAAGTCCAACCCTTGATCCAACCCCGCCATGCTTCCCAGACCATGGCACTGATGCCACATCCGGTCTCACCTTCAACACCTCCAGGCACGCTGACTCCACCCTCTCCCTGGCCAGCCCATTCCAATGACTGATTACTCTCTCGGGAAAAAATTGTTTCCTAATATATGAGCATGATTTCCCTCTTGAAAGTTTTCAGCAAGCTGGTCAAATGAGGAAAATTTCATTCACATAAAAATAGCAATACTTAAAAAAAATAGAGAATACTTTGAAATAAATAAAATTTGTAAAACTCACACTTCTTTTTTTTTATATTGGCTAGTTAATTATATGTTAGGGGCAATTTTCAAAAAAAAAATGTCCACTATTCTATAAAGAAATATTTAATGTGTAAGACAGACAATCAAATGGTAATTTTGAATGTCCTACATGTTCCTTCTTTTTCTAAACCACTAGATTAGAAACAGCCTAGTTTAGAGACTTGGAATGAGATTCAGGGAAAACATGTTTTCTTGTTCTGTCGCTGAATAGGCTAGCCTTAGTCAAATTAATTGTCTTCTCAGTGCTGCTGTTTCTGGGTTAAATGCAGAGAAGACAGTGACCTCATTAAAGTGGTTTGACTCACTAATGAAAACCTGTAGCTATTATTCAGTGTTGTTGTCATGAGGAAGTTTTGGAGAAAGCATGACATCTACCCCTCCAGAATAGCATGTTTTACGTGTACCCTAAAGTGCCTGCTCTAAAATAGATTGTATGCAAAAGAATCCACATTATATTAAAAGCAGTTTTCAGAAGAGATGAACAAAGTTACATTCCTGTTCATTTCTAATGGGGTACATGAACTTAATGCATATTTTACTGTGCAAGAAGAGAGTGCTGCATTTATGGAAATAATTGTCAGTGGTTAAACTATATACATGAACTATACCTATGTTCACCATGTAAACTTTTTTTTTTAATACTGCCTAAAGAAGGTACTATTTCTTATTCAGGAACATAAATAAACATCAGAGATTGCTGAATCATAACTAAAGAGGCAATTTCAGTGTGTTGGAGATACAGGATTGCTTTTAAGGAAAAGATAAGTGACTTCAATAGAGTACTAAGAAAAATTATAAAAAATTAAATACACATAATCATGGTTTCAGAAATAAATAAAACTTGAAACCTCATAATCTGTGCATGACAAAACCTCATATGTAATATATCTGATCACTAAATGGCTCTGATTTATCAGTGCTTGAGTCTTTTTAGTCAGTGTTATCCACCCCCCTAGCTTTGATGTCTGGGAACATTCCCCCGATACGGTGGTGGTATTACACTCTATTAACAGAATCCACTTTCTTTCTCTTGTTACTTTAGCAAAAAAGATTTAAATGTAGTCATGAAGGAAGATCTGTTCTCTTCCCCTGGTTTATTTACTTATTAAACATAGCTCATATAACCCATCGCAGGGAATCTCATTCTGGTCAGGTACAGTGAATCTTTCTGTAACAGTATTTAGCAGAAAAAATGAGAACACACATAAAAATTAATTGTTTTGTCCCTGTTTTATTTAATGCAGTTATTTGGTAAAGTAATAATCATGATGCATAGAATGCCAAAACCATTGAATTACCTTTATAAACTCCTCTGGGAATAAAAATTAATTTTGCATATCACTTTAAGATGACCAAACTGAAATGTTTATGTATTTCTCACACAGCACACTATAGCAAGTCATGTTAGATCTCTCAGTACTCTCATTTAATTATTAGATTGTTCTTCCACATTTATCTGGGAATTAGGAAATTCCCAGAATGACATTACAGAGCCAGCATTGTAGTCTTTTATGGACTTTAAAAATTGCTACTAATAATTTGATGCGTTCATGTACTGCTTCAACATAAGTGGAGATTTCCTGTTCTCAAACATCTATTTTTCACTTCTGACATCTCTAGATAGTTATCTCAATGACTCTAAGGTACATATTTTTTCAGCAGTGACCTAGAATCAACAATTTCATTAAGATGGTTGACATCAAAGATACACTGACATGGCTTTCAAAAGGGCTTTTGTGTGTGTGGGGGTATTTGGGTTGTTTTGTTTATTTTCCAATTTGGTTTTGGTTTTTTTGCTGCTTGAGGATTTTGGGTTTTTTTAAGATTAGTAACCTGAATTAAAGGTTAAAGTCTGGGAAGATGGGTTTGGAATACAGCTACTTAGAAAAATGTTCTCATGTTGGATCTTGAAAAATTTTTATTTAGGAATGTGTTCAATCAGCTTTAATTTTTTCTTGATATTTAACAAATACATCCAGTGTGAATACCTTATTAACTGCACATTTAAATCAGTTTTGACCACTTTTTTTTGTTTTAGTTTTGGTTCTTTTTTTTCCATTAAGGAGCTCCATTTTGCTTTGCAACCAGCTCTGAATTAGAACAAGTACACTCATTTGAGTTCACACATGTGGTCATTATTACAGTGACCTGAGTGATTTTAATAACTTCACAGTCAATTCAACTTGTTCAGATTCCATTTAGAGTTCGTATTTTCACCTCTTAAAATACTTTTTAGTCAAATTGCATAGGGTTTATCCCACGGTTATCCCACCACAAAGAAGCTTAATAAACAACATTAGTTTCTCAGACAAGTTTCAGAACTATATTTTTGTATCTACACAATAGCCAAAATGCAATTGTGTTAAATATGGGAAAATAATTCAGCCATGTGACAGTTTGCCTTAAACTTTAAAAACATATTTTTTACCTATTCATATTTAAATATTAGAAAGCACAAAAGTCTCTTAAACTATTTGATATTTTAAATATGCAGAATTTAATAGCATGTTATTGGACACGTTGGTAAGATTTCGGGTCCAAATGCTTTTGATTACTTGGAGTCTAGAAAAAGAAAAATAAAATACTAAATCACAGGATACAAGTAACATTAAAGATCCAGGCAAAATAGGCAAAAGCTCCCAGAGATAAAGTTAAAATTCCAGGTTTTTCCACTTTAGTTTGACGGAGCTAGCATTGCCAAGTCTCACTTGGTGGGAATTCTTTTGAAGTCTCTCAGCATTTTATTTAAAACCTTTGCATTATACTTCCATTAGACAAGTAAAATCTTTCTTTGTGTCTTAAAATCTCACTCATGTAAATAACTAGGGTTGAAGATCCCTGAGGGCATCTGAAGCATTGCAGTACCTCTGTCTGGGAAAGACTCTGGAAGGGATAATAATGACCTAAATGTAAACAATATTTTCCATAGAGAAAGATCTCTAAGTGACAGAACAGCATGGCAAGGCTGCACAGTCTTTCAGAACAGAAACTGAAGAAAGAATGTGTTCAGTTCTTTTGAAGGCTTCTGAACTCATGCCTCTCAAAGCTTCAATCCAGTTTCTATGTGTGCCTGTGGGCATTTCTGTACTGCAAAATTCAGGATAGACGCCATTCAAGTTTTTCTGAAAGAACTGTAATTCTTGCTAGTGTAGCATCAGGCAAAATTACAATAGATATGTGTGGGTGATTTAGGTGGCACTAATTAGTACCACGCTGAGAGTGCTCTCTAACTCTTAATTCAGACATTAACCCATTTGGCTTTGAGAAGTTTTCACCATGCTGTTTGGCTTATTCTGGAATAGCTAATATGTTTCCAAATGAGTTTAATGATAAAAAAACCCACCTTGATATTTGAAACTGGAGTAACTCCACTGGAAATAGCTGCTCCAGCATCTTATTCTAGACTGTTTTGTGGAAGAATTTATATAATGCTGAAGGCAGGCAGAAGATAGTATGGAAAGGTCAATTACCCATTTAAATCACTGTGCCAATACCCTGTGTACAAAAAAAGTAAGATGTCAGATCTAAAATCATGAGTTTCTTAGAAAGAAATTTCTGGGAAAATAGTAGATAATGGAAAAAGAATTCATCTTACTTAGCATTAACTATCAAAAAGTCAAACATCTCATCTAAGTTATTTTGCTTATTTGGTTTCCTCTATAATCACTAGAGAAACATAAACACCTAAGTCATGACCTAAGTTGTTATCTGCTCATACCTCTATATGGTACAGGAGTTTAGTAAACTGCTTTAAGCAAAATGTCCAACTGACTAATGTTAGTGCAAAATGAGTTCCAGCTGTTACAGGTTTTGGCTGACATTCTAATGCTAACTGACTGGTTTATCTGAAACTTTATAATGCTAAAATATTAAAATGTTAAAATATTGAAGTAAGGATTTTTGTTTCTCATGACTGTTTGACTAATTGTCTTGTGACTGGTTTAAGTTTTAGATAAAAATTTGAATAATTTATGTGATTTTCAGTGATTTCATGTTCTTTAAGATTATTCAGTAGAAGTGGATGATCTTCTTGAGTAGCTCATTTTACTTAAGAGTCCTGGTCATATCATTTGGATTTATACCTGTTATTGAAGTTCTTTTGTGCATTATAACACGTCAATGTTTTAACTATAACTGTTAGTTATATTAATTTCATAAATGGCACACATTTTATTTGATAGTCACTAAAGGTCTTTTTTCTAATGTATTATACCATAGTTGAAAAAAAGACCTGAGCATCAGATTGTTCACTATTCTTTTTCTTTTTGCTTAGTTTGTCACATGAAATGGGTCTGGGGCAGTATTTTCCTTGGCAGCCACTAGTCTGTAATTTTTTTCCCAATTTAGTATAGAATCTGAGAAAACCAGTTGTTTATTCACAACAAATACTGCACTAAATTGATACAACAATTAAAAAGTTGGTTAGATGAAAATTATTTGCTCATTGGAAATGGCCTTATCTTTAGATTTAGCACATGATTCAAGTTTTCCCATATGTGATTGTTTCTAATAAATATCATCAAAATGGTAATAGTGCAACTCAGAACTGCAAATAAATACAAATAACTTCATGGTTCAGAACTTGGGTCTTTTGCAAAGATTTATGAATAAACTTAAAAATGTACTAACAATACAGTTTTGATGACAGACAACCTTTCATGAATATTTATCTTCCAATTTTCCAGTCATTAAAAATTTAATTGCTTCACAGGAACTTTTTAATTTTAGACAGAAAGCAGCACCATACAAGAAAGAATGTTTATAAAAAGGTTTATTTTTAGATTTCAGAATCATTCTGAAATTCAATTAGTAAAAACAAAACAGAGGCATGGATATAAGCACATTCTAATCAAATTCAAATAAAAAAATTATTTTATTGACGTATTTGTGAAGAGGTTTTTTGTCTTACTTTTACTGGCTTTAGTTTTTGTGACTGTCATGCAAAACCAGCTGCCACACATGTAAAGTAGACTTGATTCTGTGACTAAAGCTTTGTAAAAGTCTACACAGAAAGAAAAGAAGAAGATCTATATAACTGAGAACTGGAAAGACACATTTCAAATTATGATATTTTGAGGTACAAAATACGGAGACAGGAGAGTTAACATCAATATTTTTCAAGACTCACAAAAAAAACCTTTAAGTGAAAAAATAAAGTGCGGGAAAAGGTACAATTACATAGCCATACTGCTTGTAGGTATGGGAATGGAGGTGTAACATACTGAGCAGAGGTTGATTTTGTTAACACTTTTGTCATAAACTAACAAGTATCTAGGATGTTCTATTGTATAGAGTGCACCCAACGATGGGGGATCCAAACAAAACCCCATCAATTAGTCAGTAGATCTTGTATACTATTTGTGAAAATTTCCTGTCCGGTATTTATATTGTCTATAAATGGAGTAAATTTGGCATATTTTTTGTTGCAAACAGTTTCTTTGGAAAAAATGAATAGTAAAAAAGCAAAGAAGTGAAAGTAGGTTTTTTTGCATTTTCCAGTGTATATCTGAGATTGCAGAAAGTTTCCCTTTTCAATATTAAAATGAATACAGGGTCAAAGAGTAGTGATCAAAAGTCCAAAGTGTTCCTGGAAGTCATTTATGAGTCACATTCTTCAAAAGTCGATGCTGTTTCATATCACCACTATAAAACTGCTGTCAAAACAGAATGCAAGTTCAGCAAGTTCACAGGTGACATCTAATTGGGAGGGAATGGTCAATATGCTGGGGGGAAGAGCTGTCAATTAAAGGGAGCTCAGCAACCTGGAGAAATATGTTGAAAAAAAGTCCAAACGAATAGCATATAGTAGTAGAAAATATGGGCAGACTTGCAGGAAAACAACTTTGCTTAATGGACATGAGTGTCCTGGTTGGCAAGAAGCTGAATATTAGTCATCAGTGTGCCCTTGATAATGGTAGCTGCATAGTAGGTCATAGTAGCAACAGTTCATTAAGCTCGTTGAGGAAAGTTACTATTCCTTTCTATAATCAGTACTTATGAGACCACATCTGATGTACTGTATCTACGTCTGGATCCTACAATACAGAAAAGACAGGTACTAACAAACAGGAACAAGTCCAGTGGATGGCCACCAGGATGATCAGGGACCTGGAGCATATGACCTATGAGGAGAGGCTGAGACAGCTGATTGTTTCCAGGCCAAAGTGGAGTATCAGTTATGTTTTGAGGTCAATTCCAAGCTAAATTTTCCCATGAATTTATGAAATAAGCATACCCTGACCAAATTAAATAAAATGCAGGAACAACAACTAGATTTATGTCTTTTCAGCCATGGCTCTTTTGAACTGTTTGTACAAAATAAACTCCTATACTTCAAAACACAAACATCTGATAAAAATTTTACCTTCCTGGGGGAGAAAGAAAGGGATGAGCTGCACCATGCACAGAAATACACAGAGATCCAGAGACCGCAGGTAGTAGGCTGGAAATCATGAGGGGTATCAGAGGAGTTATTCATGTTATGGCTTTTAAGTTTTGAAATAGACCCTTTTTTGGTTACTAGTACACAGGATTCTAAATGAAAACTCTCACTGGCAACCTTCACGGTCACCTCTAGGTGACTATCTTCAAATTAATCAGTTACTAGGTATAGTGATAAATCTACAAGAAAAAATGTGTGAATACAGAAAGTTTCTGCTTTATAATGTCTGTCAAAAATATTTTGAAGGAAACTTCTATATCAACCATAGTGGGAACTGCAATCAGGCTGTTTTGCAGAAAGAACATTTGACAAACTTAGCAAAAATTAAAACATCTTGAAAGCATCTCTAAACTACAGCTAATTGGCCTTTCAATCAGAACTATACTGAGGGGACTTTTGTGCTTTATTTGCAAAAAATCAAACCCCAAGGGTATTTTGTAACATTGTTTTCCCACCCCTATGAAGAGTATTATTATATTTAGAGGCACACAAGCAGTGTTCTGATTGCACTTTTGCATACTCATTCATAGTACGGAAATATTCTTTGAGTTGATTTTTGGTTCATATGAGTGTCTGTCATAACTGTAAGCAACCAGGTCACTAATGAAGAAACTGGTATTAGTTTTTCCATAGAATTACAGAATATGCTGAGTTGGAAGGGACTCACAACGATCATCGAGTCCAACCCTTACCCCTGCACAGGACCATTCCCAAGAGTCACACCTTGGGCCTGAGAGTATCATCCAAATATTGCTTGAACTCTGTCAGGCTTGGTGCCGTGACCATTTCCCTGGGGAGCTTGTTCCAGTGCCCAACCACCCTCTAGGTGAAGAACCTCTTTCTAATATTCAACCTAAACCTCCCCTGAAACAACGGCAGGCCATTTCCTTAGGTCTTGTCACTGGTCACCACAGAGAAAAGACCAGTGCCAGCCCCTCCTCTTCCCCTCCCAAGAAAGTTGTAGACTGCAATGAGGTCTCCCCTTTGTCTTGAATCCGAAAAATCGGTCCAAGAAACTGCTCAGAGACTTTTTTATCTTTAAGCAGCAAGGTATTTGTTTATTCAACGTTGGGAGCAAGCCAGCTCACGCTGGACAAACTTGCTTACCGACTCTTCAGAAAATCAACACTTTTATACAATTTTCAGATGTGATTAAATGCATATTCAAGTGATTACAACATCTATTTATGCATATTAATAATAGGTGGAGTATAGGTGGAGCTCAGGCGGGGCTTGGGGCGGTGCTTCTCTTGGCTCCCCATTTCGGAGGGTAGTTCCCATCTTCCTCCATGGGGCAGGGGCCTTCAACTCATCTTCCTCAGCTTGACCCTTCTTCTCTTCCATTGTTCTTGACCCGCTCACTGAAGCCTGGAAAAAATAGGCCTGGCTCCAGGCCTATTTCTCCTATTCAAATGTCTACCTGATCCTGTTATATTTCTAATTTATTGCTTCTAGGCCTATTGCATGTTCTTGTACTATTCTCTGAAGCTTTGGTCCAGTAAGTAGAACAGAACGAGCACAGATTGTTTTGGATGTTGATAGCTTATTAGCAGGCCCAAATTTCTTAGTTAACTCTTTTGGGCCTAGCCTCCTGTTTCAGTCTCCTCTGCTCCGGCTGAACAGATCAAGTGACCTCAGCCACTCCTTGTACGGCTTCCTCTCAAGGCCCTTCACCATCTTTGTTGCCTTTCTTTGGATGCTCTCTAATGGCTTAATGTCTGTCTAATATTGTGGTGCCCCAAATTGCACGCAATATTCAAGGTGAGGCTGCCCCAGTGTAGAGCAGAGTAGGACAATCTCCTCCCTCAACTGGCTTGCAATGCTTTGCCTGATGCCCCCCAGGACACAGTTGGCCCTCCTGGTAATCATCCACCATATAAAGTTAAACCAGGGGAAGCACCACATTCTGCACCTGGGCTGGGGCAACTCTGAATGTACGTACAGACTGGGGAATGAGAGGCTGGAAAGCAGTGCCATGGAAAGGGACCTGGGGATCCTGGTCAATGGTAAGTTGAATATGAGTCAGCAGTGGTTCTGGAATAGGTAGAGCTGTCTGACTTTTATTGTCTCTAATCCAGTACTACTGGCCAAAGCACCCGCTGATTTCGTCTATGTGTATAACAAAGTTGTGTAAACTGTGCATAAATCAGAGTGAAAACTGATTAGAAATTTTTAGCTATCAGAAAAGTGAGATTTCGAAACTGTCTTCTGACGTGGAAGCCAGCTTAAATATGGACCTTGGTAAGTTTACAGAAAGAGAATATAGTATGGATTGATTAAAGAAGTAGGGCAATGGGCACTGTAACAAAGGAATTTCTTTCCTGACTTCCTAAATTATTAATATCTCTATTTCTATAATCTGCTATAAAACACTGATTAGAATTCCTGCTGCTTCTACAGGCACTTTAAGACAGATCCTACCCTTAAAGTCTATATCTAAGTAAGGCACCAAATTTGTTTGAGAACCTTTTTATCATTAACAGGTTGTATCTATCTCTATGATTCAACAGGGGCCCAAACTATAATACAGAATATTTTCCCCCTAAAAAGTAGCTAAAGTTGTAAAAAAATTGTAAATTATATTTGGGTTGAAATAGATATGTTTATGAAAAAAAAGAAAAGTAATTTGATGTACTGTATGGATGTCTCAGTTTAAAGAGACTGGAGTGTTTTGCTAAGGAGGATGAGTTATGAGGTAGACCAAACTCTTCTCTCTCGGCAGTTGTAAATACGAAATTAAGAGGCTCCAATCAAGGAAGCATGGAAAAAGGAAGAAATAACAACCCTTTATTAAAGGATATATGTATGTTGGCAAAAACAGAAACAGAACACAAAAACAACTAAGCAACAATCCTGTACCCAAAAAGTCCCCTTCAAAAAGGAAACAGTCTGATAGTTCTCTGTCCTCTGGCGCGATTCTAATCCCGGTTGGCAGGGACGCTGTTGGATCTCTGGAGGAGCAGAGCCTGCAGTGCTCGGTGTTGGTCGGCAGGGGGCGCTGTTGGGCTCCAGCAGTCGCCGCGTGGGGGCCCCGGATGGCGGGAGGAGCCGAAACGGAGATCTCCGCCCCCACCAAGGTGGGAAGGGGAAGAAAGGGGAAAGGAAGGCGGTTTCTTTCCCACTAAGCTCACACTGTCTGTGGCTGGCTGTAGACAGGACTTTCCCTTTGTTCATCAGTGAGCACAAACTCTACGATGAAATCTGAGCAGATTCGGCTGGTGACAGAGCAGACCGTAGACAAACCGAGGCCGGAGAACAGACAGATGACCATGCTGAGAGCAAAACGGCCTCCGAGCTTTTCCAACACACCTTGCCCCCATTAAGGCACAAAGTGAAGTGTTCCCTGTTTGTAAGGAGAGAAGGAGAAAAACTCCTCCCCCCTTCCTGCAGTTTTTTAGATGGGCTATTAGCCAGGAATGCAGGTCTACCAGCTAGTTCTTTTGTATAATTAATTACCCCTTCCCCCTCCTCGTTCAACCTCCTTCTCTTACAGTGGGACAGGGGAAAGGAAAATTTCTGCTTGGATTTTTAGAATAAGTAAACCTATGACAACGGAGAAGTTTGGATCTGTGCTGATTTTGATCAATGGGTTGAGTTGTAAATCTTGAGTTTTAACACTTTTAGATAAGTTAAAGTGTTTTATCTTTTCCTCTGATGTCTGGATTTGATCACATTTTTGTTTAAAGTTGCCTCTTGGAGGCAGTAATTTCTGTCTTATAGCACAGTGTCCAGGTTACTCATTTACATATCTGTATCCATCGTGTTCTTGTAAACGGTATGATGTCTGTTTCTGAGATGGACTAAACTCAAAAGCAGTGGCTGAAGAGCTGACTAATGGCCTTATAAACTTGTAGGACAGTAAGATCCAAGCATCAGCATACAAGGAAAACCCTTACAATGAGTTATGATAGTCTATATGTTTTCATAATAAGTTTACACAAGTTTAACTTCTGAAAAAAACTCCCATGAATTTACTTTAATCTAAAACCATTCTTCTTGACTGTTCCAGATATTGCACAGAAGTACACTTCTTTCTTGCTTGTTTTTCCCTCTTACAGACTGCAAAAAGTTCAAAAATGATCCGTTTAAATGCGTGTATAGTAAATCTCTACAATAAGCATAGAGTTAAAATTAACCCAGAATCTGATCCTGGAAAATTCCTTCATTTTGATGTGTTTCAGATCCAAATCTGAAGTTTTTGTTAAAGGCCTATAACAAACAATAAAGTGTTTTGTACACAGAGAAGATGTACAGCTTTTTTTTCCAAATATTTATTGATGACTGAAACTGTTCTCTCCACGCAACTTTAGAAATGTCTGTAGTCCACTATACTTACCATATATGCTTGTAATAGACCTCTTAGGATTTACTGTGAAGAATGGAGATATTCTCACACAAAGATTACTATGGTAATGACCCATTCCTAAAGCTATTTGGACAATCGTTGGATGTGCTTTCTCATACAGTAATCGTAATCAGCTACCACATGAGCTATAATTGGTTCTAGTCACAATATACTTCATCTTAAAAATGATATCTCAGATAAAGTTGATCAAATGAATCCTGAAAAGCCCTAATTCACTCAATTAAATTGAATAGGAAAGAAGATAGACTAGACTCGACTAGGTGTTGAAATGTACACTGCAGGTATATGAAGTTTATTGTAAATTATTGCCTTTCTCCATGTTTGTTAGGAGGAAAGGGTTAAAAGCAGAAGAATGGTGAAGAGGATGGTAGATCCACTCAAGTGACCTTGCAGCTGGGAATGCCAAGGTCTGGAGAATAACAGTGTGGGAAACCCCATATATTGTGCCTACTGCTGTTTATCCTCTGTCTGTTTTGAGAAGTAGAATCTCTGTGTAGAAATAATGTAGGTGTTTGGGGAGACTTGGAGGCACTCTCATGGACATGCTTAAGCTCCCTATTTTGGGAAAGAGGAGATCTAAGCTCAGAGATCATAAAAACACAGGGGATATCACAGCATAATGGTAAAATATGCAGCGTGGGCCCTTGAAAATTGGTGCAAACAGCAGGCCCACTGCCCATCAGTACGGACTCAGCCTAATAGTGCCTGCACTCCTGCTTGTGTGTGTAGTGGGTTTCTGTGGCTAGGTTTTGGTAGCGGGGGGGGCTACAGGGGTTGCTTGTGTCAGAAGCTGCTAGAAGCTTCCCCTTCCTGTGGAGCCAATGCCAGTTGGCTCCAGGACGGACTTCCTGCCGCTGGTCAAGGCCAAGCCAATTAGAAGTAGTAGTAACACCTCTGGGATAACATATTTAAGAAAAGAAGATTGTTGCCAGAAGAAATTCCAGCCAGGGAAGAGTGGAGTGAGAACATGGGAATAACAATGTAGACATCAAGGTCAGTGCAGAAGGAGGGGCAGGAGGTTCTCCAGGCACCGGAGCTGAGGCCCTGCAGCCCCTGGTGCAGACCATGGTGGAGCAGCTGTGCCCCTGCAGCCCATGGAGGACCATCGGGGTGCAGAGACCCACCTGCAGCCCATGGAGGAGCCCATGCTGGAGCAGGTGGATGCATGAAGGAGGCTGTGACACCATGGGAGGCCTAGGATGGAGTGGGGGCCTGCCGGAGACCTGCAGCCCGTGGAGAGAGAAGACCACACTGGAGCAGGTTTTTCCCGGGTAGGATTTGTGGCCCCTGTGGGGGAACCACGTCAGTACAGCTCATTCATGAAGGACTGCACTCCATGGAGGAGTGACCCATGGTACAGCAGTTTGGGAAGAACTGCTGCCTGAGGGATGGACTCAGGTTGGAGAGGTCCATCAAGGACTGTCTCCTGTGGGAAGGACCCCACAGGAACAGGGGAAGGACTCCTCTCTCTGGGCAGCAGCAGAAACAACAACTGACGACAACACCCATTCCCCGTGACCCTGCACCGCTGGGGGGGAGGAGGGAGAACATGGAAGGAAGGAGGGGTGGGGGGAAGGTGTCTTTAAGACTGTTTTATTTCTCACTCTTTGGCTCTTATCCTGTTAGTAATAAATATAAGTATTATCCCCACTTTGAGTCTTATTTTGCCCATGAAGGTAATCAGTCACTAACTTCTCCCAGCTCTTATCTCTACTCGTGAACTCGTCTTTTTTCTCTCTCCTCTGTCCAGTTGCAGAGGGTAGAGCGAGAGAGTGGCTTTAGTGGGTACCTGGTATCTGGCCAGGGTGAACCCACTACATGTTTCTCTGCCCAGGAGTTGCTTCGGGATCCTCTGGTTAGTGAGATAACGAAATAAATTTACTCTTTGCCTACTTTTTATCCAATGCATTGATTAATTTGTTGCAAGGAAGTAAAAATCACTTCCAAAAATCAGGTAACTTCAAATTTAGAACAATCAAAAATTCTGTCTGATCCTTATTAAAAATTGAGACTATCACAGATTTTGGCTATGGCTACAATGTTTCCCAGAATACAAGTATCTGAAATTTGCCTTCCTCCTACTTCATTGTAAGTTTAACTGTATCATGTTCTCATTCCTTTTTCAGAAATGTAGAAAAGGATCCCCTCAGGAATCAAATCAGCTTTAACTATGCTAATTTCATGGAAACTAAATAATTGGATTTATATCTTCAGGTTATTGTCCTTCTCCAAAGCACTTCAGTGAATGCTGTGAAATCTTAATTTTTCAGCAAACCTGCAAGCCTTTTATGAAGACAAAACTTGATGATTGAAAGGCATTTTGGCAATGACTTAAAACAAAAATGATCTTTTAATTCTGAAATCTCTCGTAATGGCTTACTTTCTGGAAGCACAAGTAGCAATTATAAAACAAGAAAAGACTGATGTGCTGTACATTAACAGAAAATTCTTAGATATACCCTGTTTTCTTTTCACAAATGAGAAAATATTCCTGAAAACAAAAATCATCCTTATAAACATGGAAGATAGAGGAAAAAAACTAGAGCTTGAATAGTACAAAGGAAAGAATCAGCTGCAACTGATTTGATGATGTGAGGTAAGAAAATAGCCAATTTAAAAACTCTTTAGTATATTATTAGACAATTCATCACATATAGACTTCCTCTGAGTAATTAATTCTGAAAATTTAGAAAGGGACTTGAATATCTCTTATTTGCAATAGTTACAAATATATTTCAGTTTAGGATTTTTTTATCTTTTTTTTTAAGCTTTGTGATTTTAGAATGGTTTAAAAATATCTTCCTATTCAAATTTCTTCCTTTTTTTGTCTTCTGACACTTTTAAATTCCTAATAGCTCTATTCACGAGAACAGCAGCTGGTGCCTGCACAAAACAAGTAAAAGAATATAAATAATATTGTATTTTATTTATAATGCATTCTTTTTGCAAACTCTAATAAATTGCATTCCAGTGAGAAGTAGGTGCCTCCTAAAGTGAGTTGCAGGAATTTTATCAAAAAATGTGGAAGAAAAAAAAAGAAAGAAAGTACGAATGGCTAAAATAAAAAAAGTGATGTTGATAATACTGGTCATAATAGATAGGAAAGTGTAAAAGTGAATGTTTCACAATAAAAAAAAACAAATACATGGGAAAAATGTTAAGGGAAATGGAAATCTGAGGACAATAGCAAAGGAATTATGAGATGGAGCCTGACAGGAATGAATTCAGGAATTTAGAAATTTTGATGTATGAAGAAGGCACTAAAGTGACAGAAGAGACTCCATTGCTCAATAGGTGTTAGCAAAAACTAAACTTTTGTAAAGGATTACAAAATTATAAAGAGGAACCATAAAGTTTATTCAAAGATCAAGTGTTTCTAACCAATTTAGGCAAAATCAGAAAAAGAATTAATGAAATAAAATTAAAGATATTATATAAGGAGATATTGTATTTTGGATGAAGAAAAACCCTTACAATATGTTACTATTGCACACAGGAGGGCTTTGGAAGGACATTTGCAAAAAATGAATCCACCCACTGAACTGGGAATAAAGGTGAAGGTAGAAATGTGTCATATAAGGTGATGGATTTGATGCACAGCATTTCAGACTTCAGAAGAAGTCCTTTCCAATTTTACTTGAAGGTAGTGACAATTAATCCTCTTGGGAAGAATTATGATGTCAAAATTATGTCACTAATTGAATCTTAGGCTAGAATCATGCTATTAAGTCTGCTTTGAAATAAGCTGGTGTAAGAACAGGGGTATTGGTCGACAGTGTGCCCAGGTGGCCAGAAGGCATTCTGGTTGGTACCAGAAATAATGTGGCTAACAGGACAAGGGAAGTGATTGTCCCCTGTACTTGGCACTGGTGAGGCCACACTTTTGAATACTCTGTTTAGTTTTGGTCCCCTCATTATGAAAAGACATTGAGGTGCTGGAGTGTGTCCAGAGAAGGGCAAAGAAGCTGGTAAAGGGTCTGGAGCACAAATCTTATGAGGAGCAACTGAGGGAGCTGGGGTTACTTAGCCTGGAGAAAAAGGAGGCTCAGGGGAAACCTCATCAGTCTCTGCAACTACCTGAAAGGAGATTATAGCCAGGTGGGGGTTAATCTCTTCTCCTGAGTAACAAGCCAGAGGACAAGAGGAATGGCTTCAAGCTGTGCCAGGGGAAATTTAGACCATATATTAGGGAAAATTTTTTCACTGAAAGAGCGATCAAGCATTCAAACAGGATGCCCAGGGAAGTGGTTGAATCACCATTAATGGAGGTAATGTAAAAGACATGCAGATATGACACTTAGAGACATGGTTTAGTGGTGGACTTGGCGGTGTTACATTTATGTTTGAACTCAGTGACCTTAGACATGTTTTACAACCTAAATAGTTCTATGATTCCATGATTATAGGAGCTTAGAGTAGCCAAAAACATACATCACTTTCCTCTTACGAAAATTATAAGGGGATAGAGAGAACATGCAATATTACCATAATCATGTAAATGTGTAGTGATGAGTAGCCTACATGTCTGGTACAGTCCATTGCCAAATTCACAACTTAGACGTTTGGAACTAGAGTTTTATGCAAATTGTAGACTTTGTGTTTTTTTTGGTTTTATGGTTTCTTTTTATTTTACTAGGTCTTCCTGGATCACTCCATGTACCACTAAAAATTTGCTTTTATACTGTAAGACTCCTGTTGTATTTCAGTGTTGCTATCAAGTGACATCTTCCACAGCCAGAGAAAAGTTTGAAATTACTATTATTCTTATTTACTATTTCAGAGGTTGTGAGAAAAGAATAAAATCTAGAAGCATCCATGAGAGATTTTCAAGATTTTTTTTGTATCTATAAGCTCAGGAAGTACTATGAAGGAACAGTTGAGAATAAATAGAAATTCAGTTTTCCAGTGGTACTATAGCTCAAAAGTAAGAGAAAAATAATTAGATGGAAATATTGCATAAGATTTATCATGGTTTATTTTTCCCTTAAATACCATTTCAGACTTCACACCTTTGCTGGTATTTATCTTTTTCTTTTGTTTTTGTCTCAAGAGTTATTTTGGTGTTTCGAAATAGTTATGAATAATTTGTTTATTAGTAAGTATTTATTTGTGTGTTTATTACTTTTTTTCAGGCCAATTAATGAAAACTGTACTTTACAGTTCATTTCTCTAGCAGTCTTGGAATAAATTACAATGTCATTAATGCTAGAGAGGCAGAATGCACAATTAATGACTTGCAAAAACGTGCTAGTAAAACCACATTGGAAACACTGGGAAATTAATAAAGCTGTAATGCAGTTAGAGTTAGAATTTGTATTCTGGAAGAAAACCTATGTCAATCTTAGTGGTTGTGCTCAGTTAATATTTTTCAGGTTGCATTCAAGGGTGGCATCAAACTTTCTACATAGAAGGATTTCTTATCACAGGAATGCAGTCAAAGGTGGAGTAAAAAAATTACAGTTCTGTAACTTCCTAAAACCTTTTTACAGCTATTCATGCAGTAGGCCAGATTACCAGCCACTGTATATTAGCATTGTGACATTGTTAAAACACTGCATTGCACAACAAAGTTTTACACCAGCAGAATAACTGCCAAAAGATATGAAAAATGTCTTTGTGTTAATTTAATATGTTACTGGCAAAGAACTACATGAACCTGAACCACAAGCTTTCCTGTCATCCCCTTTCAAATTATGTATATGTAGAAACACCAGTTTTCTTAAGCTGATTGATATCTGGAACGCTGATATAGAAACAAAATTTGCTAGACCTTGGCAGAATCAACACATTTTTCTTGTTTCTGTGCAGAGACAGTGAAGAGGTAACGTTGAAATGCTCAATTAGAAATCGGAGAGGTTTTGTAATATCACTGGACATGTAGTTGATAATGCAGGGAGAGTTTAAAAGAAAATAATAAAAAGGGAGATTAATCTGTCAAAGTTTTGGAACTCTAATAGTTAGTTTCAAGCCCCTCTATATTCAGTGAAAAAGCATAAACACTTCTAAAGATATTTTATACTATCAAATGACAGAATGTAAGGATAGATGAATAGGGTATCCTGTAGAGAAGCTTAACAGTTTTTGTGGAATATGAAGAAAAATGGCCAACAATGCAACTAGTTCTGGATCCTAGCTTTCAGAGGCTTAAATCAAAAGGAAGAAAATGCCACCTGAAACTCTGTAGATTTCTAGCTCAGCTGAAACTCTGATACTGGTTTCCTACTACACTTACCTCACTAAACATTTAGTTAGCATTTCTAGAGCATATGTGTTATTGGTCAGAGGACTGTCTCACAGAAATCCCTTTAAAATGGTGCAAGCTCTTTAGATTTTATTTAGGGAAACATGGACATTTCTTACCAACTGACAGTGACACACATGGTGATAACAATACAGGGAAACAAAATGAAAGAGAGAGAAAGAAAGAGGAGGAAAAAAAAAGAAGGAAGGAAGGATGAAAAAGAAAGAGGAGAGACAGGAAATTCAATCTGGACACTTGAGAAAATGTTTAGTGTTTAAATAAATTTGTTCTTTTTCTTTCTTCTTTCTGTTCTAAAAAACTGAACTTTTTCATCAGTATTAATATTTTACCTAGTAGAACTACAGATGACACAGGATAAATGAAAGGGTTTGAATACATTTCATGCCAGCTATACTTTATTTTGAGCTGAATGATGACAATGGAAAGAGCTTTTTACTTTAGTTGAAGAATAAACATAAATTGTTTAGGTGGCTGCTAGCAACACACATTTATCAATTATGACAAATTATTAAGTTTCAAGGAAAATAATAAAGGAATGAAAATGCCCCTTGACTATAGCTGGGAATAAGAAATAGCTTGAAGGCATCTCGAGCTTTACATAGACTGACAGTAGATTGCAATTATCTTTTATTGTGAGACATTATTTGTATCTATCATTTTTAGATAGATAGATTTTTATAACATCAGATATAGTTATTCATCTTAATAATACTATGGGGAAATAAAGCTAACCTGGATCTTGATAACAGTTTTGGAAATGACATTGGAAAGATGGTCAGGATTATCTTGAACAGGTAGGAACACAACACTTATGTGAATCCTGCTTTTTCATCAAAACCTGTAAATAAAAGAAACAAAAAGGTCTGCAGCTACTCCCAAGTATACTTGTATTTTCTGTCAAAAGATTGAGTTTGGTTTTGTTCCCTCAGAATTATTGTGTGATGAATTTTTATCTAGCACAGCCCCATGCTACTTGGAAAAGCACTAACCAGAGTACAAGGAAGAAATGAGAAGCCAACTACCAGGCTAAGATTTTTCTAGTATTTAAAATGTGGCCGCATATCCTACATTGGAAGAAAGGTTAGAAGTAGGAACTGAACTAAAAAACAGTCTTGTGTGAATCAGTCTCCAAAGTAGAGAAAAAAGCTAGAACTTTTGATGTGATCCTGAAAGGACAAAGTTTCAAAGTTTCTTGCAGTCTTGTAGCGTGAGGTACAGAATTACAAAACAGCTGATTTCTAAGCCAAGTCTTTACCAGAACAATCACCTACAATACTAACCCAGCGGTTGTCTCTGTGGCTTTCCTTTTTGTTCTACAAAACATGTAGATCTCTCCATATATCATAGAACGCTTTTTCAATATGCATATGCGTCTTTTGAAGCAAAGAGGAAGAGTAGGTAGGGAGAGAAGAAACAGACATATGTGATTTGTAGGTTCTTCACTATTCAATACAATCTGGTTTTAGGGAGGAAAGGAAAAATCTGCTGGCTAAGAGAAGAGAAAAGAAAGCTTGAGAGAAGGAAAGCATTTTGGATCAGTTTGCAATTTTCTGTAAGTTTATTTTCTAATGTCAAATCTTGCCATGCTTTAATGTACACTGTCCTTTAATGAATCATGTGCTTCTTTTGGCTCATTACTGTCATGCCAGTTATCCAATGGAGCAGTAAGTTGACAGATATTCTAGCTCAGAAGTTTATACAGTGCCCCTTCTGTATTCCTCTTCCTTGCAGAGCATGATATATCTGTCCTTCATGTTCTCTGGAAGACAGAAAGGTCATTGTTAGGATGTCACCAGTTTTTAACAGACTTTAAGGCAGTGAATTCATCCATCTTTCACCTAAAATAGTAGAATAGTTGCTGCTGTTTTAAGGTCATTCTGAACTATGCCAGGTTTATGTCTCAGATCTGTAACCAGTTTATTTTTACTCCCCCCATGACTGGCATATGTAGCTAAATGTTGGCACAAATTAACAAGGTCCAGAGAACTGAAACTTGATTCTGTTCCTTTAATACAGACAATCTAAGTTTCTCTGCTTTTCCTTCCTGCACCTACCCAACCAAGAGGGACTGGACCTCAGTCACTGACATTTTTTGAAGTCCCATACTTTTAGACAGTTTAGATATGGTGTCTCAAAAGGTAACTTAATTAGACCCAAAAAGTGAATATATTTTTGACAATATAAAGAAATATTATTCCAGAATACGAACTATTTGTAAGGGGGGAGGGAGGGTTTAGTAACAGCAACAATAATAATAATGGAAAATGCTGTGGGAATGTTTGTTTGTTTGTTCATTTTTTTGAATGAATGGCATGACTTTAGAAACAGATTCGTGGTGATTTTATTTACCATTCACAAAAGCATCAGGGAAAGAGACTTGTCCTAGTATGAACTATGACATGGTATTCAGGACTTTTGATGGAATATGTGAAATTGTAGAAGATATCTTCTCTCGGATAGATTTAGAGCACTTCTCTGAAGTGGCACTTCATGCTGCAGCTTGTTCCAATCTCACTGAATCAAGGATATGTCTAGTGAAGGGTCCAGTTTATGACAGAGTGCCTTTTATTGTCAGTCTTCCTGTAGCTGCTCCATTTTATGCTCATAAACACTTAACAGAGGAAGAAGGCTATCCTGCCCCTAGACAAGTGTCCATACACTACCTGCATTAGTGCATTAGAGTTACTTTTATTTTTGCTGTGAGTAGTATAATAATGGAGGCCTGAACAAAGTGCTTTACCAAAACAACTTCCTGCTGATTCCCCTGGGTAAGCTAGGAATATATTAGGAGTTGTATGTCATATATAATAGTTTATTACTTGGCTATTAGTTTGAAAATTACTGACCTTTTTTCTTACTCCCCGTCTCTTCTGAAAAAAATACCTTAGTCTGTGATAGTGGATGTGATGTGGTAGGTATTGGCTCATCAGAAAGTAGACTGGAATTTCTTAAAAATACTCTTTCCTTGGATTCTTTTCAGAGTAAGAGTTTTTATTTCCATATTTTATAGGCAAGTAACCTATGAATAAACCAGAAAAATACTATTTATGTTCTACATTAACAATTCTTTGGGCAAAACATTCCCCTCCTAAGTAATGGATATTCAATGAGTTTACATAAAACATAAATTTAAGGACAAAACCAACTTTTGTTTTTTTTCCAACTATCAAGTGATCAAATGGCTATGCTTCTTAAACACTAAAAAAGGTTTGTAAAATTCTGGAAAAGATTAAACAGTTTTTTAAACAGAGCAGGGTTAATACTAATAATTTTACAAGGCATTCATTAAGACTTTGTTCAGAATACTACATACAATTCTGGTCACCTATTTTCAAGAAAGATGAACATAATAAAGGAACAGGTGTAGGAAATAGCTATTATGGTAATTAGGGAATGCAATATTTATCTGAGCGAGAGAGATTTAGAGCTTGGTTTATTCAGCCTAAGCTAGAAAAGAACGGGAAGAAATTTAATGTTGACTAATGCATTCAGAATTAGATGTGAAGGAAGGAACAGAACTACTTAAACCTAAAAACAGTATGGATACCTGAACAAATCAAAGTATATGAGAAACTCAGGTATAAATCTAGAATTGGAAATGAGAAGATTTGTAATCAGCTGGAACTGAAAAGTCTTTCAAACTTAGCAGCAGAGAAAAGATGTTTTAAGATTTAAGTGCTTCTGGAGTAAATTTTATAATTAAATCTTTGGCAATTTTCACTGAATATATGATTTAGCGGTTATCAGTTGTTATGGAGGCTCACATTAATGACACAAAAGGAGACTGAGTCACTATTTTGTGTTTTGCTCTGTATTAATTGCAGCCAAATATATTTTTTGTTCTCTTTTAGTAAACTCTCAACTACTGTGGGCATGGGAATTATGACCTTGAGAAATTCTGCCATCTTTCTGTGGTACAGCATCACTACTATATTTGGTCTTTAATGTTTGTTGGATTTACTTTAGCAAGCTTACTGGGAAATGTTAATTATGAATCTTAGGGAGATGCAGATATTCTTGGACAAGTTATAACCACTGAAAGACTGGCTACAATTATGGGAGGATTGAAGCAAAAATAAATAACTGAACCCATCCAATCCTTGTTCCCATCATCTTTCCTACTTCTTTGTAGCAGAAACTGATGCTGTGGTTAGGCTTACAATCCCCAAGTACTGATTTATTAAAATTTAACATCTTGGCCTGTACCTGATTCAAGAGTACCTAAAAGCTACCATTAAAAATGTTAAACACTTTCTTAACTTTCAGAATAACCATCCTCAACCTAACATCCATTCAGTTCTCTTTCTTTTGCCTTATTGATATTGATATACCTTTAAGCAGAGAATAATGTTAATTAGGGGGGTTTGACCCTGTAATGTTATACCTTTTTTTTAGAATTATGGAGCAGGAATGTGATGTTTGGATTTTGACGGTTAATGATAGAGACTGACATGCAAAATATCATTAGAAAAACTCTTGGCTAAATCCAGCTAGGTCCTCCCTTGTGAAAATATTTAAACAATTGGTTTATGGTGAGTTCTTTGCTTCAGTGCCTCTAAGAACAGCAGCTTCTCAGCTGAAACAGGAGGCTAGGCCCAAAAGAGTTAACTAAGAAATTTGGGCCTGCAAACAAGTTATCAACATCCAAAACGATCTGTACTCGTTCTGTTCTACTTACTGGACCAAAGCTTCAGAGAATAGTACAAGAACATGTAATAGGCCTATAAGCAATAAATTAGAAATATAACAGGATCAGGTAGACATTTGAATAGGAGAAATAGGCTGGAAGCCAGGGCTTTTTCCAAGCTTCAGTGAGTGGGTCAAGAAAAATGGAAGAGAAGAAGGTTCAGGCTGAGGAAGATGAGTTTAAGCCCCCAGACCCACCAAAATTGAGGGTCAAGAGAAGCACCGCCCCAAGCCCCGCCTGAGCTCCACCTATACTCCGTCTACTATTAATATGCATAAATAGATGATGTAATCACTTGAATATGCATTTAATCACATCTGAAGATTGTATAAAAATGCTGATTTTGTGTGAAGCCTTTGAGCAAGTTTGTCCAGAGCAAGCTGGCTTGCTCCCAATGTTGAATAAACAAATACCTTGCTGCTTAAAGATAAAAAGTCTCTGAGCAGTTTCTCGGACCGATTTTTCGGATTCACAGCTGACCGGTTTAAATCACCTACCTTCAAAAATTTACAATGAAATACTGACACCAAAACCAGCAGCTAGCTAAATTGTTTCATAAGTCAGCCTGATGCCGTAAATGATGAAGAAAATACAACGTAGTATGATTTTTCTAAGATGAATGTCGGCAAGCACTTGTGATTACTAATGATAACCACAGGGCAAAATTATGAAACCCAATCATGCATTGAGAGTAACATGAATAGGTGCTCTCTGTGTCTCTGAAGGTACCAGACGTTATAACACATTACAGACATCTGCCTGCATGTGAGGTGTCATTAACAGCATGACCACAATGCAGTTGATCCCACAATAAGGGTGTGTTAAGGCTGTGGTTTAAGAAAGGGATGGGGGCTTTTTGGGCCACATTTCCCTTGACTATATGGTGCGGTTTCCCTCTTCCTCCTACACACCTTACCACCACCACCAAGTATAGATCGCTGACTCTCTGTTGTAAGCGGTTTATGAGGCCCTGGAACTTGACAGTTGTGGTGTCTCTCTGTAAAAGAAGGGGTTCACACAGCCGTGAGATGCAAGTATGACATGGTGACTTAAAATATTTTTCCTTAATGGTGCCGAAGGGACCTGCACCCTGGTTTACACTAGCTGAGGACTGAGAGATGGCTTTTTAGCTACCCTGATAGCTTCTTCAAATTTTCTGTTTCTAAAGGGAAAATAGTGTTGAAAAGAGAGCAATACCCTTCAACAACAGATTTGACAGTTAATACTCAAAAGTAAAATCATTATCCAGCTTTTGACCCATTGATCTTGAACTGTATCCTACAGTGAAAGCTGAAGTTGTATCTACTTTCAGTGTTAGGCATCTAAATAATAAAGTTAAAGGTTTCCCTGGTGGAATTTTTAGTTAAGAGTACCTATTCTGGCAAAAGAACAATAAAGTCATGTTGAATTAGACAATAGGAAGAATATCCTAAAAAAATCCCAATCTTATCAAGGACCTCATGTGGAATACCTAGGTCTGGCCATCAAAATAAGGCACATCAGTCATGATAATAGATAAATGAAATTAGGCATTTAAAAATAAATTTAAAAACTAAATAAAGCAACAACAATGACAAAAAAACCACCCAACCATATACTGGGAATTAAATCGACTGTGCTAGACTGCAGGTCTGAAAGAGAAGAGATTCCAGAATATCTGCATATTTTGTCTCCGTTTTTTTTCTACTGTAGATTTTACTCACCTGTTTCCTTCCTCCATGCTATTTATTTTGATTCTTATATCTCATTTGTGCCTGTAATGGTCTAATCTCTAAGGCAGGGCTTCATTCCTTCTAGTCTGTGTTAGCACCATCAAGTCACGTGCAGCAATTTCAATTTCTTTATCTCCAGGGAGAGGAGGACTATTACACTACAGTCCTTAAAATTCAAAGCACAATAACCTGAAAAGTCCAGAAATAATAGTTAGAAACGCTCACCCCTGACATTTTCAGCCACAATTTAGCAATCTTCAAGCAATCTTGAATCACAGACTACTATTGTTTTTTTGGTCAGAGCAAGAAGAAATGAAAGGATGATATCCCTCAAAATGAGTTTCTTTCTGATGTTTATTGCTTTAGGAAGAGGACAATATCATACAAGTGTAAAAAGATGAGTGTTTTTTTCTTTCTTTTAAATTTCTTTTTGACATTTAAATTGTTTCCAATAAACTAGTCAATCATTTAAATTTATG
The DNA here is from genome assembly GCF_003945595.2 of Pipra filicauda. NCBI lineage: Eukaryota > Metazoa > Chordata > Aves > Passeriformes > Pipridae > Pipra > Pipra filicauda. Next base: position 1,610,894 of record NW_024104975.1, on the reverse strand, counting down.
AAATATTTTCTAGTTTGGTGTCCTGTACAACTAAAGGTGCAGAACATCCCAATTAGTCTCACATTAAGACAATTTTTTTTATTTGCATAATATAAAATTTCCAGCAAGAAAATTTTACTCCATATATATATTTTTAGTCTTCCCTTCCTCCCTTTGTTTCTTATTCCCTTCCATTCCCACTCTCTCTCTCTCTCTCAATCTCTCTCTCTCTCTCTTTCTCTCTTCCTTTCTTTCCCATGAAGAAGCCAACTGGGGAAGTTGTGACTCAGAATCTTTTAGAAATCCAATCTTTCACTCTGTTAAGGTTCCCTATTGAGTTTTTGTTGAATTCCTTAATTGTCTGGTTGCTTATGAAATCACCGACTATGTTTCTGTGAATAATGCATAAATAACTGAATTCTTCAAAGCCATACTTTCTTGGTGATTAAGCTCTTTTCTCCCCTTGAATCTCATTACAGAGGAGTTAACTTCAAGTGAGAATATGTGCTTTTTTACTTAAAAATACCTTCAGAGTGAAATAAAGATTAACTTTTTTTAGCTGACTTCACAAAAATTATACCCATTCACTTCATAAACCCCAGCTTCATAATCAAAATGAAGTCAAGTCAGTCATTCCCTAGGAACACTTCACTATTTTACCCATTTTCTTTCTGCCATTATTAATCATAATTAATTTGTATTATAAAGTACTAATCCAGAATCTTGCTCTCAGCTTCTACACAGTACTGTAATTAATAATAAAAACATTCTAGAAGCACAATACAAAAAAACCCCTTAAAAAACACTTTGTGTTTGACATCTGTGGGGAATTAGGAAGAACAGTAGGCAGCCACAATGGCAGGCAATTGCTTTGAAATGTATTAAGTTCCCTGCTCTTTGGAAACCTGGCCCGAGGAGTGATAGATATGAATGCTTTGAAATTCAACATATTTTCCTCTTTGTCTCCTTGCATAGCTGAGTCCAGTCTGAAATTTTTTCTTGTTTCTCTATCCAGTGAATTACATTATTGCTCTCTGTGCCACTCCATGAAATCAGTCATTCAACAGGAGCTCTGGGAGTCTAGGTAAGAGGCTAACTTACATTCAAGGAGCAGAAGGAGATGTGAACCAGGAAACATGGGAACTAAACAAAGAAAATGACATTTCCATGATATGTGCAAAAAGCAGCAGAATCAGTGTTGGACAATATGGAAAATAACAGATATCTGGGTTACAGTTACCATATCACAAAAAAAAATAAGGATTTTGGCTGAAGACATGTAAAAACTTTGGAGACATGCACAGTTACACGGTACAGACTGAAACACATTTTGCTGAAAATATCCCAGATAGGCCATGGTTTATTGATGTCATATTTCCAGCTTGCTTTCTTGTTTTTCAAGCTATTTTTTCCCTTAGGAACTACTCATCTGTGCTTGTATAAGTGCACTGAGTTGACTGCAAAGGTGTGTTGCACTTAAAAGGAACCTGAGCTGACCTGAATGATCTGGAAGGACTGAGAACTAACCAGGTCCATCAAGTACAGGTATGGTAACTGAGAGCACTACATGTCTATAGAGTTATGTTTGCAGCACAAAAACACAAACCCCAGGAATTTAGCATCAGATTATGGGATAAATTGCTCTCATTTAAGACTTATTGATTATCAAAGCATTTGGCAATTGTGGTTGGCAAATGGAAGCAACATGAAGAATGAAAACAAACTGCTTGAAATGCACAGCAAAGATAAATCCCTGTCACTAAATTTCTGTCAATAACTTAATATGGATCTCAGTTGTTTGAGCTTAGATTTTTTCCTTCACTTTTTTTCTTTCTTTTTTTTTTTAACACGTAAATTTGCCTAACCTTAGTAATGGAAAGTACTTTAATGATGCAGCTAGGAATCTCTGTACAAGACATGATTCATTGTCATTCCTGCTCTAATAAATTAGGAGAGTCTCCAGTGAAGTTTAGATCTTGTAATAAAATCTATGTCTAAACACCACTTAAGTGATCAAGTGTCTCCTGTGTCTGCTCATAGCTTGGCAAACAGGAGCCAAAATGCAGGCATTACATTACACAACCAGAGCAAAGAGGGAGAAGTGGCCAATCTCAGAACCAGAGTATTGACCCCAGTTTTCCCTGAGCTCTTGGGACTGACAGCAGCTTCCCTCTTGATCTATTTATATCTCTTCTCCTGAAACAGCAGCTTCTCTCATGGGGTTGCTGGTGTGGAGTGGGAAGGCTGTGGATCCATGAATGTCCTGTGCTGTCAACGGCATCACAGTTTCAATGTTCCCATTCCTCTAAGTGTACGGAAATGCCAAAATTAGAATTTAGTTGCTCTCAGCTCTTCTGCATGAGGAATGTGGGAGGATCTTAATTTTGGGGCTCCATTACTCATAGAAAAGATTTCTGTACAAAGAGATGACCAATTCTCGTGTATTTATGCTAAGTTGTACTGAAGGCATTCTCTACAATTTCTAATGGAGTGTGGAGGTAAAAAAAAAGACATACAAGCAAGCCAAACAAACCAAAATAGATTTATTTGTCCCTACAAAGTAAATTACAGCTATCCTTTCAAGAAGTTATACTAGCATATAGTGGAGAAAGTGTATGTGTTACAGAAAAGAGGGATAACCTTTAAGGTAAAAAGGATGGAACTACTGCAAGAAAATCAAACTGCAGTGGCCAGTATTCCTACCATTCAGCAACAGGCATTGCTTAGATCCCAAGAGACTCTTTCTCAAAAATAAGCAGAATTTGAGACATATAATATAATACAGTTTAATTTGCAATACCATTGGAGCTTTTGTGAACAGTGTTTCACTTTTTGTGTTGTACTGTTGGGAAATCAATGTTACTAAAAGCACCTCCCTGATTATTAGGGAGACAATACAGATTTAGACAGACTGGAGAGACAACAGTGGGAGAAAATTGTGAATAAAAATTGAAATACTGGAAAATAAATTTCTTTCAGAAATGCAATGAAAGAACAGCTAGAAGATAAGATGGCTCAGTGCTTCATCCTGGAAAGGACACTGAAAATATATAGAAAATGTAGGAAGGGCTAATATTTATGATGAAGGGAAGAGAGTAGATTAAGTTTCTTTAATCTGCTATTCTACCCCTAAAGCATTATTTCAAGTTATCCTCCAGCTCAGATACTCTTTGTTTCTATATGCATTCATGTAATTTCCTTAATTGCAAATACAGTTCTCACTACAAGCATTTCTTCTTTTTAAAGCTTTGTATGTTTTTTTTCTGCTTTCTAATGTGGGAAAAAATGAGACTCCACATAAGAGTGTTTCATTGTGCAACTTAGCCTAGCTCCTATTGTAACAAGTCTCTAGAGTCTATAGTCATGTTCTTGCATGAATATCTGGACTGAGATTACACTGAATGTATCTCAGATTGAAGCTTTATTACAGAAGACATGGCTGTTCTCCAAAAAAGTAGACATTGGAAAGTTCTGATTTTATAAATAATCCTTTAATTTACCCCTGATTTTATAAATAATCCTTTAATTTACCCCAATGTGCTAAGTGCCATGGAATGGTAGTTTCCATGAAGATTTTACTGGTAATACCACAAACCTTGAATGTATTTTTGCCCATAATTAGGATTTTACTACCACCAAAATTGATCACAGGTAAACTGTTTCGGTTTGGAGGGTTATTTGATTGTAATCAGGTTTCTTACTGGGAAATGATTTTATAGGCAATAAATTCAGGTTATAAAGTGGTTTATCCCCTTTTTTTAATTCTTTCTTTCAATAGTAAATACAATATTTTAAAGGTCAACCTTGTAAGTGTGATAAAACAGATCTCAGACTAGCAAATGCAAAACATTCTTTGGAATATCCATCAATGTTTAAACTGGTTTAGGGGATGTTATGTTGGCTGCTTCAACAGTTTCCACCACTGATGCTGTTGTTGTAGTCAGCTATTACAGGCTGGGCGTAAGGGGAAAGAAATGTCTGAGGACACTTCACTTGTGATCAGGCTTTCACATCACATGGCAGTGTAGGGTTTCCTCTTTGCTCTTCAGGCAAAAAGGTGATTTTTGACTAATATTGCTTCCATCCCTTCTCACTAGAGAAAACAGTGAATTGCATCCAGCTGTCCCTTATACCCATTATTAGTTTGAGGCAGAGGTGCATGAGAAAAGCTCAATGCAGATGATGTTCCCATATAACCTGTAGATTTTTTTAAAATGTTTTGTCTCTTCGAACCCAAACTTAAGCACTCACAAAAAAGGAACAACAAGCAAACTAAAATAAAATTGTCTCTGAATATCCAGAAGAAAGACAAAGTCTAGTATAGACTTAATTTGTGCACTACACTCTGTCCTACTTACAGCTTAACTGAGAACACATCAAAAAGCAGTTTCAATATTATTAACTTACTATATTCATCTTAGTAAGAAATGTTTTTCTCTTTGGTGTCAGGGGTATAGATGGAGGCAGACATGATTCATATTAAAATGAGAAAGCCCTTGTATAAGATCCTAAACAGTCCTGTTAACATTCAGCTCTTCCCTGATAAGGTGTCAAGTGTCATGGAAGCCCATCAAGTCTCTTAAATTGAAGAACCTTTATGTTCTAAAAGGTATAATTTTCTTCAATATAGAGACAGTGCTTCAAATACCTCAATCATTTTTGCTATCAAGGACAAAATCTGTTTGCTTTGATATGCTTGCTGTTTAGTTTTTCCTGATGCTTACTGTTTAGTTTTTCCTGTATCACTTAAAAAGTTATGGGTTTAAACATGTCGAAGTCTTAATGTAGGATATAGTATACTACAGAGGCTCAAAATGATTTGTCACAGTCAAGAGTGAATTTCTCTTCATTCAGACTTCAAATTTGCTGGGGGAGCACGTTTGGCTATTTTTTTTTTTTTTAGTAGAGAACATTGTCCTTTAAATTAAATGAAAATAGAGAATCATAGATGAACATTTTTAAACAACTGTCTAATCACCAAAATCAAATAAATTTTGTAGGATTTTTCTCTCGGAATATGTCTCCACACATATCCTATCAAAACTTTGACAAGTTTAGGAATAGGTTGAAGTAAACTTTTGCCATGAATTTGATGGAGATGGCTGAGGAAACTCTATGGGTTTCAACTGGATCCCATGTACAGGATCTTTGTGAAAAAATTATGTCTCTGTCGTGTCAGCTTAAATCTTGGGCATGAAACGTAAGTGCTTCATGTAAATTTAGGTTGTGACGTGTCATGCCCTGTTCATCTGTACTGGCTGCCCATTGTAATAAACCACAACAACACAAAATATATGTGCCATAAATAAATTACGTACCATAAAATTATATTAGTACCACAACCCCAGAATGTAGTGAAGATAATAAATCAAAACTTTTTATCATTGTTGTTTAAAAGTTAAACTACTGCATTCTGACACATTGTTTCTGCATGGAATGGGCTCAGGCAATATCACATAAACATGAGAAGTGCAATTGTCTGTGAAGACCTATCCTGATAAATGAAGAGGTATATCTAGAATATATACAGAATTTCTTTTTATGTGGTCCTCAGTTGTTTTGGGGTTTATTTTCAGTTTGAGTATGGTTAGTTTCTTTACTGCTTCAAATACCTTACAGAGTTTTGCAACAGATTAAACTCTTCAAGTAAAATGCTGGGTAAATAGCCAATTACAATAAATAGTAAATTACAATGAATTGTAATTCATTGGGTGATTTTTTTAGTTGTTCCTTTTTTGGTTTTTTTTTGAGTGGGAGTAGATAGCAATGTCAGGTACTAGTGATCTGTTTTACCATATTTCCCCAACTGCACGTCCACTATCATGAGTAATGAAGTATGCCCAGTGGTTCACTACCTTTGTGATCTCACTAAGATTTCCATAGTCCTTGACATCCTAATGCAGATGGTTAATTCTTTAAACTCATTCAATTCATCCCTGTGTTATTTTTTGAAACAATCAGTTTGTCATCTGTTTACACAATGTGGAAATGCATTTTAATTGCCTCACATAAATTTATGACAGAGTACTTTATCTTCTTTTTTTAGCTTTAACAGCAGTGTTCAAGCTTACATTGCAAAGATTTTTCATTAAAATCTCTTTTAGACTAGAGTATATTGGGCTTGCTGGCTCCTCTCCAGTAAGTGGAAAGAGAAAGAAACAAGCACTTGTCAGTGCTTCATGGGCCTCATCTATTGATTATTTTTGTTTAATCTAGAGTAGTGTTTCTTTAAGAGTACTATATAATTGTCTGGTCTTCTTTATAACTTTCTGGTAAAACTGGAAGTGTAGAAACCTTGATAATCCTGTTGTAACTCAGTCAGTGGGAGAGCTGAGGAGCTTTTTTTAGACAAGAGAGACCTTTTTTCCCCTCTCGTTTTCTGACTTTTTTTGTTCTCACTCTCATGCCTTCAAATACAGCAGTGGAAATTGAATGCAGGAAATTATTCACAGTCTCAGAAGATGTAGGACAAGGATCAGTGACCTGAGGCTAAGGAAGGAAATGTTTAGGCTAGACATTAAGGAAAGATTTTGAACTGTATGGGCCAAACAGCTAAACTCCTTAGGGAGGCTGCGAAAGAGACATCAGTGCAGCTATCAGAGGTCAGGTAGGACCCTAGTGGGTAGCAGGGGGATCAATGTAATGAAAACAAAGTTTTCTCATAACTTAGTCCCCTGTTTTCACAACTCAGTTGTGCTGGTTTTCAACTCATATACAGACTGACAGGCACAGATGCCTACTTTTTTTTCAGGACTACTGCCATACGAGCATCTTTCCTTCTCACACAAAGCTGACTCCAGCTACAATATATGAAAAAGAATTACTTCAGCATGAAACTTCTACTCATGTTGAGTCTTACATTTCACTGTAAAAACACTTTTTGGCAATCACAATTCATATGTCAGGTTAATGCATATTTTTATTTCTGTGAAACATGATTTGAAGGTGGCAAACTTCTGGAGTGTTAATGAAGCTACGAATGCTGACTTGCTTTCTCACTCAAACCTATCTTTGAGCTCTTAAAATATCAGCTGGGAGCTCTAGGCTTGGTTAGTTTTTGAAGACTGCATAAATAATCAGAAAAAAAGTTTGCTCATGAGGACAAATCACAGCAAGAACCTAACTTGGGCACCATGAATATCTCATCTAAAAGCTGTTAAGATTGATTTTGGCATGTGATGTCAATAATATGAGAAGTGTAAGTTAACCTTGTGATAGCTGTTTCAATATCTTTTGTGGTTTTAATACTTTAAAGATTCATATTTTGTTCTGTGAAGGTAAAGTTGTAACAAAAAAAGAACCATAAAATCATATAATGATTTAGGTTGGAAGAGACATTAAAGAGCATCTAGTTCCAACCTCCCTGCCATGGGCAGGGACACCTTTCACTAGACCAGGTTGCTCAGAGACCTATCCAACCTGGTTTATCTCAATTTTGAGAACAGTATTGAAGAAGAATAGAGCTTTAGACTCTTTAGATTTTTTTTTCCTAGTATAGATCTCTCAATGTTTTCTAAAAATCATCAGATGCTGTATTATTTGAATCCTTTCTGGTGTTTTTTTTCTTCAAAAAGAAGTCATTAACTGCCTTTTTTTTTTTTTTTTCAATATACTTTGTTCAAAAGCTTATGAAATTTGCTCCAGAATAAGTGCTGGAAACTGGAGTTATATGGTACACAGAGTATAGATTCAACTTGTTTTCCTCATGCTTCCTTGACTTTCAAGCACACCTGCTACAATTTCCATTTGTGGAATGGAATACATCAATAATTCAGAATCTTTGCACCAGATTTGGTGGCTCATCTGCCATATGGAGAAATGTTAAATGAAGAGGTTAAGGAAGAAACATTTGTATAATTTTCATGTATTTCATAACTAAACCAACTAACATACTGTGAGGTTGATGTATTAATCATCTAGTACTGCGTCTGCTTTAGAAACACTCTGAACCAAGTAAATTTCAGAGGGGGGAACAGATTTTGCATGTGCTGAATTTTAATTGGTATGGTGTCATTTCATGATATTGTAGTCTACCTATTTATAGAAGCATCTGATTACACACCACAGGAATATTTCATGTCAAACTGCTTTCACTGCGATGCCCGCTGATTTTCTTTGTGATAGAGAAGAAGCAAACAAATATACTAGAACATTGTTAGCATACAGTGTTTAAACAAAAGGTAATAATGAATCCTGGGGCCAACAATTTGGACTTGGCAGTAATTAGAAGGCTGAGTTTCAGTACCAAGACTTGGGCTGGCTTATTAAATTTGATTCTTTCTCTAGACATCCTATCTCCCACTGTGTCTTTGAATGTCAAAAAAACCCAACCCAAACCAAAAACAACAACAACAAAACAACTAAAAAGCCAAACCAAACAAACTTTTTGAGGAACGAAGTAAGGACATAAAATATGTCCAGGAGTTTGATGCCTCAGAGCTTTTTGGTTTTTAAAATTTTTGTAGATTTTAGAAGTAGATGTGTAGTGAATGTAGATATTAATGTAGCTGTATTATATCCCTTACCCTGTAGCATAATGTTTACATATACTCAACCCTACTACCTCATTTCATGTCAATCCCTCCAAAATTCCATTAGCGTGTTTAGTCTTCTTTTCAAGGTAGAATTGTAGAAATACACCTTAAGGCCTGGACCAGAAGATATCACACAGACACAGCAACCTTCAAGCGGAGAACTTTGGAGGAACTCCAAGGACTGTATGTGCTGCAAAGAATATGAAGATGAGGAAGAAGGGGTCCCAAAAGCCCCCAGACTCAGTTCCAGAAGGGGTGTGTTAGAGGGCAGAAGGGGGCAGAACCAGGGTGGACAAATCTGGGATTGGACCTTATTATAAAATCATAGAACCACTGTCTGAGCGGGCACAAATGGTGTGTATTCCTCTAGACCTATGGACTCATTAAAGGACCTACTCTTTTTATCTTATCTCATGCACTAAATTGACCTGGAGTCTTTTTTCTCCGTGGTCTTTTAGGCAACAAGTTGAACTCAAATGGTATGTATAAGCTAATCAGTTAAATTTATTGAGTTATGTGGACATGATTAAAGGTGCTAAAACAGTACAGCTTGAGTATATTATGAAGAGAAAGGAAAGATAAACCTAAGTTGACATCATGAGAAGGGTCCATAAAGAATTTTCCTATCTAATTTAACTTGAATACTCATATGTTGTTACCTGTGTGCTCTCTTCTATGTAATATGTTGATCTTATTGGGGTTTAAAACCTTTTTTTAATATTAAAAAAAAAGTGATCTATTTCCTTGTTTGATGGATCTAGGCAGTATAAAGAAATGAAATAGCAGAAAAAAAGGACAAAACATGTACATACATGTGCAAAGTTCTCCCTCACATAACCTAAAATGCCCCAGTTGTAAGATAGCAGTGGATACTGAAACAATGTTTTCATGCTCTGGCTAAATAAACTGCCACTTTTCAGTGCCCATAAGAGCTTTATATCACTGCTCTCACTCTTAGTTGTCATTGTGCTCTGTGCTTCACCATTTATTTACAGTTTTGGAATATTATATTTTTCCTCTCCCTAGGGAGGTAAGGGGGCTTGAAATATGTAAATTGATTACCAAAATATTCCTGTCCTATACTAACTGACCTCCACAACACTCAGATAAAGACACATAACTGACAGCACTCTGTGGTGTTCCTCAGACTAACAAATAAAGATCTTGTGGCAATATAAGACACAATAATCTTACTGTACAGTTCAATCAGTGCAATGTGTTTGTCTTTTTAGATTTAATCTAATTCCTAATTCTCAAAAGAGTTGATTTTTAAAGATTTCTCTTTAGGAAGTATGTGAAGGTGAGTCATTCAAATAACTGTGTTTCATTGAAATATTTGGGAATTAAATACAAGATTACAAGCATAAAACAGGAAGATAAAAATTCTAATGAAGAGATGGTCATACTTGTTGAAAGGGAAGTCTTGAGTTGATTAAGAAATATTTATTTGATAAAGATTATTATTTTATTGTTAGACGGCCCAAGATGGAAGCAATTTTTGATGTAATATTTGAAATAAAAATGCACAATGTATACAAATTAGTTACTGACTGGGTGTGGGGGGGTGATGCAGTCCTTCATTGTCAATTATATTTTTTCCGCCTATGCAAAAAGAACAATTAGGTAAAGAAATACTTATTTCCCAATAAGATGTTTCATGTCCATTATGACATTCATTAAGACTTCAATGTTAGAAGGATGAAAGTTGCATTCAATGTGAAGAAAAATTATTCATCACTTTTAACAAATATTTGGATCTCATTGGAAATTTTGTTGGCTTAAATTTCTTATTAGCCTGTTTCCTATTTTGAAGCACTGAACTGTTGACTGTGGGATAATATATGATTTCAGGATAAGTGACGCACTGAAAAAGTTATTCATAAAATGGAAGAAAAGGAGTAAGGCAAGTTGTTGCAGTAATTAAGCACCTGTAAATTGTCTCAGTTACTCTTTGAGGACACATTGAGAGAAAATCCTGCTCTATATGGGAAGAGAAGACTTCTGAAAATTTTATTGGACTTTTTTCCCTCATTTTTAATGAAGAGTGGGCGTGAGTGAGGACTTGATTTTATATACTGTGTTCTTATGTGATTTTAAGTCAAATTAAAATATTAGTGTTTCAGCCCTTTAGATCTTTTCATTATGCAAAATACACTGAGATTCTGTCTGGAAAGATTTAAGTAATTAAAGGATCCGTGCCCAATACTTGTGAAAACTTTTTTCTCCATAAAAGCTTAACTTACATTATTACACAGGGGGAAACAATATCCCAATCCTTTTTTTTTTCTTTTTTTTTTTTTTCTGGTGGCAACAGCTGGAAGATATGTTTATTACATGTATATTCTCACCAGTATGTGATCAACATTAGGAAAAAAGTCAGTTTAAACACATTGCTTTGGAATAGATTCAAAAGCTTTACACTGCATCCTTGACTTCCAAATAACAAACCTTCACAGTTACTCAGGTAAAAGCCTGTAAGTTTAAAATAGCTGGTCAACAGATCCTGAACCAAGAATGTGATTCAAGATTTTACAACATGAAATTGCTACAATTTCATCAGCATTCATATTTTCTTATTTTTCCTGAGTTAAAACCAGCTTTGAAATGTACAGCAAAAAGTACAAATAGACACCAAAGCATCCTACATATTTAAAAACCTCAGTAAAATGGTGTCAAGAGTAGCAATAATAGTGGATTTTACAAATTATCTTATTATTCAAAAGAAAGAGTAAGGTTTTACAGGGATATAAGACCTTTCTTTAATTATTATTTTGGTTTTTTTTATTTTAAGTAAACTAGCTGTAAAATACCTGGCCACCTATTTGCAGATGTTATGGTTTCCACCCATCTTTGATTAAAAAGCTAGTAACTTACAGTTAATCAGAATTAATACCTTTATAAAGACAGTCTGGGGAAATAGGTTGAGAAGAACTCTGATAAGAATCTAATTCAGTGTTTTCATACTGGGAAGATCTTTGATGCTATTAACTTTCCTGAGCAGTTGTTGGGTAGAAGAATCTTTAGGCTGTACATTGGAGAGCTGTTGAAGAGTGGACTGCACTAAGTTTGCAGTGCAACAGTTTCTTTGTGTGATCATTCATACTCCAGACTGAGTATGGGTATTCATACTACAGTGCATCACTGAAAGGCTACAAGTATGAACACTTGGAGTTACAGTTATGAGTGGGAAGGACACTGTAGGTTTGAACTTTTCGATAATAACACTCTGCACAAAATAAAAGAAAACGTCCTGGTGAGACTTATGGGTTGAAGAGCAGCTTCCCCAAGAAAGACAGCAAGAACCATTGCTCGAAAAGAATCGAAAACTCAACAAAACTGAAGACTGAAAAAAACATCAGGAAACCTACCTTATGAGTTGGTCCTTCACTCTTGATAGTTGCTCTTTTTTACCTCTGTGTTTGTGGCTGATGTTAGTACACTAGGGTAGTAGTCCTGTTTGTGATAATGTTGTTCTGGTTTGATATTAGTGAAGTTACAGAGCAACTACAATTAGAATTAGCCTTTCAGTGCACAGCAGCACCACCAGTTTTGGGCAGTGAGAGGGTGCTCTCCTTTTATATATATTTCAGATAACTAGCAGGGTAAAAATTTAAGTGAGAAATAGAAGTCAAGTCTTCAGTGATTCCTGCACTTACATCTTAGTAAAAAGTCACCAAAATCATTAACTTTAAAGAAATCTGTCCTCAAGGGCCATGCCTTCTGGCCTCTCTTCTCAGGAACTAGGTTTTTGTTTTTTTAAGAAACTAGAACCACTGAGTATTTTTTTTCACATTCGAAGTCATAGGCAATGCAAAGGTATCACTTTTTTAAAATTATAGTTGCAGCAAAAATTCCAAATTGGTTGCACCTCTATTTATTTTCAAATCCAGAATTCTCTTCCAAAACCTTGGATTCAAAATCTCTGCTAGTGTAAATTGGAGATACCTGCATCAAAGCCAACCCCCACTGATTTATGCCAGGTAAAGGTTTTGGTCCCTTCATGGTTTTAGTATTAAAGGCAAATCAATAGTGTCAAATCAATTTATGACTCAATTTTGCTTTTTCCGATCTGTGATATTCTCCATACTTTATCAGTGTCTTAATATTTTTTTTTCCTTTTTCCTGTAATTTCTGTGTCCTCTTCAGCTTTTATTCTCTGCATTATGTGTTGTTTGAGAAAGTTTTTTTGTCCTCCACAGCTCTCTGTCTCACACTTTGTATTCTTTATCCTTTCCCATCTATATTTTTTAGTTTATTAGTGCAACCCTTCAGCATGATGTTCTATCTCAGCCATTTTTAAACCTCTTGAGCTCACTGGAGGCGACTGTGATCTGATCTAAGCAAATGACAAAACATATGGAAAGGCATTTATGATTTCTTGTTTATAATATCATGCCTTCTGTCGGCGTCCTCTGCCATTCAGCCTGATGGTGCTCTGGTTTCATTTGAACATCTGACTTCTTTCACAGCCTAATGTAGCATCAAATACTCTCCATCACTTAATACCTATAACAATGCAGTACACCTCCATTAAAAATACATTAGTGGAAAAGGAAAAAAAAATTGAATTATTTCTTACAATGTAATGCGTTTCCCTTGGGCCACTTAGAATATTTTTATGTGAATTTATCCTTGTTTTTCTTTCCTTATCCCTAAAGGGAATATTGTATCATTTCAAGTATTTCTTGAAAACAATTAAGCAATACCTACACAGGTAATGCAGGTCTTTAAAGCAAGAGAAGCCACTGAAAGCCATCTAATATTATAATAGTTGATCATGGTTATGCTAATGTACAGTGAACTGTTAATTTATATATCTATTTCTATGATTCTATGATTCTTTTCTCCCTTTCCGTTTTTTCACTCTCCAGCAGTTTTGCATTTTCTTCAGTTTGATCTGGTTTCTGCAATCTGATATATTTTAGGAGTTCCATGAATATAGTTATATTTGTGAAAATCTCAATCTGGCATTATTTTACTTTTTATTTTATCGGTGGTGTTATACATCATACCTTAGATTAAAAATGGAACAATCAAACCCAGACATTGTAAGACTGCGTCGATGAGAGAAGCATTTATCCAAAAAGTACTTAAACTGGCAGATCTCTCGTTGATTTTGAAACCAGGTAAAGAACTAGATTTGTTGATGTCACCTAAATTTACATTATGTCATGTTAATTTCAGTACCTGAACTATGAGTATTAGACTCCATTTTCAGTTCAGAGGACATAAATGAAGACTTTCAGAGTGCATGGCTCAGCGATTAGAACTGTTCTTTATGATGAGAGGAACTGCATCTAGATATAAGAGGTTTTCTCAATTTATTATAAAGGAATAGCTTTTTTATTTCATTTTTAATTAAATAATTTTGCCCTGAATAGCTGTGTAAAAATCTATGTTGTATGTTTCTGGAGGAGTAAAGGCTTAGAATTTGATTGCCTCTCCTAATACTTATAGTCAAATACTTAGTAGTTAGTAATTTAGAATTTCGTTCTTGTAAAATAGTAGTACTTGTTTATGTTTTTCTCATTAGACCTTTTTCCTGACATCAATATCTGTGTTTAAATATTTACATGGAAAATAACTGTAATATAGAAACAGAGCTGAATCATATGTATGCAACATTTTCAGAAAATTTAACTAGAAAATGCTGTGAAATAGTTTTCAACCTCTACTCTGCATCATTCTGCTTGTTCTTCTACTAGGTATTTTTTTCCCCTGACAGTTAAATCACCTACCTCACTTTCTTAATGTTCAACAAAATATTTGCCTAACAAAGGCATAATTCACTAGTTCAAGCAGAAATAAAAATCAGGTATTACTTCAGATAGCTGTTTATGCACTCACTTTCATTCCCTCTGAGACATATAAATATAACCAGGACTCCTCCCCTCTACTTGTAATCAAGTAATTTAAATTTCCTTTCTGAAGACCTTGTACTGTTGATTTAAATGTATAAATACAGATGAGTTTGTATATATATTTATGAGATACTATGTAACAAAAAAGAAGAAGGAGTAGAGAAAACATTGTCTCTGAACTGTGGCGCCCTTCGAGGCTGAAATCAGATGCTTAACAATTTTGGAACACAGCATTTCAAAGTGCAATGTACATTAGCACTTGAATCAACTCAAAAGAGCTCATCTGACTGCCCCACATTGACTGACAACTTAAGGGTTAGGGTAGTCTTGCAAGAGACAACAGTGGTTTTGAGCTCTCCTTAGCACAAAAAACCCCATACTGATCAAAGTCTGTGATTTTCTGAAGTGTATTTTTTAAACAAAACTCCACTCTGCTAAGCAAGATATTCACAGACAGATCTGGCTCAAGTTCAAGAAACCAAGAACGTTGAAGCTTGTTTTTCCTACCTGTAGAGAACTGTATCTCTCTCCAGATGAGATGTTGTCCTACCAAGTTAGAGAACCTGGCTGTGGTCCAAATCAAACACCCCCTGGAGACCTTAGTTTTGGCATCTGCACTACACCATACAAAAATCCAAGAACGAGACAGAAAAAAATTAAGGAAGTCATGATGCTTTAGAGATCTAACAAAGCTTGATAAAACCCATGACCTGACTGTTTTTCTGTATGGAATATTACAGAGAAAGTCCAACTGTGGAGAAATCTGAAGCATTGCTCTCAAAGGTGAATGAAGCTGGCTGGTTTCCCAGGTATACGTTGGAAATAACTGCACAGTGAAAGCCTGTTTAAGATTTTTCTTACTGGCATTTATATGATTATATATTTAGAACTCTATTAACACAGACACTAATTCACTGGGAATAAACTAATCCCATTTCACACTTTGAATTTATGGTTGGTGCCAGAGATTGTAAGCTTAGTTATAGGATTTTATGGAGCAGTCTGTCATTCATACATTTATTTCTGGTGGTGCTGGTGGGGATTGGTAAAAAGCTTGTGAGGAGGTTAATCCCATATATTTAGCAATAAAACAGATTGTACTAATTTCTTACAAGTTCTACTTACTTTCTCTATACACCTTCATTGTCCAGACCCCAACAGGTCAGTAAGGACTGTTCTTTGAAGAAAAGATCCTATGAAAGAAAAGAAAACATAGAGGAAATAATATTATGAGGAAGACACAGGAATGATAATGAAAAAAATAGTATGTGAGATGATTTCTTGCTTTAGGCTTTGTTTTGTCTTCTAGGAGTAGAACTCTTGGTTTGCTGCAGGAATAGTCCTTTGTGTCTGCATAACAATACAGAAGACGTGCAGCACATTTAACAAACCTTTCCAAGTTTCTGGGAAAACCTGGTCAGGGAGATATAGAAGATATTGTAGTTTTCTATGAAAAATGAATAAAGCTTTCACTACATGTAGAAACTCTACTTATAATAACTCAACACCATCAGAGGATACGTTATCATTGTGAAAAGGACCCATGAGGAAAACTAATATGGGTTATTAAGCACATCAACAAACTTGAATCTATATACACTTCGTATATAATGTCTGTATACTGTTTGTATATTTTGCATATTATGTTGTTGAATTTTTGAGTTTCCAGACAAGCATACCTCTGCTTCAAAACTATTTGGTAGTATTCTCAGTGACAAAGCACATTAATCACAAGTTTAATTCTTTGTTTCTAGATCTGCCCCTTATTTTGTACAGAGAATGTTTTGTGGGATGAACCTGCTACTTGAAATCTCTGCTTTCAAGTCAGCTCAGTCCTCCACATCCTAGATGATAAACCACACAGCCATGTATTAGAAACAACGATTCACTGGGTCCTTAACATCTTAAGTGATGACCATGGTCAAGTACTATTGTATCAGCACAATGCCAATAAAGAAAAGTCTGGTTCTTTCACCAAAGTGAACTCAAAAGGTGAGCAAGCATCCTTTTGCTAGATTACTAATTCATCTGGCAGTTTACTTTCTCATGTAAAATGACTTCCTAAACCAGTAAAATGTTACCATAACACAAATCTCACATGACCATTTCTATATTCACAGAATCACAGAATATACTGAGTTGGAAAGGACACACAAGGATCATCAAGTCCAAACCTAAGCCCTGCACAGGACCATCCTCAGGAGTCACACCATGGGCCTGAGAGTATTCTCAAAACACTGCTTGAACTCCGTCAGGCTTGGTGCTGTGACCACTTGCCTGGGGAGCCTGTTGCAGTGCCCAAACACCCTCTGCATGAAGAATCTTTTTCTAATCTAACCTTAGCCTTCCCTGACACAACTTCAGGCCATTCCCTTGCTCCTTTCACTGGTCACCACAGAGAAGAGATCAGTGCCTGCCCCTTCTCTTCCCCTCACAAGGAAGTTGTAGACTGCAATGAGGTCCCCCTTCAGTCTCCTCTTCTTCAGGTTAAACAGCCACTTCTCATATAGCTTCCCTTCAAAGCCCTTCACCATCTTTATCACCCTCCTTTGGACACTCTCTAATAGCTTAATATCTTTTTTATAGTGTGGTGACCAAAATTGCACACAATATTCAAGGTAAGGCCACATCAGAGAAGAGCAGAGCGGGACTGGCTGGTGATGCTTTGTCTGATGCATCCCAGGGCATTCTCATTTGATGGAATGTGGAAAAGAGCAAAACAGGTTCATAGCACCTGAGCACCTAACATTTATTATATGAACATTACTTTAAATATAATTAAATGTAAGACAACTATTACAGAGTTGGAAGAAGGATTTTTATTTTTTTTCCCAGTTTTTCCTGTACAACTGACCTTAATTCCAGAAAATACTGTGCAGTGGTTTATCCTTTACAGTTTAGTTAGGAACACTGGGACATTGAAATTCTCTTTAACATTGCAGTGAACGAGCTTCTGTTGAACTTTGGTGTGAAAACAAAGAAACTTTTATGTGTAAGGGCAGAGAATTCCTGAAAGGAATTTTAGAAAGAATCTGAACATCAAAGTCATGGATAGAGAGTGATATACTATCCCAGTCTTAAACAGATAGGATTTGAAATCAGAGGATTAAAATTTAATTTCCAGGTCATCTTGGATTAAACAATGTTAGGAATTACTATTTCTGTGGAGTTATTAACCTCCTGTTACAAAGAGCAGACCGTGTAGTGGCCAGTTTGCCTGTACGGGGGAGCAAAGGGGGTAAGCAAATAACAGATTTCAAAACGGACATATTTAAATCATAGTTACATACAGATATCATGTATAGAAATAAATTCCCTGTAGTGGCACCACTGAGAATTAAATAGTATTATGAAATCTAGTTATACACACCTTTATAAAACGTTCTGCATTCATGAAACTTTATGACCTGTAGGTAGAAAGAAGGTAGGTTATTACATACAGTGTTATATCTTTGCTGAGATAGAGAACTCACAGCTGTTTCTGTGAGTTCAATTCATCCCAACAGCAGAGATAAAGTCCATGTTTAGCTAAAAAACTGCTTAAGTAGCTAAAACCAGCCAGAAAATAATGGTATGTAACATATAGGTTTGTAACATATAGGTTTTATACAGCATGAAGTGGTACTGAAAGTTCACATTAACATTGCTTTACAGTGTTGTAAGTAGTAGTAGTAGCAGTAGTAGTATGGCCAGTCTTTGCAAACGAAGATTTGGGAAAGGTCATTACCCTTTGAGCCTGCGCAGTAGATTTTTTAGGTGTGTGCGCTGAACTGAGCCCACCCTTTAATCCTGAGGTTCATCTGCTGGGGCTGAGCGAAGCTCAGACAGTGGCAGCGAGGTCCTCAGGACGTAGGTTTGTTTAGAGTGACCTTCTCTTAGATGGATGGCCTTACAGGGCTGACGAGCTCCATCTGCCCAGAGGGGTTCCCTGACCGGGAATTGAACCCGGGCCGCGGCAGTGAGAGCGCCGCATCCTAACCACTAGACCACCAGGGGGCCCCAGTGTTGTAAGTAAAGCTAGCAATAAATGTCAACATACTATTTTACAAAGAGAAAGTTTGTTGGTAAACGTTCATGAGGTCTGTGCACAAAGTTACTCGAAAATGAACACCTGTCAGTGCTTTTCATTAAAATGCACTCTTGTGTAGTTGATATAATATCCCATGTAATTCAGAAGGATTTTGCAAAATGTTTCAAAAGTCTTGTTTATCTCAACTTCATAAGAGATAAGCAAACTAAATCAGAAAGGAAGAAAAGGTCCTCAATGATTCCCTTTCCAGAGGGTTTACAATTTCCAGCTACACAATTATCATAGAAGTTCATGAACCCAAATGCAAGTGCATATACTGATCTTATAGTTGGAATTCTCTGTTTTCAGCTAATGTAAAGCTCCTCTAAATACCTTTACAGAATTATGAACATAGTGGCATGAATAGCTAAGATTTTTGTCTGTAAGCCATGGCAACCATGTCTGAAGCATATTTTTTCAATCAAAACAAAGAAATGGAAAAATGTGTTGACTATTACATAATTTCCAGCTTTATCACTCCACCAGCTAACAATCAATCTTCATTCTGCTTGGTCATACACTTTATTGCATGTGTTTGCTTTTTTAAACTCAAATAATATTTTGACAAATTTCTAAATGTTTCCTTTGCATACTGAAATCATGATTAGTCTAATTCTGAAATGGTATGCTTTGTATGTATTAATCCACAACTGCTAATCAGAAGCAGTGATAAAATATTGATCCTTAAAACTGCCTTTAATGAAAAACAGGAACATTTTTACTGAAAGTTTTGGATTATTAGGATAATTCTGGAGGGGAAAGGACATGACATGTAGTTTTAGAAAAGAAAATTGGAATATATTTGAAGTTGCTCATAGCTTGTAATGTCAAAAAGAGACCTAAGGGAGGTGGATCAGTGGGCAGAGTGCAGGGGAGATGGTCATAAGCGCAGAGTAAATATAGTCTATCATTTGGCTCCATAGTTTATAATAGTCTATGTTTCTCTGGTCCTGATGCTGCACAACTGCAATCAAATAATGTTTTGTCTTTGATGTAAATAGAAGCTGGGGCATATTTAATCTGCCTGTTACAGCACCATATTCTGTATAAACAATATAAAATCTAGCTCAATATTTCCTTCTTCCCTTTATCCAGTTTACATTTTCTCCTGACAGAAATGGTGATTTTAAATCACAAGGTCATTGAGAAGGATGATTTTTTGTTTTGTTTTGTTTTTTTTAGTTTTTTTTATTAACTAGTTGCATTTCTAGATGTAGGTTTAAAATCTTGAAAATTCCCAACTTCTCTTCTAAAATGATTCAACAAAGGGACACAGAAGAGAGTGCAAAAAAAAGGTGACATTGTTGAGATTGTTAGAAAATCATTTTAAAGAAAACGCCATTACCATTGAGTAGAGGCAACAGATTTTCAAAATTGTAGTTATGTCTGGAAATTATATTTGCACAAATTAACTTCAGCTCAAGTGAATGTCACATGAATTTGTACAATGGTGGTCAGTTTATCTGTGATGAAAAGAAAGGAACAAAATACATATATATACAATGTTAGATTTAGCATTCAGAAATACAGAAAACTGATTTTTAACCTCCTCAAAAAAATCTGAAGAATTGACACATGTAAAAAACTCTTAATACTGCAACGTTTGAAACATGATGGCACAGACACACAGTCCATCAGTTTGTTGCAATCTGTTTGAGCCATATCAGGCCATACAATTACAGTCCAAAGAATTTAGGTGAATATGAGGTAAAAAAAAAAAAAAAAAGAAAGAAAAGCAGTAAGAGAAAAAAAGTGCAAGAAAGATGTGGAGAAAAAAGAGAAACTAAAGAGGTGTTCTTACATTGTAAGGAAGTGTGATTTGAGACTTCCTTTACTGATGGTAAGGAAAGAACTACCCCAACAGCAATTATGGAGGTCCATTTTCCTTAACTTTTTTTCCCACTTTCAGTGGATGGTGGTAAGAAAAACTTGATTTAGATGTGAATAACATTCTCCCATAGGAAGCATTAAAAGTATTGATATTAGTTGAATTGTAACTTCAGAAAAACATAAAAGAAAATTGTCTCAAGGTGTATGACAAAAATTCCATTTTGCCTATAAATAGGAAAGAGGAATTGTTCCACTTCCAGCTTTGTGTGAGACTGTGTGTGTTTGATCTCCACTTAAACTATTTCCAGCCACTTACCACGCCCACTGAAGTAAACATATTCCATATACCCCCTCCATTATACAAATCCTCACCTTATCCTATAGAGGTCAAACATTCTAGCAGTAAATCAAACACCTAGTTTCCAAGTTTCCTAACATGGTTTGCAATCAGATAATACATTAACTTGTAATCCTTGTTTTATCACATATCAATATTTTCTACCTCAGATGCCATTCATCTCCACTAACCACAAATTCTAAGATCTATTAATGAATTTATCTCTATGATGTTTGAAATCCTGACCCAAAAAGAAACCTTCAAGAATGACTGTGATAGTTTAAACAACATCAAAAATATTTTAAACTAGATCACTTTATGCAGAGGTATTTGAATTGCAATATACCTTTCATTTTTAAACTATCTAGTCATATAATATTTTTTCACAGGTGCCTTGGCTCATTTAGTGCAAAATATAAATCCGTTCTATAGTTTAATAAGGTTAGTGTAGTAAAAGAGAATGTTGTCTATCAGTTTACTCACTCATTCAGTTAAAAAGTTAAAAAAAATGAGGAAAATGAAGCGTAAATTTTATTTTAGGAAAATGAAATTAGAAGCACCCAATTAACACATCTAATTTGAGCAATTGAAAAGAATCCTGGAAAGCTGCATTCTATTTCTCTGTTTGGCATGGATAGCTGAAATTAAACACTCCTTGGTGTTTAATCCCAGAATCGGGTTCCTCATTTCTGCAGTAGAGAACTTGGAGGTCTGATTTGCTGCGGTGGCAAGCTGCTGGTGCCACAAATGAAAAACACTGTGCTCTGAACACTTCGAATGAGGTAAACTGTTAAGTGCACAGGCAAGGAATATCTAGGCATCTCTATCTAACCACTTTTTGGCTACAATCTCTCTGTGCATTGAATTCCTTTTTTAGAAAAAAGAAAACCAAACATTTTTTCTCAATTGTTTCACAGGAACAATAAATACATAAGATGAAAGACATATTGAAGAACTATAGGGAAGGAATATGAAGGAAATTATAGACTCATAGAGAACTTGATAAGGAAATCAATAGGGCTCTAATGCGTATAGGGCTGAGTAGTGTGCAGTAAATGAGTCATAAAGCCAGTATCAAAAAAATGATGATTAAAAGAAAAACCAGAATGGCTTAGCTTCAGGTAAAGGTTGTGAATACCATGCAGATGACAAGTCTTACACACTTTGAATCAGAAATTGTGTTGTACTGTGTACTCCTAAGAGAAACAGACTAAGATTCTCTAATCAATCTTAATTATTGCTTCCCACTTCTGGGGTGCCTGAAATATGATATTTTTGGCACAGACTTTCTGATGTTGTACTTCAAAAGTAATCTATGGTGGTCAATTGACTGTGTGTAATTCCTCTTACAAATACAAGAATCAAAGCCTACATCAAAGTCTTAATTCAGAAAGAAAAGGAATAAAAAAAAGCACTTTTATTCAGAAAACAGTGCCCACTGATTTGCAATCAAAGTTATTAAGTCTAAGCATGTCCGTACTTATGTTAAATGGCATATGGAAGTGACATTTGGAAAGTACAGTATATAGTCACTAGGTATCTATGACTTTTGTCTAAAGATTACACTATTTTTTCAGTACTCAGAATACTTTTGAATGCTTCTATTCATATTTCTGTGATACATTTAAAAGAATATATAGTAAGCAGTGTGGAACTTCTTTTTCCAAGTCCTAAAGTCTGACTATCTAAAATGCCAGTGCCAGAGCGGTTGACTTTCATTTTTGGTGTTCTTGCTCTCAGTTGTTTTAGAAGCAATAGACACATATTTTCATAGAATTTATTAATTTGAGCTGTAATAGATATCAGATTTGTCACCTCTCAAAAACAGGGACCCCTGGGTATCTCTCAAATTATAATATTATAGAATAAATATCATGTACAACTAAGACTTGATTGCAGTTTGGATCATTTTACTTTCTAACATCAGCACACGAGGGACACAATATTCAGACACCGGTGTGATAAATCGCACAACAGAAAGAAAATTAAAGGTTTTATCCCTTATGAAGTCTTGTGTAAGAGTAGGAGTAATTATGAACTTTAGAAAAAAAATATTTATTATGGGATGGGGAAAACAAGTAACATATGATTAAGGAAGTGCAAACTTCCTTTTTATTTAAAACTTTGATGAATGATCTTTATTAAGAACAGGTTTTTATTGAGAGCAGGAAAGCTTTTAAACAGTTGAAAGGTTATTGGGAAAATACAACAGTATCCATTAGTCTGTAATGTAGAAGCTATAAAGAGTATCTGAATTACTATTGCTTTTTATGAAGAAAACAGTAAACATAAATTGTTTGCAGATTGAAATTTCCAGGCATTAGTGTTCATTTGGATTAGTGGCACCTCAAGTCTATTGAGATATGTAAGGTTAGTTCTTACCGTGTGTCTGGCTTACGCATTGTAATTCACCTGCAGCTGTGGAGACCTTCAAATTTGTTGTTATGTTTTTCCTTTGTTAGATCAAGTAAAAGAAAAACAAAAGCTTTGAACTTGTAATATATTAGATGTTTCACCAGGTCTTGATAATATGGATTTATGAAACAATTGAAAACCAATAATCCCATTTATAAAAGGTCAGCTATGTCCAAATCAGTACATTACAATATTTCTAAGGAGTAACATGAACAGAACTAAGAATCTTTGATTCTCATTCTGAAGGTGATATGTGTTTACCCTTTTAGTATGCTGGGCAAATCCCTCTAAAGGTTGACATAAGTATGTATCTTTTTTTTTGTCTTAAGGTAAGTAGATTCTCTTAAATTTGAAGTGAAAAGGGGAAAAAGAGCCTCATGTCTCAGAAAAAGAATCTTTTTTCCCCATGCATTTTCTGCTTCTCTATCTTTTATCTTTCCTAAATAGAAGGCTGCCTTGTAGGAGGGCTTAGCCACAGATCAGAATTAATCAACCTATGCAGTCAGTGGGAATACTTTGAAATGCATAGTGGGATATGATTTATATTTATATTGAGGTAATTTTCATTATTCCTGTTCATTTTCTTAAATTCTGCTACTTAATTAAAATAAGCAGCCTAAGAATTAGAGCCTAGATAGTGTTCACAAACTTCTCAAGAGCAGCTATGTAAGGAATATATCAAGGCCAGTTAAGTGGTGTACATTAACCATTGTTCCATAGATTCTGTCCAGATTAAGAAGCAGGTGTGCTCCTCAGTCTGTTCCTAGTCTCCCCAGTGTTGATCCTGGTAATATATGTGAGGTCTTTCTGACTCTCTTCTGGCTTGGAACCAGATTTTTATTCATGTAAAAACACATGACTCAATGGAGGGGAGCACGATGAAAGGTCTCATCACAATTTGGGTTCGTGATACAATTGGGATGTACTTTAATTCTGGGAAATTCTGAAGTGCTTCAGGTGCAGGGACTTCTTGAACAATATTGTTGGACTTTCTGAGAAGGCATAGTCAGGCTCTGTGGGTCTTTCTTCTTTCTTTCTTTTCCTTTCTTCCTTTCTTTTCCTTTCTTTTTCTTCCTTTCTTTCTTTTTCTTTTCTTTCTTTCTTTCTTTCTTTGTTTCTTTCTTTCCTTTCTTTTTCTCTCTTTTTCTCTCTTTCATTCTGTCTTTTTGTCTTTCTTCATTCTATATGAACTGTTGAGATCTCTCTTGTTCTTCCCAAGTCTGTCTTTCCTTGTGAAGAGAAATGTCTGAATTAATTCAGAAGAGATCTGGTGCTATTTAATATCATGAGCAACCAGTGAAATAGGGCATAGGAGAAAAGCAAGGTAAACCATTGTAGAGAAATTAATTGAAGGCCTTAAAGGATAATGCTTTTGCAGACTCCTGCTTCAGGGCATGCAGGTATATGTCTCTGTCTTCATACAGGAACATTTTTTACTTTCAAAGCACAGGAGTTTTCCTTAGCTATGTTGAAGTCAAGGGTATTAAATCTTCAGAAGTTTGTCCCTCACTAAAAAAGTCTCAGTTAATAAGAGTGGTTCACAAGTGAACAATTTAAGACTCCGAACTTCACTATATCAATCTCTATCTCCATTTTTATTTCTCCATGTCTTGTTTTTGCCTCTAGTTATCTCTGCTGTACCATTGTTGGCAATGTTCTCTGGGTTTCACATCAGCAAGCATTTAAGGTTCAAGAAGAGATAATGGCAAGTGCCAAGAAACCTTAATAGTACACTATGTTATTATTTTTTATTGGAATTTAAGGTTGCCAGTCTTCTTCACTTTGAAATACATATAATTTTTAAGTCTGAAATTTAGTTCTCAAGCTATGCCACTGTTATGCAGGGTGTATAGACCAATATAGAATGTGTGTCTGGCCTATTCATAAACTGAAGGAAAGAGAAAAAATGTATTATAACTCCTCTGGTATAATATAATATAAGCTTTTGGTTTGCTTGTAGCACATAACAAAACTTTTGAAAAGCTCTCTTGATTCCCATACATTTTATAGTCTTTTTCTTGCCACACTTTCAGAATTTTTGATTTTGCCTCACTTACACACCCCCTTTATTCTACCAATCGCTTTGGTTTTAAATTGCATTTCCCATTTCTAGAGTTGTATGCAGTAGTTATTTTTTTCTTAACATTTTCTTTGAACTATCTCTGTGATCAATATCGATGAGAGTTTATCACTTCAATTAAAACCAGGATAAGACAGAGCTCAGTCCTCCCCAAAATTCTATTCCATATTCTTCAAAATTAGTACTGGAAAAGTAATCACAAAAATTTCCTGAAAATTTTCAATGAAAAGTCAGGCCTTAATCATTCCTATACTGAAAATATAACTAAAGTTTAGAGATAAAGTTCATATAAAGGATATTTCTTTAAAAACAAACAGTAATGTTTAAATAAAACCTTCATAATTGGGACTGTTACTGAACTTCCATCAGGAAACCAGACTCAGCAACACTTTTGATATGTGGGCTTACTGCCATGTTTTAAACCCAACTGCCAACTAAATACCACACAGCTGCTGCCTCACTCCAGTTTCCCCCCTAGTGAGACAGGAAGGAGAACTGGAAAGAGGTAAAACCCAGAGGTTGAAATAACAGCAGTTTAATAATTGAATAAAGTAAAATGTAATAATAATAAACTAATAATAAACTAATAATAAACTAATAATAAATAGTAAAATGTAAAAATAATAATAATAAAATTAATAGTAATGAAAAAGGAGATAACAAAAAAGAAAGAGAAGAATAAAACTCAAAAAATCCAAAGTAATTCACCATAGATTTATTCACTACCTGCTGACCAATGTCCAGCGCCTTCTCCAGCACCGATTGGCCCCTTCTGGCCAGGCCTCCAGTTTATATACAGAGTATGACATTCTATGGTATGGAATACCTCTTTGGCCTGTTTCAGTCAGCTGTCCTGGCTGTGCTCCCTCCTGGCTTCTTGTGCATCTCATCACTGGTAGAGCATGGGAAACTGAGAAGTCCCTGACTTAGGGTGAGCACTGCTTGGCCACAACTAAAACATCAGTGTGTTATCAACATTGCTCTCATACTAAAACCAAAACACAGCTTTGTACCAACTACTAGGGTGAAAATAAACTCTATCCCAGCTGAAAACAGGACAGTATTCACTCCTTGTTCTATCCCACTTATATCATGCCCGGTTAACTACCATCAACTTTCCTATTACCCACACAGATATCATTCCCTTTGTGGGCTTACCCTATAAAATGTCCGATGAATTTGTTTAGTCCCCAGCTTTGGGCTTTATCGCTCATAACAGTCTTTTAGGGCAGGAAAGATGGTGTGTGGTGTTGGATTCTCGACTGCTGAAGCCAGTTGTAATTTCATCACAACTGTGCTTGTCCAGTTTAATCAAAGTTAATTTTTCATTATTCTGGGTGATTTTTACGGTAATACCCTTGACATGGCAAGTGAAAGAGAGTCAGTTCAGATCTCCAAATCCAGAGTGGCAGAGTCGGGTGCCACAAGGCACCCAGTGCAGGGATGGGCACACAGCCACCATGGAAGTGATAATATATGGCCTTACATAGCAATTGACACCATACAATTTAATTCTTTGACTATCTTCACCCAAAATCAAATTCCCTCGAGGTACGCATTGTAAATCTCCATTCTTCTGCCTAACCCACCTAGTGCAACCACATTCTTGAGCGAAAGCAATTGCACAAATGAGTTTGCCTTTGCCTGAGGCTGGAATAACCCAGTCTGTTTTCCCCAGCATTTTTTTATGCTCTACCGGAAGTTTATTCCCTTCTACAAGTATTTAAAAGTTTTGATTGGGCAGAGCCAGCCCTATTAACAGATCCTCTAGTGATTACTAACCAGGTGGTTTTTGCTTACTGTGAATCCTGGTGTTTGAAGGTCCCACCAGCCACAGCTCTTTGTGTGGTCTTTGCAGTCTATTGTACTGTGTAACTTTTCCAGAGGTGCATGATAGGGGATTGATACGCACACAAATAAGCCAGGGATCTTTTTATGCACTTTGACTTTGGGATAGAAGAGAGTTGAGGTTTGTACCCTTACAGTACACTGAAATCATGTCAAGAACTAAGATGCTATCTCAAAAGGTAATTTAGCCTGTTTCTGATTTTGTATAAGCGTACAAAAGTGTTTGCTCTTAGCAGAATACTCTGACAACAACAATAAACTTTCTGTCTCTTCAGGGGATTTACACAAGAACAGGAAATACTAGGATGGAAGAAAGAGTATGTGTTAAATATGTATCATGTATTCAGGAAAAGTTTTCCTTTAAAATTGCTGCTAGCATGAAGGCTAAGTACAAATGTCCATGTTGAATTTCCCATTGACATGAAAAAAAAAGAAAGAGAAAAAAAAAGTCAGATTGTATATGTGTTCAGTTCTAGCCTAGTCTAGTTTGAAAATCTTCTAACCTTTTCAACACCTCTAATAGTCTTGTCCTTTATAAAGCCACCCTAAATCATGCTTTATTTAAGCTGAAATAAAACAGAACCACCTGAATGGCCAAACGGGAAAATTGTTGAACCGTTTATTTTAAAAATGCTTATATTATTAGCAGTAGTGGTAGTATTAGATAGTGTGATCAATTCATGCCACTTGTCAAAATATACCTTAAGACTGTATAAATGGGTAAATCAGCATGAGACAAAATTCAAAGGAGCCTGTTCAAATGGAGTGACCTAAATTAAACTTGTTGCATTCCAGGAGGACACAGAGCTCTTCATATATAGCTCCAATTAAAGAGTTGGAATGTCTGAATTACATTGTTTTGTGCCAAGTTATTCAAGCTCATCTAGCTTCTTGACACTTAAAAAAAAATGTATATTTTAGTATGGTAGTATTTGGCAAGTGTGAAATATGTTTGCACCTAGCCTAAGGATCAACAGTGCCTGTATTTTGCATGAATATTTACAAAGTCAGTGCTTCATATGTGCATTTCCCTACTAACAACAAGAGTTTTCTGTATTTGTAAAGGTTTGTTCTGTGTGGATTTGAGGCTGTGATAGAAAATACAGTTTCAAGCTTTATGTTAGCTACAATTTTTGAAAGTCAAATATATTAGAATTTTGAGACTGATTTTTTCTAGATTAAAACTCAAATGTAGTTGTGATTTCTTAAAAGTAGCAATAAAAAGTTGAAAAATTTTCACACGTTCATAAACCAATTAAAAGATAGCAAAATTAGAATTTTTTAATAGGAAGTTGAGAATATATAAATAGTTTTGCTATACTTATCTATGAGATGACAAGTGAGCTAACAAAAAAGATTTTTTTGTTTTCTCTGTCTAAAAAACAGCTTCTGATTGACAGTGATTGAGAACATTTCTCTGTGTGTTTTCTGATTTTTATTTCATACCTTGTATGTAAAGAGATTAGGACTGAAAGCGGGTTTTTATTTTCCCATATGATATCCTGGGGTAGCAGACCCCATAAGCATTTAACCTGCGCACTTTTGTCACATTCTGTAAGCAAATACTCACAATTCTTCATTACACCTTGAAAAAAAATTAATAACCATTTGTCTATATATTACCGCGTTGTCATATTTAGTTATCGCCAGTTGTATTATTTTTTGGCACTAGACTTTTTAAGTTTTTCTCTCCTTTTTTGAAACTTTCTTTCATTTTGCCTTTTCTATTTCTAATTCCTTCTCTCATTCTTTCCCGCCACCATGTACACTCCTTCCTATCATCTCCTGTCTCCTTGCTGCAATCGATAATCAATGTGTACTTCCATCTGTTCAGAAAGAACAGAGGCCAGACCAGATGTGACCTGTGATTTACCAAATGGGACACAAACACAAGGAATGTTGTCTGCCATCTGTTGATGCAGAAACCAGTAGAGCTGGACTAACGCTTCAGCAGAGCTCTCCCACTGAGAAACTGCAAAGAAAACTCATCTGTTTCATTTTTTTTCTCCTCTTCTGACCTGACAGTTCCTCTGCATGAAGAGTGTTTTTGCAATGAAGCTGTAAGAGTTTACATCTAAATGGCTGTGCTCTAGGGAAAATAAAAGAAGGCTTTTTACAGGCTTATGATTTATATTTCTGCCAGAACCAGAAGTACGGAGATGATACTTCTCTCTACAGCAAACTGATATTTGAAGCTGCTCTGTGAAATGGATACAGCAAACAAAACCCCTGTTTTTCCTCCTTGTTCTCTCTCCTTCTTTTCAGTGCACATGAAAGCAGCCTGAGAGTGCTGAAGGAAATGAAGCAGGTGTTAGTAACAGTTACCAAAAAAGATCCTTGTCTCCACTTCATCCTACTTCCTAATTACCCCACAAAGGAACATCTGGTTTCTGTTCTAAAAGAGGAAGCACACAACACAGAGAGTGATCCTTATGTGTGATCTAAGAGGATCTTTGGTATATTCTTATGCACTGATGTAACTTCTAATGTACAAGCTGAAAACACAAGGATGGTTTTAAATGATAGTTCAAGGCCTGACAATTCAAACTATAGCTGATGGCAAAATGGGATGCAGGGCCACTCATATCTGGGAACATTTTTAAATTTAGCATACTCATTACTTCAGTTGCATAGAACCTGACGATATTTTAAAGGTCAGGATCACTTTTAGTGCTTTTCTGTGTTTTGTGTAAACTGAAGCACTATAAAACCAGAAGAGATTTCTATCTACTTCTTTTCACATAGCTTGAGCAGATGAGCAGTAGTCTGAGTAATTCTTTTCCAGAAATCAGTTTTTCACCTCCAAGAATTGTATACAGGCAGTTTTATTATACTGGTATGGATTCCAAATAATATATTCTCTGTCTGTACTGCTACCTGCAATTTTTGGCTTAGTATTTATGGTTTTGAATATTGTAGCTAGAGAAATTTTAGATTTTAAGTTCCTTGAAGATAACTTTGTAATCCTACGTGAAGACTAAATGTAGCGTTCCACCCTGCTATGGGTATTCCTTTATCAGTATATTAGCGGTTTTATAGATAGCAACTCCTGAAAATTGTATTTGTTTAAATTAATAAGAAAAAGCATATTCAAAAAAGACAGAAAAATCCAAGGTCTGTAAATAATGTTTACAGCAATAATGTTTTCAGCTTTTTTTTCTTTTTTTTTCTTTTTTTTTTTTTTTCCCTGATGTTACTCCAATGTCCCTAAATTATTAGGAGGTCTATAGCAACTTCAGATTTGATACTCAATTCTTCATCTACCTTGCTCAGGAGACATACATCAAAATGATTGACTTCCTCTTTGTACAGTGTAGGAGGAGATGTCAGGTAGGTGTGAGAGGGAAGCTAAGCAGCTATCTTCAAACAGTGATGAGCCTATTTCTAACTATAATTTAAACTGCTCATCTGCACAGTCTCCAAGGTTCTATCTTGTGGCTTATTTTGAATCTCTGTGCTTTCTCTGTTTTTGTTTGGGGTTTGGGGGTTTTTTTGTTGTTTTGTTTTGTTTGGATTTTTTTGGTTTGTTTGTTTGAGGTTTTTTCGTTATTTCTTTTTTCCTATCTGAATCTGAGAGCAGAATGCCTGAAATGCTGTGTCAGAGAGAGGTACTTTTACCAAAAGATAAATCTACTTGCTTCTGCCCTATTTCTTTGTTGATAGGCAGTGATCAGTCTTTAGCAAGCAGACTGTCAAAGTAACTTTAGCAAAGACAAAATCCTTTCCAAATGGGAATTAATGGGGAAAAGAAAATGATCTTTTCATATTCTCAGCTATCATAATGTATGGCAATTTGTCTCTAGGAAGGGTTGGGAATCAATTAAGCATGAATGATGTATAGGAAGGTGGAATGTGACCTTAACAAGTTGTCTTGTCTTTTGTCTTGATGTTTCCATCTGTTTTGTGCAAAAAATGTTCTGATAATTTGGTAAGAGGGTAGATATGATTTCCAAGGGAACAATCATTATGGCCCACTATCTTCCCAGACTTGATAAGTTTAATCCAAGTTGCCTGGAAGGTAAGAAGTCATAAAATATTTTATCTGAGGCAAGTGCAAAAATACTCATAAACTCAAAGGTTAATCACTGCACCAAAAGAACAGATGAAGGAGACAGGGCAGTTTTATGTGTCTCAGTGTGATGTCCTTATTAATCATGATGCCCATTTGCTTTAAGTATGCCTCATGTATTTTCTTTTGAAAGCCAAATGGATAGACAGAGAAAGAAATAGAAGACTAGTACTATCACATGCTAAACAGTTCTTTCTCATCTCTTATATTCAGGGCATTGCATTGCAGCAAAGACATATTCTAGTTCATTCAGTGACTACCCAAATACTCCTTTTAGATAAAAACCCAAACTTCCTCTTCTGTGAGTTGTCATGGATAAGAGAAGAAATTCCAAAGATTACTGGTTAAGAGACACAGGTGTGCCCAAACTAAATTGATATGATCTGATGGTTAGACTATAAATTGGTGGGGGGGACATGTCTGGATGATTAGACTAAGGGTAGGGGTTAAGGACTCAAATTTGGACAAGTATCCAGTTACAAGGACATTTCTCCTGGTGACTATGGCGGCATCAATACTATTTAAAATCATCATTAGCAGCCTGGACAGTGGGATAGACTGCATCCTCAGCAGGTTCATGGGTGACATTAAGATGCCATTGAGGAGACAGCCTGAAGAAATGGGCTAACAGAAACCTCACAGAGCTCAGCAAAAACAAATGTCTTGTTGCACCAGAGGCAGAGTTACTCCATGCAACAATTACATGCTTGGGGCTGATTGGCAGGAAAGTAGCTTTGTATAAAGGATATAGCAGTCTCGGTGGACAAAATTTGTGCATAGATCAGCAATGTACCCTTGCACCAGTGAAGGCTAACCTCAAGAGAGTAGTCAGTAGGTCAAGAGGAGTGGTGATTTTTCCTTCTTTGACTTTAAGACCAAATTTAGAGCACTGTATAAAATTTTAGGGTTGTCAGTACAAGTAAGACATTGACAGACTAGAAAAAGCCAGTGGAAGGCCATCAAGATGTTTAAAGGGTCAGAGCACCTGATATAAAAATGGAATTTGTTCAGGCTGAAGAAGAGATTTTGTCCTACAGTGACTAATAGGCAGATAGCATTTTCAATAGAAGTAAAACAAGAAAAATTTTATTAAATATCATTCTTAAATGAAGATCTGAATGGCAAGACTATTTCTGAATTTGAGACTCCTCCTGATTCACCTTCAAATGACGATGTTGTTTAGATGTTTCATACCAATAGAATCTAACTAAAAAGTTATGTAATGATTCTGAATTTTTACTATTTGAGGTATGGTTAAAAACAAGGTCCAATTACCTCTCTTTTTTTCTGCATCAGTAGAAATCCTTCTGATAAAAATTTGATATCTACACTCTGTAGCATTCATGATGTATTTTACATACGTTCAGGCTGTTTTCTCTGAGAGAGTAAAATTTGCCCTTTGTGTCATGTAGTTACTGTAAACAGCCATAGGCTGTTTGAAAGGAAAGACATTCATTATGATTTTATATTTTAATATAACTGTTACAAATAGTTCCATACTTTTTTATCCTTTTTTTTCTTTTAAATTTAGTAATATTTTGCTGTGTGCTAGAAAACAATATTATTTATTTCCCCCAATATGAGGAAAACACAAGATTAGGTCTCATTTTCAGCCCTGGCCTGAAACAGGATTTGAGTTACAGCAGTTCATAAATGACTTCATTTATATTTTATGCTGCTACATTGAATGGATCCAGCAACCTCTTTGGGGAAAGACTAGAAAATAGTCTCAAATTCATTACCTAGCTTATTGTGTTATTGGCTTTGTGGTTCAGTGTCATAATAAGAAATTCAAAATACCCAATCAGAATGCTTTAACTTGCTTTAATTTTAAAGAAATAATTTGAATTGCAGATTTCAAGAGTCCAATAATTATTTTTGGAGCTAAGAATGCATAGAAAATTGTTCTCATAGAAACAGAAATTGGAAAAAGAGTTGATTGAAATGGAATTTGAGAGGTTTACTGAATATAACAGCCTCTTTCCATATTCTGTGGATAGAAAACATTGCTCAGTGTTTTTAACATCAAGTCTATGACAGTTCTGACAGTGTTAGAAATTACAGATCTTTTTTCCATATTAACAATAAATCCCAGAAAACACATTTAAATAATTTCACTTTTTTTTTTTACAAAACATAAAATTTTATTTTAACTTAAGGAAAGAAACCTTAGAGAAATAAAGGTATTCTTTTTCAGATTTTGATAAAAAGGGAGAAAAAAGAAGAAATTTTATATATCCTTCTTTGGGAGAAAAACAAAGTGAGAATTATGAAGCCAAGAGAGAGGGCAAATATACTTAGTAGTGTATTCCAAATCAATTATTTATAATGAAAACTAAAGTACAATTGGACAGAGTAGTAGTGGATTCTCATCAGAAATCCTCTAAAAGTGTATTTATGAAGGAAATCTTCAAATACGTTTCTGTTCTAAACTAAGCATATCAAGTACCTTTCTAGTAATTACTCTGGTCTGTCTTGGAGTTAATTCAAGGTAATCCTAACCCATACTTTAAGCTTGACTGAATTTCCCTTTTGAGGTCCGTTTCTGGTTTTCTATCCATTGACTATAAAAGCAGCCTCGGTGACTGTCAGGCAAGACAGCCTAAATTAGGTGAATCAGAATATATCTCAAGTGTTGCTTAATCTGTTTTTCATTTACTTACATTTGTTTTCAAACTTCTCTGTGATCTAATCAGAAAACAATTTTGAGCTAGTATGATCTTTTCCATACACTGGGAAAATGTGGATATTTAATGTGTATTAATGGTTCTATCAACAATTTTTGAACTGTTCTAGCCCTTAAGAGGAAGATGTTCTTAAGTTTAAGACACTGAATTCAAATTCAGATCTCACTGTAAATTGTCAGCTATGCAATATTTTTTTTTTTATATGACCTTCAAAAGTGTGCTTGCCTTCAATTTAAGGATATAACCTTTGAGATAGGAACATTACCCATTCACCTCCTTAAAATTTAGTCTTTGAGTTCAACTGTGGATGAAGCAAAGATTTTATGAGTATCCAGATACAAATAATAAAATCATTATGAGATCAAAAATGTAAATACCGTAACACCATTTTAATACTTAAAATTAACATAAAGAGAATATCACTATTTAACAACTAATTTTGACTATAAAAAGTTACTGCACAGTTAATAAACATATTAGTAGATAAATGTAAATTTTTCAGAATCAGGGATGTTTTCTAGAGGGTTTTATTCTTCTTGCCAAAGATATTTCCTTTTTTATAAAATGTCACTTTGTACTCATTATCCTCAAGCAAAGAAGGGTGGAGTTGGAAGTTCCTGTCTGAAAAACTTGGCCTGCAAATGTCAAAAATGTTTATCTATGGAATGAAAAAATGATAAGGTAATCATATTTGTTTAGCCTCAACGCACAGACCATTAACACAGCCTTATAGCTAGAATTCAGTTCAATAAAATGTTTTCTTTTAGTAATGATATTGTTCATTTTTCAGTTAATTGATCATAATTTCCCTCATTTTTTATTTGTTTTTTACTCTCTTGGAATATACTTATCTGTTAGGGCAAACTAATCTCTTCCTGCTATCTACTCACAAAGATTATTGAATTATTACCTGGCTGCCCATGCATGCCATCAATCCTGTATAAACCAGTCTCTAAGATTCCTCTTTGAGAAGTAAAAAATGGTAGAGGAAACCTGGGCCTGCACTGGCAGTGTGGGGTGTTACTGGCTTCATTTCTTTTGACTTTTATTTAATATTAACTCTTAAATTACAGACTAAATCAAAGAATCATAGAATAGTTTGTATTGGAAGGGACATTTAATGGTCATATAGTCCAACCTTCCTGCAACGAGCAGGAACATCTTCAACTAGACCAGGTTGCTCAGAGCCCCGTCCAGCTTGACCTGGAATGTTCCCAGGGATGGGGCATCTACCACCTCTGTAGGCAACCTGTACCAGTGTTTCACCACCCTCATAATAAAAAAATGTCTTCCTTATAAACATTTTTAGTTTAAAGTTACTACCCCTTGTCACTGCAGGCCTTGGTAAAAAGTCTCTCTTAGAAGTCTTACGAATCCCTTTTATACAGGGAAAGGCTGCAATGAAATCTCCCTGGAGACTTCTCCAGGCTGAACAAACCCAGCTCTCTGATTCTGTTTTCATAGCAGAGGTGGTCCAGCCCTCTGATCATTTCTGTGGCCCTGCTCTGGACTTGAGCCAATAGGTCCATGTCTTTCATGTATCTGGATCCCAGAGCTGGATGCAATACTGCAGGTCAGGCCTCAATATTTATGGCAACCATCTTATGGACATATGGAGAGACACTTACCAGCAGTAATATATGCCATTATTCAAGCTGTAACAACAGCAGTCCAGTGAGAAACCAAGTTATAGCCGTGTCATGGTTTAACCCCAGCCAGCAACTAAGTACTACACAGCCACTTGCTTACTCCTTCCCCTGGTGGAAAGGGGAAGGGAGTCGGAAGAAAAAAGGTAAAACACTTGGGTTGAGATATGAACAGTTCAATAACTGAAATAATGCTAAAAAAGTAATAATAGAAAAAAGAGAGAGGGGAATAAACCCCAAGAAAGACAGGTGAAGCACAATATCATTGCTTGCCACCCACTGACTGATGCCCAGCCCATCCTCCTCCTGCAGTGATTAGACAATCCTGGCCAAGTCTCTCAGTTTATATACTAAGCATGATCTTCTATGGTATAAAATGTCCCTTTGGAAAGTTTGAGTCAGCTGTCCTGGCTGTGCTCCCTCCTGGCTTCTTGTACACCTGCTCACTGGCAGAGCTTGGGAAACTGAAAAGTCCTTGATGTACGATAAACACTGCACAGTAACCACTAAAACATAAGTTTTTTTATCAACATTATTCTCATACTAAAACTAAAACACAGCACTGCACCAGCTACTAGGAAGAAGATTAATTCTATCGCAGTCAAAACCAGGACAGGCTGACTGTATCTATGGAGAGGGGATATTCCTCCTCCTGTACCCATTGTAAACATGATTCTCACAATGCTAGCCCTGTCTGAAGGTGATAGAAAGCAGAGTACTTGGCAGAACTGTCATCCTAAATCTGAAAAATTCTCAAGTAAGTCATTGAGGCAGTTGTCGTTGCTCTGTCATAGATAGCTCTCCTATATTTCAAATAGGAATTGTGTATGTCTTGATAAAAGGCCAGTGTACTTTGGGGGTCCATTCCAATGAATATACGTATCTCATGTACCACTTTATTTCACCTCTTTTCAACACCCTCTATTCTTCCCTTCCTGGCTGTTTCATTTGCAGCCTTCATACAGTCCAGATTTTACACCTTCTATCATGACACAGATGATATTTGGAATGATTGTTGAGTTAATTTCCATAAAACTCCAGCTTTTTTTGTCATTTCAGACTCTCCAGAAGAGCCATCTCCTCAATGAAATATTCAGCCATTGAGAGGATTTTCTGGAGGTTTATTCTGTCTTACATCATTTTTAATTTTTTAATTTTTTTTTTTTTTACGTCTGTGATAATCAAATCTACAATATTAAATTCTTTAAGATCTGTTGCTTTTATTAAGTAGAAACATTGAGTTGTTGATAATGGGACAGAATTTCAGATGTTGGTGATTATGCAATCTCAAATTATAGGGAGCAGAAGTCATAATTGCAATTTACGAGATTGGTGTTTGTTCCCATTTAAGCAGCAAAATGAGTTATGGACATATGAAACATCAGCTATGTCTGAAATTCTTTTGAAGTGTAATTTCTAATACTCAGGACTCAAAATTCATAGTCTAAACAAGTTTCATTTAGAATTAGAATATAGCAATCGGATATAAAATATTTCAAACTTCAGCTGAATTAATAAGTCCCACTCTTAGTAATGAGAAGTCAAATAAAGGTCTTTTATTAGTTGCCTTTCAAGTTTTGAAGCAATGTACACATAACACCTGGGCTTAATTCACAAATACTGGGATGCCAAGTGATGCTTTCTACATCTTTCAAGCTTAGCCACACCACTTGCCGTATCCCAAGATCTTGTTACTATGTTTCTCCTAATATAGAACTGATCAAGACTTGAGATGTTAAATGGATGTTATTTTTGAACTACGCCCAGAAATACAAAACTTTCTGCAAGGAGTTAAAACAATTTATTTCCCCAGAAGGGTTTCCAGGATTTAGGTATTTGAAAGACTTGTTAGCAACAAAATCACCCCCAATGCTACATCTCATTTCATAAGAAATAATATTTTCAAAATGCCTGCAAACTGAAGATCTAAGTGCTCATTCATATGTATTAGGTGGGAAATTCTTTCAGTATATTTTGTTGCCCTGGCCTTGAAAGTGCATTTGCCTGCTAGTAAAGAATGAAAACTTGTTATTAAGCTATACAGGTGTGAATTTTGACCATGAGTGTAAATGATGTCAAGTGCTACAGATATTATTTTTTTCAATGAATTAAAATCTGCCAGTTTTTGTGAACCTACTGCATAATTTTCAAGCAGGTCAAGCAAAGGCAGATGCTGAAGAAATATGAATTTAAGGGTTATCTGTACCCTACTTTCAGTGTGTTACTGTACCTCTTTCCTTAGGCTATGCTTTGCCATTAAAAGAAATGTCTTGTTGGTCAAGCAGCTATGAGAGTTTGGCTCTTCCATTCTCGCTAGCTCTTGGCATGTAGATACATGTACCTACACTATATAAGATTGAAGTACATTTAGAAACTACAGAATAGTTTTCCTCATGTACTCATGTCTTCATTTAGAAGAATTACTTGTGTTTCATGTCTTTCAAGTACTCTTTCTTCTCCATTTCTTCTACACTTTTTTTTCCCCATTTTACTTTCCCACCTGGACAGTACTGTCGTGTTCCAATCTTAGAGATGAATTATCAGCGATGAACTGAATCAAGGTGTTTTGGTTCCTGGGATAGAGAATCAAATTTTTCCTCTTACTACATGGGAGATGTTGCTACAGAGTGCAATCCAAACAGAGCACAGCTTACTTGGAAGTTTGAGACAGATCTAGTCAGTGGTTTGGTTTAAGGGTGTGGAACTCTTATTTGGCATATCCCTTCATTTTTCCCTTCTCAGTTCAGTTTAATGTGCAAACATTAATTTATGGTATACTCTAGGTATCAAATAAGGAATGTTATTTTCCTACATTGCTCAGAATAAACCACATCTCTTTCACATTTTTAAACCCACTAGTTCAGGCTTTATGGCATTTCTATACAACATGCACCAGTCCTGATATTTTCCATACTAAAATTTTCCAAGTAAGATATCTCAAAGTATCTTTAATAACATGAAATATAATATACATACATAGATGCACACTGACACATATAAGATTCGTTTTCATATGTATATTTCATGTTTTATAGGATTTTTTTTTTTTTAATTAACCAATCCCTGTTGTCTGGAGTGGCAAAATCCTGTCTACCACCATTTCATAAATATTTATGACTGCAGTCTGGAGTAGCTTTAAGACAACGTTATTTTATCAGAATATAATGTAGGTCAAATCATAACTTCTGCTTTAAGTTTAGGCTTTTACCTTCCAGAGAAGACAGCAGCTAAATCATTGAAATACAAACACCTCTGTAACACCTTTCACAAGTGTTTTCCTCTCCCATGTGATGAAAGTATTTCCTTGCAGCTGAAACAAATGACAGTAAAGTCTCCTAAAAAATCCTTCACAGAGAGAATCCCAGGATAAGCCCTTAGATGGACAGAAAAGAAGGCAGTAACAAAAAGGACAGAAGGATTCAGGTAGGATTTTTTGCTTCAGTATTCACATATTAGGCAAGCAATCAATAATCTGAAATAGCAGGACAACAAATTCCAGCATGCAGTCTTAGTTTCAGCAGTCTGAGGCAGGCGAATAAAGCCAGAAAATAAACTAACTGTGAAACAGTAAAATTTTATGCAGCATAGAGTTCTTATAAAGGCAGATGCTTGTGGAAAAAAAAAAAAAAGATATAACTTGAGGATTTTGTGTTTTGACTTTGTTTCTTTTAGTTTGGGGATCTTTTCTAGGATGAAATTCAAATTGGAAGTGCTTTTAAACCACAAAATCAATTGGATTTAGATATTTAGTTTTTCAAGGAAGCTCTGGTTAAGGCATATTTCACCCAATAACGCTGTTCAAGACAGGAATAAACCAGTACTGGAAACAGCCAGAATATCTGCCTTGGTAGTGAAATTCTTCTGACTAATGCACATATCACTGTCAATGCCCACTTAAATAAAGTGTCACTAGCGATTTCCTATTATCTGTACAAGCATTCGTGATCATTCTGTCAATGTGCAAAAACACTTGATACACTTGCAAATACCACCATATCCTTGCTCATACTGTACTATTCATCTTGTCCACAGTACATTGGCCATTGCTGCAAAACATGTAAAGAGTGGAAAGCATGCACCTTCCAGCAAGCACTGCCCTACTGTCCCAGAACTTCAAATTACACCTTGGGAAATATGGATAAGGTATTCCTGTGCTCATTAAACAGTCACAGGTTTCTGATCTATAACTGGTAACATGAGATTTCCAACTCATGAGGGCATATAAGGCTGTCAGTTTAACTGTTGTGGCTATTTTATAAACATTGGAAAGGGGCTAATTTGTACCTTTCCTATCAGCCTCATCAAAGGGAAGGGAATTCACCAGTCCTATGGTTCCCAGACATCCACTTTTCTATTATTTAGATGTCATGATCTTCATATGTGTTGAGCATTGAAACATTTCATCAAAAGGAATCACAAATTGTCTGCTACTTTGAAATTTAGTTATTAATTCAACATTACCACTAATAATTAGAGAGCCAAAATTATTTTTTTTCTACGACCTATAAGAGAGATAATGTTGATAAGAGGCAGAACTAACAACAGAATAAATATTGAAAAGATTTGGTTTATACCATCATGAAAGCAACAGTAAAGTGTTCTATGGAAAGATGTTCCGGGAGTCCTCTGAGCAGGAGGGAAGAGTATGATAATACACAGAACTAAATACATGCAAGCTCTATCCTTGCCTATAAAGTTGGAGACAGATATTCTAATACACTTTTTTTCCTTTTCAGTCAAATTTCCCTGAATCATCATAATCCAACTGGCAGTTTTACTGTAAAATCCTTTTTTAGTAGACATTTCTGTATTAATTAGCTTCAGCACAGTTTGACTATGAACCAATTTTTTCTTTTATTTCATCAAAACAAAGCCACTAATAGTACATTCACATCTCTTTTCCATTCAGTTGTTTGCTTTGAAAATATAAATATTGACTACTACTAATACTTTTTCCTTTTTTTTTTATTTTAGAATAGCTTTTTTCCTTTTTAATAGTGAGCCTTTCTTATCTAAAGAGAATATAAAGTCTTCTTCTAGTGCTCAAAATTTAAACTGATTTCCTAGAGAAATTTATAACAAACATTGTTGAAGATTTCTGATGTTTTACCATCTTCACATCTAGCTTAGGTTCTGGGAGTGGGAAGCTTCAGCTTTTGCTTGAAGAGTTATGCAGTTAAAAATCTCCAGTTCATCTGAGATCTAGGGACTGTTTCTTTTTCTGCTAAGATTTCCTTATTAAAACCACTTTACATAAATGCCTACCATCAGGTCCTAAAGCAATTTTGAAAACATCATATATACTTAATTAGACAAAAGGAAAATATTTCTTTTCTTTATTTAAACAGCTCAAACATTGTTTACTTCTGATATATTTTTTTAAAGAGAGTGCAAAAGCAGTTAAATTATATTAGTAAAACATTCCGAAGCACTACAGGGATACATAAATGTTAAGTATTTTTAGACAACATTCAAGTGCTAAACTAGTCACGTGTACAACACTGTATGGGTTGTCCTGCTATTTCCAGTCTGTTAAATTATAGAGGAGAAACAATTGCTACCCACAGCTCTGGTGCAAAATGACATTGGACAGAACAGTAAGAACTGCAGTCAAACAGAAGTAGCCGTGCAGCCTGTTTGGCAGTACACTGCAACAAGCATGTTTAATCTGAAAACTTGTTCAAAAAGGAAATGTGTTAAACTACCCAATAGTGATGTAGGAAAAAAAAAAAGTATCAATTTTCCTTTTAATTAAAGTAAAACTCACTAATGTAAAGACCAATATTCTGTAATGTCAACACATGGTCCTTCCATTTCCTGTTCTAAGTGAGCTGGGGACTCTGATGGATGGATACTTGTTGCACTAAGAAACTTCTTTTATTTTTAAAGAGGATAAAATTCCTGTGTATTTATAGTCACTGATGCACAGATACCTCCATTCATACTAAAATTTAGCTACAAAGAGCTTATAGACAGACATTGTCAAATATTCACTAGTTCCTGACATCATCTATTGTGTCAGTCTTGGATAGCTCATTTACTCTTTGTGCTATGCTAGGAAACTTTTGAAGCGGCAATAGAACCAAGCTTTTGTCTCAGATTAATGCCTTGATTCTTCAAAAGGATTGGATACATTTTTTTTGAAGTAACAGCTTTCCTTGTTTCAGTTACTTATTGACAAATATTAACTATACTGATCTTGCTATATTCCTTATCTGGTCAAGGACTGATAAATACCACACATCTCACAAGAAAGAATTATGAATTTTCAGACAGGAAATTAATGTAAGAAATTAAAAGTTTATTTTACTCAAAACTAAATTTGAAATTTTTTTCTTATAGCTGTGTAAGTCTGGCAAAGGAGCCTTGTAATCACTGAGAAGAAACTTGGCTTCAAAAATATTGGGCATAGAAACTGAGATAAATGTAGCCTGCCAGTTTTGATATATTTTCCAGGCTCTGAGCAATTTAGCACTAGCACTTATAAAATATGGTTTCAGGGTTCTAATTGCTTTTTAAAGGAT
Source organism: Pipra filicauda (assembly GCF_003945595.2). Classification (NCBI taxonomy): domain Eukaryota; kingdom Metazoa; phylum Chordata; class Aves; order Passeriformes; family Pipridae; genus Pipra; species Pipra filicauda. The sequence continues at coordinate 1,569,015 of NW_024104975.1, read as the reverse complement.
GATTGGAATCAGCTTAACTTGTGTAGAAACTATGGCTAGAGGGAGAATTTTATTATTGTTATTGTTATCATTATTACACATGAAACTAATGTTCTACAACCATAATTGTTCTCTCTGTCTGCTTTCTTTGATTCATTGTCACTTGATTATTTCAGGAGCTGAAGTATTTTAAATATCGGATATATCGATATGTACTTATAAAATATAATTAATCTCCTGCTAGCTTGAAGATTGAAAAACGTATAACTTAGTTGTCTGTTATAATTACATAGTTAAAAGCATAAAAGCCTTTTCCTTTCTCCAAAAAACATGGAGAGCGAGCATGGAAGCCTTTAATTGTAACAATATGAGGCCTGTGAGAGGTTGCACAATGCTTTATCTTGTGCTAAAGTCACATCATATGAAGGGAAAACATACCGTTCGAAGGCATTTTTATTCAAAATACTGTTGGATTTCATTGCTTTATGACCTTAAAATAAGTTTTCTTCCAGTTAGGTTTTCCTTCAAGGAATGCTACCAGATCAATATTTTACTATTTCATGATGGAGCTTGTGTTGCATTGGTCCAAACTGACCACTCTGTGCAGGTATGCAGCTCTCCTGAACCACCTTTTCAGACTAAACCACTGGAGCCTCACTAATCCTAGCTCAGCTATATAGCACCCAAAAATTCCCATTTGAATTGACAGTCTTTCCAAGCAAGAAAAATTGAAAACTATTGTCTTGGGAAGTGTACAAAGCATATGTTTACAGTATTCTTGCCCATTTACTCAAATTAAGAGAGCCAAATGTCACAGAAAGTTGAAATTGAACAAAAATTGTTTTAGCTATGCATGGTTAGAAGCTGAGTAACTGAGTAGAGCATGCAAAATTCATTTCAGTCATATCTTTAGTGCCAGGAGGTCTGTATCATTTGTGTTTTGCTTCATTTACTGATGCAATGATTTTGTTAATCTGCCCTATGTAAAAGAAGTTTATTTAATAATTTGTTTTGGCTCCTGAATGTGGATTTTACAGGTTAAGAAAATTTGTACTGGATGATGATGACAATGACTTTTATAAGAAAAATAAATTCTGTTAAAAGTTGCTAGATCTAGTGGACTTTGGGGCACAGGAAATATTTCCTCCCCAGCCTGCCCTCATTTTGGTGGACTCTCAGAGTGTCATGCCTCCTCAGTCTCATAGAAGGAAAACTGCTTCAGTTCTGTGCCCCAGATCCACCCAGTAGCAATGTGGGAAGCTACTCTCCGTAATGCACACTGACATATACATTTGTGCACATGTACTCACACACACACATATACACATTCATACACACACAGTACTTACAGACAGCCACAAAAATGCACCCAGATGGAAATCAGTGCCTGTCTCACATGAGCACAAACAGCATTGACACAAATGTGCACAACACAGATGTCCCAGTCCTGCTCTTCATCTCCTGCTGGTCAAGATCAGGAATAAATGGAATAAGTGTAATATACACACAATAAGAACACTGGTATTTTTTGTGTTTTCCTAGTCCTTGGTTTCCTCCAGTTGCAGGTCCACAGACCTTCATGTGCTTCATGATAATTGTCCCACTCTAACAGATGGCATGTAGACACTTGTTGCACAAGGGATGTTGAGACAAGTTCATATTCATGAAGTTTTTGTAGAAGAATTTACGTAGCTCATGACGTGCATGAACTCTAACAGAGAAATTTATGTTCGTGGAAGAAGAAAAAAAAAATATTCTAGCAGAGAGAAACAAAGGCAGCAAGAAAGAGGGAAAAGAAAAATTCTTCCAGTGATTAGAGAGCAGTCTTAGATGTGCTTTCCTCTGGGAGTGGTTCTCTATGGTATTTCAGGAGATGGTGGCAAAGATGATGATCATCACTTTCCATGATTTTCCAACAGTACTGTGCAGTTCTCTTTGGAACCTGATCGAATTTCTTACTGGTTGATCCTGCTTCTGGCACTAGCTGAAACATATTAATTGTGTTGCACATTGATTGGCAAGTTAAGTGTCTGTTACTTATCACACATTTAAATTATTATGATCTACTTTGTTGGGCAGCAGGCTTGATCCTCTCCACTGTAAAACTAAATGTGCTAGGACAAGAAATAAAGAAAAGATAGGAGATGTGATTTGGATGCAAGTGTGAGTCATGAAACTGTGAGAACCTTCCAGCCACAGTTTCAGCTGCAAGACCCCAAGCTAGCCCTAGTTTCTCTAACGGATCATTAAACACATACTTAGATGAAGCAGAGAGGGCAGTCATATGGAAATTCATCAGTAATAGAGTTTAAAAAGTAGAAAGAACAAATTGAGGTGATTAGGATCAGGGGTCAGTCAGAGAAGCATGCTGACTAGCAACCTGCTTACACACCACTGGCCCTTTTTATTCCCTTTTACTTCTTTTTTCTGACACATATTCCTCCCTGATCCACCTTGATCATCCCCCTCCACCCTGCCATTAGCCCTTCCCTAAATACCCTGTGTTTTATACAATCCTAAAATTCTCTTCCTCCTGAATCTCATAATAAATCCTATATACATTTAGGCAATAATCTCTCTTTGGTTTGTGTGGCCTTGTGACTGGAGTTTATCTCATTGATGCATCTTGGGTTTTACATTAGGGACAATTGATCTCCTTTGATGACCATCTGAGTATCTGGTTCTGCTTGCTCTGTTTCACTGACTCTCACCAGGCTCTGTGAGTTTAATGTGGTTGCCTTTCAGTCAGATAACCTATCAATAGCTAAGAAAGCTTTGATCAAAAGTCAGTCAGAGAAGTTCACATATGCAATAATAAATTATGTGGAAATGCTATATCTGTGGAATAGAAAAAATAAAATAACAAAACTACAAAAAAATCCACAAAACAAAACAACAAAAAACAAACCAAACCAAACAAAAAACAACCAAACAAAACCCAGAAAGGTATATTTGGCGAACAGAGAGTTTGTAGAAAGTGCTGATGTTTATGTATTAATATTTAGGAGCAGTCTTACTGAAAAAACTTGCTGACCACACAAATTACTGATCTACCATATGTGTGATAATCCATCTTGGTGAAACTACTGTTGGAAGCTTGAGAACTAAAGCAGACTTGAAAACAACCACGCATAGAGACTGAAAGGGCCCTGGCTCTTTGTTCTTAGACTGGATGCTTTCTTGTACGTCATCTCCTGTTCGCTTTTCCATACCTGCCACACGCTTCATACTGGAAAGAAAACCACCCAGAATAATCCTTAAAAGTTCATCCTGTGCATAATTTCAATGCCACTTACCAGTGACAACCTGTTTAATGCACCACTGCAATCCCATCACTTTCCTATATTGTTTTTCCAATAACATTGTATAAGTAGCAACAGAATAGCAGAAATGTCTTAGAAAATTGACAGGTACGCATTTGTGCAGAACTAAAATGTAGAAAAGCACGTGTGGGCTTCAGCAAACACTAAACTTGACAACTGCTCTGGTAAATATAAATTCAAAGCATTAAAAGTGACAATATTATCTTAAAGTCTTAGGATTTTAAAGCAGACTTTGATTTTACTTTTGTTTCCCCATAAATTAAGATTAAAATTATCAGCTTTTTTTCTCTGAAGGCATTTTTCTTTTGACAGTAAATGAATCCGAGAACAAATGAAATATGAGCTTTTCACATAATAATCTGAAATTTCGGTTGCAGTGTTAGAATGGATATTAATGTATTGCAAATTGACTCATACTGATTGGAAATATCAAGGAGAAATAACTTAAATATTTAATGTCATCCCTTTTAGAAACAGTTGGCTTCATGAACACTGTTGAAATACACAGGAAACTCATAAACAACACTGGTTTTGGATTTGGTTTTGATCTTCAGAGATCAACAGTTGGGCCCACCTGATACTGAAAAAGTTGTAATTCCTTTTTTTTTTTCCTAGGAAACCATACATAGCACAGTATTTTCATCACATGCACTTATAAATAGGATTTGACCAACATGAAAAAACTTAAACACAGTGTTTGAAAGTTCCAAACCTTACAACATACCCTTGAAAATGGTCCAAGTAGGACAGAGAGAGTTGATGAAGGCTTTTGCGTGAGAAAGATATGGGGTCTTGAGACCACCAACTCAATTCTGGGAAGCGTGCCTGTGGGAGGACCTGGGGGACAGACAGTTTTCGAGCTGGGTGTATCCCCATGAGGTAATAGTTTGATATAATTAGACGGTACTATCAGTTTGTGAAACCTATGTGTGTGGGCATGCATATGCCACCTTTGTGCACCTAAGATGTCTTATTAAAAAACTGAGGTCTTTTACCTTTCTATACTAATATTGTCCAGAGAATTATTTCTTTGATTTTAGGGAACACTTTTGCAATATATTTCAGTAGCAGAAGTGTTATTGCAGATGTTCAGTCACTGAGTACTTCATTTCATCTGACAGTTGAGAGAGGACTCTTAAATATTTAACCATATTATATTTTCCTCCTCTCTGAAATAGTTTATTAACTCATAAACATATAATAAAGGTTAAAGGAGTTCTTTCTGATGCACTGGATTTCATCTATTCATTCTGGTGTATTATTAGATATAATAAGAACAACTGAGTAAAGGGTTCAGATAAAAAATATCAGAAAGTAACTTCTGTTAGATTTTATTTTTTTTAAATCTCATCAGACATCCCAGAAAAATCTATGACTTGACAATTTCTTTTCTGTGTCTTCTTATCTGGAATCAAATGACAGAACTCAATAGCTCACAGAAATATGTCCAAATAAAGATTTCAGCTTTGTAGTTCAGAGTTAGGTTTTGCTAAGCACAAAGTGTAGACTTTTTAACATTTATAATTTCAGTTTTTTATTTTAACCCATTGACCTACTTTTTCATTATCTATTATCTATTAATGTGAGTGTGGAGGGCCATGGAAGGTAGTCGTGATTTTCGGCAGATATATGAGGATCAGGTTTACTGATTGAGGACGTTAGATTATCATTATGTTTTATCATCTGGTAGTCTGGGACTGCTGATATTTACCACTTTGGGTTTTTTATCTGGTTAGTCACAAATTGTGCCTTTTCTTGGCTTAACATTGATATTCACATATTTCTGCACCGAAACCGAATGAACTTGCAAATGTGCCTCATCTCTCAGAGATGAGAAGGACTTCAAAGACCTGAAGTGGATTTGTATAAATCAGATATAGGCAAATGTTCACTAATTTAGAAGATTTAATTCCTCAGCTGTTCTGTCACTTTGGATTCAGCTTTAAACTTCTCAGGGTCTTGTATAAGGAAGTCTGCTTGGTGACATAAAGCATGCAGTGACAGCTCAAGGTGAAGGGAGCAGGTCTTCTCCCACAGGACTTGACACTGCACTTAGCATGGAAACAAAGGGAATTACAGAAGTCAAAGCACTTCAGTGATTTTCCACATGGTTAACTACACTTGCTCTACAAATCTTTAGGGAAGTCTTTGTTAGTCTTGAAGCACACATTAGTGGCTCTTAAATGTCCCAGAAAATGTTACCTTTTGAATCCCAGAAGAGTACTAAGGCTCTACAGTAGTTCATCCATCTCTGCTGCTGAACTCTGTTGTCTCAAGTTTTTCCAAGACTGTATATGTATGTTGTTTAAAACTGGATGGGGGATGGGAGGTCAAATATCCCTGTGAAGAACTAGCTCTAGAGATTTGTTTTTTTTTTCTGGTTTGGGCACAGTCACATGAAGCTGTTCTTCTTTGTTAAAACTGCCATGCCATTGCATTGAAATTTAACTTTCAGTAGAACCGAAAGTATTGTCTGAAGAATGATATCCCATGCAGAGCAAAACTAAAAATCTGCTTTACTTGACCCCCTCCACTCAGCACTGTTGAGGCTGCACCTTGAGTACTGTGTCCAGTTCTGGGCCCCTCACTGCAAGAAAGACGTTGAGGTGCTGGAACGTGTCCAGAGAAGAGCAATGAAGATGTGAAGGGTCTGGAGCACAAGTCTTATGAGGAACAACTGAGGGAGCCGGGGTTGTTTAGCCTGGAGAAAAGGAGGCTCAGGAACAACCTTAACTCTCTCAAAAAACTACCTGAAAGGAGACTGTAGCAAGATGGGGGTTGGCCTCTTCTTCCAGGCAACTAGAGACAGGACAAAAGGAAATGGCTTCAAGAGGCACCAGGGGAGGTTCAGGCTGGATATTAGGATGAATTTCTTCACTGACAGGGAGGTTAAGTGATGGAATGGGCTGTTTGGGGAAGTGTTGGAGTCACCACTTCTGGAAGTGTTCAAGAAACGACTGGATGTGGCACTTAGTGCTGTACTTTACTGACATGGTAGTGTTTAGTCAAAGGTTGGACTCAATAATCTCGGAAGTGTTTTCCAGCTTTAATGATTCTATGATTCTATACTTGTGGAAGTGTCACAGTAAAAAACTAGAGAAATGATCACTGGCAAGATATGTACATATAATTAGAGAAAACATATTTTAAAGGGTCATATTTATGTTATGATATTAAATGTTTAGTGGTAGTAGATTCATATTTTTTACTTTTACCTTTTAGTGTTGAGCTTACTAGATGTCTCAGATTATACTGAGTTTCAGATTTTACTGCAGAGCAAATTATAATGATAATGCTGATAGCAACAAAACTGACCAAAATCTAGAATTTCAATTTCTAGTCTGTAGGACAAGCCTACTGGTTCAAAACTTCTTTCATTAAATTGAGAGAAAAATGTCAGAATTTTAGGTCTGAAAGAGAATTTTCGAGTTTCAAAACGTTTTGAAAAAACACCATGGTCAAGATCAAAATGAATTAACATTATACAAGCTGAAACTGCAACAGTAGGAAATATGTCTACCAAAAATGTTTTGGCAATCCATATATTCCCATTAGATATTTCAGTTTTGTTCAAGTAATATAAAAAAGAATAATAAAAAATAATATGTATTATTATATAATTTATATTTAATATATAATATATTATTATATAAAATATATAACATATAATATAATAAATATATAATAATATATTCATTAGATAATAATAATAAAAAAGGAAATAATAGTTTTATCTCTCTTGTTTATTCACTCCAATTTCTCTCCTAGTTTGTCTTCAGGACCAAATCCTTATCATGTTTTCCATGCCACTCTGCTAATCCATGCCTTGAAAAACCTTGGATGAGGTGTGTTAATGAAGTAATGTGATTTTTCCTATTAGTGGTACATTAAATAACAATGCATACATAGTCCCTGCTGGAGTGTCTCTGTATGTAAAAAAGCTCAAACATGATTTAGTTAGGAAAGGAGTAATGTTATATTACATTGAACCAGGCATATACCATGTTATATTTTCTACCAGAGGCAGAGTACATAAAGATGACACTTTAACTCATAATTGTAATGGGACTGACAGACCTTGAGTATATCCTTGAGTGCACTTTTATTACTGTCTTAACTTTCTGTGTACTGTCCTTTGAAGTCTCTTATGAATCTGCACAGATTAGAATTAAATTCACTGCAGATATTTTCATGGGGAAAGTTCTATTTTGTGCAGTTTTATAGAGCTGCTATTTTTGTACTCAAAATATTGCTAACTTTCTTGACCTAAAACCACTGAGATTGGATTTCCACTTGGAGGGAAAATGTGAAATCTATGTCATAGGACTCCTTTATACAGAATGTGTGGAAACAGGTAACCAACACACAAATGTAAATAAACTCTACTCTGACTGGTCTACAGGGTATATTTTTTGTTGCAGGCCATAACTACAACCTTGGAATAATGCCTGATTAATAATCTCTCTAGAAACTATTCAGCAACTGTTATGAATAAGAGTTTGAGAACTCTTTGTGAAGCCACTTTGGAAAGTCCCTTAAATGAGTGGCTCTGCTGAATATGTTAAGAGATTACTAAAATGCATCTGACATTCTCACAGTACTGTGAGCTATGCATATTTTGGTACTTTCTATTCATGATGGAAAATATTTTTATTCCAGCTTTTCTGTTCTGCTCACAGTTGCATAAAACCAACATCCTGTATAGTTAATTTCAAATTTAGAGGTCTTTGGATCTGGCCTGCTTGTTTTTCACTAAAACTTTCCTTTTTTTTTTCCTTCCTAAATCCAGGAGGGTCATGTTTTTGTTCTGATTCTCGTGATTTTCTACCAAAAATGTAGTAGGTACTTCAAGATACATTATACCTCTCCAGCAAGAGATTGAGGGAAGAAAAATTGTTGTAAAGGTATTTCTGTTCTATTCACCCAGTTGTTGAACAATAATTTAGTGTCCAGCTGTATCCAGTAAAGAAATAATATTAAAAGAGGATAATATGTAGTGCCTACTTCTTTAAAGACTGTTAAATGACTTTTAAAAATGTAGTATTAATAAACTGGCATATATTCAAGGTGATATAGTCCACAGAAGCAGAGAACAACATTGCTCACAGCTGTGATGATTTGTGTTCTGACATTCACCATGGTACTTCACATTTAAAATCTTTTTTATGGCAATGCAAATAAAATTTACTTATATGGTTTTATTCTTATGATGGACTGATAAACATTGTGTTATTTCTTTTTTTATTTAAAAGAAAACAAAGAAGCCAAAACAAAATCTGATGAATATTGATGTCCTTTTTACTGAAGGTCTAGCAATGGAGATAACACTAAGTTAGTGTTATCAGATGTTGACCAGCACAAGAATAAATGAATTAGTCAGGAGTGAACTAACTATATTATATATTATGTTATAAAATGAAGAATCATTGCACTCAAAATAAATGCTGAATGGATAGGTATATTTGCACAAGAAGAGATAGATATATCTGCACAATCTTCTGAAAAAGTTTTTCAGATTGTCATGCTTTTAAGCCCATCTGGAGATGGAAACATCATGCAGCCACTCATTCACCCCCCTCTTCTCCTCCCCACCCTGGTGGAATGGGGAAGAGAATCAAAGTAAAACTTGTACATCAAGATAAGAAAAGTTCAGTAAACGAAAATAGAGTAAAATACAATAATAATGGTAAATAATAATAATAATGATAATAAAAAAGGAAAAAACAATTCATGCATAATGCAATTAATCACCACCCGCTGACTGATGCCAGATGCTCCTTCCTGAACCAAGATCATTCGCCCTTCTGGGTAACTCTCCCCAGTTTATATACTGGGCATGATGTTCTATGGTGTGGAACAGTTCAGGTGAACTGTCCTGTCTGTGCTCCCTCACAGCTTCTTTTGTGAACCTCCTCAATGGCAGAGCATGAGACAAGGGAAAAAAAAAAACTCCTTAAGATAAAAACTGCTTGGGAAAAAACAAAAACATCAGAATATCATCAACACCATTCTCATTTTGAATCCAAAACACAGCACTGTAACAGCTACTGAGAAGAAATTAACTCTACCCTAGCTGAAACCAAGACAATATCTATCTCTTATTCAAATACCTTATTTTCTAACTTTCTTAAGTTTGGGTTAAGATTTTTGCATATGCAGTATACTTGGTGCAATATTACTTAAGTATAATCGGTAGTCTCATTTCCTGAGCTGTAACTATTTTAAAAACAGTTTTTAATCCTGATGCCTAATTGTGATATGGAGTCTTCTGAAATTAACTGATAGTGCAGGCACTTAGAAAACTGGTTCCAAAGGTATAAATTAATATTTAATCACTTAAATGAGATCTCTTTTAAATTAGTATGATTTGCCCATTCCATAGCTAATGTTTTAGCTCTTCTGGCATTTGTGAAAACTGCACATGATTCAATGTTCAAAAACCTCCATCAGTGGTCATGCGTTAGTTAAAGGAATGCTAGCACAGATACATCATATCCATTACACAAAAAGATATTGAAACCCAACAAACTTTTTAGGAAACTTTTATTTAAATGTTTCACTGAATGCAATGCAAGTTGCTTTATGTTGATACATGGTGACAACTTGAGCTTCTGAAAGAAAACTCTTTTTTGCCTCACAAGTGACTTGAGGTAATTGGAAGCTAAATATCTCAGTATTTACCAGAAATTCCTCCCTTTGTCTAAACCTCCCCATTTCACCATTTTCCTTTAGGAGAAGATACTTTTGAAGTAGTTGCCTCCAGTTTGCATTCAAATGAACAGCTGCCTGGGGAATAGCTGTAACTTTTTCCAAGTTGTAATGGAATGAAGCATGCTGTTAAACCTTATGATTTCTAGATTAAATACCTAATTTTATTACATTAAGCTTGTTTCCTAAATTAGCCCAACTTCTAGGCAGAGTCTAGAATTTCAAAACAAACTATTAAGTGTATATATAAAAAATTTCTACCAACTGCAAAGAAGTGATCTGTGTCAGATGAGGGAGTCAGGAACAAAATTCCATTTAACTATGACTTCAAAAGCATGTTTTAAAAAAAGCTAAGTTACGTGTGCTATCACTATATTACTATTATTATGTCCCATATTATTTCAGTTTAAGTGATGTCTTAAAAGAAAAAGCTTTTCATCATTCCTAATACATTTTCTTCTGAGGTCTCAAATTAAAGTACTGTGGGTTTTAGAGTTCTATGCAATTTGTCAATAGCCATCTTTTCCAACACAAGAACAATGTTGACCTGTTGGAATGAGTCCAGAGGAGAGCCATGAAGTTGATCGCAGGGCTGGAGCACTACTATGAAGATATGTGGAAAGGATTGGGACTGTTCAGCCTGGAGAAGAAAAGGCTCTGGGGAAACCTTACAACTGCAAATATGGTAAGGGGGGCTTACAAGAAAGATAGAAGAGGGGTTTTTCACAAGGGCGTATAGGACAAAGGGGAATGACTTTAAGCTGAAGGAGGTTTAGATTAGATATTAGGAAGAAATACTTTACTGTAAGGATGATGAGTCACTGGACAGGTTGCCCAAAGAGGAGTTCCCACCCCTGGAAGTGTTCAAGGCCAGGCTTCATTAGACTCTGAATAACCCGGTCCAGTGAAAGGTGTTTCTGCCCACTGCAAGGGTGTTGGAATGATTCTATGATTCCCCTGCAGCCTGTGGTGAAGACATGGTGAAGCAGGTTGGCCCCCTGCAGCCCATGGAGGACCTTTAAGCAGCTTCTCACAGGAGCCACTCCTGTAGCCTCCTCCACTACCAAAACCTGGCCACACAAACCCAATACACTTCTAAAAAGAGGCTTGCATCTAGAATAAAAACTTGTTATTACCTTTGTTATTTGCCTTGAGGGGGCTTGAGAGGTGTTTGGAAAAAAAGAAAAAAAACAACCAAACAAAAAAAACCCAAACCAAACCAACCAACCAAACAAACAAACAAAAAAAAAAAACCAAAAAACAACACCACAACCAAAAAACCCCCCAAAAAACCAAACAGGGAAAAAACCCACAAAAACATCAAAACCACAAACCACACATAGTTCTTCAGAGAGAAGTGGTTTCTGACAAGAAGTTTGGGGTTTACTTGTTGTTTTATTGTTGTTTCGGTTTTTTTAAACTGATGTTCTGAATTTTGGAAAAAAAGGCACTAAAGTTTACTTGGGGTAATTTTCCAATAAAGTAATTCCTTTATTACAATAACTCAGCAATACTTTTGTGAGTTATCTTCCAGTGATAATAGAGAAGATAGCATAGAGGGAATTGACTGAGTAACCAAATATTACTTTTAACTAGACAGCTGGATGATTAAAACCATCTTAATATACATAATCTCTCTAGGTTACACTCACCTGAATCTATGTGAAAAATGATAGTATAGTGGAATACTGAACAAAATAGACCTGGAGTATAGAAGCACTTAATTTCTGCTACCCTAAAGTAAAAATGGGACCAGTTTACCTTTGATTTGTTTTGGGGTTTTCGTGTGTGTGGTTTGTTGTTTGGTTTTTTTTTAATTCGGCTATATCTGAATATCTCAGAAAATATTTTGGTCATTTAGAGGAATTATTTAGAGAGTGGAATCAGCTGAATATTGTCTGTTGACAGTATGCAGGAGACAGCTAGAGATGCTGTTCTGCATTTAACAACACCTTGCATACAGCTGTGAATAATTGTACCCATGCCAAGCAGGCTGTGGATTACTATTAGACAAGGAAAATATTAGCCAACTTTTATTTAGTATCATAGTCTTGAAAATAGCTACAAGAATAATGCAAAAGGCTGTTCTATGTTTTTACATGACAGACTTGATCTTTCTGTTTTACTCATCATGGTCCCAGAAGCTGGGGAAAAAATACCATAAAAAGACTATTGCATTTTCTCAAAAAACAAACAATCAATCAAACAAACAAACAAAACCACCCAAAAAATAGGGAAAAAAAAGGAGAATGCTTTCCCTAATACATTAACTCCCTTCCATCCCTACACCATCTGTTTTAATTGACACAATGCAGTTAGCGAGCATTTGCATGAGACTGAAACTGTCCCCTGTTGTTAAGAGGGTGGAGTACCTATTATTCATGCTGCATGCAAATTTTTCATCAACAGTAACTTGAATGCCTTCTATTCACACATAAACCATAACCATTTCCACTTTAGGTGTTCTGTCTGCCACTTATATATATATCAACTGGTGATGTGCAGAACCTGTATAAATTTTCTTCTTGCAGTAAAATGTTAATGTTTACTCATGTAGAACTAGTCACTCACCCACCTCTCATGAAGGATCCCCAATATACTACCCCTACTGGTACAAAATCAGACCACTTATTTTTCTGGAAATTTGACAGATGTGACCATGTTCTTGTAGATCAGTGTGTATAATTGAAGCAGCACTTTTTCCAAAAGCGGTTACCTTGGAAAGACTACCAAAGTCTCCTAGAAGAAATACTGCAACATATTGTTTAAGGGCCTCCATTCCTTTCAGTGATGAATATCTTGTTAATCTTACATGACCATTTTGTATCAATACAAAATTATTAGTAATTATAGAAAAATATAAAAGTAACTAGAGGAAATAGAAACAGTCCAGAAACTTGAAAAGATATTTGTCAAGGTTCAAGTTCTTGGTGCTATAAACAGGCTATTTCTGCCAAAAATAGTTCTTACACATGCTTGGGAAAATGTTTTATATCATCCTTTAGCAAAAAAAAGCTTTTTTAATTGATGCAAGAGGAGTTTCCCCATAAGTCCCCAATTTATAGATTCCCTAGAGAAGATAAAAAACCATGAAAATTGCCTCCAAGCACCCTTGTGCATTGTGCTACTGAACAGCAGCTTTTTTCTTAGTATTTCAAACACCAGCACATCCACTATTAAGATACACATCATGCTGATGTTTCTTGCTAAACAGTCTCAGAAAAAGTCAAGACACATTTGGAAAACAAAAACTTACAAACCTAATTAGAGCTGGGTGAAGTTGCTTTGACTTCACTTGTAAGAAGTCTCTGCTTAAGTCCTTGGCATCTACATTTCTTAAAAAAGAAAAGGTGAAAGAATAGTAATCCTACCTGTGGTTCAAAGCTAATTTTCAGAATTCATCTTGGGAGAACAACTGAGATATCTCATTTCCCAGGGGTGAATGGCATATTTTATTAAATTTATTAAGAAACAAAAAAAAATTATTTTAGTTTTCATGTGTATTTGTTTTAACAGTTCATTATGTTAGATCAATGATGACTTCATCAGAGATATATTGTGGTTTTTTTTCCAGCTGTGAGATACGTCATTATTGCTTATGTATACAGAAGCTCTGGTTACTAGGTTATTATTTATCTGCCATAGAACATTTTAAGGATTTTCAAGGCTTCTTACACTGTTCTCGCTGAGTACATTTTTTTTCCTTCCATGAAAGAAATATAAACACATTCTTATAATTACGTGTTTGCTAATTCTAGCATTAATTTCTATGTAGTGTAGTAACAAAAATGTTGTCTGTGATTTGTTTTACCTAATTTTAAGTGCCTACTGGATCATAGAATCATAGAATGATAGAATGGGTTGGGTTGAAAGGGATCTTAAAGATCATTTAGTTCCAATCTCCCTGCTACGGGCAGGGACACCTTTTACCAGACCACATTGCTCAGAGTCCCATCCAACCTGGCCTTGAATACTTTCAGGAATGGGGCATCCACAATTTCTCTGGGCAACGTGTTCCAGTGCATCACCAACCTCACAGTAAAGAATTTCTTCCTAATATCTGATCTAAACCTACTGCCTTTCAGTTTGAAACCATTCCCTATTGTCCTGTTGTCTTATCACTACATAGTCTTGTAAAAAGTTTCTGTCCATCTTTCTTGTAGGTTCGCTTCAAGTATTGAAAAACCACAATTTGGTCACCCCAAAGCCTTCTCTTCTCCAAGCTGAAAAATCCCAATTTAAAAGGAGAAGATGCAAAAAACGAGCTCGAGAGTCAGAGACACATCCTCATAGAGGTACAGGCAATGCTCTCACTTTATTCCAAAAATACACACATTATCAAGGGTCCTACAGGGTTCACACGCTCTATTCTAACTTTCTATTGGTTACATTTACTTTCACACACTATATCTATAACTTCATTGGCTCTACTAGCCAAGGCACATTTCCAGGTCCCCCCATCTTCTGGTTTCTCACACCCTGGATAACAACATCCTTCCTTGTTTCCCTCTATGCAGCTTTCTGATATCTGCTGCTCAAGGACACACATCTGCTGCTGGAGAACACAGGTCCCTGCCATCCAGCACGCAGGCCGGATTGTGCAAGCAGGCCTGATGCAGTATATGTCCTGCATCATCTAAGATTTTCTCAACACCAATTCTTTCAGCCCTTCCTTATAGAAAAGATGTTCCATCCCTCTAATCATCTAGATGGCCCCCTCTGGACTCACTTCAACACGTCCTCATCATTCCTGTGTTGGGAACCCCAGAGATGGATGCAGCATTCCAGGTGGAATGCTCCACTACTCACCAGAGTGGAGTAGTGGGGGAGAATCACCTCCCTCAACCTGCTGGCCACACTGCTTTTGATGCAGCCCAGGATACATTTGGCTTTCTGGGCTGCAAGTGCAAGGACAGCTCATGTCCAGCCTCTCATCCACCAGCACTCCCAAGTCCTTCTCAGCAAGGCTACCCTTGACCTGCTCATCCCACAACCTCTGTTGATATCAGGGGTTGCCCTGACCCAGGTGCAGCACCTTGCACTTGGTCTGGTTAAATCTCATGAGATTCCCATAGGCCCAGTTCTTGATTTTTTCCAGGTTCCTCTGGATGGCATCCCATCCTTCAGGTGTGTCAACTGCACCACTCAGCTTGGTGTTGTCTGCAAAGCTGGTGAGGGTGCACTCAATCCCTTGGTCCATGTCATTATTGAAGATATTAAGTAATTGGTCTCAATACAGACCCCAGATGGACACCACTTGTTACTGATGTCCATTGGGACTCTGAGCCATTGACCACTACCCTCTGGATGTGACTGTCCGACCAATTTCTTATCTGTCTAACAGTCCACAGGGATCTAAAGCTAAAACTGATCATGCTACCCAAAGTTCTTTTTATAATCATTGTAGAGGCATTTCCAACACAGCATAGCTGCCAGCATTTTTTTTCAATGCGTATTGTTGAACTACTAGATTATTTTGTGCTGTAAAAGAGCCAGTGCTTGATTTTAGGAGCTGCTTATAAGGGAGTTCTGTTGTACGTTGGATAGAATGATGATAGAGGATGATATGGACATCCCATCATTCTTCTTGTGCCTCCATCTGTGGCAACTCAGAGACATTTTGGCAGGAAACCCTAGATTACTGCGTATTGGAGAGAAAAAATAATTCAGTATTTGAAATTTCAACATCAAAGCTCATACAAAAGTACATCCAATGATTACTGGATACAAGCTAATATACCATCTGTATGCAGAAATTTTCTGCTCTGCATCATTGCTTTTCAATTCAAACAGAGACAATAAGATTGTTTAATGATGATCTTCATACCACAGAAACAATAATCTACAGGGCACAAAAAATGAAACAAAACCCAAAGAACACACTCTCTGTCATCACTTAAGGGAGAATGGACAATTTTTCTCAAATACGAAAAAATGAGTATTTGCAGCACAAATATGCCTATTAAATATGTCACAGAGGCTATTGACCATTATATTATGAAGAGTTTAAGTTTAATATTCTTACTAGAATCTGCCAAACTCTTTGTTTTATAAAATACAAAATAATCTAATTTGCATGACCCATCCATAAAAAAAATTGTGACTGTCTTACTTTATTAAAAGGATCATAGCTGAATTGGGCAGTTCTGGAGAGAATTGGTCTTCTCAAATGGAATTCACCAGGCCTGTGAATTTACCATAGCTAGCTGGAGAGACACAATCTGAAATCTGGAGTATCTATTTACTTTGAGGCTTAAATGCATCAATAAACTAAAATGTTTAATTCTGCTTTTCATCAGTTTGGAGCCTAAGATATTAAAAAACCCCATTCTTTTTATCACATTTAATTGAGATTCATAAATAAAAGTCCTAGAAATAAGTTGACTCAAATAAATATAAATCGATGTGGACTTTTATTTGAACACCATTAAATAACGAGAACTTAAATAAATAAATAATGAGAACTGAAATTAAAGGAAAATTTGATTGGATCCATCTGATCTTTTATTCAGACCTTAGGAAAATCATTCCCTGAACTATTCTCATCTTTTAGTTTCTGATCATGAGTACTTTTTTCCATTTAAAATGGCAATTCAGGGCATTCATGAAAACTTCTCACAATTGCTTGGAAATCCAAAAAATCAGTCAAGCCTACTAGCAGGTCTGCTAGACACATTCCAGAACCTGGAAATCCTGAACAATTGTTGAGAGTGGGCAGATTAACAGCATGTTATATGTAGAGAATGTACTATACCATGGAATCAGTGATTAATAAACTTCAGCTGCATAGTTGCCATGTGCCTGTACAATATGCCTGACAGCTGGAGAAGTACCAGGTATATTTTTTTTGCATGTGTTACTCTCTGGTACATCACATACCCAATAAATTCAGTGTGTTGTGAAGAGAGTGGTTTTATGGCACAGGCACACACCAGCTGTGATGTATGTATACAGCATGTCCGGTGCTTTCAGGCATCACGGAACGTGCTGCACATCAGTAACTCCGTACAATCATCTTAGTTTTTAGGAAATCCCAGACAGCCCTCATTCCTCCTCAAAAGGATAGTCTGTAAGGAAGTTAATATTGCCACTGTCTGTGTTTGACTCATCCAGAACAGTCCTGACAAAAACATCTATTTCAAACTCATCATTTGTAAATAGATTTCACTATCTGGCTGACACATATCACTATTTGTCATAAATAAGTTAGAAACCAAGACAGTGAATTCTTCATAGTCCTGTCTTCTCATTTTATTCTTCAATTAGAGGACTTATGAAAATTAAGAGGAGGGGTTTTTTTTTAATTTTAATTTTGTACGAGAAATCATTTCTCTCTTTTCTTCAACACTGATGTCTTTTTGGACTTTTCTTTTCCTTCAAGTCAAGAATGATGGCAAAGACAAAGGTCATTTACTGTTAAGCTTAATGTTAATAACTAATCCGTCTTGAATGGATACTTATACAATTGTTTCTCTCAGTAATAAGTGAATACATTCAGTATCTCTACTGCTTAAATATTCACATTAAGAAAGGCAATTTAACTAGCTTAGTACCATTTGGGATTTTTATATTTTTGCATCTATGCGGCAAGTGAAACTTGGGAAAAAGATACCTTATTTGAATTCCACACCCATTTTATTCGTTATTTGTGTGTCTCAGCACAAAAGGAATGCATTTTTTTGCTATTTTTATTTGTCCAAGATTAATTTTTCCAACAATTTTCAAAACAATGCATTAAGAGCTGAACCGTGATGCTACATTTCTGACATCTTAATTTAGCTTTTTCAGTATGAGTAACTATCTTTCAAATTAAGATACAAATAGTAAAACTCCAATATCAGTTATATTTACTTTAATGAAATTAAAGACAAAACTGCTTATTAAGAACCTGTAAAAATCTGTAAATTTTTTCATATATTATTTCAGAACTGTTGCAGATTATGATCACAGACGACAGTATCCTACAAATATTTACAGAATGACTATTTATCTTCTTTTAGAGGGATGAAAAAAGAGAGTAAATATACCCAGAAGTGTCAGGATTTTTAGACATAAATGGGTTTCTAGCATAAATTAAGAAATAATTAAAGAAATGTTTAATTCAGAAATGCAGAATTGGACACTCTAGTTTTAATAGTTTGTGTAAGGATATATTTGTGCATACTTTTGAATTTCTTTAATGTATTGTCTACTTTGCATTTTAGTTTGACATGTTCTGTAATACTTTCATCATCATTAACACTTTTTACCTACCCTTTTTTGATGTTCAGTTCAAAATACAAGTGTCTTTTCTCCTGGTTCTCTTGCTTTGCTGTGGGATTTCTACTTCTGAAGGAAATATCATTGACCAAAGTATGTTCCCCAGATAGTACATGAAACTATAGAACATCCATTTATTTTTTTAACAGGCTGTGAAAGTAAATGATACAGTTTGAGGTTTGACAATGGATTTTGCCTTATGTTTTTGGGAATCATTGGCCTAGAAGCTGGCATTTCTAAAGTTCTAAAGAATATAGCACTTGAAGAAAGGATAGTCAAATTAAAAATAAGACACTTCTTTGGCAGCTTTGTGTTAGTCTCCAGGCTAGTCTTGTAATTAAGGGGTAAGTCAAATTGGATTAGCTTTGAATTTGTCTTCACAATGCAATGATGATCAAGCAAAAGCAGTGGAGTATGGGGTGGTCAGTCACACTTTAAGTGAAAACAGAATATACACATTTGATATATGTTATGTTCTTATTGGTTGCCATTAACCTGAATCAGTTAATTAGCAGATCTGTGCGTTTAAATTTTGACTGGAGTGAACCTGAGAATGTCAAATAGAATGCCAAATAAAGAAATTTATTGCTCTTGAAATACAAAAATATCAGGGTATTCCAAAGTAATAGCTCAAAATATAACATTATCACCCCTTTGAACACTCATGTTATTTACAGTCTCTGTAAGACAACAAGGAGGACATTTGTATTTTTTAATTAGTATTATGGATATTTGAAAATGCAGTATTGTATTGGCTAATGAAGAGGTCCAGGAAGTTCTAGCCATGTATGCACTATTTTATTTTGTTAAAACCAATAGTAATTAGAGATTATATACTTGGTCACAGTTGAAATATGAAAGCTTAGTCACAACTACAGTTTCCACCATTTCTGAACACAGTGAGCAAAATATTGTAAAAGCCACTTTAAAGGCAACCCAAGTACTCAGCCAAGACTCTAACAGCAACCTACTTTGTGTAATAATAAAGGTTCTTAATTTAAACTTTTCTTTGTGTTTTATTTGTTTAGATACATATTGATAGAATTTTTTCTGTTTGATGGCTAGGAATGAGGGAAGGCCATTTAATCCCAGGACATTGCCACTCTTGCATTCACAGGACAGATGGTGTACTAACCCTGTTGAGTTAGTCTGTCTACAAGTGTTGTTCTAGTAACATGTCACTGGTACTACTAGACAGTTAAAATATTACAGACAGAAAGCATTTACTCAAAGGAGTAGGAGGGAAAATTTCACTTATGTGCATTTAATCTCTCCTGGTTGCAATCAAGGCAGGAACAAGATATTTTTTCTCTAATCTGGACACTGAAAATTATAGCCTACAGCTTCACAGCAGCAAGATAGACTCAGCCAAAAATTATTCTCCTTTCTTTCTTTTTTTCTACATTCAATGGCAAAGTGATTCTCTTTGAGCAATTAAACTGCATATTCAATAGAGAAATTGAAATAGAATAATCACTGCTTAATTTGACTAGGAATCATGCCATGGGAGGAAAAGCTATTGTGGTACCCCTGGAACTAAATGTGCTGGAAAATTCATTTTTCTTTTATTCTGAAACATTTTCTTGGGTCTAGTGAGTTGATGATGCCCTCCTTTCTGTTTGAAGTTAATAAGAAATGGAGGTACTCAATATCTCTCATGTGGTGCTTCGTTTTGTATGGTTTTAAAGCTTTAAACAGAAAGAATGTTCTTGCACTGTGTAGTGGAAGTTCTTATCAAAGGAATTTGGAGCCCCTTTAAAAACATATTTCATGTTGGAAGTCTGGAGCCTGATGAGAGGGACTGTTTTCATTCAGTTGATTATGAATGGCTAAAAAATTACATATATAATCCTGAAGAATGGAGAACTGTTCTAAGAGAACAGACTTATTTCAGAAATAGCATTCATTTCAAATTTTTTTTAACCCTTTGAGTCTGGTTTACCTGTGAGGAGCTGTACTCATATTCAATAACTTAGATAGCTTTTCTTTAGCTATTCTGAACTTCACTATTTACTGAGAATAAATTTTTGGCAGATTCCTGGTTTCCTGAAGGTCACTTCTGCATTTCACCATGTTGTTTGTGCTGGGTGTTTTCTGTGAACTAAATTTAAATGTCACAGTACAGAAATACCATGTAAGGTTTTGAAAATAAATGTAAAACTGTTTCTGTGCCACTCCTGCCTGAACTGAACTTTTACTCAGTGACAGTGTAGAGCCAGTAGACGTCAAAGTAGCAATTCCTTAGAATTGGTATTCTTAGAAGTATAATTGTATTAACTGTCTATGCCAAACTCAAAAAAATGAATGAAATGTTACTGACAAGTAGTTTGGAGAACTCAAGACTAGAATGACATGCAATGAAAGGGAGGTACTTGTGACTCTTCTTCCCCTAAGGAAGAAAAGAATATCTCATCTAAGATGAGATGATGAAGCTGGACAAAATTCTACCTGAAATTTATTTCAGTAGTTCAGAGATTACCACTTATTCTTAGTCAGATAGTTGTGAACTTTGCATGAAAATATTTAAAACATTTTTTAATGCTTTGTTTACATGTAGGTAGTTCCAGCAAGGCAATGGCTTATGGAGATACTTTACTTGAGTAGATGGGATTTGGTAAATATATGTACATTGATGCCTTAAGCCCCTAATGGTTTTTTATTTTTCTAATATTTGTAAGACTTGTGAGTTTTATAAGTAGGTTTTAAAAGCAGAAACCCCTCCCTTCTTTGTCCCTTGTCCCTTTCCCTTTCTCCAGTACCCTTGTTTATACATTCCTTAGCCCTCTTACCCCATTCTATGCTCCCTATATCAATCCTACTTCTGAATACAGCAGAAATGTTTAGTCTTTTGTCAAGGCAAGGCCTTGAATCAAGAATTAGGTAACTATGTACCCTTTGTGCTCTGATGATGGTGAAGATGGGATGAGTAAGGGATCCCGAAATACACCCCAGACCCATTTTAAGGGGGTGGACCCGGGGCGGACCAGAGTAAAGGCCACAGGGTGGGCACATCTGGGATTGGATGGATGATGTTATAAAATGTAACCTCTCGGGCACGGCCTGCGCGCACGTCGTGTAACATCTTAGCCTTGGCAGAATAAACCCTTTCTTATCTCACCCCTAATTAACTGCTCTGGAGATTTTTTTCTGCACCAAAATACCACGGCAACAACATGTATTCAAAATAAAGGTCATCAAGCCATCAATTTATTCAACTTCAACTTTCAGATGCTTTACATCCCTGAGGAAACAGTTCTGGTAATATCTTCTACTACTATGACATAATCATATTTCATACTCCTGCCTCAGAAATAATCCAAAGGAAATAATCTCTGCATTATTAAGTAACTTTTCTCTCTCCCCTTCTTGAAAATATCTTCACTGTCTCATGAACTTTACCCACTTCACTTTTACTGGGAACTTGAATAGTCATCACTCAGTTTTTCTGAAGGTGTTTTTTTTATTATGCAATGTTTTTATCCACTCTCACTGTTCCTGTGGATGGAAGAACAGGAAAGACATACAGCTAGACAACATAAACACTCACTACACTGTTTGCTAGCCAAAACCAAAAAAAAGTTGTTTCTAATTGTAATTTCTTCACCTTTTAAACAAAACTGTGCTTTTGTTACTTTTTTTCTCTTCAGTATAAATGAGGTGAATTGATGCCCAACGTCTGTCACAGACTTTAGTACAAAGAACAGCTACATCTTTTAAGAACTACACCTTTTGAAATTTCACAAATCAAAAATTAAAATGATTGCTCCATAGTGGAAGATTAGAAGAAAAAAAAAAAAGAAACAACTAGAGAAATCCCCAACAAACCACATCACTGAACAAAATTCTCTCTGATGCCAAAGCAAAAATGATGAAATGACAACCTCAAAAGAAAACATTTTTTCAGGAAAGTACATTCTTATTATACTTCTCATT
This sequence comes from Pipra filicauda, assembly GCF_003945595.2. Lineage (NCBI taxonomy): Eukaryota > Metazoa > Chordata > Aves > Passeriformes > Pipridae > Pipra > Pipra filicauda. The sequence goes on along the minus strand of NW_024104975.1, from coordinate 1,546,813 downwards.
GTCTGGGCATTCAAAGTGAGTCAGGATCAGATGCTTCCTTCTCATGCAAGTGATGTGACAAACATGAAAGATTATCAATCACTATACAGTATTTTATCATGTACTTGCTATTCGCCAGTGGTTTCAGTGGAGAATAATGGTAATCATTATAGTTAGCAGTGAGTATTTTGTATAGTTCCTTGAAAGGACAATGCTGTTGAATTGCCTATTCCACTGGTTGGCATAGAATTAATATTTAAGATATATTCATTGTCTTGGTTTTGCATAGGACATTTACAGTGAAGGTTGTAATGAACTGGATAATTGCTGAGTATTTCAGTTCCTTACATGGTGAAGTTGAGATGAACCTGAATATGTGATGTTCTAGGATAGACACTGAAATTACTTTTACATTGGGGAACCTCTTGATATCTATGATTGAGTACATAATATAGTCTATATTTACAAACTCTTTTATCAGTGGTAAAATAAAGTTGTACTCACCCTTCACAGGAAGAGGAAATATCAATCACATTAAATTTAAGTCTTTATAAGGTTAAAAATTAGACTTTGTCTCATGATGTCAAGATACCTCAACTATTAAAGAAGGAAGCAATTCACTATTCATATATTTTATGCTGAGACTGGGAAGATGAGAGGCACCAACTCATTCTTGTGGCATTTTATCTGAGATAGTAGCAAATATGAGTTCACCTAACTTTAACATCACCAATTTATTTCTAGTAATATTTGGTTGTGTATATTTTAGGCTTAACACCAAATCACGACGTAACTAAAATACTTGTTAATTACTGAGTCAGCTTTTCCCTTTTTTGAAGTACTGTGTTCTCTTGTTGACGAAAAAGAATCCTAAATGCCAAAACAGCCAATGACAGGTATGTGTTTTTGACATCTTTATATGGTCCTGTCATTTTCTTTCAACTAAAGAAAAAGTAATAGAAGGAAGCCAGTTGCTGTATCAGGGAGGATTGCCCTTTTAATTTTGCATAATCAGTAATAACAGAGGGAGAGCAAGACAGAGACAATGAAAGTCGAAACATTTTCATGAACTTCTGCCAGGTTAGCTGGCCACCATTTATACTCTTTTTGTGGATTGCTATAATATAATGCTGATGTCACTGGTCAATACAGTGAATCCTTGCTTTTTGAAACTGTACTATGCTCCTAGTATCAGGCGATGACAAATAGGTTGTGGTCTTCAAACCAAATCCTATTTATTTGTCTCTTTCCGAAGTCCCTAATGGAGTTGGATGAAAGAGACACAGAAGTCTCCCCAAGCCATGATATTATATATAGACAGATATATTAATAACTATAATTTTAGTTTTAAAGTGTAAAATTTCAGCAGAACTTTTTAAAATATACAATTAGAACACCTTGCCCTTGATATTCCACTATTACTGGGGTTACTTTGCACTTTGTAACATTGCAGAATTTGTTAATTAGAGGTTAGAGAAAAAAAATGTAAGAGAAACGAAAATCATCTTACATTTACCAAATTACATTTAGTAATGAAAAATAAGGAAGATTGGTTTTGTTTCATGTGAAAAACTAGTAGGTGAGCTTCAGATGAGTCAACAGTATAGCAAAAGAGTCAGTGAAGAGTCATACAAACATGGACATTTAGGTTGGGAAAAGCCTCTAAGATCATTGAGTCCAACTATTAACCCAGCAGTGCCATGTTCACCAGTGAACCATGTCCTTAAGTACCACACATACACATCTTTTAAATACCTACAGGAATGGTGACTCAACCACTTCCTTGGGCAGCCTGTTCCAGTGCAGCCTGTTCTTTCACCCTTTCTGTGCATAAATTTTTTCTAATATCAAATCTAAACCTTCCCTGGTTTAGATTGGCACAACCATTAAAAAATGGCACAACCATTTTTCCTATCACTTGTTACTCGCAATCTGGTAGTTGTAGAGAGCAACAAGGTCTCCCTTGAGCCTCCTTTTCTCTAGGCTAAACAACCCCAGCTCCCTCAGTTGCTCCTCACAAGACTTGTACTCCAGACCCTTCACATCTTCATTGCTCTTCTTTGGACATGCTGCAGCACCTCAACATTTGTCTTGTAGTGAGTGGCCCAGAACCGAACACAGTACTCGAGGTGTGGCCTCACTGGTGCCAAACACAGGAGTAAAATCATTGTACTGGTCCTACTGGCCACACTACTGGTGATACAAGCAGGGATAGTTTTCTCATATTTATTTTCTGAAATTGTTAGTATCTTTTTTTTTTCATTCACGGAAGATCTTAAATACTGGAACAGAACGATGCAAAATTATGGTAGGAATCAGAAATTAAAATCCATAACTATGAAATTGGAGGTCTTGGGGTGCTTCTCAAAAAAATTTTTATTTGAAGTGCAAGTGAACCAAACACTTGTCTCCTGAAATATCCCACCACCACTAGTATTCATTTGCCTGGTTGGTTGGCCTGTCTATCACTCCTGTTTATGTGTCCTAGATTATAGGAATAGGGAAGAGGTTATTTTATTCTCTATTACCTAAGAGTATTTCAGATATATGTGTAAATGAGCAGGTGGGCTGAGATGCTAAATCCCAACCAGTCTCTTCCACTTATATAGTTTAGTAAACAGCTGAAAGGTTTGGAATGTCTCATTTCATTGTAGAATACATTTCTCTGCATGAACAATTCACTATACATTAAATGCAGCCTTCAGACCCTGTAATATAATTCCTCTTGTTCGCTGAAATTAACTCTTTCTATTTAAAGAGCAAAGACTGGCATTCCGCACAAGGAGCTGCCCATCAAAAGTGGCAATGAATGAATCCTGGGGTGTTTTTTTTCCACAAATGATAGACAATACTGGCACTGTGATGTAAAATCATGGATATACAGAATTTACGAAGATCAGGAACCTTTCAGAAAAAGCTAGATTAAATTCTTAAGACCAAATATACTTCATAAATATTGAATGCTCTAAGGGCTGGTTAAATCAAGAACTTAGTAAGGGTTTTGAAATGCTGGGATGGTCTGAAACCAGAAGTGTATCATTACCGTGTATCTGTAATGATTGTTTACTCACTGTCTATCTCTCAAGCTCTGCTTGAAACCAGACCAATGCAGCCAGACCATTTTGATTTGCAGCCTGTGATACAAAACTGAAGACAGCAGAGTAGGCAATGAAATTTCATCTAATTGTCTCTGGCAAGAATATGTGGCTAGGGAAGCCTCTGACTGACTATGGATACAAAAGAAGACTACTCAATGAACTTAAACAGGTTAAAAAAAGGAAATTAAAAATTGATACATAAAGCAGAGAACAGATACAATAAGTATTAATATTTTATCACAATAATATTTCATTTTAATCAGTGAATACTGTATGCTAAAGTATGTGTGAAATTTGTCAAACCTTCTGAGGGGCGTGCTCCTCTTTTAAGAACAGATTCCTCATTTGACCTGATATAGATTTTTCTGATGCCAGATAGACCCATTCAAATGTTAAGAATTACTAAAGGAAAAAATTTGCTAATTTATTGCTCCTCATTCTGCCCAAGATGATCAGTGTCTAAAAAATACATATCTCTTTTTTTCACTTTTTCATATTTCCATACTGTAACTTCAAGTAGTTATCATGGCTGGGCTTCGCGAACGAAGATTTGGGAAGGGCTCTACCCACGTTTGTCACCAGCGCACTGGTGGCTAAAAAGGCCAATATGAGACAGGCATGTCCGATTGCAAAAGGCACAGCAGAAAAACTCCTTAGGTGGTATATTCTGCAAGGTATGATTCTTTCTGCGTTGCCTTTTCTCCTCAGGAGTGATCCTACGTGCGTTCCCAAAAGCATCAGTAGCGTTATAGATAGTGGGTCTCCAGACCTCCCAATTGGAGGCCAGAGTAGACCAGTTATGGTGATCAATATGGCCAAGGCTGAGATGTTGTTTCAGGGAGTCCTTGTATCTCCTCTTTGGGGCTCCTCTCATGCGGCAGCCGGTGGCAAGTTCACCATAGAGCAGGATCTTAGGGAGGCGGTGGTCCTTCATCCTGGAGATGTGCCCTGCCCAGCGCAGCTGTGTTCTCAGCAACATGGCCTCAATACTTGTGACTGCTGCTTGTTCTAGAACAGATGTATTGGTCACATAATCTGGCCAGTGGATGTTTAGGATTGTGCGGAGACAGCGTTGATGGAAGCGGTCTAGAAGTCGCAGGTGGTGGCGGTAGATGACCCATGATTCGGACCAATATAAGAGAGTAGACAGCACAATGGCTCTGTAAACACCGATCTTTGTACTTTTCTTCAAGTATTTATTTCGCCAAACTCTTTTATGAAGCTTTCTGAAGACACTATATACCTTTGCTAATCTGTTGTCTATCTCCCCGTCAATCTTACCATCCGAGGAGATGAGGCTGCCGAGGTAATTAAACTGCTGGACTGACTTGAGCTCTGATTGGCCAATGGTGATATGGGGATGATGGAAGACTTCATGAGGTGACGGTTGATAGAGAACTTCTGTTTTCTTTAAACTGACTTCCAGCCCAAAGAGCTCAGCAGCATCTGAAAAGCAGGATGTTAAACGCTGCAGAGCTGCTTCTGTGTGAGCGACAAGGGTGGCGTCATCAGCATAAAGCAGCTCCCGGACAAGATGGTTTAAGGTCTTAGTGTAGACCCTCAGTTGCCTTAGGTTGAAAAGGCTTCCATCAGTACGATATTGAATGTACATACCGTCTTGATCATCTAGGTCTGCCGTGGCCCTTTGGAGTATCATGCTGAAAAAGATTGTGAATGGGGTTGGTGCGAGAACACAGCCTTGTTTTATACGATTAGTTATTAGAAAGGGCTCAGAAAGTGCATTGCCATATCTGACTTGGCCGTGCTGATCCTCATGGAGTGAGATGATCATTTTAAGGAACTTGGGGGGACAACCTAAGCATTCCAAAATCTACCACAGAGCTTTCCTGCTCACAGTATCGAAAGCCTTGGTGAGGTCAACAAAGGTTACATTGAGTCCTTTGTTCTGTTCCCTACACTTCTCTTGCAGTTGTCTGAGAACAAATACCATGTCTGTGGTATTCCTGTTGGGTCTGAAACCAACAATTGGTTTTCAGGTAGAATTCTTTCTGCTATAGCAGGTATTAGTCTGTTCAAGAGTATTCTTGCCAGGATTTTGCCAGCAATGGAGAGCAGAGTAATACCACGGTAATTTGAACAGTCTGATTTAGTACCTTTCTTCTTATATAGGGTGATGATGACTGCATCTCGAAGGTCTGATGGTAGCTCGCCTAGTTCCCAACAGTGTAGTAAGAACTCGTGAAATTTAGCATGGAGTACAAGACCCCCCTGTTTCGAGACTTCAGGTGGAATTCCATCAACCCCAGCTGCCTTGCCAATTTTCACCTGCTGTATGGCCTTGAGGGTCTCTCCTAAAGTGGGGACAGTATCCAATTCATACTTCACTGGTTGTTGTGTGATGGACTGAATGACTGTGTCTTGGACTACACGGTACTGAAAAGGGTCTGAAAGTGTTCAGACCATCGATTCAGAATGGGGGTTTTATCTGTAAGAAGTGTTTGACCATCAGCGCTGAGTAGAGGACTTTGAGCTTGGTATGTAGGCCCATATGCTGTTTTCAGAGCTTCATAGAACCCTCTGTGATCACCCATGTCTGCACATAATTGTGTTTTTTCAGCTAGACTGATCCACCACTTGTTCTGGATGTCACGGAGTTTCTGTTGTAGTTTGCTGCATATGATGCGAAAAGCTGTTTTTCTTATGTGACAGGATGGCAGTGCAAGGTGAGCTTGGTGAGCAGTTCTCTTCTTCCTCAACAGTTCCTGGATTTCTTGATTGTTTTCATCGAACCAGTCCTTGTTCTTCTTGAGGGAGAACCCTAAGGTTTCTTCAGAGGACTGCTGGATGCTGTTTTTAATATGGTGCCAGAGTGTTACAGGAGAGGTATCTGTAGAATCTGTGGGATGGTTATCAAGCCTAGTTTGAAGAGCGAGGAAAGGAGCGAGAGAGGGGGAGCTTCACCAGTGCTGACTGTGCCATCGTGGGAGACGAGAGGGGGAGCCCAGAACACACGAAAGAGAAGGACAACTCCAAACCCGGGCAAATGGAGCTCGTTCAGCCCTGTAAGTCTGTCCATCTAAGAGAAGGTCACTCTAATTAAACCTATGTCCTGAGGACCTCGCTGTCACCGTCCAAGCTTGCTCGGCCCTGGTAGATGAAGCTTAGGATTAAAGGATGTGTTCAGTTCAGCACATACTGCATCTGACCTAAAAATCCATTGCGCAGGCTTGAAGGCTTTACCCACTTTTGCAAAGCCCTGTATCGACATCTTCTACAAATGCAGTCACACAAAGATCAAAAGACAAAGGCATATACACCTGCCTCCAAAGGTGCAGCCAAATTAATTCTAGCATGCTGGAACATCAGAACCATGCTCGATTCTGCAGATAGTGGACGTCCTGAGCGACGTTCTACCCTGATTGCCCATGAACTGTCACGTCTCAACATCGACATTGCTGCTCTCAGTGATGTTCGCCTTCACGAAGAAGGCAGCCTCAGAGAACGTGGTGCTGGTTACACACTCTTTTGGTCAGGTAAGCCCAGAACAGAAAAGCGTATCTCAGGAGTTGGCTTCATGATCAAAAACTCTGTTGTTCCTAAACTCGAAAATCTGCCGACAGGTCATTCTGACCGCATTGTCTCCCTACGCCTTCCACTCCACAACAAGCAGCACGTTGTCCTTTTTAGTATATATACCCCAACTCTCCAAGCTGACCCTGCTGAAAAAGATAAATTTTACACCGACCTGCGCCACCTTACCCAGAAGGTTCCTGCAGATGATAAGATCACTATCCTTGGTGATTTCAACGGCAGAGTAGGAAAGAATTTTGAAGCATGGAAAGGAATATTAGGCAAGCATGGTGTTGGAAGCTGCAACGATAATGGTCGACTTCTGCCAGAATTCTGTGAGGAGCAACAGCTCACCATTACTAACACTATCTTGCAGCAGAAAAATAGTCTGAAGACAACATGGATGCATCCCAGATTCAAACATTGGCACCTCATCGATTATGTCTTGGTGCGACGGAGAGATGTCCGCGATGTCCACCATACCCACGTGATGCCCAGCGCAGAATGCCAAACAGACCGTCAACTGGCGCGCTGTAAACTTTAACTCATTCTTAAATTCAAACCTAAAGGGGGCGGCATCCCAAGGAGGAGACTCCAAGTTAACGATCTCCAATCAGCCACAGTGAGAAACAAATATTCCAGGTAGTTATAAACCCAGACAATTGTGGTTGCAGCTGTTGGGAAATAAAACTAAAATTTAAGACATTGGAACATAAAATTCTAATAAAAGGAAAATGAAAGAAAGTAAAGGACCGATCAGGAGAATTGTTCTGCATTCTTTTCTTTATTATGCTGAATAATTAAAATAAAGGCAATTTGCCAAGCAAATTTTGTGACATTTAATATACTGTTTTGATCAACGTCCTGTTTTTTCACAGCTCAAACAGGGGCAAAAAGTGAAATGAGTAGATATCCAAACTATTAAAAAAAATTTTAGGCTGGTTCTTCTGCTATAAAATCTTGCTATTAAGATTCACAATAACATTACACAATAGGCTAATAAAGCTCTCGAGGACACAACCTCTTCTTTTGCAAGATGAAAGCAAATCTTTGAAGCTACTTTTGCCATAAGTATTCTGAAATTTTGCCTCTACTACTTTTGAAAATCATGTCCTCTCAAAAAGAGTCAAACACAGTCAAAAACATGAGAAATGAAGTAAACTAGACTCTTATCTAGTTCTGCTGAGTGGGATGTGATTTACCTCAGTCATAATTTTTTAATTTACCCGGAAATGTTAGTTAATAAGGATGGATAGTTTCCAGATTATGGGAAAAGATTTATGTAATAAATGAGCTGGGGACATAATGGTGCTGTAAATAATGGACTCTATTTATACATAATTGACTTGAGCCTCAAAGATCCTGGCTCCCTAATTCATCCAAGATTAATGAGAGACATTAATAACAACTCAGATTACAAAACTCTTGAAAGAGTGACAGGAATGAGATAAAAATTTCTTTTTAAGTATTTTTACAAAAAAAAAAAGAAATATTATCCTCAGGTGCAAATTAGCCAAATTACCATTTAGAAAGCTGATCTATTTGTTTTCAGAATTGTTTTCCGATCTTTTATGCAATGAAACATGCTGAATTGAACGCCCTGTGTTATAAAAACATATATAAAAAAGAGAAAAACCTAATTATTTAATAATAAGGATGGATGATCAATTCTTTATTTTTCAACTCATTTTGTAGATAGAAATTACTTCCTCTACAGTTTTTAATAGTCTTTAAAAAACTTTTTCGGGAGATAAAGCGAAAGTGTATTTTGCATTTTCCATTAAAAATTGCTAACAGCTTTTTACAATCCAAATTGTCTAAATTTTAGATTTGGGTTGGTTTTATCCTTTCCTGTCCTGAAGCAATGAGGAAAAATGACGAAGTATCCTTGGCCTGGAACAGAAAATAACTCATCATCTGTTTCAGAAATCTGAAGAATCCTGAAATACTTCTGGGAAGAGACAGATACAAACATTTACATTTGTGTTCATAATTGAGTTTAACCTATTTAGACATACAGCTTGTGTTTATGACTGAAGTAGCTTACAATGAGAGATGTCTTGGGACAATGAGTCACATTTCAGTGAAGTAGAAATCAAATAATACAAGGCTCTTAAAATTATTATTTTTAGTCTTTTTATACTCAGCGTTCCATACTTGGAAGGTTTGCTGATTAGCCTTCCCTTTTGGAACAAATTCCCAATATTTTTTTTTTCCTGCTTGTCTCTGTTATTCCTGCTATTTCTTGGTGGACTTTCATGGAATTTCTGTCAGATTTCCTTATAGATGTGTAATTTTTTTTAAGATACCACTTTAAGATTTATTGAATTCAGCCTTGTAAGTAAATTGATCTGGACACACAGCTCAGATTTACAAATGGCACACAGTGACACCATGGAACATGTTTTAAATCAGTGGGTCAAAGTTCTGCCTTGCTTTGTCTTTTCACTGGCCTCCTTTAAATCTAGATAATAGACAATTGGATTAACATTTGACATTTACTTACAGGAAAAACAGGAATATTCCATTGAGGGGTGTTTGTCTCACAAAAATTTAGAAGATTTGCTATTTATTTGATTATTTTGTGGCAATATTTTCAATCTTATGGTGTGGTATGTGCCCTTGAGCTACATGAAAGAGCAGTCTCCCTTTCCCCTAGATATACAACTCATCAAATCTGATGTGTCACTGACTGCAGATCAAATTTGCAAAGCCTGCACCTGTACACAATGATTACACTTGTTGAATTAATCACATCTGCATTAGTTTGTGCTAATGAATTGCCAAATAATTGCATACATTCTGTGGCCATGCAACAACTCGATGCTAATGACATTTAGCTGTATATTTGCTTACTGAAATTCAAGCATGACATGATTGCATATAGGTGCCCATATTGCACTTTTTTTTTTTAATTTGACATTATAATATGTGCAGTATGCATAGAGCATGAGTGAAATTTTTAGAATCCACTCATAGGACACTATTTAATAATACTTGTTGAATTATTTTTTAAAAGGCATATGCTTTAAGACATTTAATAGGAGGAAGAAATACTGGAAAGGTAAACTGGATATAGGTTCTCATAATCTCTGTTTTCTTCTAAAGTAAGAGAAAACTCATTCATTATTGGTATAACTTTGTAACATCCTATTGAAATCAACCAAGGAGTAAACACTGATTAATACTGATTAAGCCACACGCTTGCACCTTAGCTTTCCCAGTGAAAGTTCTTATTTTCCACTTTATACGATAGAAACGGCTACTGAAATACAATGAGCCCCATGTCCATCTGTGAATGGACAAAGACCACCATCACAGTTCACAAATGGGCTGTTAAACTGACATTGGGCAGTGATGACTTTGACTCATCACCAGCCTAAGTGGGATTTGAGCCAAGTGACCTAAAGTCTTCATGTTTGTCAGTTTTCTGAGTCATCATATTAGAAATCTAAGTGTGGTTTTAGGGATTTATTGGAAATAATGCTGACGTTCCTTACCCACATGATAGGGTGCAGTGTACACACAATTCATTCAAGAGCTAAAGCTATCAGAAAAATATTACTGAGTTTTTTCTTGCTTTATGTCTCACTCTATGCTCAGTAAACATGATAGATAACATGATAGATACATGGTGTAAAACGTGCCAAAACCAGAACTGCACACTTTATCCAAAGAGTAAGTAGAGTATATGTTCCTTGATATGTTTAATATGATAATGTTGCATTTTAAGTGAAGACAATTTACTTTGGATAAGTGCATTAAGCAAATGCACTTTGGTGAATAATTTATTACATTTAATCAAGTCTGAGTAAGATCTGGAATTTTATCACATCTAAATCAGTGAATTATGACTTTTTTTAGACAAATGGAAGAAAAATAAGGGAAAAGAAGAAGGAAGTTGTCATACTATATGAACAAAAATACTGACCTGGAAAACATCATGTTTTCACCTTGACATTCACAAAGAGTTCATTAAAGGTCCACAGAAGGTGTCAATTTCTTTACCATTTGTTTTCCAGGGTTTTTTTCATCCTTATGAAATCTTTTTCCTTGCACTCTCAAGAATTTATTTTACAGCTATTTTGATGGTTCATTTTAGAAGAAGAATGTACAACGGAACTAGTATTAAATTATGAGCCTGCCCTGAGAACTGGGAGGGGTATCTTCTACATCTTTATTGGACCCTTGGAGTCTGCCCCAACACCCCAGACATAATTTCATCATATTTCAATTCCACTTAAATCCTATTAAGAAGCAAATAAAGAAAATATTGAGTGGAAGTTTTTTGTTTATATTTTTTCAAAATCTCTAGCTGGCAGACCTAAGATATATCCAAATCTATAAGCATGCTCTTTTATGTGGACAAAAGGGCACTTCATTAGAGGACAAGACACTCCATTAGATCTCCATACATCTTTATTTCTCTGGCTAGAAGTTCTAGCAGTTATCATGAAGAAAGTGTTTTTTATTATATGCTTTAGTACTAAAATCTGCTATATGAATACGAAATGCTGTAAAAATAGTACTTGGGGAAACAGGAAAAGTGAATTAGGACCTGAATTCTAGTCCACTAGCTGTCAAAGCACAGCCCCTAGGTGGTGCTTACCACAGCAGATTTGTATCTATACTCTTTAAATTATTAAAGAAAAGAAGCATGACTAGAAGCACAAAAGGACAAAAATTTAGTCACGTGCATGGAGGTAATGGTACTATTTTATTAACAATAATTCAGATTCTATTAGAATACTTTATTGATTCTTGGTATGTTTATTTTGTTTGGATATCAAAGTGAATGAAGCTCAACTACTGAAGACGACTTTAATGGACTGGAGCAAATGCATATAATATGGCCAGTGGATAGGAGTACAAAACAGAAATCACCTTATTTAAGTGTATTTAGAAGAGTGGTCAAAGGTTCCTGATAAAATAGTAACCAGAATGTTATCTCTGTATGACCTACAGGGCAGTAAAAGATACTTTTCTGCTGTTACTGTTATCAGAAAAATTCTTATTTCAGTGTTATTTCTAGAAGCAGTTTTAATTCTGAGTGAAAAGTTATATCTATTACTTTATTGCCTATACAATTCCTTTCTGTCTATAATTTATTTATTCTCTGTTATTCTAACATTCTTCCTCATACCTTTTACTTCTTCTGCAACAGTCTCTATAAGGGGATAAAATCAAAGGATATGAGATTTGGGCATCACTGGAACTTAACTGCAAGCATTCTTAAAAACTAAAGACCCCTCTATGTCATTTTCCTCAATAATGAAACAGAAATATTCAGCTTTTGTGTGTTTCAGTTACCCTAAAGATGAAGCAGAAAGATGCAAAACGGACCTCTCACCTCTGATTATTTTTGTTTATGAGTGAAGTAGAAGGGGATAAGGCATAGATTTTAAGATACAGAATTTCAGATCAGCGTGACAAAGAGAGATGACAGAGGCAAGTTCAAGCTCGGAAAAATATTCCACCAACCTGAGGGCTAAGGGCATATCCCTGGTTTTGTATGTATCTGGTTTTGTATGCCTTCTTTGAATATGGATAAATAATCCTTGATGAAAGAAAATTTTCAGAACTCACTGAGGATTTTCCACAAAGATTTGAAACTTTATTTACAACACTTTTTAAATTATTGCCAAATTGTCAGGGAATATTGCCAGCCCAGTTCCACTGACATCAAACTGAATAGATTCAGCATAATACAATGTTTGTATTTCTTTTGTGAAATAGAAAAATGGCAATAATAATTTGTTCTGCATAGTATTTTTTTTTTTACTGTCCTTTACAAGTAAGCCTATATGTTAGATAAAATGGCTGCTGCGTATTCAATCTTATACATTTAAAATATATTTATAAAATTATATAAAGGGTTTATACATGAGGAAAAAAGTATGAGACGCAGAAACATGACTTCCATTCAATATGTTGCAAAATTAAACATTTTTTAAATGTCCTGGTGTTTTCAGATTAAAGTATTTCACATAGTTTTATAAACAGAAAAGAACCCATGTAGAGGTAAATTAAAAATGTAGATAATTTGAGTTTGAAATATTTACATTTTTAAATTAAAAATCTTTTAAAAATATAATAAAAAATAAAATTCTGTCACAGTGACACCTTCCCTGAGAAAGAAGCTTTGCAGAGCTCCTCATTTTATCTTTCATTTTGTGTTATATCTTAAAAGTATATACACTAGTCAGGACTTGGATATTAAATCCAAATAGCTTGAAACAAACCAGATGTCACCACACTAAAAATAAAATTCACAGGGAAAATAAACAAGATTATTTATTTATTTAAATTAAAATCTGCTAACATTCCAATTAACTTAGGTTTGTTATGACCTTGCACAGCTTTTATAGGCTCTGCTTTGCCTGCAAATTACAGGTGTTAAATACTTTGCTCTACTGCATGTGCTTAGAGCACAGTCAGACATGCCCAGCTGACTGAGGTCAGGAAGGTTATGAAGTTACTGCCACCTCGGCCAATGCTGGGTTGACTCTCTGTAGGTTTCCAGACCATTCCTACACAAAGTCAAATGTTTTAGTATACATCAGGGGTAAGGAGGGCAACCTTTTGAATTTTGCTGGGTGTGTTTTGACTTCTTTTTTCTGCAAGAAGATGAGTTTAAATTTATTGTAACTAGGTACAAAACCAGGTTATGATTCTTTTAGGCTTATGTGAAAATCTTTTTAGTTCTATATTATTTACTCATTGCATTCATAGAGAGTATATGACTGACAGGTCATGATGGATGCTAAAAATGTTAACCTAGAGGTCATTTATCCATAATTTCAGTCTTTTAACTTCTCCTATATTGCTTCACTGTACTTGGGGTTATAAATCTGAAGAACTTTGTCATATAAGCACAGGAAACTCATTTCATAAACACAAGGAGAATTTGGGGGAAGTAAATACAATAGATGCAATGTTAAAGAATCATTCAGAAATGTTCTGACAGACAGAAGTAGTGAGAATAAGACACTGAGCTGCAAAACTAGGAAAGAAACAACAAAGAAGAAAATCATAAATATGTACTCACTACTTTAGAGACAAGGAGACAGAAGTGAAGATCATAATTTTTTTTGTGTAGAAGATGGTAAAATTGCAAGTACTTGTCACCTCAATCTTCTGACACATTATAGTACTTGTTTATCAAAAGTTTATGCATTTGAGCAACATGCTTATAAGGTAAGGAGTAGCAATTCTAAGAGATAACACAATATAAATCTACCTTTGTTGAGTCTTATTTCAGTTTTCTCTGAGAAAGTTCAACAAAATGTTTCATGAAAAAATGTAGTGCAGTGGTTCATCTGGAGATGTCAACTCAGTTCTGGAGTCCAGTTGGCCCAGAGACTGTCCAACTTTACCTTAACTGTGGCAGGACTTTCTGTGATGGAGTTTGCAGTCATATATTCTGGCAGGGCATTGAGTTTTAATTTCATTAGGCACATCATGTCATTTGATGATCACTTGGACTACAAGTAGAACAGACCTGTGTTGTTTCCTTTGGTCTTTCCTTGAAGGGAGCTGAAACCCATAAGAAGTAAGAGCTCATGTCATCAGCACTACACAATAATGGATTTCAGGAGGGTTCATCTGAGAAGACTTTATAAACCTGCTCCCAAACTAGTTACAGATTCAGTGTGTCACAAATTGTTAGACTGCAACAACTAGAGTTGATGATATAATCCTCTGCTAGTGTGACACAAAGCCAAGGTAAGAAATGGTTGTATAAAATGTTAAGAGCTAATCTTCTGCTTGTGACAGAACACAGAAATAGACCATTTGAGAACCTAATTACACATAACTTCTACTGCATATTTGGAGAGAAAATTTGAAAAAAAAAAGAAATTAGTTTTTTAGCAATGAATCAAGTTTCTAGATGACAGCTTTAAAAAAAACTTTTGGCTAATTGTCTTCAGGAATTTTAATTCATTCTTTGTATTCTAGCCTCTCTACTCCCACTCATTATTTTTTAACTTTCAATGTCCTTCATGAGTACAAAAATTATATATTTGGAGGAGGGGACAATAAAAACCACATCAACATTCACATTAGAATATTTTTAGGAAAGCTGTTTGTTTATGAGCTTGTCTTGACCTCCTCTGTGCAGTTCAAATTGCTTTTACTTTTTGAATCTTGTGTATCATAATTAGTAATTGATTCCAATATTTTAATATCCTGGCTGATGTGATCATCATGTATACACCAAATAAACTTTACTCAGCAGCCTCCCATTGTAGATGACATTCCTCTAGCCTTTTTGCAACCACATATTGAAATGATTTGTAGATTTATTGAGTTTATTTTCACAGAAGTATGGAATCAGAGAAAGAATTATGCTGAGTTGAAAGGGACCCACAAGGACCATCGAGTCCAACTCTTAAGTAAATTTTAGTAATAATTTGTCCCAGAATTAAAAGAAATATTGTTTAAGAGGAATGTACATCAGCAAGGACTAAATATACAGTGTCTAGATTGATGCTATTGCTAAAATACAGAAGCCAGATGCACCCTGCTTTGCTATAAGAAAGAGTACCTTTCATTATAGATGATGTAGTGGCATGTCTCATTTAGGAGGTCTGATTATACATCTCCAGTTGTTAGAAGATAATTATAGAATACGCATTGAAGGAGGATTTGATTGCACAAAAGTGCTAGGAGGAATATCAAAACGTCCCCTCTTTAAACATCGCTCAGAAATAGAGTTGAAGAGGACACTTAGGAAATGTCTTTCATCCCTAGAGACTGACACATTTTATGGAAACAGAGATAATTTCTGATCACCCAGTGAATGGGGAACCCTTTTTCTGGCAACACTGTGTACCAGAATACTTCACACGTGAACCACAGGAGGTTTTAAAAGAGGGAAGATAGTACTGAATATGACATTAACCCTGACTATCTGAGCTAATCCCATTGAGCCCCCCATTATTACAGCCTTACAGGTGGAGACGATGTATCCTTTCCTATTCAGCCAGTAGCTAAGAGTTTAGTCCTTGTGTCTTATTAGTGTCATTCCAGCACTGGGACTTAATGACATACAAGGACATTAATTTGCTTGTGATTCATGTTTAGGGTATTTGCCATGATTGCTTAGAATAAGTATGATTTTCACTGGGTATAATCAGCCTATATGGGATATGAATAGTGTTTAGTTTTGTTTGTGAAATCTAAAGGAAAAGAAGTCGAAAGGACAGCATCTTGAAATGACTTTTAAAGATCATCATACTGTTTGCCTTGAGAAAAAGATGTCACTTTCCATGACTGCAGAGAGAAGTGAGCAGCAAATAGTGAGCAGCAAAGACATCCTGAATGTGTTGATCACCATGCTAAACTTTTCAGGATATCTTTAATTGTTAAACATGTATTAGATTTTGTTAAACCCAAAAGTTCTGAACAGCTGAGGCTTCCTCTGTTTTTAATGAGAAATCTGTGACTAAAACCATGGGAACATGAGCGTGTGAAAAAACTACTAGTGCTAAAACACGTCATCCCAATTTTTTGTATCCTGGGCTGGATACAAAAGGAAAATCTAATTGTAAATAAGATAGTTTCTCTCCACAAAGAGGGAAGAGCATGTAAAGAGGACTCAATTTTAAAAGTATATGAAAGTGGCCTATTACTGTAAGAAATGGCTGTATATGTACTGTAAGCTACTGATATACACATAGATCAACAGTGTAAATCATGTTCTCAGTTGATATATTTTATCAGAACTCAAGACTGTCTTCATATAACAGGGTGAGGCTTAGGCATTGTTGGCAATGATGGCAATATATTTTATAATATGAAAACCACTCTAGTTACTCCTTAAAAATAACAGCAAAGAACCCCCAAAGCAGCAAAGTGATTCTATAATATTCACAACTGATTGGATTTGAAGCATGGAATCTTCTTCAGGTCTGGTTATTTTTTCTAATATTTTATATTGGGGGTGTGGTGGATTTAAGTGGGAGAGTTTGTTTACCAGGAGTAGGATGACCTAAACTTAAAGATATTTCCACTAATAGATGTTACAAAAAATCTACCAGAATCTCTGGCTGTTAATTTGTAACTTTTTGGTTTTGTTCTAGCAGTACTACTAGCTTGATCAAGGCTCAAGTCTATGACTAGGATCCCCACCCCCACCACTTTAAACATCAGCTTTACACAGTGATTTAACGTTTCTTTGTCTTAGAACACAGAGTTTCAAAGTAAGTGTAATTTATTCCTTTGTCTCTTGGAAGTATTTGAGGTTTAATTTAGTCATGTATATATTATGACATATTTAGAAGTGTTATGTAAATGTGAAGCACTGTAATGATCACTAATCTAGTGCTTAGTCTAGTTATCTTGCTGAGTTTTAGGAATGACTTAAAAAATCATGCTTTTAATAATATTCTTATAAGGGTATTTTGTTCTAATTTCTTGACATGAACGATTTATGCAGTGTGACTCTTTTCAGGTAGTAAGGGTAAGTGATGAACTGATTTAGCCTTTATTGCAAGAGTCCTATATTAAAATGAAATTCTATGGTTGGGATGGAAAGAAATAATAGGGTAAATATTAGGAACTGAGTTAGAAGTAGTTGCAAAAACTGAAACGATATAATTGTATGAATTTGTAAATTTAATGCACTATTCCCTATAAGTAAATTATATGATTATTCTATCAGTCATAAAATTCTAACTTAGTTGGATTTAATCACAAGCAAAACAGAATTAGTTAAAATTCTCAGTTTATATTCTAGCTAATATTCCCAGTGACTGCGGCAAGAAAACCTACATATGACTAGGTTTTCCCAGTGACTGGATCCCTAATGAAAGATCTCTGAGAAGAACATTTTGCTTTGAATAATTAAAGCATGCATCATAACTTAAATTATGGTGCTAATGATTAAATTAAATCAAGCTTCTCCCACGTTGTAGTGTTTCTAAAGATAATTAGTATCCTCTTCTAGAGTAGTTTGTCAGTTTGGACAGAGTGATTTGCCAAAGGAAGTTGCACCTGGGCTGCTGTCGTGTCTTTTAAGATTTGAGACATTTGTTATTTATGAGAACTGGGATGATGCAGATAACTCTTGACAAAACCAACTGATGTGTTACTGTATAGATAACCAGATTATGATTCTTGATTATGTCTTAACACAAACCATAGTTTATAACTGAAGAAAAATTTCTGAAGTTGTTTTGTTGGTGAAATGAGGATGGTTTCTGGTCTTAGGGAGCTATAACTTGGAAGAAAATTACCCATTAAGAATACATTCTCTGAGAGCAAGAACTGAAAGGAACTCAAAACCTTGTAAACTCACCCTGTAAACCTATTCAACTACAGGAATAAAATTAGAAAGTATAAGTTTTTTGCAACACAAACAGCTGGACCTCATGAAAACTGGGAAACTTGTAGCATAGTCTCAATCATGTCGCTGGTGTCTGTGGAAGGTGGAAGAGTTTTGAAGGAACACTTTGGGTTTAAAGGCCTGAATGAATGAATAGAATACTTACCAGCATGATGTGGCATCCTTGTTCTCATCCATTCTCTGCATGATTTAAATAATGGTTTGAAGAAAACTTCCAAATTATGCACAAATCTAATAAATTACACTTAAGTTACTTTTAACTCCTATAGGTAGAGCTGTTTGTAGAAAAACCTTCTTTTGTCCTTAATTACTTTCTAATTAATCTATGTTCAACTATGTATTTAACTATATATTTAAAATGGAACATTCTTGTCAGGATAGCATAAGACCTTGTATTTTTTATACCAAATGCTTTATCACAATAAGACATATCCCAGAAAGGTGAGAAGTGAGTGTGAATTTACTCCATCAGGGGAATAAATCATTACAGTATCAAAACCTCAGGGCAGGCTGTCATCTGTGGCATAGTACGTGATGGCAGAATATCCATCAGTTTTCTGAACTGAGTCCTCCCTGGCTTATTTTCTGAGAACAGAGGGAAGAACTCTTGGCAAAATTCAACCTAAATTTGCAAGTAGTGTGAAATAACAACCCTAATAATAAAAGTTCCTTATGTCTTTTTGTACTGTGACTCAAAATCAGTACAATGGGTTCCTATTATCTTTAAGACTTTTGCATATATTACCAGCATCTTTGTGAAATAGAATAATGTTAATATTCTTAGATTACCACTGTTCTATAAGTAACACAGAAATGCCATGGCAGATACAAGAAGAGAATCTGAAGTTCCTGTCCTTTGTCTAAATGACCATTTTTCCTGTCCTTAATATGCACAGAAATTAAATACATTTTGAACTGTCTGGCTACTGAGCTAAGAATCTAGGTATAGATTATATCATAAGTACTTGTATGTGATGGTTATTTATGATTAGTGGTACATGCTATTTGCAGGCTAAGCTGCTCTTTTCACTAAGTAGTGGCAACAGAGCCTTAGTCAACAATCGTAATATGAACATACTGCCTATCAGGATGTAGTGACAGAGGAGGAGTGACAAGAGATTTAAAAATGAAGTAGAATGTATAGTTTTGGTGGATTAAAGGGTAGGAAACCCTATGATTAAAGTATTCCATGAACTTTGGTAATCTTTTATGCCTCTTTTAGTCATGAATATAAGGCTTGGGGAAAAATACTAACTAATTTTAGGAGATCTCTTTAAATTACTAATCTGCACTGTATTCAGACTGAAATGACAGTGATTTTTTCTGGTAACTTTGAAACACACCAAATCTGTTGCACAGTGCCTTCAGTGCCCTAACATTTGTAGCAGAATCACAGAGTAACCAAAATAGGAAGAGGCTTCAGCAGATCATCTAGTCCAGTCCCCTGTTCAAAGCAGGATTAGCTAAGGCAGACTATTTAGAATCATGTACTGTTGATTCAAGTTTTTGGGCTACTTCTTCTAGTGTTCAAACATCTTTACACCCAGAGGAGAAAGTTTGTGTGGAGATCCCATCACTACTCCTCCTAGATGCCCATTCTTTTTCTTTTCACTTACTTCCTCCTTTTAGTTTTGTTTGAGTGTATTAGTTTGTAATTTTGGCATTTGTTTTTTTTTCCCATTATTTGGGGATTTTTAAATTATTTTTTTCTGTCACTGGAGTTAATGTACAGCTACAAAACCCTGCAAATAAAGCTTAGTCTCAAAATCTTTTGTGCAATAGCTTCTCTTTCTAATTTATCCTATCATATTAGAATTTGTTCTCAGACTAAGAACAGTGCTGGAAGTCCAGAATCTGATCTGTATTTGTAGGTGTACCACTGACTTACTGCATAATAGGAAAGAAGTCAATTTTGCCTTTGCTACTTATTAGGAATTGATAAGAATGGCTTGTTGAAATCTCCTGAAAAGTATTAGGTGGGAAGCTAGACATGATCATTGTGAAAGCTTCTGGCCTATATTATTTTATGATTTTTACTGCTTTGGAAAAGTGCTTTGGGATGTCTGTATTTAACTAAGTGATTAATATTGTTTACAATAGAAAATGTGATACTGAAATTCAGCAATCTCACCTAATGTCATTATCTGATATGTTCACAGTTCTGCTAAATTCTGTGTTCTTTGGAACTGTTTGCAATAATGAATTGTCCAGATTTTTGACTGGCATCAGCTAGATGGAAACAAAAATGAGAGCCAGAAACAACTGATGAGCTATTTTGGAAGATGGCTGGGGTGTATCATTGCTATTATCTTTTTTGCAAGGTACTGTGATGTTCGTAAATGCAGAATGCCTCCTGAACTGCGTTGTACCAAAGAATTTCCAGAGCTTAAACTGATCAAAATCAAGTAGACATTCACAATGAGTGTAAGCATGGCAGTTGTAGTTAGCAGTCATCTTCTCTATTCTGTTATTTGAGTGTGATTAACATTATACTAAGGAATAGTTAATCAACAAAATTACAGAAAAAAACTTTCACTTCCTCTCCTTTTAACTCATGATGTAACCCACTTAGTTGATCAAGGGAAGCCAGTTGATGTAATCTTTTTGGATTTCAGTAAGCTTTCGATTTTGGATTTCAGTAAAGTCTCTCACAGGATCCTTCTGAACAAAATGTCCAGCCCACAGATGGATAAATACATCATGTGGTGGATGAGCAATTGGCTCATGGGTCAAGCACAGAGGATAAAAGTGAATGGGAGAACACCAGAACGGCAACCTGTCACTAGTGGGGTTCCACAAGGCTCCATCTTGGGCCCTGTGCTCTTCAATATCTTCAAAAATTACTTGGACAAAGGACTGGAAGGGATACTAAGCAAGTTTGCAGATGACACAAAGCTGGGAGGAGCTGCTGACTCCCTCGAAGGCAGGGAGGCCCTGCAGAGAGACCCTGACAAATCAGAGGGCTGGGCAATCACCAACCACATGAAGTTCAACAGGGAAAATGCCGGATTCTGCACCTGGCCTGGGACAACCCTGGATGTTTGTACAGTCTGGGGAATGAGATGCTGGAGAGCACTGCCACACAAAGGGACTTGGGTGTTCTGGTTGATGGCAAGTTGAACATGAGTCAGCAGTACCCTGGCAGCCAGGAGGGCCAACCGTGTCCTGGGGGGCATCAGGCAAAGCATCGCCAGCCGGTCGAGGGAGGGGATTGTCCCGCTCTGCTCTGCACTGGTGTGGCCTCACCTTGAATATTGTGTGCAGTTTTGGTCACAATATAAGAAAGATATTAAGCTATTTGGGAGCTTCCAAAGGAGAGCAATGAAGATGGTGAAGGGCCTTGAGGAGAAACCATATGAGGAGCTGCTGAGGTCACTTGATCTGTTCAGCCTGGAATAGAGGAGACTGAGGGGAGACCTCATTGCAGTTACAACTTCCTTGTGAGGGAAAGAGGAGTGGTAGACACTGATGTGGGATGACGAGTGACAGGACCGAGGGAATGGCCTGAAGTTGTGTCAGGGGAGGTTCAGATTGGATATTAGAAAGAGATTATTCACTGAGAGGGTGGTTGGGCACTGGAACAGGCTCCCCAGAGAAGTGGTCACAGCACCAAGCCTGACAGAGTTCAAGGAGCTTTGGGAAGCCCTCTCAGACACATGGTGTGACTCTTGGGAATGGTCCTGTGCAAGGCTAAGAGTCTGACTTGATGATCCTTGTGGGTCCTTTCCAACTCGGCATATTCTGTGATTCTGTGAGGTAAAGAGGTGTACACTCTTGTTCATAGCTAGATACAGTTGTGGAGGAGTATACTTGTCTGATTAAAGAATATGGATTACAAAAGTGCTGATCAGTGTGGAGTAACAAAATAAACTGCTATCACTGATTCCAGTTTCCAGAATACAGAAAGTGATTTTTAAAACCTTTGAAGGACATCATTTTTTTATTTGAAATTGTGCACATTAATTAGATAATTGTATGTGCAAATGGCTAATTGTAATTAGCAAATTCAATTACCCTATCAGCATATATAATCATTGTAATTATGCCCTCAAATTGAGTACATTCTTACTAAATTGTTTAAATCTTATAACTGGCAAGGCCAAAAATATATTTAAGGTAGTACCTACCTTCTATTACAGGTCTCATCTTCTACTTTGTGTTAATTATTTAGGACCAAGCTTCATTCTTTACCTTACAAGATAGTGAGAATTTTTTTGCTCAGTACTTAAAGGATAGTCTTTTTTTTATATTCTTATAAACATCTGAATGTCATCAACATGCTGTTTCCAATCAATTTGGACAGTGGAAGCTTTCCTTAAACTCACATCATAGTTAGCATGAATCAAACATATAAATCACATATATTGTTTTTTTCTCTTTTTGTATAAAGCTAGTGGTTGACTTCACTGCTCCTTATGTCTCCACCATGCAATTTCCACCTTTATAACAGTGACTGTTTCCTAGTGCAAAGCTAAAGAATTTCTTTCCATTCTTTGTAGTAAATTTATCTTTTAAATATTGTTGAAAGCAGTAGGTATTCTGAATATATTAGAAGTAACACTGAACATATCTGTGATTCTGAGAGAATTTATGCTAATGGATAAATTAATTCTAGAATCTAATCCCTCATGCAAAAATTATTTCTGAATTATTTTGTTCCTAACAATGTATGTGGTGAGGAGTGGAGCAGTGAGGTGTGCAGTCACGGTGTCTTTATAAAGCCAAAACTCAGCCTTGCATTTATGTAGAATGCAAGGCTTAGTGTGAAATACCTTAGTTCCTTTTTTATGCACAATAACGAATAGTGTATATAGTTAGTCTTCAATGTATCAAGGAGAAAACATTGCTTTCTGTTTAGATAAAATATGTCTTTCTGATGAAGAGTTTCATTGTGCTCAATAGCAGAACTGTTGGCCCCAGTCTTCTTCCCATGAATGTAGGTAATGTTTTCACTATTCTGGATTCAAGCCAGAAGTAGTTTGAATTTTTTATAAGAAACCTGTGTGGAGCATGAAAAGTTAGTTCAATACAAATGGTTTGTTTATAGCATGCATTTCTGAGTTACACATGTTGCTTAGATGACTGTAATTCTTGACAGTTTGAAATTAATGAAGTTGAGATGTAGGGATTTATTAATATTGCAGTTCAAATTACACAAGGAAAATGAAACCAAATTATTGTATGTGTAAATGAGACAGAACTGTGGTCAACTGAACAATTTTTAAACTTGTCATGAGTCACTAGCTATGTGCTGTATGAGGGCTTTTTCTATGAACTGTAGATGAAATATATCTCAGACACTGAAATGGAGCAGATGTAAGTTATCTCTGGTTTTTGAACTATGTGTAGTACTAAAAGTAAATGTTCCCTTTAAATCAATCACAACTTGATTAAAAGCTTTTATTATTGAGGCTTGAGAAGTACTGCACTGAATATAAAGACACAACATAGGTAAATTTTATTACATGAAGAGCAGAAAGAACTGATGTATCTAAGATAGAAGAACTGTCCTTGACATTTTGGGGAACTGAATCTGTGACAGTAGACCAGATCATGACAATCTTGTTCACTACCTCTAGTTCAAAAAGAAGCATGGTAACTAACTATACGATCACATAACAAACTACAGAAGATTTTTTTACTGTATTTAACTCAAGTACTGGCTTTACCCATGTCATGGCTCCATTGTATCCACAAGACACTACAAATAGGTCTTTGAGGAAGACGTACCTGAAGATGAAAAGGCTGTCAAGAGAACACAGAATAGAGCTGAAAGATAAGGTCTGTCTCACAGATCATCCTCCAAATAGAGTTAGTGTTTGTTTTAGGCTGGAGTTAGAAGGGGAGCTGGATGGACTTAGAGAAATTTTTGTTGGCCTACAATGACAATAAGGATAGCTATCGATAGAATGGAAAGGAAATGAAATCTTTATCTTTTATAGTGACAAAAGAAAGTAACACAATATTAAGTTAAATATGGAAAACCAGAACATTTTGGACAATGTTTAAGGAGAGATGTTTCAGTCAAGATTGTCAATGTTCTAGTTTAACTGAGGCATGGATACTGTTTTGTTTTGTGGGTTTTTTTCTCTGTGGTTGACAGATATCTGAAGAAAATTCTGGAAAAGGCATAAATGTAGTTATATGTCCTCTGAATATTATTTCACTACACATTGCATTTCCTAAACCAGAGGTGATCAGTGGGTATTTTGGTTACTGACGTAACCAAATCCTTTTGAAAGATACTCTTCCCTCAATCAAGATTTCGTTGTTCTTGACTTTCAGATGTCTCAGAAGAAAATACAAGCAAGTTATGTCAGGACAGAAAGTTCTAGGGTTCATATCTGCAATTTGATCAGAGATGAAAGGATAACAGCAAATTAACATGACTGGAGTTTGAAGAATGGGAACAACCACAAACTGAATAATAACTTACAGAAATAAATTTCATATAGCAAAATTTGTGCATCTGAGAAAAAATGTGTATATAGTAAGATAGATAGTTCAATTGCAATCAAGTTAGGACAACCATCAATGTGATGCCTTAAGCCCCTAACGTTTTTTTATTTTTCTAATACTTGTAAGTTTTATAAGTAGTGGAAGTAGACTCTAAAAGCAGCATCCCTCACTCCCTCCCTTGTCCCTTTCCCTCTAGCACGCTTAGTTTACACATTCCTTAACTCTCTTACCCCATTCTATGCTCCCTATATCACTCCTACCCCCGAATACAGCAGAAATGTTTAGTCCTTTGTCAAGGCAAGGCCTAGATTGTTGGCAGAACAGCATATCAGGGCCTAAACCACAGAATATGGTCAAGAATTAGGTAACTATGTACCCTTTGTGCTCTGAAGATGGTGAAAATGATGAAGTAAAAGCCCCCAGACCCGTTTCTCAGGGAGTGGACCTGGGGCGGTCCAGAGTAAAAGCCACAGGGTGGACACATCTGGGCTTGGATGGATGGTATTATAAAATGTAACATCTCAGGCACAGCCCGTGCGCGTCTTGTAACATCTTTGCCTTGGCATAATAAACCCTTTCTTATCTCACCCCTAATTAACTGCTCCGGGAGATTTTTTCAGCACTTAACTTCCACGGCAACAAATGAATCCATCCAATTAACAGCAAATGCAGAGGCTTTTTGTAATTGAGAATGGTTTGGAGAAAATAAAATTGATTTCACCAAAACTGAGATCCATGAGATCTATAAAAGATCTACTCTTGCAAAGATGTTTCATGGCTATGGTTCAAATATTAGTAATGAATCTGAAAAAATGGTGGTGTCAAATGGGATGACTATAATCATGAGAATTTAGGAAGCACAAAGCTCTGTTTCCAGAGTCTTCTAATGGTCATATTAATGTGGGTAGAATGAATAGACTTACTGCAGTTAAATACTTGTAGTTTGGTGAGTTAGAGGTGCTCCCCCTCATAGCACAGAAAATGTCGAAGACAAACTAATGTTCTTGATTCATTTCTAGCTGTAATAATTTTAAATTATAAATTATTATATAAATTTACTTTTAGTGCTGATGTATTTGACAGAGAAGGAAATATGTGGAGCTTGTTTTCCCACAAGCAGTCTGTAACTCACTGGTGTTGACGAGCCGATATTAAGATTTTGGCTCTGGGTCAATCAGACTGTGCTGTGTCACTGGCTCTGTGTGGTTTCTGAAGAACACAAAAATCTCCTAAAGAAAAAGAGAAAAAAAATTAGTGAAACCTGTTGTCAGCAATGAATGAGGAATCTTCAAAATATACTGGCAGTTTACCTGAATTTGTATGATGCTGTTGTTACTGTTAATTTCAGTTCTAGCACTGGTATTAATATTGGCATAGATGTAACCATAAGATCATGGAAGCAAGTGAAAAACTTACTGTTCATATTAGTTTTTGACTTAAGATATTAGGACTTGTGTTGTTGAGCCTGAAGAGATGATGTCTCCACTTCTGGCATTCCTCCAGGTTTTTTTATTTACACTCCTATTGCATCTGATGTCTGCGGTGTGTGGCTTTTTTGCATAAGGACCAGCGGCTACAGGAACAAGTTCAGTGCATTTAACACAGGAGTGTGACTTCAAGGGAAGAATAAACAGTAGGAACGAATGAAATGCTAAGCAGCCAACTGCTAAGACCATTTTCCCTGGATAGTTTTAACCACAGAAAAGAGTGCAGTGAGTAAAACCAGTAAAATAATAGAAGAGGTGCTTCTCATTAGAATGAGTTTCAAAGATTTCTGTAAGACAAGACTGACTTTCTTCTTTCAAAAAGATACGAAATAAACTGCATTAAGAATAAGATCTTCTCCACAGCAGTGGTACACATTACTTTGATAGACTCTGGGGAGCAATGCTTTGAAGAATTTGGAGTTCAAAAGTTCAAAAGAATATTTCTATACTATGATGTATAGGATTTTCATGACATTAATAACCTTTACTTTGAAAAACATTGTTTTTCTTGTCATCAAACTTATATTTTTTTTTCTATAGATGCTATATATATATATATTAAATGCTATAGAAAATAGCATTTAATAATGGAAACAAGAAAGAAAAAATAGGTAGAATTGGAAGCAACGTGTTTACCAGTGGAATCCTTGGCCTAGGAGTAGAATTTTACTACTGAGCTTGGACTCTGTCAAATTATGCTCAGATTTACAGTTTATATGAAGGAAATTGTTTCAGCTTTCGGGGACTTAAGATTTCACCAATGAAGCTGATGAAGGGTCTGGAGTGCACGTCCTGTGAGTAGCAGCTGAGAGAGCTGGGTCTGTTCAACCTGGAGAGGAGGCAGCTCAGGGAAGACCTTATTGCTCTCTACAACTACCTTGAAAGGAGGTTGTAACCAGGTTGGGGTCAGCCTCTTCTCCCAGGCAACCAAACACAGGACAAGAGGACACAGTCTTAAGCTCCACTAGAGCAGGTTTAGGTTTGACATTTGGAAGAATTTCTTCACAGAAACTCTTCACAGAACTCTGGAGATGTTTACAGAAAGACTGAATGTGGCATTTAATGCCATGGTCTCGTTGACATGGTGGGGCTAGATCTTAGGTTGGACTCGATGATCTCAAAGGTATTGTCCAACCTAATAGATTCAGTGATTATTTGTGAGGCTAGCAATATTTACTTTGAAATGTACTTCTTGTAGTATTTTCCAAAGAACTTTTTTCATAAAAGCTGCAATGTAGTAGCCTACTGGGTTTGCTACATAATTTTAATAAGATATAATAAAAAAGCTACCAGGGTGCAGATGTACCAGGTAAAACTAATTTTTCTTGCTTTTGCCCTGTACCATGAATAGAAATCATTTCTGAAAAGTTAAAAATAAAAATACAATTTTTACATTATTCAATGGTTTTATGGTCTCTGCAAAAGTAATACAATAACAAACATCACATTTTGGGAACTAGTAATATAAAGGTCTATACAGGAGGAAATCTCAACAAGGGCACTTTGAAACATCTTTATTTGATGTATTTAAACCTCATTTTTATAAACTACTTTCCCACAGAACATTTTTTTTGTTGTTTTTGGCAGCAATATGGAGAGGACAGTATGAGGCAGAAACATAGGGCTGGTCTTTACCACTCTTTATCACATCTTAGAGAAAGGCACCATGTCCTACCTTGTTCTGCTCAGAGCAGTTTGGTTAACAAAGAATTGTGTGCCAGGGACAAAGAACAGCAAACTTACAATATCAATCCTGTGATTATAAGGACATCATTCTGCACTCCACCTTTCTTGAAATAAAAGAGTCAAATAAAAAGCCAGAAACTATTTTGATAATTTATTGTAGACCGACTTGTAAATATATGTGAGCAAAGCTACAAGCTTTCCAAAGGCCAGGGAAACAAAAGTTAGTGTCAACATAAGATTAATTTCTCTTGAGCATCCTCTTTTCCCTTGAGAAAATAAAACAATGTGATTGATACTGATTCAAAAGCATGTTCTTTTCAAATAATATTTTAAAATTAGAGCTACAAAGGCATGTGTAATTAATTAGAAGAATAAAGTGAAATTTTGAATGGAAGACCTTCATGCAGCTGTGAAGAAACAGAAAAGGCATTTTTTTCATATAGAACAATGTGTTTTATAAAAGGCTTGCTTTAATGAACAGATCCGAGCAGTGATTCACAGCATATAATTTATTTGACAAGTTCATTTTCTTTTCCTTCTCATGGTGAACCAAAACAGAAGCATATTTTCGTTTTTGAAAAGGTAATTATTTATTTTTTATTCTTTTATTTTTTATGGCAAAAGTAATTACAAGTTTTCGGGGACTGCAAAAATTGTATTTGGTACTCTGATATTTCTATATTAAGTTATGACTGTGTCTTATAAATTTCATCATATTCCTTCTATTTCCTAAGTTTTCTAACAGAGCTATAAAATGTCTGTAGTCCTGTATTTTGAGCAATATCCCATGCTGACTCAATATAGTTAGTCTCAGTGCAAGTGCTCCCATGTGCAGTGTTTAACATTTGATGTATGAGAGTACAGTGTAAAACTTCGCATGTGTTGTTTGGGTTTTCTCCAATAGAAATCGAGAGCTTTTTTGTGTTGATTTCAGTGGCAGTGGATCACTGATCCTGGAAGCATCCTGATGAGTGAAACTTCAAATGCATGAATGTACATAGATCATGAAGGCATATTGGCTGTGAAAAGAGTTGAAAAAATACTTAACAGAACTTTTCTTCGGAGTCGGATTAATTAATTGCTTAGTTTCATTTGGTTAAGGTTTTTTGCTTAAGCCCTTCTTAAACTTGGTGCATGCTATTCTATTCCATCACTCTGATTCATTTTGCTTTAGAAGTGGTGAAACTGTGAAATAAGAATAATCTCCTTCAGCATGTGGCAAGAACGGTCCTGATTTCAGAAAATTTGACAGTCGTCTTATCACACAATACAATGTCTGGGTAGGAGGGCACTTGAAAAGGAAGAAGCATCTTGTTTTCACACAGAATGATATCTCAAATTTTATAATATCACTGGAAAGAGACAATTCAATCATAAGCTTTCTGGAAGACCTTGCTCTTCACATGTCTCTGGGAAATGTTGGTACTGTTCATGTGACATATCTTATTTTGGGGCTTGGATAATAAACAGGGTTAGTGTCTTAGTACAAAGTACTG
The DNA here is from genome assembly GCF_003945595.2 of Pipra filicauda. NCBI lineage: Eukaryota > Metazoa > Chordata > Aves > Passeriformes > Pipridae > Pipra > Pipra filicauda. The sequence goes on along the minus strand of NW_024104975.1, from coordinate 1,517,727 downwards.
TGCACTGGCTGTCTAGATAGCAGTGAGCTTGCTTCCAGGCAGATTGGGCAACTCCTAGCAGGAGAACCCTTTGTTATGTGTGATTCTAATATACATTTGAATCTTTAGAAAAACATGAAATTCTGACATATTTTTGCATACATTTTAAAAAGAAAAGAGGTACAAGATTAAATACTATCCATCATCATGAAGTATCTACTTAAGCCTGATTTTATTCTATTCCTTTCATTTGCATATTTAAGTGCAACTCTCTAATCGCAGAAGGTTTTGTGACACTTGATGAGGCCTTCAGAGACATGTACCTGACACAATAAAGGTTGGAACTGAAGTGCACTGCACCTCTCTGCCTTATACATAATAAAACAATTGTTTCCTATGATTTGTTATAGCCATTCCAGTTGCTTAAATCATTTAAAAGAGTCAAAAACATGGATTGACAATTTTAAATTAGTGGGCTCATGTAAACCCCATAGTTCTACTTGTGCTGCTTGCGTGTGAGTAGAACGTTTAACACAGAGCATGCTTGGCTTTATAAAATAATGTTTCTTCATGACTTTTGCAGAAAGGGTTGCTGAAAAAGACTGTGTGTGACTGACACATCATATCCCAGGAGACTTAGTGCACTGGTATTTAAACAATATGTTCTTTAGATAAAAGAAAAGTATTGCAGAGTAATCTCACAAGAGGGGCCGCTCTAACATCTGCTGTGGACAAACATTCATTTACTCTCTATTCTTCTAGAAAGAATGCTCTCATTGTGATACTCGACTGCTAACAGATCCAGCTACAATGTTACAGGAGATTGCCCCTGTCTCTTCAGTAGCAGAAACAGGTTGGTCCCAGCATAACCTTAAACTCGCATCTTTTTTCCTTGTGGATCCAGACACAATTATTTCCTACACTGCTAAGAAGCTCATCTTTTATATCTCACTGGATGTGTAGTCAACTGTGAATGTTTTCCTTTAGATTTGTTCAAACTGCTACTGCAATTCTCATTCCCATTTCAGTATTGAAAACTGAATCTGGGTTTGAAATGCAAACATCCTTAATCTAATTGCAAAACAAAAAGTATCATCTCTCTTAATCATACATATTAGTAATTGACATCTTCAGTTTACCAGATTAATATTGTAATGTCTTCCTGGTCGAATTTCAGGAAGGTAGCTTTTAATAGTAAGACTGAAATTTCCAGAAATGGAACTTTTTTTTTGTTATTATCTCTTGCCACTAGAACAAGACTAAGAACCTACGGGAGAGAAATGAAAATACTGCAAATATTTTTCTTCAAGATTCCTACTGCACTTCCTACTTTGCAGAAGGTGTACTACCAGCTACTTCCATAAATTATTAATATGACTTTGAAGCATAAAAGATCTTTGTTATTAATTGACCTGTCATATGAACAATCATAACATTCTTTAAAAGAAATAAAGATTATTAAACTGACCTATGCTAGATCTGTGCCATACTAAAGGTTTAATGAAATTTAACAAGGTAACATTTTTGTAGCTTTCATCGGGATAGATTTGTTAAGTAGTTTTAATAAGAAATTTGCCTGCTAGTTACAATAGGAAATTGTAAGTCAACAATATTCTTAGATTTTGTTCTCAGTGGCAAGTGATCTGTTTGCAACCTAATTTCACTTTCATGTCTCAGGTGTTGTCTCTGTGTGAAATCAGTAAAATAAAGACTTGCTACACTCTTAAGTGTATCGAGAAAATTAGTGCTTAAAAAAGAGATTTTCTCCACTGGCTGATCAACATATGTTTAGTCACTCAGTAGGAAACACATGGCTAATGACAGTGAAGCACTGCTGAGCTCCTGAGGGGATCCTTTCTGGAGCCAGAGAGAGCAGGAGCCTTGCCATTGCTGTCCACATATGCAGCAGATGAGACCCTGGTAGCAGGAATGCCCCAATGACAGCTCAAAGGAAAGTGTTCTGCATTTCTACTAAATACTATGATGAAAAGCAGTATAAACTGAAAGGCTTGTTTATGGCATTTCTTTTGCTTCGGATATGGAAAAAGTACAGTCTATTTTGATCAAGCTGTCAAAAATTTATGCCAAAGTATTTGACCATAAGATCTATATGCAGAAAACCTGAGGAGATATATCTCTTCTCGAAATGCTGTTGGCAACTTTCTCATTTCAAATGACTGACAGGGTGCTTCACAATCATTTGTTTTTATCTGCTTATAAATTTTATCTCTATATGTATGTGTTACCTCCTTTAGTGTTAGGTGCCAAAAAAACCAGCTTGACTGATAAGATGGAAGATTTAATATATATAGATTGAATGCTTTTCATCAAAATTATTTGGTGTCTTTTCATGTGATTTCTTCACAAGGAAAGCTTTAACTAAAAACTGGTCAAGCATCTCTACGTTCCAGTTTGAATGGTTGGTCATACTCTTTCTTTGTAAAGTGTTATTTTAGCACTCTCTTTCCTTCTTCCTTTCCAAAATTATTATACCATACTGCTGAAGCACCTGCCATGTTGATTTCATTTCAGTGTTAGGTGAAAATAATTTTAGCTCTGTGAAATTATTCATCTGTGCACACAGTTTTTCAAACACAAAAGTTTTCTTAGAAACAAAAGGTTTTATATAATTGTAACTCTCATTACAACAAAATGTAACTCTATCAAGAAGTAAACAGATCTGTCTTTCTCTTTCTTCTTGATATTTTTTTCAGAGTTCACATTGGTGGACTCAACTGTACTTAAAGATAAGCAAGTAAAGAGATTCTATCATAGCATATGAAGCAAATAAGTGTATGTCAAAACAAATGACTGGAATTACTTCAGTGCTAATAATTTTTGTAGTATTTGCATTAATTCCTTAATATAAAGCAAACAAAAAAATTTACAACATATGTTTGAAGAAAAAGTCTGTATTTGATTTTGCTTTCTTGTTTGTTTGTTTGTGGTTTTTTGGTTTGGTTTTGTTTTGTTTGTTTCTTTCTCTCTTTTGCATATTTTGATATTTTTTTTTTGAGAAAACTTATGTTTTCTATAAAGTGAACCTGAGTGTTCATTGAAGATAGTATAAGAAAAAATCAAACTACTGATTGTAGTGACCTTGAACAAAACCGGTTTATACTTACCTCCCATCCAAGCATTTAAGCAGGGCCCAGATTTGGAGCATAATTCCCTCTCTAATTTAATTCTGCATGTCCCAGTTGCAATCTTGAAATCAGGCTAAACTGAGACAGGTATTTCCTCCCAGTGAGCTTCTTATTTTCAAGTCAGTAATTTCATGTATGTCTGTGTGTTCTACTTGAAATAACATTCACATCTTGGAGGAATTTATTTTAACAAACTTCTAACTCACAGTGGGGGACTGATTTTTGCTGTGTTGTAGGGTATGACAGTTTGTAACAGCAAGCCAAAATAAGAGATTGTTTTCTTGTCTAGGTATTTGTTTCTGAGAGATCTTTAGTTTTATTGATTATCTCAGAGTTTAGGCAGGCTGTGAAATGACAGACCTCGCAAAATAGAGCCAGAGGCATCAAAAATACCTTAAATAACTAGGGCCACTTCAAAGCTAACATCATCATCGTGAGATGATGTGCCTAAGGAGTCAGGGATTTTTAAATACTTGATTGACACTTCCTTGAAATTAATTTATTTTAAAGATATCAACCAACTGCAAGTTTTTACTTTTTTTAGTTTCTCTTTCTCTGATTTTGCTCAGATTTAAGGTTACTGAAAAACATGATTAGCACACACATATTCAAATGCAGTTAGCTTATTTAAAAGAATTTTAATAAATCAAGGTTTATGCAGTACAGGTGTTTGACTTACAACTGGTTTAAACATGTTCAAGTAAAACAAAGTATTACTATCAAGTAATCACATACACTAAAATTTTCAGAAAACCCAATTTGCACAAGGAAGGACTTTGAAAAGCCTGCAAAATGAAAAGTGTTTTGAATACAGTTTCAGGGCAATACCTTTGTAAATAATTCTCTTAAGAAAGGATAATTTTTTTGCAAGACATAAGTAAGTGTGCATTCAACATAGAGTTATTCAGTACCAATACTTGCATTTAAATAAAATTTTCTTTATATGCACAGGACAATTGAGGACAATATGAGTAATACTTTTACCAGCTGTTGAAAGAAGATGAGCAGGCGAAGCACATTTACTACTTCCAGAAGGTGTGAGAAATTACCCAGAGAACACACACAGTATGGTACTTCTGTTTATTCCTGCATAATACTGAATTTACAGTGTGTAGACATGTGGTGTACATAGACTGTAGCTTTTGCCAGACAACCGTAAGAGTAAGATTTGTGAATGTCTAATATCTGGGTGGGAGGTTCCCAATCTGCTAGGGCAAATGGACATAGAGAAACCATAATTCACCTGAAAAAACAGGATAGGTCTGGGAAATGTGGTTGTTTGTTTTATGTCTGTGAGAGCCAGAGTCACAAACGAAGCATGACTGAAATCAGAATGGTCGGCAAAAACACAAATCATGACTATCATATTTCCAAATAAAAACCTGTCAGTGCCAAGTGAAAACTGATCCTGTGTGGAAAGGTGACTATTAAAATATAAAGATAAAGGAAAATGAAAATAATTCCTTAAAGATCTCATTGGGCAGGGAAAAGAATGTGTAGCTGAGTGAGATGCTATGACTGAGAATACACTGGAACACTGAAACATCAGATAAAGGTGCCTGAGGATTATGACCTACTAATGAATGAAGCTGGAATATGTTAACATGTTTTTACATCCTAAACCAATACTAACATTATACACCTGAGAACTCTGGTATCCACACACAGTACTGGAATGATAAAAGACTTGCTAATTAGAGACAGGCTCATCTGTGGGACATATGATTAAAGCCTGTAAGAGAGATCGTTGAGAAACAGATCTAATGTTACAGAAATGTCTTTAAACAGCAAATATGACTGAAATGTGCAGAGAAATGCTCAAAGTAATGTTCAGAGAAAGTACACATCATTAAAATAAGAAAGTCCAGACAAAAGACATAACAGACTTAGAAGAAAAAAAAAATCACCTGTGAGTTTCCATATATAGTACACACCACTGGGAAACTAAGGGAAAGGAAAAATTAAATGCATCTAGTTCACAGGTAGTTTTATAAATTATATGGCGAATATAATAGAATCCTACTTTCAGGCATTAAATGAAAACAAACTTCAATATACAGAGTCTTAGAACCCAGAGACTTCTGAGAAACAGGATATTAGGAAAAATGCTGAAAACTCTTACAAAGAGGAAAACATTTTTAGTAAAGCTGAATCTCTTCAAAATGCTGTGCTATATAAGTGAGCTGCCAATCATGCAATGCCCTAATGCTGCTATTACATCAATGGCTAATTTAATTTCAACTGGATGGTGAAGCTTGTTGCAATGCAATCCAGACACAGTTGCACAGAGCAAAGCTTGCCTGGGGTAATCTGACCTGGTGCTATAGATGTATGACAAAACTGTTCTAAGACCAGTGAGTGAAAACCTATTGTTGATAAGAAACCTTTAAAAAAACAAAATATTATGATTAAGAGATCTTATTAGGCAAAGTAGAGGTAAAACATAGAAGCAGATTTTCAGCAAAAATGCAGACTTCATTTCAGCACAGTGCTAAAACAGAGTGGGAAGAACAGCCCAATTAGTTCAGTTCAACCTTCTAATACATTATGAAGGGTATACTTCAAGGAGTTGAACACACTGAGGCTGAACCAGAAAAATTCTATAAATTTATTGGGAAGAGGAGGTCAAACAGTTTTTAGTATCCGTTTAACTGTTAGTCTTGGGTCCTACTTTTCTCTGATGGCATGTGTTTATAGCAAGGAATTTCATCTTCTTTCCTCATGAGGCACAAGGAGCTAAAGAGTATATTTTTCTCTTGAGCACTAAGCTCACGAGAGGATCAAAGGCAGCCTCTTGGCAAGACCTGTCTGAGAAGGGAAGAATACAGGTTTGATTCCTCTTTTATTGTTTTCAGTTTCTTCTGCTCCCAACAAAATTCCTACAAAAATGTTTGTAGTTGTGTATAGGTAGTATATCTATATGCTATTAAGACACATTAAACTGAATTACAATAAAGACCTTAAAATGGCAGTTATACTTCTTCCTCCAGATGCCCAAAGTTACATCTGTTATAACAAATTCCAAAAACTCATTCCTAACACACAGCTGACATATTTCCATCTCTTATGCTGGATAACAGTAAAGAGGAGGACTGCAAAACTCTTTGATATATCTCAGAAATTGTTATTAATAATTTCTTTTAATACCTCTTTTCTTGGGGTTATCTATTTTCACAGCCATTTAGAGATCTGTCTACATACATTTGGTAAGCTTGTAGCTTTCAGAAATATGCAGTAAGGCGGAGTTGATATTAAGGGGAAAGTTAAGGGAAAACTAAACAAAAATTAAAACAATTGATGTTTATATTAAACTGGTTAATATTAACATTCCAACATTCTCATTTTATTTCTTTCTGTAAATTCCTATCAACATACATGTTATTCTCAGCATGTGAAAATACACTTGCTTTACATATATGATTTTTTTTTTTTCTAATTTAATGTTTGAATTCAGAACTGTGAAATTTTGTTAGATTCCTCCTTTATTTTTGTCCTTCTATCCTGTTTAAGCAGACTGTTGGGTAATTTTTTCCTCTTTCTTTTCTGAGCTGTTATTTTGATCTCTACTGTCAGAAAAATCTATCTAACCTTAGTTTATTGCTGATAAGCAATAACGGAGTTCTAGCCAAATCGACAATAAATAAACAGGAATAAAAATCTATGTCATTCCAAGTGTGGTTATGTATAGGGGTGCTACAGCTTTGGATGCAGTTATATTCACTATTTTCAGTGAAGAATTAAATGATGAATTGGAGGTGAAGATCACTGCCTTTGCAGATAAGAAACTGTGAGCAAATGTAAGAGCAACAAAGAATGGAACTAGAATTCAATCTATATATACTGAAATGGTTTGAAAATGGTTGAAAAAATAATTAAATTCAGACAGTTGTTTGGGAGGAATAGGCAACTAGAAAACAAATGAAGTTAAGTTAGGTTATGAACTAGATTATGAATTAAGGAAAAATCTGCAAAGTTCATGCTATTGTAAAGCAGGTAAACTTCACACTGCACTATTAAAAAAAAATAGAAGCATAACAAGAAAAGTAGAGATAAAAACACAATGTTAAACATTGTTATCATGTCGACTTCTGCATTACAAGAAAGATATGCACTGGCCTGAGTTAATACAGAAAAAAAACCAACGGAAATCAAGCAGCTTAGCAGACATGATGCTTGCTGAAAGGTTGAAAATATATTTTCACTTCTTTCAAGAAGTGAAAGAAGAACACTTAATAAAAAATCTTCAAGGACATAAAAGTGTAAACAAAAACGCTAAACAAAGTAGTATAGTCTCTGTAAAGATTATTATTGATAGAGTTTAGTCCCATCCTGGGCAATAAAGACAGCACTTGCATGGAGCATCTCCATATTTGAGCAAAGGATGGGACTGAACCAAAGGTGTTCAGTTTTTTTTTTCAGTTGTCTCATGCGTAGGCAAGACAGGTGGACTGTGGAAATACTGGAGAAGAAAAATCATTTATTCCATAGATTAAAAGTCAATACCAAGAGGAGGTTATGTTGTGAACACAGTTTTGAAAGTGAAGACAAGAAACTTGGATTTCATATAAAACAGAAGAGTAAACTTATAAAACCAAATACACAAATGGATGACACAGTATACATCTTTTGTGGTCTTTCCATATTTTTTACTAGTCTATCCTTTAGCTAATATAAATTTGCCACTTAGAGTCTTATTGAGTTGATAAAGTGTTTCACTCAGTTTTCACAGCAGCTGTTTCTGTCTCTGGTGATATTACATATCACATATATTGCATATCAACAGATATGGTGTCTTGTCTTGAGTCTCGTTATGCAGTTTTCTACTTTTTTTTGTCCTTTCTTCTAGACAGATTTATTGCTCCTTTTCCTGGAAGTGTTGTTGGGGAACTGATGTTTACTTTGGCTTTCTTAGCACAGTTCTATATATTTTCCTTTATCCAAATTTTGTGTTTGTATGACTAGAAACTGGCAAGTTATTCTTGTCAGGAGATGTTAGCATTTAGTATTGATAGTGGCTTTTAGATAATGTAGCAGCTGAAAAGTGTTCTACTTTCTTGTTCTCAAATGCTGCTGTGGTCTTCAGGTTCTGTTGTTTATCTTCTGTGGAAGGGGTTGAGTATCTATTTTTATATATTTTGTTTTCTATTGTGTTTTATATATATTTTCTAATTTGATACCAACTTTTACTTAAATGCCAATTTCTGTATTGTAGACCATAATATTGATCATCACATGGAAAACAGAGATATTTTGTCTTTATGTGGAAATAAGTTATGTTAATTATGGAAGCAAAGTTGTACCATTTTTCACTATTTCTGGTGCTATGCGGACATGCTTCAAGATATTGCCAAAATCTTCAGACAGCTGTAGGGTTGTTCACTTATCATTCCCGGTATAGGTTAAGTGCAGACTCCTGGGTTGTGCCTACAAACAGGAAGTCACCAAAAATCCTAAGGGCAGCTACATGCTATGATATCTGCAACAGAAGAATAGGACTGAGTCTTGTCCATACTGCCTCAAGAGGTGTAAGCTTAGAGTCAAGGTTAATATTAGCACTGACAAAGCAGACAGCAACAGAGTGCCAAAATTATGGGGCAAGCGAATCTCTACCTCAGAGATAAAAACGGCTGGATTCTCCTGATGGAATTTTTGTCTAACACAGCAGCAGTGGCACATTTGTTCTTCCAGAAACTGAGACTTCGTTAGAACCTTAGAACCAGTTACCTGCTCTACACCTGTACTTACATCTTGCTTCTGTCCATTTGTTGTACTGAGGCTTGAGAGAGACAGCCTCCAGTTAGTCTGCTGCTGCAGTACAGGGTAGTCATCACAGTGTGGTCTTTAGTGCTTCTTCAATTTAGTCCTGCCGTGACAGGAGGGTTTACACGAGATTAAGCAAGGGAGCAGGGTATGACAGAAGGCCAAAGGTTAGTCAGTCTTCAACCAATAATATTGACTATGACACTGATTTATTCTTTCTGTCCAGAATTCCTTGGAAAAACAGACTAAGTTCTTTTCACTACAGTGACATGATATCTCACCTTCTGTTTAAATTCTAAAATTGTAGTAAAGAACTGTACATAGAAACTGCACAAAGGTCTGCTTGCAGCATCCAGATGCATTACCAGTGTTTTAAATGGCTGTGGAACAAGGAGTAAGGAAGATTTTCCAAAAGAGCAGAATTCAGACTCAGCTTACACACTTTTACAATGAAAATTAATTCAGTGTGGTTCTGTCAATTATTAGTGCAAATATTAAGACAAAAAAAAATAAAAAAATACTTCCCCCTCATCCATCCTTCCCTTTGAAAGGTTATTAACTGGAATGACATGTTCACAGACATTATTTTTTTGGCCCTCATTTACTTTGTGTGAAAACACAGTGGAATCACAATAACAGTGCAAGTCATATTGAACAAGAGAGTAATTAGATGCTTTAAAGTGGAGAAGAAAGTATAAGGGAAAAGGAACTTATAAACACACTAGACAGAATGTTGACTTTCATTGTGTTATTTATTTTTGAGATAAAAACAATTAAATTATAAAATATTTCTTCTCTTTACATGAACATTAAATATGAGTAAAAAATACAGAAGAGACAACAGATTCATCCTTTCTGTTTTCTCTCAGCACCTTCAAAAAGTTTTCTTTTTCTTTCTTTCTTTCCCCTTAACTTTGTAGTATTTATGGTGAAGCTTCTGTGGCCAAGGCTTCAGGCTGTGGTTATACTTGCGTTTCATCTTATTCCCTGGTGATTTATACTTTAGAGTAGATACTATATCAACAAAATCTTGCTTTGGGGAATTTGGTTGACCAGACCACCATTAGAAAATAAAACATTTTGTCTACTCAGCTTCTTTCTCTGGTTCATTATATTCTGTTTGGAGTGGTATCTGTTGTCGTAGGGAATTTCAGAACTTCACCGTTGCTTCTCATTTCTATCAAGCATGTTTTTCTCTCAAACCTAGAAAAAGACACAATCTGTCTTCAATGTATGAAAGCATCATCCAGATCTCTTAACTTTTTAAAAATAAACTATGCTTTTTTTGCCTTGATATTGTATAAAATATATTAAAGTAGTGGCTTTAGAAGAAAGCGTACATAAAAGAAGTGTGAATAAAAAAAAATTGTTAGGGAAAATGAATCTCTTATGCAGTCTTAAAAGTGTTGGTGTTAGCTAATATATTTATCATATGAAGCTACCTGTTGTTCCAAAATACCACAGAAGCAAACATGTATTGGTTTATCTGGGAAACTATAAAAGGTCTGGTGTATCCATTAAGTCATATAATCTCAGTACATATGAATTACCAACAAAAATAATTGTGTAAAATAAGTTTAGTGCAGAACGAATGGTCTTATTTCATAAGGAATTATTATTCCAACAAGGATTATAGAAAGAAACACAGAACAAATTTCAACCATCTTTTAAATAGTAAATATACTTTTGAACATGTTGCTCCTGATTATAAATAACAAATAATTTTTAGAAGAAATTTATCTTATTTTTACAAAGCTTATCTGTTCTCTATGGGCTAATTATTTCATTTGTAGAAACTTTTGTCAAGCACCCACACATCTCTATCTTAATCACTATTTAAAACCAAGCAAGTTGAAAATGCAGTTGCATGCCAAATGTGAAATGCACCTACGAGGCATCACCCAGAACAATAGCAACATCTCTCCATGGCATAACTCATCAGATCTGTTATGTTGCATTTTAATTTTCAGTGACTCTTTGTGTTATTTTACCTTAGCAGCTACTTTTGCTCATCCCTAGTCAAATCTATAGTTTTTTAACAACTCTGACCACAGAGTTTCCAGGAAATGAATTATTAAAATGCACTCAAGTTTTGATGGCTTGTAAGCCCATTACATCCTTATTTTTTTCTTCAAATAACATTGAGAACACACCTCTGTACATTTAAGGGGATGGCTTGTTGTGCTGGCTTTCACTGGAGTACAGTTATTTTTGTCTTCAGTGACTAGTATGGGCCTAGTTTTTGGATTTGTACTGAACACAGAGCAGAAAATACAGAGGTGCTTTTGTTATTGCTGAGAAGTGCTTACACAGAGCCAAGGCCTTTTCTGCTTTTTGTACTGCCACGCTGGCGAGGAGGCTGGGGGTGCATGGGAGGTAGGGAGGGGACACAACTGGTACAGGTGACCCAAACTGACCACAGGGATGTTCCAAACCATATGACATCATACTCAGTATATAAAGTCAGGGGAAGAAGGAGGAAAGGGGGGGTGTTTGGAGGGATGGCTTTTGTCTTCCCAAGTAATCATTATGTGTGATGGATCCCTGTCTCCTGGAGATGGCTGAACACCTGCCCAAGGGAAGCAGTGAATTTCTTGTTTTATTTTGTTGGTGTGCATGGGTTTTGCTTTCCCTATTAAACTGTCTTTATCTCAACTCATGACTTTTCCAGCTTTTACACTTCCTCACCAGTTCTGCTGGTGAGGTGGTGAGGTAGTGAGTTAGTGGCTGTGTGGGGCTTGGCTGCCGGCTGGGGTTAAACCACAGCATATCTAGTTATGGTTCTATGATTTTTATGACTATGATGCTATAAACATTAAACCAGAAACACAGTTAAGACAAGTGTTTGTCATATCACAACTGTATAGTTTCACAGGATTTTTTTTAGAGACAATGACTAACATACCGAATGAATCCAGAGGGAAAATATCCAATGACAATACACTATTGAATGAAATTAAGTTAAGCAAGAAGAAAGTAAGTAATCCAATTTACTAAGTCTTTCACTACATTAAGTGTAGAGATTAATGAGAACTGCATACATTTATACATGTAGTAAATATGTTCCTACTTAAGTAACAACACAAACCATTCTCGTGAACAAACACACTAGAAATTATGCACATTTTTTTCTCTATTCTGACCTGTTATACTACACATCCCAAAATCTTTTCACTGTATCACCATCTAGGGCACAGTCATACAGATTGCCTGGATACATGAAAATGGAAAAGTAGTATCCCTTATGTATCTCATTGCCCACTGAGATAATTGCACCTCACCCTTCTGTAATACTTTTCAGAAAGATAAAAGGTCACAGGAAACATGAACTAGCAGCAACCCAATATGTCCAAGAAGAAGGTATGCAACATAATTTAGGTCAGTTATAATGTCAGTTACAAAATACAACATATCAATATGAGCTGGTAGACAGCTTTTTTCCAAATAAAAATGATTTTCACTGAAAGCTATTTTGTAGATGGAAAACATAATTTGGAATTTGTATTGATCTAATCATCTTTTTGTTTTCAAAAAAAAATACTTTATTAAAAAAACTTTAAAATTGTCTCATTTGAAAAACAATCTAAATAAATTCTAAATATTTAATTCTTCTGTTCTAAAAAGTGAGTTCATTTCAAAATGGGTATGACTTCTGTGGTGGTTTGAAAAACCTTTTCTCTGAGGTAGTAATGGTTTGCCCCACTGATAACACTGGACCAATCAACAGTCCACGTGCGCCCTTATGGAAATTATATACCCACAGAAACAGAAGAGAAGGTCGTGAAGATAGGGTAGTAGGTAGGTAGCCACGATCTGAGCCACGAGGAGGAAGCAGGGGGCCAGTGAGCCCCTCTGGGGGTCAAGGGCTCCCAGCCCCCAGCTGAGGCTACGGGAGACCCGATATAGTGTCAAAGCTGGACCGGGTCCCATAATCAAGAGCTGGAAGAGTTTCCTTACTGTCAGCAGCAGCAGAAGACATTGAAAAGTGGCAGTGGAGCAGTCCTGAACAGAGACAGCGATGGCTGAATGACAAAAGACAGGCAGTAGCAGCAAGATAACGTGAAGCTGGCTGAAAGATGCAGAGATGTTCCTGAAGGAGGGAGAGCTGGCAACAAAACAGAAGAAAACTCAACAGAGCTGGTTTGGGGTAAGACTGTATTATTTTCCCAAAAACCAGAGATTTTCTGAAGAGGAGGGCTGGACTTCCAAACCCTTAGGGAGTCCCGAAATGCAGCAGCAGCTAGAGAGAGAGAGAAAGGAGCTGAAAAATCTGGAGTTGTCCTGAGAGCTGAGCCAGGACGGAATGTGGAGGAGGTGGCCATGCCCTCTGCTGCTGCTGCTGCTGTTTCTATCATGCTGGTGAGCTGAGACAGAGCAGAAAACTTTTGGTAAGACTGAACTGAAAGCTGCCTTAAATGTTCTAACCCAAGAGGAGTGAAGATCTTAAAGGAAATCCCCAGAAGGCTCGGGCTTGGGGTTGGAATTTCCACAAAGTAAGAATAAAATCCCAACTGCCATACTTAAAGCTGCTGCCTCAGGAAAATGAAGGACATTAACCAGTGCCACAAAAAACTGAAATAAAGGAACCGTGGCCTGAGAAGCGACAGAAAGACTTTTTTCTTCTTGGACTTTTATTGAAGAAAAGGAGAAATTTAATTTAATGTAAATATATATGTGGGTGTAAATAAACCTTTGTAAATATTTTCCCCTTCCCCCAATAACGAATGGTTGTGTTTTGTCTGAAAACTCTCCACATGAGGTGAAAAAGATATCAAGGCTATACCATCACTAAACCCTCTCACAAGGGCAAACTGTGGGAGGGGGGCTTGAACTTAAAAATTAGATTCTTGGGAGTTTCAAACCACCACAACTTCTAACTATTTAATTTTTCCCTCAGACATTTCAATTTTGTTTATATTTTTCAGAAATAAGGGGTAAAAGTGATAGTTTCAAATTGAGCCCCTATATAATTTAGATTAGCTTTTAACACAGAGTAATTAACGATGCACTTAAAACATCATTTCATAAATCATTGTGCCTGTACTTATAAATGTATTAACTATTTCAAATAAAAAGTGAATATAATGAACAACATAATTAAAATATACCCTACAGTAGAACAGAAATTTGAATTTCTGTTTAAAAAAAGACAAAATCTTCCTTTATCTTACGTAGATAAAGTAAAAGTTCCAACAGAGGTAATATAAAAGAACCGCTGTTTAGTAAACATGGTCCAAGTGCTTTTATAACAATATGAAGGACAGGCAGGTTTTGTCAAAGGCACAGTTTTCCAAGGACAGTTAACTGACAGTTATTCTTAATTAAATAGATATCAAGTAGATGGTAGAGATAACAGACTTAAGTTAGAATCATAAAATCATAGAGTCATAGAATTGTAGAGTCACAGACTCATAGAATCATAGAATGGTTTAGATCGGAAGGGACCTTAAAAATCATCTAGTTCTGACCCCCCTGCCATGGGCAGGGACAACCTGGTTGCTCAGAGGTCCATTGAACCTGGCCTTGAACACTTCCAGGGATGGGGCATCCACACTTCTCTGGGCAATCTGTTGCAGCATCTCACCACCCTCACAGTAAAGAATTTCTTCATAGTATCTAATCTAAACTACTCTCTTACCGTTTGAAACCTTTCCCCTTTGTTCTGTTACTACACACTTGTAAATAGTCTCTGTCTTTCTTGTAGACTCCCTTCAGTCAGTGGAAGGCTGCAATGAGGTCCAAAGGTCCAAAACCTTCTCTTCTCCACATTGAACTATCTCAATTGTCTTAGCCTTTCCTTGTCTCCATCCCTCTAAAAATTATCTTTGTGACCCTCCTCTGGACTCCCTGAAACAGGTTGTCATCCTTCCTGTGCTGGGGACCCCAGAGCTGGATGCAGCACTCCAGGTGGGGTCTCATCAGAGTGGAGTAGAGGATCAGAATCCCCTCCCATGCCTTGCTGGCCATGCTGCTTTTGATGCAGCCCAGGACACAATTGGCTTTCTGGGCTGCAAGTGCACATGGCCAGCTCATGTCCAGTCTCTCACCCACCAGCACTCCCAAGTCCTTCTCTGCAGGGCTGCCCTCAATCTGTTCATCCCACAACCTGTATTGATACCGGTGTCTGCCCTGTCCCAGGTGCAGCACCTCGCACTTGGTCTTGTTAAACTGCACAAAATTCCCATGGGCCCACTTCTTGAGCTTGTCCGGGTCCCTCTGGTTGGAGGTGTGTCAACCACACTACTGCAGGGGCACCTAAAGCTAAAATTTAGGAAAAAAAAATTGAGTTCTTTAACCCTATTTGCTTTCTTAGAATTCTCAGCAAAGGTCAGCAAAAATATTTTTAACAAACAGCTTAATGCATCTGCAAAATGTGATGATAAGTGGAGCCAGGGAAAAAACAGTAAATGGGTGCCACTCGTGAATTCTGTAGTAAGAGAAACATAAACACCATGTTTTTATTAATCCATAAATACTACTTTATGGTTTGACTTCACCCAAGGCTTGTATTTTTGGCTTTTACATATTATTTTTATTGATTTTAATAATACATAGAACATTGCCTAGTCCAGCTGAAGCGCTCTAACTGTCCTCCCCTCCCTCACAGCCACTTGTTTGGAGTTATTACACATAAATCAGTGAAGTAATTTATATTCCATTTGGCTGAATTAATCGGCACTAGAACAGCAATGTTTAGTATCAGGAATATATGGTATCTTAAACTTGCACAATTTTAATGACTCTTCTAACAGCATTTTTCCCAACTTCAGTAACCAATCTCTTAATTGTTCATGATTCATTTTAAATTATGAACTTCTCCTGGGTTTCCTAGAACTGCACAAAACCAAATACATCCATACCACAATTCAGATGGCTTCTGTAAAGAAATATCGACAGAAACTTGACACATTTTTAAGAAAAGAAATAGCACACGATTTCGTTTTTGTAATCTTGCTTGACATTCATGAACACATGTATTTCCCAATATCCTCTTTTGCACTGCAGTGTAGTAGAACAACTTGCTGCTGTGAGCTGTCAGGAAAGCTCCTGCAGGAATGCATCAGGAAGCAGTCTCAGGGTCACTTGGTCTCCCTCTCTGACATTACTGGCAACCAGTGACTATCAGCTCTACTGTCAGAGGACACTTGGGTGACTTAAACTAGACATGTAATGTAAATGACTCTCTGTTTTTATGCTTGAATGAATCAAACTTTCATAAAAAGTCCTCCAGGCTTATCAAAATATGCAGATAGGATATCCTTTAATTTTCCATTTGAGGAGTCTTGGGCATCCTCCTTTAGATTTCCCAAATCACCAACAAGATGCCTGCCAGTTCCCATTATACTTGGGACTTGGCTACCAACAGTGGTTTTCACAGATCATTACAACATATCTCTTCTATTCAAACAAAGTCTGTGTCATGAAACTGCTATGCTGAAACAGTGGCTTCCATGGAGCCAAAAATCCTGCAGAAATCTTACATTTGTTACTAAGTTATCTGACTTAGTATAATTATTAATTCATGAAGTGAATTCATGAAAAGTAAATCTCCACTTCTAAACTAACATTAAGTTAAATAACTTAAAGAGAGAAAACTGTTTTAGTCAGCTGAATGGAAAGAAGACACTGAGACAGTAGTGACTGATGAAATCAGTGTTCAAGTAACTGGCTCAAACTATAAATTCGATTGAAACTGAAGAGGGACAAAAATGTGTAGATAGCTCTCCTAAATATATACTTTGTAGTTATAACTTAAGTATTCAAAAATTTTCTCATCCCAAAGGCTGGCTTAAAATTAATGTCCTCAGGGTTTCCTTCACTCATCTGACTAATTTTTTAGCCCTTATTTCTGTTATATTTGTGGAGGCGGTTTTGTTGGTTTTTTGTGGAGAGGTTTATTTTTGTTTGTTTTGTTTTGGGTTTTTTTTTTTTTTTTTAATGAAAAAGTTCTTTCCCAAATAATCACCTCATTCTAGGAGCCTGCATGTCAGGAAAAACAGTAAACATATCAGGTTTTCTGTTACCTTAAATGTGTTAATAGAATAACAATCATCTTCTTTTTGTCTTTCACCTGATCTCAATGTGCATTGAAACAGGATGCAAATGATGGATAAATTAGCCACAGATATCTTTACCAGCTGGCGGTATAGAATATTCCAAACACATGAAGCAAAGAGAATGATTTTTTGTAGCTGCCACTCATTCGTGTATAGTGATTTCAAATTTCTAATTGCATTATGAAGCACAAAAAGATCAGAAGTATTAAAGCAAAGTAGCAAAAGACAGACATTTCACACCACTTTACCTTTTCACGGAACACTGACACTTGTGTTAACAAGCACCAGAGATGAGGCCCAAGATGGTCATTGCACTAATTGAGAAGCAGCAGAAAAAGTAAACAGATTCTTATAGAATTTGGCACATGAATTTGTCCAATTATCATTCACAGGTTCAAATGTACTGGCAAGTACTTCTCATGTTTATTGAGCCTTGCAATAAAGTTTCTGCAGTATCTTCTTCCTACATAAAGGCTTCTAATAACTTCCATGCGTCTTATGTCATCTCTGATTAAGTTAATTTCATGTCACAAATATAACAATTAATTTATTAATATTTGTTGCAATGTGGATTTTAATCTAACAAGAAAAAAGATATTTTGTCTTGGATGAAGACATGTTGAAAGCTGAATTAATATAGTTTGAAATAATAATTATGATAATAAATCTGGTATATGCCTTCCCTTTGACACTTCAACATATTTATTAGTAGATTGAAGAGAAGCATTGCCAACTTTTAAACATAAAGTTATTAGCCACGGTCACCTAAGAATTCTTTCCACATTTTGCTATTAGTTATACCCTTGAGACTCATCAATTCATGAAACAAGAATAACTCAAAATATGTGAGATTTCCCATAGTTCTTTATCATCATACAACTTTCAAAGTAAATTCTGAATAGTCTATATAGGAATTTGCTTGAAAAAAATGGATAAGTCATCAGATGAAACCCACTTACTCACTCAAGAAACATTCTGCTTTAACCCTGGATACCTTTCCAAGTTTGTTGAAAGAGCATTTATTTTTAAGACATAGATGGACAGGAGGGAAGTTTCAAGTGTCTCTTGCTTAACAGTGTTGAATTTTCTCAGCTGAAATAATTATTTCATTTTTAGGTTATTATTAGAATGTTACAATAAAATATATATTTGGAGATTAAAAGACACTGGTGACGCTGGCTTGAAGTGGTAGGGAGTCTCTCCTCGAGGCCCCTAGCTTCATGCATGATATTTTGGGGAGTAAGTTGGAATAAGAAAATATAAACAAAATCCATCCATGTTAGACCTGGTGTGTTTTTCTGAATACTGATGTGCATTTAGAAAAATTCCATTTATAAAAATGTTTCTAACGCCCTGGTTTGCCACTTTTTTTTTTTTTACTGTACATGTTAAAATGTATTATAATTTCCATAGTTCATCTTTACTTCTGTAAAATTATTCTTTGGACTACAGGATAAAGCCTGGAAGAGAACAAAAAAACAGAGAACTTATACACACAAAACATTCACTTAGAAAAAGTTTTCAGGTCATGAGTTTGCAAAACAAAACTATCCCCTCAGGTTAGGACATTTGATACTGGATAAGAAGTGATCTTTCCATTTGACAGAATATTAACCAGTACAAACTAGCTGCATTGCAAACATTTTTAAGGACATTTTCTCTTACAGCTGGCATGGGATTAAATATTGAGGTTTCTCTCCCAGCTGTTAGAAAATGCATAAAATCAGAAATCTGGCATAAACTCTGTTCAACATGCTCTTGGTAATTTGCTAGAAATGCCCTGTTGATTTGGACCAAATAGGCTATATCTAAGGTAGCAGATAAAATGCTCTAGGGTGTGGGTTTTGTCACTTCTAGAAAGTGTATGCCACAGATAGCAGCATCCTGGACTCACTTACCTCCTCTGTACTTTCCAGGAGAACAGTTCCTAGTGTTCAGGCATTTCCTGGGATTGACATGAACTAAAACTGTGCAGAAAAACATGTGAACAGACAGCAGGACATATCTGCCAATGTCTGAACATGTGACTTGGCCCTTTGTTTGGATCAGTAGGGTAGAGAGACCCTAGGATTATGCAGTAACACTGAGGTCTTCAACTCATGAACGCAAAAACCTAGTCTGATGTTCAGGACAATTCTGGTCTGAGACCAGGTCCAGATCATATTTGGCTGGGGACATAAAAGTCTCATGTTCCTCTTCAGCCAATTTGTAGTAATTCTTGAGTGACATCACTACCAGTAGTGGGTGACTGGAGATTAATACTTCTCCTGATAAGAATGCACTACAGGCTGTTGTTTCAATTCATATTGTTGGAGTGAAACTCTGGTCAATATGGGCACTTTGGTGCTCATATTTAACTCTGGTTAAATATGAGCACTTTAAGAACTGTATCTGAATTTCAAATACAAATTAATATTTAATAGAACACTACTTTACATTTTGAGATATCAGGAATTTGCAATTAAACTTGAAACTAAGAAAAATTGCACTGATTTTGGATTTCATTCCAGATTTGAAATTAAACTCATTCTCAGAAGTTTTAATAATTTTGAAAATTAATTTACAGAACATTTTCAAAGTTTTTTCTGCCACTAAAGTTTTTGAGATTTTTTTTTTTGTTGCTGTTTGTTTCGTTTTGGGGGTTTGAATTATTCTTTTTTAATTTGATGAAATAAGCCTCATTAGGATCTACATTACAATAATAGAACATGAAAGTAAAAGAGAAGTTGCATGCACATTTTACCAAACAATTATGTGAAGCTAAAGTCAATAGACTTATGATATTATTGATTATCTCTAATAATGAAAAAAATTATTACTATGCATGTTGAAAGTTTGCAAATATAGTATTATAAGCTTAAAGACATGTTGAACTTTTTGTAAATGTAATTAATTATTTTTCAGCTTAGAAGCAACATAATATGGAACAACAACAATAACAAAAAATCAATCGTACAACTAATAATGTGGGAGTGTTTTGCCTTGGTGCGTTTCATCAAATCAGAATTGGCTACTGTTAAAAACAGTATTTAAAAAAAATAGAGAGAAAACCAAGTTATGTCTCTATGATGTAATTATTACTCTTAGGAAGATATGTTTCTAACGCTACAGTTGTTTACCACAAATTATTCTCTTTAATGAAAATTTAGCGTATTTTGTTGAGCTCTACATATGATAAAGAATCATAAAACTATTAGTGGAAATACGATTTCTATAAAATTCAATTTTAACCTTTCAAGGTGATGCAAAATTGAGACTGTTTAAAACTTTCCATTTTCATCTATTTAAATCAATTATTATTATTAATTTAATTTAATAATCAGCCTTATTTTACACTGCACAGATAAATTCTGTGCAAACTCTTAAAAAGACAAATTCTTTGCTCTAGAATTTCTGAACAAAATGACATGCAAAGGATGAAGGAGAAAGATATGATCAGATATGTTGCAATTATACATATTAAGAAAGAAATATACAGTTTCAAAGAACCTATTGTTCTTACAAATAGAGTATAGCCATTTGTTTATGCCTGCTTCTCAAAACATTTTTGCTTGCCTAATTTTTACAGACCCACAATTTGTACGTTGGACCCTCTAATACCCATAAATGCCCTAATGTTGCTGCCTTTCCTCCTCGTTGTATTTCTTTTAGCATGTATCGATTGTAAGTTCCCCTGTTTACTAGGGCTTGAGAGAGAAAAGAGGCACAGATTATAGCCAATATTTCTTAGAACACCTTTTATTCATTAAACTGTTACTAATAATAAAATCAAGCTGTTGCTCTTAACAGACAAAAGCACAGCACAGTTATGCACTCACATAGCAGACTCACACCCTCATATGCTCATTTCAAGCTACCAGACTGAAGAAGCAGCAAGGAGGTCAGCCCCAGTGGGGTGATGCCCAGTGGGGTGCAGCTGGCTGTGATATGACAGAGTTTTCTAGGAATGCATTAGGAGATGCCCTTGGGGGTTTGTTTGTATAGAATCTGTCCTGTAATCTTTATCTGTGTACAGCAGCCTGTGGTCATATAGCACAGAGCCATAGTGGGTGCCTATCTGTGCTTGTGAACTTGCACAGAAGCATCAGGTTCTTCATGTCCTGACTTTATCAGTTCTTCAGAGAATCATCTTCAGAGCTTTATCGCTCCTTGGGAAGCTCTCACACACCACCTTCCCAGTACACACTTGTCCTCTCTTTGGCCTGTTTTTCCTGGATGCTGTTTCTCCATGCAAACCTATGGAATACATTCTCATCAACTAGTGCAGATGGGGATTTTATGATGTATCCACTTACTGAAAAGAACATTATTATTATTATTATTATTATTATTATTATTATAGAGGTATTTTTAGATTATTATTAGAGAGATATTTGTTCCCTTGAATAACCCTTTTTAAATTTTTGTCTTCCCCTTTTTTCTCTCTTCCTACAAACTATACACTCCAAAATATGAAATATTTGCTAAATATCACTTAGATGTCTTTTCTATCAAATTCTTTGACTCTAGAAAGTAGACTGTTTACAACTGTGCTGCCCTTCTGCTTAATGGGCACCCTAGGGGAATGTTGTTGGCTTTGAGACTGAACTACATATTTTCAATAAACAACTTCTGAAGCCAGTGAATGCTGAGAACCGTGAACATTAATCAGTGATCTATCTGAATGGAATACTTGCCTGTTCTCCCTTTGGGGGATGGAAAAAAAAGGACACACATCATGATGCACTATTCACAGTCACACAGAATCAAATAAGCCCAATAAAATGTTTCAACATTATCTTTTATTGCAAATTTTTGGTTAGCTTGAAATTGTGATAGCAAAGCTGACTGCCTTATCAACAGATTTTGCCAACTAGAAAAAGAGAAAAAACTGCCTCAGGATGAAGAGCAGCTTCCAACTATTAAAAGGTTTTAGACTGCTTGTAGATTATATTTGGAGTTATTGCATTTGCCATGTCCTTTTGTCCTTGAGTCACATTGCTAAGAGAATGTCTCTCTGCCTTGGAGGGAAAGCTGCCTGCTCAAGTATTCCCTGAATGGCACTGCATCTGGCAGGCTGATTTACATGGAGCTACTGACATCTGCCTTAGAGGAAATCCCTATTCTTGTTTTTAAAACACAGGTCAAAGGTCTGTTTTGGCAATTGAGGGGCTTGTGGTGCTGGAGAAGAAAGAGGAGAGTTAAAAGGAAAGGATCAAGCTGAGATAATCCACAATTGTTTTCAAGTTCCAATCAGTCATTCCATTATTCAAAATAATTAAAGTACAATATAATAATTAAAGTACAATAACTCAGTGGAGTCCAATGTTGTGAATTCTAAATGACCGTAGTCCAACTGGATGTGTCTAAAGCACGAATGTCTATACTAAAATAGTGATATTGTCTGATGTATCTTGGCAGTTTCAGTTATTAGAAATTTACAAGCCTAACAACAGCACCGATTTTCAACTTTGCAAGAACTCAGATTTTAACTGAAGCTCTTAAGTTTCTTGTCTTTTCCCACTGTGAGTGTTAGGTAATGTTGACTGTGGTCTAGCCTCTCATTCATTTGAAAAATCTCTGTACCCTAACAGCATGGTGTAAAGAACTCTTTTGGGTCTCAATTATTCTAGAGATCACAATTTCTTCTGAAATGGTCTAAAGAGGGTGGTATAGGATTAAATTATATGATCGACTGCATAGAATTTCAAATCTAGGGAAATTGCCCATGTTACAGTGGGCTTTGAGTGTGTGTGTGTGTGGGAATTTAGTCCCTTTCTCCAAATTAGTAGAGCTCTGATTCAGGGGGCTGAATGGAAGGATACTGCCTGCTCTGCCTTCTCTTACCATGAAGAGAGACGAGAATAAAGCTAAGGGACAAAAATTAAGTGCTATGAACCTGCTAGGGTTTGAAAGGACTGAACAGCAATACCAGGGAGAAAGCATAACGAAGAGCATGATATCAGAAGCTCATGACAGTAAACATTTGTAGCACTAACAGTTACTTCTACATATTGTTCAAAGATCTAATGAGCTAGTGCTTTTCTGGTGCACAAGTGAGGTGCACTGTTAAAACCATCTTGCTGTGTAGAGCCTTTCACCTTTAGAAGGCAGTCTGAGTCAGTACCAGGTGGGTAACTATGAAACATTTGGAAATGGGTACTCTAAGTTCAGGCTTCAAGTTCATTTAAAAGTAATAAAAGAGCAAAAGAGAGGAAGTAGAACAATAGATCTTAATATTGAAAGGACCAGAATGATTATTTTGGCTGACCTCATGCATAAAGTAAGTCATAAAAATATCTAACTCATCCACAGGGTTGTACTTTCTAGATAATTGGTCTAAGCAAAATGTACTTCCTTTCAGACTGATTATCTTATGATTTCCACCTGTAAGGCAAATCCAAGTCACTGCTTTTTGAATAAAAATTTGGGAAAAAACCCTAAAATTAAAACATCAAAGTAAATTTAGGAAACAATTTAGACGTTTTGTGGAGTCTGGTGCATTGGAAGATGCTGAAAGTCTTAGAAGACAGATGGTTATCATGAAGTCTCTAGTTTGTTTTATTCTTGCATGGATTGGCAGTTTTTGACAAGGGAAAAATATGCTGAATTAATACAAAGACTCCCAGAATATAACTTTGACCACTTATTGAATTTAATATTTCAAAAATTCTCCGGAAGAGCTGCAGATTCTTTTACTCATAGTTTGCTCCTTCTTTTAGCTGCCAAAAGAACAGAAAAAGTTTCTCCTTTCAGTTTTATCTTTTGAATATCTTTTGTCAATTGTTGTTTTCCTTCCAAACTGTAGTGCCTACAAAGCATGAACTTTAATGCTTTACAGCAGTAAATGTGTACAAATGCTTGAGTCTTTGACAGCTCAGTGCATGCTTATAAAATCTCATAGTGTGTACTTTGATAACCTGATGTTCACTATTTCAGAAGAAACATTCTGATTCCAGCACCCCTTTTTCTTACTTTCTCTTTTCTTCAGTGATTCCACATAGACTTTAAGGATCTAATATCCTGTACCTCAGTGGTATGAGTTCTCCTTCTGAAATGTTTATAAATACTTCACTCTCAGTCTTGTTCCCTTTTGAAGTTTTGTTGTAGCTTTTCTATTAATAGTATTGACTCTTTCCTGACAGTCTGTCAAATGGACAAGAATAATACAAATCTCATAATGACAGAAGTCTCAAAGTTGAAAAACTGAAAGAAAAACTTTGGGTGATTTCTTCTCCAGTCAAGAAATATTTTCATCCAGTGTGACAAGCTTTTTGCAATGTCTTTCACTAAAACCATTAGAAACTGGTACTTATTTTCAGAGTATTTTCTGCTTCTTGCAGCTTCAGAGAAACACTCTCATTAGTTGTAATTGATAACTTTAAATTTGTTTTCTTGGAGGAGTGGCATCTATTTATTATACATAAATACATTTATATCATAGAAGATCCCTGAGAAAATTGCATGTTAGTAAAGAGATATGTGTATTATAGGTAAAATATTTAGATGGCATCAGTTTTTAAAGAATGCTTCTACATGAAGCATGTCTTGAAAGAACATTTTCAACTGCCATAATTTACATCAAAGGATAAGTAATTGATCTTTAAAATCTGCTTTGATAAGCTGGCATTAAGCAGGGTGATAAGACTAAATGATCTCCAGAGGTCCCTTCCAACCTGAACTATTCTATTATTCTGTAAAAACAAGGGATCATATGTCAGACTTTTGTATTTGCTCAAAAATAAGCATAGATTCAAGATCCCACTAACTTCTTCAGTCACTTCATTTCAAATAAAGCCTAATTCTTCTAAGATCAATGGGAATAGTTACATTGACTAAATAGAAGGTGGGTCAGGTCTTGAATAGGAGCTAAGTTGCTTTTTCAGAAGATGCCTACAAACTGTAATCCTTAAAATTTAATAAAATATCAACATAATTATACCGATGAAAAACCAAAACTGATATGTTTTAAAACTCTCTAGTGACACTAGATTTTCAGGGAGAATGCTGAGTTTTCTTTGAAAGCTTCCTGTCCAAGAAACTAAATTACACTTCTGCTTAGTTTTTCCTGTTTCTGTTATAATATAAATTCAGAGTGTCCTTAATTTTGCTTGTCATTACATTACAATACAGTACATTACATTATATAGTACAACATAGTCAATATAACACAAAATTTTCACTAGAGTCTCAGAGGTTAAATTTGTGAGAAGGATGCCAAATATCAGCATAAATTCACTGACGTGGTAAAGTCCATGGGACAGATTGGGTGCCCTGGTATGAAGAATTTTGCGTCATTATTATTTATTGTCATAATGTAAAAAACAATAAGCTGGGTGAGGCTTTTCCTGACTTCAGTGGCACAGCAACTGTTTTGGATTCACGAAACAATGCAAAACAGGAAACGTGTGCCAGACTCCTGACATCCACCATCATTGGGCCAGAGTTCAGCAGCCTGTTCAGCTGTCTGAGTAGTATAACAGATTCCCTTTTGCCTTCCTGTTCATTCTGTTTTCCTGAGGTGCTGGATCTTCCTGCTTACTCTTCCTTTCTCTTTTTTTTTTTTTTTTTTTTTTTTTTTTGCAGAGGTCATCATTTTCCGTTTCAATAAATTGAAGAGCAGTTGTGATGAATCGCTTCTACAGATCTTACAGACTTTCAGGTAATGGTCTGACAGGCCTCTGAAATGTAGCTGTAGTGAAAACTTTAAAAATACTTCAAACTTGGTAACACCTTCGTACCTCTGCCTCATGGATTTTTTCTGTTTCACTTCTCTTTTATTACTGACATCTGCTTGGAATCAAGATGTTTTGCAGGCATCATTTGCTTCCTTCTCCAAAACTACAGTTTTTCCATTGGCAGTATTCTGAAATTATGCCTTGCAAAAACAGCACTTAAGGATGGCTTCATCCTGGGGTAGCAAAAGGGGAGGATTAAGAGTCATGAAAGAAATTCTGTTTCTTTATAGGAAACTTTATTTCCTTAGACATTTTTCACCCATTTTCACCATTTAAGCCAGAAGACTCGGTAGAGATGTACTTCAAAGACCTTATTCCTGGTTTTAAGTTTACAGGTAAGCTTTATTACTACAAAACTGTCATAGACAGAATTTTCAATATCATTAGCTCTATTTTTCAGGCACAGAACATTAACATAATTATTTCTGCAGAGTGTATATTTCAGGATTTCTCTCTCAAAGTGATGAGTGTAAAAGTTCAGAGACTTTACTTTTACTTTAATATATCATTTGTCTTTTTTTTTTTTTTTTTTTTTTTTTTTAATTAAGAATCTTTTACTTATGTATCCACTCTTGTGGATAATTGCAAATAATTTTTGTTCATTGGAACTGCACACAGATATTAACCCCCTAGTAGTACAGAGGCAGTGGAATGAAAGAAAGATCATATCTTAGAGTTGACTTCATCAGTCATCTTTCTGAATACTCTTATTCAGTCTTTTCTGCTCATTGCATTACTCTTTTTTCACATTTATTTGTATTGATATAAATTAGGAATGGATTTTATATGGTTTTCAGTTTTTTTGAAATAAATTCTTTATGTTTTTTTCAAACTGATATCACCAAGCACACACTTCAACAGAGCAACAGTCATTACATTTTATTATATATCATATTCTTATGTGCAATATAAACTTTGTGGTTTATATGTGTAACAGCACAAAAAATTAATCTATGCTACAAGCCAGTGAGTTCAACAACATCCCTCACCTCTTAATGCCTGTATTCCTGTGTACCCCTAACTCATCTGTGCATATATATGAGACCTGAACGTGCACCCATGTTTCCTTTGGAAGGGATGCTAACGTGTGTATGGACCATGATCTAATTCTAAATCCGAATCTACTTCCATGTTGTTCCTGCTTTGAAAAAGAGGTTGGATCACAGGTACAGTAAGATGTTCCTTACTACCTAAATCACTTTGAGTCTGTGATGCACAACAAGGAGATCCACCGCAATGGTCAGCTCAGTGACCAACCAGCTCAGTGAGGTTTATGTGAAAAATACCTGCTCTACAGTTGAGTGACAATCACTGTCTACATATAAAGTGCATCCAGGGGAAGCACCCTGCTCTGACGGGAACATTTCAGGAAGTTTTCTGTTACTCCAAACACAGTGAACCGTATTAAAGAGGTGTCTACTATACCCTTTTACAAAGTGAAGAGTAAATAACAAACTTTCTCTAAAAATTTCAAAGAAGTTTGACCACTTGAAACATTCAGTAATTAAATCCTACCTGTGCTAATATGGAAAAAGCTTAGGGTAAGATAAGGCAAATGTATCCTCAACTTAAAAGGTAAGTGGCCACTGATGCTGCAAGCCTAAACAAGGTATAAAACTTAAATAAAAATACCAATTCCTGTTTCTTCCACCTTCTTGAAGCATAATATGTGTCTAATGTAACTTTAACTTATAACATGTCCATACACTATGATGTGTGCTGAAGTGTCCAGAATGATTTCCAAAGCAGATGATTAGGTAATCATTACCTTGACTCATTTTGCTCCATCAACCAAGAGAGTCTGTAACAGCACGATCTATAAATACACAAATTTGGTCATTTAGAATCATTATGCATGTACTTACATATTTTCCATATAAAGTACCTATGAATTCACATCATATTAAACATTCTGTGAACTCAACTATATAAAAGAGATAGTACTTAGTGGTTTATTTGATACCTCTTGAAGTCTTGCAGACTTTTGCTTAGATTATAAACTTTGCTGGGTAATTTAAAACAGTCCAACCAGTTTTTCCTTGACCCTTCTTTCTGTCTTTTTCTCTTTGAAATAATTCACATTCATGAATCATACCCTTGACAATTACAATTGTAAAGTACTGACACTTAAGAAATATTGTAATGCAGAAATAATACATGAAATAGTGATGAAATTTCTTTAAAAACCAATTATATACACAAAGCCTTGAAAAGTACAGATGCCTTTTTATGATACTGATGTGTCCATTGATATGAAACAAATATTTTCTTGATTTAAAAAAAAATGTGCCTATTAGAGAGATTTGTAAAATAAACATCTCCTTGATCTCTGCCCTTATATATGCTTTGTCTTCTTGGGCTGTAATTTTGTTACACTTACTGAACAAGTGGCCCTTAATGAAACAGTTTGCTGTGCTGATACAGGATGTCAAAAGGAAAGCACATACTATTTCTGCATGACACAGACGATGCAGGCACATAGTTGCAAAGGCAAGCATGTTCTCTGTAAAAACAGAAACAAATAAAAAAAACCAAAACAATGTAGGCAGTGTAAATGCTTCAAAGAGCTATTTATTTATAAACTAATAAATCTTTACACACAAACAAAGAGACACTGAAGAAATGGAGGAAATAACAAAATTTTTCTTTTAGATGCCTCCATGTTTGGTTTTGCCTTTTTTTTTTTTTAATCCACTTTCCTATAGACCCTGCTGCTTGATCACAGGATACACGTGACCATCAAGTTCACCTGATGTCTAAAGATTCAGAAGCGATTTCACACGATTCATATAAACATTTAAGTAATTTAGCATTCATCTTTACCATTACTAGGAAAAAGAAAATAATTGCAGGCCATATATCTGTAAAAAACTTCTGGATAAAATCTGCAGCTATTGTCTATTTGGGATTTAAAAAAACACCAAAAAATCAAAAAAAACCTCCCCCCCAAAAAATAACAACAAAAAACCACCACAAAACCCAACAACATCAAAAAAAACCCACCAAAAAAAGAACCAGACAAAAACTCCCAACCCAAAACAAAACAAAACAAAACAAAAAAACCCCTGACAAATCCCAAAGATTTTTATATAAAAAAAAAATCAGGGAAACTCTCATAAAATTTAATAAAATATTCTGATTGAATTTAGACAGAGTTCAGTAAAGTCTTAAACATACATTTATAACCCAACACTACTATAGTAATGTCATCCTTCTCCCTGATTCCACCACTGTATTTATTACACTTCCATGCTTGAAACACTTGAATTTTGAATCTGATTAAACCTGCAATACATGAGGGTGTCACAATCACATTGGACTCACCAGAAGGGAAGGAAGAGGGATGAGGTTAAGGAGGCCAAAAGAAGGGAGGAGATGACTTTTTTATCCTAGACTGATAGCTCATGAGGTCTGTAGAAGTGATTTCAGACAACTAATCCATTCAACCACGTATAATATCAACCCTGGCATTTGCTAAGAAATTATGGAAGATGACTCTCGGTGGAAAGGCCTGTACACTGTTAGAGTTCTCCTGGCTCAGTGCTGTGTTATACAGCCTACACCCTTCTGTGCAGACCTAGACTATATTCTTACCTCTGGGATGTAGACAGAAGTAGTCCATGTGCTATTTAATCCAAGCACCATTTGGTTTTTATATTGTTTATCAGTTGACCAGCTGCACGGGAAGAAGACAATTTGGCCTTCAACATATCTGTCAAATTCCTAAACCTTAGGTTCCTGAGATTACATTAAGACAGTGAAGAGATTATCCAACACCAATAGAAAGTCAAGAGGAACCCTTACTAAATATTCATTCACAAAGTGTTTTATATCTCGGAGAGTTAGTAACAATATTCCATGGACATCCACTTTATGATTTGTCTCTCAGCCAAAATTATTAGTTAGTTGAAAACATTATCATTAAAGGATTGCCACAAAAGGACTTGGCTAACTTCCTTAAAACACCAACCCAGATAACATGAACCAGTATCACTAGTATGATGATCACAAGAGATAGAATTGCTCAAAGACACTTTGTTTCCTTTTCATCATATATAGTAATCTCTCTGGAGGCATGTTTGTTGCATATTCGGGGGGGAGGGTTGTTGCTGGCTGTTGATTTTTTTTTTAGTACAATTTTGGGCTTTTACCACGATGGTATATTTTAGGAGAAGTTGACACTTGTGTTGTATGAACCTCACTTTTTTTTTTTTTTTGGTGATTATTCACTCTGGTTTCCATGCCAACACACGCAGTACCTTTAAGCATGTTTTCTATTTAATCTTTTCCACCAAATCAAAATGTTCTAAGCATTGTATCTTCAAGTTTCTCCCAAAGTCACAGTGAGTTTGGTCCATGTAAGAACTGAAGATCAGAATTACTGTTTGAGGACATCTAAACTGCATGTTCTTCTGTATAGTTGTTTAGAAATTCTTAAAATTCAATGATTGCTACCCTGGAGGTTTATTTACTGCCTGTTATATGCTTCCTTCCTGGTGTTACCTTGCAGTAAGAGCTTTAATAGATTAACAATAGATATTCTTGATATAATGGAATGTAACTAGCCATTGATTTCCCAGCTGTGATATTTTTAGGAAGGTAATACAGTAGAGTAACCTTGATTGTCAGGTTTTAGGCCACATTTTGGAAAGAAACACTCCAGAAAAATAACTTTCATAACACTTAAAGTAGAAAAGAAACAGAAGGGAAAGCATACAGTGAACATGGTTAGGGGACTGTCTTTCTAGACCAATTAACTTGTTTAGCTGCGTTTTCTGGGGGCAGTGATTTTTTGGTTTTATTGATTTGGTTCTTATCCCAGGCAGGGGAAGAGCAATGCACCCCAGGAACCTTCATCTTGTCATCTAACTCACCATGCTATGTATTTACTACTTGAAAACTAGAAAGAAAGAAGATGATATAGTGATTTCAAAAAGCAATATTTCCACGAAAAACACATTGCTGTCCTTTCATATCTGCTGCAACTAGCAGATCCCAGTCTTAAGATCAGGTGACAGTGACTGGGGAACCAGTTGATAAAGTATAAATGAAAGACTGCCAGCCAGGGGACCTACAGCAATCAACAAATGACCTGAGAGGAACCTTATGAAATTCAACAAGGTCGAAGGCAAAATCCTGCCCATATACAGGAAGGACAATGATACAGGCTGAGGCTTGACTGACTGGGGAAGCAGCTTGGCTAAAAGCAGTGAATAGGTCTCTTGGTAAACAATGTGTGAATGTGAGTCAACAGTGTGCCCTGGAAGCAAAGATGGCCAGCAACATCCTTGCCCAAAAGCATGGCCAGTTCACTGAGCAAAGGGGTTTTCCCATTTACTCAACACTTGTTAGACCATGCTGAGAATACTGTGTACATTTTTGGGTACAAGGAAGTAATTGATAAACTTCAGGGACTGCTGCACAGGCCACCAAGGGTGTCAGAGGACTTTCCTTGTCAGAAGAGATTGAGGGTCCAGGGCTAAGCATGGAGGAGAAGGTGAATCTAGCAGGACTCAAAAGGAGATCGCAGTATCTATGAGAAGTATATCAAGAAAATGGAGACATACAATGGTATGAAGCAGGAAGGTGCAACACAGCATAGATTGAAGCAGGAAAGCTTGTGCCTGGATAGAAAAGTAACGATACGTGGAATATAAGGACATTCAGACTGGGAATAGAGTCAGAGGGTGTAATACATTAAACATCCAGACACAGTTCCTCAGGAACAGTAGATAAAGTAAAAAAATCAAGGCCCAGAGCCACTGAAGAAACTGCTGACAAACTTAAGGAGGTTCATATAGCAGTTTAAAGAGTAAAAAGAGGGGAGACAAGATAACCATGGCTCTCATGAGAAATGACAAATGTCATATGGAATATTTGAGGGCGCCTGTAGAATTGTGAAAAATGTATTGCATGTTTACAGGAAGGACCAAGACCAGGAAAATGAAGGGATTAAAGTGGATCAGGAAGAAAGAGTGGGTAAATGAAAGTGGCAGGGGGGAGGGAGGATCATATGTAAAGAGGCTGCTGCTGAGCACCCTTGTCTGGCCAAGCCCTGTGCATGATCCCCACAGTCTGTCCTGTCTTCTCATGAATATCTGATCCTGGGTACTTTCCTGGGTGAGGGTTCTGTGCACTTATGTGTGTGTGTATGTTCATGTACTGATCTTACAACTGGCCATATATACACTCTCTGTGATTTTCTGTGCTTGTGTGTCTGTGGGTATGTATGTGTTTTTAGAAACTGTGAAGAAGAAACCCTCTAAGTCTTACTATCGAATGGATTCGATTCTCTTAACATTAAAGGAAAATCTGTTCCACCATGAGGACTGTCAGGCTCTGGAGCAGGTTGCCCAGGGAGGTTGACTGATCTCCCTCCTCAGAAGTTTTCAAGACCAGACCAGACAAAGAGTTGGCAACTTGCTCTAGTCTTAAAGCTGACCCCATTCTGAGCTGAAAGTTGTACTTGAGACATGCTGAAGTCTTTTCTGACCTGAATTATCCTATGATTTAGGAGTAATGATCCTACAATTATAACTCTGAGAAGAAGGCCCGTGGGAACTAAAATTGTGCCACGTTAACTTGACAGGTATGGTTAAAATGCCATGTTCCTGAAATATTTTCTGCACAAAAAGATGTATGTAGGCTAAAAGATATGCTGACTAGCTCAGACAATGCCTTTTGATTCATTACTAGTCCTTTTGTGTAGTTTTATATACTATTAAAATATTTTTGGCAACTTTCCTTCCTTCTGTTAGTCTCAGCAATCCCCAATTCATAAAAGTGGAAGTTAAAAAGGAAAAGGCTCTACACTTTTACACTTCAGCTTAAAATCGTCCAGTTACTTTTATTCATACTTTAATTAGATGGATTTGTTTCCTGGTTGTTACATTGAGCTGATGGGAGTATGTACAAGTTCACAAGATGTACCTCAGCCTGACTGCTACCAGCCATTAGACGTATTAACATAATGAACAAAGACAGACATTAGTGTGAATTGGGTGTGAACATCTATTTTACATGTAAAGAAGTTGAGAAGAATAAAAGGCAAGAAATCAAGGCTTAAGGCTTCCACAATAAAGTGGTGAAGAGGGAAACTTAGAGCATTAGAGACCATAGATAGAAAAGTGAGAGGATCTATTTACCTGTACACCCTGGTTTAAAAAGTTAGGGATCTGGATTTTCTTAGTATTGTGTTTTCCTCCTAGAGCCAAATATTCATACTCCAATTCTGCAATAAACAGCAGAAAGCTTAATTCCCAATTAAAGTACACAAAGTATATAAAGATCTTCATACATTTTATGGAACAAAACTGTGTCTGAGGTCAAATTCACAGAAGCAGCTCAATCCAGCTCAACTTGCAGAAACGGTTTTGCAACCACACCTGACTCATTCTCCTGCCTAAATACAGAGGGCCAAGACTGCTAAGAATATTCAGACATAACCTACATATCATGAGGCTTTCTGCAAATACGTGTGACTTTTATTTACTTGTTATGTGTTATAATAATGTCAGATTTTTTTTTCTTTATATAAGATCCCATCAGTAAAAGCAGCAGTTCTTGAGGTAAAGATTTAAAAAATCAGTATTTCTGATTTTCAGTTTATGTTGTGCTTTCAAAGTGTCCACAACAAGCAAATATGAATTTTACTTAAGCTAGATAATTTGGACTTAATGACTGCCATTCCAGTTTTCAAATATGCAGTTGTTTTCTCCAGTGAAAAATTTGTATTCCTACTCTAACAATAGAAAACTCCATTTGTTTTGAGTGAATTCAGATATGAATTGCAATGATTCAAGCTTGTTGAGCATGTCCAAAGTTTTTGGCACCTGTCCTGTAAATGTACTGAGTTAAATCAATAGAACATTCCTATTTCTTAATAATAATCATTCTAGAATGATTGTTACAAGTTAAGTCAACAGACAGACTTATTACAGAATGACTTTCTTAGGTGAGAATGTCTTTGTAACGATGTCTGTAGTTTTTAATCTAGAAACAAAATGGATAAGGGATCTTCCTCAATGTTGAGATCAGAGATTTGCAATGACAATGATTTGCTTTCACTCTAAGGGTCCAGGCACCCAGCTGGAGTAATTTGGCATGGTTCTGGTAAAGTCACTGGAGCAATACAAAAATGCCTGAGCTGGATATATGCTTCCTGAGAACAATAGGGAAAACCCAGCTGTATTGTCAACAGACTTTTGAGTACAGTTAAGAATAAAATCCTTCACACATGCACAAAAAATAGCCACCCACTGTAAAAACACATTTTCAAGACTGAATTGATTCATGAATACCATGTGTTACCAATCATAATAATTACATATGTTAGGTAAACTTAATGAGAAAACTCGGGAGATTTTTTTTATTCATTGACAAAACACACTCTCTTTCCACAGAGCACTTTAGTCTTTCTTGTTGTTATTCGTAATTATATTCTTTACAGTTTTCTTTAGGTTGCAAGGTTTTGTGGTTTGTTTGGTTTTTTTCCAGTTGGAAAAAGTGGATATTTGTTTACTATAAAACATCAGAGAAAGTAAAATTCCAATAAAACATTAAATAAACATCATAAAACCTTATGCTTTTAATATGTCTCACAATTCATTTTGGGGGATTAAACACAAATTTGACTGTAGGTTCTAGTCCTGATCCTGACAGAGACTTGAAGAACTTCTCTAAATTATTTAATCCATGACAGTGATATACTTTGAGATAAGCAGACTGGAAAAGTTGTTTAAGTGCAAAATATTATTATTCTTCCTGTACAAGAAAAGGTTTGTACATATATGTCACATTGTAATGATAGCAGTATAAAAGATTGATTTTCTTTCTACTCAAACTTTATATTTCAGCCAGGACCCAAGAGGCTTAACACAATATTTTTAGTGATCATCATCACTTCAACAAATTCTAATTTGTAGGTGTCCAGACCTCAGAACTTCTTGACTTCTTAGCAGAAATAAGAAAACATGAAGTTTCAATAAAAAAAGTTAAGCATTTGTAAACAAAAGCCTCAATGCCACCTAGTCACAAACCATATCTATAAACTATTAATGTGCCAATTAAATTAAATTTAAATGCATAGAAAAGAGTATTGGAAGGTGCATTTTGTACCTAAAGAGTATACAGAAATGGCCCAAGATACAATCTGTTTTCATCTAAGCACCTTTTTTTTATGTTTTATTATTTCGTTTTCTTATTCACTTTAATAATTGATTTTTATGTCATATGTGAGTGAGCAAGCAACTTGATACATAACATTTAAGGAGATTTGTATCTTGAGCTCTACCTGGAACCAAAAGTCTAAGTAATTTTCCAATATAATTTCAAATAACCAATGGCTGAAAGATGATTGAAGTAAAGTGTGAAGTCCTCCATGTTCCTCAGTACCACGCCGACAATTAATAGACTTATATTATTCTGTCTGTATCACATTTGATGGACAGGGAGAATGGGCACATTGTAAAGCAACATAGCCACTGTACATGATTTTATTAGCAACATAGGTATTGTGGTGAAAGCACTGTAACTCAAGTTAGGCGCCTCTCTGTTTAAAAATCATGACTGTCCATAAAAATTAGTCTTCAGTGCTAGGCCACACTTACTCACTATTTAAGCTTAAGCCATGACTCTGTGTATGACTGAGTGAATATTTGTGAAGAGCAAAATTTGAAGTAATTACAATTTCAGCAATAAAAAAACCCAAAATATAACACTTTCAGATGTCTCTTTGTTACTCTACAAACACTGAGTAGCCGGTTTGGGTAATTGTCGCAAACTTTGCATTAGGTGACGTAAAATGAGGACGTGGGAGCTTCTCCTGCTTGAGGCTGGAGATCACATGGTGTAGGTTAGACCAGAGAGAAAATACTGTTGTAA
Organism: Pipra filicauda; assembly: GCF_003945595.2. Classification (NCBI taxonomy): domain Eukaryota; kingdom Metazoa; phylum Chordata; class Aves; order Passeriformes; family Pipridae; genus Pipra; species Pipra filicauda. The sequence goes on along the minus strand of NW_024104975.1, from coordinate 1,482,186 downwards.
TAATCATGTCATGATAAATACCAAAATGAAGAAATTAAGATTTTAGTTATAAGCAAAAAGGTAGCAACTTTTAATAGAAATAGATAGAATCAATTCCTGTATGTTTAATCTCACCATACTTCTAGGTCAGTGTTTGCCTGTACCCATGTACAATAATTGAGTGCGAGATTTTATTCAGTTCACTTTGTAGTGAAGTTTACACATATGTTGAAATGAGAAAGCTTTTATAATCATCATTTCTATTTTGATATGAACCATCTGCCCTACAATTTGAAAAATATAGTATTTTACCTATACTGAGGTAAAAAAAAAAAATAAATTACTGAGGCTGATGGAAAGAATCATTCTTCCTCTCCTTTTGTATGTGTCTTCTCTTTTCATTTTGAACTTTTCATAGTCAGAGGAGCCTCCCTCTGGCTATCACTACAGAGTGAAGCACAACAGCAGCTGAAACTGTGACGCTTCTGACCATTACTGTAATAATGTTAACACATAAAAACTGATTTGCTTAATTACACGTGGACCAGTCACTCAGCAAAAACAGTACTAGAAATTTTTATTGGTTTGATTTTATTTATTTATTTCCAGGTAGGTAGGAAAAAGTTTTTAAAACAAGATCATCGATACAAAAAGTGATTTAAGGGAAACTGTCAAAAACTGTAAGAAACTTTTCACTGACCCCCCAGTGAAGTGTCTCATTGGCTGTACCATTGCTTGGGGAATGTCTGTGCCTGGAGTTTTTGCCACATAGATATAATGCCACTTGTACCTTTGTTCTTTGCTGATATTATGTTTCTTTGATGCCAAAACCAAAACTAAAATCTAGTTTCTCTGGGTGATGGCTTTTAAAATTACGAAAGACTCAAAATACAAGTAAATAACTAAAATTTGCTCAAGGCATCAAGGGAAATGAAGAAGATTTAGGAAATAATGATTTTTGTCCTCAAGATAATGTCACAAACTGGATTAGAGCATGAATAAAAATCATTTAAGTGTTCAATTTGCTGCTATTGTTTTCCTTGCTTTTTCTTTTCTCATTTCAAGAAAACATTTGAATTTTCACCTACAACTTTCATAAGCAAGTTTTATTACTGTAGTCAGATATCCTGGCTTAGTTATGCCATTTCATGCTCCTCTCATTCATACCAAATCAGTATGCTGATAAATGCTTTACATTTATGATTACCCCAAATTTTTCTACTATGGACAGAGATTACTCTGCACGCTTCTGACATACCACTGACAGAATCAAAACCAAGAAAGCATAAGAGGAATACTCACAAATCATGAGAGAGAACTTCAGCCTAAAGGTTAGATGCTGCCTATAGGATATTACTGTGCAGAGACAATAGGGGTGATCAGCTGTTTCTTTGGTTCTTTTCTTGCCTAGAAATATGTGAAGTATTCATGAAAGCAAATTAAGATATAGGGCAAAATGTGTTCGAGCCAAAAGAATCTGTTCAGTTTTGATTCTGTTGTGCTCATCGAAGCACAAAGGGCTGCTAGTAAAAAAAGGAGAAAGTTTATGCATAGATTAGGTATCCACTTAGGCAAGTCTTGGAATATAAATTAATTCCCTTTTGGCATTCTTAGGGTAGCACATTTATCCAGGTGGGGATGGCTTTGTTCAAGACAGGATAAAATAGTTAACAAACCCACTGCTGAAAGAGATGGGTTTGGTTCTGTTTTCTTTTGTATCCCTATGGGAAAAAAAACAACCAACATTTCTCTAAACTGTGCAAATCTTCCCTTATGAAACAATTCCATAACAGACAAATGAAGCCTTGCATTAATATGAAAGATTCTATGTACCAAAGCAAAACTGAATCTACAGAACTAGATGTTTTTCAGACTCCCACTTGAACTATGAACTCTTAAAACTCTCAGGTTGTCCCACTTGAAGGTATTCAGTCATTTAACTGCATGGTGACAAGATGGAGAGTATTTCTAGAAAAAGGACTGAAAATTGTCTGTGTGCTAATATTAGTAGAATTCCTTTTCCAATATAGATTCCAATTGAAAGCTGGAAATATTATGAAATGGGAGGAAATTTCCCACTGTACTCGACACTGGCGAGGTCTCACCTTGAATCCTCTGTTCAGTTCTGGGCCCCTCACTACAAGAAGGACATTGAGGTGCTGAAGCGTGTCCCGAGAAGAGCAATGAAGCTGGTGAAGGATCTGGAGCACAAGTCTTACAAGGAGCAGCTGAGGGAGCTGAGGGTGTTTAGCCTGGAGAAAGGGAGGCTCAGGGGAGACTTTATCGCTCTCTAAAACCTGAAAGGAGGTTGTAGCGAGGTGGGGGGCGGTCTCTTCTCCCAGGTAACAAATAACAGGACAAGAGGAAATGGCCTCAAACTGCAACAGGAGAGGTTTAAGCTGGATAGTAGGAAAACTTTCTTCACCAAAAGGGGAGTCAGGCTTTGGAAGAGGTTTCCCAGTGAAGTGGAGTCACCATTCCTGGAGATATTTAACAGACGTAGATGTAGCACTTAGGACACAGGGACTTCGTGCTGGTGGGTGAACAGTTGGATGCAAGATGTTAAAGGCCTTTTTCAACATGAATAAATCTATGGTTCTTTTTGAAATACTTTATTTTTCCCCAGAGACATTTTCTGCAATAAGTTTTTAGTAGATAATGCTTTCTTGCGTTATTGGAATTATTGCATTTTTTGTTCTATTTTCCGTCTCTTAGTAATCATAACTTCCAAATAACAAGTGTGTGGACTTCCTTATTAAGTGAGTGATCCCTGAAGCTATTGACAATTCAATGTCTTTTGAGCTGCAGATCTCACTTTGGAGAGCATCAATATCTTTGAGAATTCATGGAGAAAAAATATCAGATTAAGAGGGGGTTTAAATAAAAATAACAATAATACATCTTCAAGTTCATTACAGTCTTGCAAACAATACTCTTTGACCTCCTCCAGCCTGCTGACTATCAGTCTTTCTTATGTTTGAAGAAGTCTCCTGAGATTACTCATTTCTCAATGAAAAAGATTTCTGAAAATACCATCAGGTAATTAGGGAAAACAAAAGCATCTGACTGACCAGAGCCTGCTAGGATTGTGAGGGTGGTGGTAGGAAATTAAGCAACGAGTGTTCCTGCCAGACAGAACATACTGTGAACATGTGGCTACTTTGGATTGCTAACAATGGGGAGAAAAAAATGCAAAAGTGTGAGCTTTTACAGAAATTCATACATTATATATTTCTTTTACTGGAAAATGAAACCTTATAAAAGAGGGGAAAAAAGAAAGTAGTAGAACTAGCTGGCACAGAACTACAAGAGCATTAGAAGAGAAGGAAAATAAATAAGAGGCTGAAGTCTTTCAGTTACAAATGAAAAGAGGAAAAATACTGAAATTTGCCAGCTGAACCTGCTGTTAATAATTAGATTGAGGTTGCTGAGAAAATGAAACACTATTTTTTTACTTCAAATTTTAATTCATAAAACAGGTACTAATCTTGTTCATTAGACCTGCCGGCTGGAGCCACGTGCCTGGCTCTTGGTTAGGAGTGCTGTGCTGTCTACATTATGTCTGGGGACTTTTAAAGTGTCTTCTGGTTTATGTTCTTAACAGAGGTGGAACTTGATCTCAAATCACAGGCCAAGGCCCTTAACTTCAAAAAACTATGGGTATGGTTCCTGCTCAAGTATTATGCCACTCCTTAAGGTAGATTTGTTTGTTTATTTTAGTTGTTTTTTAATGATGAGAGAACTTTAAAAAACAAGAACAGCACAGAGTCCCAGAGAGTAGAAATCGGTCAGAGCAGTCATGCAATTTATCAGTGCCTTTATTTATGGGTTTCATTTGTATCTCCTCATCCAAATCTCATATACTCATCCGGCAGATTAAAAACCACTGAGATACATGTTAGTTCCTGTTTTAGATGGAGTCCTGTCTCTAGTTGCTTAACTTGCTACCACATGTTACTGGTAAGGCAGTGAAGGGTAGGAATAACTGGTTAGATTCCCTTTGTAGTGCATTGTCAGTGCTGTGGTAGTTTATGGCCACCAATATAGAATCAAAATTTATGCTTGGAGAAGTCAGTAATTTACATTTCAACTAATAAAAAGAGTGAGATGACCAGTTAATCACAAGGTAATAGAGTTTTGTATTGCAACATTTCTTTTCATATAGGAATATATTGCCAACAAAAATCTTAACATTCAAATCACTTATTTCTGTCTGAAAGGTTGACTTTACATTTAAGTCAAGATTATATATTTTAACCTTATTTTTTTCTCAATATATTTTCTGGAGTCATTAAAAAGAAGACATTTGGAAATACTGAAACACTTTAGATTGGGAACATCCAGAAAACAACTTCTTGCCCTAAAATGTTTGTTTAATTTGAAAAATATTCACATAAGAGAAATGGAGTGCAAACTATCCTTATATTATACCTTAAGTACGAGCAGAAGGGACAAACCCGGGTGCAAACTCCTTAATCTTGCATATGCTTTACATGTCAGAGGGGTGTGGGGAGACCGAGAGAGAGAAAGCCCAGAGAAGTATGGTTCCATCCCTGGAACCATTCCAGGTCAGGTTGTACAGAGCTCTGAGCAGCCTGATCTGTTCAAAGATCTCCCTGCTCATTGCAGGGTGGTTGGACTAGATGGCCTTTAATGATCCCTTCTAACCCAACCTGTTCTACAGTTCTATAATTGGTCATAAGAAAAATCAGCTTCTACTGTAGGCTTTTGTCTCATGTTGAGTTTTAGGCATAAAATCCTTATTCTTTATTTGAATGATATTTACTGAGGGATTATTAGGAGTGGGAACAATCTTTCCTAGATTTAGACATCTAAAGGTATAAGCTATTTACCGAGACTCCATTTATAATCATTGAATAAAGTTAGACACCTCCCAATTCTTTTTCCTCTTTCTTAACGTCCTGACTAACCTAAGAGGAACTAATCACATTCTTCAGAAGCCTGTCTCAGTATAGAGACCCATAGCAGGTAGCTTACATCTGAAGCTAAATGCATAAGTGGTTACAGGTAAGAAAGAAGATTTGCATCTTACAGTCCACAAAATCTTTCCTGGATATCTGTATTGGGTTTCTTACATATTAGAGGTTTGTCATTTGCAAAGGGTGCATTAAATCCAAACAAATACCATGATATCTTAATAAAGATGTAGATTATAGACAGTATACAGTAAGTGTACAAAATGACTGTAGTTTAGTAACATCATGAGTTGGTTTCAAAACAATTATTAAAAATCAAGTAGGTAAATTGCAGTCTAGATGTTCCAAATCAGTCTGGTCATGCCACTTTTGCTGTTGCAAAAGTCCTGTGGGGATTAAGAAAATATCTCTATTTTCTAATATTACTTACTGAGGGTTAAGAAATCCAGTACATTCGGTGACCTTGCTTCTCATATCATAAGTTAGAAAATGCTTAGATTCTCAGTGTACAAGTATTTTTGCATCCACAGAACAAAGAACAGTTGTTTGAGGACTTGTTTGCTAATAAAATCAATAAAAACCACCATCATTAATCACCTTGTGCTTTTGGCTTTCTTCTTTACGGAAAGGACCTTTGGCTGTTTTACACTGGTGACAGTTTCAGATATTGATTGAATATGCAATACATATGCATATGCATGTGTGTGTCTGTATCTCTCTCTATATAAATTTTACAATGTATTCACTGTATCACGAACCAGTAAGATTCTTAAAGGTATACACCATAATATCAGCTGGTAAACAATTAAGTTTACTCTATGTTAAGATTATGTATAAATTTAATGATATTTTGATTAAAGCTCTAAGGCCAAAGAGGTTGGAGTTGTTTAACATAAATTCATTGTTAAAGACAACTCTTTTGTTAATGGACAGAAAATTTTAACTCCCACGGATGAATAATCAATCCTTTCTATTTCTATAATGTCAGGGAAGAAAGGGAATATCTTCTGTGAGTACCTGTCTCTCTCCACCGATTCTAGAGGGAAGCTAGAAAGCTTCCTGAAGTTAGATTAGCTGATGTTGTGCTTGGTTCTTAACTACCATACAGGCTCTTCCAACACTAAATCTTTGTTGTGGTTTTCTTTTTTGAGCTGTCTCCTTATAACTCCTCAGTCTATTTACTCAGAATGGAAGCATAGGCAAACACTTTAACAGAGTGGGATCTAACTTTTGTGAGTGCCCCTGGCATTTGAGGAAAACAAACAACAGTGGTAGGTGTGGATCAAAAACCCCTGACCCTGCTGTCTCTATTTTATCATAGGGTAATTCTGCTGCAGGCTGTTTTTGAAATTCTGGAGCGATGGTTCACTGCTGACTCAAAGGGAGTAGTGAGACCTACAGAATGAATAACACTTGGTGGTTTGTTTGGGAACCTGCCATGTAAGCATTCAAGCATAGGCCAAAACTTATCCTGATTGCCTCCTCTCAGGTGGACTGCAGTGATGCCATAGGCAAAAACAATACCTTTGTCAGCTATAACTTGAACACATGTACTGCTAGGTAAAACTTCCAGTGCTGATAACAAAGAGCTCTATAGCTTAACCCAAAGAAGACTCTTTGTGGTAGTCTGTCAGACTCTGGTCAATCATTAGAAAACAATCTAGTTGTACGCTGACAGAATTATCGTTCTGGATAGGATTTCAAACAGGTCTCGGGGAGTGAGTCAGCCTCCTTGAAAAGTGAATGGAAGCTGGAGTTCTGTTTCCTGAAACACCTTTGGAATCCTAGCTTATGTTACAGTATGGCTGTTATCCAACCTTAACTTGGGACATTGAAAGGGTTTTCTTTCTCTTTTCTTTCCTTTTTTATGCCAAATTAAAAGTATGAGGGCCTAAAGTGCATTTGCACCAAAGCAACTTTCCACTGACTTTGCCATATAAAGAGGCCTTGTAGTAGGTATATATATGATTTATACTCACTTTAAGACTCATTTCCACCACCTGAGTGGTGTGAAGCAACCCTTGTTGAGATCAGATTCAGGTCTACAGATTCCAGAAAGCAGCCACATTGTGTTGCTCAGACCTGCTGCTGCAGAAGCAGAAACTGTTCTGCTTCAGTTGGCAACAGAGCAAAAGGGTTGCCTCACTATCCAAACAAACTGTTCAGTCTCTCTGCATCTTTCCAACGTCCATTCTACCTGAGAACATTACATCCAGGAAGACCTTTTCAGTCTTTGAGAGAGTGATGAATAGAAAGACAGAGACAGGAAAGAGAGAGAAGCTCAGAAGGGGTGCTTAGGTACTCTTTCTCAAGAAGTCATATAAATGATAGGGATACATAACTCAGCTAATGGTTCCTTAATTTTCTAATGGAGGATTTAAAATTGGGAGTAGACCTCTTTAGGAAAATATTCTTAATTTCCATGTAGTATTTTTTTTTAAAAGATCCAAGTTGAATATGTTACCTCTTCTGAAAGAATACCATCTGGGTTAAGGGAGCAAAGTAAGGTTTCAGTTTTATTTTAAAAGGGAAATTACTTTATGTTATGACTCATCAGAACAAGTTAATTTTCCTATTATCATGTTGTACCTTAAAGCTATAATTTTATTTTAAAATCCGTAACAGTACATCTGGGTTGCATTCTGGAAATGAAGCTGATCTGTAAATATGACCCGAAGCATTTGAAAAACAAAAAAACTCCCTTTCTCTCATATTTGAAAGTAATGAATATCAAAATAGTGCTTTGGCCTGCAGTGGTATTAAAGAGTGCCTGTAAGTGATTTCAATAACATTATCTAATTAATTTTCCCGAATTTCTAAGACGTAGGAACAGAGTTGTTTATTTAACTTCTTTTACAATTGAATGACAATTAGAAACAGCTTGAATAACTTTCTCAAAATGTTGCCAAGCATCATTTGCAGAGGCAGACTTAAAAAAAATCTTTTCTCAGGTTCTAATTTAATCACAAGTTTCTCTTGTCGTTCTTATAATTATGAGGGAATGTGTCCTTTCAACTGACCTTCTTTCACGTACAAAAATAAGCTCTGCAACATTCTCATGTCTCTGCATTGTGCAGCTCTTGAAAGTTCTGTGACGACTGTTGTATCTCCTCAAAGTTTTTAAAAGATCTCAGCCTGTCATGAGGGTGCTTGACCCTTGCCAGTAACCCAGGTACTCAATGCCTCACCTCACTGCCTTCCCGACATGCATATAAAACAGTGTGACTTTATATTTCCTTTTTCAATTACTCACAATCTAATTTAAGATGTGTTTTGCAAGCACTTTTTTATTTTCCCAAATGACAAGTGTATTACCTAAGACTGTCAGCCTAGCTGCCAGCTCCCCAAAGCAAACCCAGCAGGCTGTGACCTCATGCATGCAGCACGCAGGACTGAGTATGAGCAAGGGGCTCCTAGGAAATAGATGTGAAGTCTGAGCCCTGTCTTAGCTGCCTTGGTAAGCATGTTTATGATAAACTTTATCTCATTATGAGAGGGAAGGGGGAAATCTTGGTCAAAGTCCAACTCTAGAGCTTATGTTGAGACTGAACTTTTCTGCTCTCCAAGTTTGCCATATCAAATTAGGAAGAATAAAACCGGCTGCTTGCTTGATTATTTATAACATCACAGGAAACTTCAAATGACTTATTAAGGATGGAAATAGTTCTCTCTCCTCAGAAATGGATCTTGCTTTGCCAAGATACACAGTGACTGACTGTGGAAGAGTGATACACAAATACCTTCCACATAGAAGGTTATTAAAATATACCTAGCCTCGTTTATCAGCACTTAGATGATATGTGTGCACCCACAGTCATACCTAAAAAAAGGCTCCAGGGAACTCTGCTCAATGTTTTTAGGGGCAGAAACAGTCTGATGATCATAGTAGGAAATTTTTTGTTAAATTTACTTTCTAACTCAGTGACCATGTGGCTAGTTATCCCACCTCTCTGTTCCAGCACCCTTAATACAAGGCAAAAAAGCTGACCTGTAGGTGCCGTGAACCAATCGTTATCAAGAGTTTGATTCAGAAAATGTATCTCATTTATGAAGAGGACAAAGAGGACTTAAAATGCTCAAATAGCACATAGTATTTGAAAAGTTGCTGTGTAGGATGAGTGGCATAGACTGGAACCTGTGTCTTCATAGCCCAGTAACTCCGGTTGTGGTATTACTGATGGATAATTCACAGAGAAAATCTGAAAGAGAAAGATGGAAGAATATAAATTTCATGGATGAAATTAAATTAATTTACCCCATTCTAGAACTTTTGCAATATTACAACTACTTGAATTCAAAAACAGTATTCCAAAGAGCACAGATTTGGACATCTGTCCACATTAGACTATAACAACAATTGCAAGAAGAGTGCAAGCCTGTACGGTTATAAGGACGTAAGAGACTTCAATATCAGGAAAATTATATTACATATGGATTTCATTTTTTCCTATTATATGTAACTAATGTTTTCTGAACTATCTGTACAAATAAAAACTACAATGTCTTGTCTCTGCATTCCTTGCTTCATTTGCTAGTAGTTTTGTGAAAGAGAAGTCTTTCTCAGAGATGTCAAACTCATTGTAATCTTTATGAAAGAGAAATGAACAAAACAAACTATCTGTGCTGCTTTGACTTTTTTGTTCCTGATGAAGCTAATCGAGGAAGAGAACACTCACTGAGTTTAGGATAGGAGAGGACTGATCCTTTATTTTTAGATTTGATCTACTAGATAGAACTTTTTCTGGGTCTACCAATATCCTTTAATTTCTGGCACTGATCCAGAGTTCTTTGAAATAACTGTAGAAATTCAGTTTCTTAATTTTTCAAAATATTTTCTTCCCATTTGACAACACTAGGATCTAACTTCATTGAGCTTTTGAGATGAAGATGGCACTGGGTGCACGCAGAGCCATAGGGGAAGGTTCAGTATGTTTTAGCTTGAACCTTTAAAAATCTAGTTAAAGGTGCAAATCATAAAAAAAGTACTGGAGGGCTGCTCACTGACTCAGTGCCTCAAAATTAGATGCAAGTCTGAGGAGTGAAATTAATGGTTCAACGTGGGACACCTAAACTTTCCAGTACAGCCCTCAAACATAATTCATATCAGCCAATATGTTTGATGGTGGATGTCTAATCTACACATTTGAAAATGCCAGAGAGGGAAGTATCTAAAATTTTTTCTTTCTTCTGAATTTAGGCACTTATCCATGGTCCAAATTAGGTTCTGTGGAACTAGGATGTCCAACCAAAATGCTTTCCCTGCACTTCTATATATAAGTCATATGAAGTGTCAGAAGACAACTTTCTCCTGCTTCTTTTTCAGAAGATAGCCAGCAAGAAGAGGGAGGAGGAGGAGGTGGTATCACTTAACACGTTTTGCATAACAGTCTTGCTAGGAAAGTACTTGCCACCTTCTCCTGACCTATTTTTCAATGGAAGTGACTGTGGGAGCTATCCCATGTGCTGCCGTTACTGTCATTATGCATGAAGTGAGCTTGGAGCACACCTACTGCACCAGGCCACTGGGCAAACTTAGCACAAGGACGCACTGTTTTGCATCCCAGATAGAGTGAGTGGGGAGAATGTGCATTTCATTCAGCGGAGAAGGTGACATATTTTAATGTGTGCAGAAACACAGCAAGTTAGAAAACTTAGATGCCTGTGGACTCTCAGATGTGTGAGTACATGGAGTTTTTTACATCACCCTTCTTGATATGTTTAAATTACACAATAAGTGTATGGTAGGTGCCTAAGTGCTGTTTTGGATCTCACCTTGGATTGTTTAGATACTGCCTCTACATGAGAGTTTTGGTAATTTTACTTTTCAAGCTTCTAACTACCATTGTGTAACAATGTGGTGTAAAAAAGAAGCAATAAAAAGCCCGATCTGAGAAAATTATTTTTACTCTGTGTTCTGCAACATGACAAAAATTTTAAGTAAGTTTATATTTAACCAAAATAATATGGGGGGAAAACACCACAATTGTTTAGACTTTGAGTTCCAACAGTTCTGCCTCTTTAATTTTGAGATTTCCGGACAACTTATTTGTGGTTTTTGTTTGTTTGGTTTGGTTTTGGTTTTGTGTTATTTGGTTTTCTTTCAGATGCTGTACATCATTCTCTTAATGGTTGTCATTGTCTAAGCAGGTAAATGGCAGAATTTTATTGTTCTGAGATGTCTCACGAAAATATATTGACAAGGAAGACTGCAAGAAAGAAAATGGTGTATGGAAAAAGTGTAGAAACATTTCTAGCTTTCCTCATGGCTTAAGAATGGTCTCACAAACTCAGAGATTCTTATGAATATCTTTATAACTCTTTAAAAGGCTATAAGTAAAAAGGGTAAATCCTTAAGGTTAACAAGATGAATAGTGGGGTAGTTAAAAAGATGCAGAAATATCTGTAAACTTTCCTTACCAGGAAAGAAAAAGATTAATTCCCTCCACTGCCAGGTTTCCTCAGTCTAATTGCTTCTGAAAAAAACCTGAATATCCTCATTCAACACATAAATTCACAGCCCATTTTTTCTTTTTTTTTTTTGATTTTTCTTTGCATCCTTTTGACAACTAAGATGAAGACATGCAATGCCATTAAGTGCAATTACAGTACCTTGAGTTGTTTGCCATATGGAACTCTCATGTGTGCAGATCTCAAAGACTTCAATCCTCTCAGCTGACCCCTTGGCTCATAGGCAGGGTGTCCAGCAGACAGAATACAGCAGATGCTGAGATAAATAAGGGCAAGAATATGTGATTGCAAGCAATTGAGTTATCCCAGTTTAATGAGTTCCCACAAGGAGTAATTACTTTTGATTTTTTGCCTTCATCATAAGGGTGCTAAATACTAACTATGCAAAAGCATGAAGACAATAAAAGGCTGCTGACTATCAGATCTGTTCTCCTTGTTCTTATTTTTAATAGGACATGACACATCATAAGCACAAAGATCAACACTGACCCCTTTTAAATTGTGGTTCTTTTTTGCACCTCTACAGATGCCTGATCAAATTTTTTGGTTATGGGCAATAATCAGTTAATTTACAGAGGTGGTAGGGTAGATGGACTCCTTTTGGTGAAACAAGAACTTATTTAAACTTCCTCAAAGTTGAAGTGAAGCCAGTTCCAAATTTTCCTGAGTTTTTAAGACAGTGTTTAACTGTTAAGAAATTATATATAGAGAAATTTAATGCATATGTATAAATACATATTCATACTCACTTTTATTTTTGCATTTTTGAATTCCAACTGGCCCTTCTCTTGGTATATCTTATCTGAACAGAAGAAGGAAGTTTCAAAAAGTTTTCAGAAAAGCCAGCTGTCACTGCATTTCCTGAGCATCTCCACTGTGATCCTCTGAGTCTCTGAAATACTTCCTGGGTCACAGGGGGACATTCCTCTCAGGACACAGCACTTTCTGTACAGATTATAAGTAGTCTTCATAAAGTCTGATTTTGACATATTTTTAGATACCCAGCAGATTACAAAATGGGAGTGTGTCATATTTTGTTTTCTTTTGTACTACGTTTTATCCATTTCTGTGGCTTGAAACTAGAAAACAGTAGCTAAGCTGAGGAAAACTGAAGGAATTAGTATAGAGCTTGACATCAATAAATACAATGAGTCTTCTAAGAGGATTTTATCTATACTCTTGTTCCCATACTTTTTTTAAAAAACCATGATTTTCTATACACAAAATATACCTTTAAAATAATATATTTAATCATTTCCACCCTATTGCTTTCCAGCTTTTCCCGCCTTCTGTTGCAGTCCTCAGTCTTAGCTACTTCTAGAGAGGGACAAAAATAATTAAGAAGAGCTGGAGATCTGCTGATGCTGTATGATGACACATTCACAGTTATATAAGCATCACAGAACTTCTTTCTTGCTGTGACATTTTTCTTAACAAAGGCAGTGGTTTTATTGGAAAGTCTGTGCATGCTTATACCATGGCTAAATTTGTTTCTAATTATCTGGCACAATTGCCATAGCAGAACATGCTGTGTATGCCAGCACTACACAGATAGGGAGTTTGTGAGAAGAGACACATTCTGGATTTAGAATCTGAAAAGCAGCTGAGGAGTTCACCACGAGACAGGGGTGTGAAAACTTTACTTACAAGTTGTTTTTTTCCCACTGTGTCCTCCCTGCAGCTGATGGAGTAATAGAGTTGTAATGGTTTGCTTACAGGCAGTCAATTAGGCACCTACGGTTACTCCACAGGGTGTAGATTTTACATGAGTGACTTATTCATAAATAAAAAGAATTACTGCACATTTTGCTCTTATGTTCTCCATTTCTAAACATCACTACATTATTTATTACAAATCTTGTCACATTCATATGCAAGGCCTTTGTTTCCTTTTCTGACCTCTTTACTACCAGGTTAGATTGACACAGACTGATTTGTGATATCCTACTCCCTAGCACACTGCACATTTTTTTTCTTGCATTAGTGGTACTAGAATTCACCCATTTAAGTGCCAGTTTTGAATAGAAGAACTTAAAGGAAGATCATGACTCTGAAAGAATTAGCAATGCTGAATTATTATTATGAATCCTGAAGCTGGTATTGCACTGTGTGGTTTTGAAGGGACGGTGCCACTGTAGATACCTTTAAAGAGGGATCAGTCTGAGCTTCTGACAGTTCAAGAAAACTGAAAGTCAAATATTATGTTACACCTTTTCCATATGAACAAGGAATTAAATGTACAGTGCATATGTACAAATTATTCCAAAAAAAAGGAATGATAGTCACTATCCTTACTTCCCCAAGAAGTTGAACACAATTCATAGAATTATAAGTACTGAGAAAGAATATACATGGTCTGTGCTGGAAATACAATTTTAACTCTTTTCTGGTTTGTGTAAATGTAGATACATGCATGTATCTATATACAAAGAGAAAGCAGCATAGAGATAAAGAATAGATAATATTTTATAATATTTTAATTATTAAAATATGAAATAACTAAGAATCCCAGGCAAAATCAGGATTGCCCCATAAATCATGTCTCAAGTCCTCTTTAGCAGTTACTCCTGTCTCCCAGCTTGAATTTATACATTCCAATCATTGTAATCTCTAGTCAACACTTTTTCCTTTTATCCCCACCCCCATGTCCTTCCCCTCCTTTCTCTTGTCCTTCTCCCAGTGAGATCTTAAAGAGGAATGAGCATGGGATTGACTTTAGGCAGCAGGCAAATAGACAGCAGGAAAAGACTGTATATACAAATGTGTCCCATGTGTCCTGCCATGTCCTTGCCCTGCAAATGGCCACACTTGCTGTTGACAGGATGATGAACTTCAGCCCAGAATCAGTGTCCATAATAAGACAATGATGTCACTGGCTCAGTCCCATTACAGACTGTTGTGGAAGAGGGAGTGGAGCTATGATATGAATGCAAACAACTCTAAGAAGTATTTTGTTTCATAGGAAGATCATTTCACGTGAGATGTTTTCCCCGTCTCTTCTCTCTCGTTTTCAATATTTAATATAGCTTCTTTGCACTGTTAATTTATTTACAAATAACGTCATTCATGTCTACAACACTAGGTATATATATATGCATAAATACAATGTATCTGTTAATAGTCATTGGGGAGTCTTTTTAAAGAGTAATAAGTATTATAATTAATAAATAATAAGTATTAATAATAATAAGTATTACTCTTTTTAAAGACTAATAAGTTATAAAAGATTAAATGTCTGGCTAAAAAACTTTGGATGTTGACGTTTGGATGTTGACACATCCATTGTTATTACACCTAATGTTTGCCAGGTTCCATAAAACACTGCCAGTCTCTGCACTCTTGCCATGCATTCAACTCTCTCTCTAAGAAGTGGAATTTTATAGCATCTAGTACATGGTAAATATTTATGTCTATACACACATAGACACACAAAATATATTTATTTTGATCATTTATTTATGCAAAACGAAAAATGACTACACAAGGGAGCAATATAGAAAATATGCTTTCTAGATTTTGGGGTACATTATTTAACAGATCTGCTTGTTTCAGAGTGGAGTGTATCTACAGAAGTACAGCTATTATTTATCTTGAATATTATTTCATACAGTATTTTTTTTTTAGCCACTCATTAACTGATTTCTTATGGAATCTGCAACAGGGGAGTTCAGAAAAAAGACATGAAGGGGAGAAGAGAATATTACCACTCTCCAGTCCAGAAAGAATGTGTTGGATGTAGGAGTTAATATGTGCTACACGTTATCAATGTTCTCCAGGCTACTTTTGTCTGAGTAAGCTCAAAGCAGGAGCTGCTTTTCATAACTACTGTACACTATACAGAGCACAAATCTCTAATGTATACCTATGATATAGTGGCTTGGACAGAATGCTCACACCATACTGATTGGAATAGTGGGATTGCATTTCCGCAGATTTATCTGTCAAGAATATTCTCATTTTCTTACAAACATGCTTTAAGCCTTTGATTCCTGAGATCGATAGCATTCCTTGGACCTCTGTAGAGCACTGCTAGTCACACGGACGCCTGATTCACCATCCAGCCTAAAGATGGAATTTCTGCAACATTTTAAGCCTTTTCCGGAGAAAGGTTTGCTGTGTGCACTAGTAGCTTAGGAGTGGCATTTAAATAAGCGTAGACATAGCTAGAACCTAGCAGAGTAAACAGAAGGAGGAAGCTGTATGGAAAAATAAAGTGATTCACTAGTCTGTAGCACAGCAGCATGTAGTGAGATTGGCTCAGCACAGACTTAAAAGCAGTCCCTTACAGCTCAGAGTCTCTCAGCTGTCAGAGGGACGAGTTTAGAGCAGCTATATGAATAATTTACATCTTAAAGGGCAGAAGTGAAGATGATTATTGGAGTTTGCTGGAAGTATCTTTGTCCTAAAACTAATAAAGAAAGAAAAAAACCCTCTACATTTTTTGTTTCTTTTTTTCCTGCTTCTAACGGTGTATACTCTTTAAATTTCTAATACATGTGGCTTTAATATGTAACAATTTTATTCTACAACATATTCAAGAATCTGTACTTGAAGATTACTCCCCATCACAATTGGGCAATCCAGTCCAGTTTGCATAATCCACAAGAGCAGATACAGTTTCATTAGAGGGCTAAAGTCCATCTGGTGTATTTGAAATTACCTGCCAAGGCTATCTCAGTGTATGAAACTGAGATTGTAATCAACTTTGTTAACTGTTTTGAAAAATGTTACTATATATTCTACAGAATATATTTTAGTCAGTTTTAATATGAATATTTGAAATTGAATATCCAATGCTCCCAAGTTTTCAGCTGAAGGTGACAATGTCAGCTCAAATTTCTTGATTTGGATGGGAGAACAGGGTTTACCATAGTGTTTTGTTTTTATGTTTTTAACTGAACTGAAAAATATACTTGGAAAGTACCACTTAGATCACCTCTGTCTTCCAGAGACATTCTACATTGCCATCCACTAAAGAAGTGATAAGGTAACGTACTCCTGACAACCCTGAATCCAAACTTTTTCCACACTCATAGGGTTTTCTGTTCATACATAAGAGAAAGAGCTGGACAGCTGTGAATTTTAAATCAAGACACTCGGTTACTCTGACTTTCCATAAACTATTTTCTAGTCTATTGTGTTCTGATATAGGTAATCAAACCAGATATCCGTTCCGGACAAAAGCCCAACCAGAACCATGTTGGTTGACATAATTCACATATTTCCAATGTACACTGAGTCTTCTACACACCAGTTTCACTAACAACTTGGCTTGCATTCAGTGGTGGCACCATTTCAAGGGAGAGAGGTTAATAGGAAAGTTTTTAGTGCTGAATTCTGTTTCCTGAAACTGCTTTGCTTAGGGGATCAGTGCACAGGCTTCCTGGAGTTTCCTTTAATTGTTTGTGGAGATGTATGTTGCAGCTACTGAACAGAAACACTGTGAAACAGATAAATTTAGTGGGTTTTGATTTATTTTGACATTTTATTTTATAATTTATATGTATACCAGACCTATCGTATTTAATTCTACTGCGAATAGACTGTGAGTAGTGACTTCCTAGACCAAATGTGACGGACCATCACCACAGACTAACTATCAAAGTTCCTCAACAGTTCAGTCAAGAGCAGTGTGTACTTCTGAAACTGAGATTGCAGACACAATATCTGCACTGCAGTCATGGGTGAACTCAGTTTTGTGCATAGTTTGAAAATAAATTTACTGAGCTGTCAATGTCGTAATCTAAATGTACAATATTAATGTCAACTCTATTAGGTGGGACTGATGTTTAGAAAGAGCTATAATTTTTGGGGAAGCCTAATTTGCACAGTCAATATGACATCAGAATGTCTAGAAGACAGCATTACAGGAGATGCTACTGCTGTATCCTTATTCAAGGTGTTTGGAAAACTGCTTGCAACCATTGTACTAAGCAATACAGTGAAATCTTTCCCCTTTCTTTTTACTTAATCCCACTCCTGGAGCAATAGTCCTTCGGGTCTTGTGCACAGGGGCCAAAGTCAATGATAAATAGCAGTGTAGAGGTGAAATAAAGGGGGAGGATTCTGATTTAGCTAGACGTAGGGAGGGATACTATACAGAGATTTATGTAACTAATACCCATACCTCTCCTCCGATTATCATTGCATTATTCTTTTGCCAAGGCTTTAAGCTGCTGACATTCATCTGGCTACTTTATTTATTTATTTGTCTAAATGGTTGAGATTATGTTTCAAAGTGCAGCTTTGCAATCTTTCTGTAACATTTTTCAGCTGGCTTCTCTCATTGCAATATCATTGGGGCAATAAGTATATCATCCATCCTTAAAACTGTTTAAAAAGAAAAGATTAAAAAAGGCAACACAAAAAGAGGTAAACCTTTCACCTCTTCAAAGAGAAGGTATTCACAGGATAATTTCTGACTCATAACATCATATCCCACTAATAGTACCTCAATTGTTTGGAGAGGGCTTGGCCAACATTCTAAACAATGATAACCTACATTTACCAGCATCCAGTAGGTCAGATGTGAATTGAAGTACCCACTAGAGACTATGGCCCTTATCTTTTTTCCCCTTGGATGATCCACCATTTAAGCACTTAAGAATGGTTCTTGTCATCGTAACTCACTGGCTTACTTTCAGGGGCTTGTCATCAGTCCAATATTTCCAACAAGCTTTCCTCTTCAAAAAGAAAAATGGAAGGAAATACCTACTTGAAGTTTAAATTCAGTTTGAAAGAGACGACATCAATATATTTCTTTTGTTTTAAGCATTATGTATTTAAAGAAAAGACTGTATCGAATACTTGTAAACTGTTGTGAATGTGAAAAAACTTATGCTGAAAGCAAAATATGATGAACCTGGTCCTATGTCCACTACATACAAAGAAAAATTACCATTTACTTAAATGACAGAGGAGCAAGTTTTATTTCTCTTTGACCACCACTGATTTAAACATAAATTCTACCAACTTCGCTAACGTGGAAAGCATCAGAGGGAGGGCAGGGGGAGGCAGAGTTTAGTTACTACTGGCTAAGCAAAGCAAAATCCACAGTAGGTGTTTCAAATAAATTCACTTTTATTGTGATTATGACTTTTTTTTTCATTCCTATGAATATGTTAGTGAACAGGTTTCACTAGAACAGCATAAATTCAGCACATACTACAAATTATTTGCAGAAAACAGATCTCTTATTCACACTCTTGAGAATTCACATCAGGATTTACATACTTGTGTCAAACATGATAACTCTGTTTTAGTCTGCCAGTGGCATGATGACTCAGCCCATATTATGATGAACAAATATTTTCCCTTAATTTTATAACTAAGAAGAAAGTATGTGTCTGAAAAATGTTTATCTAACAAAAGTTAAATAAAGAAAAATTACATAAGTCTCTCACAGATTAATTAGCAGGTTGATGTAAAGAAGCTCCAGGTGGTCTTATCTCAATTTAGGTTTATCTTAGCATGTGTTAAAAGCTCAACCAACTCTTCAGGATTATGTTTGATGTAACTATCTAGTTAACATGTAAGTTCCCAACTTTTTTTTGGTTCTAAAGAAAAAGGATTAATTGTTCATCTGTAATGTTCTAGCATGGAAGGGACTGTTATATAATTTTCATTGATAAGCTGCTGGGAACACTGTTTATATTGTTTAGTTTTCAGCATCTAACTTTTGGTACCACTCAGGGGGCTTACATAGTTAATTGAGAAAAAATGAGGTACCTCTTCAAAACACATCTCAGAAGCTGAGAATTAGGATCTTTGTGTTGAAAGGGAGGGAGGAATAATCTATCTCTTTGAATTTTCTATGCCTAGACATAGTAGATAAGTACTTAATTATGAATTTATGTATGTGTAGTATAAGTATTTCTGTATACCTATAGACTGAAATGGTCATCTTCAGTTCATCAGTTCAGCAAGTCTTTTGATGCTTCATCTCTGATATTTCATGACAAGTTGATATATATATATGTGTATCATAATGTCTTAAGTGATTCCCTTACAACATATCCATATACAAAAGTCCTTTGGACACGGATTGGCAAATATACGAGCTTCCAGTAATGATAAAAGCCATTTCCTCTGTGCTGAAGGCTTGTCTTTTCAGTAGAACTGAACATATCTTCTTGGTGCTCAACATCAAGAATATATAAAAATGCCCAAGTTTACTTCACTAGAAAAAAATGTGAAGCGGTATAAATTTGCATTTGTTTCATGATATTTGAGCTGGTTTCCTTGGACATAAAACATCTAAGTTGCTGTATAGCCATATTGCTTGCTAAAAGAATCCTTATCTTTATATCTAATTTCTCAGTGATATAATTTGAAGCCTAGTCATTGCTCATATTATTCATCACAGGTATTGAAAATAATTAAAATGTTTCCAAGGAAGTCTTGAGAACCAAGTGCCGAGCTTCAGGGCAAGGGGGAGTTGTCTGCAAAGTGCAAGGATGCATCATTAAGCTGAAGAGCAAGGGATAAACCATTTTGGTGGGCAATACCCAAGAGAAGGCGAGAGGTGCAAGAGAAAGCGAAGGTCACTGCATGTTAAGTACTGAACTAATGAAAGTTGTCATGTCATAATTTTGGATAGGGATGGGTTTGGCTGCTACTTTGCATCTGCTGTATTGATAAATCTGTGTGTTATTGTGTTTTACTTGTGCTAATCTAACTGTAAATAAAAAATAAAATTCCAAATTCTTTGGAAGATGAATTTCACAGAGTTCTGTTTTTTCCTAAGGTAAAGAAGTAATATATTCCATTTATCTCCTGTCATTACTGACTACTTCAATACTTTGAATAACACTTAAAATGAGGCAGTTTACAAAATAGAAGTGACATTACCTTTTATACTGGGATGAAAAAAATCACCTATAATTAAAAAAGAAAAGAGGTAAAAAATGCAGATGCAATTACTTTACCCTAAGAAAATGAAATGGAGAGAAATAATTGCTTAGAAATTATTCATATTTAAATTGTTGTATGCCAAGTATTCTCTGCAATCCTGAATCACATTTTCTATTAATTTGTTAGTGTAGCCCTCAAAGAAAAATACTATTTCAATTTTCCATGCTGTATTCAAGTTTCATATCGAAAACAAATGTGAACTCTCTTTAGAATAACAACCTTACATTACTTTTTCCATAAGCATTTTTTTCCATTTTCCCTTTTAAGTCTGTAATTCTTTCTGTCTGATTTTATTAAATGTGTAAAAAGGTAGGCAGGCTGCCCAGGTCTTGGAAATTAAAGTTCCCTAAGTAGCTCAGATGGTTGCATGAAATCCAGAAGCTCAAGAGCTAAGAAAAAAAGAACATGTGACAAGATGATCATACTTTGTATAAGCAGAAATTGAGGACATCCCCATCTGCTGATATCTCCGCAAACTGGATTCTAAGTCTATTTGTCATGGTGGTAAAATGAGGAGGGAAATTCATATAAAAAGTTAGGTATTCTGTTTGGCATGCTGCAGAGAAAGGAAGTCACACAATCTTTTTTTTTCATTGATATGGAAAGTATAAGAGCTATGTTTTTTAAAAATGTAGTGTGTTTGCATGACATTGGGAATGTGAGTTAGGTAGATATTTAGAGTTATGTCTACACCATTAGCATCATGGTTATTTTTAATCCTGTTGATACTCTTACAAACCAAATGGAAGATTAGATGAACAATGCGCTAAAATCTAAAATTTTCGTGACAAAACTCAAGAGTCCTGACAGACCAAAACATCCTGAAACCTCCCATGCCAGGCAAAAGGCTCTACAAGGAATTGGACTTTTTAATTGACCAAAAACATTACTACTCTAGCAAACTGTGCAAAGAAGCCTCCTGCCAGGAGATTACAATTAAAGGCTGATGGGAGGAGGCCATCGCCCACAAACTGTTAGCTTCATGGAGGCCAGGGGTGAGTCTCTGGGTGCGTGATGCTTATCTCCTATGAGCCAGACCGAGTTCATAGCGTGATCTGGACTGTAGACAATAAACCCCAGAAATATGAATTCTGATTTAGCATTTGTATGTGTGTATATTTATACTTTTGTAAAACAACAGCATATATATACAGAACTAAAACTACCTACTGATAGTGATAGAGACATATTAATGAAAAATGATCACTTAATACATATTTCTGGTTTACTCTGATTATTTCTATCTGTCTTCTCTACTTTAGTAGCTGGGCAATTTATATGTCCATTCCTGGTTTATAGTTTTAAGACTCAAGGCTCTCATAAGGTGCATTTTGTTGTCATTAACTTTGAATAGGTGGTGGCGGTAGATGGCCCATGATTTGGAACCATACAAGAGAGTAGACAACACTATGAACACTATGGAAGCGTCTCCTAGAACGCTTCCATCAACGCTGCCTCCGAACAATCTTAAACATCCACTGGTCAGATTATGTGACCAATACATCTGTTCTAGAGCAAGCAGCAGTCACAAGTATTGAGGCCATGTTGCTGAGAACACAGCTGCGATGGGCAGGGCACGTCTCCAGGATGAAGGACCACCACCTCCCTAAGATCTTGCTTTATAGTGAACTTGCCACTGGCTGCCGCATGAGAGGAGCCCCGAAGAAAAGATACAAGGACTCCCTGAAACAACATCTCAGCCTTGGCCATATTGATCAACGTAACTGGTCTACTCTGGCCTCCAATCGGGAGGTCTGGAGACACACCATCTATAACGCTGCTGTCTCCTTCGAGAACACACGCAGGATCACTCTCGAGGAGAAAAGGGAATGCAGAAAGAATCATGTTCTGCAGAATTTACCATCTAAGGAGTCTTTCTGCTGTGCCTTTTGCAATCGGATACGTCTGTCTCGTATTGGCCTCATAAGTCACCAACGTGCCTGCAACAAATGTGGTTAGAGCCTTCCCAAATCTTCGTTCGCGAAGCCCAGCCATGATGAACTTTGAATAGTAAATTGTAACATTTTAAGGGCTCCATCACTGAATTGCACAACTGTCACATATTTTATTATAATTTCTTTCACGTGCTCAGTTAATGAAACTTACGAATGGTATTGAGAATTAAGATAATGGCAACATAAAATAATAATTCAACTATTTCCTATGCTATTGCTCATCATTCATCCAACTAAAGCTTGCACATTTTAGATATTTCTTCTTCGAGGAGACTGAAGTGACTATTGCTTACCTCCCCCCCAACCTTCTTTTTTGATTAAAATTAAGGTTAGCATCATCAGATAACTTACTTTGTCTTTATCTAGTTAGACATGTTCTGAGGAATAGAGCACCTCATCTTCATGTAGTCTTAATCTACGATATAGGACAATAAGGATGTGTTAGATTCTTAGAATTCCACGAAATTGTTGTTATGATTTCTTGTAACAACAAGTGATTAAGCCTTTAGTTTCTGTTACAGCCTCTTACAGAAGCAGAGTTGAGTTTTAGAAGTAATCAGAACAGCTGCAGAATTGCCCCAAAGCTTCTCTGAGGTGCCATTACAAAAAATCCCCTACAAAGTGGTAACTGATTCCAATGTGAAAGAAACATGACAAAGACTTTAATGATATGGTTTAAAGATAAGTTTTCTATGGTAAAGAGTGAACAGGACTCAATGTGTTTGTTCTTATGCATTATGTATTGTTCCATAAGGCTTATGCATAATGCATAAAGACATACCTACTCATATAGATACATACAAATCTGAGTCTAGCAAAAAACAATAAAACTGTAAACACAGATGTTTTTAAAAAACTTATCCAGATGCACTAACAAGATTATTTTTTAAAAAAATAGTGTATAAACTCTTCAGTGAGAAACACATCTCCACAAGACTTATGCAGTCCACAGAGGTTTAACAAAGGCACTTAACAGAGGGAAAACTTTATGTCTAAATGTTTAGGACTCAAATGAAAACTTCATTAACTAATGATGAGACTAACAACAACCATAATAACAGTTTCCATATGACTAGGGACTTCATCCAGGTTTCTAAGAAAAAAAATTTACAAAAGCTGCATAAAACATGAAAGTCATGAGTGGAATTGTGTAACCCACCTCTGGCAATTTTGAGTAAGGCTAGTTATTTTTGATTGAATTTGCAATTACTTTTGGCTGAATCAAAATATTTATGTGACATAAATGTAAAATCAGCTCATTTTGACATCTACTCAGCCAACTAACTGTATTGGCATTTTTGAGATGTTATGTTTTTAAATCTTGTAAAGGCAGACAGGGACAAGGAAAAGCAATATTTATATACAACTGGACGAATGAGCCCTTTTTCTGTCCAAAATCCCATTCAAGATATGAGAGAGACAGGTTTAAATCTCCCCTTTGCTTCAGGGGTCAGTTCCCCAGATTATTGGTATCTTTAATTTGTGATTAAGTATTCCAGAACTGAGAGTTGATAACATCTTCTGGTATTACTATTTTATTTTCTAGGAATGTGTAATACCTTTTGAAGGAAGAGAGAGAGAAAGAGAGAACAGTCTAATGGCATAATAGCTGGCATCTTTGCCTTGATTTACATTTATTTTCTGTTAAATTTGTTAAATTCCAAGGGGGTTTTTGTTTGTTTTTGTTGGTAATTTTACAGTGGCAAGTAGGAATATCAAGAAGTTAAGTGGTTTGTGCAGGCAGACACAAAGGCTAAACTCACAGTTAGTAACAGTCAATCTCATTCCTATGCATAAAGTACTGTCCCTGGTTAGACTCAGTTGCAGTGGCTGGCTAACATTTATATTCTGGTTGGAGAGGAAAGGTGAACACAAAGCTGATGGCTATAAAATGAAATATTATTTACAGAAATTGATGAGCCCAGAGATTTTTAAGATTTTTGGGTTTACAAGAATTCTTTATGGTATGGTGGATAGTAAAAATGACATTTTCAGTCTTTTTCAATTATCTCATTTATGTAAATGAGATTTACACCAGAATACAGAATGGAATCAGACTGTAAAAGTTCTTGATTTTGTTTTTGAAGCTAAATGTAAAGTTACATTTCCTGTCAGTGTAGAAGCTTCAAACTGTAGTTATAAGTACTGCAAAATCGTGTAAGAGAAATACTAAGTAGAAATCTTGAGAACATTCACCCAAAGCAGTCATTAGAAAAAGACACAAAACAAATGTGTAGTGTGTAGACCCTGGCCACACACCAGGTACCCACTAGAGCCATTCTCTCACTCTCCCCTCTGCAACTGGACAGAGGAGAGAGAAAAAAAAAGCTAAGAATTCATGAGTAGAGATAAGACCTGGGAGAGGTCAGTAACTGATTACCTTCACAGGCAAAACAAGACTCAAAGTGGGGATAGTACTTATATTTATTACTAACAGGATAAAAGCCAAAGAGTGAGAAATAAAACAGTCTTAAAGACACCTTCCCCCCACCCCTCCTTCCTTCCATGTTCTCCCTCCTCCCCCCCAGCAGTGCAGGGGGACAGGGAATGTGGGTTTTGGTCAGTTGTTGTTTCTGCTGCTGCCCAGAGAGAGGAGTCCTTCCCCTGTTCCCATGGGGTCCTTCCCACAGGAGACAGTCCTTGATGGACCTCTCCAACCTGAGTCCATCCCTCAGGCAGCAGTTCTTCCCAAACTGCTGTACCATGGGTCACTCCTCCATGGAGTGCAGTCCTTCATGAATGAGCTGTACTGATGTGGGTCCCCCACAGGGGCCACAAATCCTACCCAGGAGAAACCTGCTCCAGCGTGGGCTTCCCTCTCCACGGGTCGCAGGTCTCTGGCAGGACCCTGTTCCATCCTGGGCCTCCCATGGTGTCACAGCCTCCTTCATGCATCCACCTGCTCCAGCATGGGCTCCTCCATGGGCTGCAGGTGGGTCTCTGCACCCCAATGTTCCTCCATAGGCTGCAGGGGCACAGCTGCTCCACCATGGTCTGCACCAGGGGCTGCAGTGGCCACAGTTCCGGTGCCTGGAGCACCTCCTGCCCCTCCTTCTGCACTGACCTTGGTGTCTACGTTGTTATTCCCATGTTCTCACTCCGCTCTTCCCTGGCTGGGAACAACAATCTTCTGTTCTTAAATATGTTATCCCAGAGGCGTTATTATTACTCCTAATTGACTCGGCCTTGGCCAGCAGCAAGAAGTCCATCCTGGAGCTGGCTGGCATTGGCTCCACGGGACAGGGGAAGCTTCTAGCAGCTTCTAACAGAAGCCATCCCTGTAGCCCCCCCCATTACCAAAACCCAGCCACAGAAAACCACTATAAAACGATAATTTTTTTCCTTTACAAGATAGTTTTTGAAGATGCTATTGACATTATAAGGACAAAATATTTGAGTCATGCTTTAAAAACTTTTGATGTTTGCCATTATGTCCTGCAACAATTAAAAGAAAACAAAAATCATACTGGCTCAGAACAAAAATTTGAGACTGTTAGACCTTAAAGCTGAAATTTACTAAGATAAACTGCAGCCACTTAAGCACCTTAAAGGTTTCAAATTAGGTCAGAGATTTAGCGATTTTAGTACTAGCTGGATAATTCCTGACTGATTCTAAAGTGACTGTTACCATTCATATATCTGTATCATGGTATCCCCCATATATACTTAGAAGTTCCATTAAATTAACTGTTGTCCAAAGCAAATATTTTTTAAAAAAGTATTGATCCATGAAGTTTGCTTGCCAAAGTGTGCCACTGAGGTGATTACTGAGTGATGGCACAAATGAATAATGCTAATCTTGCTGACAGATCATTGTCTTAGTGCATCAACTCTTGGGACAGTTCTCTGGAGGGACTCAATAGATAATGAGGTGTTATGATGACTTTTTACAATATCCTCTCATCTATAAAGGAACACCAAAAGTAAAAGTTCGAAAATATAGAATGAAAATCTTTACTCCATGGTGTTCTGGAATCCTAATGGAAACACACAGAAGTGAACAACCTAATACTGAATGACAGACAATGCAGAGGTTGGGAATTAAAGAATAATAAAAAAAAAAAGGCAAGTACTCTGTGTTTAGTCTGCTAGCAAAATAGCAAAATAACATCAAGATAGAGAGAAAATAAGGTATGACACATTTAAAACAAGAAAATTGTCTTTTCGGTAGCCTTTGGATGGCATAATTATCAATTATATCACTAAACATATACAACCAAAGATTCAACTGTGAAATGACAGTGACGAGGGGCAACTACTTAAGGCTTGTGTTTTCTTATTAAAAAGCAGTTTGATGTGCATTGAACTGCCAGATACCATGCATTTGTGATATGCTGTACATAATGAAGGTCACTATGTTTTCCTCCACTTTCAATGACAGAACACTTTCTATTGTGACTTTCCCAGGTTTTTAACTGCTGCAAAATAAATTTACTCTCTTCTTCAGTTGCAAAATTTACTTCCAGTAAAACTGTGTGGAAGTGTTTGAAAAAGAATTGGCAAAACATGCATTTTATGCTATGTTTCAGTATCCATTTTCATTAATTCCTGATGCACAAGGTGGTTGGAAAACAGGTTATAATTACAAACTGCTGAAATTACATTCCTTCCAAGTCTGGGTATTTAAACTTTGTCATGCAGTGTGAGGCATTACGGAAAGCATTAGTGAAATTCAGACACAAGACTTTGTCTAAAGTTAAATTCCCACCCTGTATCTATTTCCCTTGCTTGGGATTAAGTTAGGTAGAAATTTCCATTTCAGTATCCACAATAAAGTTAACATGACCAGTTTATGTCATAATAATATAAATCATCTCCCCCAAAGAAAAACAGCAAGCTTAATATTTTTATTTTTCTAGGGGTAAAATTTGATGATTTGCACAGAATTTCATATGCTGCTTTTGTGTTTGTTTAAAGTTGAGAATTTGAAGCCAAGCTCTGGGATAGGAAATAACATATGAATTAAAACAAAAGGGAATTTTCGTTCCTCCAGAGTAAAAATGTTGGTTATTTTGTGAGCTATAAGTATAAGGTCTCAAACTTTTTTCATTTGTACCAAATGGTATAGAAGGGTGACAGCATAAATGTGCTAAATACTGAATAAGCCCAGGGTATGTGTTTGAAATAATAATTTTGAAAAGGTAGAATTTGCTGAAAGTATTTTTGATAATATTTCCCCAAAACAATACCAAGTAATGAGACAATTCTGTAACAAATCTGTAAAATTTTTTGTTTTAACTTAGAGAAATTAAAAACTTTAACTTATAGAAAAAATTTTAACATAGAGAAATTAGGACACAGACATGGTCTACTTTAGTTGATCTCAATAGGTGAAAATAATAAAAAAATTCTTCCTCTTTATAAGAACAATTTATAAGAACAATTCTCTATTATGAGCATATTTCTGTTGTCACTGTCACAATAAAGACTATGAATGGATAATAAAAAAAGAGCTAAGCACAGAAAAGTAAGAAAAAGTCATGCTTGTATGCAGCAAAACCCATGAATATGTAGGTATTTAGTAGGTGAAGACCCAGCTCTTCAGTAAAACACTCTTATAGAAACCATTAATAACATAACAGAGAAAACAGCTGATAGATTCCCTTGAAACCTTATTAGAATGGGTCAACTCACTCTCCTGAACAAGGCAAGAAAATAGTCACCAGCTGAGTAAAGCCAAAGGCTGACATAATGATGGATGGCCAGATGGTTTTACACAAAACGAATAACCTGTCCCCGAACAGTAGAACACGGTTCTCAAGCATAAATATACTGATCCAGACTGCAAGAGAAAAAGGAGAATAAGCCATTTTAAATTGAAGACCCTCACAATTATTATTATTTCAATACTCTCAGTGATTCTCTCCACTGAGGAAAGAGAATATGAAGAAAAATGAGAACTCTGCAAGTTCTTTTGCGAATGTTATTTTCTTTTTTATCTTCCTCGATATATTAATAACTATATTTTATATCTTTTTTTCTTAAATGCAAATGTTTCTTAACAAGCAATGTTCAAATATCTATCACCTTTTGAATGAGTTTTATTCTGAATGTAATTTTGAAGTCCTTATGTTTTCTTCTCTCAGGAATACAATCATTTTGGAGGAAAAATTTTTTCATTAAAAATACAGAATTCTTATTATTTAGCATAATATTCTATTTGTGGAGAAGAGATCATTTAAAGGTAGTTTTTTTAATAGTTCCAGAGTCTGTTTTTCCATCTCTCATTGCCACCTTAATAAATTTTGAAACTTTTACCCAGTCCTTAACAAAAGGTACAGGTATGCAAAGGGTTCCAGTGTATTCTGTTCCTTTTCATTTGAAAATGTTTAGATGAGTACAGGAGATAAACTCTATTATTTGAGAAAAATGTAGTCTGAGTCCAGAAGTTCTACGTGGAATGCTGCATCATCAAAAGCAATAACGGTGTGCCCTACCTCTTTCCCAGATGGTGCAGAAGGTAACTTTGGGTATTGATGGAAGGATTAATGGAGTTGTGATGGAAAGAATCAAAGAAATTACTGTAGAATAGTTAAAAGCAAAGTCTCATGTTGAAGTTGTGTTGAGAGACACAAATGTTTATAAAATAAGATTTCATTTATTCCTCTGCTCGTAGCACATTTTACTCTTCATTTTATCTTTCAGAACTAAAAAAGAATAAAAAAGAAAATATAATTTTTTTTACAATTTATTTTTTCTCATCTTTCTGAGAATTTGATTGATTCTGAAACAAAATCAAGATTTTGAAAAAAAAATTGAAACTTGCAAGTAAAAAAGTCAACATATTTTTCTTTCACCTTTCTTTTAAATCAAAATTCCTTTCTGAATCCAATTCATTCTAGTCAGTTGGACAGAATCCAATCTGACCTTATATGACTAGAAACTAGAACTTTACTCATATAAAACACTGTAAAGTATCACCCTTAAAGAAAATGTTACTAAAAAGAGTAACAATAGGTCTTCAGCATTAAATACATACATATGTTCATATGGCATAATCGTGCATACAACAGACAGATGAATGGTTTAAGAAAAATACGTTGAATCATTTTTCATGGTTATATAACTATGTCTACATTATTGGGAAATTCAAACCTTTCTTATATTGTCTGGAATATATCTGCCCTTCGAAGTTTGGCCAGGACTCATGGTAAAAGTTCAGCAGAATCCTGCCACTTGCTTTACTGTATCAGACCACAATCTCTTTTTTCTTTCAGGGTCCTTGAGTTCCTGATCCAATTCTCCCCTCAGTCAAATATCATTCAGTTTCTTCCTACTACTCCTTATGTGCTTGACTTCGTCCGGTAAGCAGGCTTTCTGACACACCGAAGAGAGATAGAAACTGGGACTCACCTTCATCTCAAAGGCTTCCCTTAGAGCCATCATCAATATATATTCTTGGACCAATTGAAGGAAAATGAATCAAGGAGTGCGGAGTGTGCCTGAGAAGAGGAATCGTCAGCCAGAAGGAAGAGACTGCAATAAATTGTTTTGGGGGGTTCTGTTTGTTTGTTTGTTTGTTTTTATTTTTTCCCCTCTAAATAAAATCCCTCTGACAGCCCTGAATGAGATAAATGTTCATAAATTAGTATAGATGATGATTTCTTGCTTTAGTAAAGGGAAATTCTACACCATTCAGGTAAGCTTTTGATTCCTCCCCCTAAAGCTACAACAAGGAATTTGGATTCATCAGTTGTAACCAGTGATGAAATGAAGCAGAGCCTGTTTTAATTGTAATAGAAGTGTAAAGTAGAATAAGCTTTGTGGTACTTTCAAAATCTGCTGAATGTGTGTATATTTTATTTTATTTTATGGGACACAAGAGGAGAGAGTAAGCAATTAGGATTGTAAGTACCAAATACATGGCAGCTTATCTGCAACAATATCTCAGCCACAGACTTGTAGGTTGTTTTCAGATCCTTCTGAGGCCCAGAATAGTTCTTTGCACTGTTGAAACCTTGAGGCTGTTGGAACCTTTTACCTCACTCTCCAAAGTGAGGTAAAAAAAAAAAAAGTATTTATTCCTTGTTAACAGTACTTTAAAAACAACTCCAGAACAACATTTAAATATAAGAGTCTGAAGTATATTGAGTTTTCTCTCAACATTTTCTAAAACATACTTAAAATATAGACATATTTATCTGAGTTTAGCATGCAATCTGGATTTTAATTCTATCAACCTGAAGCTACCATTTATACTATGCACAAAAGACTTTTTGTCTTCATTCCTGAACACATTCTGGCCTGAAAATCTTTCTTCTTAGAATTATCTGCACACTCTTAAATTACTGTGGAGGAGTCAAATGCACTCAGCAAGATGTAGAACTCGTATCCACTGCCCATGTTTTTAGTATGGTACATATATTAAATCACATTAGTTTAGAAGCCAGAAGATACCTCTGATAGATTTCTGCTAGTGCAAGCTTGATTCCATGCCCATGTTTTTCTTCACTGAAGCAGTAAGCCACTGAACTTTGCTTGAACTCAGATTCTCTGAACATTGCAGTCCATATTTGATGCAATCCATCCTGTTCATATTCAATTTGTATTTCTTTAATTTAAAAAAAAAATATTATCACTTACTACACAGCTAAGCAAAAAAGGCTGCAACTGGTTCTGTTACTTGGTCAAGAATCTGAACTCTATTAAAATATGTTCCAGGAAAAACTATTTCAAAAAATGCTATTCCACCCTTTAACATTTTTTCACAAACTCTGAAAACCCAGAAGACAAAGACCTCTGAAATGGAAATTCTATATTATGATCAATAATTCATGTTTGAACTGTTATTTCAATAGCAAGACTCATGACATTAGCAAGTGCTAAAAAAAGGCATATTATTTTCTTGAGTGTATTACATTAGATCATAGCTTCTTTATTTAAAAAATAGAGTTTATTTGTTAAGATCTTGTTTTCCAAAAAACCCTTGGTTTTGGTTCTGCAGAAATAAAAAAAAAAAAAAAAAAAAAAAAAAAAAAAGGAGGGAAGTTGTTCTGATAAGTAGCAGCCTTATACAGGAATGAATCAGTAAACTCATGTTCTACTGGGTTGTCATAAACACAACAAACTTCTTATGCATGTTCAAATCCCATTACCTTTTTCCAAGAATTATAAGTAGTTCATCTCACTGAAAACAGGTTAAGTATGTTTTGCAGCTTTAATTTGTGTAATTTCTTTCTTCAGTTGCTCATCTGCTTGAGTTGTACAGTATTTTCAAGTACCTACTGTGTTTAGTTTTGGTGTTAATTCCAGTGAAATGGTCTCCAGAATAACTTTCTACTCAAACATACAAAATAATATATTCAAATGTCATTCAGGTTCATCTCAGAAACATACAAAGGGTAAAAAGATGAGAATAGTTGGGTATTGGTCATCACTTTGGATCATCACTTATGCAAGTAAATTTCTTCCCATTTTGTGTACTTAGGAGATCCAAAGTTCAAAAGCAAATATTCTCCAGGTTCTCCTAAATGCTTATAAATTATTTTAGTCTGCAACAAAATAACACAGTCTGAAGAGGTAAATCCACAAAGGAAGACACTTGAAAAAAATATCCTTGTCCTTTGATTGGTACACTGACACCTGTGGAAAGGAAAAGGAAGTGGGAAAGGAGCTAACCTAGAGCTCACTCAAAGCCTCAAAAGCAGACAGCTCTGCTGGAAAAATATGGTATATCTTTTGAAGTAGATATTTGGCTATATAAAAGTTGATTTGAAATACACTGGGGAACTGGCAGTTTACCTTCACCCAGAGATGATAAGAATCTTAAGGTGTGTTAGCAGTTTTGACCAAGAGAATCACAAGATTTTGGTGAGGCATTCACATGTACAGACTAAATGCATTGGCAAGGTAGTAGAAATATGGTACAACAGCTATGTAGGACACTCACCTAAACTGAAGTCACATCAGTATTGTAAATCACTGAATCATCTGGTTTCTCTTTCTAAATTTCTAAAAATCACATTTTAGCTAGGAGAAAGAAAATGTGAAATTTGAATAGAGGAAAATTTGGATTTATCTTTATATACAACCTTTTTCATATATGTCCTCTAAGGAATGAATTATCTTACAGACAATCAACAACTTGTATTGATTGCTCAAAACCACTTTGTTCACAGAAACAAATTATCCCAAAATCAATGTCAAACTTATTAAGCGTGAAAAAACAAAGGCTATGGCAAAGAATGCTGGTAAAATAGTAATTAGTCCTTTCATTGAAATAGGACATACTATACTCCATCTGAAAGAAGTATGGTATTTCCCAGAAAAAATAATTTGTTGTTTTGAGTGTAAAAATAAGGTATGTCTTGACCACTGGGTGCCACTATTTTTGCATCTGATATTTTCTATTTTGTGGAAATATTTCTAGCATAATACACTCTTTTGGAAGACAGCAGACAGTTTAAGTTGGAAAACTAACCCATGAAAATAAACACAATCTGGCCATTGTCTCTGCTTTTTCCTTTGCTATTCACAGAAATTGGGAGATGCGAAGTATTTTCAGAGGAGTGAAAGAATACAACAGTCAGCTCTTCACCACTTATGATTAGTTTTTAAAGTATTGCCAGAGAAATGAAAATCATTACTTTCCCCCAATTTTTAGGCAATCAAACTGAGTAATTCAGTGTTTCTTTGTTATCGTACTAACCTGATGTGAACCTATGAAATAGTGCCTTATATTAATTATTTTTTGCAAAACGGTATATGCTGTAAAGAGTAATGAATGATACATACTTGTGTTCATTAGATGTGGTTTTTAAAACCACTGCAAACCAATTCAAATCAAAGATAGCAAAAGCTTTTTAAAATCATTATTAGTCTGAGGGGATAAAAAAAATTATTGACATTGTGTCTGAAATGAAATTGGAGATTTTAAAAAGGATGGGTAAAATCAGCATCTGCCTCCTGTCATGTCTTTAATAGAGAGGAAAAAAAAGTTTCTAATCTTTCCAACTTTCAACATGTTCAACTTTTAGTCCATACTTAAAAATCTAGACAGGCTTCTACCTCTTCAAGAACAGATCCATAGATTTTAAGGTCAGAAAGAACTACTGTGATCATCTTATGTGACCCACAAAATAACTTAAGCTATTAAATTTCAACTTTCATTCTTTCAATGGGGTAATTATTCTTTCTGGCTATGTAAGCGAATGTTATTGAGCCAAATGTGAATTGCTTTGTTTGTCCTTGGAAAGACCCTCTAGAAACAGTTCTACTATCCTGCTATAAACCAATTCAGTTTATTAAATTCATCTGAGTTACCTGCTTCCTCACAGTGAGATTGCTTCAGTCGTTTAGGATTGCTTATATCCTCGAGGAGAAAGAAAACCCATGCAAAGCTGGAAGTTACCTGATTCTATCTATCCTATTTCCTTCAGACCAGCAGCTCAGTGTAGCTGCTCTATACTCTGAATCAGACCTGCAATGTTAGGATTTGTCTACATCCATGTTTTGCCACAGTTCAACACCGTGGTTTAGGAAAAGTACATTTTCTATAACAAGATTGCTACTTCCAGCATTTTTAAAGCTCTGTAATTCCATACATACATTATACATGTTTTCAGTCAAATATATGTGTAGTTAAATATACCTTGTCCAAATGTTTTGTTGTTTTTAAATAGCTGTAATGCCTTAAATATATAGAGGAAGGGATAGGAAGCCCTTGTTATTACATTTTATTCTTCTGTGTTAAAAGGATGACTATTGCAGCAAATTTCTATTAGCTTGACATTTCTTTTAGCAAAAAAAAAGGACCTCAGGTTGCTAAAACATAATGTTTATGAAGGTTGCTCTATTTCCTCAAAGGTTGTTGCACTGGAATGGTGAACTTGGTAATTAGGAAGGTTTTAATTTTTTTTCCTAAAGATTTTAAATGTAACATTTCTGGGTTTACCTTTGAATGCAGAAATGAAATTTCTGATGCCATCTTTTAATAAGCTGCTTGTGCCTATGTATAATTTGAAACATATGAAAGGGATTAATGAAATCCACGTTTGTGCACTTTATGCACTTAAAATTACCTATATGTCACACTGTCTTGCAGCACCAAAACTAAGCTCTAGATACTTTGACACAGGATAAGAGAGTAATGGATGATAGAGACATTTTAGAAGCAACCGATATAACAGGAATTTGTGCTTATTTGTTTAACATATATAGAACCAAGCACAATCTCTGTTCAATTTCCTCTATAGGGAATTTCCTCTATCTGCTGGCATTGGCAATCCTGAGATTTCCTAGCAGAGCTTTCTCAAGCAGGTCTCGGAAGCTTAACACTTGTGCCATTACCGAACTTGGTCCTGATCTTAAGCAGCCAAACCCCCAGCATACATTCAGAGCACTCTTCTTAGACTCTTAAAATAAATATAAGCAATGTCCCCTAGTACAATATTTTTCTTGATGATTGCTCTATCGTATTGCAGGCAGATAGATGGGTAAATATTGTAACCATATCCTATTAATCAAGGACAAAATGAATGATACTAAGAAACCTGACTCATCCTGACTTATGAACTGACTCTCTCTATCCTGATTATCTATAGTCCTTGTCTTTATCCTATAGCTGAGCCAGCCAACATATTCACA
Organism: Pipra filicauda; assembly: GCF_003945595.2. Lineage (NCBI taxonomy): Eukaryota > Metazoa > Chordata > Aves > Passeriformes > Pipridae > Pipra > Pipra filicauda. The sequence goes on along the minus strand of NW_024104975.1, from coordinate 1,447,349 downwards.
TGATGAGTCCAAGAAAGAATTTCCTCAAGTGTTGGCTCATAGCTGTGCACAACAGCTTAAATTTTCTGGTGCTGAGAGCAGTAAATCATCTTAGTTTGATATCTTTGTTTAGACCACATCACCTGAATACTACGGAAAGGATGAACAGCACCATTTGTAACAGTGACAAATAAACCAGTGAATAAACTGCTGCAAAACCAAAGGACTACTACTTCTTTTGGTCATTTTTGAATACTGAGAGTCAAACAATTATTTTGCTTCATCTGGTAAATAAACTTTTTTACCCCAAATGACTATCAAACTCGAGGTATGCCAATACCAAGTCGTTTTGGAATTATAACTACTGGCTGAGAAAAATGTAATTCTTAGATTAGTATAAATTCTCCATTTAAAATTTATCATATCTGAAGAAAAAATAAACTGGTGATTGTCACCAGCCCTTCAGCTTTGTCTTTTTAGTAGAAGGGCAAATGAAATCATGCTAGTAAATACTTGGATTACAATGAAAGTTCAGGGAAGTATTTCTCTTATGAAATAGTAATACCATTTCTATTTTCTTTATGCGATTTATACTGTTTGGTGTTGCTAAAAATTTATGGAAAAAACCCCAGGCATTTTTTAATAACATGAATAATGCAAATGGATAATTTGACCACACCTTTCTATTTATGAATAAAATCCAGTTAAAAAACTCTCTCATATGTTGCTTGTAGTCAGTTATGGAAAGTATTCTCTGTTGCAGTACGAATACTAACAGCTATTGTATTGCACAGCATAAAAAAATAGTAATAGAATAAAAAGATGCTCTATTAATCTGCAATTAAGATAAATATGAGCTGAATCCTTCAAAATTACTGAAAGTGAGGAAGATTCTTCTGCTGTTCATGAAATCTTCAATATAGTTTTTGAATTTTACTTTAAGTCTCTCACTTTTCTTTGCTTGTGTCTTTGTCAGGAACAGTAATCAAAATTACCTGAAGTAAAACAAGATTTATTATTACATAAAACTGAAAGATGTTAGGAAACATTGTTTAACTTGATGGCCCAGGCTGATTTCTAATCAAATTTTGAGTAAGTTAGGGATAAGTCAAAACCGGAGTGCTTATCTGTGTGTAGTTTCTGCTTAGAGATGCACATACATCATACACTTCTATCTATGAAACTCAGTGAGCTGGAGAACACACTGGTGTAAATTTGCCTGTTCAAATAGCCAAAATGGACATTACTAATCTTCTAACTGGCCTTTAAGGGCTTTCAATAAGCTCACAAGACTCTGAAACACAATTGTCTGCAGTCTGCGCTATTCCTGCAAATCTTTGCTGAATCTTTTTAAAGCAAAACCCTTTAAAATATTGAAAAATGGAAAAGAAAATTTTTCTTCTCTTTGGCAGCAAACCCAGAGGTTAGCTAATCATGCATCCATTTTTTAGAATGCGTGTTGTCTGGAAATACTGGTAGGGCTTTTTTAGTTACAATGTAACTAATAAAATAAATACAAGTAAAGAAACATTAGAGAATTTGAAATATTAATATTCTGAAAATTTTACCTTATTTCCACAATTAGGGAAAGCTATATGGGTCATGGAATTTGTCTGTATGCATGTTATAGAGAGCTACTTTTACTATTTTTCCGGGACATATGTATTGTAAAGAGAAGAAAACCTGTTGTAACTCAGCTGATTTCTATTTGTTTTTTCCCTACTATGAACTTACTTTATGACTTTAAGAAGTTTGATTTCTTTGAACATCACTTCTTTCTCTGCAAATGAGCATAATAAAATTTCCCTTCCTTATTTCACCTTATTTTTTCTTTTAAACTAGAAAATATTTTGAACAGACATGCTTATCCACTTTTTGAAAAGACACATAATTTTCACTTCAACCTTCTATTTTCACGAACAACAATAATAATAATAATAGTCATCATCCAGAATCTATTATCCTGATCAGCAGTCAAAAAAAGAAAAAGCTCTTTACTCAGTTTGAATGTCTACAGAAGGATTTCTCCCTGAAATGATTTGCCTAATAAATTCTTTTTTTTTTCCCCAAGATTTTCCTGAGGGATTTTTTTTTCCCCAATGAAAAGCAATCTGTTGGGCTTTTCTCCCCCCCTGATTTCCTCATGCTTTATAAAAAGCCATGATGGCTTCAGTATCCAGGGTTCCATACAACTGAGGATGGAAGAGATTATTCAGCTTTTAGGATATCATTACTTGGGGAAATAATCATTCAGCCTGAAGTTTGCCAAAGTAATTATTGCTCTCTATAAATTCCCTTTTGAGAACTCCTCTTGTTTTTTAATGACTTAATTCTTTGTACCAGGCCACTGTGCTTGGTGAGAAAGGGACACCTTGCAGGGGAAGGGTGGGCCTCTAAGGGTCTGGCACTGCAGGTGCTCCCACTGTGTGAGGAAATTTAGGAGCAGGCACCTGCTTTTGGCTCTGGGAAGGATGATAGGTATGTGTCTCCTCGGTAGTGGGTAAGTGTCCTATATGATGGAGGGCACTGGGCAGGTGGAATGGTGCCCCCTCCTCTGTGGGACTGGGCCTGGCTGCTCAGTATTGGTAGCCTGGTCATAGGCAGGAAGGATCATCAGCATCCCAAGAGCCTGCAGGGCCAAGGAAACCATGGCAGCTCTTGATGATTTTCACGGTGTATTTATAATGCTTGTTTGTATGTTTAATATTCACTACTAATGCTTACTGATACAGGCACTCGCAATAACTTCTGGATGTAATGTGGTGATTAATACAAGGGTCAAGTTTTTTCACTTCCGCATAATGTACGCTGTTGTACTGTGTTTTGCTTTGTGTTCTTCAGTTCTCTTTTTTGTAATCTGTTTTTCTGGCCTGCTGACTGTTCACTCCCACACCAATTTGGAGTAATTCCTGAAGTTAAGTTCTGCAGATGACTGTACATTTATGAAGGTTGAAATATATTTAAACTGCAGTACAGCATTTCTTTTCCTGTCTGAGCTAGTACAGTCCTCTAGGAGAACAAGAAAAAAAAAATCACAATTTGTGTGTAGCACTTTATTTCTTTTCTATTAATGCTGTGACTGTTCACAGTTCCGGCATGTCAGTGAGGCTATGGAATAATGGCAAAGGTATTCTAGTCCTATGGAAGTACTTTTTTTTTTTCATTATTATTATTTTTCTTTCCTCCTTGCCAGTTGTGCTAAAGGGAGCCATGCCTCAGCTTCTTTTTCAGATGCTCTTTTTGCTTCCACAATGTGGGCGTACTCCTGGTCTGTTGTTGAGAGAGTTTGTAGGGGCTTCCTGCTGTTTCAGTAATGGAAGAGACTTGTTAGCATGGCTGTTTCTGGGAGAAATGCTGGGGATGATTTACAGACCATGAAATATACTCTGAACAGTCATATAATGCAAGAGGATTGTGGGTTTTGATGGATCTGATACCATGCCACTGAGGTAAAGGGGAATTTTGCTACTGATTGAGGAGAGGAAGCCTTGCTTTTTCATGTGAAACAGAGGTCATGATATAACTATTCCCAAAATTTCACATTTATCAGCTTTTATCACTGTAAAGTGATGTTCTCATTGCAGTTCTTGCTTTAATTTTTAAATAACACTTTCTTTAGGAGCAGTAGTTTTTAAAACACTTATTTGGGCCCAATTCATAATCTACAATAATGGTACTGTAAGGAAGTCCAAGTATACAAATTAAATTTATCAGTAAGAATAGCTAATGTAGTATTTATTAAAATAAACTGCAATTTATATCTATATTAGCTGGTTTTATACATCAAATTTTAGTCAGATCCCAGTATGTGGATTAACAGAGATTCATCAAAGGCAAAGGAGTTGACTATATCTACGTAATGTGGATATCTACTTATGTCTATGACTATCTTCCCTTACATACTTATAATATAGGTCTTTTCTTTAACAACCCCACAAAACTAAACCCTACCTTTTCAAAACAACAGATTTCAAAGACTATGTATTAAATGAGGCAGTTTGAGAAATAACAGGTAGAAAATTTTAATTTTATTTATTATTTTTAGTGAATTAAATTGACTTGTTATTGCGGTACTTCTTTTAGACTGAACCTCTTTCTTTTTCTCTCAAGCCAGACAAATGGTATAAACATTAAAGGATCATATGTACAGTTAAAATTTAAGTCACAGAGGGTCATGCAAAAATGAAACAAGTGCAGCTGTTTACACATCCTTACAACAGAAGCTTTACTCCAATGCAGTTAAAGACATTAATTAGGGAACTAGGTATAGACAACTGTTTCCACAAAAGAGATGCATATAATAATGTGCTTCTCTCTCTCTGCATCATATGGTGCAAGAATTTCAGATTCTGTTGTCTGCTTATTAGTTCGGAGGCTGATGATGAGACCTTAAGAGTATCTTTAATTATGTGCTGTTGTGAGGTTGTAAGTATTCTTTATGGAATACAGAAAGAAAAATGGCTTGATATACTTGTATAATAACTGGAAGCAAAGAGAGGCTGTAAAAACAAGCTGCCCTGTGGATGTGAGCTGTTCACATTTCTTACTACTTGGGGTAGGAAACTTTATGCCTATCTGTGAAAAAGGATTGATGATTTTACCTGGAAAATTCACAGGAGCATGATGCAGTTCTCCTAAAGGACAATAGAACATGAGTTAGCAAGCAGTGTAATTAATGGTAAGAAATTAAAGAAACTAGATGTTCACAGAGAACTGGATACTCTTCTTTCCCCTTAAGAAAAAGATCATTACCAAAATGGAGAGAAAAGACCTTGGTAAAACAGGAAGATGTGCTTGCAAGGAGTAATCTTTTGCTATCACTTTGTTTTGTAATATCAGTCATTTGATTTGTTAACCTTTGGCATGTAAAGCAAAGGAGAGATGATCTGTTCTAACTCAGTTTGGAAGTGATGCATGTGTTCCCCACCACCACTTGCTTCTGTGTTGAGTGCTGCTGAATTCGTGTGAGGTTTCCTGTATTCAGATCGATGAAGTTAAGATGGCTGGGTTTATGCACAAACACAGGGATGTGCAAAAGTCAAAGAAGGGAAATAGGCAACCAGAGTTCAAATAATAAATTCTAGCACATCTCTATTTCAAGTAGTACTGGGATGGTCTGGTTCCCAATTACAAGAGATGAACATTAATGGAAGGACTTCATAGGGCAGTGTGTTCATATAGTTCCTAAGGCTGACTCTTCAGGTCAAAAAGTAGAAAAAAATGGAGGCATGCATAGGTCATTCTTTTATTGGGGCCATATTACTGTAAGATGGAACTCATATTTATTATAATGAAATTAGTGGCTAGTAACTCAATAGTCAGTAGAGAGAAAGAAACCTCTTCAGATGGGATGGTTCACTGCAGTTATGGTACAATTTGATGAAAATTATGAATCTAACAGCCTTGATTTCAGTAGAAGAAAAATCAAACTTTGAGATGGAGCGAAGGGTGTGGGTGTGTATGTGTGGGAGACACAGGTGAACAGAATTTCTTTCACTCGGGAATTTACATGCATAAGTCACAGAAAGAACAATGGAAACATAAAGCAAGAAACGTTCCCAGTATAATGATATTTTTATTAAAGGAGCAAAATGAGAGGCTAAGAGCAATTCTAGTTATCAAAGAAAGGGATTAGATTCAGCATCGAGAACATTTTAAATGTCACCTACTTCTGTTAAAGAAGGAAAAAAAAGTATTCCATCTGTTCATTGCTTAATTTACTGCTTCCTTCAAACATCAAGGCTATTGCTTTCTTTCCCCAATATTTATGTAAAATATATACAGGTCTGGCTGCAAAGCTGTAAAAATCTAAAAACATAATATGAAATATTCCTCAGTCTAATACATCAGCAAGATGCATGCGCACATGTGACTGCTAATCTTTCTAAGGCAGATTATTTCTTTGGCACCAGAAGCACGAGTAAGTTTTGTTGAAAAGAAGTAAGGGCTTTTCATGTACATTCAGAATGAGTACATCATATGCATGCAGGGAAGTTCAAGGAAGATAGCTTTGACAAGTGTTTAATGCTGGAGAAAACGTTTCATTTATGTGAGTGGGAGTAAGATACCACTCTGTTATTGTGTAAGAACAAGAAAACTAATAATTTATGTTAATTTGCTTACACTGGTGGGGAATGAACTCAGCTGAGAGAGAAAACAAGTCCATGGCATCAGACCTGTTGTATCAGGACTCAGAAAAAAGATATGAAGGAAATGCAGTAGCTGAAACTTTAATGCTGAATTATGGTCCAGGGTTCTGGGACTTTCTTTTTGCCTCTGTTATTTTCTTAAAAATTTTCAGTTGTAAACTGAAAAATAAAATAGTTTTACTATAAAAATATATTATTAGTAACTCATGGCAGGTAGTAAGAAGTCAATTGAAAAATAATATTATTTGAATAGAACTGCACTAAAAAAATGAAATACATGAAAACCAGTAAGTACATGCTTATCACTCTTATTAAAAAAAAAAAAAAAATAGTGTAAAAATGTCATGACATGACACTTCATTATTATGCCAAATGAAGAGGTTTATTTTAAATCTTTCCTGAACTTAATTTGATAGTTCTTGATAAGCCAAACAACCCCTACTGATTCATATGATGACTTGTTAGTTAGCATCTGCAAAACCCAGAGGCAGTCTAGGTATGCCAGCCCAGTGGTCCCATCTGGACCTTAGCCAAGCCTGTCAGATCTCACTATGAGTTTTGTCAATAGTCTTAACCCAGTGTCATCTTCCAGTGAGGATGTGAAATCATGTTCTGTAACTAGCTCAGCCAGGTCCAGTCCTCAGAGCCCCATACAGCTATCTCACAGTTTATAATTAAAAGAGTCCTGATACTGCCAAAGTCCTGACTACGTCACTGAAACTAACCCAGTGTTATCTTCCTGACATGGAAAATCTTCAGAGCAGAAGCATTATCAATAGCACAATCATTTTTTACTGTTCTTTCCTGAGTTAAATCTGAATCATATTTCCACTCCAGCTTCACATTTCCTCTTACATAATGTTTCCTTCCTGTGCTAAATTTGTACCATATCAAGTAGTTACTGCAAATATAAAATCTTAGTACAGCTTTGCAGGACCTTGATTCAGCATTAAATCACCACCTATCCTGAACAATGATTGCAACCCTAAATATACCAATTTCTGCTGGTTCCAGACAAAACTTAATGAAGTATAAACCGTGAACTAAGCCAACAGTAGAACAAAACCCTGGTCTAGGTGCAGAATTATACTTCCATTAGAAAAGGGGTCCATTTATGGCTAGAACTGGGCTTCATAAACTACTGGTCTTGGGAGAATTAAAAAAGAGAAAAAAAATAGTGTTCTTTCTTGCTTACTTACCTTGTCATTTCCTCAAGTGGTTATGGTATATATATATATATATAATGGTTATTTTTTTTTCTTAAAATTTTCTATCTTATCTACTATTTCTTTTCCCAACTGAATAACTACTATTTCATGCTGTAGGAAGCTCAGAGTCCATAAAGACCACATTCTATGCCAGTTTTGAGAGAGAGAAAGATAAAAAATTAATTCCTCCTGGTAATTTTATCATTAGTTGCATTCTGCTGTATACATTTCATGCTCATTTTTATGCAGGTTTATTCAGTCTTCACCTTTATCTTATTCAGTTATCAGAAAACTCTACCAACAGTTTGAGAATTTACGTAGTGCAAAACTTCCTCACATCATATGTCACGTAGAATCCTGAATTAATGCTGCTGGCATACTTCAAAACTAGCTAGAAACATTTTCTTTATGAGAAAATCTGGCTTGTAGTACTGTTATGTGTTCCCTTCCCTGACTCATTCTGTCAAAATAAAAGAAGATAGGAGGAAAAAAAAAGGAAAAAACCCTCAAGCCCCAACAATAGAAAAACAACCCTCCTCCAAAACTTTTTTCTTGCTATCTAAATGAAGACACTTCCACACCAAACCAACAATTTTATTTTCCTTCTTTCAGTCAGGCAGTTCAAAGGCCCAGATAGATCACATGGGAAGTGAACTACAATTATTAGTTTGATGATAAAAGTAAATAGAGTGAATAAGACATAGTTAGTGGATAGTCATAGAGCTAAGCAGTTATTTTATGTTGTTTATACACGTTTTAATGGGTCATTTGACAAGTGCTCCCATAATTTTGATATTTTCTTGTTTATTTAGAGTAATAGAATGCAATTAGTTAAGAAAAAGACAAATTACAGTGAAGTACTGCTTTAATGGTGTTGTACACTGTGTATTTCAACAAATGGGAGGAGATATTTGAAAGGTTTGTGTGAATGTGTCAGACTTCTTGTATTCTAATGAAAATTCTTATCCAAACTGTATAATGATAAAATCTTAAATAATTGTTTGAGAAATGTGTGTGCACTGCATGTGTGTTCAAGTGACTGGTACTAGATGAGAGTGGGGAGGGAGGGGAAGAAAGACTTTGGATACGCACAGGTACTTAGAATAGTTTAATATACTCAGTGGGAGCCAAAGTAAATCCTACTATCAATGGTTGTTTCAATCCACTGTGTTCATTTGGTTTCTACAAAATTTGCTTTGCTCATTTTGCTCAATCTGGTCTTCTACCAATACTCAGCTTTCCAAACAAAGGTATTCACATTCTGGGTCAGGATTAAAAAGAAGTTAGAGGAAGGTGATTTTATAGTACAGGTCTGCTACAGGCTACCTGACCAGGAAGACCAAACTGATGAAGCCCCCTACAGATAGGCACAGCCTTGTGTTTTCAAGCCCTGACCCTCATCAGGGACTTCAAGCATGCAGACATCTGTTGGGAGGGCCACACAGCAGGGCACAGGCAATCCAGGAGGTTCATGGAATATGTTCCTTCAAGTGATAGAAGAGGCAATGAGGAGAGGTGCTATGTTGGACACACAGGAGGGGCTGGTGGGGAATGTGAATCTTAAGGGCAGCCTGGGCTGCAGTAACCATTAAGCAGTGGAGTTCAAGATCTGTGGGGCAACAAAGAGGGTGAGAAGCAAGCTCACTATCCTGCACTTCAGGAGAGTCTCTTTAAGAATCTCCTTGGTAGAGTGCCATGGGAGGGAGCCCTGGAGGGAAGAAGGGCCCAAGAAAGAGCTGGATGATATTCAAGGATTCTCTCCTCCAGACTCAATAGCAATGCATCCTTACAAGGAGCAAATTGGGGAAGAACACCAAGAACTCCTGGACAAACTTAAACACAAACGGCTAGCTTACAAAGGGTGGAAGCAGTGAAAGGTAGCCTCGGAGGAATACACAGAAATTACCTGAGGAGCCAGGGAGCAGGTTAGGAAAGCTAAAGCACTGGCAGAAGTAAATCTGGACAAAGACATCAAGGATAACATAAAAAGCTTCTTTAAGTACATCAGAATACACAGAAATTGCCTGAGGAGCCAGGGAGCAGGTTAGGAAAGCTAAAGCACTGGCAGAAGTAAATCTGGACAAAGACATCAAGATAACATAAAAAACTTTAAGTACATCATGATAAGAGAAAGACTAGCGAAAATGTGGGTGCTCTTAGGAAGGATACAGGAAACCTGGTTACCCAGGACAGGGAGAAGGCTGAAGTACTCAACAACTTTTTTGCCTCAGAAAGTGTTTTCACCAGCAAGCATTCTAGCCACATTGCCAAAATTGCAGAAGGTGAAAGTAAGGGTTGAGAGAACGAAGAACTGCCTACTGTAGCAGAAGATTGGGTTCAAGAACATCTGAGGAACCTGAGGGTGCACATCCATAGGGCCTGACCAGATATGCCTATGGATCCTGAGGGAGCTGGCTGAGGAAGTGGCTAAGCCAACATCCAGCATATTCGAGAAGCAGTCTGGTGAACTTTCCGCTGACTGGAAAAGTGGAAACATAACCTCCATTTTCAAAAAGGGAAATGAGGAAGACCCCAGGAACTGCAGGTCGGTCAGTCTCACCTCAAATGCCTGGCAAGATCATGGAGTATATCCTCTAGGAATCTTCGCTAAGATACATGGAAAATAATGAGGTAATTGGTGACAATCAACATAGCTTCACTAAAGGCAAATAATGCCTGGCAAATCATGCCTGGCATATCTAGTGCCCTCTATGATGGGGTTACAGCAGCGGAGTACAAGGGGAGGGCAATGAGCATCATCTACCTGGACTTGTGCAAAACATTTGACACTGTCCCACATGGCATCCTTGTCTCTAAACTGGTGACACATGGATTTGATGGGTAGACCACTGGGTGGATAAAAAACTGGCTGGATGGTCACACTCAGAGAGTTGTGGTCAATGGCTCAATGTCCAAGTGGAGACCAGAGACAAGTGATGTTCCTCAGGGGTCGGTATTGGGACTGGCACTTTTTAACATCTTTGAGTGCATCTTCAACAAGTTTGCCAACAACACCAAGCTGTTGACACACTGGAGGGAAGACATGCCATCCAGAGGGACCTGCTTGATAGGTGGGCCTGGGTGAGCCTCAGGAAGTTCAACAAGGCCACGTGCAAAGTCCTGCACCTGGGCCAGGGCAGCCTCAAGCACGAGTACAGCCTAGGTGGAGAATGGATTGAGAGCAGACCTGGGGAGAGGGATTTGAGTTTGTGGACAAAAAACTCAATATGACTTGACAATGTGCTCTTGCAGCCCAGAAAGCCAGCTGTATCCTAGGCTGCTCAAAAGAGGCGAGGCCAGCAGGTCAAGGGAGGTGATTCTCCCCCTCTAGTCTGCACTTGTGAGACCCCACCTAGAGTGCAGCTTCCAGCTCTGGGGCCTGGAGCCACTAAGTTGATCACAGACCTAGATCACCTCTCCTATAAAGACAGGCTAAGAGCTGAGGCTGTGCAGCCTGGAGAAGAGAAGGTTCCAGAGAGATCCTATAGCACCTTGCAGTACGTGAAGGGGGTCTACAAGAGGGCTGGAGAGAGAGACTATTTGTAAGAGCATGAAGTGATAGGACAAGGGAGAATGGTTTCGAACTGAAAGAGTGTAGGTTTAGATTAGATATATATGGATGAAATTCTTTTCTGTGAGAGTGGTGAGGCACTGGAACAGGTTGCCCAGAGAAGTTGTGAATGTCCAAGACCAGGCTGTCTGGGGGTCTGAGTAATCTGGTCTAGTGGAAGGTGTCCCTGCCCATGGCAAGTGGTTTGAAACTAGGTAGTTTCAAACTTCCAACCAAAACCATTCTATGATATATAAATGATAATTTTATTCAAAAAATTGTCATATGTTTTATATGTTCAGTAATACATGGGTGACAACAATTTTCTAACTAAATTTTACATTTTTACTCATCAAACTGAAATATGTATAGAGGTGCATAAACAATTTTAATAAGTAACTTTGAGTAAACTATAAATTAGTTTTAAAAAGGTAATTTAACTATGTTAACTATATTAACAACAAAATTCAACACTAAAGATTTCTCTTTACCTTATGTCTGTAAAAGGAAGTAGATAACTATTGAAAATGATGTAAAGAGAAGGTTACAGGTGCAAAAATTGATACCCTTTGAGTCATCATGAGTGTTTGTTTGTGTGCACTCTTGGTTGCTCTTACTCTCAGAAATTTGTAAATTCTTGTGACCTGGTATTTGTCCAGTACTTACTGGAACAGTGATAATCACTCTGTTCTGTTCAGTACATTAGCTTTGTTTTGTTGTTTGGTTTTTTTTCTCTTTTAAATTTCTTTTAACTTTTTAATAGAATTGAATAGTAACCCTCCAAAGTTTATATTTACTGTTCTCCTCCTTCATGGTCTTAGACAGTCTGCTAAATCCAGGAAGCAATTTTCTGTATGACTGAAGTATTTCTTAAATGTCTGCTGGGAAGTTTTTTTCCGTGCAGTATCTGGTGTTACTGAAGAAAAGGTATGAAACAAAGCTGACTGCTTTTCTACAAAGACACTGCCATTCTTGTGGGTCTGTGTACTGAAGGGTAAAAGTTTGGATCACAGAGAATCTGTGAAGCATTATGTCCCAGTCCCTAGGGAGTTCCCCACTGAACATGTCCCAGAATTAGGGTCAAGGTGCCTCAAACAAGTTGCCTGATGAGTTGACCCTAGGGAACATGACTTATTTTCTGAAAAAGGTTGTCAAGTGCAAAAGGTTCTTAAGGGAATCATTTAACTCAAAGAATAGTCCTTTGTTTCACTTGAAAGTTTCTAAGGGGTCCTAAGAGATACTAGCTGATAAAATGTTATGGGACCAAGAACAGAAGAGCAATGTTTCAGATGTGGGGGTTTTGTTTTGTTTTGTTTATTTTGTTTGTGGGTTTTGTTTGGGTTTTTTATCCACCGAGTAATTAATTCCATAGATAACTGTTTTAAGTAGCTGCAATGAAGATCAATGGGGTGGACTCTGTGACATTATTTGTGTAATGGACAGATGTATGGAAGACTTAGCCCCCTGTTCTCTGGAAAACTGTTTAAAAGCCCTGATAGAATTGTCACAGGAATAGACTTCCTTACTGTATTTTTCTTCTTTGGGTCGAAAATTATGAGCAGGTAATAGAAAAGGAGTGATCCTGGATGATAATGTTACTCTGATGATAACGTGTACACTACCGGTGCACCTTGATGCAGCTGGGTCAGGCTAAAGTGTGCTCAGTACTATGTAATGCATACTGAACTGTAGCATCAGTGCACAACTCTATTACCAACACCATTAGTACAGCTTAAGTATGCTTTCAGGAGGAACAACAAAAAAGTTCCTTAACTTTATACAGATGCCTTACATACTTTCAGTCTACTGTGGTTAAATCTGTGGTAACCTGTAAAATCTGAAAGCAGACATGTTTCGCAACTGCTTTAGAAAATAGTGAAATGGATTTCTGGATCCATAAGTACTTGCCCGTTTGTCTCCTTATCAACTAGCTATTCTTACTTGAGTTATTTTATGCTCCCTCACTTCAGCTCTACTTAAAGAAGTAAAAAACTCTGCTTTCCATTCATTTATTTATTTATTAATCTGGATTATTTGTTTCACTGAAAGATTGAAATCTCAGGCACAAAGTACTTTGAAATTCATCACTGATAACTCTGCAAACCATACAGATTTGTGTTTGTTTTATTTGTGGTCTTACCATGGGACTAAGTCTAACGCTAACAAATTAGTAGGGTTTAGTATTCTCACCACTGTCTGTGTATGCAAAATGTGATATCCCGTTGCGCTCAGGAGAGAGCTCTGATTTTGTAAATTCTTTAATGCTGTGCTAGCTTTGATGTAGTAGGGTAAATCAAATTGACAGTTATACTCAGCAAAAGTTTATTACCATTTGTAAACCAGGTATTTTATTAGTGTCAAAATCTTTTTTTCTCTCTTTTGTTGTTGTTGTTTTTCCTTTATTCTTCCCTTCTATTTGACTCAACTGGCCATTCCTCAGCAAAGATGAACATTTCTAACCAGAAGCACTGAAAGTCTCCTGTGGTGGCTCTGGGTGCAATAATTTGAAAGATACCTGGGGCACACATTATCGTAAAAGCAAGGAGGAAGAAACCAGTGTGAAGAGAGAGAAAAATAAAGTTGAAAAATCTCTGAGTTGACATGTTTTCTCATCATCGTTACCAGTACTGTGCTGTCTGTCAACTGGAGAAATCTCAAAGCCCTGGCAGTAGCACTAATTTAATCCAGTGGTAATTTATGTGCCACGCAAGAAGGGTTCTTTTTTTAACATGAAGAAATTACTCTGATTATATAATTGAATGGCAGAATTCATTACTGGGAAATGCCACCTGTGGAGAAAGATTTGCTCTAAATCCATTTCTACTATGGAGTAGCAGATTAGCGCAGCATAAGTCACTCAAGAAGCCATCATGAAAATTATAGATGGAATAGACCCAATAAACTATGTAATCCATCCCCATCAGAGTATGATTGTTCTTTATAATGTATTTTGTATTGCCAATGCAATATGAAATGGTTCAGATGATGAGTATTTAGCTGCTTTTATAGGAAATAAATGAAATGACACTACTGATCACAGGTTCTGACTGTGGCCGCTAGAAAAGTATTATTAACACTAGGATTAGCTAGTATGTTTTCAGTGTAGTGAAGTGGAAGACAAGTTTAAAGTATTCTGTATAATGCATTCTGAACCAAATGGACAAGGAAATATTCACTTCTGAGTCTTTCCAGGACAAGTCTGCAATTATCTAAAGTGATAATGTACTCCGACTAGAGAAACCAGACGCTTTAATTCTGCATATCCCTCCCTTTTTTACTCAAGTCGCCCAAAATTCTGGTCAATGGTCATCTCTAGATGAAGTTGGTCAGAGATTGTTTGCACAACAATCTCATAGTTAGAGCAGCGTAGGGGAATAAATTTTACTCAGTTTAAGAATTCTTGTTCATACCCCCAAACCAAAGGAAAATCAACCAATTCCCAAAACATACAGCATCTTAGGTAAGGGCTTTTTCTGTAATATTTTCTTGAAATAGATTCCCTTCCATTATAAATGTGGGAGTCACAGTATAGCAAAGAGAAACAGGAATCTGTTTGTGTCTTGCTGGCTTGTCTACTCATTGGCAAGAGATGACAATCAACCATCTAGATCCTTGTCTCTAGGATTTTTGCATCTTTTGCTCTGTTTGGTAGATGATGATAGATATGGTTAAATGCCTAAGGAAATGTCATGATAAATTAAGAGACATTCTATGACTTTAGATGCCTATGGAGTTAGAAATATAGACTAGTAGATAAGTTGGATAGTTGTCTGTCACAAAGATAGGTAGCAGCTTTCTAAACCATAAATTAGATCTAATTCCATTGAATAAGATCTCACCTAAAATGTGCAGAAAATGTGTCTACTTGAAAATAAAGCTAATATATTTACTCTTTCACTGTTTGGTGTACTCATCTAAAAAAAAGTTCCATTTGTAAAATTCAATGTATTTATATTTTCAAGCAGTTCAGATATCCTGAAAAATGTTAAAACATTAGTACACGTACAGTCTTCAGTCTCCTCTTAGATTTTTAAGATGTATCATTCCTTAAAGATTCCAGTAATTAAGCCCAAATAAAAAGTAGTAATACTATTGTTGGGCCAACAAATAGGAGAAGTAAAGAATAGCAATTTAACATTAAGCATTAATGTTAAATTTAACATTACCATTAAGCACTGCAGGCATGGATTTTTTATTATTATTTTTTATTATTATTATTTTTAAAGATACTAATTCTGCAAAACTTAATGCCTTTTACAAGAGTACATAATGGCAATTCTGAGTAGGAGTTATGGCTGTAAAAATTAAAAATAAAATTACTGGAAAAAACTTTCCTTGTCCCTAAGCTAGAGTTTGTAGTTAGGGTCTATGTTTTTTCTATATAACATATTCCTTAAAAAGTAAAGGTATACTTCACTACCATCACTTAAAGAAAAATACAAACTCAGAAGTAACAAAAGTATTCCATAAACTATTTCTGGCTCATAGAGTTAAGAAATATTTATCCAAATGGAAATATTTTTATTGTGTTTTTTAAATCTACAAACTAAATGTATTGCAGAAGGATGAGCTACCCTTTTCCATTTCAATAAAAATAAAATAAACCTATCTAAATGTGAAGCAAGAGTTTGCTCTGAAAATGAAATGGTAAAAAAGTAATTCCTGTTATTTCTTACAAGGACTGCTATAAGAAAACCACCCTACTTTATCAGGCTGATGGACAATCTAGTGTAACATCCTGCCTTTGATTGAGTATGTGTGTATAAATCTTAAGATTTTTAGTTCTGATCAGGAGTGCATTTTTAAATCAATCTACTTACTGTGCTTTGGCTCACATCATGCCATAAACTCAAAGAACTCCTACAGGTTTCCTTAAAGTAAAACCAGACTGGAAGATGGATTTGGGGAGGGCACCTAGTGAATGCCAACCACTAATGTCCTCAAGACAAGATAAGTCAGGACAAGAATAAAAGTCAGTACACAGCTAAACACTGGGAAACACTGGGAATATGTAACATACTGGCATTGGATCCTCAGCACTAACTGATTTACTCTAGTATGACCCATTGGGAGCAGACTGAAAATGTTTGATGTAGCCAGTGATCAACATCCTGTTCTAAAACTTAGCCATTAAGAACTCTCTCCTCTGTGAACTTTGAATTCATAGGCTTCTCCCCCTGAATTTCTGAGTGCACTATGGCTGATTAGGTTCATGACAGTGTTTGTGAGGCTTTAAAAGTGTATTATCAGATTATGATTAGCATGATCCTCTCTTAAGAGGGCAACAGATACCTCCAAATACTTTTCCCTTCCTTCCATTTAAAATACTGTTATAGGTTAGAAATTCAGGAGAATTTTTCTTCCCCTGCTTCACTCCAAGGAAAAATGGAGTGAGTGGGGGGGAAGGGAGGTCATTAGCTTTACAAAGGATGTGGCTAGCCAGACTGCATTCCTCGCTAATGGAACATCAGAGAGGCTGGGGGATGGCTGGCTCTGTTCGGAGAGGGGAGAGGAAGACTGAGGAGTTGGCTCTCGGAGGGAGACGGGGGTCTGCGTGCAGGCATTTGGGGAGGGGGACTGGGGGTCTGTTTTTTTTGGCTTCTCATCCTGGTCAGCTTGGACTGCTGGCTTCGACTTGCCTGGCTGTCCTGCTCCCCGGATCTGCTGTGTTTCATTGGAGAGTTACGTGCCCGCGGGAGAGAAAGTGAGACGCCGTCACCTGGGACAGCGGTGAGTCCCGTGGGAGTGGACTGCTTCCCTTCCCTTTTTTCCTCCCACTGAGGGAAGGGTCCCCCATTTCCTTCTCGGTTTCTCCCACAGTCCGAGACCCCCCCCACCCCTCTCCCCGTGTGGTGACCGCCAGAGCCCAACAGCGCCCCCTGCTGGCCACGACAGAGACCTTCGGGCCCTGCACCTCCAGCGATCCAACAGCGCCCCCTGCAGGCCACGGTTAGGGCTGCGCTAAAGGACAGAGAAGTATTCAGTCAGACCTTTTTTCTTTTTTTCTAGGACTACTGTCTAGGTTTTTTTTTGTTGTTGTTCTGTTACTGTTTTTGCCAACATACATATATCTTTTAATAAAGGGTTGTTATTTCTTCTAGTTTTTTTCCACACTTCCTCGATTAAAGCCCCTTAATTTTGGATTTACAATTGCTGAGAAAGAAGAGTTCAGTCTATCTTATAACTCAACCTCTTTAGCAAACATTCCAGTCTCCTCAGACTGAGACAAATGCATAGCAAAAAAGTTGTATCTCTTAGATTGTAATTACTGTATTCCTGAAACAGTGTCAATGGTTAACATAGCAATCATATGACCTTTTCATCCTGAGGAATTTAAGTATAAAAGTGTTGTCAGGGTCTTGTGGGGAAATACTCTGATCTAGAAGCAATTGTTCTATCACCCTTTATAATGCTTACTTTGGTTTGTGAAGTATTCCCTCCCTGCCTCATCCAGGATACCTTACTACCTTTACTTTTCAATTATTCTGCATACCTTCATATAGCTTCGGAGTGCTGAAAAGTTGCAAGATGCCCTGCTCATAGGCAAGTACTACACACTTTGCTTTGAGAGAACATCTGAGATGCAGAAAGCTGTGCAGCTTGGTCAAATACACTGAGAAAGGCAAAGATTCTGGGTTGAAAGGCAGAATACTACTCTATAGCTTATGCTGTCAGATCAGTCTTGACCTAGTCAATATAACCAGTTGGCAAGAACAAGTGCTAAACAATGGTTTTGAGCTCAAGATTTCCATGATAGTCAATAGATCATGGAAAACATGCTACATGCATTCTGAAATATGGAATATGAACTGCAAAGTAAGACTTGACTGTCTTCACAAAAACTGAAGAGGGGGTAAAAGCAGGATAATCTGAACCACTATTGCTTCTGGTTAGATTTACACCTGTATTTTTTTCTGTTGGACTGAGCAAAATAATCTTTATTAGTGTGTAAAATCTTTGCTAAAAGTACTATTGAAAAACAACTATTTGAGTGACATTTGTGAAAAACTTCAGTTGGAGTAAGAAAAATGAGATGTAGAAATATTGTTTTGACAGTTTTTAAATGAAGCATTTCAACTTTTTTTTTTAACCCAACTGTACTTTTTATTTCAATGTGACCGAAATTAAAAAGGAGGCTAAAAAAAGCATTAACTAAGCTAGCACTAAACAAAACACTTCATTCTCAATTGAGCAAAATGTTTCATTCTACCTGAAACATTTTTCCCCATTTGAAATATCATAAAGTTTCTGAAAATCCTTGTTTTTTGAGTTTTTTTTTCACTTTCCATAAAGCCCCAGTTATTTCAGATCATTGCAAGATGACTTGATTTTTTGGTCTCCAGTAATTTTAACCAGACTGTAAAACCCATTAAGTGTCCAAAGGTATAAGTAATTTTTTTTTAACCTTTAACATATTTCATAAAATTATTATCTCAAATTATGCTACTTCTCTCACTCAGAATGGAGGAAAAATGTGATATATTGCACTTCTGTAGTGCTTTTCTCTAAGTTCTGTAACTCTAAGGTAGTAATCATAATCATCCAAGCCCTGCTGTTAGATAAGTAACAACTGCACATTTTAGAGATTGCAAAATTGAGTCAGAGGGAAGCAGAGACTATAGTCCAGAGAGATCAATTTATATTTTATCTTTGCGTAGTGTTAATATTCCCCTTCATTTCTGCAGTTTCTCATTGCACATGTGAAAAGAAGGTGTATGAATCTAATGTTATAAAACAATATGAAGCAAAGATAGTAACAGGGGTCAGGTCTCATAAGTCTTGTTGCTTTTAAATACCAGATCAAACTGGAAAATAAACTTTATTTTAAACTATGTCCCAGTGGACAGCTTGGTGGTATAAGTCATGAATAAAAAGTCAGAGTCACTTTTCATAGTTATTCGTTGAGAAACTTAAGAAAAGGTTCTGGCATACAGATGTATTTTGAATAAATTTGTTTATATTATGAGGTATACAGTCTCAAAACTTGAGAAAAACTAAGTCATAGAAGCAGATTGTAATGAGATTCAGCGCTGAAAAAAGCCTGATACTTCAAAGGCAATTAGCTTGTCTATCTTTTTCACCTAGAGGCACAAAAACAATGCAGCTGTCACTCTTATAATGGCTTATAGTAATGCTGGTTTTAGAAACTCACTTTGTTTTTGGCGATATTCATAAAATTTTAAAAGTGAAAGGGAATGAAGATAATTCAGCTTAATAATTCTGCTGAACTGTTTCATAATTTTGTTCTATTGTTTTCTTTTAAAACGCGGGGCTTTGAAGCAAATTTGTGACTGTGAAGTCCAAACACCGTCTCCAGCCTCCTGATGATTTGTTTACTACTAGAAAAATACTATTCTTTATTTTTGTTTTGTTTGTGGTAAAAGCTTTTATTGCTATTCATGACTGCTTATAATGATTTTGTTCAGATCACTTGAGCTGTCAAGAATAACTGGTGTAATCTATACTGTCAGCCTACTGGAA
The DNA here is from genome assembly GCF_003945595.2 of Pipra filicauda. Lineage (NCBI taxonomy): Eukaryota > Metazoa > Chordata > Aves > Passeriformes > Pipridae > Pipra > Pipra filicauda. The sequence goes on along the minus strand of NW_024104975.1, from coordinate 1,427,982 downwards.
AAATTATGACCAGGTGCTTCAGCTCTTTAAAACAGTGCAAAATAGTGGGCCAAATGTTTTTTAAGGAGATGCAATATTAACCTCTGGCAATAAACACTTAGAAGGGATGCTTGCAGCTTTAGGTGTCTTCACATTATAAAAAATGGTGCCTCTAAAAGAATTGTATTTAGACAGAATACACACACAAACACACTCAAATATATAGAGAGGAAGTGTGTATATATATAAAAATAAAAAAATATCAGTGCAAAGAGGATTCCTCTGACAAATTTTTATAGTGTTGTATTAGTTTGATAGGACCATCTTCCCACAGCAATTCACATTATTTAAGATCATAAGTTTTAAAAACTGTAAGTCCATTTTAATGCTTCAAACACTTTGTACACTTAGAAAACCTTGGCCTTATTACTGAACAGATGTAACATCAGCTCATGTTACTGGAATCTAGGCATGGTTCTCTGTTTCCTACATTATTTGAAGGGGACAGTGGGAATGAAAGACTGAGACAGGTTAAAAACAGCAAGGAAGTTTATCATAAACTGAAAAGACTGGCAAACTTCTGAGGGACTTTGTTCCCCTGCATTTAAACTAATGGAAGTATCAATTTTAATGACACTTTGACTTAATCTCACCGGATCTTGTTTTATTTTGCTTAAGGTTTCTTATCATGCATGTTCTGGAAAAAACAAATGAAGATATGTTCAAACATCTGAAGGTTCTTTGTGGAATATTGACTTCCAGTTGTTTCAAAATATGTTACTGAAATAGCACCCAGGTGCTGAAGTTTAAACTGTAGAAATTACTCATCAAATTTGCCGTGTTTAGCCTTCAAGCATAATAATGGAATAGTTTAAATTATGTGAGAGCAGTGAAACAGAATCCAAATCTAGAAAGGGCAGCTACCTTGTAGAGATGATCTGAACACAGAGGGTAGCCTTTAAGTGGTTTTGGAGGAGCTACTTGCCTGCTGAGATTAAAGATAAAACAGAATAAGAGTGTTTGCAGGCTCTAATGGAAAGTTTGCTATTTGATCTAGTTCCAAATCGCTATCTACTACTCACTCTCAATACTGCCTCTCCCAGCAACTGTCAACAAAAGCAGCACTTCCAAATATGACATCACTTTCTCAATTCAGAAATCCTATTTTTGGTTACTTATTTGATGTTAATGGAGATAACAGGAATTGTCCTTGCCTAGTAGATGTCAATGCAAAAAAACAAAAAAAAACCACCAACAAACCCAAAACAAAACAAAAAAAAAAAAACAAGAAAAAACATCCAACAAGAAACCAGAAAAACCCACAGCAAAAAAACAGAGATTAGTTAAATATATCTCCAAAAGATTACTCCACCCCATCACCATCCTGCATGTGTTTATTCTTTTCCCATTGTTTGTTAAGTATCAGTTTTCTAGCTCCTTAGAAAAGGTTTCCTCAAGAAGTAAAAAATATCCTTTAAGGGAAGCATAATATTTTTGTTTATATTTAAAATTTGTAAACATCTAGATACAAAAATATGTCTGTCAAAGTGCAAAAAATCAATAAAAGGAGACTTAGATGGTTATTTTTGTACTTGACTTGTATTGCCATATATCAGTATAACATATATATATATAATGAGAATGATTTTCTAATTGTTTTAATTCTAAAACAGGTTCTTTGTTTCAGTATTACCTAGTGTATAAGCTTCCTCACTTCTAATGCAATTAACTATTTATTTTTTATTTTTCAAGTTCTACTTGGAGGATGGTATAGTTATTAAATGTTTTTCCTTCTTGGTATTAATCTTTAGTAAGTTCAAAGATTGGTTTTGGACTCTCTGAGGGTGTTCCCCAGATGAAAATGAAAGGATACTTGGCTGTCACTTACCTAATTCTACTGAGAGCTGTATGATTTGTCCAGTAGCAGAGGTCAAATGTGAGCAGATGCTGGAAAGAAACCTGCAGCCAGTGGTGTTCTGAGAGTGCTCTTTGGTCAAGATCATGCAAACTGGCAGATTTGAAATTATCCAGGAAAGGTTCCCATCATTTTCCTCTAGTACTTTTTTTGTCCTTCTCCAATGCACATTGACCTTTTCATCCACCACTTCAAAACATGTCATGATTCAGTTACTTAAGCCATGTAAGCCTATCTCTCTAAACCAATTTCTCAACATTGCAAGGCCCTCAGCTACCCAGTCTCTCCTCTCCTGTCAGATTTTGGCTGGAAACTATTTCAAATGCTGAGACAAAAAACCCAAAGAACTTTAGTCTGTCTTTGGCCTACATATATTGTAAAATTTACCTAACAAATACAGTTTTTCAGAGTTAGATGATATAAATATTACCTCCCCGCTATAAACTGCATGCAACCTCACTCTGTTGCTCTAATGCAAAGGAAAAACCACAATCACTTCTAGAAAAACTAGGCGTTTTCTTATTCAATGTGTTTATTAGTTCGAGTATTTTCTCTTGATCAGAAAAGGAATGTTAGACTTTTTTTTTTTTTTTGATGAGCATAACACCAATTAGAGATCCTCCTTTTCCCAGGATCTCGCTTTCTATTTACAAGGTTTTATTCTTTCAAACCATTTTCTCAGAACATGAGCAAGACATATTTGGAGACAGAGAGACAGAGAACCTTCAATCAATGGAGATGTACTGTGGCAACAAGATAAAATAAGCTTCCAAACTACTTCAAAAATACACAGGAAATATTTGAGACCCTTACTCTTCTCCCGATTGATATAATAGAATAAGACAGGAACAACAGGTCCTGTTAAACATATATATTCAAATACTTTTAATAGAAATATTTCATTCTACCCACATACTGTTAAGTAAGAACTTTCATGAAAAAGTAATGGGAACTAAAGCTGTAGTCAGCTGTAGGTCAGGGAGCAACCTCTGATGAACAAGTCTCTGTAGGTTTCCAAGAGCAGTACCAGCCTAAAGTTCACGTATGTATTGGGATCGGGTGACATTTATAGACAGATAACTTGTGAAAGATGTGAAGGTGTGCTGAGTTGCAGCATAGTTTTAAGGATGAGTTCACTGGAAGGTGAAATGTTTTGAGGGTCTTGGACCTAATTTAAAAATTGCTAATGAGTGTTTTCAGGTTTTAGCCACAACCTAAAAAAAATTGGTTTTGCTTTTATGCCTCAGTTTCTGTCTCTATATAATGTTCTATCTCAAAGTGATTCTGTTGTTTTAATCCCAAGAAATCAATCTATATGCATCACCACTGTATTTTGACTGTGCGTTTGAGCAAACCTAAAGTGCAGCATTTAGACAGGCAGCAGCAATGTTTTAGCACAAACAAGACCCTACAGCATATGAGCCACATAGAGTGGACAAATCCACCTCCTTGTCCTGCTCTTGAAAGAATTCTGAGAACTTCAAATAGACAAGATGTTGCTGCAGACTTTCCAGGAAGAACACTGACTTAATATGCCCCCTGAGGACAGGTATGAATTGTATCTTTGTAAAACTCAGGTGACTGTTCTGAAATGTGTGGCTTCACAGCGTTGCACTGAAAACAAATCATATCCTGGCATGTGTATATGTGGAACATAAGAGAAATGTGTACTTCAGTTTGCTGCTTGGCTTACATTCCTCTGGAAGAATAAATATACAAGTACTGTGGCTTGTGCAGCCTTCATGAGGGACAGAAAAAAAACCTCAAAGGTACCATTCTTTCACCCACACCTAAATGACTATAATTTATTTATTTGCATTAGTCAAGGAGAGGGTTCTGTTTCTTAAGTTCTAGCCTCATCTCACAAGTTAGCAGACTGTTTAGTTCTCCCTTGACTTGGCAAAGGATGCGTATGCACATGTAAAGTGATGACTTGCTGTCTGTCCTACCATGACTACAAGGAGATGGTGTTGGATTCATATGAAAAAGCATCTGCTTATAATTTTTTGTAAAAGATTCTGGTGTTCTGAAGGACGTGGAAGTCATAGGAGGGGACAGGCAGATGATAATGGCAGATTGATAAAGATTTGTGTTTAAAAGCACAAAATCAGAATTTTAGTCTCAGATATAGATATGCTCTTTGCTATGTATGCTACCTCATATTGTTGCTCTCCAGTAAATACTAAAGGATACTGTATATTAGGATTTTCAGCTTGGATGCTTAAGCAAGGTAATTTGAAAGTTATTTCTTTTTAGTATTTTATAATTCATGCAAGTAGAACTTGGCTGCACAAATGCCTACTGAAAACTGAAAGAGTAAATTCTTAAGTGAGGAATTTATATGCTGAAATATTTGTAGCAGAATCTTTGCACTATCTCCTCTTTGAGCTGATTTTTATGTGTATCCAAAGCATATCTAAAGCTGAAGAAACAATTTTAATAAATTCGTCTGGGATTGCATCAGGATTTGTAGTTCTTATCCTGCAAGCCCATAAGTAATTTTCTTCTCAATGTAGAACTTTGAAGTCTTTTTTAAAAAATTAATTAGGATGTGTATATTTTTTTAACAAACCTTACCCTACAAGTCCGCATACATCAGGATGCAAACTGATTTCTTGTCTCTCAGATTCAGGCCCTCAAACTGTCAGGGTGAAATCACCTCTCAACAGCTGATGGCAGGAAGTTCTGAATACCAGCTTTAGTTAACAACTTTATTTTTAAAGAGTGTCCAGATTATGCCCACAGTGAACAATTCTCTGGCATCTGGATAAAAAAAAAAAAAGGCATCTGTTTGTTTTTTCATATTGATGTCTTAAGTAAAAGACATCAATATTTTTGACCAAACTAGTACTTTCCAAACTAAATAAATTCCATCAAGACAATGACCAATACTTTGAGGAAGTTTTTATGGAAGTTATTTGCAAAATGCATTGCTGTCTATCAGAGATGATCTAAGATGAAAAGGTTCAGAGAATTGAGGCTTACCAACACAAAGAATCTATAGAAAGGACTAGAAAGTTCTGGGACTTGCATCACTGCAAGCAGCTAACTTTTTTCCCCACATGATTCATTAGTCAAGTACATTGCAGTCAATGGCTGTGCAAACAGCTAAGATCTGAGTCTCAGTGCAAGACTACCCAAAGTGAGAGAACACTACCTGAGGAACCGAGTGTAATGGCAGCTTTCGAGACTCTTCCCACTCCATGTGACATACATGTGCCTTCAGATGCAGAGCTGGCATAAATAATACAAATAATCTGCAATTCTTACAATCCCACTATTTCTTTTCTGTGCTATTGAGTGGGAACTATTGCAACTGTAGATACTGTTTCAGACTTTGTCTCTCGGTTTGAATGTAAGACAGCAGTTATTAATGATAAGGAATAAAATAAAAATTCTGCCTAACATAGGCACATACATTTCAGAAGAGCCAAACTAATTAAAATACAGTCAACCTTACAGATACTGTAGCATAGAAAGGATAACTTTATCACAGATTGGTGCTGACCTGTGGTAACCTAGATGATCTGGAAGTATCTTTTTTTATGTCTAATTCCTCATTTAAATTATTGCAAATAATATTTGCAAAGATTTTTTTTTTTCTTTTTTTCTTTCTGTAGTGGGGTGAGAAGTTGGAGTAATAAGAGAACACAGTAACAGAGTTTAAAGTATTAGATAACTATTGATTTTGTGCATGTTACCATTCATTTCTGAATGAACTGATTGAAGCATTAATGCCAATGTACCCAGTGGTACAGAGAGGAAAGGTTTTTGTCTGTATCAAATACCCTTTCTACTTTGATGGAAATCCTATGAACCAAACCAAAGCAAAATCCAAATTAGATCCCTGATTTCAAAAGAGGAAGTAAGCATATATTTCTGGAAATTCAGTAGAGAAATGGGATTTGGCAATAAAAGCATATGAAATTGATATAGCTAAGCTGATATAGTTGTTTGATTCCCCCTGAGAAAGGCAGTCTCATCTGTCTTCAATCTTCTTTGCCCACTGTTGTTTCTAAACCTTGGATGAGCAGTCCTCGTCCTGTCATGTATCTGAACTCTAGCAGGCCAATTCAACTTTCAGAAAATATTGACTTTTCATGCTGTTTTAATTCTCTGTCGAATTAGGGAGTTGTGTCTGCTTAGTGAGAAGCCACAGGAGTGCTTAAGCTGGTGGGAATCGGTGTCCAGGAGCTGGGGTGAGCTCTGCCAGTGATAGACCCTTCTGATAGGTCAGCTCATCAGTCCAGTTTAAGCATGCTTGTAGGTGTAAATTTAGCCATACTGGTTCTTTCTGCACAGTCTGTCTTTACTGAAACCTGATTTACTTTGATGCACTTTTTTGACTTTTTGTTTGTAGCTTGAATTTTTTATTTACTATTTTCTATCTACTATCTACTATCTACTATCAGGAGTTCTTAGACTCTTGGAGGTCATTCCAGAGCTTGTCAGCGTGCACTAATCCACCGCTTGGCATTGCAAGGAACTATATCAAGCCTGAGTATTGGCCAGTGTCAATGAATACATGGGTTTAGTGGTTTAAAAAGGTGCAGTCCCTTCTTGCTGTGCTGTAAAGGTGTTAATGAAGAATCAGAAGTCTGTACCCTCCAGTGGTTCTGAGGCCTCAGTACAGCATCAGTTGGAAATATATTGCTGATTTGTGACTTCAGGACTGGGCCTGAGAGAGGAGTAAATCAGCAGTGTCAGCTTAGTAACAGCTGTAGGAGGTTGAGAGTCAAGAATTATGTTCTTCCTTAGGTCATATTCCTTCCAGGACTATGAATAAAAATGGCCTTTGGTGCTGCTTTACACTAACAAATTAGTTCATCACCAGGTTTCTTTCACTCTCTAAGGACTCAATCTGCACTCTGAAGTCCAAAGCAGCGTGTTTGCTCTGTCTGGTTCCAGTAAATGTACTCCAAACTCCATACATTTAAGGTGGGTACTTTGTGAAAGCTTTCCCTTGCCACAGAAACTAACATATGTGACTCTTGAATAGAGCAGCAAACAGGATCCTACAGTACCTCACACATCTGCTGCAGATACACTTGCCTCTCTCTCACATCCATCAGTCTACTTTGGTTAACACCAAACAAATCCCAGAGAAATCTCCCCTTGCACATTTTGTTTATAGTGTAATGCTTACGTCTTTGATAATAATCTCCAGGCAAACATCTGTATTCCTGGTGGCAGACAGTGAATTGCTTTTCACACATTTGTGAACATTTCTCCTTTTTTTCCTCTAGGGTAATATATCCCATAAAAACTGGCTTTTTTTTAGTTACCTGCCAAGACTTTTTACTCAACAGTGATCTTCGTATTTATTTTTAACTTCTTTTAAAACTAAATTCCATTCACCTGTCAACAGATGTCATGCTGATCTTTTAATTGCATTTCACTTAACTATGAATAATCTCATAACAGTTTTCAGATGCCAGCTTTTGAATACTTTTCTTTTCTACCTTTTTGTCAAAACATGAAAAAAATATTCTGAATCTTTAGTTCCAACTGTACAACATTCTATATACTACTCAATCTGCTGAAAACATTATTGTCTCTCAGTATTTATCACCCTGAGAGCAGTGTTATACACAGATGTTCTGTCTCTAAACCACACACAAAATCTCCTCAAGAAGCAAACTAAGATCTATCTTTATGTAAGGGAAGTGTAAGTACTTCTATGCAGATAATTTGAATCAGAAAGATATGATTCTGGAACTCAGTAATAAGCATCCAGAAAATTAAATATATTTTTTTTGCATAAATTGACTTTTTCAGTCTTTTCAGAGATCTTGCTATACAATCTCAGATAGAGTATGAGTCTGTTCTCATCCTTTCTAAGAAAATTTCATTTTTAACTAAAATATATAAAAAAATTCAGGTGAAGACCTGTTGCATGAATGTTTTCAGTAGCAGATTTTTTTGCTTTCATTCTTCAGGCACCTTCTAGTCAGTAGAGACTGACATAAGATATTAGGCTGACAAAAGCTAGACTTGCCTCCTGATTATACCGGATATATACTTCTGATTTTGAGGCAGTTTATAAAACTGTGCCATACTTTTCAAGTCATTGACTATTTCAACTGAAAGATCACTAAAAGCTCTCTGCTGTTAGAAATGTGTGACCATGAACCTCTGCTCATGAGGGGGAAAATGAGTATTATCACAGTAAATATGGGCATATGCTGAATCAGTAGTAAAAAGGTTTTTCATGTTTTTGAGGTTTGGCAAGTTCTCAAGGAGTCTATTGACTTGTGACATTATGGTGTCACACACTCCCCTCTTCATCTTGTACAGATCATAAAATGTCAGCATAGTCATCATTTATGTGAAAGGAAACATCAGGATGAAAATGCTGTAAGGGTGGGCTGGTCATTCTCAGCACTGCTTCCTTTGTGTATTTCACAAACAAAACTCAGAATCTCATGTTATCAGTCTTCAGGGACATAATGACATATCTTGTTCTCTCACAGTAGCCTTTATCATATTACAATTAACATCAGTGGGAATTTTGCTGTAGGCCCAAGGTAAGGTGTAACCACAGTGCTCATAGAGAAGAGGCTGCTTAGTGATTTCTCTCTAATATCACATGGAGTGCACATCTCATTATATGTTCCATGGTCCGTAAGAGGGATGCATTCCTCTTCTCTTCTCCTCTTCCACATGCTTCTCCAAATTCAATCTTACAGTTCATTGTAAAAGTCCCACTATGAACATCAGGCAAATTATTAGTAAGAACGGAAAACATCCTTTGTGGCAGTGCAGTTCTGAGACGAAACTGAACAACCACAGAGATAACACAGAAAGAAGGAAAAAGAAAAAAATTAGGGAAAAACACTAAATCAAAACATCTGTTTTGATTTTGGAGAGAATTTTCATATCTGAGTTTTCATAAACTTTTGTTGTTCTAACCTATACCACACGTGTTAAGAAATAATACATTGTAATACATATGACCTTATATTTTTGTAAGAGTTATTTAACTTGAAATTTGACATTTTTTCATTATGTAGCTGAAATAAGAAATATTTTTTCCATTTTCTTTTACATTCAACAGACCAGCTATATCTTTAGCAAAAATGATAATAGATACCATTAAAAATATCACAGGAATTTGTAAAATGAGTTTTAGCAGCTGGTGTATTGTGAATCAGAAATATTAATGTCTAATAAGAATTCATAATTTGAATTTCTCACAAATTTATTTGTGTATCAACTTGCATTGTACTTATAAGTTCTATACAAATTTAGAAATAATTTCATTACATGAACTGACTTGCAGTAGTCATTACTGAACAGTTCTTCAGATCACAATTTAGTAAGAAATAAAAAAAAATCATCTTAAGTAGCAGATTTTGTCATCTGCTTGGTAAAATTTACAAAAAGAAATTGGAGGAGAAGGAGATGTTGATTCCCCTGATTCATAATTATGTCATACCATTTATATTATTAGTGGATAAACTGGATAGTGACAACAGAGAAAACCATGTTTGGGTAGATGAAGTTACTGCTTAAAGTTTTTAGAAGAGGGTGGAAAGGGTAGAGAATAGATTATGTCAGAATCAATTTCTTACAAAAAAAAGAGAAGGAATTCAGTAGAATAGAACCTTATCTATGCCTTAGTAAAAGAATTGTAACAGATTTTCCTGCTACTCCTCATTCTTAACATAGCAGAGAATCGGAGCCTGGCAGTCTGCTTTGTATTCTGGAGAGAAACATGAGATGATCCGTATTTTGCTCAAGAGCTTGGATAGTCTACCATATGACCTTGTCTCCATGAGCTCTGAAAACATTGAACTAGAATTTATATTTTTGCCCTTCTTCAAGGGATTGAATTTTTTGAGAGACAGGTTTTTCGCTTCAAAACATAAAGATACCTGTAAGCTAATATGTACATTCAACAGCTAAACCCCCCTCAAAAAAAAAAAACAAAACAAACAAAAAACATAAACAAACAAAAAGAGAAAAAAATCCTAAAAGCTCAATTTTATGAGTCTAATTTAATCCATAATTACTTTGATGGTTATTTTTTCCTAATGTCCAAGATAGAAACCTAAATTTTTCCCTGGTATGTCTTCACTGAAAGGTTGTTTGAAGCCACTAGTACAAATTTGATTCTGCTCTTGTTAAAAGACACTCCAAATACATTAATGATATTTGATGTTACATCAAATCAGGTGAGCAGTAAATTAACATTTTGATGCGATGCTACTTTGTCTTTCCATTTTATAGCAAAGGTGAATTTCATGAGACTTCCGCAGCTTTTCCACAAATTCCAGCTAATTTGAAAAGAGTAGACATAGTCACTCAGATTTTTTAGCTAAAAATTTATCATTGCAACAAAGAAATTTCGAAAGTACACATCTCTCCAAGTCACACTCTGTAGATCCAGTAAGGGTATTCTACCCAGAATAACCCAGATTCTTAAAATCAGATGTTAATCTCTGTAATATTTCTATCTACATTCAGCTGGAGACAGAGAATACTCCTGTTCTCTGGGACAGTATCCTTTTTCTCTCCATTACCTAATTGAATAGCACATTATTTTAGAATACTGATCTTCCCCTAAATTTCTGTAGTACTAAACTTGCATTTTCCACAATCTTTTAGTTGTTCATAAAGTCAGCTAGTGGCAGTATTACTGGGTTTACTTCAGCTAAGCTTAATGTGGAACATATGGCAGACAACAACGCAATCGAACTTCTTGGGAAGCTTCTATTCAACATTCAGCCCTGCTCTCTATTCCAGTCTTTCTTTTTTCCACTCCTTTCTTGCTCTGTGGTACTTTCTGAAATAACCTAGATGCTAAAAAATCAACAATTAAAAAAAAATAAAAATTGCACAAGCTTGTGCAAGGCCCAAGAAAGGAAAAATAGGGTGAAAAAAGGGAAACAGATTAATGGCAGGAGGAGGAATGGGACTGTAATAGAAGGGGTGAAACACAGCATTAGTCATGTTTTCCCTTTCTGTAATACTTGTATTTTTTTGTGTATGAACACATGCAACAATGTTTCAAACATTAACCCCATCAGTTTGGATGAGTTCTATCTGGATTTGCAAATTATGTTACTGGAGAGAATTTTTCTGTTTTTCTTGGTTATTCACTTTGCTGTTTGCTTTCTGAAAGATGCATAGAGATTCCCATGTGCAAGCTTCCAGCTAAAATCGAAGACAGCCCAAAAATAGTGGAAAGATGCAATAAAGCTTTGCTGAGCAATTCCTGTTCTTGCAATTATAGTGCATTTTCATTAAATGGCTCTCTTGAGACAGCTTCTCCAGTTGCAAGATTGCTGTAGGTTTCTGGCTCTCAAAGGTGCTGAAATTCTATACCTCTTTATTATCCTCTACGTCACATTATTCTGTGCAGTTATTCTGTCTCTTCTTCCAAAAAAGCCTGGCTAAGGGAGGAGCTAGCTGCCACTTGAGCAAGAATGCCAGTGACACACAAGAAAATCTATAGCTTACATTCCTGAGGCATTGAAATATTTTTATTATGAAAGTTCCAGTATAAAACTGGTATCCTTTTAGGGAAAAGTCCTTTTCCTGAAGAGACAATGAGGTATCCTAATATATACTACAAGTTAGGAAGTTTAGGTGTTTCTGGAAAAAAAAAAAACTTTTTTGAAATTATGATGTTCAGAACATACCATTAGCAGTAAAAGTAAATAGGTTTCCTTCATAAAGACTTTTAGAAAACATGTAGATTTTAATAATATCTAATTAAGAGAAAGAACATTAAGAAGACATAAAAGAACATGAACAATGTGTGTGTCATGTTTCAGGGGAGAAAGTAAGATTTTCTTATTAGTGGACAGTTCAAAACTAAAACCGAGTAATAATAATTGCTCATAGTTTCATAACATTACTGTTAGACAACACAACAGATATTAGACTCTAATGGCATCCTGGGATATTCAGGAGTGGACATATATTTCTTTCTACTCTGTAGAAAAGGAGTTCAATTTCTGTTGTAAATTAGTGATTCAGAATATCATTCTAGAACCTATCTCAGGCATCACTGCCTTTGTCATACATTTAGGTGGATTTTTTTCTTTTTTTTTAATTAGTTTTTTAATCATGAATCTTGTTTTTTTTGGGGGTATGCTAATATGTCCATATTAGGGTCAGTGTTTTTGTGAGAGCTCATCAAATATTTGACTTGTATTGTGTGCCCCTTATAAAACTTTTCATTCTCAAGACACACATTCTACAGCTTTTATGTACTGTGTTTCTTGTGGAAGTGAAGCTGAGCTTCTTTATTAATGCACCACTGAACAGCAGTGTAAGATTGTGACTTTTATTATATGTAATTATTTTATTTGCTTTATTTTTCTCCCAAGAAAGAACATCAGAATTATCCTTCAGCAAATATTAATTCTGTTTGTATGTATGTAAAAGGTTTAAATGGAGCTTGACTCACATTTACCTAAAATTTTAGACCTCCCAGCTTTTGCAGTGTTTCTTTAAATTAAGAATTAAAAGATATTGCAGGCGACTGTTCTCAGTATGGGATAGTAATGTAAACTTACTGCTGTTTTATTACATAGAAAGTTTTAAATATGATAGCTACTTTTGAAACGTGTTCAATGTGAATTCTTTTCATAACTCTTCTTTGAATAAATCACTGTATTATTTTTCCAGACTTCTAAATTCACATATCTGTAACCAAAAATGCGTGAGAAAAAGGGATCAAACTAATTATCTTCCTTTTTTCACTGCTAGACTGACCTTATGTATTATATCTTGCACCTGAGAACAATACAAATATTTGGAGATTGTTCCACGCCTGACTTGAATTTAAGAAATATTTAGGATTACACTGTAATCAATTGCTATGCAGTCAGCAATATAAAGAAATTTCTTAATTTCTTTTGTGCTGTTGTCAGGATCAAGCACTAAGCCATCACAGACCTAATGAATGAAAGATAAAATTAGCTTTAGCTTCTTTTATGAAGGGGTTTGTGCCCAAAAAAATCTAAAAAAATGGGGCACATTGATCATAGAGCTAACTGATCATAAAGATAGGGTAGGCACAATGTTTTTGAAATAGCCAATCAAAATGTAGGTTAATTGGGGATGATTCTTCATGAATTATTTTAAGCTAAAGCACATTATCTATTCATCAATATCTTTAGGTGGATATTAGAAGATACCTATCAATCAGAGTAACAGTTTCCTACTAGGTACAGTGGGAACAAACAACTCATCTGACTGTAATGCCTGTCAGGGGTGAACATGATAATATAGGAGATCCTTGTCTGTGTTCCACATTAAAGGTGGCGTATTTTGGCCAGTACCTCAATGACCTGACCTGTGTTAATGACAAAAGTACAGTAGTCCCAAATTAGCGTGACTGCTGTCAGCAAATATTTTTGTTGGAATTTCATTAAGAGACAAAGGACAAATTTATAATATCAGCAAAAAATTTTCTTTTGGACGATCTTAAATAGGTTCAAACTCTTAAATTACAAGAACATGACACCTTCTACCAACCTGTAGTATCCTAAGGGCTGTAACAATTCCTTACAAATGCCCTAGTGAGAGTTCCTAAAGGAATAGAAATAATCCAGAAGAAAGAGAGATGTTGTATTTATATCAGTTATCTGTTGGATAGGAGAAAACAGAAACAGATAGGTTTATAAAATAACCTAGCAAAAATGTAATGAACTCTGCCTAATCCTATAGGTGTACAACAGACACAGCTTTGAAAGGAACAGCCTTTAAAGATAGGAAAGGGTCTGTCTACATGAGGACACAGGAGAAAATTAATTAAATGGTCTGAAAGTGTGAATTTAAATTGCATTAGTGAAACCACATAAACAATTATGTGAACACTCTCCCTGAACATTAAAAGGACCTAAATCTGATTTAAGATAATCTACTTCCAAGGTAAACTAAAATAAAATGAACAAAGATGATTTTAATTCTGAGGTGTTTGGACAGCCATATAATAAGTTCAATATAATCTAGTTAATTTGGATTAATTTTCTGAATTATATTGATGTAAAAAAGCTTAAGAACTGGATGTGTTTTGCAAGATTCGTAACAACTAAACTTTTCTTGCTAACAATCTCTTTAAGTACTGTACTGTATTCAGCACATGGGACCGAATATTTCAACAAAGTCAAGGTAGACTAGGGCAGCAATATTCTAGCAAAATCATGGTTTGCTTTGTTTTTTTCCAATCACTTCTTTTAATATACCTATTTAAAAACTAAGGTAGAAAATAGAGCGGAAAAGGCACACTAAGTTCAAGGACAGTCACAAAATGAAAACCAGATATTTCTAACAAAGGAGTAGAAAAGACCAGTTAAATGTTGTCGGTCTCTCTTAGGCAGTTGGTTTTTGCCAAAATAGTGTGTATAAAGATGGGAGTAAACCTCTAAGAACATGTCCTACAGGGATCAATACAAATAGATAATTTCCACTCATTTTAGAAGCAGCTACATGTACTACTGAAGGATAGAACAAATCCCTTAATCTTCTCCTGGTATTAATAGCCTATTAAGATCACATTACAAAAGCCTTTCTAACTGTAATCAACGTCAGAAGGAAACTCTTAATAATGAATTGTCTTAAAACATTACAATAGGACTTTGAATCAGAAAGTTATGAATTTTATAATGTAAGAGAACTGATTCTGATCGCTTCTAAACCTTCCTTTATTCCTAAATATTGTATTAAGTCAATGAGACTTTGAGTCTCATATTATTGTATAAGTTGAGCTTGTGAGATTAATGTTATGTGTTTATATTATTCCTTCTCAAGGCAGTCCATTATTTCTGATTAATTTTAATTAAGCCAGAAAATGGCCTTTTATCTCTGTGCTTTCAGTAGCTCTGTGCTAACATTTGTTTGAGTTTACATTTAATAAATATCTCCTGCTTAACCCTTCAGCAGCAGCTTGAACTGGAGTGCTGGTAATGAGGATGTATGGAAATAAAGGCAGCAGAAAAACATTAGAATGAAACGGATTAAGTTGGCTGATAAGTCTGAAAGGCTCACATAACAAATGATGCTACAAGCATGTCAGGGCTGAATACATACCAAATTGATTTAATTGGGTTACTTCTTCAAGGTCATACCTAAGAGACTGTATTTATGGCTTTTGCCACACAACTCTTGTTTGGATTAATGAAGAATAGAGCCCTGGAGGAAAAGAGAAGGTATTGCTAACTTCAGCACAATGGCATCAGTTCTGCTGGACCATATGCAACTCTTATAAAAGATTTTTGAAATCCCATTTTAAGTGACTCACTCTTATAATAATCCACAGAAATTACTTATCAGCTGCCATCTGTCCCTCACTTAGTTGACTGGAAAGAAGCTATTAAATAAAATCTGACTACTGATAATCCAAGACTGTGGACTGTCTAGTGGTCTCATTAGTTCCTTCATTTGAACCTGCATAGTGACTTGAAAGGAGAAGCAGTCTAATAATGAGACACTCTACTGAAGTAACTTAGTTTTGGTTGCTATTTTACATTTCCTACAGTCAAGATTTTAATCCTAGGAGAGCCAATGAAGCTAATTGATACAGGCTTGGGTTATTGGATATTGACAAATGTAATGCTCAGCAGTATGTAATTACTTCTTCAAACATTTCCAATAGATATTTTTTTTTAATTACCAAAATTATTTTGATATTTAATATGAAGTAATTTAATACAAAAGAAGCATCTAAAAGCATTATGTAACTTTGAGTTATAGTTGATTAAAATACTTAGAACACACATACACTCAAGTATACCTGAAGTTTTATGTATGATCTTGGGTTGACTTTCATCTTTTGCTTCTGTTCTCTTTTTGCAGAATATGTTGTCCACAACTGGACAAAGGGGTTGTGTAGCCCCGAAATTCACTGTGAGGTTGAAATTTTAAATCTCTTATCTGTTAACTTCAGCTTAAGTAGTTTCTTAAACTTCAGGGGGTGGGTAAGCAAACAATATCTTCCTGATGCTCATTTTATTAGCGGGGAGCATTTATGATATGGGTTTAGAAATGTACGAAAGTACAATCCTTCATAGAATGTCTGTCTAGTTTTCCCTTGGTTGTTTGAACCTTGGAAAATGTGTTATTTGGAGATTAGTTTAGGAACACAACAGAGTATGTTTTAAGATGCAATATAGATAACAAGGTATTTCAACAGATAACAGTTTTCATTTAAGAGGTTTAAGGTACCCAGTGGTTTTTTGCTGAAATTATTTTAAACTAATTGTTAGCATTGTGAAAGTACTCAAAGTCAGTTGTAAGGAAATTTGTACTTGCTGGTTATATTTGATAAGTGGTGATTTTGTGGTTTGTATATTATACTGAGAAATGGAAAGAACAGATACTTGCATAAAACATCTCATTATATTGAAAGGAGAGACTGGTGTAGGCAACTACTGTGGGCTTTTCTGTGAGAATTTCAAGTATATGCTGTTTCCTTTGTGATAATTTTCACCTATGCAAAGGCATCTACAGATGCCTCAAAATGAATGGAGGAATATAGTATTTAACAGCATCATATAGTGAGGATTATGCAGCCAGTGCAAGATAAAGGAAAGGAAGGAAGCAGCATTTCAGAAAATAGTCTGCATTTCTAACTCGCTCTTTGAAAAGAATTGTTCCTTTGCTGATTACCTAACTATTCTTTTTATTGCATGCATGAATCTAGCTGGTGTTTCTATGTTCCTTTTTCTTAAAAAGTTTAATGTTTCTTTTCATGTTTGTTAGGCTTTGATAAGATAATTTGACAAAATAGTTTGCTAAGACAATTTCATTGTCAGACATATGAACCATAGGACAAAGTTCCAGTTGAGGTAAATCAGTCTGACTCAGCTGATACCAGTGGACTTCAATCGACACATCACACAGCTATGTTGTCAGGGATTCTTCTAGCATTATGTTTGCATCAGTGTTTAATAAGAAGTACATGAGAATGGTAGTAAGAAGTTTGTATTGTTAATTCAGATTATACACATAATGTATTAGTAATATTTTGAGACTATTAATATTGATAAGTTTCTTAGTAATATTATTAAGATATTGATCTAGGCCCAATTTAGGCAGTTATAAGGTTATTTGTTTACCGGTTTAAGAAGAAAATCCTTCATAATATAATTTTGTATAATTTCTTACAGTAAGAATAAAAATTTTTTCAAGTGCCATGTTCTTAAACCCAGTTTCATAATGTGGAAGCACATTCCTCAAATATATTGTGATGCTATACAACATACATGTCAGTACAAAATTGGTGTGAATAAACTTGAAAATCCACACAAATTTTCCAGAATTTCACACCATTAATCTGACATTCTTAGTGTAAAGATTATTCAGTAGTAAAATATACTTGATTCAACTTTTATCCTTAGCACTGAACTCTAGAAAAGAGGGTTTGCTACCAATATTTGTTCATCTTTAACATATTGTGGACCCTGACTTAGCTCAGTTGGTTAGAGCACAGTGCTAAAAACACCAGGGTTGTGGATTTGATCCTTGTATGGGCCATTCACTTAAGAGCTGGACTTGATAATCCTTGTGGGTCCCTTCCAACTCAAAGCACTCTGTGAAATCTGTGAAATGGTGACTGTTAGGAAGTGGTTGCTACATATCAGTGCTGTCGGGCCCGAAATGGGCAAAAACCCAGATACCGGAATATTCCATCCTTCTGTCCTCTGCCAGCCTGAGGAAAGCATTCATCTCCTCCTTAACGTCTGCTTATAGATTTTATTGTCAAAAGTTTTTTGTGTAGAATATACTAAAGAGACAGCACCTATCAACCTGCTATGATAGATCTTAAAGCTAAAGGCAGATGATTCTGAAACTGAGTCCATTGACTGCCATCAACTCAACTACTTCCCCAGTAAAAATTTCCAGTTTTGCTACATCTGCTTTCATGATTTATGAAGGTTCTTTGACAGAGTGAAGTCCTAATCTAGAACTAATTTTCAAAAATCTCCATAATGTCCAATTTGTATTTTTTCAAAGTTCTGTCACAAAAAATCTTGCAGATGTTTGGTGGAACTGCTGGAATAGTTCCATTTCTTCTTTACTTTGTCCTTTCAAATATACCTCTGCTGATGTTAGTACAGAAATATGGGGTTTAAGGGAATTATTGTACTTCTGAACAATCTTTATTTGCTTCATACATTCCCTGTTACCAGAGAGAAAAAAGTATACCTGGGAAAAAGTCCTTGGTAGGCAAAGGCAGATCATCATGTCTGTGAGTCTAAAAGGCAAATTTTTTTTTTTTTTTGGTTGAATTAATGAACTACTGCCACCGTGCTTGCACTCTGGAAAAGAAAAAAAGTAAAACTCTTCTCAAGCCTGCAAGGGTTTCTGAACTGCATTTGTTACAGTGTTAAAACAGTATGTCTGCTTGTATGCACTGAAAACGTTTCCTTCTTTAACTATGTGCTAGTTAGAATCAATATTTAGTGCTGGTTGCCCCCCAAAGTCTTTATAACTCTTAAGCCTTCTATAAAAGCATTTAATAAGTAAAATAGATTTTGTCATGTCTTATTTGAAGGAGATAGGTTTTAGAGTTTCAATGGTAAAAACTGAATTTCCTCAATTTTTTTTTCGTTTCAGTCATGTAAATTATTATGTGGTATAATTCTCTTAGGAATACTTAAGAAGGTATTACTTGTATAATTATTCTATAAAGTACTATGGAATTTTTACTTCCCTTATCTCTGCTGGGTTTCTTTAGAACCAAGTAGAGCTTTGAATGTATCATGGATCACAGAATCCTTTCATAAATAAATATTAAAATGTGGTTCTGTGGTTTTCCATTTACAGTGCAGCAGGATCCAGACATGTTTACTGAGTCCATTCTGTTGATGGTAATTTCTCCGTTTGACTGTGGATGCAAAAAAAAATTATACTGTATAAAGAAAATAAAATGTGATCCCTTTCACAACATCAAAACAGAGAGGCTTCAATGAGAAACCTACGTTGTTTGGGCACTGATCCTGCTGATGACTTTAAGCATTTCAACTGTCAGCTTCCAGGCTGCTGGTTAGGATTAGACCTCTAGTTTTTTAAGTATCCATATAGGTCTTTCAAAAACCACACCTTAGGGTCTAAACTAGAGAAAATGGTTCAAGGTTATTTGACCACACCAACACTGTGCTACTCCATAGTAGTTTATAGCCATTTTGTGATATTCTGTCCTTTTTGAGCCTTCAAGGGGGAAAAATTAAAAAAAAAAAAAAAAGCAGTGAGGGCACAGAAGACATATGGTGTCTTTTATTACACAAAAGCCTCAGGCAGAAACTTGCCTCACCAGAATTACTTAATATTTGTACCAAGTTCTTTGATCTGAATTTCTACACTTCAATGCTTGTGTGAACACACATACTCAAGTTGCAGCTAAACTTCATCAAACTTCAGATGAAAATGTAAATAAATTCTTGTTCTCCATTTACAAATGGGCATCTTGTTATGTTAAACCTATCACATATAGATAATTCATAGAATCATTGAGTATCTCAAGTTGGAAGGGACCCATAATGATTATCGGGTCCAAATCCCAATGCTTCTTTGCTCCAGCTTTTAAAGAAACTTTGATAGCTCTGTTAGAAAATAATCAAAGGAACAATGACTTTGATTTGACTTTTCAAATAATTTGAAATTTTCTGTTATAAATACTTTTCCTTCATAATTTACAAACAGCTGACTATAGAGGCTGGTTTTCTCAATATTACAGAGCCTTCTGAATGCTTAATGACCAGAAGCTTCAGTCTTAAAATTACTGCTGAATGACATGACTCAAGACTTAGTGAAGGACCACACACTTCCTGGTGGTAGCCAAGGTCAAGTAGATAATGACATTGGAAGTGCCCATGACACCCCTGGGCAATTCAAATGATGATTTATGTTCTTTGAACAAATAGTACCAAGCCTGGCTTTCTCGGAGGCACAGAGACATTTGGCAGAAACCTCATGGGGCCATAGAGGTTTGGTGCCTCTTCCAGTCTCAGAGACTGAAATAAAGCCCTGAACACCAACCCCCACTTGTACCCCACTGAATGCTCTTCTACCATTCAAAGAGACACCCAGAGCGCTGTTCTGAGATTGAGTTACTATAAAGCCTCATTACCACAGAACATAATATTGCCAATGCTACTGCATAATTCTGAATTCAATGTGCAGGCCTTGTCGGAATAGTAAATAATCCCATATGTAAAACCAAGTTAGGTCATCAAGATTGTTATCACCCTACAATGAATACCAAAAGAATAAATAATGACCAGTCATGTGCTGCAAAGTGTTGGAGAGATATGTCTTTTATATTTTATATGCAATAAAAGATGTGGCTGGAATGAAAGACAACATTGGGTTGATTCCCTGCAACTGCATGTTTGGGGTTGGTTTGTTTCTTTGTCCTTTTCATGTCAAATGTGGATGTCCTCATCCAGTTTCTTATTTTTTACAATGTGTGGTTTTTTCATTTTTTATTAAGCCTTTGTATAGGTAAAGGCATATAAAGTAATATCTCATTTCCTTTGTGCTTTATTTACACAATACACTCAAGCTATAGTTGTTATTGTCTGGAAAACAACGATTCAGTGCATGAAAACTCTCAGTGTATGACATTTGTTTTCATTCTGAATGGGAACTAAACCAAAACAATCCCAAAACATAAAAAAAAAAAAGAGAAAAATGTGTCAAAACAGATGTTTTAAGAGGGGCGGAAAACCTAGTGCTTTTAGCTTTTCTCTTTCTGTCTGTTACTGTGTCAGAAAGAGTAATCAATGAAATATGCACCTGAAAGATTGCCTTTCATAAAAGAACCCTGAAAGTAAAACACTTTTAGTAAAATATGCTAATTTTAAGAATGAAAGAATGAATAGATAAAGAATTCAATCAAAATATATTATCTAAATGTTCTTACTAGGTACATCTATAAACACTTCATAACACATCCTCATACCTTTCCACCACAACAAACATAAATGCATGTATCTGTTCTAGAATAAACACATTAAACTATTCACAGAAACATAAATATATTTGTGAATACAAGACAGTAATTTGAACTTTGTTATATGCACAAATTTAGCACACTTATGTAGAGGAATTCATCAGCTCACTTCCTTATTCCTGACAGACTCATTCTTTGCACTGGCTGACTGATAACAGGAATCACCTAGAGGATGTAAGGCAGAACAATAGCAATATGCAGGTCAGTCAAATCCTCATGTAAAAGCAGCAAAATGTGTCTTGGGTACTTAATCTGATCAACATCACAAGTCAAAATCATATAAAACATGTGCGCCAAAGTCTATTATTTGAATAAGTGATAGAATTTGAAGGAAGTAATTTCATCATTACTAGTCTATATCCAGATCATGTCTTTATGAATTAATATTCATACAAGTTCTCTTCATTTTTTTATTTCTCTATCTAAGCAGAATTTTTTTTTGCCTGGTGGAAACAAGATGGGGAGTCAGCTTCATAGCTCTTTTACAATGTTTTTGAGGACTCTCTTCTTCCCAGGAGCTACCAACCTGCCATACTAACAGCTGTAAAGAGAATAAAAATCATATCCTGTTTTGGTAGCTTGGGAGAATTATCAGTGCTCCCTCTTACAGACAGCTAAGCTATAGAAAGAGAAGTCTGAGCAGTTAAAAAAATTAAAATACTCTAGTACACTGCCTACTTTGTACTGGAGTTCTGGTTAGAGTAGAAATAAAATACTGCATTTTTTTAGGAAATAACATATGAAAATGTTGCAGTTGGAAGCTAAAGTCTAGTCTAAACATAGTTTTTTAACTCGTAAAATGCAGTTAGCTAAAATTTTTTTACCCCTGTAAACTGAGATATGTACAATTATGTGCTTGGTTATATCAGTTCTAGTTCCTGGAAAAAAAAAATAAACTTTACTAGTGAGCAATTTCATACCAATATGCCAGCAATCATAGACACACTTAAGGAATTGCACTACATCAGTCTTTTGAAAAAGTCATAACAGTACAAGTCTTGTGTATAAAATGAGCCTTTTGGAATATGGCAAGTATCCTGCTGATCTGTATTTTTTACTGGGATTACTGGCACCCTCTGACAGAGCATCGACAATATTTGTAATGTTTTTGCTTGCATTTTATTACTTCCCAGTTACTTACTACAGCTAAATAGAAAAGTTGTGAAGAAGAAAAAATAGTTAAAGTAATTATTTAGTAAGTATGTTGTGACCTATTAAAATGTTGATTTACCTTTTGGTGAAGCTTTTTGAGTAGTGAATAATGAAGGACTTGGTAGTATGAAGAGGGAAGTAGATTTCAGACTTACATGAACCAGTTTGCACATTACCACTTTGTATCTTTGGAAGCAGAGAAAATTCTTTCATTCCGATATTGGTTCCCATATATGCCACTCTCTTTATCGTGTCTCTCTGTAGGTAGTCTACAACTTATTTACTGTCATGGGGAAATAAAACATGTGTTCTCTTCTGCCTGCTAAACTGAGCATAAATTCAAATCTATCTTCCACAAGTGTCGTAAAAAAAAAAAAGTTCTTTTTAATTCACACTTTACAGGTCATATTTGACTACTTGCTAAATGTCTAAAAAGTCTGTTGGTTATTATGGACAGTCTTGCCTGCATAAAACTTAATTATAACAGAAACACCATTGCACCGCTTGATTTTTCCATCTGTATTTTGACTTCTCTCACTTAAGCAATGGTAAAGGCATCAAATTCAACACTGTTTATAACACTTGGGTCATTCTGCCAATCAATTCAAGGAAATAAAAAGAAACAGATTGACATTATAAAAAATAGCAGGCCACTGATAATATTAACCAGTACAGGGACCTAAACCCTTATGATCTGTTTTAGCAATTAATTATACTGTACTCTCGGCCTGCATATACTCAAAACACAAGCTGGTAAATTGACTATTTGCCTCTGACAAATATTTTTTCTATGTTAAAGTGCAGGATCTTTGTTGAGCAGAATTACCATTTTTTTCAAAGAGGATCTTTGTTTTTGCCAATACAGTTTTTGAATTATACTGACTCTAAGCCTCTCATTAAAAGTCAATAAGCAAAGACATAAGCCCTCTCGACAGTGGAAGAACTAAGGAAAATGGATGTACAATAAAAAATAAAGGGCTACAATAGCTTAAGCATCTTCAGATTGGATGCTCATTTCTGTTTCATTGGATTTTTATTTTTTCTTTGAATCATGAATCTATAGAATATGTGGTATTTAGATGTAGTGGCATATTGATTTACAAATAAATACTCATAGTAAAACCCAAGAAATTCCTATAGATAGACTCATGACTACATCTTTAAAAGTTAACCAAGCTTTCCAGTTTTTGGAACAAACACTTCTGGATTCAGTTTTTCCCCAGCTGCATATCAAGAATGGTCTAATTTACTTAAATTAGTTATTCTATTTCCATAAAATAATGTGAGCACAAATTAATTCTGAGCATAACACATTTGTCCTTATGTATGCTGCAAATAATGGAAAAGTCCTGATGAATTTAAATGCACTGCTGTCCTCATAGGGAGTGATTCTGTGCAGGTCTCGATGCTGAATAGCTCAGAGGAGACTGTTATAACTTATAATCCTTTCAAGTACAGCCTAGATTTAAGCCCATGGCTCAAAGACTTGAAGCTCTTTAAGCCATCTTTATCCTATTATCAATGTCTGATCTTAAGATTAGACATCTTTTTCTGTCCCAGTGTTATATACAGGCACTATATAGTTACACTGATGTAACTTCTAATATAAACAGCATTCTGCTGATTTTGAAGTGTTTTGAAATGTTCTCAGATGAAGAAGCTGTATTCTGGCCTGTGTTTTGCCATAACAGAAATGTTGTTTTGTTTACAGTACATAGGCAGAATTCAAATGGTATTAAAATAGCACAAATTTTAATGTAACTGAGCTCAGATAAAAAGTGTCAGAAACTTGCCTTCTGAATTACTTGTTTCACATCTGCTAGTAACATGCTGAAGAACCCATGGTAAATAATTTCCAAAGAGAATGCAATTAGTTTATGCTTTATAAAGAAAAAAGGAAAAATGGTAACAGAAGTAATTTTTCATGTTACTTACCTAAATATTATCATGGAATCATTTCATAGTATCATTTAGATTGGAAAAGACATTAAGATCATCAAATCCAACTGTAATTGTGAACCATTAGGAGACATAGTTTCCAATAGGATAAAAATGGCATTGATTTTTCTTTTTGAAGTTACTCAGCTGAATTAGCAGAAGCATGAAACATTTCAGTGTAAAATCTTAAAATGAAAAAGTAAGACTTTTATTCAATTTTAAGAATAATTCCTTTGTTATTTTTATTAAAAAGTAGCTCTGCTTAGAACTATTCAAAGTTTAATTTATCTGTCAGTTGAAAAGATACTGTGGTAACAAGCGCAAGAAATTCAAGGTGGATTTATTGGGACAGTCAGACTGTGAGAACCATCTTAAAATACTTTAAAAATGACAGTTATATGAGTTAAAGGATGGGAGGTGAAAGTAAAAAAAGACTGAAATTGGCCCCGAGTAAAGACAGGAAAATGGAATCATAAATCATATAAGACAGCTGTGTTCTTTTATCCATGGATCCAGATGTTGCCACTAAATGTGTAACAACTTCAGAATTATTTTACAAGGAGGAAAGGGACTGTGAATATTTGATTTCTCTCTTTCTTAAACAACACTAGCTGGGAATGTTTGATACCAAGTAGAAACTTTGACCTGTGCTTGCAGGAGAGAAACTCGGAACAGAGTTCTTACACACAGCTCCTAAGCAATGTGGATTATGACATGATTTAATCAGCCAGTGCTAAAACACTTAAGTTATACTGCAATCTTTTAGAAAACAGTGACTAGAATCAAATTTCTAACTGAAGCATCTGGGTGATATGAGGCCAGATACCCTCACTGACTAGGAATTTCTACATGCTAGCCAGTGTCTTTGGATGGTGGAGTCCTGTTAGAATTCTAATCAGATTGGAAGTAGACAAATGTTAGATGGAAGAAAATGAAATTAGATGTTACTTCAGATATGTTTTGAAATGGTCAGGACAGACCATGACAAAGCTATTTAAATATCTTCCAAATGGAAATCGATTTTCCTCTCTCCTCTCTGCCTCATCCTTAAAATGTAATAGTTGGTTGTAAACCAGCTTATGTTTTCAAGTAAAATAGAGAAAGAAAACTTTTCCCATTCTTCTAAATTTTTTCTACTATACAGGAGTAAAAGGTAATCATATTTTTTATTTTGTGTTAGTTTCCTTCACCAACCTAATTTTGGAACTTAAAGACTAATACCTATATTCTGTAGTCATCTAAAAAGATACTTTATGCTGATAATAAAAAATAGCAAGCTATTGGTATTATTAGGTTATTTCTGTAATTACAACTTTATGACTGAAGACAGCTATTAGGTTATTATCACACCATTGTTTGCAGAAGAGGGGAGAGGAAGATGAGTCTCCATTAAATCGTCAAAGATATGAATGTTCTTAAAAGTGCAGATACTATATTTTATTTTTAATTTGATCTACAGGGATCTCAAGCCACGATTCTCAATTTAGCTCAATGCCAAAAAATACAGACAAAAAGAAAAAGAAGAGACATTTACTTCTGAATTCAGACAGTAGTGCTGAAGTCATAGAGATAAATAAGTACCTACCCACTTGAAGCATCATGAAACTTATTCTTTGCATTAAAAGAGTGAAAACTCTTAGTTAAAAGTTCTATTACTTTACTAGTGCTACATTCCACAGAAACCTGAGTCCTTATAAACTTATGGGTACTTCAGTTTGTTTTCTGTGGTTCAGAGCATGATAATATTGAGGGTGATATCTTGTCTCTACAGAGGCTTTCTGCATCTTTGCATGAAAGCAGCCACTTTAAGGCAGTAGAGATCTTTGCAAGACTTATCATGCATTGAGATGTGGACATTTTTAAATATGTTAGATGATATTGGGCCCCTCATGTGTTATTGTTCACAATTTTTTCTCTTTGTTTCATTATTTTTTTCATTTTCTTTTCTGTAAAAATAATTTTTTTCACAATTTGGCAGGTCTCTGTTATATAAAATATATTGAATTTTGTTCTGTCATAAATGGAGTTAGGAAGAATTTTTTAAAAAAGCCCAAAACATTCCTCTTTCTCTTTTTCATGTCTTCCCTCAAAACTTTTAATGGTAACCTGAGCCAGAAAAAACACCGGTGTGACTATCTTTTTAAGATAAATTATGAATTAATGGCTTTAAAATCCCACAGATCTCCTGAAGCGTTTGGAAAATCTGTTTTCTTTCTGAATTGTTTAGGTGTATACCAGCTTTGAGAGATAAGTGAAGTAAGTGATCTTAGCAGATTTTTCCAAAAGGCTGAGACAAACACATTTGTTTTTTGGACTGTAATGGCATTGAGAACATGAACAGCTTATAAGTTTCAAAAATGTTATTAGATCTATGGTTGTTTCTTTTCCTTTTTGGCTATGAAAGCATCAAGACTCTAGATGACTATTATTAGGAAAACACTGGCTTGAAGAAGTGGTTGTAACAGTGTTAAATTATTCCATATTTCCTCCTTTGGTTTAGATGGTGAATACTTTTTAATTCTCACCTGTTTTTAAAACTCCACACAATTTACAAATTCTGCTTCAGTTTTTATATTTTATTCAAGTATTATAAGGAAAGGACTGAAAATTCATAATTTTCAATCTTTAATCACTTTGTTAACTTTTCAAAGTATGATCAAATTATTAGTGATTACTTGGTTCTCTTACAACAAAGTTTTGGATCACTCTTTGAATAAAAAGCCAGGTATATGGTAATTACAAAATGTCTGAGTTCATTTCCAAAGGCTGAGGCAACCTTCTTACAGTTTAGAGTGAGTAGTGGTGTGATAAACACCTTTCTTAAAAGTGGAAAATGCATAAAGTAAAGCACAAGAAGAATATACTGTGGGAGAAGTGAATAAGATAGATGAAGAGTTTCTAAATAGCTTTATCATTCTGCTATAGGGAATATAAGGAAAGGGTTATTTAACTTTAAAATGGATAAATAGAAAATCTAAGACTGGTTTTCAATCCTGTGAATGCTGGTATAGCCTGACTATCAAATTTTTCAGTAGAGAAAATTTAGATTAATCTAAACTAGTCTAACAATCCTAATATAACAATGATCACAGAAGAAACAGATATCAAACTGGAATATCGCTACATGTAAATTCTTTTTAATCTAAGCATATGAAAATACATTAAAATAAAGTGTGCTTATGTAACTGAGAGGAAAAAGTGACTCAAAGCAGTCTATTGGGTGGAGAAGCTACTTGTGAGCCCTTCATCAGTTAGACAATTGGAGAAAACATCCCAAACCTTATCAGTTGCAGATGAATTAGGCTGAAACATAGAATCATAGAATTGTTAGGGTTGTAAAAGACCTTCAGGATTATTAAGTCCAACCATCAACCCAGCACCACCACCTCATTCACCACTAAATTATTCCTTGCAATCATTCAAGTCAAGGGTACAAGTGTAACATGCCTGTTCCGAAGCCTCGAGCTTTTCTGGGATTATTACTTTTATTTAGACTCCAAGAGTTCACCTACCGAATTTTTGCAGAGCCTTTAAGTTCTTTAATACCTTGAATTCTCATAAAGAGAACACTCCACAAGCATTTCCCAAGAGACTTCTTTTAATTTAGTTAGAAAATAAGCATTTTGGCAAAAGGTTCGCAGGAGTAACAAACAACCAAGGAGAAGCATTTCACAAAGCACCCAGCAAACACCAACTCACAGCTAAATGAAAGTATAATCTGTATGTTTTAAATTACCTACAGGAGGAAGAAAAGAGTAAAGGAAGAAAATAGATCAAGAGAAGAAAGGAGTAAAGAAAGAGAGAAAAACATTTGCCACCAAGAGTCATGTGGTGGCAGGTCCCAGGAGAGAAGGGCAGAACAAAAAGAAGTCTCCATGCCCCTTTATTTACTTGCCCAGGGCACTGTGGCCACCCCTCCCCACTGGGACAACAAGGTCACTGACCACTCAGTGCCCTCCTGGCTGGAGTGAGGGGTGAGTCGGCCAACCTGAGGCTTCAGGGAGAGTGGTGTGGGCGGGCTGCCAGGCAGGCCTTTTTGACTGACAGGCTCTTGCCACGTGGCTCCTGTGTCATGTCCCTTCTGAGCTGCCATGTGGGCTGCAGAACCTGTGCCTTCCGGTACTGGAGGTCTGGCCTCATTCCCCGAGGGGGGGACACAAGAAGGGGGGATACAACCAATGCACAAAAGTTGGTTGATTCAACTCAATTAATAAATAACTCAGTGAGATACAAATCTGATCTCTTACGGCAAGCAGGCAACCAAATTTCAAAGAAGGGGTAGATATCAGCTAGACTCATGTCTCTTAAATTTTTAGATGTTTCCCAGTGTTCTGAGTTTCATTCTGAGCAGTTGTCTTTGGACATAAAGTGACCTTAAGTACCTTCCTAACCATTGCAAATTTCACTATGAATGCTCAACTTCAACTTTACACACTGAAGAATTCAGCATAAATATGGCTAACATCTTCAGAAAATCTGGAACCACCTTTTTCCCCATCTTCAACACATAGCTTTGAATTTGCAGAATATATGACAAATGTTCCCTGTTTCAACATTTAACTGACTCGTATTACTGATCAACAAAAGGACAAAGGATTTTTTGCCTTTAGGTGATGCATTTTTTTTCTGGTAGAGGTTGGCAATGGATTAAATAGCTGTGGATGGCATTCCACATGAATAGAATGATGACTGGCTGCTCCACAGGAAAATGTCACAGTGTTTTCTAAGGAATGAATGGCCATTTTATTTTTTTTTAACCTCATAAAAATTCATGGAACTTTGTTGATGAGAGTTGGGAAAGAACTTGGGTGAAAACATTACCATACTGAGAATACTTAAGAATTCTATTAATTCTTTTGATAAAGGAATCTAAATGATCTTTGTTCCAGAATTTCTGATGGACTCTTAGTTATTTTTTGGTGAAATAAATGCAAATTCTAATAAGGTAAATACACTTCTTTAGAAAATAAATAATCCCCTTTGAGGAACAGGCCATCTATTTTTCTGTTTGGAATACACCCCCTCATGGGCTTCCATAATGAGATACGCTAGGCTGTATTGGTGGCTTGGGAGAATTAAAAAAGTAATTCTAATTCTTTGCTTCCTTAAGTATCTTACCTGTCCTTAGGAGGATCAAGGGACTCAGGATTTCTGAGACTTCCAGCCCAATTCTACTACAGCTTCCTCATTTTTATTAAGAAAAAAAAATAGTTGGCAAAAATGAGAATACAAAACATGAATGTTATTTTTTTTACCCTTGAATTTCATTCAATAAATTTAATCTTCCTCATGCAAGGACCAGGTGTTGAGACCCATCTCATTAGTCCTTTCATGCAAATGCAGGGAATTTCTGACCCTGCTGTATATAATTGGAAAGCTGAGTAATTACATGTTATATAATTATATGTTTAGTTCTTTGGAAATGGACCCGGGCAACAGCTTTCAGTCAGGAAAAAAACTGAAAAAAATAAAAACAAAACCACAAAAACTAACCACATGCACGTATATGCTCACACACAACCACAACACACACACACACACACAAACCCAACAAAAAAACAACCTCCACTCATATACTGTTTCTTTGCTTATATTTTATACATGAATGGGTGTCCTTTATCTACTTTTTTCTGCTTTCTGTATAGTATACAAATATTGTAGAGTAAAGCTTTTAAAAAAAGACCACAAGAAATCAAAAGACTTTCTGCTGAGTAGGAGAAACACATTTTTTTCCTATCTCTTCTCCCCCTCCAGCCCTTAACTCATTATGTCCATGTTCCTGTTCCACCTTTTTGTGTGCTTTAGAGTTATCTGTTAAAATGTAGAACAATAATTCTTAATTAAGGTCTTGGAAAGACATGAAATGAAGTTCTGAGGGAGGACAGCATTATCTAAAGGAGAAAGTATGCAAAGACAGGGGAAACATGGAATTAAAAGATATGGGCAGAGAGCTATGTTGTGATATAGCTATGCAAAAATAAATTAATTTTTTATTAAATCTAGGAGAGGGTTTTTTTTCCCCTAGATGGAAATTAATGTAACAATGAGACTATTACACATATTCCAAGGTTTTCTAGGGGTTTAGGAAACCTAGGAAATTTCACTTACGTACAGTAGTGACTCCTGTCTCAACATCTCCAAGCATGATATGCAAATAGAGACCTGAAGAAGTTAGTCATGTGGATTCCCTGTGACATGAAACCTTAGGCTCTTCTTCAGGGAAGATGCAGAATTGGTTGGGAACACAAAGTCAACTAATAGGATGCATCCAAGAAGTGAGAAGACAGAGCTAATCAGATCACTTCTGAGTATAATAGGATTCAAACAGTATTTAAAGCATATTATATGCAGGTATGTAAAGCAACTCTGCTTTTTGCAGAGGATTGGGTATTGCTTGAGTATGTGTGACCAGTAGTATTGCATGACCACTCAAGAGACATCCTGCTCCACAGGTATCAGGTGCCAGAACTCATAGTTTGAACTCTCACTATATTGCCTAACATGAAATGCTGAGTAGAGCATACAAGCAAGTACTAGGTGACTATGCAGGGACCATATTTCTTTCATTGTTACTGTGGAAGGTTTAGAAGCAATTGGGAAAAGAATTCCATCAATTTACAAGTCGATCTTGTTGTTGCACTTCATCTTTTCCTTTACTATTACTTCACTGACCTTAGGCAAGTCTCCAGAATTACCATTCTAGGTAAAGGTTAATTGTCTGGACACCAAATAGAAAGAGAATATTTAATTCTACAGTTGCATCATTCATTATAAATATTCTGAATCAAGGAGTTTTTGGATTTCATTTATTCAGTGCCTAGCACAATAGTTCCCCTGATTGTCCTCCTGAAGTATTACTGAAATGGAATGAATTGATGAATAAATGAATAAATAAATATCTAACCCAATGTTTCAGGCACAGGCATGAAATCTTTTTTGTGTACTTAAATATGCTATATAATATTCTCTACAGATAGAAAATTTTTCCTAACAGCAGATGACAATAATTTTAAAATAGGGAGATTCATAATCCTTATGGCTTTTATCCTATTGTGTAATTGCAAAAACCACAAAAACACAGTAGCAATACAAAATTCTTGTATTAAAATAAATTTGATGTGTTATTTTCTAATTGTATCTCATAAAAAATTGTTTCATTGGTTGATAGAGTAGAGAAAAAAATATAAGAAGGAAAAGAGAAGAGTTAAACAAAAGCAGGCAAATCCAAATTGGAATAAGTGAGAGAAATAATGATAAGCGTATATAATGAGTCCCTGCACTTTTTTCCTGAATTTTCTCAATTATGTCAATATGTTCATAGTCTTTCCTATTCCTGTGGGGTATTTTCTAAATTAGACCTACTTGAGAATCCACAACCACATGCAAATGAAGCCTGCTGATATTGCAGTTTTCGAATGTACAATGTGAATAGCCACACAGCTGCACTGCACAGCACCAAAGCAGCGGATGTTATTCCTTTGGCAACATGAGCTGGTACAGCATAGGAAATTTAGGATGATTTTCTGAAGCCATTTCAAACTTTCTAGTCCACGTTCTTGGCCTTTCTACGACTGCTTAAGGCTATTCTGGCAGTTCAAAGCAATTGTAAAGTCAACACTTCCATCCTGTTAGAAGGAAGGAAAATTTGAGCCTTCAAAACTAATCTAGCAATTTGAAGAGAACAGGTCTTTTGTAAGGTTTTTGACACCTCTGTTTATTTCTCCATAAGGAGACTGAGTCAGGAAAGAAGTGAAAATACCCAAACAGTATCTTAATGACCATGGATATTTGAACATACTCTGTATCCTATCAGCTGAAAGTATGAGGGAAGTGCTGGTAGAGAAATGCCTGGATATATTTAAATCATGTTATACACTGAACAGTCAGTTTGTCCATGTTTACTTCCATAAATGCTGATTTGAAATCCAGGGGTAAAAGTTGGTCCTTGGATAAGGTTCCCTCAGCAGCTTGGTTCGACTTATACTGTACACATGGTTAAATTAGGAAGAAACCTCTCATAAATTACTGTTACTGATTCCTTTCTCTGTGGTAGCCCTGAATGTCAGCCTACTTACATGCTACGACTCTCTTTCCATGAGTACAGGAGGTCAAATGGCTGTAGACAGTGAAAGGATGGCACATTTTGCTTCACTTATTCCCAGAGATTCCCTCCCCATCACTTTTACACAACAAAATAATTCCAAATTTGCTTGTGCCTAGATAGAGACAAACTTATACGTGAGTCACAGTTTCTACTTTTCTTATCTCAATTCCTAGTGTGACCTGAGCAACCAGAGAAAAAAGTATTTCTTTATAGCTATTCATCATGTTTAGACTGGGGTTTTTAAACTTGTGATGGAAGAGAGGAATAAATCCTTTCGCACTCATAGTCTTAATTTGTAGTGTCTAGGCTGCAAGCTGAGTATCTCTAGTCCAGAACAGTAATGGCATAATGACTTCTTCCTGTCTTATTAATGTAATCCTATAAAAAGCATGTTCAGTCAAAAAGAAATGCAGAGGTCAATGGTGTAGATATTCTAAATGTGTAATGTTACAGCCTGCCTTCAGTGAGATACATAGCAAACTGCAGCAGAATAGGAGGCATAGTCCTTGGAGATGACCCTTTTCTGCACCTTATATCTCCCCATTGGATGTATTTATTGTTTTTTGACTTTCTCTTGAGATTTATATTTAAGTTAGTTATTTTTTACCATATTGCTCTTTAATCCTATGAGGAATGGAAAGGAAAACAATTCATAAGGTTTTAAGTGACCTTGAAAACAGAAACAGCTGCCAAGGTCATGTTCAGCCTGTTGACTGAGTTCAGCAGGGATCTTTCAGGTTGACCAGTTTTGCCCCTGCTAAAGGTACCACATCAGTCAGTGGAAATCCCAGAAAGAAAATAAGTTAGACATCTCTCCTTTCAAAGACAAAAAAATGTTTATACGTGCATATATTTGAATCTACGTGTGATGTGTGTTGCAAATCACGAGGAATATCTGATAAGTTATGCCTACTAAGACCATATGGCTTGTACTTACATTTCTTGAATTAAAAGTTAACTTTTAATCCGGTTTTGATCTGAGATGGTAGAGAGCAGTAAGGTTATTTCTCTCTCTAGTCCAAAGACTGACAGCACAAAAGAATCCGGAAAAATGCTTTATAAAATGGCCCTGTGGTGGTTCTTTTTGTATCTTTGCTGTTAAATTTGCTTATGGCTTTCAGGGACAAATCTTGATGGTTTCACACTCTCACACCCACCCCTTTCACATTGTGAGCCTTGAAATTTAATTTGAAAATGTTAGTGTTCTTTCTGATTGGTCATGAATAATTAGAATACAATTAGAATGCAAATTATTATTTTTTTGATGATGAGAGAATGATGGTAGAATCCAGTTTATCCTTATTTTATTTGGTGTGTAGTAAAAGAAATTCTGTGTGAGAGAAAAAGAAAGATGAGGTATCTATAGGAAAATCACAAAAATTTTTCAAGGAATTGTGGAGAGAGCAGAATTGAGTGAGAAATTTCTCCTGCATTTTTGTAGGCCTTGCCTTGGCATGGCTGGGCACAGACAGTAAAAAACACTGCGTAATCAACATGGCTTCTGGCTCTGAAGCTGAGACAAAGAAGGATCTGTGCCAAAATTAAGGTGGAGTCTCAAAAGGTAAACGTGTCCTCACCTCGTACGGACACCTGTAATAACCGAATTAGAGGTGGACAACAGGGTATGCTTACATTGCGAACACTTTCATCTGGATCCCTTTCCCCCCATGGCGTGGGGCGGCCCAGTTCTAGTTCCATTTCCATCTGAGGAACCATTCCGACATCTTGAAGGACAGGGAAAGGGAACTCCAGCATCAGGGGTTTCTTCAGGCCCTGAACCTGGAGGGGAGAGGTGCTCCCCCTTTCTCCCCCCATCCACGTGGCTCCATGGCCGGCACGGAGACAGCACACCGGGCGTGGAGAGGAGGTAAGAGAGAGTTTATTATTACAGTTATAGGCTTAGGAGGATTCACAGAGTAACCAATTACAGGTTGCAGGAAGGGGTTAACAACCAATAGGAAGGGGTTAAAAGGGGCCAATGAGAACACCTCAGGATATCACCTCAGGATATCTCTGCATGGGAGATAACAGTTGCTGTGGGGGGTGTTGGGAAGAAGAAACATGTGTTTGCAAGGATACCACAAAAAGCCATTTTGAAATATGTTTAAACAACAGTTTTCTCATATAATGCAGGTTTAGTGCCACACTTTCATGTAACCAGTAATGCAGAAGAAGAAATCACGTACCGGGGTGTAGTAACGGTATTTAAAGGGCATCTTTGTAAATAAAAACGGACATTTTGTGGACCACATTGGTCTCGTGCATTTGTCCCAAGCCCCTCTGCCGATAAGGAATTTTCTTTTGTCTATATATTTTGCATTCATGAATAATTCCAAGCTATATTTTTCAATCTTTTCTACATAACTAAGGTGTGGACTGTAAGGGAAGGAAAAATGCAG